>NC_137700.1:26372733-27572733 GCF_964034855.1 Anser brachyrhynchus | reverse complement strand
CCTGCAAGCACATAAGGACACAGGCAGCACAGCTGGAGCTGAGCAAAGCCACAGTCCTTCCATGAAAGACTGTAACATCCCTGCAACTCCACCACCCTGCCTTGACATACCAAACCAGTCACTTTTGAAAAAAGCTTGGTTGAGTGCCTAGCAAGAGTCAGTTGTTTGTCTGGCAGCCTGTTACAGCTATTGTGGGTAGAAGGCCAGTAAATGCTGGCTTCCCAGCAGCTGAGTAACTAGCATTCAAAGGCTATAACAGTCCTGTTGCTCCCTTGAAGGCCAGTATTTCCTGCAGGTAGTTACATTATTATTTTGGGGACCACTGCAGCGACTGTCCACTATGCCCTGGAAGACTTATTTCCCTTAATAAGCCCTTTCCTCTCATCCTTCTGCATGTTGCCAAACAGCTATGTAAGAACAATAGTCAGATCATCAGCATGAGTCCATTAGAGTAAGTATATCTATAATTTCATGTTTTACTTATTGTTGAGTTTCTGGGAAAGCTGATTGCTTAAACAACACACAGCACCATGATAAAGTGTGGTTATTTGTTTGTTCCTTTAGTACCTGAAAGCCTCAGCCAGAATTCCTGCTACAGTGCCAAGGTGTTATGTTAGAGGGATTTTACCAGCTGCCAGCTAAGTGCTATCCCTTGGTCAAGGCAGGCACAGTCATCAAGTACAGCAGCTTCAAGTGAAAGTAAATCAGCAGTCTGAAACCTCACAAGGATGTGTCAATGGATGGGTGCAGGAGGGTGCAAGGAGTGAGACAAGAAAAAAGCATTTGTGGGGAAGCCAAAGGCAGAGTCCAGGGAGACATCACAAATGGTCAAAGGAGTTTTAACTAGTTTGGAAAACCATGCATTTGAGGTGGTTCCTTAGTTTATGCTACCTCTTCTCCACTCATGCATATAATAAAGAATGAGATAGATGTGTAGGTATAGTTGTGGCAGGAGATGTAAAACAAGTCACTTTCAGTACTATCTCAAACACTTCATTTTAGGTGTCTCCATTTTCTTTATTTTCCCACTGTAATCAGTGCTTTCCTGCTCATCTCTACAAATTCCTACAGCATCTTAAGTGGAACATCTGCTTATCACTCAGCTTTTTGAGCATTTATTCAGAGTTCTGATAGAAGCAGGGCTCAAAACAAGAGTCTGTTCAGTTTTAGGGCCAAGTTTGAAAGGAAGGTCCCCAGCTAGGGACAAAATCTTCTTTTCCTAAGAAAGGATCATACAGCAGCACAGCAGATATCCAAGCATGCATCAGTGGAACAAACTACTTTCCTATTTCTGTACTTGCTGCAATCTCCTATTGAGAAGAACAAATGCCAAACATCACATGCAAATGGCATTAAAATGCTTCACAGTTTTGTTTTATCTCTGCAGAAGTATTTTAATTTATAGTATTAATTCCAATTGTTGATATTTTTGTATTAAGTTTATTTCAATACTTTTCCTTGGCAGGAAAGGTAACTGTTGTTTGCACAGGAAGACAAAGCTATTAGAAGCTATTTATCCACATGAGCATTTATCTAGGTATCCATATGGCCCCTGGCTACATGAACGTGCTTTTATAAAACAGGATTTAGTAATCTGCAAACAGATTTAACAAGTGCCAACCAAGAGCTCCCTGAGCAAGCCTCCACACATGACAAATATGCAATTCAAAAGTAGAAACTCAGAATAAGTTTAGAGCTTTATGGGGAAAAAACACCAGTTTTGTTATATAAATCCTTCAGCACTGTAGGAACGGTGGCAGGAGCAAGCTCAAAGAAAACTTCTCAGAAAGATTTAAACAGAAGAAGGGCATGAAAACAGAAGAGGTAAAAAGAAGAGAAAAACTTTCTAGTCAATATTTAAGGTCTGAGGGGCTGCAGGAAAGGAACAGCATCTCTTTTTTTTTTTTAAAGGTAACAGGCATAGGTGAGATAGTGATTTCGATTTAGTTTTGAGAGAAATGGAGGTGGAAAGAAGACAACATTAAGACCATGAGTAGTGGTAAAGATTGAAGAAGGATGAATAGCTGGGTGGGTGCTGCATGAAATACACTGTAGGCAGAGGGGGAAATGGAAAGCAAACAAAGGGAAATAGCCACATGCAGTAGCAGTACTTAAAGCATGAGCAATAGAGGCACAAAGAGTAAGCTTATGTTGGATGAACTTAGTTATTGGAAATTTGAAAACTAGATCCTTCAGGGAAGGCTTACCCTCAGGATTGTTTTAAAATGAGAGCAGAAAATGGAAAATTTGGAATAGGAGGGCAATTCCATCACCTTCTCTTTTATATTAAAGAAATACACAAGCAAAGTAGTATGAAAAGCCAAGGAGTAAAGCTTCTTGTCTACACAAATGATAAAATTGTCTTAAAGTAAAAACAGATTATCAAAACAAGATAAGAGCAGCCTACAGACAAGCTTCTGTAGAGGTTTTATGAATCAATACGATCTTTCCGTTTTGGATTAAAGATGGTTCCCAAGCTCCTACTTGCCTTGGACATTTTGATAGCTTCATGTCATTACCATAAAAAATAACTTTTCATCTGACCTGAAAACAAGTAGTACTGCTTTTACTGCAGTTGGAAATACTGAGATTGACCCTGAAGCACCTGATAAAGGTTAGCAGCAAGAAGTTTTACCCTGGCCAACAATTCAGGACAAGTACCTAGAAGCTGTTTTTATTATCACAGTTGTAATTTTAATACCACAACTTATTCACATAGCAACAAGGGAGCCTTATTACAAGATCACCAATAACTACTGCTGTAGTTGCAGGGGGTGATAATCCCCCCAGTATTTCACAGCTGAAGCCTGATGTTGGCTTCAATACCCAGAACAATAAAAATTTCACTGAATTGAAGGAGTCAGACTGTCACATCAGTACAGCCTGCTGCAAAAAGCATGACCTGAAGGCAAAAGAGTGAAATTCATTCAGATGAGCATTGACTATTAGTCTGAGAAAACATATCCTGGAATTATGGACATATGTATGATAACCTTTGTCTTCAGCCAGCTGCAGAAGAACTGTAGGCAGCCCAACCAAAGCAATACCACAAAAATTACACTGTGATGGCCTGAGCTTTCAGAGTAGACTCAGTAGCTGTGCAAGCTTACATCCACAGATAGTGCCTCTAACACACACCTATGTTCCCCCACCCATCATTTCTGGTCTACATTAGGTTACCAAAGACCCTGCAACATCATGAGATTAAAGAACAGCAGGAACAAGACAATCAACTGTTCCAATGAAAGAAATGGGGAGGGACCAAATCAGTGGTGGAGATCCTAAGGTACTCAAGTTCCAAGTTTTCCATCTTTTCATAGCCCATTCCCTGTTTCAAATGACTCTTCGTTAATCAAGAAGATTATTCACTATATTGGGGGGCAAATTTTTATTTATTTTTTTGCATCAATGAGTAGCAGGTTGACTTTTCTGATATCTCACCTGCCCTCTCTTCTTGCTGAGATTTTACATACCCGCTCCCCATAGTTTTCACAGGTGATGTTTTCTCCTCTTCAGTTTTTCCTTTTACCACACTCAAAACTCATTTAGAAAAGCATGGACAAGAACTTGTTTTTCCAGTAAAAAACAAGTAGTAAAATGCACTGCCCACCCCATGGTAACGCTTGGAGTTATACTTTGTACAGCTGATAACCTCGACACAGATCCTTTCCACGTCCACCTCTGAGAAATCTAATTTAACTTCCAAGAATAATTTCAGAGCTGAATCAACTTTTTTTTTTATTGAATATCTAAAAGGACCAAAGTAGACTGCTTAATGCCCTGGTAACCAAAGCGCATTGACCCACAGAAATCTCTTACATTCTATTCTGTCTAGGTTCCTACATCCAGCTTATCAGCTGAGCACCTTCCAGCCTGGCATTAGAAGGCACAGCTAAAGTCTGTCACATGCTGCTTGTTTGTATCACCTCTCCAGGCACATGCAGGAGAATGCTTTATTTTGATAAACATTCCCTGAGTACATGCATACTACTGTGTTTAGCAGGAGGATGTGTGCTTTGTTCTTGGGATTTGTTTTGATAAAAGCATCAATGATTTCTAGTTTACAAAGAATCATTTTGGCTTCTTGGGGACAGTCCCAGGAAAGATGCATGTCTGTTAGAGACATGCATGTGAAAGCACTCTTGCTGACCACAGAGGCTTGACCAACAGTTCCTGAGGAAGTAAGTGCAGAGGACTGGAAGATAGTTTAACTGAGAGCAAGAAAAATCCCAGTTCCATGTTGGCTACAGGCAGAGCTGCTCTGTGACAATGATACAGCTGTGCCAGGGCATCCAGCAGCACAGGACCGAGCAGGAGTGCACACAGCCAGGTGGGTGTCACAACAGAAGCAACACGCATGTGGGACAGCACCCAAACTAGCCAGTCTGCTGCTTGCACCCCTGCTAACAGCCCCTGTGCCTTTGGAGCCCAAGGGAACAGTCAGGCCGCACAGAGCTGCTCCACGTGGAGTCCGGAGCAAGTGTGGGGTGTTTGGCTGCACACATGGAGCAGGCATACCCTTGTTTTTATCTCAAGGGGTATCAGCATCTGTTCCTGTTAGAAACCCACAACCCTCCTGCACAATTTCTGAAACAAAGGAGGAACTACTCGGAGCTTTGCTTGTAGAAAATGAGGGGCTGCAGAAGCATTAGCAATGTAAATGGTGGATGCAGTGAGAGGATGGCTGTCACCCTTGTAGAGCTGCTGTTGGAGAGGCCTCACTTGCTGTGCAGTACATGAAGTTTTGTCCATGAGAGGTCAGTTTAACAGGGCTGTTGCTTTACCAAATGACAAGCCTGACCAGCTTCTCATCCCCAAGGCTGCTAACCAAGCTGTCACAGCACAGAAGTGCCCTGGGAAAACCTGAGCAGTTTTCCCCAGTGGCTATTAGCTGGGGCTCTTCTTCCTCTGCTGGTTGGGACCCAGGGCTCTCCTGCTGCACTGCTCTCTCCCAAGAAGCTCTGCAGAGCCCAGCAGGGGCACGAGTTCAGGGTCTCTGTCCCTAGGAAAACAACATCGGTAGACCTGGACTGCTCCCCAGTGCTGAGATACACAAGGATTTTAAGCACTACTGCTAAAAATCCCCTTTCTTCCTCCACTCCTCAGCTTTCAGCATCTTTTCCTCTCGCTGAGCTAATAAAGCTTTCACTTGCCGAAGTGTTTTCAGGCTGAACTGCCTGCCGCCCCCCGCCTCCTCCCCAAAGCCATTGGTGCCATCTTTTACTTCACACAGCAGCACCACAGGGCACTAACTCAGTGCTTCAAAGATACCCTTTAAGGCATCTCCCTGCAGATGATTGAGTCTGAACTGCAGCTATCTGCAGGCACAACCTACAGGGGCAGATAATTAAACTACCAAGCAGTACTGTTTGGATTCAAGCACAGGCCTGCAGGATTTCCTGGCCTAAAGCCAAAGCTGGGTACGTCCTGTCAAGGATGAAAGCAAAGGTTTGTGCACTCAATAGTCAAAGATGAGGACGGATACAAGGACTGCTTGAAATTTACCTTTCAGTGGGGCAAAAAGCTGAAAAGCACCACCGTGTTGTGGTGAAATGAGCATGCCCAACAGGTATACTCAGTAGGTGAGTAACTGCACAAGATGCAGACTACCAGGCATCAGATTTGATACTTCTTCACAGTGATCCCCACCTAGACCAGCTATATTAGTATTTCTGCTGCTCATCACATTTATTTCTCCCCCACCATAACCCTTTTGTTTTCCCTTGCAGGATCTGAAGCCCTCCCCAGCACAGAAGCACCAGACCTGCCTGCATATCTTATAAACTCTCCCAGTTTGGCCCCACAATCGTTTTGTTCTATCTACTCCAGTGCCTTGTGAACAGTTTTTTGCCTTCTTGTCTTAGGTAAGCACATCACTAGATCATTTTTGTGCAAACTCCTGCATATATGCAATGGTTGGAGAACGTGATATAAAGAACAGCTAAATTAAAGTGGGACAATGTGGTCCCTTTTTCCTGATGTTACTAACAGTTCAATATCCCACCCTGCTACAGAGGTTTCCTCTGCAAGGCCTCAAAACAATAATTTTGACTTAGAAAAGTCTGGGATGTAGCATTTGGTTAAGACAGAGCGCCTTCTCTTGCCATTTCTGCCACAGCCTCACCTTGTGACCTCTGGAAAGAATTAACTTTTTCTTGTTCTCATGTTCATTTGCTTTACACACACTTTCCCAGAAAGATGGCAGGAAAGTGGGGTAGCAGTAGAGGATGCTTTCTTTTCGTAGGGCATATTTAGCATGAACCTTGGGGCAGCGAGGGTAGATCCTCCTCCTCACACTTATTTCAGGAGCCAATATCTGACAGACCAAAGCTGTATTTAACATGCATTTTCCTCTGCTCTAACAAAACAATTTTGAAGCCATCTACCACTTGCTACCAGTGCTGTTCAGCTGAGTCACTTTTATTACCATCCTAAAGGGTAGGTGGAAGATCACATGGCTCTTTACAGCCTCAGCAAAAGAAATTTTATCACAAGCTGCTGTTGCTCCCCCCCTCCCCTCTGTTCAGCATACATGCTGGCAATGACATCTGATTATTATAGATTCACAATTTGTTTCTGGAAAGGAGCTATTTTATAATCTTGACAGATACATTGCATTTCCATGAAGAGGGTGGATGTATAGGATAAAAAAACCTTTCAACACTGGTCTTCTAAAGTTGTTGATTTTAACTGGAGGTCCCTTACCTGCAGCTGCTTTCAGAGGCACCAGCAAGAAGGAAGACCTCCATCCCTGACACTGCACATGCTCTTCTTCAGCAGCATCTGCTGGGCAGGCAGTGAGACAGGTCCACAACTTCCACACCTCAAGCCTGCCTGGAGAGCCAGCATCTGAGCAGAGCAGATGCAGCTGATGGGACATCAGAGTAAACAAAGTTGTACTTCCTTCGCAGAGAAGGAACAATGAGAAGTGGGTCAGAAAGCCTCAGGAAAGGATTACTTCAGGAAGGGCAGGTTCTCCTTGACAGCCACTGCATCCTGTGCCCTGCTGTTTGCACCTCTGCAGGGGTGCAAACAGGATGAGCACAGAGCAGCTCTGGGCAGGTTGCTCCCCCAGCCACTGCCCAGACATGCTGTCCGGCCTGGGCCATGCACACTGACCAACTCCTGTTGGATCCAAATAGACAAGTTGTCTTTCCTCCCCCTGCATCCTGCTAATAGCACCTGCCTCTGCTCTAAGCTTCTGCAGGAGTCACAGCAACTTCTTCAGCACAGGCAGAGCACACAGCATCTGCTAGGAAGCAAGCAGTGATACCCAGGGACAGTCCCCAACTCTGAGGAAGCCCACCAAGTCTTGCCAGCTGCCTCTCCCCCACCAGGACTGGCTGCAGCCCTGGGTACCAGTGGGTTATCCTGGGAGCAGCATCAGTCAGTGGCACTCCTCCCACTCAAGGGGCCAAAGTTTCAGAGTCAAGTGGGAGAGGAGCACTGGGACCAGCTTCACCCTGGGAGGAGCAGAGCAGCTAAAGAGGACAGGTCATGCTGCAGGTGGCCTGCAGTGAGGTTACCAGCTTCCCCTAACCTTGGATAAACTCTTCTGAGCATGGCCACACAGCTATAGGCAGAACAGTTGGGGCATATGGAGTCTATTTGTCCTTGCTACCAGTTTCTGGCCTTCTTGGACTAAAATCTGAAGTGCCACTGGGTTGGCTGAACTACCAAGTTCGGGATTTGGCCTCCAGATGCACAGGGAAGTGGGACTGAATTTCTCACTGGTTTCTGACCAGCTTTCCTCAAATAGCTGCCTCCCTCAGGGCAAGGCTTGCACCAGTGCATGCAGCATTTTGGATCATCTTTTGCCTTATTATTTCAAGTTGCCAGGTAAACTCAGGCTTAAAGGATGACAACCTGATCCCAGAAAAAGACAGCCTGCGTAATAAAAGGCTGATTCAACCACACTGCACCAGGCAAGGTGTCCCCAGAGCTGTGCACCTCATATGCCAGCACGGGAGGTGAGGATGCCCAGGACAGACAGGAAGTCTGTACTCTCCTGCCCTAGGGTATGTGCCAACCTGCCAAGACCATTTTGAGAGTGGTTAATCCTATTAAAGCATAAGCTGGGAGTACGTGACATTCATTAGAAGAAAATAGCTTTCTTTGTTCCTAGATCTAACCCCAGAGCAGCAGCCCTGTGGGACAGCACACCATTACTGGTCTCAGCAGGCAGGGCTTGCCATCCCCAGCAGCACTGCCCAAAGAAAGCCAGCACCTGCTTTCTGCAGCACTGCTCTTTGTTCCCAGAGGAAGATGCAGGTCTAGGATCCCTCCCCGGCACAAAGGCCAGGGCTAGAGCACATGCCTTTCCAAAAGGGAGTTGCAAATCGAGGGGCCAGCTCATTCTCCAGCTGCTTCTTTACAGGCAGACCTCTGCCCACAGAGCCTGAGCAGAGCCCTCAGCTGACTACCATGGTCCCCACACAGGCATCCACTACTGAAGTACCAAAGGGATAAAAATGAGAACATCATCCCTTATCCAGCATGCTGGATGTTCCTAAACCTCGCTGTTGCTGTAGCTTGGCATGCACACATGGAAGTGGCAGGACTCAGCCTTCAGGCTGGTGGGGAGAGGGTGTTGGATAGTTGCTTAAGCAAGTAAATTCTGTCAGAAACAGAGGTCATTTACCAATAAAAGGTAGAAAAAAGGCTGAGGAAGGTTGTGCAAACTTATCTAGCTGTTTTTGTGGAGGTACAGGAATTCCACAGCACGTGGAGAGCTATTGCAGCATACAGCTCCAGTGGGAGACTCAGATTTTCTAACAGTTTTAGTTGTCCCAAACATTAATAAATTTAACAGATTAAACCAAATGTCTGAAATGAAGGAGGTTTCCCCCATCCAGAACTACTTATTTTGAAGACACTTGTGCTGCAGTGCAGCAGAGCTGATGAGGTGTCTTCTTACTGAGGAAATGATGAAATCAGCCCAGTTACTCTTATTCATGCCACCTATAATAAGCTGAAGCAATTCCTCCCACTCCCATGCCATTCAGACAGATGCAGCCACATGTATCCAGGTAACCACTGCTGGCACGCAGAGCGTGCTGCAGATGCTTGCCCAAGGACACACATCCCTGGAGCACGTGGGGGGACCAAGCAGGGCCAACCCTTCTGAAGTGGTGTCACACCTGAAGCCACAGAAGCCAGGGTGCTTGTTAGCACTTCTTCCCAAGAGAAGTCTGGCTAGAGGATCAGACAGGGCTACTGTGTGTGTACGTAGGGCTTTGTAAAGCAGAACAATGCAGAAACAACAGCAAAAAAGCAGCAGGAGGACAATGGAAACAAATAAAGGAGACCTGTGCATGTAAACAGGGAAACTAAACATCTTCTGCTTCATACACGTTTCCTGTCTTGTTTCTCTGCACCCCAGGTAGTAGAGCTCTGCCTCCCTGTCTCCCAGCAGCAACAAGCCTGCCCACCAGTAATAACCACAAAACCTAGTATTTAAAGAGGCTGCCAGCTCGGCCTGCTTCCCTCCCCCAGCCAACTGAGCTGTCATTCCCCCACTCAAAGCCCGCCTCAGGTGACTCCCCTTTAGATCTTCACTAGGAACATCACTTCACTGTGTTGCTGGAGAAGTGATCACATCACAGCTTTTTATACCAGCTGCATTCACTAACACCTGACATAAACAAAGTAGAAGCCCCCCATCCCCTATACCCAAGATTTTTTTTAAAGTGTTGTCTGAAACAAAAGATGAATTTTTTTTTTTGCTTAAAGATATTATACAACACTTCCTCCACATAGTCAATTGTAAGTGTTTTCCCAGTGCCTGTGCAGTCAGTTATTTCATAAGAAGGTGCTTTATATGCTGTCGGAGGCAGCATGAATGCTATCCCACATATCCTTGCTGTTGCTATGGAAATCATTCCTCTTTAAGCCAATGTGCAAATGCAGGTCTTTTTGCTGAATGCAGAGGCTAAAGGTGTGCGTGAGTCAAACTGTTTGTTGTGTGTTCTTCCTCTGCAGCTGAGAGATGGGAGGGGAAGAAGGATCAGTGCTGCAACAGGAGCACCTGCAACAACGCACTGGGGAGAGGTAGCAGGCTACTGGCAGAGATAGGAAGCCACAGGAAGGCTCTGCCAGGGGACTTCAGCCAAGCACAATTTAGCTGCTCAGCTCACCTGTTCCAGGTGATACAGAAAGGACACAATTCAGGCACAGGAGGTGCAAAGGACAGTTCATGGCCTTTCAAAGCATTTGAGATGGAGAAGAAAGCCACAACACAGCAGCACTGATACAAGGCACATAGCATCCTGCCTTGTTTGTAGACCTGTTGGCACTCAAAGCTCAACAATAAAGTTAAGCTTTTGACAAGAGCTTTTGACTTGCTGTTGGCTGCAGAGAGTAAGAGACCAGAGATGCCCAGAGAGCATTGTGAATCCAATGAAGGAGCAAGACAAGAAAAAACACCTACAATTTCTTTCACACCTGCCAAGCTCAGCAGCTATTTCAAGCACTCTTCACTTTCCTTCAGACCGAAGGCTAAATACCAAGGTGGATACTGGAGCACTCCCAGCCAAAACAAAGCTTAACATCAGCAGTCACTTTTCAGTAAGGGCCTCTCAAAGTATAACCAACAGGAACCTGCCGCCCCCAGGACTCCATCAGGGGGGATGGAGCCTCTAGATGTGAGACCACACACAGCCAGCTGCAGAGCTCCTCCATGCCCCATTCAGGCACCTCTGCCTCTGGGAACTCATATGAGAATTGCAGCTTCCAGAGCTGACAAGAGCACCCTACACACATTTCCTTTGAAAGGCTGCAGCAGAGAAAGGCAGAATCATCAAACGTGGGATTTTTCCTCCTGCCCACTGAAAAAACTGTTCCTGCAGAAGATTTGTAAGTGGTCTATCACATAAGCCAAAGCCTTCTAGTCATATCTCATCCCTTTTCTCACTGCTACTACAAGAACCACAGGTGTCATACCTATTCTCTCTTCCTACTTACCTTCTGTCCTAGATATTAGGGAATTCTTAAAAGCACAGCAAAAGATTTAGAGTTACATATCCACAGAAGTGAAGTTTTTGCATGACTTTTGTTTGGTCAGTCAACCCTGGGGAAAAGTATCCAGTTGAAGAAAAAGACCAAACCCTTAAACAAAATCTTATCATCCACACATCACAAATCACACAGGCAAAAATTACAAAGCAGAACTCCTCTGGGGCTCCGTTATACGTGACAATTAAATGCAAGCACAGCAAACAACCTACAGGATATTACTGTAAACAAGTCCAGCAGATTTCCCTCAACCATAACCCGAAATAAAGACAGCACTTACTTCAGTTCAGGCCTTAGATACAGAACCCCACAACCACCAGCACCCAGATCTATTCTCCCCCAGGCTGCATTCACATAGGTGCTTCCAGCCCTCTCCTCTCCTCTTTTATTAGCTACCCACCAGGAGACCAGCAAGCCAGTCGTCCTCAGCAGAAACACCTGTGAGTTCAGCACAGCTTGCTGTCAGAGTGCAGGGGTGGCTGGGATTTAAAACAAAACGATACAGTTAATGGTGCTTTACAAAGTTTGTTTTAAGTCTAAATATCAATGAGCTATAATGGGCATTTTTATGCTGCATTCAGGCTTGATCAATAGCATCCTAGCACTCTAATAAACTGTTACACCATTTTATGAAAATACAATAATATGCAAGTAGCAGAGTTTCCAATTGCTTTAAGAAGATATGGTATGCATGCTAATAAATTACTTTAAATCATGCTGTCATAGAGAAGTATATTATGATTTATAAGTACCTACCGTACATAAATTAATATCACAATGCTGCAGCCCTGTGGATAGATGTCTTTGTGTCGTGGTATGAACACATATACTATGCCTCAAATGCTTCCAAACATGTGGGTGGGAGATGGAGAATACAAATGATGTAAGGAACTAAAGAGTTTTATTTCAGGAACAGCTTAGTATGCTAGAATATGTTATCATATCATATATTAGAGGTTGTGGATTAAAGACTCGCTTTCACTGTCTTGTTAGAAAGGTTATAAAAGAAGCACAGCAGTGGAATAGTAGAAGAATAGCTAAGAGCAATGTATAGTTTGCATTTATTATAATTAATCACCATTCCTTTTATTTTTGTATGTTATTCATGATGAATCCTATTGTGAGTATCAATTTATGAAATGTAATTGCAAATGGATTTCATTCCAAATTATCATGATCTGTTTAGAACAATCATAAATAGAGACACAATGCCACCATGAAGGGGGACTGGGAAGGATCCTTCTCACGTACACGAAAGACAAAACCTCAGATCCTCTATAAACTTAAACTCTTAACAGGTTCCCCAGATTTGCTGATACATTTAGGGTTATTTCCCAGTTGCATCATTACGTTTAACCTGCAGATTTCTTGGTATCCAGTTCAGAAGGGCAGTTTGTCCCTAAAAATCCCTTAAGAACATTTCATACTCTTTTGTAATATGTGTAAGTGAATTTAGAATTCCACATAGAATAAGTCGTATATTGGCTTCATTCATTTTCTGAGATAATTTCTTCAAAAACAGAAACCCAGTCCAAAACCCAAGTCAAACAAGGAGAAAAAATTCTTGCAAACTTTAAGAAACTTTGCACTTTGTAGGGATTTCTTTACTATCAACTGAAAGTTTATATTAATACATGAAGAGGGAAGGCACACTTAAGAAAGGCATCAGAGAAAGAGGAAGGAGGGACTGCCTGAAAGCAGTGCTTTTAGTCTTTGCTTGGAACAGACAGTGCTATTCTGCTTTAGTAAATACTCACTCAGATATGGTGAAATTCTTCCACCTCTCATCAGCTAGGAACAACTGCACCTTAATTTGTGTGTGTGACTACTGGGGGACACAAGTTATACATGCCAAAATCGGGAATTAAACTGCAGGGAAGAGGGAGGGCATGTAGGCGTTTAAGAACCAGGATCCTGCACATCAGCCTCTGTATGGGTGCACCCTCGGATACCAAAAGCTCAGCTGTGACTGACTCGCACTGGAGTCTGGTGGCTCAGCACCAGGCAAGTGACCTCAGCCCATGTCAGGACGAGGCCTTTCCCCTGCTTGACAACAGACATCGCAGCGCCTCTTTGCTCTGAGTAATGGGTCTCTATAATGCAGAAGGTCTGGTAACATCTATACTGCTAGAAGACAGCAACGTGGTACAAAGGAGGCATCAGCAGCGGCCAGAACTTCCTGCTCAGTAACAGCAGCTCCTGGCCTGGCACAGGAGCGCTGCTCCAGATGACTTCAGGGTGACAGCACAGTATCCCAACCACAGAGGGGTACACACAGTTGTCCCTATGTGACTTGAAAGATGACACTGTCCACAGCACACAGTTTTAGCTATTAGACATTTGTTATGAATACCTAACAGCTGCAGCTGGGAATAGTTTCTAGTGTGAAGGGCTTGCATTCCCTGTGTGTACTGAGCAGAAGGGAGAGCCAGCAGCTGCTGAGGTTATTAGCCCTCAGCCCAAACTCTGCAAGTCTCTGACCCTGCATATTTTGCCTGTGCTTAGCTGCTCCGTGGGCGTACAGCAGCAGAGGTGGTGTTGGACTCGCTCTGGTAGGGAAGGGTGTTCCCAGCTCCGTGTTCAGCTCCTCACAGTACCCAACTTTATCCGTTTCTGACTCCTGCTTCTGATAGTTACTCGATTCCTTTCTCACTTGGGACTATCATGACTAACAAATATCTCGTTTCATTTTTTTTTAAATAGTCTTAGCACCTATTCCCTTTCATCCCTCATGCTCAAGCCATCTTAATGAGGTAGGAAGTATGCTGAGATTGAAGAGTTTATTACACTAGTTCAGCCTGGCAGGAATCTAGCAGCTATCTGTCCTTGCAGACTAGTAAGAGATGACTGAGGAAGCTCATCCATGCTTAGCACAAGCAGCACTTGGTGAATTTTTCAGATAAGCATCTCCCATCTCTCCCCTGTGAGCAGAACTGGTATTAATAGCTTGTTCCTGTCAGCAAAGAAGTCTTGCATCTGAGTTTTTGTGTTTAGCTGGCTTTGGACAAATATTGACCTAAAAGAGTGATGAAAAGCCTTGACACAGAGACAAGGCATACACTTCAACCTGGTGATGGTTGTGGTCATTTAATGGCATCCAGCAATGCCTTCCACGCTGATGCTCTCACTCGTGTGACAGTTCTTCATGAGCCATCTCACTGGCCGACAGCTCAGAACCAGCAGGATGTAAGTGAGATAAATTTGCTGTGTGCTGGTCAAGGAGAGGGTAAAACGGTTGTTTATCATCTTAAGTGAACTAGGGCAACCAGAGACAAGTCCGGTATAAATATGGCACAACCTACTGGGAAAATGCTGAAGGTAGCACCTATGTGCTTATTAAAAGTCAGTGGAGATTAATTGATGATTTGGGAATTTCTGCTTTTAACTGATGGTGATCTTACGTATTAACAGAATAGCTCAAGGGCTCCTTCTGTTAGCACCATCTCTGCTTTGGACACGCTAGCTTCAGACAGCTAGTTATTAGCCATTTTGAGGTAAGAGCTGATTATGGGGGAAGCTTCAGCCTCATTTATGGTATCTCAGGAGGCTGACAACTCTTTAAGCTATAGACTTCAACTCACATAAGTTACGTACTGAAGAGCCTACTACCTGGAAAAAGAGAAAATATCCTGAGGTATGGAATATCCAAAAGTAAAACCATCGGCTCATTGTGAAAACTTTGACTTGTTTGCTTTAATGCAATTAAAGACAATTTAATTGAATTTAATTTAATTAAAGACAATTCAAAATGAGTTAAAATGTCCACTCAAATATGTTTGTAAAGTCTGGGTTTGAAAATTCTGTTTTAACTTAACTTTTAGACAAACACTTTCTAACAGGCCTACAAGAATTGGTCATTCTGCATTTACAGCGTAATAATGCAAAATAAAACATAGTTTATGTCTAGGATAACACTTCTGTCTGTGGTGACTAGTTCATTAACCTTGTTATATTCCAATAACCCATATTCCATTCATTCACTTACATTTTATAAACTGTCTATATTGACTGAATTTATGGTGCTACACATGTGGTGTTTTGTCAGAAATTATGCTTGTAAAGGAAGACTACTAAAGACTTAAAATCTGGTACCTGACAGAACAACAAACTGCTAGCAGAAATTGTTAAAAAAATAAGCACCTCTCAAAATAAATTTTATTCCTGAGCAATGTGGGGAAGAACATGAATACAGATTTGTCTTCAGCCTGGAAGTAAACGTGATCATTTAATGATTAATAGCGCATGTTTTCAGACCAAAAGTCAATGGAATGTAACATAATCTCACATTAGTCCCCAGTTCTGTGTCAAGAAATGCTGTGACCACTGAAATATCTGCTGTAAAGAAAATGCATGCCTGATAGAAAGTGCTCATTAAGCTATTAATTGTTGCATTTTGTTGTTGTTGTTGTTTTTGTTTTTGTTTCCAGTAAAAGACTATTTCTGCTGAGCTTGGATCTTCCATCTACTCATCACTATTTTCTTTAGCTCTATTATCTTTTCTATGATTAGAAAAATCATCAGATCATGCTCACTGGTGGCCTGGTTCTTCCTCAAAAAAAAAGTGTCTGTGCTGAAAGAACAGGATGAGGTTGATAATCTGTAATGTGGGGTTGGCATTTGGCCTTTAAATCCAAAAAGGCAGTCTCTAACACAAAGAAAATGGGAGGTCTTTCTGCAAGTCTTGAAGTCCATGTCTTTCTCTGGCTCTTAAATTGCTAATGTGACCTGAAGCCGCATATAATTGCTTTCCATGGAGAAACCACCTAAGTGAAAAATGGATGAAAAAGGAGAATCATGTTGTCTTATATTCTGGTCTTGTCTAAGCCTCCATGCCGTAGCACAGATAAGAAATAGAAACATGTGAGATAAAGGTGCCAGAGATGAAACAGAAGATGAAACAATGCTCCTTTTTTACAATATCTGGACACCACAACTTTTAAATTTTATTTATTTATTGTTGGTTCACCTGCAATAGTGTGATAGCAGTTTTAAGTAACTTCTTAAAGGTAAACTCTGACTTGTCACTGGGGTAGCGAGGAATCTTCCCCGGATTTCAGAACATACTGTGAATACTTTATCAGTCACCTCTATGTTGTATCTCTGGAAACAATCTATGTTACCATGGAAAAGGTGAAATAAGAATAACTCCTGCGTAGCAGTGTTTCTTTAATGCAAACCAACATGCAAACCTTCACATGGGAAGTCACTGCGGGGGGCCGGGGGACAAGGCGAGGTCGCAGGCCACAACCCCTCGGTCTGCCTCACGCTGGTGTCCTGTGGAGCTATGCCCATCAGGACTAGATTAACGTGGTGCAGGAATTTATCTTGATCACAGAATTGCTTGACTATTCATCTGTTCAGTTACGTATCTGTAAGCTTACACTTTTAAAAAAATCTATAGACAGCATGTGATTCCACCCAAATATAAGCATGTTATGAACGTGGAGGTGCACTCAGGCCAAGAACCTGCAAGTTGCCTGGTTCAGTTTCCAAGTTTACACTTGTGTCCCTTACAACTTCCAATGGCTAAGCAATGGCTAAGTACACCGTGCTTGGTTTTATTTTCATTAACAAACAGACACATTAGTATCTGAGTGTGCTAGGTACAGTTTTCAGAGGTGTACATTTCACTGGAGTAATTCTGTGCCAATTCAAAGGCTTTGGGACAGTCTATCCACGCAAAATGCCTCCTGTGTGTAATGATAACTGGAACCTCACTGCAAGTACAGGACATGTATGGGATTGCTTCAAACTTGCCCATCCCACTTGCCTTGGCATTTACAAGTGGCAGAGGTTGCACCATTTTCCAGCTCTTAGTCTGAGGTTCAAAACTTTTGCTTTTTCTCTTTTCTTATAAAAATCTCACGCAGCTGTCAATGAAACAGCATCACTCTGGGAAAGCCGCTACCACATGTCCCTACCATTGTTCTTAGACAATAACAAGCAAGAAAACGTTTGTTTTCTTCCCCCGTTTCTGAAGGCTCCATTAACATATACAAGTGACATCTCCCTAGGTAGCAAAGAATCATATTAATTAATGAACAAGCAAAATAAAATACAAAGAAAACATATGCTCAAAGGGACAATTCATGTGTATGTGAGCGCATGAGACTCCAATGGAGACAAATGGGAGATGCACATACAGACAAAAGGGAGAATACTTTCACTGCAGTGGATGGAAAAAGGCCAGCACGGAACAGAGTGGAATGCATACAGGGATTTAAAGACGGATTACAGATGCCTGTGGCAACTGCTCTCAATAAATTATAGTTAGATCAAAGAAAAATAAAACGCTTTGATAAGAGATTAACAAGTGCCATTCTCATATGTACAGCTGTAATTAAAAAAAAAAAGAAAAGAAAAGAAAAGAAAATTAACCCCTTACTCGAGGTATTACTTTTTTTTTTTTTTTCCTAGTTTTATTTATGAATTACTTCTGGCACTCAGGGATAAAGACAACTTCTTCAATGTCTTCCTTCTGTTACAACCAGACACCATATATTATTATTTTTATGCATGCACCAAGAATTCTGTAACAAAGAAGAGGAAAGCAAAATTGGATTTGCTTTCATCTATTTTCTAGAACCTTTTCTTGCCCTAGGACATAATGAACACATGCACACTACTGTTTACAGCTCAGTAAAAAGAGCAGTTCTTTGAAAGGTCAGTGGAAAATGAAGCAATAAAGTCAGAAGTTACTACAAATGTGAATATCCTTCCATCATCTTATCTGAAATGTGAAGGTTGCTTTTTTAGTTAACTTGCAGCCCGTGTGGGAAGAAGCATTCTGACTGTTCCCTTCCAGCATCAGAAAAGCGAGTAACCCAACACAAAGCCTTCAGTGACTCTGGGACTGCAGAAGTATTTACACATGCATGTCGTTAACTTCAGAGCAGAAAGGATAGGACTTCTCCAAATCTGAGAGTTTTAATACTGCAGTTGTCTAGTAATTCTGTCTTTGGTAAGATCATCTTCACATGACTATTCCACATTTCTGAAAAATAGGTCCAGACAGTAAAAGTAAAATCTTGTTTTACAGCCTTGTGATTTCATATCCAGGAACTGCTTCATCTACACATTTTTCATCTTAATGTAAAAGCTACCATTTTCTCTCACCAGTTCCCGGTTGCGCAAATCATAAGTAGAAAGTTACCTGCACTTGCAGAGCGTGTTTAATAGTTGTCTTTACTTTCTCAATCAAGTGGCACTGACAGTTCTAATATTTCACTTGTAACTAATTCACTTGGTTTAACAGGCTGGAGGTCTGCTTCACAGCTTTATGTATTCCTGTTAAGGATACTGCTATACTTGAGAGCTCATTTTGCTAAACATTCATTTTCAGCAAGAAGATGCTTTCATCTTCTCATCAACATTTTATGACTGTTATGGTTGTGCTCTTCCTCCTTTAAAAAACTCTGGTGAAAGCAACACTGTTTCCAACATCAGTGCTGAGCTATACAATTTTCCATGAAACCTGAGGCATTAAGCTGAGGGAAGCACGGATGCATGTTCTTGGGATCCATTTCTTTAGGTTTTACTAGGTGTAGTACCACAAATTCATTGTTGAAGTCTCTGTGGTTGTCCTCCTGGGACAGAGGCTGCGCATGGCAGTGGCACTCAAAAATGAAATGACCATTGCAGTGAAAAGCACGTAGAACTGTGCTACATTTCACAGGCTGCAGTTTCTTAGCAAAGGTCTGTGTGATTTCTGATTTCCTCCAGACCAGTTCTCCCACTCCTGCTGCAAAACAGGAAATCAGTGCCCTTTCCTCTCTTTGTAATGCAATGCAGTATAATAACATAGGATTACTCAGCAGAATTGCATGGCCACCTGCTTGAAAAAAAGAAAACAATACGGTGGTCTGGATCAGAGCATCAGAGAAGGCAGTGACCTCTTCTTTTTGTTTGGATGGGAACATCACTGGCAGTCACCTAGCGAGAACCTTTGGCTGTCTGAAAAGGCAGGCGTAGGTAAACAAAAATGTGCTTCACTGCTCTCAGTTTCTTGATTTTTTTTTTCTTCTATCCCTCAGGAAAAGGAAAGGATATGTCTGTTTCTACATTTCTTCACCATGAAATTCACTGTTTCATTTGGATTAAGGCTGCTCTGTATCCTCCTCGTTGATGCCCTGTGGGAGGAAAACGGGGGCTCTCCCTGTTTCTGTCGCATTATGGGGAACAGCCTGCCCCTGCACTGGTTCTGGCACACGGCGGGTCTGAAAAGACACACAAAAAAAGCAAAGCTCATAGAAAATTTGTACAGGGCGTGAGTTAGGTATGGGCAGAGTATAGGCTTAGCTCAGCCTCAGCAAGAGTTGCCTAGGTGCTGTCAAGTGGCGTTGTGCATTCCTCGCCATGGACAGCCACAGACTTTGAGGGACAAAGGCCTACACCACATTCTCCCTGTGCAACTGTATTTGGTGTGAAGATGCCTCTGGTGAAAGAAAATAGCTATGGGGGAAATATTTGGTATTTTCTCTTGTGAAATAGCAACTAACTAAAAATAGTGCCTGCAGATTAATGCATTGCAGTTTGCAGGCCCAGAGAAACCAATTTAGATCAGTTGCTCCTCTTTTCTCCTCTTTCATGCATTCCCTACATTTTCTCCTGAAATAAAACAGAATACAGAAATCCATGACAAAGTGTCATAACAGATTCCTTTAATGCTTCTTTGTGTTACAGAGGGCACAGGGGTTTTTTCCCAGTTCATCATCTGACATAAATTTATCTCCTATTATGATACTTCAGAGAAAAAAGCACTAGGGTTTTTTTTGTTGTTGTTTTCTTTATTTACTGTCTTTTCTAAATTTAAATTCAAATTGCATTTTTAGTATATGCACTCTACCTGTAACAAATCAATAAAAAGGAGAAATTTGATTTTTCCATCTGTGTTTGCAGTCACAGAAATACTTACCCTCTGGCCCCAAGAGGACAACCAAAGTAACTTGAAGTAATGTAATTCCAAAGTTGCATCAATGCTTTTCTACTGTCCCTGGTATTATGGCAATCAAAGGAGATATTTGTTTAAAATAGCTTGTATGCATATCCAGCAGTATCTCACTGCCAGTGAAACCTCATCCCGTGAAATGGTGGGAAAAAGCTTTTCAGCAACTTTAATGGGAAGTAGATTTATACATTTACATTTTGGTTGCAATATATTAAAAAAAAAAAGTTGCTTTTTTCCAGGTAACACCACCATTTTTTAAAAAAAGAAAAATCTCTTCAACCTGTTCATAATGTTTCAGGGGATATGGTTTCAATCAACAAGGAAGAGAGAGGCTGCTATGCCTGAATGCATGTCTTAGGCCAGTGTTGAGACATACTACTGTTTTGCAAAGAGATTGCAC
The DNA here is from genome assembly GCF_964034855.1 of Anser brachyrhynchus. Classification (NCBI taxonomy): domain Eukaryota; kingdom Metazoa; phylum Chordata; class Aves; order Anseriformes; family Anatidae; genus Anser; species Anser brachyrhynchus. Next base: position 27,552,373 of record NC_137700.1, on the reverse strand, counting down.
AAACAATCTTCTACCAAACTATTCTCACATGTTTAAGGAAAATCCACCCAGTTCTTTCTTGCCTTGACTCCCTGAGCTCCCTTCTATTCACAAAATATAGGAACCTCCTGAGGTAGAGCTTCCAAGTGGTTTGCATCCAAAGCTCTCACAGGCCAAGTGATGGGTGTCTTCTCTTTTTTCCTCTTCCCTTCCTTTCTTTTCTCTTCCCTTCCCTTTTCTTCCCAACTCCCAAGGCATTTTGAATGGCTGAAAATTATGAAAGAAGATGACAGGATGATTTACCTGCTGCAATTCTGGGAAAAGAGGGAAAGGATTGACTAAAGGTTTATCAAGAAGGAATCAGACCCCTGCAAATGCAGTGAACATCGTCCACATGGTCATATGCAAGCAGGCTTTGTTAAACAAGCCTTTTTCCACAGGATGACAGGTCTGGTTGAAAGTCGCATTCATGTTAATGCAGTTTACTTGAGTCTTGCCAAAGCATTTCACTTCATAGCACACGATATTTTAATCATTGGTATGATTAAAAAGCACACATTACATGGAATTAAAATGATGCACTTTGGAAGAACTAAGAGCTGGCTCCCTGACAGATCGCAACGTGTCAGTCTCAATGTGCACGGAGTAAATGAGTGGAACTATTTCTAGCAGATTCCCACAAGGATCAGTTCCTGGTCCAACATCGCTGGGTATTTTCATCACGTGTCCAAACAATGAGGTAAAATCAATCCCAAGACGGTCAGGGGCTGGAGCACTTACTGTGGAAGAAATGGCTGTATGAATTGGACTTGTACAACCAGGAGAAGAGAAGGTCCCAGGAAACCTAGTAGCACCATATAGGAAGTTACAAAGAAGGCAGAGCCAGACTCTATAGACATCTAAGGGAGGAGAATGAGAGACCATCATCATTAATTGAAAGAGGAGAAGTTTCAAATGAATATTGAGAAAAAAAAAAAAAAGAAATCACTATGAGTATACTCAGGCATGTTTTGAGCAGAAGTTTAGACTAGATGACCTCCCAAGGTCCTTTCTGCTAGAGTATGTTGTGACTATAACTTGGTTGATTCTGCCTGGAGAGAGATTTGAGAGACCTGTTAGGTAAATACCTCAGTGTGTGCTGTAATGTAATGCTGCAGGGAAATGCAACAGCTGGATGCAATGCTTGAAGGTATACAGGGAGAAGTAGATGTTAGTAGGATACCACGCCCAGACTTAAAAGGGTAAAAACCCTGGAGAGCATTCAAAAGAGCATTGCAAATGTCATCTCAGGGTTGAAGCACAAGCCTTTGGCTATGAGGTTCTCCAGAGAAAGCAAAGATGTTATTTGGCCTAAGCAGCCCAGCACAAAACTTGCCATCTTCGCAGAGTGCTGTTCCCAGAGCTGAAGCCACCATCGCTCCTCAGGATCAGCCCGTGAAATCTGACACAGCTGCCCCATGGAGCCCTCCTGTACCTCCTGAGCTGCCGTGGGTGCTACGTGAGTGAAGGGGAGCAAAGCCAGGACCTGCATTTTCTTCTGCATCAACAAGTTGGAGTTTTGTGCATGTCGTGAAGCACTTCAGAGGGATGTTTTCCCCATACTAACATCCCCTTACATTTACACAGCAAACAGGCATCGTACTACTGGGATAGGAGTACTTACAGACGGTCAGGCAGAGGCAAAGATTCAGTAACAGGAAGCTTTAAGACAGACAATATTTCAAAATAAAACACTGAGGGTAAGATAAAAAATGTCATTGAAGTGAAGGTGAATTCTCCCTTGCTGCCAGTTAAAAGCCCTGGTTATGCTTTGCTGCAGAGCAGTTGCCAGCGCAGGTACCTGCTGGGTTATGACTGGGTTACTGGGATTTGAAGGCATGCTCTTATCACAATTATAATGTGATTCTATAATCATATATTATAATATTATAATGTGTTGTGCAGTTCTCTAGTTTATACACCTTTCTTTACTGACTGGAGTTGTTCTGCAGTGTTTATGAATGACAGAAACGTTTCAGACAACTCCATATTGACACAAACAAGCCTTGTTGCTACAGCTGAGGGAATACTCTCCTTACCTGAGCACAAAAGGAGGTAGTCAGAAATAAGGTGAACAGAACAATGGCACTGGTGTGCTGAATAAGCAGAACCTTGACCTACATTGCTGACTGACAGCCAAGCGAGTATCCAGCAGATAAACCCCTTTGACCACAGGTAAGAACCGTTCTGGTGCTGTTGTGGTTTAACCCGGCTGGCAGCTAAACACCACACAGCCGTTCGCTCACCCTCCCCCCTCCCTCTCTGGGATGGGGGAGAGAAACGGGAAAGTGAAGCCTGTGAGTTGAGATAAAGACAGTTTATTAAGACAGGAAAATAATAATAACAATAATAATAATAGTGATAATAGTATTACTAATAATAATGTGTACGAAACAAGTGATGCACAATGCAATTGCTCACCACCCGCTGACCGATGCCCAGCCTATCCCCGAGCAGCCGGCCCCCCCCACCCCGGCCAGCCACCCCTATATATTGTTTAGCATGACACCAGATGGTATGGAATACCCCTTTGGCCAGTTTGGGTCAGCTGTCCTGGGTCTGTCTCCTCCCAGCTCCTGCTGCACCCCCAGCCTGCTCGCTGGCAGGACAGAGCGAGAAGCCGAAAAGTCCTTGGCCTGGTGTAAACACTGCTCTGCAACAATTAAAACATCAGCATGTTATCAGCGCTCTTCTCATCCTAATCCAAAACATAGCACCCTACCAGCTACTAGGAGGAAAATTAACTCTGTCCTAACTGGAACCAGGACAGGTGCCTTTCACTCCACTCACCTAACTGAGAGCCATTCTGGTGAATTAGCTAGTTCACACGTTTTGTACAAATGCCATCGTGATAAAGCTCAAGGCCTCAGATACATTCGAATCCCTTGATTTTTAAATACAAATCACTGTATTTTTTTCCTATTGTGTGAAAACCCCAGCCCTCATGTCAACTGTGGAGGGTTTTTTTTAAACCCTACAGTAAGTGATGCAACTAATGACTCACTGCTGGTTTGGGTTTCACAGCAGAGGACTGTGCTGCCCAGACCAGCAACCTGTCAGACTGTGACTTTATTTCTTTAACAAGTGATATGAACAAATGGAATTTATAACCACATCCTGCTGTTAATTTAATAATTTATTACACTCTAATTTTGTAGTTAAAAACTAACTTTACATTCCTAGGTGAAGTAGGGTTTTTGTTTGTTTTTTGTTTTTCTAAGGAGACAATATTTCTCTTTAGCAGTTTATACACAAAAACATAAATTGATGAGAAGTCTATAAGTCATTTTAAACAGATTATGTAATAATTCCCTGATCACTTTAGATAAAACAGACATACATACATACCAATGTGTTGAAAAAGTTAGGGCACTGAATGATGGAATTTTCATATTATGCTTTGTGACAATAAATATCAGAGTTTATGTTAGACAAATATTTCCTGACTTTCATAAAAAAAAAAGGTTTAAAAATAAGGAGAAAGCAAATACAGTTCTTGCAATATCCTATGATTTACTGCTCTGTTGTGTGTGTGAATATATGCAACATGTGGATGCTCATACAGAGAGAGAAACAAGCCATTACACACCGACAGATCCCTAACCCAGGAGAAATCTGTGGGTTATGCTGCCTTGGGTGTATCTTGGGTATGCATTTATCCATGACTGCACATTCATGAAACAAGGTTTGCTGGATTCACACCCTCTGAAGTGCGTAATCTCTTCTCAGCCACTGCTGTTTTCCTACCTTGCCTCTTTGGCAGCAGGGACAGCCAGGCACAGCAGCACTGCACGGGGCAACATCTTCGGGCGCAAGGACGGAGCCAAGGGCAGAGGGCTGGGAAATGTAAGGCAGCCGAGTACAGCAGTGACGGCACTGAAAACACGATGGTAATACACTTGACAGGAGGTGGCAATATCATTTGTATCGCACATAATGCATTCCCTCTACTATTAACCTCTCGAAAAAATTGCTTATAAACATCCTTTACGCTACCCTGACAATCTCTCCTTTGATAGCAGGGAACAGGCTGTGCCGTGTAGCTTCCTCTCCGCCATGCTGTGCCTGCTGTCCTTTTTTGTTTTTCTCTCTGAAGTTTTTTGTGACAATATCAATCGCTTTACATCTTGTAGATCATTGCTTTGCCCTTATCCTTTTGCAGAGAAGCAAGTGTTTTCCAGATTTCCATTACGCGTCTCCCACTGACCATCTGCTATTACCACCTTAACGGAGATGCGAGAAATCACTTGTTGAAAGGTGACTAAGTGGTTACAGTCCTGCACAAGGTTGAAAGCTACTTTGCCCTCCGATATTAAGCATTAGTGATAAGCATCCAGGCTAGAGTCTTAGCTGATATGAATCTGTGCATTTTCACTATCTCAGAACGATTAACCCGCTTTACATGACATTTACTTTAAAATCTTTTACCATTAGGTTAATTTAGATTGCTGCCTTTATTTAAAGTGGTTTTGTGTGTGCCATTTCTTTACAAAGAAATTCAGGATCTTCAGGGAAGATTCAATTTTAATCCTTGTTTTTCTCTTTAGTCAGCAGGGAGTGGAAGCTTTAATTATTGGCTTTTGGCAGCACGGAGTAGACTCATGATGTGAGAAGTGGGTTTGTGTTTCCCCTCAGAGCACCCAGGTTTCCTGTAAAGCTCATGCAGGCTATGGATTCACCTACCATTTGCAGAGAAAGATTTACCCACTTACACCTTCTTGGTTAGGTTTTGCTGACTCAGTTTTATATACACCAGGTTGTGGTTTTTTTGTTTGTTTGTTTTTAAAGGAAAAAGAAGAGCAGTATTCAAATATAACAGGACCTGAGGTAGCTTGTAGCTTACAGTTTTTATTCTTCAAGCAAACTTCTAACAAGCCCTGCGTCTCTCTTCCCATGTCAGTTCTCTGCTGTGATCTGTTTCCACTAAACAAGAAGTGATCTTTGCAGCCATCCTATTAGGGCTGTGGATTTCAAGGCTATCCCCCAGATAAGAGTCACAGAATGAAACAAAGTGAGATAACCTGTTACTGCACATGTGGAAGCAAGAAAAAGCCAAGCAGAGCCGCCTCTTATCACAGAGAGATGTAGCAGGAGCAGCACTGCTGTGAGAAAAAGCCCTGCAGTGTGATTCAGGACACTCCACTCTCAGGGAATGATATCCTGGCTCTACTTGGGTTTGGAAAAATATGTTATGAAAGGTTCTCTTGCTGGCACATACTCTATTTTAGTTCTGGGGCTCATCCTGTAATGTCATATATATTCTGAGTAGTAAAGGAACCACCTGATGTCCAGCTTCATTTCAGGGAAAGGGAGGGCATAGGTATGATGGGCACTAGAAGACAAGTTTGGAAGTACTCAGATTACTGGTAAATAGTTCAGAGGAGAGACACCTTGAAAGGTCAGTGTCATGAACATAGCATGCTAATGATGATAATGAGATAAACAACACCCAAGATAGATAGATCTTGATTTGGTGAAGCACATGTTGTTCGTACTTAAAGCACCTGAGTGCTTGTATTCATTTCAGCCAGGTGACTTGCATGCCGGCAGCCAGGCTTGTACCTCACCGGATAGAGGTTCCGAGCATTGCAGAGTGACAGAACTGATTTCCTTGGCATTTATCCACACTTTTCAAGTGCAAAGATTAGCGCATCTTCCTTTTTTAAAATTGCCTTCTGGTGCCGCTCATTCTCCTGCTTCCAGGCTATTTTGATTCATGACACAAGAATTGTGTCTTGCCCCTTTATTTTTCTCCTAAAGGACTCCATTAACTCCTTGTTCCCCAAACACACATCTGTTTATGTCTGTACCCTGTCTTAACAGCCAAAAATGAACAATCACCTTTGTGCCCCTATTCTCTCATATTCAAATGAAAAATATCACCTGAGAAAAGAGCATTAGGTGAGGCTTTCTTTGCTTGTTGTTGGTTTTTGTTTTTTATTTGGCCTAATAGGATATAATTCATTATTCTCCTTATGACCACTGACAACATCCCAGAAAAATGCAAAGCTTGCTGTTTTGAGATCTTACACTGATTGTAACTTATCGTGTCATAGGCCCTTTTAGCACGAGAAACATCATTCTGGTTTAGTAATCCGTTCAGAGAATTCCTTCCAACAAATATAGAAGACTGCCATCATGATGAGAAAAGTCCTTTCCCCTAAAACTGTTTACCATCCAAGAATAAATAGCAATGCAAAGAATGGCTTTCCGAAACTTAAGGGGTCATAATCCACTTATCAGGAAGGTATGACTACAGGCATTGTACATAGTCTTGCAGTCATCTGAATGTCAATAAAAAATAAAAAAAATAAAAAAAATAAAAAATAAAAAAAATAAAAAAATAAAAAGAAGATGATGAAGTTATAATGCTATATCAACAGACAGCTGTCCTAGTGGGCACTGGGAACACAGGATGACTCGCATTGCTGAGCCGTGCGGTCACTGCCAAAGGACCGATGAGCTCACATTTCATTCCGATGCACATACGCGGTGTGGTTAGACTGCGAGGCTCGAGCGTCCTCGCCCCACTGACGCCCCCCCGCCCTGCCTCGACACCAGATCTGGCTAGTTAACATGTCTGGAATGAGCGCGAGCCTACCTCTCAGCTGGCAAGTCCACGGGGCACACTTGGATTCCCAGGTTGGAAGATTATCTCATTCAAGCACAGTTCTCCCAAAGATATATAAGCTAAGCTAGCGTGGTGGTCCCTGCAGAGCTTGCTTGAGCACTTGGGAGTTTCATCCATAGAGGAGTACAGCCTTCAAACACTGGCAGACATGATGATGATGAAGGTAGAAGAGCTGGTAGGTGCAATCTTCTTTCATTTACTCATAATTGCTTTTCCTTCTAGACTGTCATTATACCAGGCAGAGAGAGGCAACCTTTGTGGGTCACTGAGGTGACTGAGCAGGTTACCAGCGCTGCTGTGCTCTAGGCACGAGACCTGTATATACGATAAAATGTTATCATGTTATATTCTCACTTTAACTGTTCCTTTATAAGGGGACCCATCACTGGTATAACTACGTAGTCATTTTGGATTTTGCATCAAAACATAATTTACCAGGAACTACACAATTACTAAAATTTAGCTGTGTATTTTCCTTTGACCTTGATTCATTAAAAAAAAATAAATAAAGCTATTAGGTTTACAATCACTCTGACTAATTCTAATCCAGTAAGAGAGTGGGGAGGAGGTAGCAATGCAGGGAAACCAAAGCATTTTCCTTCCACTGGTAAACCAGCACTAAGCATCACTAACAGTTCTGATGCTCACTGCTGTTCATTTTCTAATAAGCTTTTGAAAAATAATATCTAAACCAGACCACAAATAATGGAACGCTTGCACTGCAGGGTTCAGACTTACAATGATCAAACTGGGAAACCAGGAACAATCCAGGAAAGCAGTGGGACATTATACAGGAATTCCTTTTTTCCCAGCTGTTGAGATGAAATTCACATACAGCCTGACTAGTTAATGCTGTCTTAAACTCTTTGGCAAGGCCCCAACAATTTATCTAGTGTAAAACTCTGTAACAAACACAACTATACAAGGGTGATTGAATGGGAAGCCAGTCCAGAGCACATACATATACTGAGCCACTCTGAAAATACACCACAGCCTCCACTAAGTTTAACAAGTTATCTCTTTGAACATACTTAATCAAGCATCTGAAATATTTTAAAAAGCTATGCAAAGCTGTGCTGGAGGGCAGCATCTCACAGCTTCAGCACAGGAACTGCCTCGTGCTTGTTTGCCAAGCGCTGTAAGTGGGGACTTTGGTTCTGACAGCAATGGGTAAGATCAGCCTTGAAATTACTCAGCAGCCCCATTTAACTGCACTGTACGCGTTTCAATTAAGCTGTAAGGTCCCAAGGGAGAAAGCCTCTCCTCCCACTCTAGCTGCTTGGTTGCCCTGCTCTGCACTCGCAGGGCGCTGGTGCCTGTCGGGGTGGCTCCTTCCACCAGAGCCTTTTACAGAGCCTCTTTCTGAGGGGTCTGACACATGCTGGCGAGTGAAAATGCAAGAAAACCCTGAACAGAAAGGATGCTCTTCCTGGCTCAATGGCTTTTGTTGGTATAGCAGCAGCTCGGTGCCAGTCAAGCAGGGAGTTACACTGAGGCGGCCTCATGGATCTTGACCCAAGCCTTGAAGATGCCCACAGGGAGTTGCTGTGTGGACGTGGAAGGTCTGCCTGCAAGCGAGCTTGCCCTAGCTGTTCACACACACACAGTCAGTCCAGGCACAGGCCGAGTGAGGTCTGCAGTCTGTCTGTCACACTCTCCTAGAGCAGGACAGGAGTGACATGTAATGAGCCCCTAGCTAGTCCAGGTTCTCAGGGGGTGGCCGCTGCCATCACCAAACTGCCACTTACATTGTATTAAATTTCCTTTTACAGGTGACTGGAAAGAAAACTGATGATAAGGAGACTGGCAGCTTCCTCCCTGAGGACTTTAAAAATGGAGAGTATGAAGCTGCTGTGAGATTAGAGAAGCAGGATGACCTGAAGACAGTCTCTGAACACGTACTGACCCGAGGAGATCTGGCATACCAGAAGGAGAAAAAGTTAGAGGCAGAGGTAGGCTCTTGGGCTTTTGCTTGGGCTTTTATCATCCTGTGCGTGCTTTCTGCAGCAGCCCGTGAAGTTTTGTCTCTTTCCAAATTAGAAATACATGCATGGTGGGCTAGATAAACAACCCCCAGGAGGCCGCTGCCAAAGGAGGTTGGTCTGAAGCCCCCTGAAGGCAGAGGTCTGCTGGCTCCTGCAGCCTATGGATGCAGGCACTGACTCCGTGAGGCAGACCCCCAGGCTCCCCCTCTCTAAAATCTGACTGAAACCCCGGGGGCCTCCCCTTCCCCACGACCCCTGGCTGCCAGCTGCTGGTGAGGGGAATGCATGCAGACAGAAGGACACCTTCGGCCTGCACACCCAACGGCTGCCACCAAAAATAGCCAAGCCAGGGAAGGGGTAAGGGCACTTTCTGAAACCAGGAGCCTCATCTATCACGAAAATACTATTTTTACAAAAAGTCTGCATTGTGCTTACTAGCACATTTTGAGGAAAAAAAAAATGCAAATGAAAGTGATATTGCTCTACAAAAGAATATTATTTTGTATTCCTGCAGCATGACAATTCTCTCCGTAGCCTTAAGAACTGATGCTGTTTTCTAAAAATACGGTAGCTATAACATTTTACATTACGTGGTGAATCAACAACTAACTGGCTTAAAAATGTAAGTAATTTGGGAATTAAAAGGTTTAACTAGCGGGGAGAACAAGACTTTGTTCTGAAAAAGAAAGGTGGAAAGGTGAGCCTTAAAAATATTAAAATTAATACAACTATTGACCTTCACCTTCAACTACAGGACCATTACTTGCTACACATTTTTTTTTCGAGTTCCTCTATCTTAACAACCACAATGTCCTAAGAATCTTTTGGATTCGCTGTTGATTTCCACAGTCTACTCAGCCAACAGAGTGTTTGCCATGAAGTCAATGATCAAACCCCAAATGCAGACCAAAAGAGGTGGACATAACTTAAATCAGAATTTAGTTGAAAAAATATGGCAGGGTCTCACCAGCGTATTTACCCTTAGAGATACCACAGGACAGACTTTGTCACAAGGTACCCCTTGGTTGTTAGTCACTCTTCCAAAGCCATGGACACCCCATGGCACTCAGTGAAGGCAACACGTTGGTCTTTCATGTTAGCAGTGCCCCATACTCACTTCATGCAGGGATGCTTTAAAACACAGGCCTGAATTAGTCTTAAATGTTTGTTGAACTATCCCTTCAAGGACACTGGGGACATTCTCTGTAGTTTACCAAAACGTAACACTTACCATCTGAAATGCTAAAATTGGTATAAACCTTGCATTTCACTTAAGGGTTTTTTATTTTGTCTTGTTTTGTTTTAATCAAAGAGGATTATGTTACAATAAATCAGTGGCTGCATGAGAGAAGTGGTTGAAGGCAAAACACCTGGTGGAAGTCAGTTAAAACTGCAGGGGCTTCCAAGCCTATGCTGCAGGAGATTTCTTAAGTTGTTGGTCCAGAAGGGACTGCAGTACTGCTTGGACTCCTGGTCTAACATGGACCGAAAAACTCATGCTATCCCACAACATACAGCTGAAGAAAGCCTTTAGGAACAGGTGCAATGGTGTATGAAAAAAAAAAGAATAAACGCTGCAGAATTTAGCAACTTACTCCAATGCTCCATTAGCCCTAACTGTTAAGAACAACAACAAAAACAAACCACCAGCAACAAAAGACAACTTATTTCAAAGTTCACCTCATGTGAACTGGATTTGGCTGAACAATAGCACCCACTGTCCTGCCACTCTGAAGGACAGAGGTGTTCACCCTCAGCTCAACTTTCTGGCTTCCCTCCTTTGTTTCAGCTGAAGAAGAAAAAACTAGAGGAGAGATCAAAACTTGAAAGCTTGGAGGACCTTGAAAAAATTATTCAGCTGAAGAAGAAGAAGAAATGCAAGAAGGTGAAAGCTCCCGTTTTAAAGGAACCCGAACCAGAAGTTATTGTAAGTTCTGTTGGAGGTACTTTCCTCGGGGAAAGGACGGATGGGGCTTTGTGCCACTCATATTTACCTCCTGTGTATTTCTCTTCATCAGACAGGACCAGTGGATGTACCCACGTTCTTTAGAGCTGCCTTGGAGAATAAGTTGCCAATAATTGAAAAATACTTGTCAGACAAAGGGGATCCAAATGTCTGTGACGAGGTACGCTCTTCTCTTCTTACTTCACAGCCTGCTACATAAAAGAGATTATTACAGAACAAAAATACCTTTTACCAGTAGGTTTTGTAGTTTCCATGCTTATGAGGAGAGAAAAACAGTGGGGGGAAGTAAATAAATTCTGGGAGTTTGGCATAATTTTTTGTAGCGATAGAGGGGCCACTGGGAACCTCCAAAGTAATATTACTTCAAAAGAATTTTTATTTCAAAGAAAGCTATTGGTGACCAGGAGAGCCCTATTTTCAACAAGAGGTCTTCCAGTGCTACTAATGAACAGACAAGAAATTTGTCTGCAGAGCTACAAAAAAAAGTGATGCTGTATGCCCTCATACTCCATAATGCATAAGCTGCATTTGCAAAATGTAGCATAGCACGTTGGCTAGAGGAACTCAACAGGCATAATTTTAAATTTGAATGTCACATTGCAGATATCCCTTACACTCTTTGAAATACCGGGTAGGCAGCTCTCTGCTATTAGGATGCTATTAAAATTTAGTAGATTTCATGTCTCAAAAGTATTAGCTCTTGAAAATGAATCAGCATAAAGTATGTATTTGCCATCATCCCAGGGAGGCAGAGAGAAAAGTTTAAGAGATCTCTTTGTGCCATATTCGATATCTGACTTTGCACTGTTTTAATTGACAGTTCAAGCGCACTGCGTTGCACAGGGCATGCTCTGAAGGACATCTAGAGGTGGTGAAAAAGTTGGTGGAAGCTGGGGCCCAGCTTGAACTGAAAGACATGGTATGCCCATTGACTTATACTTCAAAAAAATTACTCATTGTTTATAACTGCTAAAAGAAACACACAAGAGAGGAGCACTAAAAGGCCTTAGAGTGTCTTAAATTTTAAGTTTATCCTTAAAATAACACTGCCGAGAAGAGGTTTCAGGAGGGGGCGTCTGCCTCACTTTGCCAAAGCTGTTGCTGGAAATTGCAGGAAGCGGAGGAGCACGTTGGCCAGTAGACGGCCTCGAACAGTAAGGCCCAAAGTATGGCAAGACTGCTGAGCTCAGGCCGGGCCGCGAGCAGCTGGTGGAGATGCCACAGGCCCACGCGTTTATCAAGGGCCCAGCACGACGTGTACGTTCTCCACCAGGATTTCAACTCTGCTCTCAGGAGAGACCTCCTCTCCTCTGGAACAGCTGAGCATCCACAGCTTTTGCAGCTGTTTTTATTTGCTCCTCCACTCCCAGCTCTGCTTAGCCCCTTGCTAACCAGTTGGCAGTGGCCAGCCTTGCTCCCCCTCACTTCAGCAGCCGTGCTGGCGGCAGCATAAGAGCAGGAGGGGCAAGCAGAGCGGGACCTGCCATGGAAATGGCGGCTCCCCTCCTGCCAGCTGTGTGGAAAAGCTGGTATCGTGGAGGTGAAGAGCAAAGCAAGAGAGGCTGCTACTAGAAACAACAGGAACAGTGATCACAGAAAAGTGCTTTAAGTTAAACTGCATGAAAAATGACTTTGAATTCACTTAGAAATTTGATCGTTTGCTTTTTTTTTTTTTGGTAATATGGTGAATTACATTACTTTTCTTTTTCCTGTCATAGCTTCAATCTACAGCCCTGCACTGGGCCTGCCGGGGGGGAAACCTGGAGGTTGTGAAGTTCTTACTGGACAAAGGAATAAACAGAAACGCAAGAGACAAGGTATGTTCTTCTGGGGCTCCGCTGCTCTTTAGAGGCAGAAAGCTGACCCCTATCTGAGGGGATCATTTTTGGTGGCCATTCTTGAGCGGCCCTTTGCTGCTCCGTGCCACTGACTGCCTTATTCCCCCCCCCCCCAAGCTGCTGAGCACGCCTTTGCATGTCGCTGTGAGGACGGGCCAGTACGACTGCGGGGAGCACCTCATCGCCTGCGAAGCAGACCTCAACGCCAGAGACAGAGTAAGTGCCACCAGCTCCTCACCCACAGCACCGAGCTGCCGGCCCCATTTACAGCTCCATGGCCCCACAAATATCCCTGGTGGCACTGTGGGGTCAGGACCATGGCGCTGATGGCGGGACAGACTGACCCGTGTCTCGCACCCGTAGGAAGGTGACACACCGATGCACGACGCCGTCAGGCTGAACCGCTACAAAATGATCCGGCTCCTGATTCTCTATGGTGCGGACCTGACCATAAAGAACTGCGTAAGTAATTCAAAAAGCTTAGCAAAACTTCCCATTCAGAGCAGTATGACAGGTTTCGAGGCCAGAAGAGACTATTGTGAACAGACTTAATTAGATCATTGCAGAGTTAATTAAAGCAGAGCTGACACAGAGGAAGTGTAACTTGGGGGAGGTCAGGGAGCAGCACAAAAAGCATTACCTGCTCTAAAACCAGAACCCATCAGGTGCAGCTTAGAACACCACCGCATCTTATTTTAATTACACAGATCATATATTAAAGAGATCTAAGCATACAGACACTCGCTGTCTGTACAGCTCGTGGGCTCCAGCCGCCAGAGACGAGAGCCCTGGAGGTCTGCGAGAGCTCCTTTCTGCTACACCCACAGCATCAGCTTCCATTTGAGAGCAAACACCCGAGATTTTGCTGATAGCCACTTCACCAGCAGCAGACATGTGACCACATTAAAATACCAGACGTAACAGACCACATTCTCCCCCAAATCCAAAAAAAAATAGTAGCAGCAGGGACAGTGCACGTTAACAATGCGGATCGATGCTTTTGGTTGACAATCAATCAAAACTGGAGGGGCAAGGAAGAAATCTGCCCCTGCAACCACCTGCACTGCCCCTTCTCTCTGCTCCAGCAGACACGAAGCAAGGCCACTCTGGGCATTGTCCTTCACCAGGGTATGAAAATGAGGAAAAACAGCCCCAAAGGCAAAAGACTTTCTCTCTCAGTCTTTGTCTGCGTACAGAAGTTGCTCCTGTTTCATTTAGATGTGGTTCATAACCTATCTAATTAAACCAACATGAACTCTTATCTGAATTCTCAATTAAACCGAAGAGTAGCTTATTGAGGTTTCCACCTAAATGTACTTCTAATCAGTTTAGACTGGATCAAAAGAAACACCAGCATGCTCTGCTAGCCACAGTATTTGCTAGCATGGCTTAGTGCCACTGAAACACAGGGAAAGCTCACCACGAGGCTGAACAGACCAGGACTAGATCTGGAGAGCAAAAGGACCCAGATCTGATATGAGAGTACAGCTGACCCTGTGGATGCCGAAAGGTCTCACATCAGACAGACGCACTGTACAAATATTTCAGGAAGAATAAAGGACTTAGTATTCACTGGCTGAAATTAAGTCACGCTTCCTCTGCTTATTTTAACCAGGAAGGGAAAACCCCTATGGATCTTGTTCTTCAGTGGCAGAACGGCACCAAAGAGCTATTCAACAGCCTGAAAGACAATTCCTACAAGAGCGTCCACCTAAATAAGTTTTGAAGAGACAAAAACCAGACTGCTCTCTTTTTGCTGCTTTTAAATGCTTTGTATGAAACTGGAGGAAAATAGCTCTGAACATAGTATATTTATTGAAGATATTTATTGTACTGGAATATTTGAAATGCCTTCACTGAAAACTGCCAAACATGCAGATAAATTATTTTAAATGGCAGATAGAGTGTTAAGAATCCACTGGTTTTAAAACAGCTTTATTTATTCCTATTTATTATTTATTTATTTTAAAAGTAATTTTTAATGTATTATTTTTTTTAATCATTTTAAATTCTAATACAATCTTTGTCAGCAACATAAACCCTTTTGACTTAGATGGCAGTATTACCAACTACAGTAGCAACTTAACTTAAGCCTTCCCATAGTGCTAAACAGCTAATACTTGCAACTGTTGCCTTGTACCTGCCAAATTCTCACTATTAGAAAAATATGTTAAATGTGTGGTGGTATGTGGAAGAGAGAGAGCCATGGAAGAAGGTCTACTGCAATGCCAGGTGGATTTGGAGGAACAGTCGAGTAATGGGCCTTACGCATCGTTTGGCGATCACAGTTGGCAAAGAGCTCAAGGACAGAGCTCCAACCATCACGTAACCATACGGACTGCGGGATTCAGATGCAATGTTACGAAGGTGAGAGGAGACAGTATTGCGAATGGGAACTTTAAAACTAGATGACTACAAAGCCTGATGATTGAAGAATGCAAAAAAAAACAGATGATGTATATTTGTAAATTTGTACTGCTTTTTCTGTACATTTTGTACTGATTTATTTCAGAATAAACAGAGTGGTTCTTTGTACTTGCTGGAGTGTATTATGGAGCAGTGAACACGCACCGGGCACTTCTGTCTCTCATTGAAGTTCCCATCTTGGCTTCTGTAAAATTCATAAACTCAAAAAAGAAAAAGTATCAGCTGCCTAGAGCAGCCACCCTTTAGCTACCTCCCTGCCACTGTTAGAAAAGTGCTGCTTCTTACTTAATTCCCTTCACAGAAACATACATACAAAAGCATAAAATCAGTACTTGAGTAGCTAGTAAGATACAAACCTACAGCTTTATTACTATTATTTAAAAATCCTAGTTTCTCAGCAAGTCAGTACTTACTGTGTGGAGCACACAAGACAGCTTCAATTGTCCCAGCCAAGGAAGATGTGGAGTCCTGCTAGGAAAGAAAGGCATCTCTCCCTGTGCTTCAGCAGAGGCAGGACAATCTTAACAGTACCACCAGCAGAGACATCGATGCCCGATTTCACTGGGACATTACATGCTGCATTCAGTTAAAGTCCTAACACCCATGGAGCAGCCTCCCAGTGAAATATGCCACGGGCTCCCATGAACATTCACCAGCTGGTGAAATTGGCTTCTAGCCATCAGAATTTATAGTCTGATCAAAACAAAGTCCTGGGCAATGAAGCATGGTCAGGAGTGGGCAGCAATGAGTATTTATTACTGGAGCATCAATTTCAGAGATGAAGTGAATTTACAGAAACCCCATAGAGGAACAAGGAGAAGAAATGCCTGTTCTATCTGCAACCAGCTATCTTAGACAGAAGCTGCAGTTCTAGACAGATGAGACTTCTCTCACACAAGCACTGTAACTTGTCAGTGTCACCTTGCCAGCTGTAGGCTTTATTTGTGAAGATGATTTTTTCCATAAGAACCACGGCATGTCTGCACTTGCTGTCCCTCTCCACAAGCGACTACTTCACTCCTTGTTTCTGCACAATTACCCAGACATTGGGAAAATACCTTGCAGGAAACAGAAATGACATCAGTGCTGGCTAACTCATTTTGTTTATCTTCATAACTTCATAAGCAGATCAATTGTTCAGGCACCAGAGGGGACAGAACAATGCTCCAGGAAACAGAGGGGAAAAAATATTTTCAATCAGTTCCTGAAGCATTGTATCTACTTAAAAAGATGCACGCAAAGATGCAGGGAGTATTTTTTTTTTTTTTTTAAGGAAGTCAAGTAACAAGTAGGATATCTTCATCGTTCAAAAGCCTCCTTCCATATGCTAGTCATCAAACAACTTCTCTCATGCTCAAGGCTGATTATTCCCTCACCAAGGCACAATAACGTATAACTCAGAAAGTTGCACTAACAGGCACATTTCCACTGATTATTTGTTTGGCTAGAGCTTCATTTTGGATGCAAGTGCATAAATGACAAACCAGTGTATATATTACATCTCAGTACCAGTAATAAAACACATCACAAAGTCAACGAGTAAAATAAAAACAAAGGAAAAAATATTTCATTATTTGTTCAATGAAGCAAAAGCTGTTGTGACTCCCGTCAACATCTGATGGAAATGTTAGCCTACTGAGAACTTCATTCTCCTCCTGCTTAGTCCGGTTACTGAGAGATAATCCACTGCAAGATTTCTGCAGTATTTTACATGCTACAGCTTGCACTTCTCAGCTAGTTGTCAGATACAAATAGAGAATTGGAATATTCAGAGTAAAGCTGGCTCAAGAGTATCTTAAGTACAGTATCTTACATATTTTTTTAGATTGATTTAATCAAAAGAAAAACCTTGGAAGAGATCTGAGAAGGCTCCATGGATTACAAATCTGTTATGACTGCTTTTTTGGCAGCCAGATTAGGTTTACTCAAGCAGTAACAGGAAGGAAAACAGAAAGGCAGGAGGCAGCAAAATGAACACTCTCAGAGGCAACACTGCCAGACCAGGACATGAAAAAAGGGACATGATGCAGTAACATTTATGTGATGCGGAGACTGCTCAGGCCTAGGTGAGACAGCTGTTACACTGCAACTGCAGCATACCACGCTGAGCACACATTCGATGTAACCTTGGGCTCTGCCTTCCATCTGCAGCAACTGTCTCATGTTACTGTTCGGTTTCAAGTGCTTTGGGACAGGGTTGGCCTGTACGAGGTGTATCCAACAGGTCAAGTCACTCAGTGCTATTGTAAGACAAATTTAAGGTACCTCCTACCAAATGAGCGATGTTGGCATCTTCTTTATAGTCGTTGGTCACAAAACAAAAAGGAAAGCAGATCATTTTTTACTGCACAATTATTCTCTCAGGCCACTGAAGTTAAACTTTACTGACTTAGTACAGAGACATGTTTCAAAACCTGAAAAACTGTAGGAGCTAGACTTTAAAGGCATGCATTCTTGAAAACATTTTTTATTAAAAAAAGAGCACACTTGTACAATAGAAAGTTTCTCTATGCTAGAAACGTTCTGTCAAGTTTGCACTGATTCCAGAAGACCTAGAACAGGGTGAAGAGATGCCCTCCTGACCTTGGCCAGAAGCCCAGCAAGAGGCTGACCTTCCAGGTGTGTTGAACTACTCATGGCAATCCCATTCCCACAGCCTTCCTCACTTTACACCAGAAGAATAGCTCTCTGGGCTAAATAAATTACCAAGTGAGGAACTGAGCTGGCTGGAGGGTGAGGGAAGATTTAGCGCTGGGTAAAGATGGGATGGAGGTTCCTGTTGACAACTGGCTCAGTCCTCAAGCTTGAGTCTTAGCCTTTTTGCAGGCTGGCAGGGTTTCTTCCTCCTCAACCTTGCGAAGCTTCTTCACCGTGTACACCACCCCACAGGCACTCTTCCGAGTTTCTGGAATATACAAGCAGAAGCTGTAGCACCTCATGTAAAATCACTCTACTGCATTTAACACATACTCACTTCAGGTGTCTGTGCCCAAAAGCGCAATTCAACACGTCTAACAGCCAGCCAGTCGGCGCACACAGCAGGGAAGCAACCTGCATGGGCAGGACCTGGGGATAAGCTGGGAAATCTGAGGGTGGGTGCAGAATTACAGCAAGCCTAAGGGAAAACTGAGGTCTGCAGGAGCTGAGGGGGTACACATGCAAAACCACAGCAAGCCAGGCTTCATCAGTTCCATAGCCAGAGAAGAGCGCATTCCTGAATGCAAGTCAAGAAGTATTTCTGTATTTCTGAGCAAAACATACCGTTCTTAAAAATAGAATAAATAAACATATTCACATACCCCGGGATTCTTAAACAGACTATGCTGGCACAGCTACATGGGCAGAGGCTTCTGTGTACACACCAATAAGTGGCTTCACGGTATTCAGTAATATTTTATTCACAGAACCCTCAGCATTACCATAAAATGCTACTATGTGATATTATCAAACTCCTCATATATTTGCTAAACAACCTAGCGAGCCCAATCCAATTTCAAAACTTCTAGTGGGAGGCTTCCCTGCAAAAATTGAAGATTTGAAGTAGACGAAACTAATTACAGATACTCTGCTAACAAGCAGAGGCGCTCTGTGAGAACTTTGCCAAAAACATGCTGAATTATTCTGGTCTAGTATTCGTTAGGGGACAGCGAAGTGACTTTTAAAAAAAACTTCAAAGAAAGATGAAGGTTTTGAGAAATTCCACATACACTTGACAAAAATTCTTCTAACGCACTGTCACTAACTATGTAGATGAGTAGAAGGCTGGACAATCCTGTTCATAGAAACACACTCTTGAGGGGATCAAAGCTATCTGCTGGGAATTACAGCACATTCAAGCTCTACTTCTGAAACAAGATGCAAGCCAAATTCTACTGTGTGCTTCCAATTTAGAGCAACTCACGTTCCTGAGATGACTGAACCTACCTATCCAACAAATCCTGGCAGAGGCAGATATTAATAGCTACACGGTCACAAAGCTAAATTGCTATCAGAACAAACAACAGGCATAGGAATGGGTTGCCCAGGGAGGTGGTAGAGTCACTGTCCCTGGGGGCGTTTAAGGAAAGGTTGGACCTGGTACTTAGGGACATGGTTTAGTGGGTGATATCGGCGGTAGGAGAAAGGTTGGACCAAATGATATGAAGGTCTTTTCCAACCTTAATGATTATATGGAAAAAAAAAAATCAAGAAACACTAAGAACCGATGAATAACTACGTGAAAGGGAAGGCAGAGAAGGAGGAATGAGGGTCACATTGCAAAGCAAGGGACTAAATTGATTGGAACACAAACTGAGACATTGCTTTGCTGCACTGACACTGAGACACATAATATAACTGGAAACCTTTTGATTCCTGCAGGGAGGGCAAAAGTTAAATTTCTACTTTCTTAGTATTAAAATGATCAAATATAAAAGAAGAAAGCTACCGTGAACTTCTTCTGGTGAGAGCATATGGAAGTTTTCTTTCATCAAAACACTTCAAGCCATGGTATACTATATGAAACATTTCCTTCTAAGCAGCAAACACTCAGGACTTTAGATTTGGCCTCAAGTTTGAAGTGGTCCACACAAAAAGTGAGTCAGAAACAGACCACATAATTAAACATCAGAAAGGAACACCGCGCAGAGATTGCTTCTGTAGTCATGCTGCAAGAAGGTAAATGCAAGAAAATTGGGATGCATATGTTTCGAAGCAGTGACATCTATCTATCTAGCTGCTATCATGGAGATCAGCATTCAACCCCTTCTGAAAGAAGTGGCATTTTCACAACGCAGCACAACAGGCAGACCTGTGTTTTGGCTAAACGACTTATGAGTCTTAATGTGGTTAAGAGAGTACTCCAGTACAGACAGCACTACCATTTTAGCCACTGATTTGCTAGCGTGGCAACAAGGATAAGACAAAACACCCTTGCTGCACACGTTCCTTTTAATGCATTGAACAAGGGAAGTAAAACCCCAAGCTGACTTGCTCTGTAAGGTCTCAGACTCTGGAAAACACACACTGACATGAACTTAGCTTAACAAATCCACTATTACTTAAACAAGCTTGCACGTGCTTTTCGCTTACCTCCATGAAGTATGGTGGCTCTGCAGTTGGTAGACACAGCTGCCTTGGCTTCACTTTCTGACAGGCCAAACAGCAAACCTCTGCCACCTTTGTTCAGGATCAAAATGCACAGAAAGGAACAAAGAGAACATGGAAGCCTGGCTGTATGACAGATTTGCTTACTCTACAAATAACTGGGAATTAGCAACGCTGCAACTCAACGTGACATCTTGCAGACGGTTACCCAGAGGCAGAGACCTGAGGCACCCAATTCTCTTGCCTGCAGTTCCCCAGGAGCCCTCCTGGAAAGCTCCTGTCAATGTTGCTTCTTCCCGGACAAGCAGCTGTCGTTTTGGAATGAAAAGTCTGTCAACATAGGAACATTTTTATATGTTTAAACAAGTAAAAAGCAACCGCCTTGAAAAAAGTCAGCTTTGTGGGAAAGGGGATTGTCTGATTCAAAAGCATTATGTTGAAAAATTCCCAGCCACCTTGAACAGGGATGGCACCAAATTAGTTATGTTAATTTGGGTTGAGGCACGCTGCTCTTTATAGGGGGGAAGGAAACGTTATGCGTAAAATCCTTCCAGCCCGCACACCCTCCCACACGGTTCTCACGATTCAGAGCGCACGCCTCGCCTTTGAGGGACAGTCCAGATACACGCCTGGGGGCAGGGAGGAACAAGAATGCATCCGAATTCCTAAAAGGAAGGGAATAAAGATACTCTCCATTAAGAACACAATCCCTTATTTAAGGGTACGTATGAAAGTAAGGGCCAAAATATTCAGAACAGAGGTAATCAGTACTCAGATAGGAACTTTTGCTTTCTCAACATAAACATGATTTTATAGCTTCTTCTGTCAAAGATTTGGCACCTTAGAGATCATAAGTAGTAATCTCTGGTTTGGTCTATGATGTCCATTGATTTTCATTCCCAAAACTATGATTATGTTTTTTATTCATTTCTCCAATTACACCCAACACAAATATCAATGCATAACACCACACAAAACGTATCTATAGCTGTACTCAGGCATTACTATTTACAGTGACTATTCACGCCACTCCGTGACCAAGATCTGTTGCTCCTTCCACACCCACTCAGAGCCCTGATTCATTGAATTAGTCACCAACAAGCATCACTGTGTAAAGTTCAAGGAGTGTAAAGGATGGAAAATTTCAAAACGAATTTGAACTTTCACACGTTAATATTAATGGCTGTCTTTGACTTGGAAAAAGGATACAGGTTCGCCACGTCGTAAGGACCTCGTAGTTCCAGAGGCTAGAACAAAACAAAGAAGGTTGGATATGTGCATGCTCTCTCACACAGGCTGAGAGCGCGTGAGTATGTAGGACAGGGCTATCTGGGGAAGCAGTCAAGTCAGGAAGGTGAAATTAAATGCTACATAACAGCAAGCTGCTGAAGATGCACTACAAAAATCAAGAAAAGACTTATTTTGGAAAACAGAGCTCCTATCTGGGAAAAAAACGTAGTAGCAAAACCAAGGCAAAAACAAACAAACAAGTGTGATTTGTTAGTAAAACATATTGATTGAAAACATGCAAGATGGCAATCATATTTAAAATTACACTTTCTTCTATGTTTAATATATATAATTACTATATTTTCAGATGCAGGTAAATCATCAAATTGTTTCGACTTCAACAAGAAGCCAGGACTTACCCTTTCAGCTGCACTAGATATAACGATGTTCTGAAAAAACAAAAGAGAACAAACGCTCATCTGTCAGACAGTATCAAGAAATGGAAAATCTGCAAGCAGCAAAGACTACAGGAGCATTAGCTAAGTTTAGGCTGACAGCCCAATTAATTGCCAAAGTGTCTGATGCCCCCAGATGAGGTGAACTCTAGGCAGGTATGGATATTATTTTGCGGAAATGAATAAACCCTAGCAATCTCCCCAGCCCCTACTGGGCCACAGGGAGAAGCTCTCCCTTGTAGTTATAAACCTCCCACGCAGAGATCTGAGCTGAATAAGCACTGCACCTTTTAGAGGGATAGGCTAAGCAGCATAAAACTTAGTGATGGTATTGAGCAAGCACACGTGAACCTGTACCTCTTGTAGAGGACTGTAAGGGTAAAGAAGAAATGGGCAGTTGAACACACCGTGTTATGAAGTGCCCCCTTTATGCATAGTACCTGAAAGAGACAGGGAGCCACGCGTCTTTACTGCCCCTTGAGAGCAGTTGGGCACAGGACATCTGATGAGCATTACGTTGAGGAAGACACGCACGGCCACAAAAATGACACAACTCACACTGAGATATAACACAAATGGACTTAGAAGAGAAGCCCAGGATACCCCAGAAGCAGCTTACAGATTGTGGCTTTAGCCAGTCTGATGCTCCCACACTTCCAGCCTACTCTCTGTGTTACAGTACAACCTCGCCCATTCACGTTGGCCTTAATCAAATTCACACAGGTGGAGGAAATCAGACTGCAGCCAGGCAATGGCAGCCGGTTCATACCATACGCTGACTTTCCTCAACACGTACACCCCCATGAAAATCACCAGGCAAAAAGATGCCCTCCTCCCTTCTCTCCCTTCTATAGAACAGGTATGTGATGCTCAGGGGCTGGCAGATACACAGCTCAGCTGCCAGCACTCTTCTAATGCTAAACCTCCACTGATGCTCACCCAGGGGAAGACTGTTTTGCGCAGGTGGAAACTCTGCAGCAGCAAAAAAAATTCCTTGCACCTTTTCTTATATCAAATAAAAAGCTTCGGGAATTCCTGCTTGAGTGGGTGGGAATGAGAATTGGTACTGAGGCAGCAAAAGATTTCCCTCTCTGACGTCAGTACCACCAACACATCACACCACCTTCGGTTACAAGGTGGGGCTTTTGATCCCTTCCCCGCACCGCTCTGCTTGTCCTGCTGCCTCCCCAGCAAAAAGAGCAGGGCAGACACTGGAAGGAAATGCTCTGTGCACAGCTGGAACTCAAACCGTAGAAGAGCTCTTTGCATGGAAATGGTTGCACTGCTCACACTGTGCCCAAGGTTTCCTCGTGTGCCAAGGAGCAAAGGATGGGACAGACAACTCTGCCTGAGCATACGGAACGCCAGAAGCAGGAGTAATACATACATCAAAGCGACTTAACAGCACTCAGCCTAGGACATTTCTTTCTGCATAGTTCACCTTTAAAATGACTGTACTACAGATCCCAAGGGTGCTTTTGAGCTTCAGTGGTGCTGACTGCAAGAGTTCACTGAGGAAATTTAAGGCTGCTGCTCTGAGCTGTAACAACCAATTCCCATCTTCCAGACTCGGAAGAGCTCCCAGAGCAGCTGTGCCATCCTGAACCCAACCCCGCAGGACTGCGGCTCACTGCTGCGTATTGGAGACATGCTCTGGCCGATTCAAAGGCAGCTGGCTTCCAGTTAGGGGATGGGTAAGAAGGGAGGAGGAAACAAGAGTAGACAAGAAAAGTACTGGTAATGAACGAAAGAGCAGCAGGCAAAGGCAAATCCACGGGAAGAGCTACAGGGAAGAACTCCGAAGTGAAACATTACCTCCTCGCGTAAAGGAGACAGCAGCTATTCTGCACACTGCTCTGCGTGCAGCAACCACACTCAGTTACCAAAACATGGGAGGCGAAGGAGCGCAGTGAGTCCCTCCCTCGTTCCCTGCACATTTTAACATGTTTTAGGTATTCTGCTCAAGGCCACCTTCCTGACCGGTAAGTTTCTGGAAATTTCTCTGCCCTAATGCAACAGAAGAGAAATAAAAGGTTCCAAAAGCTGCTACAAGCTCAGCAACCATAGGTTACAGCCTGTGACAGTGATGTGCCAGACATCAATGCAAGCAGCCTATGGAGCAGCCTCCCCGCATCTCGGTACAAAAGGGCCTTTACATCACTGACAAACTGCCAGCAAGGGCTAATAACCACCTCTGCTGGCCCGCAATGTACTGAGCCCAGAGGCAAAAAATGAAGACAAACTAGCAGTCCGTTCCTAGCTCTTCCAGTGGCTAACAACAAATTGTTGTGTCCAGCTCCAGCCAATTTACCTTCCAGGCACAAATGATGTACGAGATTGACAGCTGTGGAAAGAAAGGGCACAGGTACACGGGCCGAACGTTTCACTCGCTCCATCTGTGATGCTAACTCAACTGGTGCTATACAAATCAAGTCACGTGAGAAACATCTTCAGCCGCACAGGAGAAAGAGGAGCACTGGCAAAAAGGCATCCTACAGGAAAGGTTTTTTGTGTGTGTACGAACCTTATATCCAAATGAGTATTCTGTGTGGCTAACTCCCACAGTTGGGCTTCTCAGGAAAGGCCACGTGAGTACTCATTATGTTCTGTAGCACCGGGGGAATTCAGGTGTTTGACCCACCCCACTGTCCTACAAAATAGGCCACCAAGGGGAACCACAGTAATGATGAACCTGCTGTTAATTGGCCTTCCAAGCTCTACATCCCCTTTCAGACTAGATCTGCAGGGCTTCTCTGAACTAGCTAAGAGCAGCAAAGGCCTTTTCCAGTAACGGTGGTGGGTGCTACAATCTCTTTTGACTTGTATATGTATCATGATATGCTTCTCTGTTAAAAGCATATAGCCTGAGAGGTCCCACACAGCAGGCAGCTTAGTCTGGTGGCCTGGGAGAAGGTGAGGTATGAAAGCAACAGAGTGCAGGCATCTCAGTTGCAAGGATTACTTCTTCCCTTGGTTTCAGTAGCAGGGAAGAATGCAGTTGATCTGACTGCAGCAAAGCCCTGGCTTACCGCCAGCAAGCTGTTGGTTCTGTTTTGTACACTGGAGATTTCCTAACAGTTTAACAGAACAGGATTTCAACCTTCTTATTTTTTTCCCCATATTCGACTTACACTCTCCAAAAGAGCTTTTGGTCAGTCAGAAATTTGAATTGGGAATTTTAAAAAGATGCATGGATTTCAGCTCTAGTGCAAACCTTAGATCTACTTCTTCCCTTTTGTTCTGGGTATTGCATACCATACTAACAGATAGGTTGTTCTGAAAAAAGAACACAGCAGTTTGACAAGTTAAGAAGAAAGCGTGCAGTGGTGCATGGCTGGAAGTATCTGAAGCCAGAATAGTTGTGTCCTTGTATTAGCAGGCAAAGATTCAGTTAGAGCTTCAAAAACCCCAGCATCGAACTAATTTAAAATGGCTCGGTCTGTACAACTCCAGAAGAATTTGAACTGAATTAATTAGCTTGCTTTCACTTTGAGAGCTTACCTTTCCTTTGCAGATCTGCATCAGGCTGATCGCATTTGAAATTGTGTATCTTCTCATTGTGGAGTCTTTGATGGCAGGCGTGTAAAGAAGTTCAAAGTAAATGCCTCGATCTATTGCCTTCACATGAAAGAAAGTGATCAAAAATCAAAAGGAGAGAAGCAAAACAATCTAACAACCGCTGTCTATTATTGATGCAGCTTATTCTCAGTTTTAACTGTGTTATGAAAAAATGAAGGAGGAATTGTTCCAGCAGGAACACAGCATTGCATGAAACATGGAGGGGGGGGTGAGGTGGGGAAGTACACCAGGTATGTGTACTTGAGTCTTGGGAAGACAGAAAAGTGAGGTTTAACAAACAAATACCATTTATTTATTAGTTGTAGTTGGCTTTCCACTGTCACAGAGAAGAGGAGGCAGGTAACCCCTGCTGATTAGAAATGAGTCTGGAAACTTTCAGGACCATCCTGCTCCAGCCTCACTGCCTGCAATAAGGAAGAACGCCGCTTCCCAGAGTAACCACGTCTTGCAAATGAGGAATTTGTCCTTGCATAAAAGCAGCAATGAGGTTCCGTCTCTCCCATCTCACAGGATACTGCAGTATTTGTGACAATTTTAAAAAACAATGGCTCA
Source organism: Anser brachyrhynchus (assembly GCF_964034855.1). Lineage (NCBI taxonomy): Eukaryota > Metazoa > Chordata > Aves > Anseriformes > Anatidae > Anser > Anser brachyrhynchus. Next base: position 27,526,607 of record NC_137700.1, on the reverse strand, counting down.
CAGGAGTTTCCAAATAGTGATCCTTAGTGCATTTTCAGTTGCTTTAAAAATCCTTTGCTGTCTGTCAAAGTACCGCACCAAAACCCTTGTATTGCTGTTTTCGCAAGCACTGAGAAAGGTTAAGCAACTTCTTGGAGGATACACAGTGAGTTAGTGATACAGACACCATTCAAAGCTAGTTCATCGACCTATAATACCTTCGCCTGAAACGTTGCTCTGTGCTTTATACTCAATATTATTAGAAAATGCTGCAATGCTAGTACTGTAAGAGAGTCCAGCAATTGAAAACAGATGGAATTAATCCAGGCATAACCTCTGCATGCAAGCAGAGAAGAAGCTATGTACACAAACATTTTACTGGCCCAACATCTGCAGACAAGAAGAAAAGCCTGAATTTATCAAAATCAAAACAGGTGATGGCAATTCACCAATTTCAAGGTAAACAGACTTCTAACCTCATCCCCACCACTCCAGCTGCCTGCCAGTCTGGCATCACAACAACCAAAACTGACTGCCCCAGGATTCACAAAACTAGTCAGACAGACTGCCTTCAAGTCAGGAGTGTGGATGCTGAGAATTAGCTTGTAAGGAAAATATCGGCATATATTGGGCTTCAAGAGCCTCCCAGCTGCTCATCTGGGTCAGCTGCTAGAATTTGAGGTGGTATTTTTAAACAGCATTTCACATAACATTTTTTTTGTTCCAAGTGGAATATTGGAATTCCCAGCCTGTGGTGAATTCCAAACTGCTACTTTTGTTCTGTTTCAGACAGTTTCAACTAGTTTATTGTTTATTTTTATTCTAGGTCAAAACTTCTAGAGAAGACAGAAGTAGGATTTCTGGCCAGTTTCAGCTTTAAATTTTAAACCACGAAGGACTACATCAGCCAAGAACACCCATGTGGAACAAACCTCAGCTCAGAGGGAAAAAACTAATTCACCTAACTGCACGTTCAGATTAAGTTTTCTGGCAAGCCACTTACAGTAGGCAAAATTGCATTAACAAAATATTTGATACATGCTGACAGTTAACTTGCGTCCCACAGCAGGTATTTAGCAATCCCACATTTGGTTTATTTGCCAAGACATTCCTCTAAATATGGATTCAATAGAGTCATCCTCCAAATAACTGAGGCAATATCCTTCTCCCAAATTAACACTGCCATTCACATTCTCCTGTCATTTAAATCACAGGCTATTTATCTGTTCTGATGCAGCTGTATCACTTCTGGTTTGGGAGGTAGGTTCGTCAGCAACACCACCACAACTCACTTGTTAGCATAGCAGTAGCCTTAAGGTTCTGTTTCCACTCCTTGGAAACACCATTTCTGCCTCCGTAAGTGGAGGACAAAAAGGAGGAAGTGAAAAAACACATTCTTGTTTATTAAATACTGCAGTGAAGGCCTTGAAGTGAAGGACATCTAAAACAATACTAAAGATTATGCGAGAAAATAAAAAGAACCACTTGGATTGGAATGGCGGGAGGGAAACTGCAGAAACTCAACTCAGGCTGACACTAAATACAGAACTTAATAACAAGAAAACAATTTAGGTGTAAATTTACCATATTCACAGGGGGCCTTCGGAAGTAGAACGGCAGCTTTTCTGTTACATTTATGCATACTAGATCCACGTCTAGAGTTGTGCAAGCAATCTATAGCAAAGAAATAGGAACAGATTATTAGATATGCCAAAAAACAAGTAATCAACATTAGGTGCACTGATACTCTCCTTAATTTCTTAATGCAACAAATGTCTCTCCATAGGCAGCTTAGTTTTAAAATGAAGAAGTGCTATGCCTTGTAGATTCAACAATAAACCAGCAGGGCTACTGGTGCAATGCTTGAGCATTTCAGGCCCAAAACCCAAGCCTTCTCTCACTTACAGAGCTGCTTTTCTAATAAAATAATGACCACCCAAAGGCAAGACTTCCTGCTTTGTTCTTATCCGACTCAGGACATGCAAAAGCAATGCTGGCTTTTGGCAAAAGAACTCGTAGCTAATGAAGGACAATCCCTGCTTACAAAGGGATCAGCCCAGGAACAGCCCCTTGCCCTTCATTCTCTAACTGTAGTGTAGCAGCTAATATATTTTACCATTTGTTATTACCAGCTATTTATTATTGCTGGCTGAATATGAGCCAGCAGTGTGCTCACATGGCCAAGAAGACCAACAGCATCCTGGCTTGTATCAGAAATATTATGGACAGCAGGACTGAGGAAGTGATTGTCCCCCTGTACATGGTTCTGCTGAGGCCACACCTCGAGTACTGTGTTCAGCTTTGGGCCCCTCTCTACAAGAAGGACATCGAGGTGCTGGAGCATGTCCAGAGAAGGGCAACGAAGCCAGTGGAAGGGCTAGAGAACAACGAGGAGCAGCCGAGGGAACTGGGGTTACTTAGCCTAGAGAAAAGGAGGCACAGGGGATGTTGTAGCAAGGTGGGGATCGGTCTCTTCTCCCAAGCAAGAAGTGATAGGACAAGAAGAAATACCCTCAAGTTGCGTCAAGGGAGGTTTAGGTTGGATATTAGGAAAAATTTCTTCACTGAAAGGGTTGTGAAGTACTGGAACAGGCTGCCTAGGGGAGTAGTTGAGTCCCCACCCCTGGTATTATTTAGAAGACCTGTAGATGTGGTGCTTTGAGGCATGGTTTAGTTGTAGACTTAGCAGTGCTAGGTTAATGGTTGGACTTGATCTTAGAGGTCTTTTCCAATGTAAACGATTCTATGATGGTACCAGCAACAACCAAGAAAAGACTGAAACAGAAGCACAATTTTAGATAGTGATGGATGCTGCCACATGCCCAGTACTGGGGCCAATCCACGGTGCCTCACCTCCCAGGCTGGGCAGGAAAGATCCAACCCTTTCTGAAAACCCAGTCTCTGGAGAAGGCTCAGGATGGCACCTGAGGTCGTGGTTTAAAAGCTTAGCTTTGAAACTGCACCACAATTTATACTCTGTATTAATAGTGGGAAGGAACGAACAAAGCATGGAGAAAGTCCACACTGACACACAGAGAAAATTAAGTGGACATAAAAGGGAGCCCTTCATTTACATATAATCTCATGCACGCAAGACTTGTAGGAATTATAATGCCTACCCTGTAAAGGTTATTACACAGAACCAGATTTATGTCTGTAAGTGGCGTTGTAACAAAGAAGATAAAGTGTGCTGAAGACGTTCAGAAGGAATTTTCTGTGTGTAGGGGAACACATTGCGTTCAGAAACCTGCCAGCAACTGCTCCAAACACACCTGGGCCAGGTGCCAGCCATTCATCCCTCTTTGTGGCAGCATGAAAGCAGTGGGGCTGCAGGTGGCTGCACTCTGTTCTAACGCAGGGCTGGCTACAGCTCTGCAACCTCACCTTTTACCAGTTTGTTCACATGAAATTTGGACAGAGATGAGAGCAGAGGCCCAGCTTTAGGAATGTTTCTTAGCCGTTGATAGCACTCCTTTCCAGAGAAGAGACCTGCACCACACATCCAGACAATTCAAGGATCCTACCAACCACAAGGTTTTTGATGTTAAACTGTCTCTACTAGGCCACTCAAGCTAACCTTTATCCACATGCCCTGCCTTTACCAACTCTGTTAAGCATGACACGGGTTGAATCTCCTACAAACGCAAGTCTAAAATGCAAGTTTTGCCTTTCTGTAGCCAGATTTAATCCTTTTCCTATGTGGGGTACAAACTACCATCTAGACAGAGGTGATTTACAGGAACTCATGTCCTAGAGAAGATGTCAGTGAGGCCACAGGAAATTCAGGAAAGAGAGAAAGCCAAAAAACAAAGGAAAGCAAGAATACACACCAGAAGCAGGCGAGCCGCCCCGTGCAATGAGAAAACAAGCCTTCCTAATCATCTCCAGAAACACTGGAAAACTCTTTTCCATTTTGCAAATTAAGCACAGTGGGAAAGGGAGTGACCCAAATGCCAGGATAACTACAGGATTCCAGTGACAAGAACACATCAGAAAACACCACCGAGGAAAAACAAAATTAAGAGTCATACTTCCCCACAAAGAGGAATACCCGAATGCACGGAAAGTTGGCGAGAAGATTTCTCCAAACACTCCGATGTTCAGCCCAGCTTTGGCTCCTGGACAAGTCACACACAGAGGCAGGTTAAGGTTAGCCAGTCCGCTAAACGGATCTGAAGTGCACAAACTTCATGCAGAAAACACCATGGAGCAACTGCACAGCCCAGTGCCTCCCTGGCCGCACTGCGGGCAAGAGCCCCATCTGCTGGGAAACTGCAGACAGCCAAAAATAAATTCGTCAGTGCTCAGACAGCCTGAAGACAGCCAGGTTTGCTTTGGCAAACATTTTACAAATAAACTTTGAAACCTGGTTTTGCAGTACATCCTCAGACTTACATAAGCACGATTTTGTAGATACTGACTATTTGCTAGTTACCTGCAAATAGCAGGCAGAACTAACATGAATAAAACAGAAATATTAAAATGAAACATTTTTGAAAAGCAACAGGCCAGACCTTAACACTGGCACAGAGTGGGCATTCCAGTTGCAGCCCAAAACAATCCTCTTCAAGAGCCCTAAAGAAGCACTTTCTACAATTATCTTGGCAAACAGAGCTTCCTCACACCCCTGAGGATACAAATTACCCGTAGAATTTGAGCACATCTTTCAGTACACATCACTGCCCCTCTCAGTCACTGGAAAGCTTCCTTTGCTTGTGACAAGAAGGCACAGACTATTTTTAGGCCATGCTAAAATGAAAACATCTCCAATGGTCACATATATCTTGCAAACACATGAACAATCCTGTTCTGTGGAGAATAAGTGCCAAATTGTTGGTGAGAAAGATGATGCTCTTGAGGTAACGCAAAGTTATCAACAGCCAATTAAAAAAAATATAATTTATGGAGCAAGACCCACCCTATAAGGCTTTATCCTTAACAGTGAAAGATCCGAGCCATAAGAGCCAGAGGTATATATCGAGACTCCATGTGCCAGACGCTCCCTGTTGATACCTCTACAAAATTGACAGAGCTCTCTATCATGCTTAGAAACCTCGAAGCTTTAAACAAAAGACAAACATACAAACCTGTTCTGAATTTGAACATGTAAGGATGGAGGTCTTTACCTTATGCAGTCTGAAAGAAACATGCTTGGGTTTCTTCCCCAGCTCAAGAGCACTATGATCATGATAGAAATTAAGATGGGCTCATGAACAATCCAGCAATCCTGCTGTCACTGTTACAATTAATGTTTGAATTCTTCTGCTGAAAGATTCTTTAAAGTCCACCTTCTTATATAGCCTCTTGCTTCATACTTTACATTAACAAGTTTTCAAAAAAGGAAATAATTCAGAAAAACCAAACAGAAGAATATCATATTAATGTGATAAAATAGGTACTCATCAGGACTAGGATGTAGCTTTAACCTATCTGAAAAAACAGACCAAGCTTCATACTGACAATCTCTCTTTGGAAGTAAAATCTGCATTCTTCCAAAGAGGTGCACATTTGCTTTTTGTGTTCCAGCACACATCTTCAAACTGCACGTCTGCTTGCTACCTGCCAATGGTAACAGAGATAGGTTGCTTCTACCTACTCATCCGTTTCAGCATTAATGATACAACATAGGAGCTTGCAATGGGTCAGATGTGTTACAATTTCATTTTTCTGTAATAAAAACGTTTTGACAAAAAGCTGACCTGTTTTCAGATGCTCAATCAAATCACTCACACCTGCTGTTCCCACGTATTTTTAGATATTTTTAATTAAAGATATGAGAAAGACTGAGATAACTAACACCCATCACCCCACAAGTTGAGCCGATATCATTCTGCTTTGGACAGCGTTTTAAAACTAGTAATTGTTCTGATGGAAAGAGTCTATTCAGGATGGGTAAAATAGAGCGATACGATGTTTGGTGCCATTAGTAACAGCTGAAGAATTACTGCACCTAATGGTATTCAGGTATCAGCTTGCAACAGTGAGTATCTCCTGCAGTAGTACACCAGAACTGGACCAAAACAATTCATAGTCAAACACACTTGCAACACTTTTAAGATCACAGAAGTGACAGAGTGATGGTTTTTTGGTGCAAAATATTTGCATTTCTAGTAATTTAAACCATTGTGAAAAAATAGCAGTCTTGGGCTAAGGTTACAAACAAGTCCTAACAAAGGTTTTGAAAATGACTCACATGAACTATTTTCTCTCACTAGCACACTCTGAGCACTTCCACAACTACAAACCCCAGAATCTGTTTAGTAACACTGATATAGCAACACCTTTAAAAACTCCCAAATGTTGTGGAGGCTGTTTTCTGTATAAAGTTCTCTCTGAACTGCCAGGAGAAAATCTGGGTGAGAAAATGACAGTCTGCCCTTTGTGTATTTCCCCAAGGCTGTTCTACTTCTGTACAGCTTCAGTGCTCTTTTTGGCAGGCAAAGTAACAAACATATCATGAAGTCAAAGAAGTGAAGCTTCTCTCACTCAACTTGAACATTCAAAACAAAACCAAAAATCCCAGTCTGGCAATGAAGCAAGGGTTGGTGTGCTTAATCAGCCATACTTACTTCGGGAAATTTTATTTTATCTGTTCTTGAGATGCTATGACAACCAGAACTAGCTGTGTTTTAAAGCAAAAGAAGAGCAAGAGATACTGAGACAAAGTAATAAAAAGAGAAGTTAAAGAAAAAAAAATAAACTACTTGTTTGGAAAAACCTCCAAGAGAAGACGAAAGATTAAAAGAAAGAAGGTAACTCTCAGAACACCACTTGAGTTCTTTCAAATTCTCCCACATTTCCTGGCATTTCAGAGACCAGAAACAATTAGTGCTAACAGAAGACAGCAAATGCTTTTGGGGGGAATCTGTCAAGAGTCTGGGAAGTTAAACAGTTCAAGAAATAATTTTACTGCATGCAGACAATATTCAAATATATAAATAAATGATGTTTTCTCTCCTCACTCTCAGTGTAAGACAGATAAAGGAAACCATGGAGCAAGGGCATTGAAGTCCACTGACCAGGCAGATGTTTCACAGACTCCAACAAGTCATGCCAAGGCCCTTTACCCTCCTGCAACTTCTCCCAACCTTTCAGTCTGTCCACTGATCTGGGAGCCGACATTGTTTAATTAGCCCCATACATGCATTCAAACTAGTCCAAGGCACTGTAAGTTGTTGTAGGACTGGCATTAACAATCAGATTGTACTTACGTGGAACAGTTTCTCAGTCTTTGGAAATACTGCTATGATGTCATATAACCTTATATTTGAGGACGTTGATCTCTACAAAAGGAGGAAACAATTACTGCTTTGACTTCTGGCAGATGACAAAGCACAGTGACTATGACCAAAGTAATAATAAGAAAAAACCCTTCCCGTTTTCACGTACTAAAACAAAGCCAATAGTAATCTAACCATATAGTTAAGTCTCTACTGCAAGCAATTCTCTGAAGTCATTTTGGGGTTTGTCCCATACACCTAGATAGGCACTTACAGCTTTTCCCTCAATAACATAGTGCTACAAACAGGCACAGGGCTTGCTCATGGTATTCTAGCGTACACACAGAAATCCAGATACCAAAGAAAAGGACCAGTAACAGAACTGCTATCCCATATTGACAAATGATCAACAGAATCATATCCAGTTTTCTAAGTCTGCATCCCTTCACAATTGCTTTAGCATCTAAAGATGTAACCTGAGAAATCAGTACTGAATACCCTGTGAAATCCATGAAGCTTTCCCCTACACGATTTCCAAAGCTTCCAAAGCTTCATTCATTCACTGAGAGAAGATAATAAAAATTGGAAAACTGATATACTGAATATACTTACCAAGAGATTACAGTGGGAAGGATCAGAAACAACAAGTGTCAGACGGGTTAAGACTTTAAGTTGTTTAGATGTCCCCTATGAAGGAAAAATAATTCAAGACTTAAAAAGCTCCAAAGCAAAAATTTGTGGTGATTTTCACCCTGTCCACTATAAAAAGAAAATGATTTTTTTTTCAATTTTTTTGCCTACACTAAAATTTCTGTAAGTGTGTAGTTAAAACTCCCTGATTTTGTTGTTTTATATTGACATGCTGGATATTATATCTGGCCTTCTGAAAAAATGACTTAGTGTGTTTCTCTGAGGAAGGGATCAACAGAAAAAATGAATATCATGCAGAAAACTGAGCATGTTTTATTACCACTGCTATGGTTCCCCAAGCAAGCAGCAACTGCGAGCAAAAGCATTTCCTGAATTAATGTACACCAGTGATTCAAAATACAGACTTGGTTCGTTTTGTCCAAATCTTGTTGCATCAAAACCAGAAAGAAATTTCCAAAACTCAGGCCTAAATTTCAAGAGTATTCACTGTGAATATTCAACTAGAAGATGATTCAAAATTCACATGCATTTTTTTAAAATCATTTCTAAAATAAAGAATAGACCCTCCTCTAATGTGAGCGTATCATTCTTCCAATGTTGGAAGTTTTAAGAATCAAGCAACGGACAAATTTCTCATTTTTAGTTAACATGTAATACACAGAATCTCACAGATAAACACAAGAAAAAGATTGTAACTCAATAATAATTCATAGATGGAATGTAACTAAACATACTTGTACAATAGGTAAAGATGGAAACAACTCTGACGGAGATACTGGCTTGGCAATTTCCTTAAGAGAGAATAAAATAAAGTTATTCACAATATAATCGGTTGTTTAGAACGTAAACAAAAGTTGTGTTCCAATTCTAAAAATAAGTTTACCATCCTAACAAAACTATTTCATAGGGACAGTTCATGGATCATATTAAAAGTTAACTCCACGGCAATAATACTGAATTATAACATGGAAGTTCTGTTACAAATGAAAACATGTATTTACATCTAAATGAGCATTTTAAAGACAAAGGTATTTAGGGGCATGTAGATTTAACAATAGAAAACACTCTAAGAACAAATAAACCCAACAGAAATTACCTGTTTCTTTTCTTTAAAATCGATGACATGATTAAGAGCAACTGCAGAATATCCCACTAAAAAAAAAAAAACCAAACACATCATAAGACTGTTTTGTCCGGTAAACTAATGGAAACAAACCCAAACAGAAACCTGTCAAAAACTCATTACTTATATATCTTAAAATTAATAATTATGTACATATATATATACCTTTCACGTTGATTTTTTTTTTCTCTGAAGATTAACTCACCAAAGAAGCATCTTAAAGTACAAAAATTTATTTTAATACACCCCAGTCATGATTACGGTCACTGGATGGCAGAGCTTTATGAACACAAATGATTGCTTGAGCACAGTTTGTTGGCATGGCCAGCACCGGAGCACATACAGGAGATGAACAGTTAAGTGTTACGCTGGGCTTGCAAGTGAATTGGACAGGCTAAGAGTCATTCGGAAAATACATTCTAGATGAAGCTACTGTAAGGTCAGGAAGAAACTGGTTGAAAATTAACAGCAGATATCAATGACTTCTTGCCAAGCTGGGGGTCCCAAACATTTTGCCCTAGCTTGGTCCTATTAATGACTTTCTTTAGGAAAAATGGTTAACGACATTCAGCATACTTGTTAAAACTGCAGACAACACAAAGGTATGAAAGGTAGAGTTATATTAGAAGGCAAAGTTAGAATTCAAAACAATGTTGACAAACTGACAAAAAGTTCTCATTCAACAGGGATTAGAGAAAGATTGTACATTTGACAAAGACAAATCACCCACAAACACTCTACAGGAAGCAACTGGTTGTAAAACAATTCTTCAGGAAAAAAAAAAAAGACCTAGGGTCTTAAGAAATTACAAGCGGAAAATGAGTCCCCAAGTTGGGGAAAAAAATATATACAATGGGATACACAGGCAGAGATACAGACTGCAAGACACAGCACCATTTTTCCATGGTGCTCAGCACTGAGAAGACCTCAGTCTCGGTCACTTCACTTGCAGAAAACTGCAGGTCAAGCAGAGTAGGGGGAGGAGCAACGACAATGAATGAAATATGAAAATGCAGACCTGTGAGGAAACTCTGAATGGAGGTTTAGGCCAAAAGAAGGGAAAACTAAGGACAGAGATTCCTGCTGCACTTACACAAACCTTGTTGCAGCTTATATTCTGCTGCTCTCCCGGCCAGGACCAGCCCCCCCTCAGGGCAGACCCACAGGCTGTGCACCAGGAGGCCAAGCCATGCTGGGGCACGGATGCCTCAGACAGCTTTTCTCCTGCTCCATCACAGGGCTGACCTAGGAGCTGCCAGGTGTGAGGCACGGGAAGCACGGCTGCGGACACAGGCTGGCAGAAGGAGGAAGACTGCACTTTTCAACAGCAGCAGACTGGAAGATATATTGTGCGCAGAAACATACTCACATTTGAACAAATACAAGGATGACATAAAGGGAAAGGCTGCCTTTAAGGGGCCAAGACACGAAGAAACTATAAAAACCATGCTGAGCAAGACCAGTAGCTCTGGAACAAGCTGCCTACAGAGGCTGTGGAGCAACTGGGGGCCCTAAAATCCTTGCAGGACAGTGACGCATCAGGCACAGCAGGCACTGCCCGGCCTCCCAAGCGCAGGGAAAGCCCTGTGCAGGGTGCCTTCGGCTCCCCTCCAGCCCAGCTCTGCCAGGATTCACACTTCTGCTGCTAACACCAACCCAGCACAGCAGGGAGAGGCCGGCATCCTCCACCCCCGGCCGGCCCGAACCGCCGCACTGCCCCGGCCCCTCCAGCCCGGCTCGGCCCGGCCGCTGCCCCGCTCCCGGACTCACGGCGAGCCGCAGCCTCCAGCAGGCTCTGCAGCCCCTTCTTGTCCGGGCCCTGCGGCACGTTCAGGTCGGCGAACCCGGCCATGCTGCGCGCAGCACCGCCCCGCCCGGCCCGGGGCACCCTGGGGCTTGTAGTCCCGCCCTGGTGGCCGAGCGGGGAGGTGTGGAGGAGGCCCCGTGGCGGGCGGGGCAGGCCCCAGCCCCACAGACAGGGCTGAGGAGGGGACGAGGCATGGCCCCGTGGCCCCTCTGCGATGTGCCGGGGGCTGGGGGCAGGAGCAGCCGAGCTCGCTCGGGCCCAGCGCCCTCAGGGGCCGGTGTCGTGCCCACCAGGTGGAGCCGCGGTCCTGCTCGACTGAAGCATCACCGACCCAAATTCATGGGGCCTCAGCCGAGCACTGCTTATTTGTATAAGGAAAAGAGTCCTTTCTAGTTATTTCAAGGCCTTTTTTTTCCCATGTTAAAAAATTGTGAAATAAAGACCCAGGCTGCCGTGCAAGAGATATTCCCCAAAATGCCAAAGCACTCAGGAATTACAATAGACCGCAGACTGTGCACACATCGACTACGTAGCGCTGTTGCAAAACCTACAAATCTCATTTTGCTGCTGATAATCAACACAGCGTATGCGAAATAGGGGTGGTAACTACCACTTTTTTGGTTTGTTTGTGTGGGGGACTTACAGCAGCTGCTGAAGACAGCGTCTGCAATTTGTTCCCAGTTTTGAGGTAGTATTGCAGGCCCTTGCAAATCTTTTGCTTCCTCTTTCTTCAGACTGGGCTAATTCATGAAGAAAAGTCTGTGGGGTATCTGGAACTCTGAACACTTAACCAGGCAAAACTGCTCCTCACCGGGGCCAAGGTGGCAGTGCTGACTGCTCCTGGGTATGTTGCCACGCCTTGGTAGAGCTTGGACCCATTATGCCTTGAGATTTGTGACTCGTTTGTGCCAAAGAGATCATCGTAGAATCATTAAGGCTGGAAAAGACCTTCAAGATCATCTGGTCCAACCATCACCCTACCACCAATGTCACACACTAAACCATGTCCCTAAGCACCACGTCCAACCTTTCCTTGAACACCCCCAGGGACACTGGTGCCACCACTTCCCTGGGCAACCCGTTCCAATGGCTGACTAATCTTTCTGAGAAGAAATGTCTCCTCATTTCCAACCTAAACCTCCCCTGGCTCAGCTTGAGGCCATTTCCTCTAGTCCTATCACTAGTCCTGTCACTGCGAGAAGAGATTGACTCCCAGCTCCCCACAGCTTCCTTTCAGGTAGCTGTAGAGAGCAATAAGGTTTCCCCTGAGCCTTCTCTTCTCCAGACTAAATGACCCCAGTTCCCTCAGCCACTCCTCACAGGACTTGTGCTCCAGGCCCTTCACCAGCTTTGTAGCCCTTCTCTGGGCAAGTTCCAGGGCCTCAATATCCTTTTTGTAGTGAGGGGCCCACAGCTGAACACAGTACTTGAGGAGCAGCCTCACCAGAGCAGAATACAGGGTGACGATCACCTCCCTGGTCCTGCTGGCTACACTATTCCTGATACAAGCCAGGATGCCGTTGGCCTTCTTGGCCACCTGGGCACACTGCTGGCTTGTGTTCGGGCGAGCATCAATCAGCACCCCCAGATCCTTTTCCTCTGCACAGCTTTCGATCCACTCTCCCCCAAGCCTGTAGCGCTGCACGGGGTTATTGTGGCCAAACTACAGGACCCGGCACTTTGCCGTGTTGAACATCATCCCATTGGCCTCTGCCCATTGATCCAACCTGTCCAGGTCCCTCTGCAGAGCCTTCCTATCCTCTGGCAGATCAACACTTCTCCCCAACTTGGTGTTGCCTGCAAACTTACTGAGGGTGCAATCAATTCCCTCATCCAAATCATCAATAAAGATATTAAAGAGGATGGGCCCCAACACTGACCCTTGGGGAACACCACTGGTGACCGGTCGCCAGCTCAATTTCACTCCATTCACCACCACGCTCCAGGCCCGGCTGTCCAGCCAGTTTTTACCCCAGCCAGGAATGTACCTGTCCAAGCCATGGGCTGCCAGCTTCTCCAGGAGAGTATTATGGGAGAATGTGTCAAAGGCCTTGCTGAAGTCTCGGTAGACTACGTCAACAGCCTTTCCCTCATCCGCCAGGCAGGTCACCCAGTCATACAAGGAGATGAGGTTGGTCAGGCAGGACTTGCCTTTCATGAACCAACGCTGGCTGGGCCAGATCCCCTGGTTGTCCCGCATATGCTGCATGATTGCTTTCAAGATGACCTGTTTCATCACCTTTCCTGGCACCGAGGTCAGGCTGACAGACCTATAGTTCCCCAGGTCCTCCTTACGACCCTTCTTATAGATGGGTGTCACATTAGCAAGTCTCCAGTCATCCGGGAGCTCTCTGGATGACCATCACCGCTGATCACACGTTTTGCAACAGATCACCAAGAAAACAACAGTATGTGATCGGCACGTTTCTGGCCTTGTGGTCTAATGAGTTACAAAGACCTGGGATGGCGTTAACAGAAGCCACCTGTGGCTGCAGAGACCAGGCTGGGAGCTCAGGGTGGCTTTGGGGGACAGTAGCCAACAGCCTGTCACATCTCTGTGAAAGGGGAAAAAACAGACTGATAGACAGTCTTTGCTGTTGCCACAGGTATGGCAGCCTTTTGTTATTGACAATTGTAGAGGTCAAGATATTTCAGCAAAGGAGCTCTGTTTTGGCCTATCTGAGCCCGTAAGGTGTTTGTTTATTAGATCAGCCAGAACTGCTTCTCTGCCAGTCATCTGAACAATTAGCGTAGCCTGAACGGTATTCTCAAGGCCTTTCTGTGAAGTGTGTGAACATAGAAGAGCTTCAAGTATTATTTCAGATTTTCTTTAACTATGTATGCTGTAACTTGTTTTGTCTTAATTTGTCTGTAAGAAGAAATCCATAAACATATCAATTATTTCTGAATGGCCCTATTGGACTTGTACTAAGAGACATTGAACAAGATTAAGCAGCTTTTGTGTTTGGCAATATACAAGATAAACAAACCTTTCCTTGAGGCACTGAAAATGGAGAACATTTAAATGGATCTTCATGAATCCTGCAGAACACTATTAGCTGTGATGGCATAAGAGTCTGAGTATGAAGCACTTTCAGCATCACATATCACAAATCATTTTCACAGACCAGTGTGCAACCTTATTTCCTACATTAATTACTCCGATATTACTATTTTTGTTCAGGCCAGCCCTGGTGATCTACTTAAAACATCTTTATGGTTCTGACTATTAAGTCACAAGCCTCTAATATGCTTTGTTTTATCTGTGGCCTGAAGTTCTCCTAGTAGAGCCAAATTTTCTCCCTCTAGATATTTTTTTCTCACTATATTTAGATCTCAGTGAAGTCCTTCCAGGTATTTTTTTATGCAGTTCCTCTAACAATTCTTCTAACGTGTTTTCTATGGGCAGCCCAGGGTAGTGGCTGACAGATTTTTGCTTGTTTATTTATTTATTTATTGTTTAGTTCTGCATTTAGCACCTTTAGGAAGCTGAAGATATTGTTTGGTATCACCTATCTCGGCAACTCAGTAACATAAATGTCAGGATCACTTTTATCATAACCTTAATAGTTTCCTTCATAAAGCTGCAGAATGAATTTTCAGGGATGAGAACTCTGTTTTTCTGCATGATAAAGAACTTCTAGTATAAATTTCATCTTAATTGTTTGTTTTCTTTTCAGATGACAGCTTGCTTTTCTTCGTATTTGCTGGTTCCAAAAAAGGAAGATATCATTTCACATTTATTTAACTTGCACAGATGTGAGTATTTATTTTGACAAAGATAAGAAACACCAAGGATGTGAACGGTTACCTCTCTGTTTTACTGCCACAGAGTGGTGATGATTTATTTTCACAAAGGCAAGAAAGGACAGAAAAGAAACTGCAGCTGCAACATCTTTGCTAGAAGTTGGACAAGAGTGTTATTTGCTAAACTACATGCTGGGAATAAAAATCAAGATTTCAATAATATTTGTCCATGGAATTCTACCCAGTCTGTGATAAAATATTCTAAATATTTTGACAACATATTTCCCCAAGGCAGAAGAAACATATACCTATACTTTATTTATTATTCCCAACAGCAGGTCCTCACCACACTTATATTGGTTTCCAAGAAAAGAAGATGAAAACGAAAGAAAAAAATTTACAAGAGATAAATGAAAACAACAGCTTATGAATATAGACTAGCTCAGGCAAGGAATGACAAAAAAGGAGATGATAAAGAAAGGAAACATAGCAAGAAAATTTTCCTGTTTATTACATTTCACAGAACCACAGAATGTTAGGGATTGGAAGGGACCTTGGAAGATTTCATACTCATGTTGTGGTACCTTCTTGCTATGTATCGAAAATTAAATCATTTAAGAATGAAAATGTAGCAGCATCTTTAAGATTTTGTGTTAAGATAAGCACAGCTCTTGTTTTCCGGACATGGCTGTGGAGGGGAAAGAGTTACCGTGCTGGGCTGTCAGTGGTTTTTCTTCTGCTGGTGAAGTTCCTCATGCTGCAGTCCTGGACCCATTTCAGTCAGAGGGCTGCAAGTTAGCAAAAACCTGCTGTTTCAATGGACTCTGCAAGAATTAAGACCTCAGGAAAGGGATGAAGCATCCAGGATTTAGTGCAAGTTCTTTCAACACAGACATTTTAATAGAAACAGAATGGACATACCAAATCAACATGTGCTGGTGACATTATGTTTTCTTTCTTCCTTTGACCACGTCTATCTTACTTTACCTTGCTAACACGGAGGCAAAGAATTGATACCAAAACCCACTGATATATTTTATACTTAATATGAACACAAATTCTGAAGATGTTCTGTGATTAACAATATCTCTGAAGGAGAAAAAAAAAAAAGTCGATTATTATTTGTGGGAAAAAAAAAAAAAAAG
Source organism: Anser brachyrhynchus (assembly GCF_964034855.1). Classification (NCBI taxonomy): domain Eukaryota; kingdom Metazoa; phylum Chordata; class Aves; order Anseriformes; family Anatidae; genus Anser; species Anser brachyrhynchus. The sequence goes on along the minus strand of NC_137700.1, from coordinate 27,510,935 downwards.
AAAAAGCTTTCCTTGCCTTTTTTTTTTTCTTTAAATTTCGAACATTTCTACATAACAAGAATGAAATCTCAAAGATGAGATATGCAATAAAGTATATTAGCAGGTGTGACCAAAATAATTTAACTTCAATAGGGGCATGAACAATGAGGGACAAGGGCCATAGTCAGTCAGAGGTACACAGATATATGAAGAGGCTTTTATAGATAGAGAGCATAAATTACTTAAAGGACAGGATGTTAGGAAGCTCAGCCATGAAACTGATTCGATGATATTTTTTGAAGCCCAATGTCAAGTGAAAAGGTTTTATCATGGGGTGGAAGAGGGGTATCACAAATGTCAACTTGTTATTCTTGACACCCAATCAGCCAATCATAGGTTTAATTTCCGCGTGCTGTCTGGAACAGCAATCAGAATTTGTAAATAGGGTCACTGAAGACAAAAGTGGGATGTTCACTTGGAAGGATCAACCCCTAACTTCATGTGTGATCACTTTTCAATGCATAGAATAGATGTAGTCCCATGCAATGATATATGTTCTGTGCTTTCACCGGCTCTGGGGATATGAAAGCCTCTGAAACTCCCAGGAAAAACACCTCACCAGACTGAGCCCAGCCCTGGAAACTGGAATATTTTTCCAGGTGTGTCCCAGTGAAACGCATTCAAGGAAAAGATTTTAGAGACGTATCAGCTGCTTCATCTTGCCAAGCTTTTGCATTTTCTCTATAAAAGTACAAAAAAAAAAAAAAAAAAAGAAAACACCTTTCTGTAATAGCATGTAAATCCCTTTGACTTAAATTGGCTTGTGAGAGTAAATACAAAGAAGGGTAACATATAGCCTTTGAGAAAGAAAAGAAACCAGGTGATTAACTTCTAATGAATTGTATGGGAATTCAAGGTACAGAACAAAAGATGAGGCTAAAATCCTCCTTGTAGGTTGAAATGGGTAAGTGTAACATGCAAATGATCCTGCATATAATCCACTGAGTACACTTACAGAGTCACATTCCAGAAATGTATTGAAAAGCTGTCAGGAAGAATGACTGATTTAATGAATTGTGTCAACACATTTGCAGGAAGCACCAGATTATAATTTGCTCTGCTTTAGTGACATTTTAAGCAACTGAAAAATTGCCTTTACAGTTAGTATTAAACTGAACAATGTTATCAGCTTCTATGATATGAATCTATTTTGAACAAAATTTACTCAGTTCCTATCTCCTTAACTGTACTTCAGACACTATTTTAGAAAAATGTATTCACACAATGAGGAAATACTCCCCTTTCTCCACATTTTGCCTCAATGCTTTAACTTATTTTTAGGTACCCTTACCATTTGTAAAGATTCTTTTTCTTCTTAATATTTGCTTTGCTGGGGAGGAGGGACAAAGGCACTGATTTATCACCCTGGTAGGGTAAGTCATCTGCAGCTCACTGTTCACTGATAATTTCTGGGTGGTTAAACAAGGAGGGCTTTTATTGTGAGTGGACACAGTGAGGAAACTAAAACAAAAATGCATCAAAATAAGTGTCTGAACAGGGAAACACTTTCAGCTTGATAATGGTCAAAGAGCTGCCCAACTAGCTCTCATACTTACAATGTGAAAGTTGCGTATTTTATTATCATCCTCAAATCAAGATGTGGGGGTGGAAGGGAAAGCAAGCAACTGCACTCCGGAGTGCTGCTCCCCGCCTGATGGATGTGCTGGCCTCAGGAGGCCACACCTGTGCTCCTCACATCTGACCCCAGCCCCAGAGTCCTGCTCACAGGGGAGCTGGGCCAATGCACAGCCATGCACGATGCAAAGCCTGGCTCCAAGAGTCAGGTGATGCTGACAGAAGGGAAGAGTTCATTAAAAACAAGACGTTCTGTGACCCAAGTATTGAGGCCTCACTTGCTATGGATCTATGCTTCACCAGCGCCTAGGAGTGTCAAATGAGCTTTGTTTGGGTAGTTGAGTACTTATTAGGTCCTTCTTCAAGGCAGATTTTTATGGCTGTATGACGTGAGCTCATACTGCAGTCCCTCTTAGCACGGGGCCACACGTACAGTTCTTCCCTCTGCCTGGTGCAAGACCTCCCCTCATCAGATATCGCTGAAATTGGTCAGTGGTTACTGATCCATCTGGGGTCAACGCTCCCACTTTCATTTCCTCTGTTTCATCTGGTTCACGTTAGAAATACAAGGGGGCACTCAGGAGCAGATGTTTCCTGTTTTTAAAACTTGCTGCCTAGCATGTCACCGTACCCAGAAGTGCAGCCTTCTGTTGGCATCCCCTGGGTAGCTGACACTTCGGGCGGCTGGTCCTCCCTCCGCCTGGAGGCAAGGCTGTGACCTGAAGAACAGAGAAAGCCGCTGAGTCCCAGAAGCGGGCCAGGGCGTGAGTTCCTGCGATCCCTGCCGCAAAAGCAGCTACTTCAAAGCAGCGCTCGTGCTTGTTTGTTTGTTTAACTTTGCTGAAAGGATTACACGTGGGGCAGTGAGTCAGTTGAAAACAATGCATTGTAAATATTAATAAAAAAGGGGACATGGGAAGTGGAATTGACAGTAGTACAGTGACAAGAAAGGGCTCTAAACCCTGCCGATCCGCAGGCTGACAGACACCCGGAGGCACGTCGGCGCTGCCCGTGTGGCCGGGGGGCGGCTCGCAGAAGCCCCCTCGGAGCAGCAGCCCGGGTGCTGCCGGCGGCGGACCCCGGGCACCTCAGCGCCCCGGCCGGGCTGCGGGGAGCCGGGAGCCGCCTCCCCGCTGCCCTCCCGCCGCCGGCAGGTGGAAGCGGGCTCGGGGCGGCCGCTTCCCCACCCCCGGGGCCGGGGTCGCGCGGCGGGGGAGGGAGCGGAGGAGGGCGGAGCGGCTCCGGCTCCGCTCCCCGCCGCCGTCGGAGCAGAGCACGCCGCGAGTGGCAGCGGGCAGCGGCCGCCCCCCTCGCTCCTTGCCTCCTTCCCCTCCCCGGGCCGGGGGCGATGGCGGCGTGCCCGCCGCCCGTCCTCCCGGGGGGCGCCGTGGGCGAGCGCGGCCGCTCCGGGGGGCGCTGAGGGCCGGGCCCCGCCGGGGCGAGGGGGCGGGCGGCGCCCGAGGAGGAGCCCGAGCCGGCCGGGCGGTGGGGAGAGCCGGCGAGGCGGGGTGGGGAGAGGTGGGGTGGGGTGGGGTGGGCTGGGGGGCTCCATGGGCAGCTCCCGCCGCCATGGTCATCGCCCTCGGCAGCGGCCGCCTCTCCGGTGAGCTCCGGCCCCTCGGCGGCGAGGAGCCGCGGGCGCTGGGCGGCGGGAGGATGATCGCCGGCTCCTGGCCGCCCCGCAGCCTGGCCAAGCTGGGCCCGGCGGGCGCCCCGTCGGAGCTGCCCCCCACCGGCCCCGCGGCCGCCAACGACTCGCAGTGCGGGGAGCAGATCCTGAGCTACGGCAACGTGGAGAAGGTCGTCATCGGGGCCGTCCTCTCCCTCATCACCCTGCTGACCGTCGCCGGCAACTGCCTGGTGGTCATCTCCGTCTGCTTCGTGAAGAAGCTGCGGCAGCCCTCCAACTATCTCATCGTCTCGCTGGCCCTGGCCGACCTCTCGGTGGCCCTGGCCGTCATGCCCTTCGTCAGCGTGACCGACCTCATCGGCGGCGAGTGGATCTTCGGGCGCCTCTTCTGCAACGTCTTCATCGCCATGGACGTCATGTGCTGCACGGCCTCCATCATGACCCTCTGCGTGATCAGCATTGACAGGTGAGCAGGTGCGGGACCACCGTGAGTCCCTTCTGCCACCCCGGTGGCCCTGCCACCACGCCAGGGGCAGGCCACAAGCCTTGGGTCCCCTTGCACCCCCAGGGCTCCGCCAGAGCAGCAGGTGCTGCCTGCTGCCAGCACAGCCCGCACACCCCGGTACCCCCCTGCCTAACTTCGTGGCTCTTTGCGGAGGCTGAGAAATGTGCAGCATACCTCCTAAACTGCTTCATGGCATGGCTAAGGTTGGGCTGCTTCTGAAGCTAGTGCCAGGATAACCAGCCTGAGTTCGGTGGAGTTTCCCCAGAGCAGAGAAAGCTCAGGACTTGCAGCTTAATGATTTTTTACCGTTATTCTACTGCTCCCTGAGATGAGGTTAGTTTCAACTAACAGAACCATTTTGGACAAATAACGTTATGATTGAAGGAAAAATAGCTCTCGAGTATTGGCATTTATGTATATGTATCTTCAGTCCCCCTAAAAAAGAAAGAAACGAAAGAAAGAAAGAAAGAAAGAAAGAAAGAAAGAAAGAAAGAAAGAAAGAAAGAAAGAAAGAAAGAAAGAAAGAAAGAAAGAAACCAGCACCAAGCTGTCCTCACTGATGTTTCACTTCTTCCAGAAGCAGCTCCAGGCAGGCACTGGAGCAAAAATAAAGGGTATACAGACTGCAGGAAGAACTTAGGCGTTTCTGATGGCCATACGTCAAAGCTCACATTTTGCTCTCCTCTGCTGAGGAAGGCTAACAGGTTTCTTTATTCCATGCAGGTCCCATTCTAAAATCAGATGCAGCCTGTAACTTTCCTCTTCCACAGCCTAAATCCTATGCCGGGCATTTTAGCATCTCGAGGGAGACTGTTTTCCTTAAAACTCAACACAACTAGCAGAAATAGAAGAACTTTCAAACTAGGCTGTAATAGTTTATCAGAGTCCAATATCTAGCCTCAGCTGACAACTGCAGAAAGTTTTTGGATAGAACTCCGCATTAGGTTTCTGCAAAGAAACAGTCTTTCAGAAGACTTTCCCACAATAACCAGAGGTTGTTTCCTGCCAAGGAGCATCACAGTTTATATTCATTTCAAAACTTTCAAACCTTCATTTCTTTAAAAGCATTTCCTGCCCCGAATGCTCCCTGTTTTGTGAATTCTGTAATGGCTAGCAGTTACCTGAATGCTGCGAAGCACCTTGTAGCAATGAAATGTACATACTAACTTTGAGTATCAAAGGATTTTGTTGTTGCCTTGAAATCTTTTGTTGCCATCTTTTAACTTAATTTTAGTATTGTAAGAAAATACGAGTAAGCTTATCTTCCTTCCCAACATTATTCTGTTTTTCTATCCCAGTAACTTTTAAGATAGCTCATTTCATTTTTCCACACTCTCAACATAAAATATTTTCATTCTTTGATCATTCTTGAGATTCATGTCTGAGCTCTCCATCTCTATTTCTAATAACCTTTTAAAGACAGGTTAACATAATTAAGCTTTCTTATCCAATTAAGGATGTGTGGTATAGTAGCATTGGAATAATTCCATTTTATGCTTTTTCATTGCTTAGCTTAACATCTGAGATCACTGCTGTATGCTGAGCCTGGACTGGTCACAGTGATGATCAGGTCTCTCACTTTCCCCCAGACAAATAATTACAAGAGATACAGCTGTATATTTAGAACAGAATATAACCTATTATGTATTACTGCTTTTCATTAACAAGTACTGTTTTAAAACAGCATTATTCTCTTCTCATGTTTGCATATTCCTGCTTCTATTACTGAATGTTTATTGAGCACAATCTCTTCATAATTCATTATACTGTTGTCAACTCCCTATTTGAAGTCAAAATTCTGTCAATCATGATGCTTTAACCTCTGTTACCCAAATCCATTATGTAGTTAAAATAGGTGATGTTGTAAAGAAGAGGAGGCAAGCTAGCAATTAATTAGCAAAACGTCTCTACCACTCGGCAATAAAGAATTTAAAAACTCCATGATTCGCAATGCTATTTAATAATAAATAATCTTATAGTGTTGTAACACTGCTCAGACAGACCAACGATTAACTTGAGATGTTAACTACTTTTTGAAAAGTGAGTTAGTTGAAAATGTGCAGACCAATGAGATGATGAGAATTAAATGTGAACGATGAAGTGTCACCGCTGTAGGATTGATTTAATGGCTCTAGCTTACATGCAGTTGTTCTTACATTTGTTTAGTTAGGAAAGCTTTAATTATTCAGTGATGGAAACATACCTCTGAAAAAAATGAGTGATTCTAGATAAAGTATTGTATATAGTACAGGAGTTTGCAAATCTCCTGTATATATGTATATAGCACATTAGAGGTTCAGGCCATTTTCACAAGGACTGTTTTCACAAGGACCATTTTCCATGGGTTTGGTGGAAACACTTGCATGTTTTATATTTTCTAGGAGGAGAAGATCTCTGGTGATAGAGCCCTTATAATCCCAGTGCAAAGAATACAAATATGACACGAACCAGAAAATCCAGAAGCAGGTCAGGAGTGAATGACATCACCGTCCTTCAACTTGGCCACTGTCCTGGGTGCCATCAGATACACTTCTTGTAGCACAATTAAGTGGTCCTGTTGTCACATGTGCTTAGGGAGAATGATTAAGATAGGGTAAAACTGAACATTTTTTGAGAATAATTATGAACTGGACTGCCACATGGCTCTTTAGGATAGTTTAGGAAGCCTTTGTCATCTAGTAAAGTCTCTCCTGAAGGGAAAGCTGCACTGTTGCAGGCAGGGCAGAGACAGCAGATAAGTTAGATGTTCTCAGATTGGCGTTGTTAAACCTCTAGGTTCTTCCTGAAGCAGATATCAGATATACCTTTATCAAGGTAAATAGCTGAAAAAATGTTATTATTGAATTAATCTTTAAAAAAAAAAAAGGAGGGGAGGGTTCACTACAAACTGTTAGGCAGGGTTTTTAGGGAGAGGTAGTGTGGTTTGTTAGACAAACAAATATAGCTTGTAAAAAAAAGGAGGTTGAAGGCCTTTCAAACAGGATAAAGTGAGTAAATTCAAGAGGCTTTTTGATTTGTTTCTCTTGCACAGATATATGCTATTTGGCTCATGTCATTGAATGCCAGCAGCTGGCAGGCCTACTGCACAAAGTGTGAGAAATTTTGCTGCACAGCCCTCAATGGTGGATGCATTTTTCAGCTGAATTTCTGTATCGGTTGGAAAGCTCTTAGAGATGTGGATTATCATGGAGTCTGCCAATGGACTGGTTTGATTCTGTTGGGGGAAAAAAACGCATTTTTTTTCCTGGCCACACACATTCTGGGCAGTCTGTTCCAAAGGAGCGTGTTACTGCCAGAAATAATCCAGAAATGTCTCAAATTATGCCTTTTTCTTTTCCTTTCCCTATTGTTTCCCTTTATTTATTTATTTCTGTATGTAAGATTAGCTAGAGAAAACAGCATGGATCTGAAGGTGTCAGCAAAATGCTTCACTCAGGTTTATAGACAGTTGGCTGATAGAGAGGCCTCCAGGACAGTGAATGGCAGACTAACATGTTCTTTTAAAGCATCAGTAGAGTGACCCAAAACATGAAAGGTCTGACTCCAGGGATAGGCATCAAAATTAAGTTTTTCACCCTCTCTACCCTATGCCTAAACACAGGTTCCCAAATAGGATACATACATATTACGTTTTTGAATTGACACTTGAAATTTGCATATAAACGTCAAATGTCAAAGGGCTGGCTTCATTCAAGAACAGTGCTCTTGAGGACAAGGATATGAGATTCAAAAAAAACTCAAAAATTAAAAAAAAAAAATTAAGGGTCTGAATAGAGCTGCTTGTTTAAGTTGCTTCTACTCTAAGTTGTACAAATGTTAAGACTGCAAAGTATATGTTAGTACGCTAATATGCAGATCTCTAGCTTTGTACAGGGTGCACATGGAAGAAGCTAATCTGAACAAGTCATTTTTGTTATCTACAAAGAACTAAATTTTGTGGCAATAGTGAGATAGTGTCCGTAACAACACAAGCTTTGGACCATTATGTTTTTTTCAGTTCATATCTTTCCTTCTATTTCACAAGACAAAAACCTTCTTTATTAGAGTGACCCGAGATGAACATGTTATTTTCGAGTTATCTCTACCTTATTTAAGCCCTCACTTTGGGAGGAGGCTATCTGCTTATGGACAGGTCTGTCAGAAGTAAAAACAGACATGACAGGGAGACCAACATATTTCAACCTTTCCAAATTTTGTAAGGATTAAACAGGCATGACAGCTTGATACCTGGATAGTCAATATTACCCTCACTATTTTCATGATATGAAGGGTAGCTCTGGAGAAAGGTAGCAGTTAGAGAGACTTGGGTAAGATAATTGTGCCTCAATGAATTGTGTCTCAGTAACCTACTTTAAACATTTCTTATTAGTATTTTTTTTTCTCCTGAAGCTCCACTTTTCTGTCTCTGAAATAAATAAAATATACCACATTTAGATTCCTTTACATTTAAGAGTGACTGAACGTTGCAAGTGAATTACAAGGGAAAGATGCAAACTCTATTTTAGTGGGTGAATGAACATGGAAAGGGAATTAATTGAATTTAAACTGATGTTGTTTGCCTGCTGATTCATCACGTTCTTCTGACCCAAGATAGCTACAGAAATCCTGTTTTGGAGAGTATCCACTGAATAATTGCATAAGTAGCAATTTTTAATTCAATTTAAAAATAACTCTTTGGCTTAGAAAGTAATAAAGTAACATAACTATAGCTGAAGAATTATAACACTTTCCCCACACCCACATAAGTAATGAAGCACTTTTGGGGGAACTTTTCCAGTCTGTATCTTAGCCAGCAATTCATGAGTATTCCAGACTTGCATTAAATTGATGAGGATTTTCAATTCTTATGCAAATGGCACAACAGTGGTGCTTTTTGTTGTTCCTGAGCTTTTTATACACAAGGAACTGTTCTCTCTCCCCTCCCTGTGTGATATTTTTTGCGATGCTCTAAATAAGTATGAATACTTATGCTTCACCTTAGAGGATGTCCCTCCCTAGATGCTCACCCATTTCACGGTTCCTTGGCGCATGCCTGGGAGCTGAAGAGGCCCAGTGCCTCAGAGGAAGAACTTGTGACTAAATTCAAATACAGACTTCAGCACTTAAAATAGCATCCAGGTGTCCAAATTCTGCCTACATCCAAAACTGATAATGTGACCTGAAAACCCTGTCAGCAATTTCCTAAGCCTAATGGCCCCTAAGAGCCCTGTGTGGCTTCCTGTTCGAAATGAAACTCTTTTGCCCTTAGGCCAAGGGTGGAAAAGGCTGCAGTCTGTACTGCTAGCTCTGCTCGGTTTCTTTAGAATATATATGTAGACTACGTATGCACAGCTAGATATCAAACAATCCATAATTTATTTTGGATCTAGAATAGGTATTAACACCCACATGCAGTGCCCTCAGGTCCAAGAGAATCTGTTCAGTGTACAGTCTTGAACAAAGTATAGTCTAAGAACTTTTATCATTGCTTTAGGTGATGCCTGTCCTGGTAGACCCTACAGGCTAGCACTGTCTGGCTCTGTTCCCTGCTTGGAGTTTGGCTCTGGTTGATTCCCATTCTGAGGCACCCTACTTTACGCTACATTTAAAGAACCTTAGTATGGGATGTATATAGGATATAAAAGTCCTGAGATGTAAGGTTTTTCTTCAGACACAGTCTGTAGGTAGTGAATCTTCTAACTTTCACTGACTTAAATGTGCAGTGTGTTCCTTTATATCTTTGCAAGGTTTAGATCCTCACACCTTGCAAGCAGTGGAGGTCTGATGTCACTGAAAGCTTGAGAAAAGCAGAAAGCTTCTGTTCAGAAATAAATAACTGAGAGATGGAGAAAAAAAATAAAAGGAATTGTAGGAAAAGTATGTGATAGAGTTACTACAATTGAGGTCTATATTGCAGATTAAAGTATTGTGATCAATGAATGCGGCAGCGAATTCTTAAATACTATCACTATCACAAGAGCCATTCCTTCCATTGCTCAACTCAATAAACAACTGTACTCTTTCTAAGTTTGTAAATAACTTGTTTAGCTCACAAAAGATACAGGCAGTATTTCCATACACTAATATGGAAAAAAAAAGGCAGTTTTTTTTTTTATTATTCTTTTTTGTGTAGTTTTTCTAATTTAGTCAGCTTGAATGTTTCTCAAGTTGTTCTAGTTTCTTTTTGCAGAGAATTTGTTACTAAACAGTTTTGTAATCTCTGTTTTATTATTTACATTGAAAAGAGGTACAACATTGATTCGTGCTCGCAAATCCTGAGGTGAAGAAATTGAATTGGAAGTTGAATGCATTTTTAAGAAGTTTAAGGCAGTGCAATGTGTGCCTCTCACTGACAGCCAGTTCCAAGATACTAAACGAAACTGGGATGTTGTGCTGTGCTAACATGATCAAACTTCTTTAGGTACCTTTTGGTGGGATCTTCAGGTATCTTTTCCTATGTCATGCAGGCAGCCTGCAAGAGGTGCAGTTACTTACACTGTAATCTGTTCTTGGCCATAGGAATTGTTTTGTTACGTCTTTGCACAGACATTATGCCTCATAACTTGGCTTAGTTATGCACTGTAAGAATAGGAGGTAACAAATAAAAGGCATTCTAACAAAGAGATGGGCCATTTTGTAAAGACTTAACAACTCAGGAATAAAGTGCAGGTCTGTTTACTACCAAAACGAGTGGTAGTAAAAAAGTTCTTCCCCCACATATGAAACTATCTTCTGCTTGCTCCTACCAGGGCTTAACACTGGCTGAGTTTTCAGAAGTGATTTGGGGGTTTCTAATTCTTGCGGTTTCATCCAGACATTTCATAGGAGCCTGATAGTCAGAGGTAAGGGAATATCAATTCACATTTTTGCCAAGCAGGGCATTCAGGAGACATTTGAAAAGTGATTTTTCCTGTCAAGGTCACAAAAAGAGTTTCCATGAGTGAGATTGGATTCGCTTCAAGATTCACAGGAATAATAAAATGCTAGAAGCACTCCCTTCAGTTTTTTCAGAAATATCTTCTAATATAAATCACAAAAATAGAAATATATATCAGACTGGCATTATAGCATAGTATAACCTCTGTACACTGATATCAAACTATATTTGCCTACAGTGTTTTTTCTCAAACTGAATAAATACTATAGAATGAAGCAATCAGGCATTTGTGGTTACTGCACCGTGTTTGAAGTTATTCTACTACTGCACTGCTGGTAACATGCTTTCACAACCTTCTAAAGGAGCAGAAATTGGTCAAGGAATATTCTTTGAATTTTTCTGGAATAATTTTCTCTGAAAAAAAAAAGTTTTATTTATAAAAAGCCTTGTAAATTACATAAAGGAAATATCTTATTTCTTTAAAAGAGATCTAGTATTATTTTTAATACTTTTTTTTGATTTTGAAATGTTTTATCGAAAACAATTGTGGCAACTTTTGAAACAGAACATCCCATTTAATCTGCAGTTGACATTGTACATATGTCTCTGACACGTCTCTGTCTTTCCACTACAAAACCCTTTTATTTTTCTTTCTTTTTTTTTTCCTCTCAGCATATCACTTAAAGATCTGGTCCTTTCTGTGTAGAATAGGAAGTCTGAAGAAAGATCTGCCCATTGCAGTTTTTGCATGAACATAAAAGCACTGGAGAAACAGCTGAGTCTGCCAAGATGCAGTTGTCATACAATACAGATTGGGGAGTGAAATTACTGATTCTGGTACCTGATTTTACAAAGTACAAGCATCATAAATCAGTGCTCAGTGCAGTTTTTCCAAATGGTCACTAGTGTTAGGTGAGGATAACTTCTTAGGGTCGGAAAGCTCACGAGTGTCAGCTTTTCACATCACACTTCATAGCCAACTACTTCTAAAGGGTTGTTCTGCTCTTGCCAAACTTGACACACACAGGCTGTCAAGTTCTCTTTTTCCAGGTTTACTCAGTGACACTGAGACGTTTGATTCCTCATAGTATCATTGCAGAATTTCATGAAGAGATTGCTGCTGGTAATGCAGTGGGAATGCTCCAAATCTAATCTCTACTTCTAGGGAGACAGGAGGAGAGATTGTGCAGAGAAGAGGGGGGAGTCAGCAAGCTGCTTCTAAATGAGTCTGAGCATCAAGTCAGCTAGAAATGCTAATAACACACATTGGTTCTGCCTGCTTAATTTGAAGCTTGAGTTCATATTGGAGTTAGATCACAAACTTGAAGCAAATATTTGCTGTTGTAATAGGTATCGCTTGTTACAGTTTTTCTAAATATATAAAAATCTAGACTTGGCAAAAAGTTGACAACTTTATCACCCAAAAACAGGTAGAAGTTACCTTTCAGTCCTTGTGATCATGAAGACTCCTCTGAAATGAGCCTAAGAATATTACTGCATCCCATATGTAATCCCATATGTTATCCCAAAATCAAAATTTGCTTGTCTTGGTCATAAGTAACAATGGAAGATGAAAATGATGCGAGAAATTGAAATCATTTGCAAATATTGAGTGTGGATGCACAGAACTGAAACTTTTGCAAAGATAAGAGTAAAAATTTTCAGTTATAGAATTAAAGCTACAAGGACTTTCATAGCTTTTTGCCACTACTCACGTGCTGTTCACTTTTGTTGACTTCACTACAAGATGAATATGCATGTGAGTGAAACTTGTTTTCAATTTGTTTGAAGTAATTGAAGAAAATTAAAGAATGAATGCAGCAGCTTTGATTTTCCTCTTCTACCTTGCCATTCAATCAAGAGGTTTTATATAGAACATCTCGATTATCTGATACATAAGGATGGTTCCATAAATATTAGCATGTACACAAATCAGGTAGTGATTCAAGTATAACAGGAAACACATTTTGGGGGGGCAATATGGAGACAAGAATGAAAATTCTACCAGTGCCAGCTGTTCTAGTATTATGCCGAACAGAGATGTGCAAGGAAAGCCATACAGTACTGAGTTCTTCTACAGATGTTCTTTCAGTCCTTATGCTGGCCTCTGCTATCAAATTGTGAGCTAGCACAAGAGATCACAGAGGGGGTTAATAATATTGTTTACAATTATTTCCTGTATATACAGCAAAATGGTCATGATTTGTATAGAAGACAAAAGCAAGGAGGGACATTACAAAAATAACTTAAAAAAAAAAAAGTAATGAGAAACCATTGTGTGAAATGTGAAATCTATTCTTAGAGGTACATTGTTTCTTGATGAAAAAGCTGGCAACAAAGTTTTTTCCTGAGATATATCAAGGAAATGGGTGTTTTTAGGTACCGTCAATAACTTGAAATCAAGTTCTGTAGCTTGTGGAAGTGTAGATTAAAAATATAACCACAAGGAAAGTTGGTTGTCCATTTCTGTTACATTTTTTTATGTTCCTTTAAGGAAACCATGGGGAGGGGAGGTGGAGCCATGCGGAAGGATAACACTTTTTCTCACACTGGGAGCTGTAGTTCTGCAGGGGGTGGCAAGCTGGGGAATCCAAAGAAAGGAGCAAGCTGCAGTCAGCCATGTCTCAAAGGTGGTGGGAAAACTGCTCAGGGACCAAAGGAAAAGTTTGCTGGATCTCAGACATTCACTGACTTGGGTAAAAACAGAACTTGAAGCAAAGGCTTGCCTGCAAGGGGACAGTTCTTGTGGGATAATTGTGTACAAACTATCTTACTTCTAACTCACCGTGTGATGAGATTTCTGTATTGAAAGACATTAAATTGCTAGTTCTCATTTAAATTAATTTTGACGTTTTTGAATTGAAAACTCTTCAGTCTTTTGGGGAGAAATTATTATTGTAGAAGATGTAGGCCATCATGAGGTCTCCACCCAATAACCTTAGATGCAGTTCTGCTGCTTTTATTCCCACTGAAGAACACCAGTTTGTAACCTTGCTGGCATTGGAATCATCATTTCTCATGAGCTGTGTTTTAAGTACCTTCAATCAGAGATACAGCCTCTTGCCACTGCAAGAGAAATTGAACCCCAGATACAGAGCTTTTTTATATACTTTATTTAAAATTTAATTGCTTTTCATTAGAGATGCATTAGAAACTAGGGACAATGTATTTCAACATACGGTTTGCAGATCTCTGGAGACAGACACAAAATGTGACTGCAAAAAAAAAAAAAAGTCTGTCTGTAGTGTGTTTTTCCTAGTTAGAGGGCTAGGAAATGTAGAGCTACACTAGGAAATGTAGGGATTTGTGAATCAAACTAAAGAATACTGGCCTAAGAGATTTACTCCAGTAACCAGTATTTAGAAATTGGTGATAGACATAAAAAATAGGAGGCAGGAATGGAAGGAATGAGCACAGTTAACAGAAGTACATGCTATTATCTAAACTTATTGTATAATTTGCAACATAACTGTCATTGTGAATACAAACCATAAAAACATGTTGTGATTGTCATGAAATATTTCATATACACAGACCATTTGCCAGAATAACTTTCTGTAAACAGTTCTTCATGTGGGTTGCTAAATTTTGTTTATTTGCTGTAGAAGTAGACATTTAACAAATATTTGAAATACTAAATCACTGAACAAAGTCAGTGTCTGTTGTCTGGCCACAAATTACTTGGAAACATTTATACACGTGGCCCAAAGCAGCTGCTGGCAAGATGCAAGCTTTTCTTTAGTAGTCTAATAAGATGTTTTGATCTAAAAATAATACAGCTTCAGCTCTAAAAATTTTATTTTTGCTTGTTGTGTACTTTAGTTTCCCTTTTACCTTAAGAATATGCATTTGGAGACCCACTTCTTAGCACAAGCAGTTTTATCAACAATGCTAATTGTAGTCTCTCAAGAGTCTATTGTCCCATATTAAAAAGCTATTTTTGCTAAATGAGTTTGGTCATTAGCAGAACACAAGTTTCTTTTTTTTTTTTTCTCCAAAATAATCCAAACTAAAATGGCACGGTGGACTGTTTGCCTGTGAACTAAATGTAAAAGGAGGCTTAACATTTCTAAAACCTGTTACGTAATGTTAGGTCTCTGCACTGCTGCCTAGGTACTGAAATGAAGGGAACATCAGATATCCCAAACACCTGTAGTTCTTGGTGAACTATCTGAGAACTGCATAGGCTCAGCTGTGGTGATTCATCCCACGCTGATAACGAAGTTCATCTCCTAAATTCAAAGACGTGTTTGAAGATGTTGGTCTAGCAATGAGAACTGAGATTACTGGAAACTGTAGGCACAGCAATAAATCTTGGGTATTTTAGTCTTTATCTACACACAGTTGATACCATCACATCTTAGAAGAACCTTAGTGTTACCAATCTGTTGCTGAGAAAAGCAAAGGAAAGATGTACTCACTGAGCGGGGAGAAGAAGGGGCTTCCTTCTGCTGATCCTACGTCTTTCACTGTTTTCATGTATGTTGCGGCATCTGTAAAATGAACAGAGAAGAGAGGCATGGGATCCTTGATAGTCTCTAAATCCCACTAGCTTTAAAGACTTGGGAGGAGGACGTGGCCTATCATCGGCTGTACCTATTTGTGTTTTGGCATAAAGGTATAGCTCTAAATTCTGGGGAATATGAAAGGGCATTTTAAAAGAATTGTGACCCGACACACACCCCCTGAGCTGGATAAATGGTCATTTGTGAATAACCAGTAGTTGAATCTGGCCTCAAATTTTGTCATTCTGTAAGGCCCAAGAGTAGACGGCCAGAAGCCCCTTTCTCAACAGGAGAAAAGCAAAAGAATTATTCTGTAGATTGAAAGTATTATGACTGTATGCCTGTGAAGTTGGTGGTAGCGGTTTGTGTTGTGTTATAATTTGTTCTATATATTAAAATATTTAGTGTTGCAGATTTTGCATGATATTAAAAAGGAAAAAAATTATGAATAATGTTTCTGAAGGAAAATTATACGCTGTACTGGAAGCCTCTTGTAGGCAGACCCTTACTCAACAAAACAAAAAGGATGCATAATCCTGACTAAATTTTTCTTAGGTTTTCTATCTAGAGAAGTCTAAGCTTATTCAGAACTGTCTTTACAAAAGTAGACCTGGTGATGTCTGAAATGGAGAGTAGAAACTTCTGGATCTAGATGAAATTTTACTGAAGCAGCAAGCTGGAAAATGCTACCTACATGAAACTGCAGTCTGGCAGGTCTGAGCAAGACCCAGGAGGCTCAAAGTTTGTTGGAGTGGAGTACAAGTTAGCTACTTTCTTCATTCTCAGACCTATTGGTGGAAATGAGTAAATATTATAACAAATAAATAAACTATTAAATTCTGTGGCTGAGAAGGGCTAGACGTACAATTTTACCCACCACAGTTCGGGTTTTGCTGCAGTTAGCATTCATCGCTAGATGTTTCTTCCCTTCAACCTTCTCCTTCAGTTGAAGGGCGTCTGGGGCTGTAGACTTGAAGATTCTGAGTGATTGCAAGGGGAATAAATCCTTGTAAGATTATGTTAAATTCCTACAAAAATATTTTTCCAGTTTATAGAGGAGAGCTTGATCTGATCAATTTATTTATCAGAATGAGGTTCCAAAATATCACAGAATGAGATATTTTCAAAGGAAATGACAACAAGCAGGAGTGTTGCAGTGAAGGAAGAACTTGGGATCTGCTGTATAATTATGTAAATAAATTCGTTTAAACAAGTGCTAAGGAAATAAATGAGTTATGACTGGGAGATGTGGTAGATGTACTAGACCTCACACTCATTGGCATGAAAGATGATGAGATATGATAACCTCATTCTGTACCACATACTTAGCTGACAATATACTGCTAGAATATCAAGAAAAGGCAAACAAATAGCTGTTTGACTGACTTTGAGTGAAGGAATCGCCTTATTATCTTCTGATAAGTTCCCACTGCACAAGTTTCTGTTGGAAAGGACTGTTTTCTGAAAGGTTCTCAAACTGCAGATACACAACTTGATCTAACTTTTTGCCTTCCTTCCTTAATGCCTTCCCTTCATGCTGTGCTCTCTCCATCCCACTGCTTCCCCTTACAAAACCATGTATGATTACTTTTTATGATAGGACCCTATTCACATTAGGAAGTGAGATGTTTTTACTGCTGTAGAAGAGAAGCAACTCCAGAGTCTGCATCTTTAAAAAAATGGAGTTGTAGTAGATCAGAATGGATTGTTCTGTGTGGTGTTTTTACTCCGCTGGGCAGCTGAGCTCCACCACAACTGCTCTCTCACTCCCCCTCCTCAAAGAAAAAGGGGAAGAAAACACGATGGGAAGGGCTCAAGATAAGGACAGGGAGATCGCTCACCAATTATTGTCATGGGCAAAACAGACTCAGCATAGGGAGATTAATGTAATTTATTACCTATCACTAGCGGACTAGAACACTGAGAAACTAAAAGCAAACTAAAAAAACCACCTTCTTCCCCCTGCTTCCCTATCGACCATCTTCTACCTCCTGCGCCCAAGCAGCACAGGGGAACGAGGAATGGGGGCTGTGGTCAGTCCCTAACGCTTTGCCTCCGCTGCTCGTTCACGGTCACTCTCTGCCCCTGCTCCACGTGGGGTCCCTCCCACGGGATGCCGTCCTTCCCAAACTGAGCCTGTGTGGACTTCCCACAGGCTGCAGCTCTTCAAGAACTGCTCCCACACGGCTCCGTATCACAGGGTCCATCTCCCAGGAGCAAACTGCTCCAGCACGGGTCCCCCACGGGCAGCAGCTCCCCCCAGACCCCCTGCTCCTGCGTGGGCTCCTCTCCACGGGCTGCAGCTCCGGCCCGGGGCCTGCTCCTGCGGGGGCTCTCCATGGGCCGCAGCCTCCTCCAGGCCACATCCATCTGCTCCACCGGGGGCTCCTCCACGGGCTGCAGCGTGGAGATCTGCTCCGTGTGGGACCCATGGGCTGCAGGGGGACAGCCTGCTCCACCAGGGGCCTCTCCACAGGCCGCAGGGGAGCTTCTGCTCCGGCACCTGGAGCACCTCCTGCCCTCCTTTGCACTGACTTTGGTCTCTGCAGGGCTGCTTCTCTCTCATTTCTCACTCCTCTCTCACAGCTTCTGTAGCACAGCAGTTCTTTCCCTTTCTTCAGTCTGCCCTCCCAGAGGCCCAACCAGCATCACTCCCTGGCTTGGCTCTGGCCAAGGTCCCTTTTGGAGCAGCTGGAGCTGGCTCTGATCTGACATGGGGCAGCTGCCGGGCTCTGCTCACAGAGGCCACCCGGCAGCCCCCTGCTACCAAAACCTTGCCATGTAAACATGATACATTTTATTATCAAAATATTTTATGCAGTTGGGATGATTTTGCTACATTTATTTATTATTTTTTTGAAACTAACACAAGTGGAATTGTCTCTGAAGTTTTCTTCTGATATTTCAGAACGCGCTGGTTCAGTTCATTTGCTTAAATGTGAAAAGCAAGAGTCAGCCACCAGTGTGTAACTAACCAGTGCACTCAGGATTAAAAACAAACAAACAAATAATGATAATAATAAAAATAGACTTTGGATTTTTCCTTCATAAAAGTCAGAGAGAAGGCTGATTTTAGAGCTTTCATAAAACTCAGTATGGCTCTTCATTCTTCACACAGCACTGCTAGATACCTGTAAGAATGTGACTGAGCAGAAGTAGCTTATTCTAATGTTTTGATTAGAGTGGTACCTGGGATGATTGAATTGCTCAGAATTTGGAAATTTATCACAAACTCGCTATGTCTTTTTTTGTTGTTGTTGTTGGTTCACTGGTTTCTTTCTTTTTCTTTCTTTCTTCCTTTTCTTTCTTTTAATTGACTGAGCCTTACAAGCAAGCTTTGCTTGCTGCTACTCCCAAGTAGAGAATCACTGATCCAAGTCAGTCAGCCAGAATATACTTGTGTTTGAGGAGATACAGTGACTTTTTGATCTCGGACTTTTTTTATGAAACTGAATTACTTAGATACTTTTGCTGCTTTAGTACCTCAGTCACAATCCCAGAGCTGCCATTTCCTACTTTTATTCTCTTAGTGGGTTTTCCTCTTGCTTTCAGACCTACGTGCATTGAGAGTTCCTTTGTGAGAGGGTTACATTAGTGAAGAGTATGTTTTACACTGAACTATAACGACAATATTTTAAAAGTATTTTTCAAGAAAGGGCTGAAATTAAAACCCTTGGTGCCCACTTTCTAGGAAAAGTAGGTACCTGTGGCTGACATTTCCACAGCTGATATTACAGAGAAATCCATACACTATACAGACTCTATACAAGATGCTTTGTGCTTTCAACTTAGATTTTCCTGTGTAACATGGTATATTGATATTCTGTGTTTTTCTTCCCTGCTGAGCATTTTCCTGTGTAACATGGTATATTGATATTCTGTGTTTTTCTTCCCTGCTGAGCTTTGGAAAAATTTAAACTTGAGGTGAACATTTCAAATCTTTACATACCTGGCCAAAATGAATATAGCAAAATCTTGCTGTAATTTTTGACATATTCAGGCTTGTCTTCAGGCAAATACTACAATGGCCAAAGCCAAAAATGTCCAAGTAGATCAATTCTGTATTTAGATTCACTCATAATGATTATATCATGGTTCAGTAGGACTGTTGCAAAATCACTGTCATGGAGAAGCAAAGAGGAGTATTTGGACCAGGTCCTTCCAGAATTTTTCATGTCTCTACTGAGACAGGAAGAGATGGAAGGGGGAGGAGGGAAGAAGGGGTTGTTCCTTAAGTGCTTTGTCTGGAGATATTATGTTTAAATTGTTTGTATTCAAGGAAGGAAGAGAGAGGACATAAATATCATCACATTTAAATAAAGCTATTCCCTGAAGATACTTTGGTTTAATATAGTGGTATTATCAGTTCAATGGGCTGCGATTTTTCATTTCATTCATCACTTACTTATACTATGAAAGTTTCTGAAATGCTTCATTTAATTGTACTAAATAGATCAGTCATGATTTTCTAGTTAAAGTTGTAGGAGGCTTTCATTTTGAAACACCATTATAACTTTCAAAATAATTCCTTTTAAGCTGATGTTTAGTGTCAACCCAAGCGTGACTCATGTAGTGAAGTTGGAGAAAATCACCTTAGCCATTTTTACATTATGGGAGTCTGACAAGCATTTTCTTTTTAAAAAAATACAGCTTTCATCGGTCTGAAATCAAGCCCCCACACATTTTAGTTGAAGATACCTGTTAGCTTACCTCAAGCGAAAAAATAATAAAAACTGGTTATGCAATTAAAGCGCTAACCAAGGCTTGCAATGACCCTGTCATAAGGGTCTATAGGTTTATTTGTGGTTCTGGGCAGGTCATTTAAACTGCACGTAGACTGAAAGCCTGGTATGCTCAGGGCAAACCCTGATATTCAGGTTCCCCGATCACTCAGAACAGAGCTCTCTGTATCTCCCTTCCTGTGTGTTTAGACTTTCTCCTGCAAAAAGCAATGTATATAGGATGCTTGCATCTTGTGTCAGTATGGTACTCAGGGAACAGCCAGAGCATCCAGCTGGATGCAGGAATTGGGGGTTCCATGTTTGTCATTTTTGCAGTGTTAAACTGGACATCCTGGACATCCTGCTGAGAACAAGTTAAAGGCCTGGTGTCTCATCCCCGATGTATGTCTCCACCACTAGCCCTGAGAAAGTTTCCGGGCTGCCCCAGCTGTATCCACACAGGCAGCATCCCATGTGCTGACCAGAAGCACTTCAGTACCTTCTCTGAAGGCCGTCCTAGAGCTTCACAGGCTTTCAACTTCTTGTGTAGCACATACATTTTGGGACCCACTTGCTGCCATACACAAAGGGGCCATCTGGTGTGTGTGTTTGTGTATGTATGTTCCTGCGTATCTGCGGGAGGAGATTACCTTAGACTGACATGTTGGCCAAGACATGTTGCAGACACTGTAGGCCTCAGACTGCTTCATTGCTCACCTAAGGCATGTTTGTGTTGATGTCTGACTGTCAGAGTACAGAACTGAGAGAAAACACATTGGTGTTTTTATTACAGTCTACTTGAATGTTTGCACGGAACAGGGTAGTCCCAAGACTGAGGCACGTCTGGTGGTTGTCTCCTGGCACATCTCCTATGGCCTGGCTGAAGCCAGCAGGCTGGCCTGCAGTCATGAACGCTTGTCTTTGCCACAGGACAACAACAGCCAGGATATGAAAGGGAAAGAGATGTGTGCTCTGTTAATATGTTGTGAGTTGGAGAACCAAATCCTCTGAAGTCAGTAAGGGGAAGGAGGGAAATTATGTTAGAAGTAGGATAAACTCTGGCAAGAACCTGAAGTCTTCATTAGCTTTGATGAAGGCCCAGGGCCTGAGGGATGGGAGAGGTCGGATGGCAGTAACCCAGAAGAGGAAAGTATGGATTTGGTATCTTTTTCAGTTTCTAATCTGTAGAATTTATTCTTTTCCATTCCTCTATTTTCTTTTGCTCAGGAACTGCCTCTGTTTAACAGAGTACGAATTACATCTCAGCTAGTGTTTCAAGAAACCGCATCTTTGCTTAAAGTAATTCTCCCCCACAGCAAGGGCAAAGCAGCAAATAAAACTTTTCCTAACAACAGCTATTCCTAATATCAACTGTCTGGAGTGTTTCTGCCTATCAGCTGGGCAACTTGGGTTATCCTGATGACATCCGACTCTCATGTTTTTCCTATACTGGCTAGCCTGTAGGATCAAATGAAGTTCAGGAACTTGAACCTTACCTTCAGTTATATAAGTAGCTCAGGCCAATGAGCAGATAGATCATGTAAAGATTTATATCCTCTAATCATGTAGGCATTCAGCAAAAGATCATGGCTAATGCCCATCTTCTGACAGACTGTGTCTAACTGCAAGAACACAGTGAAGTTTATTGTGTAGGAGATAGAAACGGTTGGGAGTAAGGATCAGGATATGAAATTAACTTCTCAGAAACTAAAGGCCATCATAAAGATAACTTCCCATCCTAAAGCATTCCTCCTCAATTTCTTTATTGCAATGAAAAAAGAATAGAGCCACATAATTTCTCTGCCAGTATCTTACCAGTAACCAGTGGTCCAGTCCTTCATCCCATCCATTCACTTGCTGATTCAGATTCTCTAACCTGGTAAGAGAACAAACATAAGTAAATCCCAGCACATCTCTGGCTTTTCCCCCTTCTTGAGTCCCATGTACCACCATTAAGCAACATTTCCAGTCAAGCCTCAGCTTTTAAATCATATGTATTTGTGCTCAAAGTTTCTTCTGCTACTCCTCAAGCTCACTGCCAGAGCTACCCTCTCCAGTCACAGCAAATCAGTTACTTGTCATCCTCAGACCTATTTTACCTTTCCAGATTTAGCTAGTTCTTTTCATACATAAGGCTATATGAGATACAATCCCTTTCCCCAGATTTATTCCAGCCTGAACTTATATTTTACTGTACACCCAAGCTGACACGAACATTGCAACACAACCAGACAGGAGAAAATGAGAGTGTATTTTCCCTTTAATTCTTTCCTAGGACAAAGCTTTCCCTAGTCTAGTCTTCTCAGATAGTATTGGAGGGCTAAAATATATCTTCTTTGCCCTCTCAAAAAGGGGCTTGTCATCTTGTGATAAATTAATAAAACAAGATACCACACCACTGCTTAAAAAACCTGAGAAGCAGGGAATATTTCTGAAATCTTAGGAATGTTGTATGTTGAAGTCTTCGTATGTTGTAAATTGTACTGTACTGTGGATTTTGATTATACAATTTTTCACTTTTGGTAAGGAATTAAAAATTAGGAAGAGCCTTTTGACCCTCTTCTCACTTCTTCTTCCACTATTACTTGCTTGTTACTGGAGGAAAACAGTGAATGTTAAAAAAAAATAATTAAAGGGAACTTTTGAATCTCTGGCAGGGGAGAAAGGGCAGAAGTGGGCAAAGTGTCCCCCATGACACAGTTATGCTGTTTCTTCTAGAAAAGCATGAAAATATTTGTTTTCCCTCAACTTTGCAAATAGTTGAACAATATAAGGAAAAATGGATTCTACCCATGTGTAACTTGCCCATATTTAGAGTACTTTTGAAGTGTTACAGATTACCTATCAAGGAGTGGGGTGGGAAGCACTTTTGAGCTATATAATTATAATTATCCTATTGCAATCAGTAAGCAAGCCACGCATATATGCAGAAGACCAGAGATGAAGAAACCCACAAAGATAGAGTTTAGACACTTTGTAAACATTTAAAAATAGGAAATCTTCCATTACATTGTGCAACTTCATTCAAAGTATTTCTTTGCCAATCCTCTTCAGTTTTTAAATACATCTAGATTCTAGGAGGCTGGTGAGGGATGAAATAAGCTGAAATCCATTTCCCTTCTTATGTCTCCTATCTTTACATCATCGGTGAAGATACAAGAAAGGAAAATACACACATACTATGCTAAACAAGAATATTTGCTGAAAACAGGTTATCCCTTAAGGTTTAGTCTATAATACATTTATCTGTGTAATTGTGTAATATTGGCCAGGAAGTATATGTTATCTAACATTTAGGCTGTGTTGCAAAAAAAATATATATATATATATATAAAAAAAAAAAATCAGCAACTGTTTGTTGGGACCTTTTCTTTCATCCAGCATATCATTTGCAGAGGAAAACCAAAGGCTACCAAACTGTTCTGTCAGGTAGCTAAGAACAAGGCAGTAGCTGGTGACAAATACTTTGACAATCATGCAGTGGGAAAATTAGAGGCAAAGGGTTAGAACAGCTAAAAGAAATTTTCTGAGGTCTGAAATGAAAGAGGAATATGGTCACAGAAATTATGACTAAGATGAGAAAGATTGAATAGAAAGACATCACAAATACCTTTCTGGAAATATGGCTGTTACACATTTGTTAGAATGACAGCAGACTACATCCCCCCCATCTGTGGAACAGAAGTCTGAGATGAGTAGGCAAAAATTAAGAAGGAAATATACAGAACTAAGAGAGGAATAGAAATAAAGCAGGGCAAGAAAGTGAAATAAAAATAGAATCAGTGGAATAAAAGAATGAACTAAAATAAATATTAAAATACATGATACAGGAGGAAGGAAGTCCATGAAAGTACAGGAAAAGTGAGAGAAAGCTAAGAGAGGAGAACATAATCTTCAACTAGGGAAATTATATTCCTTTAGAATGAAGAGATATTTAGTTTTGATTGACTTAATCTTCTTCCACTGCCAGAAAAACATATGCTTCTTGAGTCCCATCAAAAATAAGCAATGATTTTTGAGGAACAGAAAAATCACATCAGAACATTTACTATGAACAATAAAAGTACAATACTGTATTTAACATATACCCACTCCAACAGTAGGAATGTCTTCCTTTTGTAGCGATAAGTTATTTATAGGAAATATATTTAATTGAGAGCAAGAGGAGAAATAATAGAACATGTTAACCTTGCTGAAAGCATAGCAAATATTTCATTACAATTCTTCCAAGCATTACAATTTAAGTATCACTATTTCAATAATATCAATAATGTTGAACTTACTTGAAACATGAAGAGTAAGCATCTGACATGCCAATACATACATTTAAGGTCTTTCATGTTACAGCATTCAACATTGACTACAAAGGAGAAATTAGGGCCTCAACCATTTCTAGCAAATGCAATTAAGTGGAATCTGGTGACTGTGCTTAGACTTTTTATAGACTATGTGCTAATTCACTGCATAGAAAAGATGCAATGTTTAGCCAGATGGAGCACAGAAGAAGTTGAACAAAGTCTTTTTTTTTCCCCTCGCTAATAGTTTGATTTTCTTAGTTCTGTTGTCTCACTCTGAAATTGCACAATACTTAGTGTCTACATTTTAAAGTGATCTAATACATACTCTGAAAGCTGTCACATATGCAATAAAATCAGTAACAGTTCACTTCTGTGAAGAAGAGTATTTCTGTTACTGCCTCTGAAATATATTCCTCTTCTGTGACAATAAACTGTCAGTTATCATGAAGTGATTATGAGGCCAGCCTCTATTGCAGAAAGACAGGTATCAAGGCCATCATACAATAATTAACAAGGTCTCTTTTCACATTATAACACCGTAGTCATGCACTTTAATGCCTATGTCTCACCACTTAAGTCTTTTTGTGTTTTTGCCCCTTTGCTTCCATCTCAATTGCTTAAATACGTGATAAGAATAATATTTCCCTGATCAGTTTGTATAGCTTATTTATTTAAATGCAGTTTTGTGGGACAAAGTATCTCCTATTTAGTGGGTACACAGTACCCCTGAAAAGAAGACAATTTCTGTTAGGGTGTTCAATGTAGCCATAACAGAAATAATAGATATGACCATTGTTTCAGCATGCTACATTTATATTTAATTTACCTTTTAATATATCAAAACATAAGCAAAAATAATAATTCTAGATAGATCGGTATACTAGGGATGGTTCTGAATGCTGGATAGCTTTTAGGAATGGCATCGTTCTTCTATTCTTGCTAAGTATCTCTTAATGTTGCACTGAATTGAACAGAAAAATTGTGGAAGATCATGAGAGAATCACGGCCACCAAAGGAAGAGCAGAAGATTTGCATCATTCTTCAGAATAAGTTATTATGGCAGGTGAATCATTAGACAGGATTGTATAGCTGTGGGTTAGCAAAGAAGCAAATACGAGGAACTATGTATTGAAGCTGAAAAGCTGCTGTACTAGAAAAAGAGCACAAAAGCAAACTAGTAAGCATTTTTGTACCTTTTAAGGAAAACACTTCTATAACTCTAAAAATCAAAAATAGGAAGAACAGAAAGCCTCAGCTTAAGCTCAACTCCAACTCAAATAGTAAAGCGATAGAAATAGAACGGTATCAGATTCCCGATAGAAATAGCTGTAATACACATCTCTATAATTTTCACGACAGCTTTTCCAGTTCTGTTCCATGGTAATCCAAACTGCTTCATAAAAGCAAGGCCGGGCCTTGGCAGATGCTAAACTGATTCAGGAATAACCAACTGATAGATAAGGTCAGTGATAGGGAGTAACCAGCCAGATAAAGTCTTAGAAACAAATGTGCACTAATTAAAATAGAATTCCATCTACTTATAAAGTACACGGAGACCAGAGACAAAGGAATTATATGTGTGTGCTTCAAAAAAAAGCATAAGCAATCCCCATGTCATAGTGCATTCAATTTATTATTGGGTTGTGCAGGAGGCTTTAAAACAGTTTTAATACTCTTAGCTGTTTATTTTTCTGTTACTCCGACTATCATCACAGACAAGTAACAGAAGTGAATGGGACATCCTAATGCTATTTTCTTTCTGTTGTTGAAGTTGATGTAGCTGTTAAGTTTCAGTTTGTCTCAGTTTGCTTTATTCATAATTCAGAAGGTGGGGGGAATAGACTTATCTCAAAATTTCCATTCTAGCTATGAACAATTTTCCATTTTACAGCCTAAATATAACAGATATTTAGCTTTCTCAGGTGGGAACAAAGAAAAGGAAACGAACTTTCTGCTGGGAAAAAAAATAGGTTCAAGCCACCAAAAAAAGAAAAAATAAATCATGCTTGGTTAGCCTGAAATGCTACCATGCGTGGCACTGCTGCTTTTTTAGTTTTGGAGAAAGAATTGGTATCTTCTTCCATATCTATGGAATTGCTTCAGTCACAAATGGAGAGTTATTCATGTGCAGATGATGAGAAATATCTTCATGGAATTTTTTTCTGATGATGAGGAGACGCCTATGTGAACTCACTTCACAGTAGTGGAGAAAAAGAAAACTTTTTTACAGTTTTCTAGGTTAGAGAATAAAGTAAACTTATTTACAAAAAAAGAAATTGTATTGAGCCTGTAGGGCATTGGGGTTTTTTTGCCTTTTTTTTTTTTCAATATATAGTAAGATCAAGTGGCACACAGTAGCAGTCCAGTTTTTGTCCTGATAATCATTGTGCCAGCGGCAGAATATGACAGCCATCACAACAAGCAAATAGCTAAGAAAAGCACGGATGGAAAGAAGGAATACAAAGAGTCACAGTAAGATAAAATGATGTGCCAGAAATGGAAACTAGGGTCTGTGGATTCCGGTTCTGTCTGTGATACACTGCCTACCCTCCATGTAAGTTACAGCCCGACGCTTTCTGTAGTATTTAGCATACTGAGCACACTCATTACAAATGCCTGTGTGATCTGCAGTTCAAGTGACAATGGAGTCTGTGTTAGCCCTGTGGGACAAAAACTGTTCTAATGGATCATTGTAATACACCAACATCAAAAAGACAGAATGAAAACAAAACAAAACCAAACCAAACAGAAAACCCTGCATGCTCTCCTATACAGTTGTACTGATTTTATTATTGTCTGTAACAATTTAGAGGTACTGGGAAAGAACACTAGATCATGGCAAGCCAGATATTTATTAAGAGGAAGGGAAAAAAGGACTTATTAATTTACCTTTTGTGTTATTGTTATTGTAAATGGGGCAAATGGTGGCTGTTCACAATAGTTGATGATAGCACCCCAAGGAGGAGGAAGCTCTTCGCGCCTACGTATGAGCAGAACTGCAGAAAGGGGATGGCAAGTGATGATTATTCCTCCCTAGGGCTGAGCACCCCTTGTGCCTCACACCTGAACAGGACTGCAGCACAGGAGACAGTTTCTAATCCTCCAGTAGGGAAGAGAAGAAATCAAAAGAAATTAGCCCAGAACTGGTGATGTGCTCATGGGTTTACACATTAATTTAAAAACAAATTTATTCTGCCCCTCACTATTTCCCTTCTGTTTGGTCCATGTTCTCTGCTCTTACTTTGAGCTATTTGAGCAAGGAATTGTCTTCCAGATTTCAGTGACATAGTACAAGAAAAGTTCCCATAAGCTTTCTGTCGTTATATGCCCTAGATACTTGCAACAGGTTGTCTCTGCTCTTTTCCCTCCATTCACGCAGCAGCCTTTCTTTCTGGAACAGCAGCAGGGCTGGGACGAGACCATGTGTTGTGCTTGTAACAGTGATCCCACAGTGGTTTGGGGCAGGATCCTGCACTTGGGTGTGCTGCACACAGCATCAGGCAATGCAGAGTGAGAAGTAAGGGCCAGGTGCCTGCAATAGCGAGCTTTTGGGGAGTAACCTAGATTCAGTCCCCACTGTGCTGGGTGTAATATGAATAGGTGGTAAAGAAGCCCTGTCTGGCACAACTGTGTATTCAGGAAAGTCAGCGGAGGAAGAATAGCAAATTGCATTGCCCTTTTCTTACCACTGAGAACTGAGGCATGGTTTCTTTCCTGCCAAGATCAAAACGAACATCTGTGGCATGGAAAAAGAACAAATCTCAGAATAGCAAGTCCAAGACACTTCTTTCTTGTGTGGATGTCTGAGATACATGAAATAAGCTTTTTGGGGAATTTGACTTCAATCTTTCCCAGCATTAATGCCTCAAGATGTTACATATTTTTGGAATGATACAGTAAGTTCAGCTGATTTACCTTTAGTCATTTTGAAAGGTAGTAATTAAAGATATGCATTACAAAGTATATTTTTGCAATGAATTTAACACAACACTTTTGAAACTCAGGAATGTATTAAGTCTTGGACACTCTCTAGTGTATTAGACAACAGTAATGATTTACATTATTTTGAAGTTGCAAGTAAGTTTTCAAGGGTAATAGATTTATTATAGAGATAAAAAGATAAAGTTCCTTCATTTATGCCTGCTGACTTTTTTTCCTACCATACTACATTTACCAAAATGGGTAAGGCAGAAAGGATGCTGGTGTATTTTTATGTTAATTAATGTATTTTAATTTCAAATAGCATTTTTGAAGCTCAGATAGCTTCCCAAAAAAAAGTGGTGCCAGGGCAAAACCAATGAATTTTAATTCTTTTCAGTATACTTCTACTTTCGTGAATTCTTTTTGTTATATTCTGATACCTCACTAGGCATTCAGCGTGTGTAGCCCACAGATCTGATTTTCACAGAAATCTAATTTAACTGTTTTGGCTACATAATGAAGCTCACCTCGTAATCATGTTATTTTTAACGAGCAATTGAGTAATAGCTAGAAAAACACATACATCAGGAAGGTGGACCAACTTTTAAATATTATTTTTTTTAAGCAATACACTGTAAGTGCCATGTAAGCTTTCTTCACAAAGGGTGCATTTAGCTCTTTTGTAGCTAAGTCACGCTATGCTCAGACAAATTTTAAGGGTGTGCCACTGCTATCCCAGAAGGAATGGGTTGGTTTGAGCAACTTTCCTCTTTCCTCACTTTGGAAAAGTCTCCCTCTTTAGCAGTGCAACCAGTTTTGGCTACTATTGTGTAAAATAGAAGTCTCCGTGGCGTCTACAATACGCCCAAGGCTTCTGGCACTAGGGTGATGGTTATGTTCTAATATGAGATTTCCTCCTCTAATATGAGGATGATGAGGTGGACAAGAAACAACCTTTTCTAACACTGTGATCCATGTTCGTACATCCTAGTGCCTTAATTCCAGCCAATTTTAATACTCCTAGATCACAGCACCACCAGGCACGACTTCTTTGGCACAATAGAGGACTGCTGTCATTTGCTTGTGTATGCTGTCAAGAATAGGACACAATAAACCGGTTTGTCCTTTGTATAAAACTTGCCATATCGGTAATATAAATGCCAGTGACGTTGTTGACAGTGGTTGTTGTTACTCATGGGAACAGATCATGAAATGATGCATCCTTTTATTTCCAATACTGTAGCATACCTGGGTTCTTGTTTAAAGCAGCAGCACTGGCCTTAATTTACTGCATTGCAGTAAAATCAACAATGCAGCATTCTGCAGAGCTAGGAAAATACTTGTATTTTGACTTGCTGGGTGAATAGGGAGAGGAAAAAATGCTCAGATAAAAAAAAAGAATTTACTCATATTGCTATATTTCTTGTTTATAACCTTCCAACAGCTCCACTGTATAACTGAATGCTGGTACCTCTTGAAACCCAAACCATGTTCTGAAACCTGACGTGAAACCATGTCTTTTATGAGTAGGTAGCGATGTGAATCACATTGCTTTTTCTCAAAATTCTTCGGGGGGGGAGGGGGGGGAAGAGAACAAAAGAACAATTTGAGAAATTAACAGGAAGTTAAGCTAAGCAGAAACTAAATTTCAAGTATAAATGTTAAGTGGAAACACACAAACAACAACAACAAAAGCCACCAAACATCTAATTCCATCTAAGAGAAGCTCCCGTCATTAGAGAGAACATAAAGAGATCTTCTGTAGTTGAGAGCAAACAAGCTGAGGATCTTGGTGTCCAGCTATATGAGGCAATAGTGATAAATGTTTTACTAGGAAGAAACAAACAAACAAACAAAAAGGAAAAAGTGGTTTAAGCTCTCATAGCTTTGGAAATGTGGAAGTTGTCAGCAGACTTCATTTTTTCTACAAAAACTTGACACGTTGTTTACGATTATTTACCATTCTAAACTTAGCTTCTGGTAAAACTATGTTGTTTTCACAGGTCTTCCTGAACTGACACTGATAGATTGTTATTTTGTTCGGTAGAAGTTACGATATTGAATAAATGTCATTTCTAATTAAATGATGATAAAAAGAATTATTGTAGTATTGAAATAATCTACTCTTGACATAAGTTTACAGTTTGTAGTGCCTGTCTGCAACGTGAAACTAAGAAATACAACTCATCATCTCAGATTAGCGGCAGGGATCTTCAAAAGTGATGAATAAGAAAGGAATGAAGATGAACTCATGCTTCTTTGAACTTAAACATCCACTCAAAAAATATACTATATGTTTGTGGAGCACGCACTTGTCTATACACCAAGATTTCATAAGTTAGCCAAATAAAACTCGGGTTTCAGAATTTCCTTAATAAACAGAAAATTAATTATCTGTATGAAGATTGCACAAATGCATTAAAATCCCAGTCCTTTGTGGCTAGAGATTTCCCTCTAGGAAAGAGGTTTTATACAGAATACCATCACCATAAATCTTAAAGTGAAAAACTTATACATGGATTTACTAGTTTGAAATACATGCATTGAAAAATGTAAAAACAGAAACCTTAGCTGAAGATATTATATTTAATAGCAGACTATGAGGAATTACTTTTATCAGTTAACCCCTACATTATATAATAACTCTACGTTGTTGTTCTAGGTACCTGGGAATAACAAGACCTCTCACGTATCCTGTAAGGCAGAACGGGAAGTGTATGGCCAAAATGATCCTGTGTGTATGGCTCTTGTCTGCCTCTATCACCATACCCCCACTCTTTGGTTGGGCCAAAAATGTAAACGATGAAAAGGTTTGTTTGATCAGTCAAGACTTTGGCTACACAATTTACTCCACAGCGGTTGCGTTTTATATCCCAATGTCAGTGATGCTTTTCATGTACTATCAGATTTACAAAGCTGCTAAGAGGAGTGCTGCCAAACACAAGTTTGCTGGTTTTCCCCGGCCAGAAGAAATGGAAGGGATTTCTATGAATGGAGCTGTAAAACTGCACAAGGAATCCGAAGAATGTACTAACTTTTCACGACTCCTGAAGAACGACAAGAAAAACATTTCCATCTTTAAGAGAGAACAGAAAGCTGCCACTACACTTGGAATTATTGTCGGGGCTTTCACCGTGTGCTGGCTGCCATTTTTTCTCCTCTCAACTGCCAGGCCCTTTATCTGCGGTACAGCGTGCAGCTGTATCCCACTGTGGGTTGAGAGAACATTTCTATGGTTGGGTTATGCAAACTCCCTCATTAACCCTTTTATATATGCCTTCTTCAATCGGGACCTGAGGACAACTTACCGCAACCTCCTGCAATGCAGATATAGAAATATCAACCGGAAACTATCGGCTGCAGGGATGCATGAGGCTCTGAAGCTTGCAGAAAAACCAGAATTTGTTCTGTAAGGTCACTTACCCTTTACTATGGTAATTTATTGTTTTGCCACATTAGCTTTGATTTGAAAGAGCTATGGAAAGAAACAGGTTTCTTGAGCGCTGTTAATAGTCACCAAGACGCTGGAGGGTTGCAAGGTTAATTCCTGTACAGCCCCCCAGTCCTAGTGAGCCCAGAGAAACAAGATGACAAAGAATTTGGTCACAGGGGAAAAGAACTGAAGTGCTAGATGTCAGAAAGAGGAGGGTAAAATGTAGTGCAGGATTTTTGAGCTGATAGTGAGGAAAGAGCAAAGTTGCTCAAACCAACCCATTCCTTTGGCTCCTGGCCCCACAAAACTTTTAGTAGCTCTGAATATTGGATGCAGCTTGTATCCTAGAGAATTTTGCTGTAATAAAGACCAATGAATGGTGAAAAGTTCAGTAGAACTCATTTCTTTCCTCTTTGTTATCATAAAAATAAACCATCCGAGATGAAGCTGGATCAGAGAAGTTATAATGCTTAGAAATACTCTTTGTTGTGAAAAACAGATGTCCATTAGGTGTTAATTTACTTGATTGCCTGGGAAGAAAGTACTTCACGAAGATCATTTGTTGCCTTTGCACAGCAACTATGGAATGGAAAAAATACATTACACTTTGAATGTGAATATAAGTTTGAGTAAATTCACATGGACTACAGCTACTGCTGCCATGCAGCACAATTAGTTGCACTGCTTCTGTGGTAATTATACCAGGTAAAGATCTTGCCCTATATTGCTAATAGAACAAATGTCTGATAACCATTTGTTTCAGGAGCTGGTCTTTGTCCATCTTTTCTTCCTTAAATTATCTTGGCTTTATCATTTGAGCCTTTCTCTAATCTAGATGGAGACTGTCTACACTCAGGGCTTGGTTTCTGTTGATAAATGGCTAGTCCTTGTTCCAACAGAGTAGTTAATTTTATGCCTGTTTGGAAGTTCTTCTAGCTTCTTGGGATTTCTTTCCTTTCTGAAGTCAGTAAGAAGATGACATTCAGAGACATCTGGACTTTATTCTTCCAAACTGATGTTGGTCATCACTTCTGCTTAAAATGATTTAAAACCTTGCCTTGTGTAAGAACCAAGAACATTTCTGATTTTTAGTTCTTGTTATTTCCCTCAACCACTGCAGCTCTTCCAAGTGTGTGATTCTACTTCTCCTGATATTGGTAACAAAGCTCTTCCCTTGGTGGAACACGATCAAATATTAGAATGATATTTTTATATATCAACAATAACAAATGCATTAATTATTTTTATGCATTATAGTAATATATTAATATAAATGTACTAATTATGTGATATATTAATGTAATAAGATAATAAGAAGCTTATAACAACATATAAAAACAAGATGTTTCCTATGGACAGAGTGATGGCACTGCATGCCATGTTGCAGAGGAAGCACAGGGTGTATTTTTCAGAAACTGGGTTTTCAGATATCTGGGTATTGCAGAGGAGACAATGCTCATTATCAAAACACCTCGGTAGCAAATCACATTTTAGGTTACCTTCTGTCCCCACTTTCTCAAGTGTCTCTTTAAGACAAAATGACTTAGTCTGGATTTACATCAGTGAATTCATTTTAGTAGTAGGAAATTTGTGCCAGAGTCCTTGTTCAAAGCATCCAGAGATCACTGCAAACACTCGAGCTTGTAAGTAGAGGTTACAAAATAAATAAGACCTGGATTGACACGCTGAGCTGTGCACACTGAAATAAGCTTAAGGCATTTTAGATGGATTTCTACACCAGGATATATCAAGTCAAGGTATATGTTGGCCTCATTTTTAGAAAAGCGTAACAATTTTCTAACAGTAAAATATATGCTATATCCCAGGATCAGAAAGTTTTTGTAAAAAAAGTTTCAAATTAATCTGAACCATTCTGATTTCAGTTCCTTCTGGAATATTTAAAAGTTGACAAAAAGAGATTTTGACTAAGAATGTTCACAAGCTTTGTAGTAGAGAGTAGGGATCATGTTAATTCAAACATATTTTCCATATTCACCATGAAATTATGGATATTTCTGACTTTGTTACCTATCAGAGAAGCATTTGTTGTTGGTTTTTAGTTCCTAACATGAGTGAGAAGTTTTCACTTGTCTTCTGTAGTTTTCTTTTCTTATATGAAGAAATTTTGAAGAATATAGAAACAAAAGTATCTGTGAAGATTTCAAGTGGAATTTTAAAAATCTGAGGCTGATTTAAGAATTCTCAGCATAAGTTTCAGCTGTTATTATTCTGTGGGAAAGTCTGAAAAGTTGTAGTTGCTCCAAATAAGATTTTTTTTTTCCTGAAATACAGAAGCGTCTTATGAGTCAAAAATTGACATTTGCTCAACTGTCACTAAAGGCAATTGCTTTCCTCAGGGATAGCGTCCTGCAGGACTCCTCTTCTCCTCTACCATCTGTTTCAGGTAACAAGATCCTGGGAAAGAACAAGAATCGTTTTGGGCTATGTCAGTCCTTGAAGTTTTTAGAGATAAACAGCCATCTTTCATCTGTGTGTGTGTTTAGAAAGAAAAAGTATTCATCGGAAAAAGTAAAAAAGTTGAGAAGATTACAACAACATTGTATTTCCCAAGCACGTGGGTAACATGGAGAAGGAGAAAGTGTCCAGACAGACCTGTAACTGAAAGAGGCTCAAATGAGAAGCATAAGGAAATAATTGCTTGGGCTCAAGAACAAGACATTTTACTTTTTAAAAAAATAAAGAAATGGAACTGCAGCAAAATACCTAACTTTAGTAGTAGTACTTTCTTTAATTAGATGATATGCTACTAATCTGACTTTTGAGGATAAGGACACAAACATAACAAACAATTGTACAATGCCAGTGAGAAGAATGTTTTAACCACATCACTTAAAGGGAATCTGGGCTCTTAAGCTCAGTGTTGCTCTGGAGTTAGAAAAGTGTTTTATTGGGGTTTGTTTGTTTGTTTTTAATACCACCATGAAGTGAATCTCATCTTTAGGTAACATCTGTTCCAATGTAAAAGCAATGAAATCTAAGCCAAAAATTACTTTTAAGAGATAGTGCATATTGTCCAACTCTATAAACTGTAGTCAGAGAAGAATGTGGACAACTGTGACAGCTAACTCTATAACCCCACACCTGGGAGTAATGGAAAATTTCATCTGTCCCATCCTTAAGCTGTAGCCCGAGATGTGAGAAATCCCATGTTAACTACAGAGTTTGAAAGACCTGAAATATTGCACAGCCTCAGGTTTTCTATGAAGGTAGCTGTCACTTTGTGTACTGCTCAACAGGAAAGGTTCAAGCTGGTGCACAGGACAGCAGAGTCAGGGAAACAAGAAAGCCTGGAAAAAGCTATTGCAGAGAATGGGCTTGCCTATTAGCTATAGTGCAGAACTGGCCTTGCCCCAGCTGGATTTTCTGTCTGAGGAAACTCAGTGCAGCATTTGTTATTAGTTACAGTACCCACATTCATCATTTCTGATTAGAAAGCTTAGTCATATTGCTCTATGTCCCAGACCATCTTTCTACCGGCCAGTAGTTCCAAAATTGATTTCTAGCCACTACTATGTGATTTCTGGATGGTGATGGTGGCTAGAAGATGAGATCGAGTTTTGCTTCTGTTTACTAGACTGACAAATTTTTGAAACAGTTGTTCCTATTTCATTCTCACATCATACTTGTGTCTGTTTTCCATGGTCTCAGGAGGCTGCTTTGCCTTTTTACTTACTGCATAGCCCTCGAGTAGGAATTTACCCCTCCTTGTTCAAGCAGGGAAGAAGTCACCACAACACACTATTAGGTTAGGGCTTTTTTCATTTGGGGTCTCTCTGGATGATATTTCTGGGGAAATGTGGCCAGCTGTACTGGCTCCGGGAATGGCCACTCAGCTATACCATGCCTAAACACCGGGAGAAACAAGATGGTACCGGCTACTGCTCAGGCAGCAATTTCAGAGTAATCACCAAAGCCTGTGCTAGGACCTGAATAAACCAGGAGGCAGCCAGCACTGCTACTGTGCAGCTGATGCCAGAAAGCACCTACCTCACCTCTTCAAACAGCACAAGTGTCCACTCAGGATCTCATGCTCCTCAGCTACAGCCCCAAGTCTTCAATTGTTGCAGAAGTATCTAGACATCGACAGGGAGATGCCAGTGAGAGCTTCTTTGCTTTATATGCCTCCTTTGTTCAACAATACGGTGGTATGTGAAGACCCTCAAGTGCAGCCATTGAGTGAGCCAGTTCCCTAAAAGGGGTTTTAGACACAGCTGTGCTAGAGATCCCTCCCTAGGCCTAGTTTTCAGTACTGCAAACACATTTTACTGAATATAAACATGTTGGCCTAAAAATAAACATAAAAATAAAAAGCCAGAGGGGCATAAAAAGATAACTCTTGCCCAGCAATAGCCAGTCTAGAATTTATCCATAAAGGTAGCATTGGTTCTCAATGGCTCCCAGGTGAGGGGATCCTGGGAGTGCTGCCTTCACCTGACATAGCCTTTCCACACTGGCCTCACACCAGCGGGACAGCAGCCAACGTCCTGGTGGTTCTTTACCAGAATCCCGTTGCACCCTTCTAGTCACATCCTGCTCAGATGCACTATATTTATGCCATTTTTCCTCAATAAACAGGGCACAAAGCAGCTTACAGTAAGGGCTTTAGATGAACAGACTTGGACTGAAAAGTTCTTTTGCACAGAAAAGTTCCTTTGCACAGAATTTGATATAACAGTTCTGTGAAGGGTTTCCCTTGTTTTTTAACCTTCCCTGCCCACCTCCATCTCTGTTCCTTTCCACTGAGTTACTTATCAAGTGTCAAATCAGTAACTGTTGCTCAGAGGTTCTTAAGTGTGGCCCTGTTTCTTCATGGCCATTCCTGCTGGGAGCTGTCTTTGTCAAGTTACGGCAAATCCCCTGCAAAGCACTCACTCATTTAGGAGCAACAGATAATCTGCAGGGGATCCACGCAGTAAGTTATAGTATTCCCTGTGGTATTTTTCCTCCTATTTCGAATAAAACTCAAGGGTTTATTGCGGTGTCAATACAAACTATACTGCCCTTGGTCACTCAGTATTTCTCTTTTGAGGGAGACTGAGGTAGAAGACTCATTCCTAACATTTTCTCCCAGCTCCCACTGCATACCTGCGTGGAGGTTTAACGCTGTGGCACAGTATTGGCACTGATCACGTAACTCCTCTGTTTAGTCAGAGTCTTACTGCGTAAAAATAGAAATACCAGAGTCATAAAAATTGGGAATTCACAATAATATCTCATTATTTTATGCCTACTGCTTCACACTTCGGTTTCATGAAAAGAAAAACATGGTTTTTTTCACTCTGTTCAGACGTTTTAGTAGCTTGCACCACCTGCAGAAAGATGTTAAATGGTGAAATAAATCTTCTACAATGAGACAAAAAAGGAATTATTTATCAAATTAATATTGTAAATATTGCAGTCCATTCACAACACACACACACACCGCTTTATGGCAGGAAAATTGATTTCCTGGCAGCCCCTGCTCCAAACACTGGGGTCAGCACAGCATCTCTGGGAGAGCAACAGTGAGGTAAGTTTGGGGATCACTGACTGAGATGCTGTAGGTACAGGACTGGAAGGTGTTTTGAAGCAATGCCATATTGGTTTCCTCTCGCTACCAACTTAGCTTCCATATAAAATTTATTGCCCTTCAGGAGAAACTTCTCAAAGTATAACATTCTCAGAAAATGTGCAAGATCAATGTACTGTCAAATCTTCTTCACAGCTTGCTAAAGAATTTGTTGTCATTTAAAACAATGTTTCACAGGGAGAGAGAAGGGAGAAATTCAGAGACATAGGAATAGTCTTAATATGCAAAATTATTAGTGTCCTGGAATAGAAGACACTCACCCACTCTATTTAAAAAAAAATAAGGTGATAGGAGGGGGGAGGAAGGATTTTTCATCAAACAAAACCCGCTGCAGTGGAGGGCTCAAGCATATTAAAAACAACAACAACAACGACAAAAAAAAACAACAACACACACACAGAGATAGCCTAAGAAACACTGCACTAAAAGAGCAACCTTTGCAATGTGCAAGAAATACAAATTTATACCCATCTTTACTGATTTTAATCTCCTAAGTAGTTATTGCCACTAAAGAGGGCTTGGCATGAACTTGAAGTGAGTTAATGCCGTTTTCTATACCTGCTCTCTAAAGATTTTGCCAAATAAGCCCATCATCCTCCGCACTCACTATTCTGGCACCCCTTCAGCTGCCCTGCTGCACTGCCAAAACCCTTTCTCATGCTGCAATATTTGCAACAGGGCAGAATAGCTTTTACTCACTGAAAACTGAAGTATGTTTATGATTCCCAGATAAGTTAACTTTGCTGTTAATTTTTCCTTGCTGCAGATCAAAAAACCAAACCAAACCAGCAACCAAAACCCACAACATATTGAGATACTATGATTTCTTTGAGATATTCGTATGTAGTTACTGGAAGGGATAATATTTTGATGATTTGTAGGCTTCGTAACTTCACTGATTAAAATGATTGTTTCTGTTATTTGTGAACTTTCACATAGAGCTAGTCAAGTTATTTCAGCAAAAAAAGTGCTTGCAGATGTATCAATGTTTTCAGAAGTGAGAGACCAATGCGCTTTCATAAACCAACATACCAGACTGAATAAATATTTTGCTTGTAGTTTTCTATCTACTCAGTTAAAACCAACAATATTTCATTAATTTAGTGGTTGTGTGGTCTTGTTAGTTCCAGAAAATTGTATTTACATTATGCTTGCTTTTTTTTTTTTTTTTTTTTTTTTTTTTTTTTTTACTTTCTACAAGAGAAGAGAAGGACACTAGTATTCTCATTCAGCCCTTCTGGAGAATCTATGTTTTAAAGCATGGAAAAATATAGCAGAATGCAATTGGATAAACTCGCTTATGTTTCAGAAAATTTCTCATCTTTGGCTGATCTAACCAGGGTTTCTGCAGGTCTCTGATATAATGGCAGAGATTCATCAGGTAAATCTACTGTCCTGAAGATGGTTGCAAGGAAAAGATAAAATAAACCCAATTAAGTGAACATCTACTTCATGACAATAGTTGCAAAAGCAAAACAGCCCCCAGCTAATAAGTAAAAAACAGCAGCGATATTTTGGTGGTCATGACACTTAAAAAGCATAATAACAAAATGTTACAGCTGCTTTATAGAAACACAGAAATTAGTATCTTAATGGTAAGTGTTTCCAAACTGAGTAAGAGCTACTAACTCAAAATTGTAGTGACTGATTTCCTTGCACATTTACTTACTGGAGACTGTCACAAAGGAATGCTGGTGCAAGTTGCTGTAGTTTTGCAGTCTAGTAAAATAATTTTATGTTAGCATGGGTTTGCTGTAAGGATTATACTACTATATATCTCGATAGGATATACACCTTCTATATTCTAGGTACAAATAACTTCTCCAAGTTAACACATTAAAGAAGTCCAAATATTTAACCTCAAAGGAGGAATAACAGAGATAATTAAAGGGTAACATGAGAACCAAACAAGCATAGAGAACTTGAAACCTTTTGGATATTTGGTTGCCAACATGCAGACAGCCTATCTGCTCCTTACAGAATATTTACAGTTTTTCTTAGCTTATATAATTTATTTGTCAAAAATGCTGTAATTATATTTCCCTTTTCAAATAAGGCGTAAATAGAGCAAGTACTGTGAAAATCATGGTATGAATAGTACTTTTTTTTTTTTTAATTATTTGGAAACAGAAGTGCAGAGGTACTAACAGACCAGCTCCTGTTCTTACCCCTGCCTTCAGAATGATTCCAAAGAGCGTTTATCAATAGGGTGACAGGTTTTTTATATATATTTATATATATAAATTATAAATGTATAAATAAATTAAAAACTAAAATGATAAACTATAAATTAAAAAAATAATCAAAAGTTCAATCAGATAAAGTTAATGTTGTAGAATAACTTTTTTTTTTTTTTAATGACTTTTCTTTTTTTCAAAATAATCCTCTGGTAGTCCAGAAAACGACAAAGATGAGCAGCACCAATATGGTTTGGAGCTACAAGGATTTATAAAAACAAACTTTTAGCCCCAATAATGACCTAACTCATTGTCTTTTGTCCATGCATTTTCTTAAAATTTATTCATCCAATGAACACGGTACATGAACAGAAAATAAAAAGCCATATAATTTGCCTTAGAAAATGTCATTAAAGTCCAGAATTTTATTTTGGATTTTATTTTTGATTTTAAAAACACCTATAACTAGCTAAATTTAATGTTTCAAAAAGTCCTTAATTTCCTATATGACTAGTGTTAAAATTGGAAATAATTACCTGGTTAGTTCTCAGAAGTTCCTACCTACCTACCTGCCTGCCTCCCTTTAATTTGGATACTTTTTTCCATGATATGTTTTCATGTAACAAGATAATGAATGAAAAGGCAGGTTTGTCTGTAAAATGCCTATTCCCAATACATTTGCTGATGTGAATAATCCAATGATTTCAACAGGGAGGCTATAACAAGACAAAAAAAGTACCTTGCTGTACACTACAGACAGACGGAACTGCATTAGGGTGCCCCCTAAATCTTGTAATCTTACAAGTGCTTGTTACAAAATTTCAGCCTTAGTAATGTATAGGGATTGGCTCTTCCCCTCACCAAACTCGAGAAGAGAGGCAGGAATTGGCCCTAATTACAGACTGAACAGTGTTATAGGGAAGACAAAGTACAATAGCATGACAGCTAAGAAGAATATTCTGTGCAAAGTTTTTGCAGTAACTACTTGTCTATAGATGATTTTATGAAACTGGGGAAGAAATCTTCATTAATGCTCTAGCGTGTGAGGTATCCACGAGCAGTGATACCATGCAGGTCTGTGCTGCAACCAGGGTTTGGGAGGCTGGGTCAGGTGAGGGGCTCACAGGGAAAAGAGCTGCATTTTCTGATGCCGTTGCAGCAGCCATTCGGGGTTTCTGCCACCAAACTGTGTAAAATGGGAACTTCCTCAGTTCTCACAGCAACCCAAAACAAGAGGATTACAAAGGACAGAAAAAACACCAAAATCCTCCACTTTCCCCTAGCTTCCTCCTTTGTACTGGACCTCTGAGAATTGTCTTGTTAGCCAATTTTCTCTTAAGAAATGTTTCCATTTATTTCAGTGGCATCTGGATCAGGACTTTTAGTTGCTCCAGGACATTTCCCATCTAATTCATCCACTTTTTTTTTGAAAACAGGAGAAGTTCTGATTTCTCCAGGGAAAAAGAGTCCTGACTCATGATCTGCATGAAAGCAGCCAGAAAAAAAGCCAAGCCAGAACTGGAAGAAGGAAAATGAAAAGTTGGCTTCTGAAGAAATGGATAGATTTCCGAAACGTACTTCATCTTCTTTTGATAGGAATGCACTAAAAATACTCAATGAGCTCAATACATTACATTAAATACATTTCTATTGGAAGTAGTCACATCTTGTTTGTTATGGAGAAAAGTGCTGCTATATAAAAGTGAAAATCGTTTTCTGCCTGAGAAAGCCAAATCATTTCAGCAATAAAAGTTTGGCACATGGGATGGGAAAGAAATGCGACTAAAATTCAAAGACAAAGTGCTGGGCAGATTTCCACTGCATTAAATGATGTAGAAAAGATTCATTTATGTTTACCATGCTTGTTGATCCTAACTTCGGTTTTAATATTCAGGGATCACCAGTGATATCGAATGTATTTTGTTGTACTACAAAAAGGTATTTTCAAGCACATGGTAGG
Organism: Anser brachyrhynchus; assembly: GCF_964034855.1. Lineage (NCBI taxonomy): Eukaryota > Metazoa > Chordata > Aves > Anseriformes > Anatidae > Anser > Anser brachyrhynchus. Next base: position 27,469,725 of record NC_137700.1, on the reverse strand, counting down.
TCTGTGGATGCTTTTAAGGCCTGTGTTAAAGAGATTCTCTGCACCTGGAACAGGATCCACAGAGGCAACAATAAAGGACTGATTTTTGTAAAAGTGTTCCATCGTAATACATGAATGTCTGTTTACTTGGTAAGGTGAACACGGCTTGTTGGTCTAGTTCCTATCTGCTAAGGAGAAAAGCTGCCTTCACTTACACAGTGGCAAAAGTTAAAGGACAGAATTAGAACAAACACATTACACCATGGTTAATTTACAAATGGGATTGCTTTGTTTTAATGCAATTTTTGTGATCTGCCAAATTATAGAATAAAAGCATAATTGTTATAGTTATTTCAATTATATAAAAAAAGTCTGGAGAATTTCCATAGCACTTTGCTTTTTGTCTTACTGGCTAGCTAGATGAGACTGACAATTATGAAGCCTGTTATTTTTTTCCTTTTTTTTTTTTTAAACATGTCTCTTTAAATATTCATTCTGGAATCCAGGGTCCCAGATAGATGATATAAGCGACATTTTCTCTATTGCTACAAAACGAACAGTCAATGCATCTGCCTCTATCCAGGCACAGAACATGGAGCAACAGAACAAAATGAGTTTACATCTCTGTGTATGTTTATTTTACAGCTAAAATAAAACCCTCTGAATTGACAAAAATAAATAGGCAAGTGTTAATGAACATCTGTCCCATGGAAAACTGATTCAACGAATCCTTAAATATAACTTTTTTTTTTTTTGAGCTTCTCATATTCATTTTCCCTCAGAATTTCTAAATTACGTGGGGTTACATAATTCACTGTACAGTGGGACACATCATTCCTAAAGGCTCTCTTCTTTAAAGTTGCATCTGTATGAGCTCTCAGCTTAATTTCATAGCTGTATTATTTCTGGCAATTTAATCTTTTACTTGCAGTTCAACCAAAACAGCTCCGGTAAGTCATCCACTGACTTACCCCATCCCTGGAGGTGTTCAAGACCAGGTTGGACGAGGCCCTGAACAACCTGATCTAATGGGTGGCATCCCTGCACACGGCAAAGGAGTTGGAACTAGGTGATCTTTAAGGTCCCTTCCAACCCAAGCTGTTCTATACTTCTATGGCCATACATGCCATTACAGCTTTGATTTTTGTTCTTTACATTAATATACAAGTCCATAATAGTTATCTGGATAAGAAGAAACTGTGAAAACCAGCAAATGTCACTTCATTACTTCTGAGTAAGAGCTAAATACGGAAAGCAATTCATTCAGTATTAAGCCTATGTAAAACCTGCGACAGAGAGCTCACTATGCTGACACCCCAAACCAGTTCTTGTAATTACACGAGAGCACACCAGAGTAGCATAGTTTCAGCACTAGGTCAGCAAAACTATTTTCATTACTTCATCGATAAAACTAACCACTGTGAACTCTGCATTTGAAATGAGTCTTATAATTTATTTCCTAAAGGGAATGAAAAAGCAATGTTTTTTACTTGGTTAGCCCAAGGTATTTAGCAGGAAATGGGACAGTTATTGTCAATGACTAATGGACCAGTTCTGATTGAATTACTTGAGAATATATTCAAAGAAACCAAGCTGAAGTCAGAGTTACGCTGGCTAAAAAAAATATTGTAGCTGGACTTAATGGGATAGGGAGAAGGTAGATCCTTAAGCAGGACAATAAAAAAAGTCTGTAAATATATACATATAACAAGACACATCCATCCCTTGTATTTTAGAATCATACTGCCTCTTGTAAAGAAGAAAGTAAATATATTATCATCTAAGAAGCATCTGTATCTTTTAATATCTATTAAATTCCCAGAAACATTAAAAAAAAAAGATGAGTATCTTAGAATAAGTTGTGGTATTATGAACCTATAAAGTTATGGTCTGATTTTTTATTTATTTTTTTCTCCATAAAGAATTTTTCATCTAAGAGTTTTCAGACAGGTAATCACAAAAGAACACTACAAAATGCTGATACTTTGTCATACAAGATGAACCTCATTTTTTCCTACTGTAACTGTCAGGTCTGTCACCTCTCTCAAACCAACGCACAAACCCACACAGTAACTAGGAGAGTCACTCAAGGATAAGAATGTATTCAAGAGTAGTGAGTCAAGTGTGCAATATTTCAGAATGTTAGAAAAGTAGGGCTGATCAAAAGAAGTCAAGACATTAGATTATCTATAGGGATAATGAGTTTAGCTTTCAACAGTTTCTGTAACCAGTAGTACAAAAGCAGTACACGCACCTGCCTTACACTGAGATAATCCAAGTCTCCAGCTATAAATCTAACAGACTGAACAGAGCTGAAAACAAGGCTCAGACTCAGTTCTGGATCTACAGAAGATGCTTTTCTAGCTCTGTCACGAAACTTGTCCTGCAATGTGATAGTCACAAAGCTGTCTTCTGGTATTTATCAAATTTGTCAGTTTTAACAAATAAAATGTGAGCTGGGGTTCACCCCAACTTTCCAAATGAGGAAGTAATTTCTTCAAAGAAAAACAAAAATTGCATAGAAGAATCTTCAAGTCTTAAGATTATTTAGACAAATAAGAATTTACAAATTGACAATGCTAGGAAAATAAAATAAAAAAACCACTTTATGCCTTTTCTATATCAATACTGTATTTTTCTAGCTTCAGCTCTAGATACCTTTTAAATCTAATATATGAGGTTTGTGTAGCACATCATCACTAAGTGAAAGAATCATGTTATAGCAGTTAGAGTTCTTTTCTTTTCTTTCAAGATGCAACTGTCCTCACAAAAAGGAGGAATACACTCAGCTGTATGCATTATGCTCAGAGAAAACAATAATATGACTGCTTCCTACTGGGCCAGAAATATTACATCATTAGTACGTACAGGGGAAATGTATAGATAGGGAAAAGTACAGACTAATTAGTTTTAAAGAGCATGGGAGTATAACTATTGTAATCTAACCCCAGAGAATCTTTTAGGCCTCATTACTGTTTATATTCTCTTGCCTCTCAGATAAGCTAAGTCTCCTGAGTAGCTAGTCCCCCAATATCCATTTCTTGTTAATCTGTTTGTTCCTTCCTACAACACTCTCTTTCTTCTCTGAAGTAGTTATCAGCACTGTTACCATACTTGAATATTTTTGAGAGGTTATCACTATCCCAGATTAAGCCAGGACTGACTGCCTCTAATTCTCAGCAGAATCTGCTTAACGAGAGGCAGCTAGTTAGGTTTTTCATTGTTTCAGCACAAAGACCTACAGCTGCCTGAATGCACCAAGTAGTCCCAGTTGTCATGGCTATATGTCTACATAGGCCAATGGTTGCTCTGGAAAATTCTGACCAAAAAGAACATAAGCAAAATTTAAGAGGAATGAAGCAGGTAGACAAAGTCTCCTAACTAGCAGTTGAACTCCCTTAAACTCCTCAAAGTTATTTTATTATTATTTTTATTTTTAACTCTGCATTGTCTCAAAATCTGAAGGCATCTACAATATTAGTCTCATACATCTCTTTTAATTATTTTGTCTAAATAAAGACTCATATTTATAGAGTTATGTTTACCTGCACTGAAAAATGATAGGATTAATTTATTTATAAACTTCCTCAATATGCATCTTGCAACTCTAAAATCAATACGGCTTCTCTGAAGTAATTTTGCTTACTAAGTAGATGGTGCCCACTTTGTGGTCAATAATTTGCAGACCTCGCACATTTTACAAATACCTGAAAAATACATATTTTGCAAATTTTTGCATTTTCTTGCAAAAACTTATCCATGGCTGAGTTTGCAACCCAGTTTTGCAACCTGATGTTTCACAATCAGTCAACTTTTTACCCTGTATGCAAACATACACAGCTCTCTAATTTATCTAAATGCACATTGCAACGTTCCGTGCCCCACCCAAATGTTTTTCAAAATTCTTTGAAATTAGACAATTTTCAGCCTCCTGCTTTTAAAGAGCAAACAAAAAGTATTGTATATTGTGTTAATATTTATATATATGTATATATGCATATTGGCACAACTATTTTAGTAGACTGTCTCTTTAACATCAGGATCCTCTGGCATCTTGAATCACACAAATGCAATTTTAGGAGATGGAACTTTAAATGTATTTTCAACCTAAAACATCTGTTCTAGGTCATCATAAAAGTAAGGTCTGCTATTTAGTAATTCCCATGGCTGTGGAGAAACTTTTTACTGCTGAGAAGCACTACTGTTCCAGACCAGCGAGGCTGAGAGGACTACACCAGGACTAGTGAGGTGCTGAAGAAAACAGCTCATGTAAACCAACGCCATTTCGGGAAACTGCCTTCACACCATAGCTGAAAGATGTTGGTCTTGGAAAGCTAGCTGGGCCTTACTGAAGGAAATCTTGGATTTCAGAGAGATGGGATTTTACACATGGAAAAGAAACAAGGAAACACTTATGGAAGATCTTTAGGGAATAAAAAAAATATTATTTTAAAGTGTTCTTACACGGGATTTCCCCATGGGCAGAGCGCAGGCAGTAAAAATTAAACGTCCCCAGTGACAAGGCCTGAGCTGTTGTGCCTGAGGTACAAGAAGCATAGGTCAAGGGAAACCTCTATGGTTGATTTTATGCATGTTTTCCATTCTGCCAACCCCCAGATACAGGTTTGGTCTAGCTATAATTTATAGCAGCAGCAGTTTTAATTACAGCTTTACAGCAGTTGCTTGTTTAGCCTTGGTGTTCATGAGCAGTCCCTCCTTGTTAGAGTCCAGTCTAGAAGAGCCTCCTGTTCAGCTGCATTCCTTGTCTTCTGTCAAGGATCTCACCTGTGTTTTTCAGAAAAGATCTAGACAATCTGTGTCTTGAAGCCCTCCTTTCCAAGCAATGTTTGATCAGGAAAAATCTACCACTACCAAGCCCAGGGCTTCAGTGGATGCAGCTGCCCACAGAGAGCCCCAACCACCTCACCCTGCTGCCTTGGTGGCTTGATTGCCACCAACTTCTTTCTCCCCTTTAGCCATTACCTGTAACCAGCAAAAGTTGTTTTGCATCTCAAGAAGGGTCTACCTTCTTGAAACACACGGCGATGTCCCTTTTTGCCCTGCCTATCCTTCCTGAATGCCTCCATATTCTTTTTAATTGACATTTCAGTTGCATGACTACCCTGTAAGTAGCAAATCACTTGATCTTTCACTATGACCCCAGCACGTCTTGCTCTCCAGGTCTATTCTCAGGGTCAACAGACATTTGATTGTGAGCCAGGAAACTACTTCAAAAGCTTACCGTACCCTTACTATATCTCTCCTTGACTTCTTTCATATATTTTTCTTTTTTTTGGCTAGGTTGATCTGTCCTTGACAAATATAAAACCTTTTCCTAGCTGTTACCAACTGATTCTAGTTTAAAGTTCTTGTTAAATTATCTGGTTTTATTTATATGACAAAGTGATTAATTTACTTCAGACCTGAATATGAAATAAACACAATGACAAAAGAGGAAAGTTCTTATTATCAGAAGATGCACTGCTGAAAAGGTTATGTGAAAGTATGAAAAAAACATATCTATGTATAATATGAAAAGTCAGATATTTAACACACAAAATTGAATTTTATATATTACTTTAGTTAGTTGGGGCTTTTAATATGCAAAAGTCACCACAGAATTGAGCTGCAACTCTGTATATTTTAAGTCATGTATTTTTCCCTTATGAAATGTAATATAATAAGAAGACTGTTAACATAAGAGACTGTTTTCCACAAATACCTTACCAAGAAATACAGATATGAAGAAATTAAGCTCCTCAAATTGTAAGTGGCCTCTGATGAAAATGTTGAATATCTTCAGTTCTAATGCAAGTCTTATTCGGGTGAAAAAAATGAATTACTGCTGCTTACTCTGAAAATGATTCAAATTTATACAGGAGACTAATTTAGTAGAAGAGGAAATAGGGTTCCTTTGTATTAGGTACCGAGTTATATTATGCTTCTAAAATGTAAAGGCCCAGAGGGATATTAAAATGTTAATTTGGATAGTATTTAAAAGGTAATTACTTTTATACAATAAAATAAGAAGTCTACTGAATACTAATCCCTGTGTCGTGCTTTCTTTGAATTACTGCTACAGAAAATAGAGAATCCATTTCTTTAAGTGATTTTAATTTAGATTCATGGAAGACATTGTCATCTACAAAAAATGTCTGTTTTTTTCAGCTCAACACACTTTAAATCCTTACCATACCAAAACAAATGTTAAAGAGACATACCTACTCTTGTTAGATAGCACTGAACTGAAATAATGAGAACAAGGATATTTGAGTGAATCTCCTGAGGAACAGGTTGTTTGTTCAGCGCAGGCACTGCTGTGAGGAACACTGTCTCAGGCCCTGTTGAGCAGGTCGATTTGTCACAGCAAAAGCTGCCTTCGTCTACTCAAGCCTTGTAAGGGAAGGGTAGGAAATTCAGCTGATGCCTATTTCCTTCTTCCTCTGTTCATTTCTCCCTTTCCTCTCCTTGCTACATTGGTGTTACTTTTCATTTCACCTGTGTTCCCTTTCCTGCCCACCTTGCATGTCATACTTCAGTGGTGTCCACATCTTTCTCATCTCCTCTCTTACAATCTTCTTTTAAATGCTGTTAAAATACATAAGCCATCTTGGAAAGGAAAAGAAAAAGAGAAAAAAAAAAAAAAAAAAGAGGCAAAAATCTCCCATCCCTATCTTCTTAAAGTCTTCCTTCCTTTTTCCTTCTTCCATCTCCCTGTCTGATCCTGCTCTTATCCTTTGTATTATATTGTTGTCTCTGTCCTCTGCCACTCAACCAAATCCTCCTAGTCAGGTCTTCACTGCAAACACCCAAGTATTAGCTCTGTTCCAGTCAAGAGAAAATTGCTCAGACCACAAAAGATATTTTGACTAATTTATTGAATAAACTTTTTAAAAATGTTATTCATTATGAATATGGATTTGGATTTCCTTCCAGTTCTATTTAAAGAAGTCATAGAACTTATTGTCTAGGAAATGGTCTCGTTTATTAAAAATTAATAACCTAACATTTCTTTTAAAAATGCAAGGACCTTCGCTAGTGTAGTCAAAATAATTTTAATCTACAAACAAATATCTATTTTATAATATTTGTATCTCACTTTCATTCACACTCATTTTGTTAGTTTCCTTGCAGAGATACGTATATGAATACTGTATATTTTGCCTTTTTTCTTCAAAATTTTTGTTCAATAATTTACACTTTCAGAGTTTTTACTGATAGTGATAATTTGAAGGGCCCAGGGCTAGGAAATGCATCTCAACCTAAACGTCCTTTAGGAAAGCCAAATCTTTACAGTACATACTTGACATCTGAATTACGCCTCTGATGTCCTATTCATTGCACAAAAGGCATTCATCTCAGGAAATCTACAGAGAACAATATTCCAACCTTTCATAATATTTGTTTTGCTCATGCAAGTATTTTCATCCCTTTCCCCCTGTTGTACCAATGTCTCCTCTTACTGCTGACTACCTACCCAAAATCTTTTGTTAAGAATACCACATATCTAAGTTGGGTATTTACTCAAATTATCAGAGGTGATTTCCAGTGGAATCAAAATAAACCAATAAATGAGACAGCCCTGTGATTACTTTTTGCAGCATATCAGAAAAGAGATTTTTAGAAGACAGGGTGTTTTGAAACTGCTCTCAAAATATCATTCTTATGTGTAGCCATTTGAGTCCTGAGCAAAACATATACCTTGAAGTTTCAATTACCAGCTTCACAAAATTTGAAAGACACAAATGCAACAGAAACTACTAAGGGAAATAACATCAGAGAAAAGTCAGTGAAATAAGTATTTGAAAAGTCAAGATATGTATTCAATATTCCAGAACAAATGAAATACAAACATGCAGATTATACCTACGCTCTGTCTAGGGATATTGCCCTGTACCTGAATCCAGTTGTACAAGCATGTGTACTAGAAGACTCGAGCGCAAGTTTCCACCCCCCACTCACTGTTCCTGCAGCACTACAACATATCTTCTGTTCCTCTGCTACATGCCAATACACCTTCTGCTCCAGTCAGCACTGGAGCACGGCACAGGGCACGTCTGCCCCAAAACACAGACTCACTGGTACCCCAGGGAGTGACAGTTCAGTAAGACCTACAGACTCACTCGCCAAAGTCAGGTCAGCAAATGTTCTTTCCAGGGAGCAGCAGGTTGTAATTAACACTCTCTTATGGGAGAAAAGTCCCCTGCTAAAGGACTGATCCAGGTCCCTCTGAGGAGTTAGCTGGACAGAATGGAGCAGAGCCCCAAAGCCTCTTCTTTCCAGTTCCAGTCCTTGTGAGTTCAGCTGTTATGCCATTTAATAGAAAGGAATCCTTGTGTTATCCCAGCCCTTTATTTATTCTTGCCAGGCTAGACATCTATTAATCATCACTTAATTTTTAGCAAGAATATGAAGCCCTTCTCAAAATCATTTTATATGAAGTTATAGCCAGGGCAGATGAACCGCATAAGCTTCTTTCACATGATGAAACTTAGCTTGATATATGCTTAAAATGAGAAATGCCAAGAACCTCTCTGCTCTCCTAGGCCATTTGCATATGCCCACTCTATATTCATTAGTTTGACATTTACTGCTCTTATTCTGTCAGCAGAATGTTGATTTGATTTTCACTCTTGCCATTACAATGTCACAGGTATAATAGCACTATGAATGACACAGTAGATTTACAGATTGAATAAAATATGATTTCTGAGGAGTAATTGCTGGTAGGAAACTAAATTTTAATAACAACTTACAACGGGGTAGCAATTAGCTAAATAAAATTATTTTATTCATTATCATGATTTATAGATGAATCATTGGAGCAAAAACTCCAACTATAAGCTTACCTCTCATCTGAAATGTTATGAAGATTAAGACAAGGAAAGTGATCAGTTTGTTGGAAATGACAGCAAGGGCAAGGAGAAGGCAGAGAGAAACAGCAGAATAGTTGCTACCTGTTTCAAACCAGCAAGACCTACAAACAGAAAAGCTTTCTTTGCAATTACAGGGAGAACAAAGTGAAAACAAGCTCTATTTTTTGCCACACGTATCACCAGTAGACAGTAATTCTTGAGTGGGAATAGGGTATCTCCATCAAAACTTAACCTAAAGGAAAAGTTTTGTGGGATTGAAAGAAATATTTCTAGAACCGTGCTCAAAAAGCCCCACTTGGCTGCCACCACAGCATGGATGTCTCTGAGCAGCCACTTCCCTGTTTAGCTGTAAGCTCTTGCAAGTCAAGGAGGTCTCCTCGTGAGCCAGAGGGCTGCAGAGCCAGAGACAGACAGTATGGACAAACCAACCTTTGCCCAACACACCAACCCAATGAGCACTACCCGATGCAGATCTGGTCACCTTCTTTTAGAAACAGTTGCGACAGCTGTAGTATGTATGTGTCTCATAAGGTGGTCAGAGCACTTATTCAGCACAGGAAAATTTGGCATCAAGACCCACATCAAACCCACACCTCCTACTCTCTGAGCACTCCAGCCACCAGGCCATACAGAGCGACAGAAGCATTGTCTGTCCCTTCCACTGAAGGCACTTTGCAGAAAGTAGTTCAATGTTAACTGAAGCAAATGGAAGTGAAGGGATACTTGACTCCATATCCTAGTATTTAAGACATTTGTTTATACTTAAGGAGTTTTTACCCAGTGGATGTACTGTAAATGTGCAATCAACGTTGTGGATAAAATTCTGGGAGCTGAAGCCAGGACTTAAGTTTACTGTTTCCCAGACAGATTTTCCATCATCCCATCGTGCAGAATCAAGCCTCTAGAGAGTCTATTTGGCCCACAGATCTCAAATGTTATTCCTGTAAAAGAGCATCAGTTTCAGAGCAGCAGGGGAAACCATTCCAACACCAAGTCAGAAGATCTTGGTAAATTGGGTCTTTATCAATAAACAGCTAAAGAACAGCTCTCTCAGGGTAAGGACCCTCAAGGTAAGGAACATTTAAGGTAAGGACTGTCTCTTGTGAGCGTTGTAAACAATGAGAATTTTTTTTTGTATAAAATGCTCAGAATATAATTGCTCTTTCAAAGTAAATAAAGAGCCTCACTGAGATCTGTGAAAGAAAACAGTACGGAGGCCATCTCTAGGAATGAACCCCCAAAACAGTAGGCATATCCCAGTTCCAAAAGCAGTCTTAAGCATGTAGCACAGAGTATTAAACTGGCTAGCTGAAGGGGGCTTTATTGCTTTCTGACCCTTCTCTGAGTAACCTAGACACCCGCTTCTTTCTGTAGAAGAAACCTATGTGTCTAATATAGGCATTTCATTTCAGACATAAAAATTAACTTAAGAAGTTAAGCCTTAAGCACTACTTTGGATTTGATACAACTATTTTCAGTGTGCTGGCACAAACACGTGGATGAAGTCATGGATATTATATTACCAGCTTTAATTAACTAAGAGAAAACATATACTGTTCTCTCTGAGGATCGACTAAGATGTGGTAAAAATTATTAAGTATGTAGAGCTATTGTGCAACTAGCATAGGGCTAAAAATGCTGTTTTACAGCAAATGATTATGTTCATTAATGTAACTTACCAGAGAGTGACTTAATCTTTATTTTCAATTTTTCATTTTTCATATATTTGAAGACATGTTTCTATTAGCAACAGTAGTAACTTCTTTGTTATGATGCATTTTGGAGTTATGCTAAAAAAGATAAATCCCCAGTGTTACTAATTATTTGCATATAGCCAATTTATGTAAGATGAAAACCAAAATCATCTGTTGTGTATATTTAAGTCAGTTGCCTAAAGCCTTAAATTCAGTGTTCATCTCACTGTATGAACTAGTTCGTATTTACTTTTCAAAGACTTTAATGTTATGTGTCCACTAGCTCTTCATATAAATTACCAGCTGGATACAGAAGTTTTGATCCATTATGGATTACTCAAGAACTGAGAAAATTAATTTCTGCAAAATTGTGCTGAGGTAACCAGCAGCTATTTGTTATTTAATACATTACTCTGCATCTCAGGGCATGCCAACAGCTGACAATAAATACCTTTCCCCATATAACTTCACCTTACATGAATGCATCTATTCCACTCAGAAATTTGCCTTTGCCTTAACAGGTCACTCCTTTGCAATCTTTCTCAATGTGTTTTTACAAGGTTTTCTTCTAACCCTGTAAAACATTGACGTTTCTTATCAAAGTCTCAACTCTATCTTTTAGGACTCTCCTGGAAACCTTTTATCTAAATTTGTTTCTATGTTTTACTTGTTTTCTTTGTGCTCTCAATTTCCTTGTTTCCAGATCAACCCAAATACCCATCCAGTCCTACTGCCTTGCTATAAAGCAAGAGCCTGTAAGCTGGGACATCTTTCTTTACACTATAGTTCAATTACTGTGTCTTTTACCTTGATCAAAAGTTACATTTGCCATGTAAAAGAAACCACACATTTCTTTTAAAGATGACCTAACTTAAGATTATTTATTAATTCAATTTTACCTCAACAAGACTAGGATCTCTTTGTGCTATGCACTTGATGAGAATACAGGAAAGAAGATTTCCTAACTAAAAAAAAGGCAGATTGGAGTGGGAGGCAAATTTGCTGCAGATACACGGTCATCAAGGAAGAAGGCAGGCCAGATAAACCTAAAGGGGGAGCCCAGAGAGGAGGTCCATCTTAGAGAGGGCTGAGACATTACAATCATGTTCTGATTGTTTAGCACAGCATGCTAAAAAGACTGTCCTGCAATACGTAAATATACTCTCAAAATGCAAAAGTGAAGTTCTCTGGCATTTACGTGATGGCTCAAACTTCACAAAACTTTAATAAGAAAGCACTGATATTTTGCCTATTAATGAAAAACTGAGCATGTGCTATGAATATGCATTGAGCATATCCTGAAAAATATCACCTCAAGGGAGGGCTTTAGACCATAGACACTTACTCAGCTGTTACATTAATACTGATGTGATATTACTTGCTTCAGTGAGGTCTTATGAAGAACGTTCTGCATCGTAGTGCTCAGCAGTTGGAACTCATACCAGAAATGATGTAAGTTCCAATATTTGGATTTGTCTTAGTGAATTTATCCCCATCTCCTAGCTATCCACATAAGTTTAGCTGGCAATAATTGCTTTCACAGTGCATAACTGAAGCTAGAAAAATACCTGCTGCACATCATATATTAATGCTTCACAGAGTATAAGCTTGGATTTGGCATGGTAAGTCTGGGTAACGTCTCCAAAAATATCAAAATAAAATATTGAAAACTTGAGAATTGTCTGCCACTTTTATAACATGGTTGCTTATTTTTCTGCTCCAGTGTGAGTTTTCTGGGTGAAAAAGTCTTCAGACTGTTAAACATAAAAGCTTTTATATCAAAGCAAGATTTAAAATGTTATTCAAAATTATTCTTTTGCCACAAAGGAACACTATACCCTTTAAAATCCTCCCTTTAGAACTGTCCCAGATAATTGATAAGATGAAATAATATTGTTTAGTTTTTTATATCATCACATACAAAAGACTGTAAATAGATCAAATTTTCTCAATTTCCATGACTTGACCTACCTAAACAGCCGGTTAAACAATGCAGCAGGTTGCAAAATGCATACCTAGAAGAAAAATAATCTGAATGAGCTCCAAAGACGTATTTCTCTTTATCTGCTACAGTTTCCTAAACTGCAGCTCACACAGATACACCTTTTTCCATTTAGGTTTCAAACTCTTATCTGCAAGTTACAGTCTGTAACTGTAGTTCATTGAACAAAATAGTAGAAAAGACTGACTAGTTCTGATAAAACACAGGGAAGTATTAAGCATTTATTTGAGAAAATGACCCTGGGATTACTCATGATACAAACTCATACGGATACCTCTGTCCTCCAACTGACATTTGATAAATATCTGAATCTTTTTAATTTGTAGTAAAGAATATTGCTTCCTAGCTAGCAAAAGCTTTGAAAGAAATTGGAGTGCATCAACCCTCTGTGGACCATAGCAGAAACAAACAGCTGTATCTGTTGCTGGTGCCATACAAACATGTCTGCCAGCTGGCTAATTTGAATCCAACAGGATCCATGAAGCAATCTTGTTCCTGCCATTGTTTACAGAAGCTGCAGAATTCATTTTCTCCCTCTTACAGGAAGAGATAACCAGAGCAGACAGTTTTTTCATTATGATTATTTTCATAGCACATAAATAGTTCAAGGAGATTGGCCTGCGACTGATAAAATATGCTGTGGACTGCATACTTGAGTACAGGGACAAACTCACTGCATCTTTACATCCTGAACATCACATTAGCGGCCATTGGAAAGTTCCAGATTATGCTGGCTATGAGAGGTCTCAAAAAAAAAAATCTGAAAAAATGATTCCCCTCCTACACATCCTTGTTGTCTGCCATGAGAATGACTCAGCACAAAAAATTATAATTTTGGAAGTTCACCTTCTCTTTAAAATGATTCTAAAACTTGGCAATTAAACCAATTTTTACTAATTGCACAATACCATTAAACTGTTTTATTTTAAAACACCTATTTATTTAAGATTTAAATTAGAAAGCAAAAACCTTTAAAATACCAATTTTAGTCTTTGTATTTGTACTTTGTCATTTTTCTAAAGCAATAATTTAAGTCTCAAGAGTAAGAAATTATTAGTATGAATTGATTTGCAGATGAACATAGCCTTTACTTTAAACTTCATACTTGCCTTTGCTGACCAAGAAGGTACAACATAGATATTCAAGAAGTTATATAAATTAATGCACATGTACTCAGTCTTAAAATTTAAGTTTTGAACAGGTGAATGACACTCCTATTTATAGATTAATGGATCTGACCTAAAGATTAAGGATGTTTTAACTAGTGTTGTGTGTCAAACTGCTTTGGAATGGAAACTGAAAGTTCATAAATTTGAAGAAAAATACCACCTTTTTATAATTGATTTGTTACACAGAGGAGAATGGATTATAAGTGCTTTGCACTTCAAAAACTAAGTGATTTATTAATCTATGGTAATGGGACCTGTATTTAATGAGCTGAATTAACGTTTTCCTGATCTCTCTGTCCTTCAGTATTTCAGAATTCACAGGTAACAACTCTTCACATGCTTTATCCACAGACTTAAAAAGGAAAATAAACTTCCTTGTTTTTACAGTGAATTAAACTTAGAAAACTCAAAATAAAACATTTTGTCTGCATTTGCTGGTGAGACCATATTTAACAGAAGCTGGTCTGGCAATTAAAAACACTGTGGTGTCAGATTTATAGTTCAAGACTTGAGCTTGATCAGCCAGTTGGCCGTCTGTAATGCAAAGTGGCAGTAAACATGGAACATAGGCTGTCACTGATACAATTGTAATTTAGTTTTAAGGGAAGCATAGTTTTAAGTTTGTAATCTGGTCTAAATAACTTGCTTTTTATGTTCTTTTAAATTTTATTTACCACATTAACATATCAGGTAACTGCATGTTCTTACCTAACACTATAGGTTTCAGGCAAAGGATTTGCTCCACTGCCACTCTGTTTCAAGCATTGTTTAGGATACAACAGCATCAGAACAAGATCTTCATAGTCTGTTGAAGATAAAAGACAGATCACCCTATAGTGTTGTGGTTTTTTTTTTCCCCACATCATACAGCTAGCATAAAATAATGCCACTTTGATGTTATCTATTTAACTGAGTCATATATTTGACTATAGACTATCTCTATTTAACTTAGTTATATTTAGCGAAGGAATCAGTAGTCTGTGAATGAGGTTTACATTAAATCTAAACTCAGTTGTCTGTGTGAAACATCCCCCATGTAGCTGGGGGCCAAAACTCCCCATTTGGGAGAAAAAATGTGGAATTTGTACATAATTTACCAGAACACAGAAAATTCAGAGACATATCAAAACCTGCCTCAGTACTCTGCACTATTACTCCAACACAGAGCCACACAAACTGATAAGACTGTGTTCCAGAGTTTTCTGCATGACTGAACAAAATGGGCATTTGCTTAAGCTTTCTAACTTCTGTCAGTACTAAAGCAGTATCTTCAATGTAGGTATGTAACAATAACATCAGCTATTTTGAAGGATGACACCAAATTGAATTGTCTACAAGCTACATAATTATTCTCTTTGGGAATGAATAGCATTCTGGAAAAACACCTTTTGAAATGGCTACTTTGCTAACACATGCTTTTGTTGTTTTCTTAACTCCACTGTGTTTTATATCACATTAGGGAACCATTTTTCAGTCAAGGGTAACTATTTGTGATCTGTTACTGAAGGTGCAGAACTAATATTAATAACTGGTACTTAAATTTCCTGTCAGCATACATAATGACATCTACAGGTAAATTATTGGCCCCCTGGAGCCTCTAAGTATAATTAGTAATTTTGTTGTTTTATGTTTTAAGTCATAAAGGGCTCTCTTGACCAAAATTGTGACCACATCAAATGCTTTTCTAGCATGCCGTCACACTAACAAAATCCTCATTCATCTTTTGTTATATTGAGCTTGTTGTGTCTTTGGCTTTTGGTACTTCAGTTTAGCGCATATTTTGGGGCTTTTTGTGCTGACAATCCCCGATTCAAACTTCACCATCAGTCTAAGTGCAGTGCATCCTGAGTGGCTAGATGCGCAGAAGTGGCAGACTGGGAAAAGCAGGCAAAGATAGAGGTTGCAAACAATAAGTACACCAAGCAGTTTACAGAAAAACTTTTCTTAAGGAAGGTCTGGGTGGAATCAAATGGCTCATTGTGAGGGTGTTCATGATAAATACACTGAGCAGCGAAAACTAAAGCGATGCATTCACACTCAGCAAGGCACGTAGTGACACCATGATAAAGCTGCACCAGTGTGCTCACCCACCACAGTCGTACAGCTAATGCTCCTCCTGGGCAGCTTTAACCCCCTCCTCAGACACTGAGCCATGTTTTGTTGTTTCAAGGCCTATTATATCCAAGGGGATATAATCCAAGGAACAACTCTGTGTCCACATGGATATAATCCTAGTGGAACAGATCCATCAGATCCCTTCACTATGAGTGACTGTTGAAAAATAAGCAATACCTGGAGTAAAATGGAGCAGGAGAATCCACAGTATTAAATACCAAATATCAAATGTTCTTCCTTACTTAATTCAGTTAATAGGGTAGACTACAGGGTATAATAAATCCTGGATTATGAATGCTATAGGGCCTTTGGATGGCAATATGTATCCTATAGCTTGTACCTTAGGTACCACATATGATTGATCAACGGGGATAAAGCAAATGAGGCCTGAAATTAAAGAGTGTGCATGGAAGAGTATAACTCATGATAGAAGGAAGGAGACAAATGCAAGTTGAACTGAAAAGAGACCAGACACTAAGGTGAACATGGCTGAAAAATAGGATCCCATAGTGAAACCAGGAAGGCAAAATTAATGATGTAAAAGGTGTGAATATTGATGCAGAGTATTAGGAACCTGGAGATACAGAGGCAAGAGAGGAGCTGAAATAGAATTGCAGCTCTTCCCAAAATGAAATCAGCAGGCCTGCCAGAGAAGTCTACATTTTCTCAGGACTACTGAATACCTCTAGGTATTAGGCCTCAAATAAACCTACCTGAAGATGAGATGAGAAATAATTACCTTATCAAACACGGTGAAGTTTGGCACCATTATTATAGTCCATTCCAACTGCCAGAAAACCTATGGATCAACAGAACTGTATTCTGAATTTTTATCCAGTATTGTTGTTTGGCTTGACCAAGAGAGGCAGCCTTAGGAGACTGTCCTCTCTAGAGGGTCTGGCAGGCATCATTTCATAAAAGTGCAAAAGGCTCATGCTGCAAAGGTCTGGTGAGGCAGAACTCCAGTCCAGAGACAACTTGGTCCTGGGAAATTTCTGAAAGCATTTATTGTTCTACCAGCTAATCACCTGAGTAGTATTGTGCGTGCACGCATGTGTGTGTATGATATATTACATATAAGAATGATATATGTATCGTACACACACACATTCCCATATTTAGGAGGGAGGCAAAGAACATCGTTCTTCAGTAAACTATTCCAGCATATGTTTAATTCCCTCATTAGCGAGCAAAGCATATAAGCACGCATTTAATCATGTGTCATTCTCATTGCAATCAATAAGACTAAGTGGAGCTCAAGTGGTTTGATGAAACAAAGCCCTATTAGACAAATGAGGAAAGAGAAGAGAATTAATATGGCTATATCTAAGACAACTTCTGTTTGTTTGATATTTTCTCTGAGTGTCTTATTTCAAAGGCTTAAATAAATATAAAAACATTTGTATGTGAGACCATAACTGTGGATTTCTGACTGCATTAACACAGCAAAAAGTAACTAGGCAGCTGTTTCTGGTCCAAGAAGCACTTTTGGTATCTAGAATGCTTGTAACAGAGTTATTGATGGGAGACAGGGCAAGAAGATAACCTCCAGCTTAGTTATACATTTCAAGCTTTGACCCTACCGCAGTAGACTTTTAGGAAGCATCTTTTAAAAAAGGACTTTTATTTATTTTTATAATTTTTTTCCCCTGGTGCACCTTTCTCTGTTTTTTGTTTTTTTTTTTTTTTTTTTTTTTTGGTTGGATTTTTTTTTTTTTGCATTATGTCAGTTACCTCCAGAAAAACTTCATTCTGCAATTTAAACTGTTAAGTTTTTCACTCAAACTTCTGTGCAACATTCCTGTACATAGTTTAACCACCAGTAATATATAAAATTTAAAATACAATATAAAAATAAAAAGTGAACTCAGTCAAATACCTGAATTCTAACAGCATGATAATGATAAAGGTCTAGAATATTCTGTGAATATTAGGAAGTAATAGATACACAAACAGGAAGATGTAAAAGAAATCATAAAAGCAAAGGAGAATGAAATTCTATCAGAAGTAGGATGCAATCCACAGGTAAATGCAGATACATGCTCTCATTTAGAAGGTACAGTACATATGGGTCTCATTTCCCTTTGGTTAGGAAAGGTTTCACTCTCTGCAAGCTGTTAAAAACCCCTCAGAAAACTTAAGATGCAAAAAGTTTAAGAGTTTGTGGCTGTGGGTTTTTCCAAATTTCAAAAGCCAAATGTATTTATGTAACATAAGTCAAACCACATTACAGTAAAAAGCAAATGCAAGTATTAACAGCATTTCTAAGAGATAACACTGCTACAGGAGTTAACACACACAGGTGAAGACATTAAGTTTTGTTTGTGTTTTTTTTTTTTTAATATTAAGATCACATCTAAAAGCTAATCCTCCTCTTCTCCGTGTTGCCCTATTCAGCTGACCTGCAAAAGGTGCTTCACTGATCTCATCAAACACTCCAGAATGTCCTGTGCCTTCCAGCTGTATTCAGCAAGAGGGAACACCATTCAGGTGCTTTTCTAGAAAACTTCTCTTCCATGCAGATTAAAACTTTGGCAGCCTACAGCTCATTTGGGCAGGAGTGACCATCAAGCTAGTAACCAGCAGTGACCATGAAGTTAAGCACATGAAATTATGTGGGTTCCTTGGGAATGCAAGAGGTTTCTTTGCTGGTAAAGGAGGCTGGATACTGGTCACACAAAATGCAATAAAGAGTGCAAGTATATTATTGTATGTGCTATTTGAGTCTTACTGTAAAATAAAACATGCCAGATTATTGTCTTCCATAAGATGGGCTCTAATGATTTGAAAGATGTCACACTACCTGGATGCCAACAGAAGCAGGATCAGTCCTGCTGCTTCTATTATGATCCATATCTTTGTGTTAGATTAAAATATAGTACTCTTGGTACTTCCTTATGATTTGCTAATCAAGTGACATAACTTACTTTGCACTGATAGAGCTATCTGTCAGGATGTGATAACCATAACTGGGAAACTGATTTTTGCTTTCTTCTAGGAAAGCTTTCCTGTAGAGAAATAATTTCTAATCAAGGTGACAAGGTGATGCATTACTATCATCCCATTCCCAAACATATTTCACAATTAGATACGTTTGAAATCAGCTTGCATGTGTTGAAATTAAATAACCTTCATTAAAATATTTCAGATAAACTGCTTTTTGTTTGTTTATTTTTTGGAAACTACGGTCTGCTCTTTTCACAGCAGTCTTAACATTTCACTGATAGGTGATCAGTTCAGTCAAAAGGCCTTTAGATGTTTGATGTAAATTCATTTGTATATGTCACAAGTGCAGATTTAGACAAAATTCTTCTGCTAATGAGAGTATATTTCATGAATGATCAACTTTGGGAATTTTGTGACCCAACTGCACCGTTGCAGATGAGGAAAAAATCTGTTGTCACAAATCCTTGATTATAATTGTCTTGGAATTTTTTTTAAATTATCCTCCACTTAATTCATAACTTTAACCATCCCTCTAAACTTTGTGACTTTTCCTGGATTTTGTTGGTTTCTTTACCTGGGTATCTCTCATGAATGAACTATTATTTCTATCAATCCAGCCACACCTCCAAGATATATTATACTTAAACTACTGCAACTTACTTTTTTTTAAACCTCGACCCTAGTGACTGTTTTCTTTCTATTCAAAACAATGACTCTGAAACAATTTTCACAGATCCATTTCATCCCTGTGCTGGTTGCCCTTTCACCCCTACAAGTCTTTGCCCACTAAATCCTTCTATCACCTAAGTCATCCGAGAAGTAATTGAGTTCCCTAAGCCAGCATCCTTTGTCTTTCTTGACCACCTATCAACTTCACCATTAGGATGCTTTCACATAAATTCATTTTTCTCCTGATTTTTTTTTCTGCCTGAGAAGAGCTGCCTTAAAAACATCCCGACAGTCTCTTATACTTACTTCACCTACAGACTTTGTGGAGATGAAAAACAGTCATTTACTACTTAACTAGAAGACGGGGTTGTTATAGTGATCTCCTGTGGGAATGCGAGGAGCAGCTTAGAGCACAACCGTGAACAATTCTCAGCAAAAACAGTATCTCCTTTTCTTCCCAGGGACTCTGTGTCCACTTACTAAGAAATAGTAGTGATACTCCTTCAATGGTCAAATAGTGTTGAAACACTCACCACACTGCCCCAGTGCAGAGGTTGATACAATGGCCTTTCAACGAGAGCAAATTTGTGTCCTAAGCAACAGTATCCTAGGAAAGAGAGTAGAGCATCAGCAAGGAGGTGGGAAAACAATTTTAATGTGACAGAAAAAAGAAGTGGGGGAAGAACAGAGTTGTTAATCTTCATTAGCTCACTTTTCATCTATTTGTACTTCTGATTTTCTACCTGAAAGAGTCTAATTATATAAGATAGTTTCTACTTTTTCTAAGTCACAATCTTCAGCATACTGAGTAGACAGTTGAGGGCATGGTCTCCTACATAATCAACATTCTTTCTCTAACTGGACTTCTGGGCATAATATTTTAGCCAGTCTAGATTAATGCTTTTGGTATAATCTCAAATATCCAAGAAACAGTGGGTATTCCCAGAAATACACTAATATTCTTTATGTAACCGAATGGTAATCAGCATTTGTAGGGAAATAAATGATATCAGGCATTCTTGTTATGAGGAATGCAACCTATAAAACTATAGCATTTGCAATGTAGTGTAAGAAATATATTCAGCATTACACTATAAACACATTTAATTCTGCAAACACGAGTACTTAGGATTTCTGGCCAGACAACTGGCTACTCCAAATATTTGTAGGACTAGTACCATATAGTTCATACATAAATTTTTTTCTCATCCTGCATAACCCCAAATCAGTAGGGTCTGAGCTTGCAACAGCTTTACACGAGCAAACAGCCCTCACACCTAATAAAGCTGCCATGGAGCACAGCAGGGCAAGCGGCCTCCTGTGTTGTGTAAGAGCAGTAGCCAAGGATTCGTGAGGTGGCACAGGTCTAACTTTACAGTCTCCATAGAAGAAAACACTTTTAAAAACTTATAGAAGGCAAATGAAAAATAAATATTACTATTCTACCTGCCATTAGAAATATAACTCTCACTTTGATATGTACTTTGCTCAAAACGCATATAAATGCAACTGTGGGTGCTACTGTCTGAAGAGACTCATTAGCATTCATTAATAGGAAGCACTGCTAACTGAAGAAACTACTTTAATGTTTATCTCCTCTCATTGTTATTCAGCTCAGTGCATAGTTACCTTGCAAAGCAGGCTGTAAGTTCTCTTTTCCAACATTTAATTAGAATTTACATTTGAAATACAAAGTTTAGACACAGAGATAAAGTTGCACAGAATAAAAATTTTATCAGGCATACTAAAATTTAACTCTTGCTTGCAATTATTCTGCACTATACTGAAGATTTACGCTGAAATACCAGTTTTGATTGACAGCGCCAGAATACTGACAAGCTGAAGTGGAAAAATAAGGCCTGACTGCAATAGATGTGATGCTGAAGGGACACAAGGGTTGCAGATTTGTTTGGAAAAGGGCCCCAAAATATAACTAATTCAAAGGAGTAGAAATAGGAAAGAGCACACATCTCCACTGTAAGTAGCCTGTCCTGGCAGTGACAGTCAAACCGCTGCGTCCCCCTTCCACCAGGAAAAGTCAGTGATTATACCATTTGGGGGTCTGCTCTCCATTCCAGTCATTGTTCTGCAGCAGAGGCAGAAAGCACCATTTAATCTTTTAGAAAGTAATATAAGCCTTCATTTTTTCCACGTTGGAGTAAAGAAGTGGAAAAAGAAATCCTCCCCCTAAACCCATTGCCTGAGTTGCATTAGCTGGAGCAAAGGATACTGCATCTTTTTAAGGACAAACTCCATTCTGAGTGCTCTCTACTTCTGTGTTCAGAAACAGAGAATGGTAAAACAAAAAACAAGCACACAAAATTATATTGGTGCCTAAGAGAAGGACAGAGCATACTATCAGCATTAGGAAAAGAATCTGACCCTGCAGCTTTAGCACAGAGATTTTAAACACCAATGTTAGTCCACTGATTAACCAACCACTTGAAACTGTTCTTCTTACGCTCACTAAAGGTTGATTTTAAAAACAAAACCAGCAGTGCATAAAAAAAGTTTAATTAAATGCTTTCAAAAAATCAGTAGTATTTACACTTCACAAGTGCATATTCTACAAGGATGGTGTGGTGCCAGAAAAGGTCCCAAGTTTGAAGATTGCCTGATTCCTTTAGCTTCATTTATACAACTTTCTAGGAACATTATCAGTGAAAAGTGCTTTTCTTTTGAAGTAAGATTTCCAATTTTTCAATCAAAGGAAAACAAAAAATTCTAGTTTCCCATTTTGACTGTATTTTTCAGTCATTAAGTAATTACTGAGCAGTGTAAACGGCAAGATATTTAGCATCACTATTTAATTGAGCAGCAGATGAGGAGCTCCACATCGGAAAACTAGACCACAGTTACCAGAAGATACGTCTTTATCATGCAGCCATTAGTGTTTTTTTTCCTACTGCCATGGAAAAGCCACCAGAATATAGATGGGTGTAAAGTATAACAAATTAAACTAGATTTGCTATTTTCACCTTCATCACATTCTGGAACTCAATTTAATTATTTCAGCTCCCCAGCTGAAGGAAGTGATGCCCAGCACATCACTGACAACATCCAGCTCTGGACAAAGCACAGCAGAGGACCCAACTGGGACTGACTGTGCTGGTGGCTGTCCCCCCTGTTCCCAGCCGATTGATGCTTTAGAACCATGAATATCCTTGTTCAATGAACATATAGTTACTTTCTAGGTTTTAATGCGTCTTCCGTTCCTGCTCCCAGGGCTAGCAGACCTGTCAGAGCAGGTTTGCATGCTGGACCATGAAATTCCCAGAAGACCACTTACTGGGAAGCCCATTGCAGCTATAAGAGAAACAGGAAAACAGCATTTTATACATAATCCATATGTAGCACATCTAAAATTAATCCAGAAACAAATAAGTACAGATGGAAACAGTCCAACTGTTGCTATTCTGATGTTGACACAACTTTCAGAAGAATATTAGGTTTTATTTTAAACCATCCTGTCTCTTTTGATTGGAAAGCACTGTCAGGCACAATCTGGCCCTTCTGCAGCATGATTACCATGGGCAAAACATGGTATCTCAGAGCAGAAGACATTGCAGGCTTCCACCTGATAAAGCTACACCACTAGGACTGTAAGTGTGCAACATGCTACAGGTTTGATTTTGCAAGTAGAGGAGCATGTGTGTTCACAACTCATCCATTTTTTTTCTGGTAAAGATAAAACTACTGGGAAATTATATACACAATGAATGCTGGTTCCCTCCTGCTCTGTTCAGCCAACTTTCTTAATCCCTGCTTTGGGAGGTAAAAATTGTGAGTAGTGTAAAAGCCAGTGACAGGGAATTATGTGGCTATCCCTATTTAGATGCATGGAATTAAATGTTAATAATTTGTCAGGTACTCATCTCAAGCTTTGATGTGATGCTTAGAGCATTCATTTGTTTAATATATTAAGGGCTACACGGCAAAGCTAGGATGAAACATGTAAAACAATACAGGTGGAAAAAAAATAGTTGCAAAATAATTATACTCTTGGAAAAGAAATACAAAAATAGAGAGAATGACTCATGGGAGAAAGCTACAAAGGCAAAAGTACTTAACTTACTGCTTATTAGGAAGTTATTACTGCATATGAGGAAGAAGTGCAGATCATAGGTAAAATAAAAGAAAAACAATCACACGCTTTACAACAATCAACAAATGCAAAGATTTCCCTTTTACACCTTTTTCCCAACAGCTCATTCAGAAACCAGGGCCCAACACTCTGATGTCCTAGGAACCTCTCAGCATAGCAGAGGACAGAGAGAAAGGCAGAATTACATGGGTTGCTAGCACAGTTCCAGACTAGGTTAGTGCAAAACTCCATCACTGATCAATCACAGGAGCACAAGCAAGCTCTGCTCCATTTATTCCCCCGACTCCTTTCCGTACCCTAAATTCAAAGACAACACATGACACATGCTAAGCCCAAAAAGAAGGAATAAGAGCTGTCTTTTGTTCTTCTCCATGATTCTTTAAGATGATTTCTGCTTCTTCAAACACTTGAATTCACAAATGTTGCAGTGGTACCTCCTTCAGTAACATAGCTGGGTGTCTTCAGCTCTTCTCCTGAGCAGGCCAGGTTTATGGAGGCATTGTTCCTCTGTGTTTGGTGATTGAAACAAGACACGTCCTGGGGATTCCTAGCTGAGCATTTGTCAGCTACATGGAATATAAAAAACCTTGTGCCATTAGGAAGATAAAATACAGCCCTCAATACACTTCGCTTACAGAATCAGAGGGGTCTTTTGGATGCACAAGAAGCACTTGTGAAAGAAAAATAGCCAGAGAATACAGTAAAAGATATCTTTGATCAGCACTACACAGAAAGAGCTCTCCTCTTACTTAAGGTGCCCTGCATGCTACATAAAAATCCACAGCAAAGAAGCTTCAGTTGGTTTCTCTTTTGTTTTCCCAATGTACAGGGCATGAAACTGGGCTGCTTAAGGAGGGCTACCATCAGTTCTTCTTTTGCTGTGTGTTTAACCAGGAAATGCTGAACCTGAGAGGAACCAAGTCTTTTGAACTTTACTTCATCTCCCTCATTCTGGGGAAATTCAGATGAAGTCTAACCACCTAAGCAAGCATTCTCCTTCTGAGTACGTGTGATTCTAAATCCTACCTCTCTTTGTACACATATCACTAGACTGAATGGTTTGTTAACAATAGCAAAGTTAATATGACAAGGCTGCAACTAAGTAATTTGTTTTACTTTTGCATTTTAATTATGAATAGTTCTCAAGTATAAAATGTGACGCATCAAATGACCTACAGATATTGTACATATCTGCACTGAGCCACAGCTAGTTTGAATATGCTGTTTATACACAGCAGACTGCTCATCTTACAGAACTCTGGTCTTCTCAGAGAGTTTGGCTTCAAATGTTGTCTGTAGATCACTGAACTCTCAAAGTGGAGTTCATTTACAGCATTCACAGTGACCTATGCTTTTATGTTAGAGATACTCCAGCAGCAAGCAGCTACATTCATTTTTTATGCCCAGCAAAAGAAAATTATTTTAACAAAATGACCCATTTTACTATATTTTATTATCTGGGAATTATTCCAAGTGAATAGATGTAGAGGAGCTCCATCAATTTATCATTCTGCAATTAGTTTGACTTTGTAAAGATTTCTGCCTGAGTCATTTATGGAGTGGTTTGCCCAGGTTACAGTGCTTCAACTTGAGCCTCAGGACAAACAAAAGTAACACAAATCATCAAGATAAAATATTAATGGAACAAAATGGGAGTTAGAAGCTTTAAGAATGTCTGAACAAAAAGTAGAAGCCTATTTAAGAAATTCTGTACTTTTGCAGCCTTATTCATAATCTTTTTGCTTCCAAACATAGATTATGGAACGTATCCTACCAAAAGATCCTGTTTTTAGTGGTTGTACAGAATTTTATGAAGCAAAATGTTTGGATGAAAAATTCTTCATTAAAAAAATAATATATATATTAAAAATTTAAAAAAAACAGACGTTCTGTTCATAATGTGTGACCACTTCTCAGATCAACATTGAGATACACTTCCTTAGTAAAGAAGGTCTAGCAAAGCAAACCAATAGCCACAAATTGCAGCATCCCAAAATGCCTCTAAAGGCATCTTTGCCAGTAGAACAAAGTAGGAGCAACGTCTATGAACATCAGGCCACAAAATAAACAAATTCTCACATGATACAATTAAAGAACCTTTTTATTTAAATCACGGTCTTTGAAATTTAAGTAGTTGACATTGAAAATAACAGACTTTCAAGATAAACGCTTTCAGAAATAATCAACAAGCAATATGCAACAAAATAACTCCCTTGTCTTACAAAACTGCAAAATGAAAAACACGAGTAAAAGCAAAGTGTTCAGATAAGTGAAGCACCTTTCTTTACTGTTGCTATAATTTATCATAAGTATATTTCCAGTTTGGGCCTGTCTCCATATAAGACAACCATCACAACTATTCTCGAGAAGAATTTAAATTGCTTTATCGCTAATCCACATGCAATTTGTAAACAGAGTTTTAGCCTCTTCATCTTACTCCACTGAACTTTTTTCCAGTTCTGGGAATGCAGATATGCTTTGTTGCATGGCTGCATGGAACCAGGAAAGGACAACAGGCAAGATCATGGCTCTGAAGCCTACTGGTTAGGGTGCTAGTTTCTGGTTTTTCTTTTAGGAAGGTTTCACCTAACTTCCAAAGAACAATTTAGAGAAGGAACTTGAACCATGGACTCTTCTCTCCTAGATAAATGCTCGAAGTGTTCATCCGTAGTGTTATAGCCTGACTTGACTGCAGTCTCAGTCCACTGAATCATTTTCTGCACAAAAGAAAGTGGAGAAGGGCAGCACTCCCACCCTTACTATGTAGCACAACCTCCTTGTAGGTTTGAAGAAGGGAGTTTAATTCTTTAAGATTTATTTAAGAATTGAACTTCTTTTTCCTCCGCCTATTGTAAGTTTTCTAAATGCCACATTAATGGATTTTGCAATAAAAAGACAGGAAGGAAGAAGCTATTGCCATACTATTTTGAGAAAAGCCCAATTCTGTCGATGAACATTAAGGCATTTTCTGAAAGTGGTGCATAAAGAGATTGAAGTAGCTGAAAACCATACTAGCCACTTTGAACATTTTAAATATCAAGTGAAAACGTTAATGACTTGCAAGGGAATTTGATTTGGAAAGGGAAAGGGGGGGAGGTATAGATAAGACAAGGTTGAAATTGCTGTTGACAAATCAAAACTCTGTGCTAGAAAAGTTTCACTCAGAGAAGCTCAGAGGCGTTAAAGAGTAACTCATTGGTATCTCAGATCAGCTCTCCATGAAATGGAATGTCCTTTACAATATACTAAACTGTCAAATTAAATCTAATGTATCAGTTTTCCCTAACATTCAGAAATTCGCTTTGTAAAATATTAACTAAATAAATATGATTAAGCTGCATTTGAGTCAGCACAGAGATACAGGATGCTTTAACAAACATTCCTTGTAAATGTGAACTCAGCTAAGTGGAAAGGCTTATAGCTCAGAGCTCAAAGATGAGGTATTATTTTCCTCATTTCATCCGAAGTACTGAATATTCCTGTCAATCCTACAGTCCTCAGGAGGGACTGATGGATCTGGCCCTGACGTTTTTCTCATTTCTTTTGTACGGCTCTATTGTTACAAGCTCATTTGCATTTGGGAGTCGAAGACAGTAATCAAGTGAATGGTCTCAGAGCGCAGTGGTAGTTGAGATTTTATTCCCACAGAGATTTCAGTGAATACCAATAATCAGACACTCTTATGGGCAGGAGCAAAAGAGGAAACCGTAAATTTATGTAAGAAATGGCAAAAATATATATGTTATTTTAAGCTAGGCTTAAAGAACTATTTAAAGGAAGAGGCTCAAGCAGTCATTCCAAGTGGGAGGCAACTGCTCAAATGCTAATCTGTAACAATATTACATCATCAACCTCCAAGTGATTCAAAACAATCCTAAATCACATAATTCCAACCTGTTCTCTAAGGCTTTTGTCTGTTTTGCAAACTTGGCTGAACTCTTAAAGGTTGTGTCAGTTTCCCTGCGTTAGCTCCCAGCTGATGCAAGGTAATGGGTGATCTTTCCTACTGCACCTTGCATTAGCAGCCTACACAGTTTAGCCCTGGTATCTTCATACACTAAATAATCTGGTAAACCGATTTCTTTAGGTGATTCCAGTTTTAGGGGTCACCACTTGTCATGGGAAAAGAAGCCTTTCAGGTACCGATTGCCCAGAAATCACTGTCTAAACCAAAGAATAAAGCAAAGGTTAAAAAAAAGGTGTTTATGCACAGTTAACACAGACCTCATTTGGCATAGGTTTAGAGACATTCTCAAAATGAAAATAAGTGTCTGGGAATTTCATGAAAATAGGCATTTGCTCAGTATAGAGTAACTTCAGATGAATGAGCAGAACAACAAAGTCTTGCTGTGGCCCTGAGACATATCACACATTAATTTGAAGAGACATATCTACTTATTAAGAAGGAAAGGGCACACATTCATAGAGGCTTGCACAAAACAAACCAACCAAACCCAGCCCCCCAAAGCACAAAGAAGAGCTCTGACTTTTTCCAGGATGCAAACACTTTAACAGCCTGTGAATAATCTGAGCCTTAACACAGCTCTTGAGAATTAGCCAGCCAAGAACATGTTGAGCAATTTGTATGTCTGCCTGCCTGACAACCCTAGGTCAATGGGAAGCCTAGCTCTTGAGGGGGGGGGGGGGGGGGGGGAGCATAAACCAGGAGTCACTGAGTGTTATCTTTTATATTTAATTCTCAGGTCTTTTAATCTTACATACATTGACTAAACAAATCCCACAGTGCGGAAGTGGATACAAGAGAACATTTTTGAAATTATCGTGGCAGAATTTTAAGAAGTACTGATGTGCTGGAAAAATGATATCCTGATTTAGACTTATTAAAGAATGTAATAGTTGCAGTTCTTTCAAGAACTTGAAGCTCTCACTTATTTGAGCAAACATTAGTGACTATTTCCCTTCCTGTTCTCTTATTTATAGAACATGCTGTATCTAAACCCTAGGTCGTTATAAATAAGCAGTCTTCTCAACTTCTATTTGCGTGATCTCTTTTATTCACGCATGAAGTTGCTACTGTTCTTCAGTATGATTTTTCCTTCCTGTCCTTATCAGTTTGAGATAATGGCACACCTATAGCTTTTAAAAACATGTTTACGATTATTTCCTTCTAAATGGTTCAAATTATAATTAGCATCTACTCTTTATAGAGCATTATTTATGGAGTAAGTTGTCCTCCTCATTTTACTGTTTAGTTCTGTGGTTAGTGCTGGTGAAGTGGTTGAGGCCGATAGCCAGAGATTCACATCCTGCAGTAGCTGCCGCGAGCTTGTGCTTGTTCAAACTGATGGCTATGTGAAACCCCAGACGGGTTTCTTCTCAGAAACTTAAGAAAATAGCTCAGTTTCACAATCAACACTGGCCTCTCGCAGGATAAGCATAAAAGCATTTCTTGTGGTTCTCCTGGCTCCTGGATAGAGATGACCACCTGTTGTATGCGATTATTTTAACAAAGGATGCAATGTAAATGTCCACAGCTTTAATTTAGTTCTCCAAATTAGATATTAAACTACTTAGAGACCTAGTGTGCATGTTAGCCAATCACTTGGAGAATCAAGTACTTAATCCTGCTGCCGAATGTTCTGCATTTTCTCACCAATTTTTACCCTCTGCATTTTTATCCTTGATCTTGGTTTTGGGGAATTTCTTCAGATTTTTTTTTTTTAAATAATACACATCATTTAGGAAAAGAAACTCAAAACCTGAATCACAGCAAACAACCTGTGGTCCATACAACACACAGTTGGCTTAGCAAGACAGATTTCAGACAAAAAAACACCTACACATTCATGTATGGAAAACTTCACTATGAGAATCTTTGATGGAGCCTACTATTCCATAGCCATGATACTGAATATTTAGTGTTTATGACTGCCCAGGTTTATGAACTTCTATATTTATGCTATTGAAAATCCTTTTCAGTCAGCATTTCTGATACACTGGATCAAATACCTTCTCTGTTTCCTTTTTCAGTCCTGCATGCTTTGGAGGAGGATTGACCTCCACCCCTTTACTGGTCAGCCATAAGTAGTCTTGCATCCTTTAAACTCTTCTTAATATTAGGGACAGATGTTGTTCATTTTGGCTTGGGATAAAAGAGAAGAGACTTCTGAAACAACAGTCAACGTGACAACATCTGACCTATGTATTTTACGAAGTAAGCAAGTAGGATGGGATCAACACAAAACAGGAACTAGGAAATTTAGATTATGGGTTCTTACAGAAGATTTAAAACATTCTCCCCCGATATCTCTATAACAGAAAAGCCCATCTGTTCTCTACAAACTTAAGTCACTTATCATACTGTGTCTTCACTGCCCTCCTCATTGCCCAAGAAGTCCTTCTCAACTGATAAAAAGACATCTCTAATATAAAGTTGACTTTTGTTCTTACTTGAGTTAATAAATTACCTTAATGGATAAATGCTTTTAATTTGAGAACTTAAATATTTAATAAATTCTATTATTTTAAAGATTAACAAAGAAGGGAATTTAAAATTGATTTATCATGAGACTTAGGTCATTTTAAAATCAGACACATCACCAAGGATAATAGTTTCTTTTTTAGTCTAGATGAAGGCAATTTATGAGCAGTAGGAAATTCTGCAGATTGCCTGTGGGTAGAGCTTGGCATCTGTGTAATTATGTGGGATCTCTGAAGGCATTTAAAGGCCAATTGACTGCTTTTAAATCATCTCTTTAAACTGGTGACAACTAGAATATAAAGATTCTGTGGCCAAATGAAAAAAATGTATTTCAGTGTTGCCAATTCTGGCCCAACAATTCATGAGACTTGAAAATTCATACTTACTTATATTTTATAGAATATATATTAAAATTTAATCACAAAATTGATGTTGGAAAAGTCTAATTAATTAATTTTACAAAAAATGAAAACATTCTACACTCACTGGAGAAAAAAACTGAATCACTGAATGCTTTAATTATAGGAAGCAAATCACACTGTTTGCCTGGTTACAGGGATCAGATCCAGGAAAAGCAAGCTTTCCTGGCCTGTTCTTCATCCATTTCTTCACATATGCCTGCAAGTATTAGCACTCCGGCTATCTATTAGAAAGGAATTGTATGCACACGACTGTCAATCTGCTCATAATTACAGACTGTTTTTTTCACCCTAACGCATGCACTGAATCATTCCCAGTACCCAGCTTTACTGCCTATTGTATTTTGAAATGTGGAAGAACTTGTTTCTTTCCTATGTCCATGGTGCTCAGGTATATATCACCCTAGAACCCATTTGGACTACAGTAAGACCTTGTACATTGTTTCAGTTCTTAACTTCTATGTTGCATTTGAGCTGTGTATTTTCGTACACTGCTAATGATAGCTTTGATTATGTACATTAACTAATGGATATTATAATATGACTTAAATTAAGTAGACTTCCAGTAAAAGTATTTTTGAATGAGCATCTCAGTGTAATAAGTGGGGTTGCTAACTTTCTCACTTAAGAAATACACTGAAAGAGATAATTTGACTGCCTCTAGCTCACCTTCTAGCTTTTGTGTACCAGGACTCATACCACTTGGAATCACACAGCACAAAGGCACCAAACAGCAGGGTTTAACAGCTAACAACTGTGTTATACTCAGACCGTCTGCATCCTCTTGTGAAATTGTACTGCTTTTGACCACCAGCTCCAGAACAGGCAGCTAGACAAGTAGAGCAGCTGCTAAGACACCGATCCTCTGGAGCGAGCTGGGCTGTTTAATGTACAAAACCAACACAGCAGTGCAGCTATGCATGTGGCATAATGCTGAAAGGAAGAAAAAAATGAGGGCGCACTCCCATAAAGGCTGTCATTAAGTGTATCATATGTTAATCTTGCCTCCAATTTTCTGTCATCTATAATGATCTGTATCAATTCATTTCTTAAATGCGTTATAAATCTGATGAATTCCAAACAATTTTCACCAAAATATCAGCAGAACAAACCTTTACAGAAGAGGTATTTCTTCAAAGAAAACTGCAACTGCCTGTACTACTTTTGATTAGAGCACAAAATTTAGGGCTCGACATTTGAAGAAATAAGAAACTGCCCTACCCTTTGTTATAAGAAGAAAAGATAAAAAAACTATTTACTACTACCTCTAGGAAAATATATTTTTTTTTTCATTGTAACTTATTAAAGAAAGAAAATGTGTTAGCCTTTATGCAATGCAAAAACTGCTTTACTTTTATTGAACAACTAGATTTTTAGCTATTCCTAAATATCTATTTCTTTTATTTACTGAATCACAGAATTCGAGGCAGCACATGGGAATCAGTCTGTCCCACTGCATGAATGGCATGAACTTGCCTTGTTCCTGACAGATTTTTGTAATTTCTGTTCTTAAAAATTTCCTGTGATGAGGATTCTCTGACTTCCCTAGGCAAGCTGTCCCTGTGCCTGATTGTCCCCAGAGTCACAGAAACAACAAGAAACAACAGGTTACATTAAGGCAGTCATTCCTGACTGGTTCTTTGGTCTGTTGTATGGTCAAAAAAACCTGCCACCAACAACAAACTCCTATCTCCAAAAAAGTAATTTTTATCATTACACCTGGTAATTTGGGGGGAAAAACCACCACAACAACCACACACACCACCACAAACAAGACAGATTTCATAAACAGGTGAAAGTCACTAAATAGCAGTGTAATTCTCTGTCAGATATTTATTTGACTCAAGAAGATAAAGAAATATTTGTCAGCTGACAAACTATAGTTAGACATTGATTTAAAATGTTTAAGAAAAACATCTGAATTACAAAATTAAGATCTATCTCCCTACCAGTTAGAAATCTTTTCTGAAGTATTGCCAGGTGGAGCAGATGTTGAACAATTTCTGCATACATTTACTTGGAAAACTATGAAAATTTTCAAATACGCAGATATTTCTCTGCTCCTTTCATTTTCAGTACCTATGATATGCTCTCCAGTAGTCATCTTTTTACAGGTGAGTGAGATCAAATTTCTGAAGTAATCACATTTCAACGTATAGATGTGCAGTGCACTAAGATCATGACTAGAAAAAAAAAGAAAAAAGGAGGGGGCTAGGGAAAGAAAAGATTTTGGTCAAGAAATACAACTACTTTGAGTTTCACTGAAATTGAAGCAGACTATTTGATTTTTTGAACTTACCCAAAACATTGTACTTCGAGTGATTTCAAAAAGAAAAGTTAATCTGCATCTTATTATTCCAGTGTTTGATGCCAGCTGTAGCCTGGGACCTTATTCTTTCTTGTGGACTCAAGTTTCATGCCTTTCTCATCTAATAATGCAACACATCCTTCTCTGAACAAAATACAGGCACTTTACAGAAGCTGGTAGATCACATGGTTACGTACATAGTACAACTTGCATTTCTCAGTTAAAAAATATTTTGAAATTGAAGTGACAATATTTTAATATATTGAAATTTAAAATGAGATGGAAATCCTATGTTCTGCTCTACTTTGTTATCTTGTTCTTAACATCACCTACTTTTCCTGCACAGAAAGTGCTAGTTTCAGAAAGAAACCTTATAAGAACTTGTACTGCCAGCTTGGAGAACACAGCATACAGCTGAAATAATTATGTAGAAATAGGTTTGAACAGGGAATCAAAGTATTCCAAAAATTTAAACCCAAATTCTGTTTTCTTGGATCTGTCAGTGATTATGACGGTTTATGAATGTGGTTGATAATAAAATTAATTTTAATTATAATTCTGTACAATTGCAGCACAATACTTCTTTATGGAGATTCTGTGTCTCTTTACAGACTTTGTGGCATTTAATGTGGATAATTATATTTACTTCTTTGTAAAGTGATTTGTGATCTCCTGATGAAGCTGCTGTATGAAAGAGGTAAGTATATTATTACTAAATCATATGGCTCAGTACATTAGTAATGCAATTATCTTTTCATAAGCAAAGTTTAAATGGCTTCTTCGCTTGTGAAACTGAATTCACGACATGATTTCCACTCTCACAAGTCACAGATTAACAAAAAAAACCTCTTAACTGTCCAAGTTTCCTATTTTTCCCAAAGCTTCTATTTATTAAGATTAAGTTAATTAAAACAGAGAAAAGGTTAGTAATGTCACAAAAAAAAAAGTGGAGAATGCTGTGAATTTAGCATAGTAAGTTTTGTGAACTCTAGTGGCTGAAGTACTGTGAATCCTTTCATCTATACAAAACATTACTTCAAATTCAATTAGACAACTTCTTATTTTTGGTATTAGTAGAATAATACAACTATCCACAGACACACAAATTAAACGGCACTTGGGAATTCCTGCTACCTCTGCAATGTGTCACACTTGGCCTTTTACATGCCAACACAGAACAGAAATACTAGGACAGTTTCTCTCCCTCTCTAAGATGGCATTTTGCAGAATAGTGACAAGTGCAAGGACAGTGCCACAAAGCATAGTTTTGCTCCCCTAGCTGGCACAGGAAAGTTGGCAGAGGAACAACTCAAGGCAAACTTGCAGATTAGTGCTCTGAAGGGTTCCTGGGATGCAGCACAACTCACAACCATTCAGCAAAACATCAGGGACCACTTGAATTTGTTCCCAGAGCTGCACTTGAACAGCTATAGGGTTTACACACTCATGTGGTAAAATCCTCTTACCCAGCCTGGAATATCACCAAAACATGGGAAGGCACAAAAAACAGAAAAACACATGCTGCTGCTTCTCCTCTGGGTGGTATCTCCTGCCTGTGCCTCTCATGAAAAACAAGCTAATAGCTCTGTAATGCATTTCTGCTAAGATAATGTAGATCCCCCAGTGCAAAAATGGTTGCCATCTCTGTACAGGTTCCTTTAGCTGCTGTAAGGGAAAGGTGTTTGGGTAGGAAATCTGCTTGCTGGCAAGACAAGTTCCTCTAGTTGCAGTTCTTGTCAAAACTAATATCGCCTTGCAATGACCTTTCTGAGAATATCAACTTGCAGTTCACAGATGAGCAAGCTAATTCTTTTGTAGTGATTTCTTCACTTCCTCTATCCATTCCTGGTATAATGTCTGACAGTGACTCATCTGAATAGGACATCCCCATTCTGCTGGTAATTAGTATGTTGGGTAACCTGTCAGAGAGATGAAATGTTGGGTCTCCAAGACAGCAGCAGATAATGAGAATTCAGACACCTGCATATGTGTTTGTAGGACATCCACTATCAAACACAGTATTTAGTGGATTATTTTTACAGGCAAGACAGGGGAAAGACTGAAAATAACAAACAAGAATAACAAACAAGTGCTGCCAGCATGTAGACACTGCAATGCAGTGTCCCAGTCTCCTTTATATTATAAAGGAGAGTCAGAAGGCACTAGGCAGTATTTGAAAGCACGTTTTTTCCTATTTTTTCAATTCATGCCAAAGAAGAAGAAAGGACAAAAATTATTTGTAACAGTCTCTTAGAAATAATAGATGCTTTCTCTCTATGCTATTGTATTAGTTGGAAAGTGTGGGTGTTTGGTCCATGCCGCCTTCAGGCCAACTTCCCCAGGCACACTGAGCACCGAAGGCGGCTGTCCCCGCACTGAGACGCTCACCCGCGAGTCTTCAAGGGAGCTACAGTCCTGCCTGATCTGACCCAGAGCAACTGAGCGAAGTCAGGGCCTCATTTGCAAAAGAACGAATTTAGTATCAATATATTTCTGACACTGCTTATTCATTTATCTTACCACAAAACTGTCTCAACCAACCTGTCCTCAAGACACCTTTGGCCTCCCCTCGTTTCCCTGCAAGGCCTGTTGGCAGGCCACTTGGCAGGCTTCAGCCATGCAATGCCTGCAGACCTCTCTGTGGGGGCTCCTACTCGTTTTACTCCTTGGGGGGGGTTGGAGGGTAAGCGATAAATCAAGGAAATCAAGAATAAAACATTTATTGGTACAGATTCATTTCATGTTCTAACCTTCAGTGTTCCGTGACAGACCTTCGTCTACACAGTGAAATGACACTTCATCTATCCAGTCTGTAGCAGAAAATTAATTCACACAGCTGTCTGATTTAAATAAGTCAGCAGGCAATTTTTATTTATTTATTTCATGGCAGTAGTGGACACAGTTAGCTGTAGCCACTGATGTTTCAGCTTAAGTTAACAATAGCATTAACACTACAAGACTCTAAAAGAACAATTTAGTTTTCACTACAGCTTCAAATGATTTATTTAAGGTTCTAATGTGTTCCAAACTGCTGTTAGTTATTAAAACATGATTTACATGCTGTTGTGTAACAACTAAAGTGGATATCAATAATATACAATATTTTATAATATAAATATTAGAATACCAGAGTAAAACAGAAAAGAAATATGGCTAA
The DNA here is from genome assembly GCF_964034855.1 of Anser brachyrhynchus. Lineage (NCBI taxonomy): Eukaryota > Metazoa > Chordata > Aves > Anseriformes > Anatidae > Anser > Anser brachyrhynchus. The sequence continues at coordinate 27,433,844 of NC_137700.1, read as the reverse complement.
TCATGACTTATATACAGTTTCTGATGTTCAGGTATAAAATTTAAAAATATATTATGGATTAACGGTCTCTTCATATACCTCATGACAATTTCTTGACATGAGTCAACCACAAATCATTCTGAGGCACAGACATTTCTTTAATGGAAAACTGACAAGGGCAAGTTAATATCTCTAAAGGAACAGGAAGTTTGAAAATTGAATTTTAACTGTACTGTGGGCAATAAAATAACCTTTGGATTACAGTTACTGCACACTACAAGCCATAGGGTGAATTAATTAGGAGTGCTTCTTTGATTCTGCATTAGTCAAAATTATAGTTTCTTTAAAAGATAAAACTAAAAGCAGAGGAATTTAAAAATTAGGCTTTTTTTTTTCCTCATAATAGACAGGAATTATACCTGAGCTTTTTTATTTCACTTAGTAGGTGAATAATAAATAGAACTATTCAGTGACATTTCGTGGTTTTGGTGAATACCTTCTGAAAAATGACATTAAATACTAATACTATCACTGACATCATATATTTCCTTCACAAAAGCTTTTGGAATTTTCTCAGCTATTCTTCAGGAAATAACCAAGCCTCACAAATCCCCTTAAAACAGCAGTTAAGTAATCCACTGTCTCTAGAAAACGATACATTTGTTTAGCTCACCAGACATCAACTACGACAAAGAACTCATTCTTCTAAATCACCTATTTACTTTGCGGAACCTGAACTTAAAATATTTTGTTTTAATTATATTGATAGATAAAAGCAACGTGATTAGAGCATGGGCTGCAAGGCAAAATGGATAGTTAGGAAGAAAGGGGATGTGTGTAGTTCATCTAGAATTATTTCTACCCATTTTCCACTTTCCCATAGTAAATCTGAAGACTATACCCCAGAGAATTTTTCCTATTTCACCTCCTGTCTCTTAGAAAGGTTCTAGAGGTAGATGAGGACAGAAGAAAATGCCAGCAGGTTTTCTGGATCTCTTTTATAAGTCAATAACTGATGTTCATAAATTCATTGCCATCTGTGATCATTTCTCCACACCAGAAGCTCACTACATGGGGGAACAGAACAGAAAGGTGAGAACTGGCAGGGTTTGGGGCTTGAAGAGGCACAGGCACAGGGTCTCAGCCATAACCCCATGAAGGCTTCGTACCTCTCCTTAATCCTGTCTGTCTTCACAGCTGCCCTTGGCTACAACAGCCCTTACATCTGAAGCTCACTGACGGGTCAAAACATCAAAGACCATCTGAAAGACTGAATGCATTCTGCAGTTATCACTCGCTGTATGTGAGCAATTAAATAATTGTATCCAAAGGCTATTCTCACCTTTTACATATGTGTTTTTAAAACAGGCTTTGTAGAATGTCTTTTGATATCTTTTGACAAAAAGACCACCAAGATTTTATTTTTCTAGCTCTTCCTAAAGAAATGCTCTCTGCAGAGAGCAAAGTAACAACAATTGAGCAGTGCTTATAAGGATGAATTTTGGACTTTTAGTTGCCTTTTATCATCATGAAGGTTTCGTCTTGTTTTCTTCCAGATTTACATCTCTGATATTGAATAAGCAAAGTTAAAAAAAAAACTTGCCTTTGGGAATTATATTGAGAAACATTAATATCTAACTTGGTAGGGAGTCTTGCACATAAATCTTTGAAGCGTGTTAAAAACAGAGATTTTTTTACAAGAGTAATGAAGTCAAACAGTACTCTAAGTTTCCTCCCTCATTTCATGGGTTCTGTGAATAAAAGAATTAATCTATGTAAAACTTTCTCGGGAGCTAATTTTCATTTATTTATTTATTTTTATTACCCATTCTGGTTAGAAAACTAACGTTGATCTAAACGTTACTGTGATTGCTTTATTGATACAAGGTACTCACCAGGCTGAAATCCAAACAACATTTGCATTGCTTTAATAACAACTGGGGTTAAACTCCCACGATCAAATGAATGGTGAATAGCCCAGTTTGCTTAAGTGACTTACTTACTGCATGTTAACAGCCGAGTGTTTTCCTATTAAGTCTTAAATGCATGTATTTTTAACAACAAAAGACCACCACTTACATGATCAAAAACACACATCACAGTAGATAATTCATAGCCTAAACAAACACACGCATTTGATGCACAATTTCATTTCATTTCTTTCATGTGCACGGAGTTTACAAACCACCACCACACTAACTGGAAACAGCAAACGCTTTGTAATTAGTAAAAGGAAGCCACTCTTTTCCCAAACTGCATGCAGTTTCTAATTAGATACTAATTAGAAATCAGTATTCCTCTTAATTGAGTTGTTGTACATTTCGTTCAGTGGAAATTTAAATGTGGAATTTTGAACTGCTGGTTTGAGCAGAATTCCAGAAATCCAGGCAGTAATGTGAGCATACCGTTGTCATCATTTTCTGGCTTAAAGAATGTTGGAACCAAAGTTAAAGAGTTTTCAAGTCACCTTAGGACAATATCCATATTGAAAATATTAAGAATGTACTAGCTACTTGCTATATGATTGTTCATTCTTTGGTGAAACTGGGTGCAGAAAACGTATAATTCTGGTACTTCACGACCAGTGTAAATTACAACAACACCTTAAATGTAGCTGGGAGAAATCAACAGAGCAGGAAATGAGGCAACCAAAATCAGAACTTAAATCATGTGCTTGAAACTTGGCAGCCAGAAATTAATCTTGCAACATTACAGAAGATTTCTAAAATATTTACTTTCTATATTGTATTAGCAACACTAAGCCTGCTCATACTCATAGTGCATAATAGTTTTGCTTATTTTCTTTGTGGTTTTTGTACTACTTCACCCCTGAATTACCTACCTATACCAAATACTACACAAGTTCAGATCCATGTGACTATCACGAGCCCTGACACCTGAAAAATTATTGTACTAGTTATTTCACATATTTTATAGCTCTGAGGTGTTTTAATGAAATAGGACATCACATGTTAACTTATCTTGAAATACTGTTCAAACACAGAGAGGTGTCATTTTCTCCTCTTATTACCTGGCAGATAATAGCTTCTTTTTGCCACTGTACAGCAGAGAACGCACATTTCCAAGCCTGCGTCATTCCGAAAGGGACATGGTTTAGTGGGTGATATTGGTGGTAAGGTGGTAATGGGATAGTTGGACCAGATAATCTTGGAGGTCTTTTCCCAGCCTTTTGGATTTTATGAACCATATCAGTGAATGAACCATTATGTTCACTCTTATTGTGTACCGCAATATTAGCAAATAAGCCAGTATAGTGACATTATACATAGGACACTTATCACACTTATCAAAAAAATATTTAAGTTGTAACTTCCGTTAAACACATTGTATAGGTTTGAAGAATTTAAAAGTAGAAGAACGATCATACAAATCTTGCTCAATATATCGTGTAAAATAGGCCACAATATTTGTTGTTTAAAATCCACTTCTGAACTAACTCCTTTCTCTAAAGAGCTTGGAGCTAAACCTAATAAAATAGTGACATGCCTGAAGTGGGGCCTTGCTTTTTCAGTAAAAAGTATTCTTGGAAAATACAAGCCTCGGAGGGATCAGCACAGCCTTGTTGTAAGATCAGAATTAATCTGACTGGGAACTAAAGAACAAACTAAAAAAAAAAAAATCATACAATCACACATATTTTGTTAATATGTTATTTTGAAGATAGCTGAGAAACAGTTTTACCCCTTAACTTTAATGGGATTGTTTCCACCAATTTCAGTATGAAACATTGTTCAGCCATAGATCTTCTGACGAATCTTATTCCCGTAAGAGAAGAGCAGAATAAGTGCTCTTTTGGATAGCTTTATTAAATCAGGAACGAAAACATTGACCGTCATAACAAGAAATTTCCTTTCAGAGTGATAGTCTGACATATGTACTGCATAAAGTGGTATTTTTAGACATGAAACAAATCAGCCATTTTGCTATTAACATACATAATAATGATGTCAGAGATGCCATCAACAGCCACACAAAGAAAATAGGGGAAGGAGCTTTTTTTTTTTTTAATTCTTTTCAGTTTTGCTAGGTGGTGTTTTATCTGTAAACTGAAATGAAAGAAAAGATTAGTACCACTGAGCTTTCAGATTTGAAAGTACTTCTGGTGTTTCTCACTATAATGTACATCACTAAAAATCAATTTTTTTTAGAAGAATATGTTTATTAATGCAGATACAGTTGTATGAATTATACTGCATAAATTCTGGAGTCAAAAAATATCTGAACCATATCACCTGGGGGATTAAATTTGCATCAGGAAAGTTTTAGTTGAATACTGTCAGGGTTTTATAGATAAGAAAATATATTTAGTAGTAGAATAGGTCTGTACCAGGAAGGCATGGAAAACTTCATGAAATAGGATTAAGTGATGTAAAAAGACATTCAAAAGAAGTCAGGGAAAAAAAGATGTGGAAAGTATTTCTGATAATAAAGAAGTTGATAATGAACATGTTAACAATACCAAATTATTAAAACTTTTGGTATAATACCTTTATAAAGGATCATAAATGAAACAGTGAAGACAGGAAATCAAAGAAAAATGATAAAAACAAGGGAATGCTAAACACCAGTTTATGCAAGCAGCCAAGACTGGAGAACACGTTTAGCAGCATATCAAAGGAATTGATTTACAAGACTAGTGTTAAAACATTTTTATTTTTTTTAATCACAATAAAATGGGAACGTAGCAGGAAAGTAGCAGGTACTTGCTTGAAGACAAGGAAATTTAAGAAGTACCAGCTTAAAAAATTATATACCAGTTAAATCTAGCTTTGTTCCCATAAGATACTTGATGGAGTGTTCAGAGAAGCTGAAACAGTAAGATGATGGAAACATCAACTCAGTTTTCTAAAAACAAATCCTTTAAACAACAAAATTTCTTTTTCAGAGAGAACCAGGGGAGGCACGGGGAAGGGGAGATGAAGAAGGTAAATCTAAATTCCAGTCAAGCACTTGATAGAACAGGAACAATTGTGTCCCCGTCCCTTTGATACTATTTGAAAAGCTGCAGAGGAGGAAGGTATGGCCCTAAAGCATTAGGCGTAAAGGTGGAGAGCTAACAGAATGTTTTTTGTTGCCTTGCAGAATATGAAAGTGCTGTTATGATTCTCTTTTTCAAGAAGTTAGATACTGGGCAATTCCCTCTCATCACTGAGAGTGCAGGCAGCACAAATGCGACTTAAAATGCTACTGGGCAGATCTTCTAATCTTACACCAACAGTTCCCAGCTACTGTACGTATTTTTCCTGGGACATATTGAAAAGAATATTCCAACCTGAATAATTCTATGAAATCTTATCCCTAAAATAAGCTTTATTTGCTTTGGAAATGCATACTAATAGATCAAAAATAATCAGGCAAATAATAGTTATAAACATAAGTAACATACCTTAATATTCATAATCATCAGGGAAGGGTTCTAATGAGGTTTTACTTTAATAGCTGGGAAGTGTTGAGTATATGTGAGGAGAACCCAGGAATTTAATAAAATTTAATGGCACAGAAATCACTGAATAAAGTAATTTGACCTGAAAAGACTGGAAATAAAAGTAGAAAATTAACTGAATTGTAACATGGCAAGTAGAGTGCATCATCTGGAGAGCAGCCATACCAAAGGAAAGGAGAAAGTGATAAAATCAGTCTTATCAAACCCACAGTTAAAAATAGAACATGGAAGCAAAAATCAGACCAGTGTTGTTATAAGCAACAGGAAGCCCGAATGTGGTGTAATCTTTTGCAAACAGCTCTAACAGTAGCATATTTGAAATGCTTCTATTTAATTATGATTTCTCAGTCGGTTCCAAACAACAAATTGTAAGAAGAGACTATTTCTGAAAATTATTTTTACTGTTCCATTAACCTGAATTCTTCAGGTATGTTTGGGTAGTTGAACAACAAATACAGGTCGGAGAACAAACTAGACATGTAGGAGAGAGAAGGATCATAAGCCAAGAGAATTAAAGAAAACAAATTACAAGATAAGAGGTGAAATAGGACAAAATGTAAAACAGATTGAATGACACAAAAATGCCTCACCTGCAAGATTAATCATATTTAGTTATTCAGCTAGATAAATGAAGGCCTGTGTCAGCACAACTGAAAGTTGTTCCAGGTCAAATTTCACTTAATTTGGCAATTTCAAATCACAACAGCAGAATTAATGTAAGCAGACTCTGAATCACTGGTAAACACAGATCAGGAAAACTCTCTTAAGTTGGCTGAGCATCCTGTCCAATAACCCTTAATAATTGTTTCTCTGGCTCGTTTCAATATTTCCATGCTCCATTTATGTCTGTGCCTTTCTAAGAAGTTTAGAGTGCTGCCTGGCAAAAATCTAGCACTGCAGCAAAGGTTAAAGTCTGCAGAAACACTGTATTAAACTAAGGTTATGCAGCAAAGCTATGCTGAAGTCTCCATCATTAAAGTGAGGTTAAATTTGAACTTCTTGGCTGCTCTTCTATGGAAATGGTTATTACAGCAGCAGAAAGGTAGCTTAATTCAATGAGAAAATTAAGAGCCTCCATTTTAACAGAAGATATTTTGAGACACATCAGTGCCATGACTGTGCTATTTGCTAAGCTGAGCATTGGACCTGAGTAGAAATATCTCCTCGATTTTGCAATAATTAGCAGCTGAACAAAGCTCAAAGAGACCATGACATGCAGAGCAGTAAGCACCCAGCGAGCTCCTGCCGTGTTCCTTTCCTCTGTCATCCTGCTGGCTGGCTCTTCATGATGAGCTGTGAAGGCTCCTTTCGGAGGTCAAACTTTGTTTTCAAAAAGCGGTTTCAAAATTAATGGACTGAAAAAAAATCCAAGTGATATAAAACTCCTTTCTTGCCATTTCTGTTTTCTCCATAAATCTTTGTGCAAGACTTCAGAAAGAGCTCTGATGTATCTGGATCTTATGAACCTTACTGAATGAACAGTGTGTAGACATCAATCATTTACTAATCACTCAAGAAGAGACTAAGCATCAAAAAAGTAAATAAATGAACTTTGTAACATTTGCCAATTTTGCTCTATTTTATAGTCACTGACCAGCAACACAAATCCTGCCTAGTAATCTAGGCTTGTTGCTCCATTTCTGTTTGCAGATATTTCTCCTCCCCACTTGTACTGCAGTCACACATTCAATTCAGTAATGTTTTGTGCCAGCTAAAATGGAGGTAGCAAAAAATATCCATTGTGCCAGAATACTCTGCATTTCTGCTGTTCTGTAACTAGCCAGAAACCAGAAAAAAAGCGGAGACTAAAACCATCTATAGCTAGCACAGGTTATTTTCTTTCTGGAAACAGTCACAGCTTATTTGTAGGTAAATATTCCTGTTTTATGTTGTCATAGAAGAAGCTCTTCTGTGAGCGTTCTTATGCTTTTTTTTCTATTGAATGAGACAATTTTTGCTATTCTAGGCAGTACTGAAGGCCTCTGTAGGTTTCTAAAATATTAATTATGATACCAAAAATGTCAGAGGGATTAATTAAAAACAGATCATTCTATCATGCATGTATCTTTAAAGTGTGCTAAAAGTATACACCAGTATTAGTTCAGACTGCAAATTCAGTGGGGAACAATTGCTTTATTAGGGATGAATTTGAGTGTTACGGATACTAAGGTGCAAGGCTGATGGAACACTGCTGAGCAGATACAGCAAGGTTTTTACAACAGAAGGAATTTATGGATAACAAAAGGTAGTTTGTTTTCTCACCGCTTTTCAAAATGGATCACATATAAGCCAGACAACACTATTGAACTTTTTACTAAATGCTGTTATAACAAGCACGTACTTCTGAAGTTATGCATGAAACAATAAATTGATGCTTCTCATTACCCACCTTAAAACAAAACTATCACTAAAATGTTGTCTTGAATAAGGTCTTGAATAGGATGTGTCATGCTAGGGTTGCTTGTAAGGAGCTGTTCTCAGTCACAGCTTATTCTGAACAAATTTCATTTAAAACTTCTCCCATCTTATTTTCCACTTTACTTGTGCTGACTTACATGATATTTCTCTTAGAAAGATGCAAGGAAAAAGCACTGACTTGACTAACTATCTGCCTAAAGACCAGACAAGCAGTAACTGGGAGGATTTTTAGAGAGCTCAAATGTCTTCAGCCAAGTAATGAGCTCTGAAAAGCTGATCTAACCATTTTACTTACTGCTTAATTATTTTATTCCACGGGGTCAACTACCTTGACCTAGGTCTCTAATTTCTATTGTCCATTTCCTCACATTTTTTTTCCTCATGTTTTACCTGAAGATTTCTCCAGGAGACACCAAAACAAATCCATGTAAGTAGAATAACTCATTTCAGGGTTCCTCACACAGGTCCCCAACAATGCTTTCTAAAACAACTGTACTTAGAACCAGTGAAATTGTCAGGAACATACAGACTGTCACCTTCAAGTGTTTTATATTTTTTTGTTTTCACTATTTTCTACATAGCAGCTGAACTCTGATGCAAGAAGTGTAACATCTATGTACATCTTATACAGCCTTTTGGTTTAAGTGTTCAAGAGCAGAACGCTCTAAGAAGCCTGTGGGTATGAGTCTCACGTTCCGCAACACAGCAGCAGCAGTACCGTTTTTAGAGCTGTCCTTGATCATTTCAGCTGAGAAAAGGCTGAAAAAATACCAGGGCTTTGGCCCTGGCCAAATCATTCCCAAATATTCCCTTCTAAACTGGCTCCAGAAAGGAGTCGGTTCTTAGCATTGTATCTATGCCTTCAGTCTAGATATTTATGTAGATATTTATGCCAAGCTTCTCTTCAGAGAGTTTAATTATGTTAAACCCTTAATATTTTTTCTTCCCCTGAAACAGGGATTTTTGCAAGTAAGCTTTAATTTCCCTGCTGCAGCTTAAGCAGCTTCTTTTTCTAGCCTTGTATGGGAAATGAAATCTGTCTCCAGTTACCTTTGGAAACTGCTGAACGAGCTTAATGGCAGCAGCATGGAAAACCACACCACATGTACGTGATGGATAGCTGTCTGCTGTTACTCCTACACATGAAATATGACATGCAACCTCTTGGCCAGCTCAGCAAGTATCACCAAATGAAGACAATGGAGCTTTTCAGCGACACGGTATAATGTGAATCAAATTGCACAGTCTAGAGAAGAGATAGGACTATTGAGAAACTTCTTCCCACCTCTTCTTAACTTTTCTGGGAGCCCAGTAATGCAAAATCATCATATTTCTAGAATGAAAATAGAATGTTTCTACTGTTTTAGAAAATTTATGACTGAAATTTAATGTAGTCTACAGGCAGCCCTGTCCCAGTAGTCCACAGCTTGGGTTCATGTTGAAATAAAAACTTTGTAAGTGGAGAAAGAGCCTGCACTGAAGAGCTCCGTTGCCACAATTAGACTGCTTCTGGAAATTAAGTTTGCATTAGTATTTCCACATTACTTTACAGACTGTAGTGGAGAAATCAAGTGTCAAAGCATTTCATTACAGCACAAGTAGATCTGGAAGACTAAATGTTTCGATCAGAACTAGTTAGCGATTGCTGATAATTTTTAAATATTATAAATATGTATGATAATTTTCTATTCCACTATATTACATTATCATGTGCCAGTTCTAAGAATAGCAGTGTGTTTCCTAACTAGCTCTCCCTAGACAGTTTCCTCCTGTACTGTATGGAGATACTGATAAGAATATCAATGTAATCCACATTTTGTGATAAGTCACGCGTCAGAATGCAAAGTCATTTTACTCTGAACTTCTTATTTAAAAATCCCTTAATGAAAAGTGAGTTTTAAAGAACTGCAAGAAAGAAAAATTATTTTGATAAGTGCTTTGAAGTAATTTCTTCTGCATTTTATTGATAGATCATCAATAACAACAACAAAAAGAAGCTGCACAATATAACTGAAATAATTTCTGATAGAATTTTCTTTTTCAACAACAACAAAAAATCAATCTTCCACATACCACCCTCAGTTTCTAATCCCATCTGAAAAATAAGATTAGACCAAAAAAAATCTGTGACCATCTGGTACAGAGCTTTACAATGAAAAATTCCATCACCTGGATTTTGATAAAAAACAGGGAGAGAGAACTTGTTTTCTGCTCAGAAGGAGAGGCTGCTCCTGAAACCCAAACCAAAGAAGGACCTCAGTTTCACTGCTAAAAACTCCAAAGAGGTTTCCAGTGTCCTGAAGTGTTTTAGACAAAAAGTTTAGAATTTTGGTTGTATTTAACGAAACAAGATGAATTGCAAAAGTATTAAATTCTGTGCGACTAAAAAACACACCAGAGAAAGTAGGAAATAAGTTAGGATTCCTCACCATATCTTAAAAGTGAGAACTCATAGCTTATATTCAATTAACTCATAGCCATATTCAATGGCTGCACTGTGAATTTGGGCAAAGGTAAGAACTGAAAGAAGAAAGGAATTCTGTACCCAAAAAAGACTGAAATATGTTGTTCTTGACAGCACAACCTTAATAAACCATAAGGCAGAACTGGCAATGAAATGGGCAGAAGGTGTTCAGGTAAAACTTTGCTCTTTGTTCTCAGCGTAAATGTTCCGGTGAGCACCATAATCTCCAGTAGCACGTTATCTGGTAAAACTTACTGACCTTGTGACTAACATCAAGTTACATTCTCTTGAAATTTCTCTCTTCCAGATCAAGTTTGTATAAGGGTATTGTGAATAATTCTGCTCTTTTTGGAAAGCTATTTAAAATTTTCAAGTAAAAGGTTATTTTCAAGACAAAGCAGGGAAAAAAAAATAAAAACAATAAGAAAGAATTGTGTCTGATAATAACAAACAACAAAAGCAATCACCATTATTGTTCATCAGACACTAACAAGAGCAAAAAACAAGAAGTGAATTTGAACCAAGGTTCAGGGTATACACAGCACCCTGTCCACTATAGTTATGGGCTCTTGTTTTCCGCTCATGGTACCAGGGGATATCGAACTTGATACAAAAACTGATCAACAGTAATCAGAGAGAGAATATTTACTTGCTGAATTTGTAAATAGTGTTCTCCACCTGATGTTCAGCTTCCTGGTAAAAATTTCATGGACTGTCTTAAATGAACTAGTTTTGCAAACAAAACAAAACGCCAGTTATCCACACAACCCAAACTGCAGCTGCATCAGGAAAGTAATTTGCTAGATGAATTTCTCTAAGAAATTCTGAGTAATAGAGAACCACTGCAGATTTTACTAGGCATAAGAAGGGGAATCATTTAGATTCAGACAGCTGTTACAAATGTCTTTAAAAATCCTACTCAAAATGCACATTGTCCACCATGTCTCCACTGCACCGTGTCAGTCACCTTACATCTGAAATACCTATTCTGCCTGTGGATATGCAATATCAAATACCAAGAAACTACCTTGTTTTTAAGACACAGAACCAGCTTGCAAAATTACAATTAAAAAAATGCTAAAAATATTACAAAATGACTACTTCCATTATTGTAATTATGAATCCAATTTAACGTCACTAAAAGATCTAAAAGAGTGAAGACAACTTCTCTTAAAAAAGAGGTGATGATAATTCTCATCTTGAGACCTCTTAATTGGTTATTTTCCCACTCTATATGAGTGGCTTTCCCTATATATAATAGAGAAAATTAAAAGCAAATTATATTTCTTTTAGTTTGAACTGCAAACAAGCAAGACAATCAAGTGAAATATTGACTGATACATAGCACTGCTGTTTAAAAATTTCATTTTCCCAGAAAGCTTCATACACAGTTCAATTTCTTCTGTGCTATTATAATATGTACAACATTAAAAAGAAAAAAAAAAAAGAGGTTGCACATCACCTGGAAAACTGTTTCTTACTTCTAACTAATTCTGGGGGCTTTCTCCTGGCTTTAAGTGGAAATAGAATGAACCAATCTGTACATCTCTCTAGGTGACATCCTGAGGGATATATCTGCTTTTTCTAGATGGTACCCTGAGGGTATTTAAAAAGGTTTTGCAAACATGTTTAAAAGGAAGGAATGAAGGGGAGAATAGGCAGAAGTAAAGAAAGTAGCATCAGTAGAAAAATGGAAATGGAAGCAAAGGCTGTACGATTTGCTGTTTTCTGCTTCCTGCCCAACATGCAGCCTGCCTCACTGCTAACTGAGAGAGGATGAAAACTGAAGGCTCTTACAAATAGGAGGAAACACTATGCCTTCAGACTTGCAGATGTTTAGGTTTTTTTTCATCTAAAATAAACGTCAGTAATGATGGGTGTAAATCAGCATTACTGTCCTTGTGGATAGGAAATGTTATGGAGATGATTAGAAGAGAGAGGAATCAGGGAGTTTTAGCAGTACTAGTACTGGTTTCACCCAGGGGAGTTTGGATCTGTTGCTAGCATAAATCAGCACAGACTTTCTGATTTTAGTTCCCAGCTTGAAGAAGCTGAAATGGAAAGTAAAAATAGCTAGAAAACCAATCTTCAAATGACTCAGATAATAGCACTTTATCAGAATTCATAACAAGAGAATAAAGAAAAAATGTTCTGGTGAAAGAGCTAGCTGCAAAAGGAATGGATTTGCAATGCAAAACACTCAATCCCTCACAGAGTGAGAAAAGCGGGATTACTATGAGAGTGGTGTACAGTAAATACATTTTCTGCTCCAAGCAAGTTCAGCTCACTGTTAAACCCTTCTTGCTCTAGTTTTGCTTATCACTCAGAAAAAGCCATGATATTGCTTATAACTGTATTCAGAGTCATGTCAGAGAGCAAAACAACATAAGCTTGTTTGCCCTTGCCTCACACATGACACAGGAATTGTCTTGTCCAAGATACATTTCCTCTAATGGTAAGCCCATGGTTTTACTAGCTAAAATAGAGATTTGGTTTCTCCCATACATGGATGGCCTTGGATCACTTATCTGCACTACACAAAGCAGCAATTAGTATCCAGTGAGGAAAGAAATTTGCCCCAAAAACACAGTAAGCTCCTTGATGAAAGAATATGTTAGAGTAGTACACAAATTTCAAAATGAATATTATTCAGCTTGAAAATTCATTTTAGTAGGTGGCAGCAAGGAAATATTATTAATTCCATCATTTCTGCTGTCCTTCCAGCTGAGCAGACACTCTCCATCTCTTGCATAAGCCTCACGATGAAGATAACGTCTCATTTTTCAGAGCAAAATCACCATGTGTTAGCACTGTTTCAAAAATTAATAGAAATAGCAGATGTTGGGATAATTAAAAAATGTGTCTCCAAACTCTTCCCAGAGCTATTTTTCAAATATTCTGAGAATCAGGGCAGATTCCTATTAACTCAAGCATTCAACAAGTCCAAGAGCCTTGTAGAGAGGTCTGTTAGGGAAGAATGGGTTTTAGACCCAAACAAGCTGATTGTATCCACACCAACCCAAATGTCAGCAACCATTTAAAAATACAGAACATCTATGTGCTGATAAGCAACACAGCCTGGGTTGTGCCTACACAGCAGCGTGATACATTACCACATCTCTACTGCTGCTTCCACCATACTGCCTAATCACATGTTGGTGCACTGCAAGATTTTAGGAAGCTATTTGCAGAATAGGGTGCAGTGCCTGAAGGCCATGGCATGTAGTAACATATTGCCAACACTGATTAGAACTACAACTCTTCGGAAAATATTAAGCATTCAAGCTTGAGTTACAGTGGCTAGCTTTAAAAACTCAGTGCTCATCATTCTGCAGAGCTTGGAAATTCAGCTTTACACGACGCAAAAATAATACGTGGATTTTACGCAAACATGTGAGACTTTTAACAGATACTGTACAGGTGAACTTGGAAACTTTGCAAACAGGGCCACAACAGCACTATAATAAATTTAGTTCAGTCAACTGAAAACACTTTTTAATGTTTAGTATAACTACTGAAACGCTGTGCAGTGTCATTTGAATAGGACATTGCATACTAAAGTACATTTCCTAGGAAATGTTGCAACAAAGATCAAAAGAAATGAAAGTCTGCTACAACTAAAAGCATTATTTGCTAAGATGCTCCACAAACAAAGCAATGTGTGATCCAGATGTCCCTCTCAGGCCTGATAACCAGGCATTTCATTATCTTTATTGTGTCTTCAGCAAAGGACTCTAAACTACAAAAGCATGTTCCAAGGTGTTCCTCCTGATCCAGTAGTATAGAATGATTTTGTATATAAATCCCAGTCACAACAAAGGAGAAAGGTTTTCTTTTTCAATTAAAACCAACAGCTTGCTTACAGTTTAACTGGTTTCATAAGATACCCTAACAAAAACTTTTAGAAGTCACATTATTTTACTAGTATTTTGTGATCCGATACAACAATTGCCAATGCACAGCAAAGGACTGTTAAGGTAGTATAATTAAAGTAGTTAAGGTAGTATAATTAAAACCATTTTCCTGAACCTAGGTGAACTTTTCTCTTCCTGGCTGCACCCCATGCCGTATGATACCTAATCACACAGAACCAGTACAGCTCAATTGAGGCTACAACTGTCTTACGACTTCAAAATCTCACTTGCAGTCAACAATCTACCACTAACAGTAATTCTTTAGGTGTCAATTCTTTACAGCATCTTTTGATTTTATTTTATTTTTATCTGCACATGACATACAATAACCAACTATTTTTCTTTAGACAAAAATAATTCCTTTTGAGCAAAAGCATCATTAACAGCACAGGATACTTGGAAGTCAATTCTTCATCCAATATACCTCCAAGATAATGTCTCCAGATAGCAATTTCAAAAGTAAAGCATTCTACTTGAGGCAGTATGTGTGTTTCCAGTAGTATACAAATCACCAATACATTTTTAAAGTTCAGCTTCATACAGGGTTTTTTAAAAGCATTGCAACTCAAGACCAAACCCACAGCAGCACCACTACCAACAGTAGATCTGGAAGCAAGCTACTTTTGTTCAGTCCTTTCAGGAACAAAAACTTCTGAGTCCCTTTAGTCCATTCAGGCTCACCAGATGGCTGTCCCAGTCCAAAGGTACTACGTGCTTTTCTAATGCTTGGCAACTCTGGCACCTACGGAAAATCTGCAGGATATCAAGAGCTGGAGACATACCCTGTGCATCTTTCAAAGAGTGCAGAGCACCTCCTATCTCAGTTTTCCACTCCCTCTGTAATTGTGGTACAGCTGCTTAAAGCAACCATTCCAGTTGATTTTCCCAGCAGACAGCTACAGACAGCAGTCATGTACGAGTCACCCAGTTGCGAGTCTTCTTAGGGCTCCACTGTGAGCCAACGTGAAGGAAATTACAAGGTTTTAGGCTCTGTCAATCCCTACTGTGACAGTCAGCTGCTGTTTCTGAAAGTAAGGAATTGTATTCTTTAAGCTGCAAAGTAATGCAAACAAGATGTTTCTTTTTCAAAAGGAAAC
Source organism: Anser brachyrhynchus (assembly GCF_964034855.1). Classification (NCBI taxonomy): domain Eukaryota; kingdom Metazoa; phylum Chordata; class Aves; order Anseriformes; family Anatidae; genus Anser; species Anser brachyrhynchus. The sequence goes on along the minus strand of NC_137700.1, from coordinate 27,418,508 downwards.
AAACAGGATGAAACGCTTTCCCTTATTAGCATGAAATTTCAGCAGCCACTTCCCCCTGTTCCTGGACATAACTGAACAGAATCTCAAGTCTGCAAGAAGTGTGCTCTCTCTGTGAGATGGCTCAGACCTGAAATCCTATAACATTTTTTAGGCTTTTTTAAACCATACTTGACCAAATTCAAAACTTTATCAAACAACACATAACTGTTTGAACCAGAAATACCTTTAATCTCTAGGTTAATATGTTCAGATAGGAGCTTAACAACTTTTCCCAGAATAGATCATAATCTAGCAGTTTTCACACTCATCCGAGGTACGAGATTTAGTTTTGGGTCCTTGTTCCATACATGTCTTATGTAAAGGTAGAAGTTAGACCTGAAGAGACAGGTAGTCACTGAAGAGTAATCGTGATCCTTGACCAGTGGATCATTTTACCACCTCTGCTTGGTTCATCAGAGGCTTCCTCAGGCAAAATACTGTAATTATTGTTATTGTTAGCTGACTACTACGTAGTATTCTCTCTCTTGCATATTGCTGCTTTAACAGTACCCTTCACAACTCATTTGTTTTCTCATTTGATTTGCAGGTTTGAGCGCGAATGTTCTCGAGTTCCAGGAAAGTTTCTCAGATCATGACACTAGCAAATATTTGGATTCAGAGTGAGGTCAAAACTTCTGAGCAGCACAGACATCACCAGTGTTTTGCCAGCTACACAGTCTGTGCCTGGCACCAGGACAACCAAATCCCAATCCTGCAGGCACAGGCAGAGCAAAATCTGTGATACTGACCTGAAATACATAAATAATAGGGGGATAAGTAGTTTTTGGCACATACACATCCCCAAAGCTTATGTAACCACTTGTATGGCTTGGAAAGAGTTTTAGAGAGGATTAGGTTTTTGTCATTTGTCAGAATATTTTAAAATCATTTGGGAACAGCAAACCTACCAGTATTACATTTTAAAAAGGAAAAAATAATGTAACAGAGAATCCAAGTGTTTTGTTTCTTATTACTCATTCCATGTCACCTAAGGGAAAGAGCAATTAGCAACGAAAGGTCCACAAAACCTATACTGTGCCTTCTCTGACCTTCTGGAATAATACAGTGTTTCATATAGCAAAAGTAGTCAAGAAAAATCAAGCAACAAACCTAGAATAAGTTATTCACAATATAGCACACACACGTAAAAACGTGGAGAACAGGACCTCCATTTCCTAGCCACAGATCTGCAGAGCTATAAGGTTACTAATTACAACAGAAAACTTTTGCCCGTGCTACTCTCAAATTCAGGTAAAGCGGCAAGAATATGCACTGTCTATCAAGGAACTTGAACAAATCGCTCCTGACATATTGGTATAATAAGAACTGCATTTAGGAAAGCGAGAAATCAGAATAATTTGTTCACAATAGCTGTTTTGAAGCATTTTTCCACTGGGTGTATTACTACCATTCAAGAATGTCACTTGAACGCTGAGGATTTGCTGCTGTGGTGGCTTTTGGACGCACACTTCCCATCACATGCCTCAACCTCTAAACGCTCTGGGACTGAGTTACCTCTGCTCTGGAGATAATCAGCACACTTCCAAATGAGAAAGGCTTTATGAATATCACCAAAGAAATGTCCAAAGTAAGCTGTCACTACCTAAGTAACTGGATTGCAATAATGGACGGATATCCAGAGACCTCCCATTGAAGAAATAAAAAAGAAGAAATAACACAACTGTCTGAAGTCCTTCCCCACACTTCTTTTCCATTTAAGTCACATATTTTGGATTTGCTTGGTGAGATATTGGATATGAAATAGATGGGCTACATCTTCTCTGGTCATAGCCTGTACTAAGGTATAACCTACCTTAAAATCAAATGCCTAAAAGACTACTTAATTCAATATACTCTGATATCTCACTGTCAAAATTACAGTGAAAAGAGAAGGAAACAAAGCACCATCAATCTTTTTTGTCATAAAAATTGCATGAGAAAGATTAAAATTAACTGTGTTTTGAAGAGTATAATGTCAGAGTGCTCTTTGAATGCATAATTTATGAGATATGCAGCTGTTTTCATTTAGCCTGAAATAAGGCAGAAACAACTTCGTGAAGAGAAAAGAAATGGCCTTGTATTGTACAGCCGCAGTTCTTCAGACAGATTAGTTGATCTTAAAACTAACTAAAATTTAGTGGAAAGATTTACCAGTGCTGAAGGGTTCAGTTATTTTTGTACAGAAAAAATATTCTCTTATGCTGAAATATGAACGAGCCACTGTTTGTGGTAGATGTAGAACTATTTGTAATTAGTTTTAAAAATTCAAGTTTACAGTGTCTATTTAACACAGTTCTTTTGACTTACTTGCTTTATGAAACAGAACACTTAATTTGCGCCTTAGTAACGTACACAAGATGTACAAAGGGATAAAGTAATTATTAGGCAAGGAAAGTGAGCAAAATAGCTGTTTTGCTAATAGGGACCGGTCCAATTTGTGTATTATTTCTGAATCTGCAATTCGTCTCGTGTGCGACGTTGAGGGGACACGGGACATTTAAGGATAAATGCATTAGCGTTTACATGTCTCCCACTCCAAAGATGGATAACACCACAGTGAAGCTCTCTGTTTCACAGAAGATCTGGTGTTACAGACACCTGGACTTTGTGAATAATGTATTGCAGAGAGATGGTGTAGTACATGTTTGAGTATCACTCTGTTCTTGTCCTGCCCTATGCACTGCTGCTGGCTGCACTTAGACACGAGACGCGGGGCTGTGTGGAACCTTGGACTACCCCCATGTTGACCTTCTCACATACTAATGTTTTCCTGATTATCAAGATTACAAAATGGAGTCTGAGAGCAGCACAAGATGTATACATGTCATAGGAGCCACTCAGATAACCAAACACCTATTTGACCATACAGTTAATCTCCAGGACTTCCTTTGTTTTCTTTTTTCTTCTTTTATATGGTGGTTTCCTTTTTTCCCTTTTTTTTCTCCTTTTTTTTTTTGTCATCAATCTTATCTTAGATCTAAATACTTCTACTTTATCAGAAATCCTAGGAAGGGAGCACTCAGGACAGGCTGTGCGACTGGCAAGCAAGATGCAGACACCAGTGCGAAGACTTCTCCAGAAGCACCTCACATCTCTTGCTGTAGCGCATCCAAACACAGGGAAAATCCCAGTCCTGGAACAGCCTCAGTGGAAGGCACAACACATTGAACAAAACCTCTGCAGCCATCCACGTGCAAGGGTACATACACCCTGCAAGTTCTTCAGCCTAATGAAGCATCCTCTAGCCTTTGTGGCTAATGGTCTATGCATTGCCATGCCAGTGAAACTCGTATCACTGTTGCAGATTTAACAGTATCACCACAGTCAGCAATAAACAAAAACCTAAAAACAGCATAGCTTTTCTGAGTGCTTGATTATATAAATTGAGTGACCTAATTCTGAAAGCTTTCACAATGCAGATTCTATTTAAATGAATCTTCCACACCTGTCAAAGGTATTACAATCTGTTATTTTGATCCAGAAAATGGATTACAACCCCCTCCATACCCCCTCCCCCCCCCCCCTTCCAATTTTGTCAGTGTTAATATTTCCTTTCCCCACCCACAAACCAGCAGCTTGCAGGAACGCCTAGCCTCTGTTCGGGCACTACTCAGATAAAACACTGGTATGACAACAACACAGCTCACACAAGATGGCTTATTTATTGAATTTGGGCTGAAAAGAAAACTCCTTTTTCCATCAGAAACAGATCAATTTATTGCACTGAAGTTTGATTTTACTCAGGCAGTCAAAGTGTTAAGGAAAACATTCTAAATGAGCCTCCCAATTGCTCCAGTTAAATAACCGATGTTTGAAATAAAATATTATGGATATTACATAATAAAGCTAATAGAAATGTCTCAAAACCGAATATGATCAAAGACAACTGGAAATAAGCTGACCAGCTATGAAATGATATTGCAAAGAAAAACTGGAAAATTTTGAGCATATTGAAGTTTCCTTCCCCCAGGGACTGACTGAGGTAGAAAAAAACTGAAAGGCTCTCTCAAGTATGCCAAAAAATTTTTTAAAGTCAAATACACAGTTCTTTGAATTTTCCAGCCTCCTTAGGATGTGGCACATATTCTTACCTTCTTTTTGCAGAGGAATGTTTAAAGTGGTGTAAAACAAATATCTAATAGCATGACTCTGAAATGGATGGCAGGCAAGGTATGCTCAGTGGTCGCATGAAATAGTTTGATGTCTCGCTTGTACTTGACACAATTCAGCATGCTCTCCTGGGAACACAGATCAGTTCTGACCCACCCAGGCACAACCTGACAGATAAACTAGGTTTCTGGAAACCCTCTGTTAAAGCACTTGGCAGTGCCATTGAGCAGTTTTCAAACCGAAGCAGCATTTTAAGAAGTTAGCTGGGAGAGCACTGAAAAATGCCCTTGAAGCAGATTGTCTCCCCTTTGTTGCTAACTACCAGGAATCACCACTCTGTCCACTAACACTAACATTATTTGACTGTGACGTTAATTGCAGAGGAGAATAACATTACCAGCGAGAACTAAATTTTGGCAGACATGCTCCCCAGCAAACTGTGGAGTTCAGTCTTCTGCGGAAACAAGAGCACATCCAGGTGACAACTCACTCGCTTGCTTAAAGCTTTAGTAGGGCATTTTTTGGAAGCCCTACTAAAAGGCAGCCATTTCTACCACGTGAACCACTGCACTGCAAAGCACATGGAGAACTGCTATTTCTGAGATTACTTCGCAGAGGAGATGCTGCAGCTGAAGCTGAGGCAGTTTCCCAGCTGGAGCACACCACGGGCAGGACCCCGCTGCTCTCCACCAGCGCGTCGGATCTGCGCAGAGCTCCTGGGAGCTGTCATTGCTCACTGCATTTGGCGAGTTTGTAACTGCCAGAAAACTCTGCAGCCCTTTTGTGGCCAAGCAGCTTTATAACACACAGCATTGCCACATGGGATAGGTAAACGAGGGGAAGAGAATGAGACCACTGGGAGACATTCACAGCGATAGCTGCATAATACGAAATCTTGCGTATGCAGTAACATGAAGATGAAGTGGTGTAGTTTGATCTTTGTGCTTACTCCCCCACCAGTACTCTTAAAAATATATGTACATTTGCCATTCATAACAGTGACATATACACTGATTTTAACTCCCAAGCTCATAAATGTGTGTTTACACCAAGGAACTTAAAATGACTTTTAACTACATAATAATTACATATTACACAACTACACATTGATTCCACACAGAAACATACCCTGAGCTCAACAGGACTTCTGAGAAAATAGAATTATTCTCATCAGTCAGACCAAAAGACCAGTGACCTCTTTGTTATGGGGAGATAAAAGTACTAAGTGTTTATTATAGATGGCGAATGTTTTTGCCTAGTACTATCGAATCAATAGAGTGAATGCAATATATTATTCAAAGCCAACAAAACTAATTTGCATGAAAGTTCATCATCGTGACTATATTCATAAATACAAATAAAATTGCTTTAGCAAATTGATGAAGTATGGACTCTGGCAAAAAGCGTATGTGCATACAGAACTTCAATTTCAACTAATGTCAATTTAGATTTCATTTAAAGCTTTTATCAAATCTGTTCTAATTCTAGAAGACTGTTTCTGCAAGCTGACAACATCAGCAAATACCATCAGCAGATGAAAAGCTTTATTTTCTCATTTAGCAGTTGAAATTTCAAAAAGAAGAGGTAAATATTTAATCTTTTCACTAGGAATTATCAATAGGTTTAATGCAAAACTGGGAATTCCTTGGCAAGTCTCCAGGAAAAAAAAAAATCATGTTTTAAACACTGTATTTTGATCAGCAGCTAAGAAGTTACCTGGCACAGGGTTAGTACACGCTACTAAGTTTCAAGGTTTCAGCAACTTTTGCATCCAGCTCTGGCACACATGGAAAAGCACATTGTACTCCACTCCTCCTGAGATGGCAGGTATCAGCATGGAGATATTTGTTCTTTGCTGCTCAATGTTCAACCCCCAGAGGCCACCTAAACACTCTTAACAGACGTGTTTGCCACGTTTGACATTTTGTTGCTGTTGCAGCTCTCCAGCTGGAAGGTTTCTGAGCAGGGAACGGAGGGTTGCTGTTGTTGTGGGCACCTTCCATCCTCAGTAAGCAGATACTGCATTCTTAATATTGTAAAGCTGGAAAAACTTATGTTCCATAGAAAGAAGAGGAAACATTTACTGGCAAATGTTTTAACAGTTTATTATACTGTTTCTTTAGAGTGTGTAAACTTGGCTAACCAATGCTGCTAGCAACTTTGATCATCTTTTAAAAATACATATAAACAGACTCATTAATGTGGCCAGATGAAAATGTATAACCCAGGACTAGCATAAATAAAGCAGATAATTATTTCATAAACAGTATCCTAACACCCACACCACCACTGCCAACTCATCCCCTGAGATAAAAGGGAGAGTGGGAGATGAGCTAAAAGGAAAAGAACTGCCCCAGCTGTGCCGGCTATTTGGTTCTTAATACATGTGGATGAATACACATGAGTTATGTCAATATATTTTTAGGCGTGGAAGTAATTTTATTTTTTAGACTTGTGCAACAAGTCATTCAGAAGTAGCATGTTTGTTCTTATTTTTCTAAATGGGCATATTCTTTTCCCATTTTAATTAATGGGATTTGTGCCACTGATATCAGAATGGAAGAACCTGGACCAATATGCTGAAAGCTATTAATAAGGAAGAATTTATACAAAACACCAGGCTTTTAATAATGTACTACACACAAGTGGAAGACTACAGGGAAAACATTTGAAAATATCAAACAATCTAAAACAGAACTACTAAAAAGCAACTGTGAAAATGGGGTAAACTTCAGCATATATTTTCATGTTACTACTATGCCACAACTTCAAAAATTCACCCAAATTAAACTACTTATGCAGAATATTCAATTTGTGCTCCATTTTCTATGTCTTAGAAGCATTCAAGTATTAAATTTGCAGTAAGCCAATGCATTCAGTAGAAATGTCACTGACACAGCAGACAGAATTTTCCTCTTTAGCTTTACCAGGCCTTCTTTTATCAGTACAGAGAGGAAAGGAGATATTCATGTTAATGAATCCCTGCCTGGGATTTGTATATGTTTAGTGGTTATCACGAAAGCAAACAAGCAAAACCCCAAACTAAGTCATATAAAGTACATAAAAGTGTGAATAAGTGCATGTGGAAATTTTATTTTTGGTCATCCAAAAGAGGAAAATAAATTCATTACATTCCTTATCAAATAATTAAAACTACACATAACTGCGAGTTCAAATACTACCCAGGTAGCCTACCATATTCCATCAGTCAATTGCATTTAATCAATTTGTTAAAATATATATTTATATATTTAAAATATATATCTTCACTGTCAAAATGCAATCCTATCTTTCTTGGTTAAAGGGAACATTAGAAGGTTTTTGAAAGTGCTATCATGCATTCGTGACTACTTTCTAAAATGAACATTCCAAAAAAATGTAATACTGGTTGAGATGCTCTATCCTAGACCAACACTCATTTAATCATTAATTTAGTAGGTTTATACCATTCCAAGTCTGCTGATGGCCTACCCACATCCATTAAAAACAATGAAATTGCCACGTGGTCTACACATCTTGCCAACATAAATAAATAAATAAAATGTAAGTCCCTAATATCAGTATTTCACTTCACTAGATCTCAGCACATTCTTCTCTGCAAAGACCTTAGCAGACAGGGACAACAGGTTTTTGGATGCCAGTTTTGCTGCCTCTCTGCAATGAGCCGAGCGTAAGTTGACAGGCACAGAGGACAGGCACAGTCAGGATGCTCATTACATTGGCATCCAGTGCAAGCAGCCTCTTGGGTCTGCTGTTAGCAGTTTTCAGCTGCTTTGTAAAACATGAGCTTACTGGTCTGTCCTTCTAGAATGTTAAATAAATAGAAAGACAGATAAATGAGAGAGAAGACAGACAAACACCTGATCCAGAGCATTAGAGAGAAGAAAGTATACTGTATCCTATGCTTCTGCATTCTTTGACTAGTTTCTTTCATGTTCTTCGTTAGTTTACCACTAACATTGTGAGAACATACAAGCCAGATAACATGTAGGACCAACATAAATGATCTAATTCAAAAGAATATCCCTAGTGGATGTTCTTTTCTTCTCTTACAGAAAAACTAATGTTGAAGAGAGATTAACATACTGAACATCTGTGGGAGATCTCATCCACTCATCCAGTTATTCTAAAGGGAGCTTTATCCATGATTTATGATTTTTTTTAATAAGCCTTATAAATATGCATAATAAAACAGAGTTTCAAAGTCTTTCTAGCAGCAAAAGTATGATTAGAAATAGATTTTTCATTTAGAGATTAAAAAATACTTTTATAATTATTTTTCAAACTTCAGAGCTTTCGTAGCTGTGGAGAACAGCCTTGTAGCAAAGCAGATTTTTGTGACCTGAAAGAGCTCTCAGCATATGGATAAGTTAAATGCTTAAAATATTTTGAACCTTTTTAGAAAACAAAAACACCTACTCTTCTCAGCATTTAGTAAGAATTTAAAAAACAATGGAATTTCAAGGCACACCACAGAACTTTGCACTACTGCAGCAATATGCTATTCTAAGCTTTGATCTCCAGAACAAACTAAATTATTTTACTGCTACAAGGGGCACCAAAAATTCCCGTTGAAGCATGTCAGTAACGAAGTTACCTCAACTGACTGTCTGAGGTCAATATTAGTACTTGGTAGTATACCACGGTTTGTTTTAATAAAAACGCAAGAAAAACAGTAAAATTGGTCAATTTAATTAGATAAAATGTGGAAACACCAGTAACATGCTTAAAAAACATAAAGGAAATCATGATATTGTTCCACCATACATGAATGCATAGGAGTTTATTTGCCATGCTTGTAAATTATCAACTAGCTATTTGAATGAGGTAGGCAAAAAGTGAAAAAAACAACAGTGTGATTTAGGTAACCATGCTATGGCTGGCAGATTACGAATAGCAAACACGTCAAACAATAAACAGTGATTAGTTGCTGAGCAATTCAGTGTGTGAAATATGTTCTGAAATTCTACAGAAAACAAACTGAATACGACAAAGGAGAAAGCAAACAACGTATTTGGATAGAGGGACAAATTTGTCCCCTGCAAGTCATGTAAAGTCAATCTTCCTTCTGCCTGTGCCTGGCAAGGCTTCAACAGAAGCATCTTGTTGGATTTCAAGCACAACGTTCTGGGAAAGATTTGGACCAAAAACAGAAGAGCACTAAAGTGATCGGAGGTGCTAACCCCATGATCCATGAAAAACAATTGCACAAGCGATGCCTATTAAATGAGGCTAAGACAAGATGAGATGCTGGGATAAGCTTTATCTTCCACAAAATATTACCACAGAGAAAAAAGCAAATTAAGTGTTCTGCATAGCAATTACAGACAGCTTGAAAAAATAATAATAATAATAATAAAACAATTGTATATGGCAACGAGAAAAGCTTATGTTAGGTGTAAGTGGAATTTCTTAACTGTAGCTCTAGTTAAATACAGAAAAAGGTTACCTAGAAGTTTTGTTAAGACCAGCTTGGACAAATGTCTGTCAGAAGTGGTTTAGACTCAGCTGATCCTGCCCTGGGGTGAGCAGGTGGGCTGGCCAGCTTTGTCATCTGTCTTCAGAAGCTGCTTTGTGATTTGTATACAAAACTGCAAGAATATTTAGAGTATACAAATCATTATTCAAGCCAATCTAGTCACAGGAATTCACAAGCATGCTTTTATTTAAGTCAGACAAACAAATAGCTAGAACTATGCAGCTCTGCTCCGCTGGTGCTGGACATTATTACCATATGTAGCAGTTCTCCAGATATTAGCATCAGCCTGCTATAAATATGCCTAGCAGCTGGTGATAGCATGTAAGGCAGAGGGATACGCAAGCCGTAAGATGAACATCCACACAGAAGCAGTCCTACCAGCACTGCAGGTCTGGCAGCAGTAACACGGGGAGGCAAGGCAGAGTTTTGGCTGTGGCCGGCCAGAGCTCATAATTAACTCTACGGCAGCAACATTGCTCCGTGCAATTAAAGCGCCACACGTTCCTTGAAAACCCCCAGATTCTCATTGCTATGCTACCTCAGCCAACAAATCATCTTTTTAAAGCAAGTAACATGCAGAACCATAGTATTGTTTAAACAGATATTTAAAAATGTTTCTGCATGAACGTTTGTAAATCCAGAAGCTGTGGTTACTGAGGACGGCAGTTAATGGTCTCCCAGGCAGAAGATGCTTCAGTATATCACTGCACGAATGTTTCAGAAGCAAAAACTGGAAATTCTTGTATTTTTAGTTGGGCCCTGGGGACGTTTGTTTGCTGCTCCTGAACACCAGCCTACCTTGGTCTACCATGGCCTCAGGGGGTAGATGTAGAGGGGGAGTGACACTAGAGCACTATCACACTAATGAAACTCCCTAAAAACAAGCATCTCAGAGACAGGACTGACATTAAGAACTTCTGGCTTCAGCTCAGAAATATGACCTCAGCTGTTCTCCTCCAGCAATAAGCGAACGTTATGAATATCAGCTTACCATAACATAGATTTGAAGTCCTGTCTTTAAATTATCATGTTATCCCCTTTCTGCTGTGCTATCCAAAAACCAGATATTCTCAGAAGTGTCTGTATAAAATACTTTTATAGAGAGTATTTGAAACACAGGTACTGGGGAACCAGAGGTACAGCTCATGTGCCCAGCGGAGTCCAGGCCCCAGACTATTCAGATTCTGTTTGTGCGCGCCATCGTCTTTTCAAACGCTGACGGATTATATTGCTTATTGACACCAACTGATAAAAACAGAGGAAGGTAATACCAGAATAATCAGATAAGCAGGGATAAAAGGTAATCAAGCCCCAGATAGATTATTATACTTCAGTTCTAATTAAGGGCTAAAACCTTTCCTAAGGAGATTGTCTGTTAATGCAATATTTTATGCAGACTTTAAACTTGTGCACCTGTCACTGCTTAACACCTAGCTCTAAGGTGTATGCTCTAGTGCCCCAAATAATGTTTGCTTCCAGACCTAATGTTTATTAGGATTTGTTATTTTTGACAGTTATGGAAATCTCATTAAAGGCATTTGAAAATAAACATACTAAGCATTCACAGGTTGATATTTTAAGGTAGGAAATAATCAGTACCACCTACTGTTATTCAGGATTACAGGATACTTGCTTCAGTTTTAGCAATTAGCCAAAGCATTTTGGTCCAGATTTTTAAAGATATTAAGGCCGATTTTTCCTAAAGAGAATTAGCATCCATCAAAGGTCTACGCTTTTTTTGCAAGATAGCATCATTAAATGTTCTTAAACAACTGGATCGTTCTATGCAAATATGAAAGATTAAATAACTGTTCTAAGGAGAACTTCCATTTTTTATTTTCTAAGGAAATAAAGAGAAAAAAAGTGACCCAGGTATTTCAAAACAGACATCTAGAGATCATTAGCTTCTACACGGGTCTAGAAGCCCCCGAGACCTTAACATTTGGCTCCAGAATCAATTAGTTTATTGTACTAGAACATTATTTTAATCAACTTTCACAAACTGGAGCAATTTATTTTGAACTAATTCACGTATAATTTACCAGTCAAGGATTTACTTCACATTTAAGGCTTCATTACTTTATGATAGCACTTATAGGACAAGATGCACTTTTTTTTTTAAATAGTCTCTTGGAATTTTGTTTTCTTTTGGGCCTCTAGATAAATCCCAAAGTTATGACTGGATTTCCCATTCAGTGAAATATTGAATCATTTAAGCTATCCAGGCCTTGAATCTGCTCACATACAGTCACGTGAATTTCACGCAAGGCAAGATTTGAAACAATGAAAGAGTCATTTAATTCATAGTAAATAATGATATAATAAATTTAAAATATATAGCTGTGACAGACAAGATCTGTAGTTCAGGGTTGTTTAAGTTGAAAAAAAAAATCCACCCACCCCCCCCCGAAAACACTTCAGAAAGAACAATCCAGTTCTGCTTCTGTGAGATAACCCACAGAGCATATGCATTTTGAATTCTTTCACACAGTTTTGCAACGGCTCTGAGAGGATGTATCCCTTCAGTCGCAGAACTAAACTGTTTTCACATGGTTTTCAGACCTACATCACATTTGCAGCGCAAGCATATTTTACTCTGTGCAGCATTTTTTGAGAGCGCTGCACGCTGTGACACAGCCCTTCTCCCACACTTCCTCACAGGTAAAGCTCATTGGCACAAGCATTTTGTTCTTTAAGCATTTAGGCAATGCCACCAAAAGAAAGGATCAAAAGAAAGCTTGTTACTTTCTACTAAAGAAACGGATGTTCCGAGTATGAATACAGTAGGTGTTGGGTACTCTACAGCCGTAGGACATGCAATGCCATCTTTAACCATACAACAGAAAGAACAATACAGCTCTCCTGTCAATTTATTGCTAGCTTCTTGACTTATGTCTTAAATGTTATCCAGTGAACCATCCTATATTTCAAGTTGCTGAAAATATTCTAAAATTCAATTTTTGCCTAAATTTTGCCAATTTGTCAGCCTTCATCATTTTTCTTTTAATCCACTTTTCTCCTCACAACTTCTCATTCCTGCACTGGTGGAGAAGAAAGCACAGGCACCTCTCAGCACTACTCCCAAGCCCTGTACAAAGGCACCTACTTGGTAAAAGCTACCGTGATACACAGCTCAATTCTGTCTAAAACCTGTTACAAAAAGAGGCAAAAGCGTCAAGTGCATCTATTCCTGATGCACCTTCAGAGTAACTGCCAGCCTTTGCCATTAGTGTTCCAGGATCAGGAATTCATGTCTGTGTGCTCCAGGGACCTAATTCTTGGTTTTCTGTGCACCTGCTGTAGCTTTTGGGCCATTAGATCAGATATTTTTTCACTTCATTTCTTTCCTCAATTAAGGTAATAGCAAGTTTTGCTTAGAATTGCTGGCATAAGGTGTAATTATGATGACAAAACAATTTTAGAGTGTTACTGTAGCTGTACTGTATGTGGTTAGCAAATTAGTTATCTCACAAATCAGAATGCCCATCAAGTCCAAGTATTTCTGGATTGCCTGCAGTAATTACCATTTTGTTCTTGCAGTGATTTTTTCCAAATAGAAAATTGTGTTGCCGGTGTTCTACTTATTAACGTTGGGGGTTACATGTGTTTCCTCCCTGCTTATTGCAGGAAATAACGAGTACTGAAAGTGTGAAAGGAAATTACTGCTGGTAAGGACAACTATAAAGGCAAAATAGCTTTCACTGTCTGGTTTAAATAATGATTGAACGTCCCTCTTAGGGACTTTCTTCATTCAGTCTTGTGACCAGTCGAAGTGTAAATGTTCGGCAATTGTTCAGCAATGTGGAGCACAAAGGTACAATAGTCCCAAGAAGCCAACTATGTCACAAGACAAAACAGAATTTCAATCATTACAGAATAAGTCTCATCTGGAACAAAGCAAAACCATTAACAGCCTTACAGTCTAATTTTGCATTTTGTGCTTTTACTGTTTGAACTTCTGCTGCTCAGTTCCTCCTCACCAGTTTCCAAATGCAGCTCTAGTGCTAAACAGATTCATTTAGGAAAGGCACTGTCCTCATCTATAAGTGCACACATTTGTCTTAGTCAGCCTGAACTACTTGTTCATGTGCTTAAAGCTGTGCAACATCTGTGGGCAGGAGTAAGATCCTTTCTCGCATTCGTCCTGGATTATTACAGGTATTCAGAAGCAGCATTTGTCTCAAGAATGAACATAAAAGTGGCAGTGTTAGTCCAAAACTATCCACTTTGCTGCTGAAATGTCTCCATCTCAACTCTGAGACATTATTACAAAGACCTAATAAGTTCCAGAGGACTTTTTCACAAAGAAAAATAACTCATTTCTAGTACTCAGGCCCAGCTATTTTTCACACCTGCTGAATACAATACAATATACTACTCACACAATAAGGCTTTTAAAATTAAAAAAAAAAGTGATGAACTAGAATGTCAAGTATAGTCTGCTCCAGAAGAAAAAAAAGAAAAAGAAACAATTTATACCTGTCCTGTGCAAAAGAAAAGGAAGAAAAATGCAGACTACTCTCATGATCTCTGAATCCATACGACGTTATACCCTGATTAAAATTGTTCATAAAGTATTTAATAGAGATTTTTTTAACCAGCATTAGTTTCCTTTTAATTAGCTTGCTATACTGTTTTTCCTAATCAGCATCATTAATTTAATTCAGTCAAACGATGAGTACAATTTGTGAACTAAATTCTGCATTTAATTTTACTCAAGTAAACCCGGTCTAAAAAACAAAAAGCAAAATTTGACTGTGTTATTTGCAAGCTCTGAACGAGCATAGAATAGCACACATTTTAACAGTTCAGCCAAGCAGAAAGAGTGTTAGGTTTCTTTCCAAGTTTATTCACTTCAGAATATTCTTTAGCAAATTCAATACCTGGACTAGATATTCTTCATTTAAATATCATCATTTGCAATCCACTAAAACTATTTATGTTTTAGTTCATCATTTGGAACACAATTCTATTAGAAACTTCTCAAAGGAAGGGAGAACTTTCATCATATCTTTGAAAATAGAAGGTTGGACTAGAACTCCATATCACTTGTGTTTTATAAGGAAGATCTGTTAACCTCTTCAGAACTATTAAAGTCATCGATATTCTATAAAATAAACTAACAAAGAGAAAAAAACTGTACTAGTAGAGGCTGAAATCTTCTATTGTTGATCTAGTTGCATTTTTGTAAAACGTTTATGTATTTCATAACAGAAATGTCTGTCCTAAAATGATCATCTTGCAAGAGAGACGTTCCAGTAAGATTTTCTGTACAATATCTAAAAGATTTAATTCTTCCTTAGTTGCAGATTGTGACTTCAATAAGCTGCTCTAACTTTAGTGCATCGCTCAACCTGCTGTAAGTCATCTAAAATCCGTAACTGGATTCTGTGAGACAGAAGAAATTACTGCTTACTGTTATACCATTTTCTCTTTAAGGTTTGCAAGCCTGATGGACCTCTGCTTATGGGCTGAGATCCCCAACACAGGGCAGAAAACAAAGGTTTTCATCAGATAATATTTTTTTGTCCTTGGATTTACTGCAGGTGTCAAAGGCAGCTATTACAAGGTTATTTAAAATAAGTTGACTATTTATTCTGTGGCAAGGTTTTTCCATTGCTCTCTGACATAGATGTGTAAAACAAACCAACCAGCCATATAGAATCTACAGAAAGGCCTTTGTTAACAAAAGAGAAAAAAAAAGTTTCTAAAACCTAACAATCACTTTTCTAATTAAAAAAATATATATAAAGTTAGGAACCTCACAGAAGCTCTTTCAATAATCCGTCTCCCACATTCTCCAATAGCTTTTCAGGAACAGGACCTACATGTGTGTGTATATATATATATATATATATATATATAATCCTGCTTTTATATATATATATATATATATATAATATCTATACATACATACACACACAGCAAACGGGGTCAGAACAGATCTTGAACAAAGATCAAGAGATGTTACAGGAAGAGCAGGGAACTCTAAGACCTATCTGCACCTGAAAGAACGTGATCTCAGGCCAGACAAACTGTAGCCAACAGAGTGTGGCAACCAATACCTCTCCCTCCCTGTCTCATTCTCTCAAATTCCTTTTTTTTCCTGGGAAAGGGACAGACAAAGAAACTCTAACCCCAAAATAATCTGTGTGCAAGAAGAAAGGGAAATGAGTGTAATCTGGGCATGTGAAACACATTTTGTTAGTGTTGCAGTAGGACCGTAAATCACATTTCGAAGTGATGTTGTCATTAATGACATCATGCAGCAAACGTGCTACAGCAATTACCACAGCCCCCTCTGCTCTTTGAATTCTCAGCCTTTTCCCGACACTGGCAGTTCCGCACAAGCCTTCGCCCCTCATTCTGCAGCAATCAACAACAGACTAACAAACTTTGTGTACTTTTGGCCAGCTCTTCCTCTGGCTGCTGTGACAAAGTACACGTCTCTGAGGATTTTTTTCATAGCCTTGGTGCTACGACACTTCCTAATTAATGCAGCTCTACATCAGACTGCATGAGACCACCCCCTTTTCAGCATCCAGTTCTCAGGTGCCTGTAGCACACTACAGTATTTGTTCTGTAATGCTAAACCCCACAATGTGCCGCACCTGGCATGCATGCAACTTCTGCGGCACTTCGACCTACTCTCGTGGTGCAGGTCCACATGGACAGTCACTGCTCATGGTACACAAGCTCTACATATTTTAACAAGAACGTGTTACGTATGTGCTTACTGAAATTGCACATTTGCAGTCTTAATTTTGTTAAAATGCCCATTTCTTCCTAACTCCTTCCTTCCATTTTTGCCCTATTGCAGCTATTCTGACAGGAAAGTCATTGATAGCTTTTCACTAAGTCTGAAATCTTTATGTGCCTAGTCTTTTCCACCCCTGCAGGAGAGGGAAGATAATGTCTCCTTCATAAAGGACAAATCAATAACTGTGCCATTCCAGCTGGATGCTTGGTGAAGATCTTCAAGAACATGTTGTGTATGCCCCCCTTGGTAGGTTATTACAGTGCTTTACTGTTGTTCCTTAGAGCTTTGCCTGATGTCCAATAAACCACTTCTGCTGTAATTTAAGCACCCTGCTCATTATGTGTAACACAGCAGGAAGAGTTTCTTACCTCTCACCTATCTGAAAACTCTCAGGACAAAAAAAGACAGCTCTGGGTCTAGACAAATTCAGCCTCAACTGCAACCTTTCCTCACAGGGCATGGTCTAGGGGTGATCGTTCTCAGATTCCGTCTCTTCTCAACCTCTGTTTAGTCCTTATCTTATCCACACACAGGAGATGGAGACCACATCTGAAGCCTTATGAGAGCAGAAGAAATAATTTGGATTAATAATAATAATAATTCTACAGAGTGTTCTGGCTTCTATTTTTGATTCAACACAATCCTCTCTCTGATTTTAGGTCAAGTTAAAAATATCCAAATTAAACAGCTTAATTACTTGGAAAAAGGTAAACAAACAACTTCCAGGAAAGAAACTGTGGTCAGCAGCATGAGTGTAGCTTAATGACACAAAAAAACAAGGCAGAGGGGCAGGTGGAGCAGAGCACTTCATGAAATTTGAACTCAGATGGAAATCAGGGTCAAAAATACTTTTTAAAATAAAAAATTAATAAATAATTCTATTTTGCTATCTTTGTTACAGCCACTGAAAACAAACTATAAGACAGAACACCAGGACTGCTCTTCATGCATAGCCAAGTCTCATTCTATTACCCCCATCGTACAAATGCAGAATCTGCAGCACATTTGGCAATCTGCCTAGAAGTAATACTTTTTTATTGATTCTTATTGACCTAGTGTAAGTATGGCACCATACTTAACGTGTGAAGAAATTTTGATTAAAAACAACAAGGATGCTGTAACGAAAACTTCCCCTTACACCACCCTCCATAAGCTGACTAAGCTGCCAAGGAAAATGGAGAACGCTGAAGGCAGAGCAGTGCACACTAAGGACACATCCATCCGTGGAGCTGAAGGTTTTGAGACAAATACCAGAGGGCTCGCTCACACAGGAGGTGTTACATACCATTTTGCATGTCACGGAGTGAAACTGTGGCAAGCAACTGGTGACTGACTCACAACACAACATTAACATCACTGATAACGTCTTTGACCTTGGTTGGCCATGTACAGCTGGCTCTGTTGTGAGCTAAAACACCATAAATATTTTCCTTGAAGTGTCGGGGGGCACTTTTTTATTTTTTTTGCTGTCTTGTATTGGCAATTTGGCTTGGAAAATAAATTAAAATCTAAAATAAAAGGCAGATGAAGTACGGCTCTTTTAACAAGAACAATTCTTTTTGGACCAAATTCCAGAAATAGAGAATATTTTTAGCTAAAGTGTATTTGGGATACTGCTTTATACTATCATGTTTTATTACAACTTCCATTAGTATTGCATGTTGTCTGCTGTAATAATGCTCTGATCAATAGCCTGGACTGCAGGCAAATAAGCAGGAACCACAAGGAGCAAATTAAAATGCAAAATTTGCACTCTGAAGACCAGAAGGCTTGAGAGCCTTCCTACACACATCAGATAAGATCATTATTTCTACACCAAATTTAAGATGCATGTTTACAGATTGTTTTGCTGCATCTTTCAAAGCCATTCTAAGAATGTACTCAACAGGAATCAAATTTTTGCTCCATCTTAACTTACTGAACGGCTTCTGCCTGATCATACCAGAAATTACACCTGAGTGACCAGGAATTAAATTTTCAACCTAAAGCATTTCCTGAACTATGATCACATGAAAAGGTGGCACATTTTACACTTGCAGCATAGCAATCACACCTGTTCTCTCAAAAGCTCTTTTCATTAATAATTTGAGCCACTGGTTTGTTGAAAAGTGACTATTCGGTGAAGCAGGCAAGGCAAGAATTTCACAGTGACTGCAGGACACATCACGATGCTCCCTTACTGGCTGTGGTTTGACATTACTAAGCCATGGACAGCAACATCTCAGTTTCTCAAATTTGTATCCTTATTCTCCTTTCCTGCTGTACCAATTCTTCAGCGCTACTGTGGCAACTGTTTGCATGGCTACAGCTTGACCTGGCAGAAACCCAGAGAGGTAAAAATATAGATTTTTTTTTTTTTTAAGCCAGTTTCACAGCCCAGATCCTAGATGTGGCTGCCCAAGTCACATTAGCACAACTGCAGAGGTGACATGAGGACACAGAAAGGAGAGACAGGCCGCAGCATCGCAAAGGGCAGCATCACTGCCAAACCCTGTTTAACATGAAACCACAGCCACAGGGAGACTTGCGTCAGAAATGGAGATGTGTCCTCCGCTCCTGCCCTACGCCTCCGTGACTCACCAGCCCACTGCTTGTTGGGCTGGGCTGCCAACTGGGAATATACAACTGAAACAACCTGTGTTAGAAACATCCTCCTCCCTTGTTTGAGAAAGGTTCAATAATTCTATAGAACAGAGAAGGGATGTTTAGGAATTCATTTTTAAATCCAAGGCCACCGTAATGATGCCATTTTCATCGCAGCCCTGTGGCTATCCTGGCAGAACTCGAGGCTGGTAGCCTGGGGCTCCAGGAAGGGTACCAGCTGTCGCAAGGCAAACATCTGGGAGCTCAGCAGCTCCCCAGGGCACTCCGTGGCACCGTCCTGCCGTCTGTTCAGCAGCAAGCCTGCCCGAGCTGGTGGGGCAGCCTTACCGGACACAAACTACCACATTAATCTGAATGATCTTGAAAGTCAACCTACAGAAAATAGCTTTCAGGTCTCAGTTTATACAACACAAAACCTCAGCTTTAATGAAATAGTACAAGACGTAACATCTAGAGAATGGGCATTGGACCAGCTCCGAAACAATCTACCTTTGTAGAGACCACCGGTACATCAGACGAGAGCTTTTAACATCAGCTTGGCCTGAGTATTCCTTCACAAGTGACAATTTGTCAACAATACCTGATAAAACGTCATTGCATTTAGGAACACGTTTACAGGAGTGTCCTACTGCTTTCTACTGATCCATTTCTATCATTATCATCTCCTAAATCTTTAGCTAGGTACTTTCAGTCATTGATCCAAGATAGCAGTTCTTTTAGCTATGACAATAATCTATGGGATAAATTAGGTCTCATTAGACTGATTGTAGGGAGACAAGTGCAAGAGGAGATCGTTTATAAATTAGTCAGGCAGAGAATATTCCGAGCACATTTCCAGCACCACTGATTAGGCTGAAAAATTCACTAGCAGGAAATAAAGCCTAAAGAAAAAATCAATCAGGCTTACTAATTAATGGCAAATGAGCATTTATCTGCAATTGTTTCCTTAACAGCAACCTCTCTTAGTCTTCAAAATATCATAAAACAGTTATTGTTTATATTTTGGCAATACTCAATCCTAATGAGGATTAAGAAATCATTATTCAAGATGTTATACAAGCACAAACAGTCATACTCTGAACTGTAGTGCAGGGCAAAATAGGATTCGAGATAGAAAGACAGGAGCCAGGAAAACCATTCACAGTGATATGAGAAGGTCCAGACTTCTCGTTGTGTGCCTGTCTCAGTCTCTCAGTAGGAACAGCATAGGAGAGGAAGCCAGAAGGAACATGGCAAAGAGCCCAAGGGAATGAAGAGGAAGTACAGGAAGAAGGAAATGCATGGATCCTGCATATTGCAGCACATTAGATGCAGCCTCTAGATGCCTGTTAGCACAGCTCTGTGCAGGAAGTTTGTACACGTTGTTTTCCAGGAGCCACAGCTTCATTTCAAGGCATGCGCAATACAGGGGACTCAAAGGACACTTTTGAGCATCCTATAGACTGGAAAAGCAGCAGTGTGTTTTTCGGGCAGTGTTGGGTCCCAGCTAACGAGCACAGTGCTTGGCTAGCATAGCTTTACAGCTCCGTCAGCCTGGAGCACTGGGAACACAAATTCATTTCTCTCAGGAGAGGGAACAAATACAAACCTCCTGCCCGGGGAAATCCAGCACAGCCCTTCACCCCTCACCACATCCTACCTTCTTCTCCCTTTCTTTCTGGATGAGGTTTGAGCTTTGGAGAACACAGATACCCCAAGGTGCTACAAAATGCTCCTTGTGCCCCATCCTTCCCGCTCTTGCTCACTTTACCCCTGAAAATCATTGTAACCATCCAGTATCCTAAATGCAATTGTATATATATATATATATGTTAATTGTAGGCTTGACTTTGAATTCAACATTGCGTTCATATCATCATTTGAAGTTTATTATGCAGCTGAAATTCTTTGCAATTCCATACTGTATTTGTTTTTATTCATCACACTTATGTTTCAAAACAAACAAACAAAAAAACCAACATCTAAATCTTGTCCATAAGATGAAAACATCCATCATTTCACACATAAACAGTTCTATAACTTCTCCCAGGGAAGAAGAAATAGTCCTTTTTGTATGATTCACAAAAAGGGATAATAAGAGTTTTGCACATTTACACTGTTAATAGCTTTTCTACAGACACCAAATGATGACAGAACATGCTGCTGCTTTCTGTGTTCCAATTAATACAGGCCAGCAGAGACATCCCACTTTGCTCCAGCATATTCTGGGCATGCGATTTCATCTTCCCCACAGTCGTTTTTATGTTTACCTACCACAGAAGTAATTTTTAAAGAGAAAAGAACCAACAGAATAAGCTTAAAGGCAGTTCCTCAGTACGGGCAGTTTGCAATGTCTTACTTGAGTTCATTTGTATTACAGCAACGGTCTGCAAACTACTAGAGATATTTACAAATAGAAACAGGTTCACATAAAATTTTAAGTATTGAAAAAGCATGAGAAGCTTTTTGGAAAAAGCATCAGCAATCAAGTTAAGGACTGATATTTATACAGAATGTTATATTGAACACTTTAAGAAGGGTGCCTGTGAGAATTTTTAGTAGATTGGTGCCTTCATACCTTAAAAGAGCCTTTAAAAATATAATTATACAATAATTAATACTCCTTTAATAGTTGGTATGATGTTCATGACAAAGAGCTGCTAATGAAGGAAATCTAGAAACAAAAGTATAATCTACAGTTTGATTAAAATGATATACTTTTTTCTGATCTGCTTTCAGCAAGTCATAAATATACATAAGATAGACAGAACTGTGAACTTCCTCGGTTTTATTCCCTTTTGTTAGTTTATTTTCCAATGCCTGCTTTCTTTCATATAGAGCAGGCTTCAGTGAGAAATTTTTTCTTCCCACTTTTTCATACATTCTGTAATATTCTTGCTTGCACAGAGTCACTTTATCACTTTGACTTGAGCAGCTAGTTAGTGTTTGTTCAAGACATTTCATATTGTTTCTGTGTTGTGAAAAAAGACTCATGGGATCAAACACCCTGTTCCTCTGAACAGAAGATAAACCCATTGCACAAGGTGGTGCTGTCTTTAAAGCAAGGGCAGGACTTAACTCAGCTCTCTTATTTGCAGATACAGGCAACTGCCTCACAGGTTTCTGCTCTGTAATATTCACATGCACACACTTGAGTCTCCTCAGTTTGTGCAGAAGAGATATCCCAAACAAGTATACTCTGACACCTCTGCGGATTTTGTCTTGCACACTTTTCAAGCAAAGCCTTTACCCACACAATGCAAATAAACTACGCAACTTTAAATTTGCCTTAGTTTGGAGAGGGGATGTATAACCTTTTGGCCAGGTAGAAGCACTGCTGTTTCATAAAGAATCAAATGTTTCTCACTGGTGTTGTTAAATGAAGCATCAGTACACAGATCAATCTTACTGATCTTTTCCTCACTTGATTCTTAGCAGACACAAGAACAGGAATTAGCCCTTAAATTGAAGAACAAGATTCACAAGTTGGCCTGATCCAGAATCTGTTGTGCTGTCTATCAGGCAATTCAAACCCGTGAAGGCAGCAGGCAGCCCTTGTGTTTGTGCTCATCAAGAAATAAACTATGCACCAGAAGTACTCAGGACAACTTTTGTTCTCATTTCCAGAACCACACAAACATGTTTTGTTACATTATTATAAATCATTACTGATTTTAAAGTAAATTTTGTAATCTTTAAAAAACCAGTGTTAATGCATTACCTGTGCACACTGTTTTCATCATCATAATTTGCCTGTGACTGCCTCTTTGGAGGCTGACAAGATTTTGGATCTAGGGCTCAATGTATGTTTGTTAGCAGTGCACGTTATTATCACATTTAAGGGGACATTCTGTTTCCTATAGACTGTGCCTACTCTGCCATGGTGTGGCTGAGTATGTTTGCCAGCTACAAGGGCAATTATTGGGGTCACTGCCATTTGCTATTTGCATACTTTACAAGCAGAATAGACCATCATTTTGCCTCTATGTGTATTTCAATAAAAGCCATGAAAGCAAACAGCATTTTCTATTTTATGTAGCAAAACCAGAGCAATTATAAGAATGAAACTGTCATAAATCTAAATGTTTAGAGATAGCAAAGCAGCAGCTGGGGAAATATGCATATGCGCATACACAAATATTCAATTCTAAATACAAAAGTGTTCTTCTTTAGTGAGTGAGAAAAATGCCAAGTTATATTGAATTGATCAGCAGCCTGATCTGAATACAAGTTTTCTGCAAGCCAGTGATACTGAAGATATTGAAATAAAAGCATCAGGGAGAGAATATATTTTGCTTAATTATACTGAGACACTTTTATAGCAAAAAACATTTTTTTTTGCAGATAAATCTTAGAACTTGGAGTGCAAGGACATAAAAGGGGGAACATTCTAAAGATTATTTTTTTTCTAGCCAAGGAAAACAGTGATCTTTGTTTCTTCCTATTTTATAGGCACATATCAGGACAGATCTTGACTACACAAGCAAAATTCCAAATGAATTTGAGCCTACTAGTGCAAAGGGACACTACATGGTGCAAACATGCTGCATTGACCACCAGCACACAAATCCCTTTTTTGTAATCATTTTCATTCTGCTACAGAAACTACATTTACTGAAAATATTGCCCAAGCCTGTCAGATGCCACCCAGAGTGGAGAAGGAGGTTGTATCCTTTTGTTTAGTCAAAAAAACGAATGTCTCTGAGATGAGCAGTGAGACAGGCTACCGCAATTTGTTCCTCATGTGTTCATATTGTGCTAAAAACTGTGCTGAAGATTATGTAAAAGCTCCAAAACCCCTCTTTCAGTGTACATGGTTTCAGCTTTGCATTGATTATTGTTATTAAGCCCTCAGGCTACAAGGCATCTGACAGCTTGCTGCCATATATATTCAATACATGCTTCATAAGGCAACATCTGTCATGCCCCATGGATATACCATACATATATTTACATTGAAGTTCCAGGATCAATAGCCTGACTTGAAAATGTAATTAATTTACCACTCAGAGGACAAGCATGTCTTACCATTTCAGCCTTCCAAGTACAGCCCCTAATTATTTTTCTTCTTTAGAGAATCAGAGGGAAAAAACATCTTACATGGATTAGTGCAAATTTAGAATCCTTTTTAGGCTAAAGAAACAGAGTGGTTTTGAGGAGATTAACTATTAAATATTTCACTGATTATTGATTTTTATTTCAGTGATATAACCTAGCAAAGAAATCCTTTACTTCCACACCAAAAAGATTATGACACAGGCACCAGAACTCCAGAGCAGGGGCAGCCAGCAGAACTAGCGAGGATGGTTAAAATCCTCCTGAAGAGGTACCTCAGTTTTGGAAAAAGGCAGGTCCTTGAATACATTCAAAAAGAATTTAAAAGCATCTTTGCTTTTAAAAAGTGACTTAAATTCAGTCTGGAACGTCCTGACTTGGGCTCAGTGAAGTAAGCAGGCACTTGCCTTATATACCTCTATACAGAACATTTTTTTCCTATGTTTTCTCCCGTATGCATCTAAGATTACAGTCTGATTGAAATACTAGTAGGAGGAAGAGGAGAGTAGAAACAAGAAGATGAAATGTTTTCTTTCACATAGCAAACATGTTCAAAGGTTAAACTAATTCCTGTTTCAGCAATAGCAAGACAACACAACTTCAACTTGCCGTTGTTAGACTACCCTGGAAATGCTGAGTTCACACTCAATCTGCCTGTGAAAATAACAGTTTTTAAAGAAGTATCCACATCACGCACATCATATCATTATTTATTCTTGAATATCACTGTCTCACTTCACTACTCACCATTTTTATGCTTCTGCAGTCAGTGATAAGTTCAGATAATGGAGAATATGCCAGGACATGCACCTCCTGGCACTGAGCAGCTACTGCTTAAAAATAGACCATAAAGCATAAAAATAAGTTTAAGCTTTGGAATAAACATAGTCTCAAGTTCTTATTCTTCCTGCCACTAGCCATTTCAGCATGAAAGCAGTTTCAAAAAGCACCCGCAAAAGCAGCATAAAGGAATAAAACGAGTGAGAGCATCCAACAAGCCGAGGTTCAGCTGTGGTCAGAATAAAGGATTCTTAACAGCTCTCACCCAATGACACCTTGTAACAGTCTACTCATTTTACATCACATGCTGAATACCAGTATTTTGGAAGGTGCTGCAGTGAGGAAAAATGCAAACAGTGAGTGGAACCAGAAAATTTAAGAACTGTAGTAAGGAGAGAATCTTAAGGATAGTTCAGAAAGGAGGCAGCTTTCTGCCCTGGATTTTTCTGCAAGCAGAACACACTAAATTTGGATGTGGATTTGACAGGCATTTTTCCATCGTTAATTTTGAGTACTATTGGATTCACTACAGGTTTGGATGCTATACCAGGGTTAGAAAAATTCTCTGAAATGGAGACAAGAAAACCAGTGGAGTGTCTGATGATTGAAACGTGATCCAGACCAAATGCTGTCAATTTTGCCCTCAAAGTTTTCACTTTTTTTTTTTTTGCAAGTTGCTCTTGCAAAGTAACTCACTGTTACTGCTGTTAGCTGTGCTTCTCCTAAGACATGCATAGTCTCTACACGAAACAACTCTTGGTAGGAACAAGACCTTTTCTTGTATCAAGAACCCAAAGATAAACAGCTTTTAGAAAATGTACACAAAATGGTGTAGAATAACACTATAACAAATGGTGTAGAATAATACTATAAAACTCTCTCAGCCAGAGCTGAGCCAGGGCTCCCCCAAGAGTCCTGAAAGCTTAGAATGTGAGAATGGAGGATTTCAGAGCCTGGATCTTGAGAAGAGGACTTCTTAAGGACTTCAGTTCTCAAGTTTTCACAGTTCCCAGTCAGCCTGCCAGACAGGCTGTTAAGAAATCAGCTCGCCCATGCTTTCTCTCATTGTGCTAAAAAGGCTGCCAAGCATGGGGGAATAATGAGCTGACAGGATACCAGACCTATGGCCACAATTTACACGCTTCCATAAAGCAATTACATTTTGAATATTTTGAATATTCAAATACTTCTGCAATTGAAAAACGTTGGCAGAATATATTTCACCTGGCCAAACTGAACGACAGCTCAGCATGATCTACTTTTAAAAAGTGAAGGCCAATTGATATCATATTAGGAAATGCAAGGCCAGTTCTACTTTTATTTCTGTTTAAATGGGCTTATATCCTCCCACTTTCCCCATTGGCTCAGCTGGAAGTCAGATTTCACGCGGGAACCTTCTGCAGTGGTTCCTGTCACCAAAAAAATAAATAAATAATAATATCCCCACAAAACCAGAACACTTCACTATTGGCAGAGTTGTAGTATAATTAAAATGAAAAAGAGCAACGCAATGAGTACATCCACCTTGGTATGGTGGATGAGCATACCCACCTTGATGGTAAAAATAATTAAAAAATCTGTTTTGAAACCTTACTTTGTGTTCTGTGCTCCAGGACTGGCAGTCCAAAGAGTATGTTCCTCCTCAGACAGTTAGTCCAAAGAAGAACAAAGCTGATAACTATACACGATTTAGGAAATACATTGTGCTTTTTCAGTTTACGAGGTTGTTTTCCAGAATGGAATGATTTCATTACTGAGTCCTATATATTCTTATTCTCATAGTTATTTTAGATGCATTTAATTTTAGTGGTGATAATACAATTTGGAACTGTCTTTAAACATTGGTCCTGTACACACCCGTATGCAGGCAACTGGTGCTGTTATATTTATCTAGACACAACTCATTTCCATGTGCAGAAAAACAAGCAAGTACAGATATGAAGATAGGAATAGAGCTGACACCTGACTATAGGGACCCATCTGCATGATTACATCCAGCAGCCTGTGCAAACATGCTATATTAACTTCCTGTAGCATCAGTTTAGAGCTTTCATCACCTAGACAGAAGTTTAAATTATTGCCTGTCTTCCTCCTACTTCAGTAAATATGAAGGCACCTGCCTGCCTCTCTGGAGGGGAGGAACACACAAATGCATTGAGCTTCTCTAATCACACGGGCTGTGCAGCAGCAAGGATTTACCTTAAAAATTATCCAAGAGGCAACAACTGGTATTGACCTAATGAGAAAAGGGTAGTTTGGCTGATACACTTCCATCTGTACCGAAGAGATGTTGCCACCTGAAGCTTCTAGGTGTGCTGCCTCATCTGGGGCGTGAAGAGCTATGAAGCGTCTGTCAGGGGCTCAGTGACCAGTCACCAAGTGATGGCAAGAGCCCTATGGCAACTACTTCACTGATTTTCTTAGAGGCAGCATGTTTCCTTCTCGTTCTGCCAGTCTCTCCATTACGCACTGCTGTCTTTGACAAAGAATTATTATTCTTTGAATCTCTTAATATTTACCATATTTAAGACCAAAATATTAAAAGGGGTACACATGGTATTATCAGCCAAGGGATTCACTCCCACTCTCTATAAAAAAAATTTTTTTTTAAACATGACATGCACTGTAATCAACTTCTTTGAAATCCGAGCAATCCAAGGGAATTTTAATATGGTAATGCTTACTTGCAATAACCCTTATCAATCTTTACCAGTGATGACACTATTAATTATAACCTACTAATTTGTAAACAGGTGAATGTTTAATGTTCCTTTATTTATTTTTTTAAAGAAAACCTCAAGCGGAAAGTTGAAATCTTATGTTTATTTGTTACTATCTTTTTAGTACTGTATCACTTAATAACATGTTTAAAATTTAAAAAGACCTAGAGGGATTAGAAAGGCATTAAGAAGTTCCCTGGGTGACCTAAGCTAATTGTAGCATCTCAGGTCATGTTTGCAGTCACAGGTCAAAATAAATCTGTCAGTACCTAAAAATTAGTATTTTAAAGGGGTGTACAGGCATCTCAGATATGATCATGCTTCCTGTTCACTTGCCATTTTAATTCTTTCACAAGCTATTCAGATGGGTGTCTTCAAAACTGACACTGTTAAGTCACGGAAAAGTTGGGGAATAGAAGGGAATCTTTGCTTCTGTTCACAGCACATTGTTTCTGATGTTGACAAATAGGAAGGAAAAAGAAAAAAAGCTTTTGAAAGACACTTGAAAGTTTTTAAGTATGCCAGTGAAGCTATTCTTCATGGATTAAAACATTTGGTCTTTTCCTGGGAGAAATTTTACTGATGTATGATTCAACTTCTCTAGCTTTAGTACCAACAATAAATCCAGCATTATGCATTGTTAACACAGTAATTACACTTTCCACTTCATAAACCAGCCTGTCGTCATCTCGAGATCTGTGCCATCTGGAGGGCCAGCTGACAGCGCAGTCACCTGGGATCCAGTAGGAAGCTGAGCTTCAATTGCATATCTTGCTCACATTGCATTATACAAGCAAATAACAAATTTTGTCAAGCCATTCACAGTGCCTTGTATTGAAAACAAATTTTGTCAATTAAAATATAACTGAATGTTCATTTATCTAAACCAAGAAATGAATTATTCATGCTTTGAACATTCTTTATTCCAGACACCCTTTGTCTCTTCATCTAGAATGATGAGAATTAGCCTCAAAGGAAGGCCTTGCACGTTGCTATGCTTTTGGTATTCCTGATGGAAAATAAGATTTTCAAAAGGATCGGCCTAACTTCAGAGCAGGAACCACTTTTGAAATCGGAACAGGGCATACAGTCTGATTATATATTCTGAATTATTATGTTCCTTGTCAAGAACAGATCAGGGAAATAACAATACACCCAGAAAGTTATGCTTCAGTAAAGCCAGACTTTGGAGTGCATGAAGCCTTTTCAGACAGGCTCACAGATGCACTACCTTCTGCAGATTCCAGAGATGAAGCTTTCTTTTCAGTATTCCAGCAGCTCTAAGAGCTGCCCAAGCATGGCCATTCAACCACATAAACCCACTGCATTCTCCACAGGTAGGTTCCTGCCTCTTCCTCCATGCCGAGGAGACAGAATGACATGCAGCCTCCACTCTGAATTCCTCCCCAGCTTTGCCATCTTCATGTCAGCAGCATTTGTTAATTCTTAGTTTTGAATCCTGCTGTAAGACAGTTTGACATTTCTTTACATTTTTTTTTTAAACAACGACATGAAAAATTATCATCATAACGTACTTCCCAGTAGGATAAATCAATTAGTAACTAAAAATACAAAATCAGATTCAGATTTGTCAACTGATGCCAATGATGTCTCTGTGGAACCCACATGCTCTGCAGAATCAGCTGTTATTATGCATGTTCTGATAAAGTAACTTGATTTCTCTGTGCTTCAGCTGACAAAGTAGGTTTGCTTTTTTTTTCTTGGCCTCCTACTCTAAGTTCTTCATAAGACTATCAGCAAGTCTCCCATGTGAATAGCTTTTAACTGGCAAATTCTACTAAGCATGAAGAAAATGTGTGCTTCAGCCTTAGGTTACCTCTAATTAAAACAAAACAAAACACCATAAAGCATCATTTATTTTGTTAGCTGATACGACTGCATCTAGCCGGGGGGGACAAGTAGAAGCCAGAGAACATCTCTTGTGACATAATTCCTTCAAAATTTCATCTAAAGCATGTTGCAGTATAGGAAGGATCTCTTTCCTAATCACTGAAGTGACTTGAATACCCTGGTGACAACCTCAGAGTCAGTGACTCAGTTCAAGCCATATCCATTTGCTCCTGTACCTTTACAGTCGCTGACCGTCTGTACTGAATAAGCGCTATCCGTACTTTTAAAGCAATTACACAATAGCAGATCTTTGCCCCAGACTGCTTGCAACTGATCAATGGCAGTAAAACTACTTTTAACTTCTCAAGATTTACTGTAGACCAACTGATTATTTCCAGTTGGTTTCCAGCATCCCAATAAATTCTGACCTCTTCCAAAAGCCCGCAGAACATCTTGGCTCAGAGTGTGCAGCTTAATTAAACATCAGGAACTGTTACTACAATTTAGTATTTGTGCAAGCAAGATTTCAGAACCATGCAACATCTCATTATAGTGATATATGTGTATATATATATACACACACTTTTTGCTGGGACAGGAATACCACAATATTAAACTGAGATGAACACAAATGAACTGAGCTGTGCTTTGTACAAAGCATACTACCCAGAAGAGACCAAGCTATGGTAATAACAGTGCCGTTTCACCTGCACAGCTTCATTCGGAGTTCTGCAAGCACACTAATATTCACTAGGGTTTACTAGTGCGGAAAACAAGTCCATTTCGTGCGCAGTCCCATTTTCAGGTCTGCCTTCTATCCCATATAAATGTATCACACCTTCTACAAAAGGCTGGAAGCAATCTGAGAGTTGCAAACTTGGGCAGACTTGCATCCTCTACCCAACATATTCACTACTGACTGCTCTTAGAGCCAGCCCTAGGGAGCCATACGGCCCTTTGTTCTGACCCTGCGGCGTTATGCTGAGAGCTCATTTTAAGAGCAAGAGGTTTTCAATTAAGCAGCTATTATCCAGAAATCATTCTGTTCGGTATCTCTTGAATAAAATAGGTGCTTGAGGAAAACTTTAAAAGACCACTGTGAGGAACAAAGCAAATAAATGATTTTCTTGGCTTTTTTCATTAACACTTCCATAGCAAGTATAAGATGAACTCTCCCTCTCTCAAAAAAGGGGGGGAGGCAATCCAATAAAGTCACCAAATAGACATCTCTTTATTGCAGACTAGCACTCTGAATTAATAAGTTACAAAAAAGGCTCTCAGCTACAAAACGAATGTTCAGAACACATTCACTTATAGGCAAAAACAGGAGAAAAAAAACAGAGATCTCAGTCTTCCAATATATTCACTAATATTGACATTTCCAGCAAGTTTATTCCACCAGCTCAGGACTTTCTTTCCCTATAAATAACTTTCAGGTTCCTAATTCTTCTCTGGCATCATATTCTCAAGATTACTCATTTATTAAAATAAAAAAATAAATAAAAAGAACACCCCAGTCTTATGCAGAAAGCAGTCATTATATTAAACATTTGTTCAACATTCAAATCAAGAATAAGGCAGATCAGCAAGGCAAGTGCCAAAGAAACATGAGACACTACTGAAGTTCTTCAAAAATCCCTTAGAAGTTATTGATGTCTGACTTCCTGCCGCATGACTGAAAAGCCTGAAGGGTTGGAGTGGATTTGTTATTGACCCTGGATGTTCTGTGTACAGGGACATTTGAGGTATTCTTAATAAATAAATCACTACATCTAAATTATTTTTAATCAGTGAAAATTGCAGTGGAAACTGGGGAGCCGTAGGAGGAATGGCTGCAGAGATGCTCTGGCAAAACCACAAAGCCATTAGATCTTTTCATAGGTTACCTTTTACATTGTAAATTAAGCCTTTCCAATGGAGTGTGCCACAGAAAAAAAATCACATTACAGCCAACTCCACCAATTCCATTAATTAAGACCATCGTTGTTTTACGTTAATAGCCTCTTTTCAGACAAATAACGATTTGGATAATGGATGAAAACAGCCTTAAATTACATTGAAAGTTTTTTATAGTGATTTGCTATGTTAATTAAATTTTACAAGGAAAACTTGCTAAGTTTTACAACATCTAGATGGTACTGTCCAAATAAATAGTTACATTCATGCTCATTTATCTGCTCATTAGACTGAGTATTCTATTTAAGCAACAAGTTACATTTAGAACAATAATTGTTAATCTTTATAAGAATTTAAAATAAGATTTTTTTTCTTAAAAAGATCCTTTGTTTTAACCTTTGTTTTAGCAAATTTCTTCTAATTTCGAGTATTGACAGAAATTCTAGCCTTACAAATTCTACGGCAAAATTCCAGGTGACTTCAGCAGAGCCAGGGTTTGACTCACAATGCCAGAGTTCATTAGTAGGATTATATAAGTTTCCCCAACCTTTGGCTTCTTTAGTCTCTCTCCCTGCTTTGCTAAAGCACAAAAATGGATTTTTTGTAATATTCAAAGAAAGACTATTAACATTGTCCAGAACACAACTGGGTTTGATCACATTCCTTCTCCAGCGTAAGTAGGAGGAATTCCAGGTACGTTACTGCTCAGCATTTCAGAAACTGCCTGATAGTAGTAAGAAAGGAGACAACGTACTAATGAAGAAACCATCAGAGAGTCAATTTTCAAAATCCTTCAAGCAGTATATGTACAAGAGGGTGGAATAAAGATAAGCTGGCACTTCCAAGAGGGCTGAAATTAGCTAACATGCTAGAGGTATTTTTGAAAACGAAATTTGCCTCTACCATTTTTTTTAACCTATATTTTATATCCATATTTATACGTACAGATGTAGAGTTTAAATTATTGCCCAGTGAGCAACATAGCCAGTGTAACGGACAGCATTTGGTGTCCATGCACAGGACTTGAGAGAACATTCAACAGGAGACAGTGACTCATGGTGGCAGGCTGGCTGCATTATTAAGTGTCAGCCATCTTATCAGGAAAATTTTATTGTTTATTGGCTTTCAACGTGGGTGTACTGAAGCACAAAATAATAGGCAATAACTCATTTCATGTGTCATAATTATAATATGCTGCCCACTAATCAGAGGTCAAAGAGAAGAATTAAACTCCAGTTTAAAAAAAAGTTTCAACATACCCCCCTACAAAGGAAAATAATGGCTTTAATCCAGTCCCTATTGCTTGATAATCCCAATCTCTTACCACAACCCTGCAGCAGAGGTGCACTTAGCAGGCCCACAGAACGAGACAAACACATGGCCTTTGTGGACAGCCTTGACTTTCAGGTACAGAGAAAAACCTGACAGGGTCTGCTGCAGGGATCTGCCCATCTCACGCAGACACAGCTGTGAGCGAAACACTGGGACAAACTGCACCCATGTCAGTCAGATACAGCAAATGGGGAAAAATATATAAGGGCTTAACATGGTAATGCATTTGCTCCATGGGCAAATAAATATTGAGCAACTTTGGGCACACAATCAGTCTTTGCTCACCATAATTTTATAGTGAACACAGCCGGTGGCAAGTATCCCAAAAACATGGGGTTGCTCTTTTTAAGAAGGCACTAGTAGTAGTACTATTCCCTCTTACCTGGGATTTGCTCCCACATCCCTGTGGGATCCTTTGTGTCCATTCCAGGGCAGCCTGTAAATGGCCTGAGCACAGCGATGCTGTAAGGTATCCTGGCAAAGTCTCTTTTCAATATCAGTACTTTGTCTTTATGCCTGAAAGCTCGCCTTTTTTCCCCTTCCCCTCCAAATGGGCACAGTGTACTATAATGAGAGGTTTTCTCTGCAAGCAAGCTAAGGTCTGTAGAAAACAAAATCACTGGAGCAGAGAGTAAAAGCCCTGCATCCTACTTTGAGAGCACATCCTTGCCAGCAGAGCTATCTTCTCGTGTTCAATTTCAGCTGCTATTTAATTCTTTTGTACAAGATAGGACAGCTCTAACAAGTGAGGGCATCCTCCTAGGAGAGGGAAGGACATGATGGACACGATTTCAAGTCTCCCTCTTGCCAGCTTCACTACTGGATTATTACATAAAAGAGCAGCCCATTCCTCCACCACTATGAATATAGACCTTTGTTGTCCTTTCTTGCAAATACACCAACGTAAGTTGTTCTACATCATGAAACTTTTTTTTTTAATACCAGCTGAAGATATAGGAATTGATCAATTAGATTCAAACGTGGGTTGAGTGCCTTTGATTTCTTTTTCTTCACCCTACAACAGACACAAGGGTGGTGAGAAGGAGGGAAATCAAGTCATTTATTCCCATAACCCCACTGACAAGACCTGAAGAGATTTCTCTAATGAAGCAAAGCCACTTGGGTCTGCTGAGGTCTCACAGGAGAGCTGCCAGCCAAGGACTTTGAGTACAGTGAACTGAATTTTATGTGGGAGAACAGACACGGGCCTGTGAAATAAAAGTTGTATCCACATAGAGCCTACACAAAGGCTCACAGAAACAGCTTGCCCTCTACCAGACACATCACATCACTCTGCTTTGGTTCACTAATCCCTTTACAAGCCACATGCTTTCAAATGCAAACACAGTGAATGTTTTATGGATACTTTTAGCAGAGTTCCCCTAAACCAAATACTTCAAGATATTATGCAGATTGCAAATTATTTGCATTCTGATTGACTAATCAGCTTCCTGAACAGAGCTCTCTATATACTATGATTACTGTCTTGATTGGAATTCAGCTTTGCCAGCCTCCTCTATTTTAGTAAATCCATACATTTAGCTTGAATGACAAGGATTCTAGAGCTTTTTCCGTTGTGGTGATGCTGGGTTGTTTTTTCCTTTTGTATAAAGTTGTTTTTTTTTTTAATGTATTGTTCAAGATCAGTAAAAGCGTTTATTTTGTTGCATTTAAAATGAAAGATGGTCATATTTATGCTGGCAGCTCCTGTGACATTCAGAGTTTGGGAGGCATCTGAAAGATTTTGGTTAAGAACAGGGAGTTCTCCCTTCATGCTTGTTTCTGCTCACAGTCCAATTCCAGGATCATTAGACTTTGCTATTGTCAAAAAAGGAGTGTTGCTCTAGAAGTACTTCTCTCAAAAGACCTTCTCTCCTTGAAAAGCAATGGCTTTAAAGCAGTGGCAGATAGAGTGACAAGTGTTCAAAGTAGAAGAGAAATAATGAAAGCGCCTACTAGCTCTAAGGCATCAGGAGATCCAGGAATAGTCTATGTTGACGAGCGTAGCAGCTCTGGTAAACGTGCTCCCTGCTGTTTATAAGGATATTGTTCATCCCTCTGAGAGAAGTTCCTATCATGCCAGAGTGAATGCTAGATAAGCAAAGCACACCAAGCTATATACACCAAATCTGCAGCAACATCACTGTGGAAGAGACAGGGAGAACTGTATCAGTCCCAATAGATAAGAACTGATTTTCCTACTGGGGGGGAGAGAACATTTATAATTTATTTGCATTTGTGCAAAGGATGAACGCATGTAGACTCCCTTTATGCTCTTGATCACCCAAGTTACAAACATACATCTATGTCAGAGCAGGGCTGAGCACCTGACGCATAAAAGATGGGAAGAAAGAATGACAGGGGGAAAAAGTTGGAAGCAAGTTTTTACAGGAAAAGAGAATGCTCTCCTCTGTGTTAATAATGAGGAACATATCTGGGTTTCCTCCCACAGCATCACTTATGATAGTAAGAAAACAATTAGATGACATGATATTCAAGGAGACAATTCAGAAGGGCAAAACATGCAACTGCATGCAAAAATAAAAGCCAATTAAATAAAAATGGAGAAAATAGCAAAAGGTTCCATTCTTGGCAATTTGAAATAACACACGTGACACTGAACAAACTAGGGAACTAAAAAATGACTATTTTTGGTTGAAAGAGCTTTTAAAAACCCTTTCAGCCATCTGCTGTCATTATGTCTGTACTAAAGTGGGAGAAAATCCTTCCTTCCAGAGCCATGTTGCTACGCAGTAGTCAGATTACAGATGCTTTTTACAGTATACCTAGATTCTAACAGGAATGAAGACGTTGCTTTTTGTGGTTGGAGCTTCACAATTGAGATCTAAATGTTTCCTTCCAAAACTTAATGAAAGTTTGCATAACTTTTGCATGGCAGGTCTCCTCAAAGCCACAGCAAGTTAAGTACAAAAAGCCTTTTTGAATGATAACAGTAATGACACATGGAACAAAGCCAGCCGAGAAGGCAAACGGAATGCTAATTGTAGAAGTGCAAACCTGTGTGAACAAAATGATAGACTTGTGTTTATTAACACTTGTCTACACTTGGAATTTTCTCAGAATAGTTTAGTTATCCCAGAATAACTGTTTTGGTTGAAACTAAAATTACTATTCCAGAATGATTACTGAGAAAGTTTTTTTGGTGCATTTCCAAGTATAAGCAAAACCTCATCCCTTGGAATCAATTTAGTACAATAGGCAATTTTAAAAATTATTATTTTTTTAATATCAATAGATGTGTTTGCACATCTCCCAGTACAAAATCACCGTTCTGCCACATACTTTAGCCATCCATTCTTATAATACATAGTGGACTTTCTGCAAGGCTTACTAACATGCACAAGCCATCCGCAGAGTTCAGACTTCACTGGACTAGTATGCATTTTCGTGGAATGGCTAAAAACAAGTGGACACCTTTCCACACAGGTAGCACAGCAGCCTCCATTGTACCCCTCAGGTTTCTTTTCTTGCTTACAAAACCATCATAGTTGAGTCCCAGTAGCAGAAGTTTCTGCGAAGCATTTACCACCAAACTTGCTGCTCTTGCGCCACTGTCAGTTTCTATAGGTCCAGGCTTTCCAGCCTGACGGTCCTCACACAGGTGTCATTACTGTATAGAAAAGCTTAATGTGTTTCTGCAAAGGTTGAACCACCATCTAAAAGCTGGTGCAGAAGAAACGCCTTCTTCCAGCGTTTCCCCCATGCTTCCCTCAAACCACAGAAATTTTTTTGCTCAGTTTTGAATATTCAGTTCTTCAAAAGAAATAGGAAGTCACTACTTCTATAAAAGATGGCAACCAGAAGAGACCATTGACCATATGAGTCAAAGCAGGCTTCCAATGTTCAGGGCTTGCTGCCGCAGTGCATTTTGCACTGCATTTTCATGTTTTGTCCTGTGGTGTCTTTTCGGGAGATGATTTGCCTCTAGAATCAGTCAAGTTTCACATGCATGTCCACATGCATGTCCATGCAGGGGAGGAACAGAGCATTCACACCTCAGAAACATCTTCTAGCCCAATGTCTCTCTAACACCAGAAGAAATAATTACACAGTGCGTGCACTCACCAGAGCTCAAGTTGCTGAGCAACAGTTCTTATCTTCTGGTCTAGTTTTCTATTTGTTAGGGAGAAGTAGCATTTATAAATTTCCCTACTCCTTGGGGAGATTATAACAAGATTAAAAGTTACACATGGAGCATGGAATTGTCAGATAATTAGAATAACTAATCCACCCTTCCCACCTACTCATTTTTCATGTAAGTCTTAGGAAGAAAATATCTGATTTCCTGGAAATTAACATACAATTTGTTTTATATTACAAGTAATCATCTTTCTACAAGTCTAATTAAAAAGTGGTAGCTGTGATATACTTTATACCAGATTTAGTTTAGTATATCTACTCATGTATGCGGCTAGTAAATCTGTTTATTGGGGGGTGGAAAAAAGTCAGTCATGTACAAAGAAGAGTTAAGATCCAATATGTATAAACATCACCAAGGTCTGACTTCACAGCCCGTACAACTCCACCAGTACAGACTTTTTCCCACATGAAGTACAAAATTTAAATGCTTTTATAAGGCCAAAAACAAAAAAAAAAATCAAAAACATTAAACTGACTTCAACAATAGAAAAATGGCTTAAGCAAGCCTAGCAAGAGTTCCAAAATATTTTAGTTTACAATTGATTACAGTGAGAACATACATGTCTGGTATTTCTACTCTCCCATCAGAAAGGTTGTAATTAAAAATCAACTGATAAAATGAAGTTGTTACAGGCATTTATAAAAAATAAAATAAAAAAATTGTTGCAGGCACAGCAGGTATTTTCCTCCCTGGAACCATGGGTCTGCAGCACTCTTGCAACAGGGGGGGAAGGAAAATCTTAGCCTGTCTTAAAGTGTTCCTACACTTTACCACACCAGTGAGAAGATTTGCCACTGTGAAGGCATTTATGCACAATTATAAAGCAAAAATAATACAGTGTGGACAGAAGGATGCATGGCTTTAAGTCTGACAAAAAAAAAGGTGCTACAGTACTCTTTTTTCAAGGTTAAATAGCTTCACATTGGCTCCCTCCAGAACTGTTAACACCTCAGCCCCCTTTGCAGCTATATTCTCCCTGCCAGCTTTCAATGTTCTCTGAAGATGACCTCTCAAAGTAGCAAAAATAGTCATCTCTGAAAAGAGAGGCTTACCAACAATGGCTTGGTTGACAAACACGACCACACTGCTAACGTTACACCAAGAGATCTCAGTTTAACAAGAAAAAAAAAGTCAGTTGCCAACCCTTTGAGGTGTATTCCACAGTCCAATAATGCACCCACTTTATCGTAGACATTTTTTTAGGGAAAGTTAGTATGATCTTCACTAAAACAATATGCCTTGAAAGACACTGAGATGAGAAATTCTACCTTGTAATTCTACCCTAAAAATGCAATATAACAAATGGTAGCCTGTTCCATACAGGATCAAAATGTTCTTACCTCACTGGCAGCAGTAACACACCTTCAGTACTATGATACCATAGCCTCCAAAGGGAAAACAGGGATAAACCAAGCAAGCTGATGTTCCATAGTGAAACTAGATTCTATATCTAGTCTAGATACATTTGTGTCTATCTATATCCATCTACCATTGGTTGGACTGCAAAGGAGTTGTACATCTCCGTTCCCAGGGAGGTGTCTACATGACGATGTGGGATTCCACCACTGATAGCAGAAGCAATAAAAAGATCAGGACAAAAAATCATCAAAAAGTATCAGAGTATCAATACGTGGTTAACACCTTCAGAATTATTTGAGCAGAAATACAACCTGTTCATCAGCTTTACAGAACGATCAGACCTGCTTTCTTTTGTCTGCAGTCTGCGGTATTGACCTACTTTTAACGAAGATATGCATGCTTGAACTCCAGTCTAATGGTAATAGGCAGGCAGGTTATTTCAGGATTCAAGGCCAGGCTGAATTTGTCTAGGGCACTGGTGGAGGCCAGCTGGCTGCCTTCCTTGTCTGTTGTTGTGCTGCCCCTTGCAGTTCCTCCTTCATGGGGTGTGCAGGGGTAGGGGAGGCATGCATATTCACTGTCTAATCAGCCATCCCCCTCTACTTCCCTCTAAAGCAGTGAATTAGAAAAGAATTGGGATCAGTGCCACTGGTCTACAGGCTGACACTACTACTCAGCAAATGGTGCCCTAAAGAATTGAGGTCGCTGCTGTTTAAAATAAAAAGTAACACAGGCAAAGCATGAATACAGTCATGAACATCTCTTATTTTGTATTTCTTTTGCTCGCACTCGAGGCTGCTCTTGTTTTCAGGGGATTTTCTCCAGGTTGAATGCACATGTTTAGGTTCGACCTTGAAGATTTACAAAACACTGCACCATTGGGGTAGAAGAACAGAAACGAAACTTTCAACACCAATGGTACAAACAATCTGCACTTATGTCAGGTCTGAGTCCAAAACTGGAAATCAGTAATCCATTCGGAGACTTTTTTTTTTTTTTTTAATTTCAGCAAAAGACATTTGCAGACCAAAAAAAAATTGCAGAAAAAAATGCTATTAGAAACCAAGAAGTCTCATAAGAAAACATTTCTCTCAGAAAGCATAACTGTGAAAAATAGTTAACTGATTTTATAACTAAGTACAGTTTTTATTTTGGAAGAGTTCAGTGTATTCCACATTTATCTGGGGAAAAAGGAATTTAAGTCAGCATAGTTAAATAGATATTTTGATGCATTTTTCCCTCCCTCGCTTCACCTGAATTACATTGCCTCTGACATTCTCTTTAAGGTATTCTTTATTCAAGTTAAACTACATTTTTTGCTGTCTCCTTACTATTTGTCTTCATTTCTATTCTAAACATGACTAGGCACCAACCACAAATGGCACTATATTGTGCTAGGCATCACAGACAGAACAGCAGAGAGTCTGAGTGCAGCATATGGGAGAAATATGATGCAGGGAAAGGAACATAGAGAAACAAGCTGTAATAAAACCAGCACATACCAAACTATAGTTTGCTAGGGGCTAGCTGTGGCTAGGAAGGAGTAACAGCGTTATGTGAAGTGAATTCAACTAGGAGGAAAGAGAAGGAAACAAATTGAAGCCAAGGTGAAGTGTCACTTCTCTTCAATTATTCAGCTCAAACATACAGGATATAAAACTGTGAATCATGATTATAAACCCTGTTAGCACATAGGAGCTAAGTGTCAGTTGATCCGGAATTCCGGTTAATCTTACTTCATTCCATGTCTACAGGAGACTACCTCTGTTCAACTGCCACTGAGAGTCTACTAAAATTATATTAGTAGCATCTTGATTGTATAAGTTCAGCTTTCAAATATTCATCATTAGAAAAACATAAAAGACACTCTATAAACTATTTTTGCTACGGTTTTCATAAGTTTTAGCCTCATGAAGACTGCATTCTTACCAGAAATGAACTGCTTTCTTCTTGTTGTTACAGCTGTAGAACCATTCTAAACAGGCTATATACATATAAATATATATACACACATTATATATATAGTATATGGTCCTAACAAGAGAAAAAAGTGTTTTGCACCTAAGTTCTGAAGCCCAGAACACAGTGTGACTGATTTTGCTTGGGGAGGGTTTGGGAGTGGAAATAGCGATTATGGTCTTTTCCATGCCAGTTCTAAAGCTTGAATGAGAATAGTACAAAATTCTTCCTGCAATCAACCTGCTATTCTACAGCTCCCTGTGAAGGGACTGGAATAATCCAACTAGTTCACATCTGTGAGCAAGAACTGCTTGCCTGCATTAGCCTTTCCTCTGAAATACTGCTGTTATCGGACAAGTCAGGAGAAAGTCACCCGAGGACACAAGACTCACTCTGCCTGCCTGGTACGTAACAAATTGTGTTTAATGCTCTATATTTCAGGGGGACACCATCTACACGAAGCTATTCTCTATATGTACCTTTTCAAAGGAGGGAGGTTTGGTAACCTGATCAGGGTTAACTGCTCTTCACATGCATGGGCACAACTAGGTGAGGGGTGAAGGCCACATCGTTGTCACACAGGAAGCAATCACACTGGAATAGAAATCAGATAAGCAGAACAGAAAAACACAGATTTGCTACCATAGCTGGACAAAGTGAAGGCTACTGTCAACAGGAACGGTTTCCACGCCTGTTGTGTCTCATCCACAGCAGTGCAACCACTGATCATTACTCCTCAACCCTCCCTTGCCAGCCACAAAAATTTGCAGATCTTGTTCTGACCATATGATTACTTCAGCCTTCTGAACATATGACGGAAGGGACCTACTGTATTAATCTAACATCCTGCGTGAGAGAGATGCAGGCACCCAGGGCAGGAGGAGGCATTACATCATTGGGCCTAACCTGTTCAGTAACAAGAGGCCATAGAATTTCACCCAGTTGCTCTTGCTGTAAGCCTTACAATTCACGTAATAAGCTACTCTCAGAACCACAGAAAAAATTTAAAAGATAAGACTTACAAAGCCTAATGTTAAGAAGTTTGCCTCTCCTGCTTTTAATAAAATAGATTCTCCAAGGAGTATCTTACTAGTGTGCACAAACTCTACTCAAGACTTTAGAGTCCACCATTTTGCTGTTAGGTTTGATTGTATTTTTTTTGTTGGTGGTGGTGGTTTTGGTGGTTTTTGTTTTTAAATTGGGTTGGATTTTGTTGCTGTTATTGTTTTTAATATATTCATTTATGTATCCTTAAAATGCCAAAGATCTATGTCCACGTAAAAGTCCTCAAAGACGACAGCTACAAAAAGCCTATTTCTTCACAATCAAAAATGTAAGGAAGTGTGTTTCAAATACCCAGCAGCATCTGAAAATAGAGAAGCAACTCTGTAATGGCTCTATATAATAGGGTTTGATGTTACCTATTAATTATACAGAGCGACAGTGTAGAATTAGTATGTTTAAATCAGAAAAAGAATAATTTTCCTGTGAGCTGTATGGAACAGTGCAAGTCC
Source organism: Anser brachyrhynchus (assembly GCF_964034855.1). NCBI lineage: Eukaryota > Metazoa > Chordata > Aves > Anseriformes > Anatidae > Anser > Anser brachyrhynchus. The sequence goes on along the minus strand of NC_137700.1, from coordinate 27,376,909 downwards.
AGACTCATCTGGATATCCAAGCATAATAGCAAGTGATATTTGCTGGTAATATAGTCCTCTGTTCTTAGCAAAAATCCCAACAGAGCAGAAAACAACTTGGAATAAATTCATCAAGATTAGGCAACACAGGTTAACTTCGATTACTAATTAATTTCCCCAGATCATTCCTTCTTCTGCTCCATGAATAGATAATGCATCATCATTTATGATTCTTTCCTTGAATAAGTGTGAAGCTTATTATAAACGGGTGAAATGTCATTTCTTTTTTTAGTCCTTTATGAATGAAAAGGTTGATTCTGAACTTAAAACAGTTCAGTCTGTTTTTCCATTTATGAAGTATTTTTCAGATTACTCCATGTAATTTTATGTAAGCTTGCAAGCCATTTTCCAGTTTGTCACACTGGAAAATGACATGGACCGGTTGCCTTGGAAAGTGTTTAAAACTTAAAGTGTTTAAAACAGCACCTGTCTAGAACTGTAAATTAAGCTATACAATATCATGGCAGATTACAAAGAAGCAGATGTTTTTCAAAGTGTTATTGATAATGCCTATTTTAAACGTTACGGTGTTTGAGCCAAAGCTGTTCCTTAAAATTCTTTTGTCTTGATGGAAGCCTTTTTCATATTTTCATGCTGTGAACCACAAACCACTATAGACATGAGATGCCTTTCTCCTCAAAAACAGGAAGTGTAAAGGCTGCATTCAGCCCCATTTAAGTCAGTCTTTTCATTGACATCAGTAGGCACTACTGTAGAGCTATTTTGCTACTAAAAAAATAAGAAAAGACAAGAAAGAAAAAGAGTGCCAAGCAGGTATATTACTTTTCACATGCAAAAGTGAAAAATGCACCACTGCTGAGAACTAAGCTTTCCGGGCATCAGCCAGTCAAGACTCAGAAGAATGCTGTAGGCTATTGTCCTATTTTTTCAAACTCTTTTTATAGATTTGACTCATTTTCCCCAATATGTTTCCCAAGCAGTTTTTTCTGCATGGTTGGAAGGCGATACAATTGCTGAGCCATTTGTTCAGCTCAGCTGTGCAAATGTATTGTATTTTACTGGTTATTTTCAGCAACACAAATATTCTGTATTTGTCTTCAAATCCCCAGATAAGAAGCAGAGAAATGTTTAGCAAGGAATATTTGTCAAGACAATGACAAGCATTACTTGATCTTTGTCCACCTCCCAGCTCTTGAGCATTAAACTCTCATCTCATGTTAAAGACAATGAAAATCCTAAGTGCGTTTTCCATTTCCTCCTAAAGTAACAACTTTCTTTGCTAAAACATTGAGCCATACAAATTTAACTAATCAGAGAGTGCATCCTGACACTTTCCAGATGATTATAGTAGTCTGACAATAAGATATTTGAGGTGGCAAATATGTCATTTTATTTCAGCATCAATTGCTTCAAGAATTTATCAGTTAAAGGCAAAAACATCTTAAAAAGATGTCCATGTCAGAATAGATATTACCAGCAGGTTAATAACCATTTTAAAACTATTTCGGGAGACAACAGATTACAAATGTGCTCATAAAGCTGCAGGTTTTTCCTATGCATCGTCAAGCTCCACAGCTTTTTCCACTGCCAGTTCTGTGGCAGAAGAGATTGAGAAGCAGCTCAGAGATGCCTTCCCTGCTGCCAGCAACAGCAGCCCATGCTTGCATTGACTGACTCAGCATGGCTCAAAACAGCTGACACCTGTAGAAGATGCACTGCAGTCAGTAGTCAATATCCTGATTGCAGGCCCAGTTGCTTATACCCCAGTGATTATAAATGACACTACCCTCTACTCATGAAGGTCTCGGGGTGGCAGGCAGACAACAACAGGGAGAAAGGCTTTGAAGAACATCAAGACACCAAGTACCCCGAAAGGAGCCTACAACAGCAGCCACAACCCTGCCCATAGTTTCTCCAGTGCCAATAACTTCAGGGGCCAAAAACACCTAGTTACGTGGATTGCAGGGAAAAAGAGTTTTAAGGTAAGGCTCATAGTTTCAGGTGTTGAGACCCGTATTAAGTAGTTTCTTCATCAGGGAATTCTCTAGTTACTGGGCTATTAACTTTCACAGCCAACGAGAACCAGGAGAAAGTAGTAAGTGATTCAAGCAGAAATCATTTTCATCTTACTGCCTCCCGAAAGTAAGTTTGCAGATGACACCAAGTTAGGTGCGTGTGTCGATATGCTCGGGGGAAGAAAGGCTCTGCAGGAGGATCTGGATAGGCTGGACCAATGGGCTGAGGCCAACTGTATGAAGTTCAACAAGGCCAAGTGCTGGGTCCTGCATCTGGGGCGTAACAACCCCAAGCAGAGCTACAGGCTGGGAGATGAGTGGCTGGAAAGCTGCCTGGCCGAGAGGGACCTGGGAGTATTGGTTGATAGTCGGCTGAATATGAGCCAGCAGTGTGCCCAGGTGGCCAAGAAGGCCAACAGCATCCTGGCCTGTATAAGAAGCAGTGTGGCCAGCAGCACTAGGGAAGTGATTGTCCCCCTGTACTCGGCTCTGGTGAGGCCATACCTCGAGTACTGTGTTCAGTTTTGGGCCCCTCGCTACAAGAAGGACATGGAGGTGCTCGAGAGAGTCCAGAGAAGGGCAACGAAGCTGGTGAGGGGTCTGGAGAACAAGTCTTACGAGGAGCGGCTGAGGGAGCTGGGGTTGTTTAGCCTGGAGAAGAGGAGGCTCAGGGGAGACCTCATCGCTCTCTATAGGTACCTTAAAGGAGGCTGTAGAGAGGTGGGGGTTGGTCTATTCTCCCATGTGCCTGGTGACAGGACGAGGGGGAATGGGCTAAAGTTGCGCCAGGGGAGGTTTAGGTTGGATGTTAGGAAGAACTTCTTTACTGAAAGGGTTGTTAGGCATTGGAACGGACTGCCCAGGGAGGTGGTTGAGTCACCGTCCCTGGAGGTCTTTAAAAGACGTTTAGATGTAGCCCTTAGTGATATGGTTTAGTGGAGGTCTTGTTAGTGTTAGGACAGAGGTTGGACTAGATGATCTTGGAGGTCTCTTCCAACCTAGACGATTCTGTGAAATAATGCATTTCCAGGCCTGCTTTAAGGAAAAAAAAAGGATGAGAAGGTGGTATGATTAATTTTGGCATATTTTTCTGAATTTTCAAATATTATTTCCAAGGAAACATAAGAATGACCATCCAAGCAGATAACCTGTAGCTCAGAGCTACCCAAGAACAGCAAGAGGGAACTAACAATACTGAAACTGGAAAACTAATGGCAGCTTGTTTTGTCCCATGTACTGCAAGAGCAATAGGGCTAGAGCAAGTCCACCAAGACAGAGGAAGGACAGGAAACATAGACAGGAGGAAGTCTGAACCAACAACTGAGAAAGCTAAGGAAAAGTTTTAATATGAGAGCTACGGCTGGCACAGAAATGAAACAATAAGACATTGTTTTCATTCATGTAGACAAGAAAACTGATGAAAACAGAAGACAGGAATAGCTAGCAGAGGTAAAAGTGAGAAGTGCCCACAACTAGAATATGTTTTGGAGTATTAGTAAGGGACAATAATAAGGTATTAGGTATGAAGACACAGTTTACATTTTCAGTTCATTTCTGCATCACTTTCACAACAGTCTGGCCTAAACTGAGCAGAACTCATCAACACTTAATGGAGGCTAGCAAAAGATGTTCTGTGGTGATTACGCAGGTCTTCACAACTACAACTCAAATTGCAGACACAGGTTTCATAGCCAGCTTTATTACACCCTGCATAAACACAGCTACTCCACTGCGCTTTTAATCACAGACAATTCCAGTGAGACGGGGAACATTGTGGAACGCGATAAAAAGCAAAAGCTAGCCAATTTGGACATTTTATATTAAATATATATATTTAAAATTAGATGATAGGTATAAAGGAGTCTTCTTCCAAGCCATCACCCCTTGAGTCATGCCTCTAGTACTTAAAAGTTAGAGGTGAAACGGCCACTTTTTTTTGCCCCTTCCTTTCAGCACTCCTCCAAGAATGACAATAGTATGACTATCTACACCTTTCAGAACTTTTACAAAGACTGAATTTGCTGAAGGGAGACAGATGGATATGGTAAAGAGAATTAGCAAACTCTTCATTTGAAGGCAAACTGCTGAGATATACAAAATTGCTTATTCTGTATGGATGTACATTGGTTGAATGTATTCTTTTTCATGTTTAAATTTCCCATCTACCAAGTGACGAATATTCTTTCAAACTATCTCCAGAACTAGAACAGTTAGTAAGAAACTTTGCCCTACCATCTCACTCTCATGCTTGGAGTTTATCCAAGTTTATCCATTTCACCTTCAGTAGAAATATTGTTCTCCACCCCACAAGCAGCATGCACAAATACATCCTCCTCCTTAATTTCAGAGCAGAGTTAAGGAGCTAGAAGTCTGACCATTGCACCAGAAAGGTTTTTCTTATTTTTAAAACACTGGCTCATATCTGTCTACATCACCATTCAACCAGACAGAGCCAGCCGGCTCTGGATCTGTCTACACCAGAAAAAGAAATTCATAATAGCTTCCTATTATCTCAGAGTGACTACTTAGGTATGCAAGTTTTGGCACTAGGACTTTACTCATCATCAATAGTATTCTTCCACTGAGTCATTTTGCAGTCGGTTTCCAGTTTTCTATACTGCCTGTAGTCTGTTTTTCTCCCATGAAGTGAGAGTCATATCAAAGAGTTAACACTGATTGCAAGGATTTGAAATTTAAAATAATGAAATCTGTAGGAGGGAGCTAAAGAGAAAAGGAGTCTGGAACAGCAATATGACAAACTCCTTAGAAGGTCTCTCTGCAACTGATACTTTATAACTTATTAAAAATAGATACCAGACAACAACTTATTTTTAATGCTGCTACAGATATGTACAAACATGGAAGTTTTTCTGTTGTGGTGTTTTTAATGACTTGAGTCAGAGCTCCTTCAAAAAGTACTTTAGAATAAGCTAAAAACCAATAAAATATTCACATGAGGGTATTCATTATGCAAGTTGGCTCTTCGTGCTATTATCTCCTACACAAAAATGGAGCAGAGGAGGTGAAAATTTCTGCTAAGGTTAAGAATGAAAAATATTGACAAAGGGGCAAAACAGAAATTTCTGCATGCTGAGCATCATATTCTGGTGTCAACGGTACCATATCACAACAGTCTCTTAGAGGTGCATTAGCAGCATGAGAGAGAGAACATCAAGGGGAGCATTGCAGTGGACAGAATTACTCTGAGGGACTGGAGGTTTAACTAGAATATTTTTAGATTTCTCTGTTCATTTCTTTCTCAGAAGAGTTGAAACAAAGCTCAGCAAGAACCATACAAACCTATCAGCCTCCTCAAAAAGGACACGAAACCACAGGCTACCGTTTGAGTCAGAACTATATTTGCAGTGTTAATTTTTCAGCTTGGGGGTCTTGCAGAGCAAAGTGAACAGCAATAATGTTTTTGTATGACAAAGGCACAAATCATTACAGGAAAAAAAAAGACAAGGCCCTCAGGGTTCCATCTTACCATAGTACAAGTTGTTACATTTGCTATTTAAGTTTCACAGCATAATGCCACGAAGTTTACATAAAGTAGTAATAACTCACCATTTACATAGTGGGAATGGCAAATGGCTTGTGAGAGAACTTGGGGAAGGGTATAACAAAATAACTACTTGCTGCAAGGAGAGCACACAAAAGCATTTGTGATGCTCCTAGCAAGATCTCCAAGGCCCAGAACCCTGTTTTGCCCACTGCGTTTGCCTTTCTTACACAAGGTTATTATTACGCTTGAAGCAATTGCTGTTCAACCAACTTTTATTTATGTCAACAAGAATCATGATATACCAATAAATAACTCTCTCCTCACTGGTATTAGCATTCCTATCCTTTCTCATGACCATGAAGCAATCAATCATAAAGTTAGTTTCAGACTGATGAAACCTAGGATTGTGAAGAACATGCAATACAGCACAGACTGGGTATAAACTGGAGAAGACAATAGAAATTCTGAACCAAGAGAAAATTGAACCATCACATCATAAATAGATATTACTTGGCTGAGGGAAGATACATTTACTCAACAGGGCTAAAATCCAGATTTGCAGTAGTAAGTCACTTAATTGGCACATGAGGCAACATAATACATTATACAATTATGTGAAGTGCCCTCCCTAAGAAGCAGGGGTGAATATCTCTGAAGAGTTCCCCAGTATGAGATCTCTAGAGCCCAAAGGCTTGTAAGACTACAGCTCATGCTTGCAACAAGCAGGCAAAGAAGCACTTCCTTATGCATACCAAGCGAGGTCCCAGGTTTAAGAATGCCTGAAATAATATCAGAACATGATACAGGGAAGAGGGACAGCCAAGGAAGCAAGCTCTGGTCACTGCTAGGTGCCATGAGTTCATGATTTTACCTAGTTGGACAGTCCCTACCATTCACTTTTCTTGCTTTTTACCACCTCATTACTTTCTCCTGACATACAGGAAATCTTCAGCAAAAGTCCCTGAGGATACAGGACTGGAGCTAATTATGGCATGGAGGAAAAATGAAGGATCTTGTTTCCTCACTTATTATAAGACTAAAATTGCACTTGGTTTACAAAAAAAGCCTTCCAAGACAACACCCAGTTGAAGGTCAGTGATGATTAACATTAGACAAATAATTTTGTAAGCTATTCTTGTGCAAAACTGGTTACCACGTAGTCATACTCCCAGATTTTTTTTTTAATTTGAGCAGTTATGAAAAATCATAACTTGGAGTGTTCAATAATTTGAGATAGTATATACTGAGTAGAAGCTGGTAAGTTTCATTTTACATTATATTAAATGAAGTATGGTTTAGCAGTATTGCTTACATTAAATTTATCAGGGAGCGTAACAATACTTAGGATGAAGAGGGCACAAGGGAAAAACTGAATTTCTTGCTTGATCTGCAGACCAGGAACACACATAATGAAAACTGATCTGTCACTTTTGAGATTTTAGTTTTAAATGACAGGCGTTTAACAAGAAGGTTTTCAGGGGGTATTATAGAGCAATTTTTGGTGAATCCCCTACCATTTTGTAGCCACCAAAATCTCATACTCAATGGAGATACACGCAGCAGACGATAGATGTATATTTTCCTCTGAATTAGTTATGACATACCTGGGTATAATACAGGTGATGGAAGCTCTTTAGTGACAAAGCAGAGGTAAAGGGTTCTAAATAAGCAATTTACAGGACGTAATCAAAGGAATCACACAGAAGAAATAGTGGATTTTAATCAGCAATATCCAGGAAACATGCATTATAAAAACAAACATTTCAAGCACAAATAAAACAGCTTCTGATGACTTATATATTCAAATTATAAAACTTGAACGCTTGATTGGTATTAAAAAAACACATACACCCTCTATGGCAGGCTGTTACTATATACTTTCACCTCCAGTGAAACTCCCCCCCACGCATGTTTGTTTACTTGCTGTAAATGCGAGATTTTTGCTGAGGAGATAGGAGTTCTGCTGAAATAGTTTAAGTAAACAAGACCTTAGCAGTGGCACAAGCAGAGCTCTTCCCACGCCTCCCAGATCCAGCCACGTGTTGTGCCTGTGCAGAGGTACCAGACTGGAGCACCCAGCCCTCTTTAGCAAGGCTGGCTTCCCTTGCTTTGTATTCCTGATCTTCAACAGGCCAACGCGCATACACCACCTTTCCTGATGTGGCAGAGGACCAGCAGATACTGATGAGATGCAACCAGGAGAAACAAGGTGGCCAGCTAAGCCCCTGCAACTGCGTTAAGTGTTTTGTCTTATCTGAGGCATTTCAGCCTTGCTGTTTCAGATCTTTGCTGCCTGTCTATTCCCAGCCACTCAGCCTTCTTCTAGCTCCCAGTACAGCACATAGTTGACACTGAGTTTAGTTGAGTTTTTTTCTCCAGCAATGTTGCCAACAGTGCTAGTGCTTGAGATAGCACTTGCTCTTACACAATACTAATTTGCAGAGTCAAGAGGGGGTTTCTGATATGGACCAGAGCAAACTCACCCCAAGAGGAAGTGTAACCAATGCAATCTCCATTTCCTAAGCTTAATTAGACTGTGTTCAATAATAATATTTATAAGAGCACTTGCTTAAATGTCTCACTAACAAACCCCAGCAAAGCCATGTGTAATATAAGCATACATTAGTATGTGATATCCAGGAAGTTAAAGCAATGATACCTCTACTTCTCCCACCAGCGGTCTTGCAGATATTTTTTTTTTGGAAACGCAAGAGGACATTGCCAGATAGATCAGGCTAACTGTAACATTTTAAAAAAATAAGATAAACACTAATTTAAAAAGTCAATTAGAAATATAAATAAATGGGTGGCAACAGCAAGGTCAAATATTTAGATTCAGAGCTGTGAACACTGCAGTTACCTAGGCAACATCTGCTTCTCTATGTTGGTTTTAATCCTTTTAGAGTGACAAAAACTGAAGGTTTTCAGAAATTGTTCAGGTCTCTAATTGAAGCAATAATATATATTTTTAAAATATTATCATAAGGGGCAAGCATTTTATACACAAATGTACATTTAAGAATTATATTTTTTCCATGGATTAATGACAAAAATACTTCGGAGCATCTGAAGTTATTGCCTAAAATAGCCACCACAATTATTTAAATACTGTGAATATCATTTGAATGATTTCTGCCTGAGATAGCTAAAGCCAGTCCATGGATGAGTTTTATTCATCTCAGTATCTTAGACTTCTCTGAAAATAAAAATAAAAAGGAAAAAGATTATTGCATTATGAAAAGTTGCACTAAAAAAAAACCTGAGAATTAAGAGCCTCCAAGAGTGCCGGACTGGCAAGACCTATTCAGTTTCAAAGTCCATTGGGGCCTGCACTGAAATATTTCAGAGTTAATAGAACAGTCAAATCAACTACCTCTTGTAACTTGCTTAACGTAGCACTGTAGCCAGTGAAATTATGATTGAATTTGTTTTCCTTCAACAGTAATATTTACTAGTGTTAAAATCTTTCAGCTTAAAATGAAAGTATTCAAAGGCAAATTTGTATCTAGGAAGACAGATTACTGCATGAAAATTCACTAATTTATTCTTGCTGCAAAATGAAAACAGTTATTGGATTTGACCGTGGAACAAAATGACATTTCTGAGGCATTAATCTTTACAAGATGTTAAATTACTCGTAAAACTTCAAGGAAAAACAAAGGAATTAGAGCATCATTTTCTCAAGAAATGAGAGTGACTGAGCTAATTGAATCATGTAAAATGCTAAGGACATAACTCTTCGAGAAGTTTAGTGAAATAGTCAGTGAGACCCAGTAACACGGCTGTCTTGTCATGGACATGCAATACAAAAATCAGTATATTTCTGTCACCTGAAATTTTGCATATTTCGTTTCCAAACTGGTATTGAGCAATATGCTTGATCTTGAGGAAAGAAAGAGAACATCACGTGTTCTTCTGGAGCAAGGTGAGAGAAAGGATTCGACTGCATACATTTATAGACGGAATTCCCTTATCACGTGGAAAATAGAAGCAGCTAATTCCATATTTATATTAAAAATGGACAAAAAAACTTGGCTCATAGCTATACTGTTGATATCAACCCATTTGGATAATGCCTGTACATATACTAAATCCTGAATAATCAATTTCATTGTTTGGCTGAACTTCTAAGCCTTAATTATTCACAACATTCAAATTAGAGACTATTAAAGACTTCACCCAATCACTATGAACTAGCTTTATTTTTCCAGTGAAGTGATTACACACCTATCCTTTTTATCTCTTTGAAAAAGTAGCTTGCTTGTTGTTACCCAAATGCAAATTACAGTTTTAAAACTGGCTTGCAACCATTTTCCAATAGTGTCATTCCATGGTTTGCTATTTGTCGACCAATGACTCCTCTAGATTTTTTGTTGTTATTGTTTTAAAATAGGAAGAGTTTAGGAAGTGTTTCCTTACCTGATCTGTTTGATTTCCCCGAGAGATTTTTCATTAAGTGTTATTTCCCATACCCGTGTCAACTGTTTAAACAGAACTAGCCAGAAAGAATTCTGTTTGGGGAAAATATGGTGGCTTCAGCATGTGTTTTTATGGGATATCAGGTGGAAAGAGAGAGTTTTGAAGGGAAATAGGTGAGAAGGAAAGCAAGGAGGAGCACCTTTATACACAAGGAAGAATGAGCCAGGTAGTGAAGGTATCCATCTGCTCTTTTCCTCCCACCCTGTTCTCCAACAGCAGCTGCACTCAATCACCTGACAGCTGCAAGTACACCAACATCTAAAGATGCACAATTAGTGTCTTTGCTAATCTTCATTTGCTCAGCTGCATCCCCCAGACTAAAGCTAAACCACAGCTACCTTCAGTTGTCAAACCACCAGGTTCCACGGGTATTTTAAAAGAAAAAACTTAAGCCATCCATTAACACTTCAGAGAATCAAAATGATGTTTATACAGAGCAGACATCCATCTCCTGAATTACAGCTGATCTTAAAATGCTTTGTGCCTGCATATAAAAATTCTCCTGCCCTTGGGAATGAACAGGCAGCACTCAGGACTGCTGCCAAGGCATAGTCAAGACAGCTTCAGTTACAGTTCAGTGTAACAATCATAAGACTTTTTTTTTTTAATCAGAACACAGAATAGAAGTGGTGTCAGCAACTTCTTTTAAACTGACAGTCCAGCAGGAGTGTGCCTGAACAAGGCAGGATATTTAAGAATCACAACACTGTCGGTTGCATTTTAATCTCATATACAGCAATGATTTACAGGATGTATTTTCTTACATGTGCACAAGGTTTTCCATTTAAAAGCACTCGCGACCCCACAGAAAGTTGAAATAAACAGCTTTATTAACTGCAAATTAAGGCTGTTAAGTGATGTTTAGTACTCTACCACCATACTATGGTAATCAGTACTCAAGAAGAAACATTGCATTTCCTTCTTTTAAGTGCTGGTCTCCTTAAGCAACATCCAAGGGCATTTCTACCACTCTTCTCCCTTAATCCATGGAAACAGACCTCTGTACAATAAGCTTCATAGTTGTACCAATTCCCACAATGCCATCACTCCACTTTGCATTTACATTCAATTACTCCTTAACACTGAGATCCTATCGATCTCCACTATAACCACTGAAGACTCATCCCACAACTTTGTACTGAGAGCTTGCAAGCAGTACTTAAGCAAGACAATGGGTCTTCTTGGATGCAAAGCACAAACTTGAGAATCTCAAGCATCTAGTTTTGCCTGTCTCACAACATTGCCACACAGCTTTAACCAAACCAGCAACACAGCTACACCCAAAGCAAAATGTTAACCACACACATCCTCTTTGGCTACCAGCAGCTTCAGAGGGTGTAGGTAAAGTTGGGTCAGTTACTGTCTACCTCAGAATTTTCAGACGTTTGATTCTGTCTGAAACTGGTATAATGAATAAATGTAAGCTTATATCAAACAATTTTTACTATATTTGATGAAAAAGCTAGGACAGATCTAGAGAAAAAAATTAAGTCTTTTGCACATACATAGATAGGAACCACCTGCAAGAAAAAAAAACTGTCAGATCCAGCTGTGTCCTCCACAGGAGGGATTTCAGAAAACATGCTACATCTTTTGGCTGCATTTCTGTCTTTTTGTACCACTTAAGAGCTCAGACACTTCATGCTGCTAAAAGTACCATCCACAGTCATCATGGTGGAAACAGTTTAATGAAGTTCACAGATCAAATAGAAACAGCTAATTTTGTTTTAGCAGGACTCATATGACAGAAACCAGACCTGCAGACAGAAGGTGCTATATATTGAGTGTAAATGGCCTGCAAACAGAATCGTCCTTCCCCCTCTGCTGCACCCCCAAGATTTCTGATTCCAGCTCTTAGCTGCTAATACTTTTGCAATTAAATTCCTATGACACTTTTATGAGAGAAGTGGCAGAGGAATTATACCTTTCATGCAAATCGTGTGTTTCAACTAACAACTTGATATTTGAGAACGTCACATTTCATGGAAAACTGTTGTTATTTCCCTCTCAGGTTGCTTGCAGCAAGAGTCAAAAGAATTACAAAATTAACAGGTTTGACAGAAATCTCAACAGAAAACCACACTCCAAGTCACCTATGGATCCTCCAATTCCCCAAGTCATTTACACTTCATACAACTGTTCAAAGCACATTTCTCCCCAGAGCAAAGCATTCGTTTCAAGTGCACGCCCACATTTTCTTGTTCTAAGCCTTTCATTATACTAGCAATCACATGGAGTAATTTGTCTGCTCAAACTTACCACAGGCATCTTCAACAAACCTCAAGGTCACCTTTGAGGTAGGCCGGCCCAGCACTCAACCATGTTTGGTCCACCTATGTAACATGGGGCAGCCTTGCCAGCCACTGCCCTCTCCTCACAGACCTGGGATGTCCCTGACGCCACGTTCTGAAATTCACATTCTGTGAGACATAGGTGTGAGAAGATATAAATCTGGAAACATCTTCTCAGCTTTGGCACAACACAGCTGCTCTGTCTAGCCCAAAGGTGCCTGGTGTCTTTAAATAAGGAAGAGAAGAAATTTCTTCCTCAGTTCAGGCCATCTATGTTGCATTAACACTTAGAAGCAAGCATACTTAGACTCCTTTTCTTGCTTGTATCAGTTTGCTGGAGATTGAGCTCTTTCTTTTCCCATCAGCTTCCCTTTACATATTAGCTCTGAAAGCCAGTCAAATTTACCATGTACAGCAATTCTAGGGGCTTCATGAGGACACCAGTTCGATACAGCAGCCAAGGAGGGGAAAAGCACTGTGTGCAACTCTGATGGTAAAACACACATACATTGCTTCTTGTCTGAACCACGAGGCTCACCCCTTCCCTCCAAGGGCAGCCCTCAGGGAGGGCAAGGGCCTCAGCATGATCCTGCCAGCCCAGACCTTCCAGAGAACAAGGGCCACTGCACACCGAGCGGCAGCCAGGCCAAAAGCAAGGGTGTCCCTGAGGGAGCAGTGGCCTGTGACACCCCTTAGGGGACTACTACTGTCCTCCTTCCCACCCACCCCCAACTCCCAAAACAGCTATTAGAAGATATGTTGCCAATCAAAGCAAAGAGGTTAAGTTAAATTCCCCAAGCCACAGTACTGAAGGGACACCAAACTATATTCACTGCGTCAGTACTGAGGCTCAAGAGAATGCCATACTCCCACCTCAGGCAATTTTTGCCAAGATGGAAAGTAATTCTCCACAGGTAACCCGTACTTCAGAGCACACTAGATGACAGCCAGCTAGCTGATTTTGTGCCAGAACCTCTTTAACCAAAAGATGCATCTACCTGTACAAAACGTAGCTTGTCCAGCACTGCCTTTGGTACTGACTGGCAAGAACAACTCTGAAGACTGAGCCTGCAGGTGTCACAGGACAGCAAAAGCCATCCCACGTTCAAGAACAAAGGTCTTTCTGGTTATTAAAAAGCTCATCTTTTTCAGTGTTGCCTGTTTCAGTTATGCTTGTTCAGCCAGGTCTGTGGCAAAAATATGGTGACTCTCACCATTTTCATGTTAGTAGCACTCTGTCAAAAACTACATCATCTTTGCTCCTCAGCACATTTGTCACCAAACAAAGCTGCATAACACTGATAAGCTAGTAGGGGCCTTCATCAAACACCTTTCAAAGGCTTCAGAAACCTTCAAAATCGTCATCTTAGTCATCAGATTCTCAGGTATAGGGTCCAAAACCATCTCCCCCCCCAGTCTTCAGTACTAGTCACAAACAAAAATATAAAAAGGTAGCCCAATTCAGAATTGAAAACTTATTTCCACTACTTCTTCCTGGATCAGTTTTGCTTTCTAATGTTCTGTAATTCTCACAGTGGTGAGGAAATAGCAAAACTTTTATCTTTAAGCTCCTACATTCTATACTACGTTACCCCTATTCCTTTGGGGGCATTGGGACTTCTTTCACTTTCAGGCAGAAGGCAGACAACCCAGACTGGAAATTTACATTTAATTTGCTGTTGCTGAAGCAAGCTGGGAAAGAAATTTTAGTTCCTGATCTTTACAGATGCATTTATCTCCAGCACAACAACAACAGGATGTTTGGCTTACTAGGGTTTAACAAATACTGAATCTTCCAGATGGAGAGTACTTTGTAAGAACAAAATGAACATCAGTGAAGATTTCCTTTATAGATTTCTACTTGCACACCAAACACTGCATCTGCCTGCATATCAATAGCTTGTTGTTAAATTAGCTGTATATTTCAGTATTTCTGAAATTGGATGTGCCAGTTTATAGCCATTACTTTGTTTTTCCCTTCTGGCATAAGGAGAATCCAGTCTGGCTTTGTAAAGAATTGAGCTAACATTTCTGCATATTTTATTAAATATCCTAGCAAGATTATTCGCTCATAAAGTTCTCCCCAGCTATTAAATCATAGAAACATTGCAGTTTTAGCTTCTGCATTTGAGCTCTTAGGAACATGGACTCAACAAGCTAAAGAAAAGGTTCTCTATGATTTCTTGACACTTTTACCCTAGCAGCAGTACTGCAGGTGAAAGCAAGTATCTGTGCAGTACACCAAAAGAAATACAAACAGTGAAGCACTTGGTCTGTTTTATAGGGTTAACAATACATAGCGATTACCTCAGTTATAGAACTAGTTGTTTAAGTTAAAGAATTAAGCGGTGACAAATACATAGGAAAAAGGACCTAATACCTTCTGATTCTATTTATCAGAGATCTCAAAATGACAAAGATTTGGTAATACATAGCCTATATTCTCAAAGCTTTGGTCGCCAGAGTTAAATTCAGGTCTAAGTTTCCATAGCTGTCTTCTTCATTGTGGTCTAGAGAAAAGCAAGACAGAAGTTTGAAACATACTGTTTGGTAGTCACCTGAAGCCTGAATAACTTGAGTTTTGCCTTTCTAGACATGAGTTACAAATTTTGAATAATACAGAATTAATTATTTAAGTTCTCTGGTGAAAAAAAAACATTGAAAATATAACATAGAAACATTGCAGTTATCTGGACTAAACCCAATGAGTGGGCAAAACAACTGTACAGCTTGAGAGCAAGGTTGCAGAAACATTACATTTTTTCACATTAAATACAACATGCCTGAATTTTATTTGGAGTGACCACATAATAGGTTTTCAGTTACAATTAAGTGAGAGGGAAAAAAAAGAAAAAAAAAAGAAGCCTGCTTAATATTCAATTAAATTCACATCATTTTGTGGAGGAACAGTATTATAACATTTACCTACACTTTTTATTTAAAATTTGACTTGCTAAAGTATTGACAAAACTCAACACGTTGCTCTCATGAAAGCCCAGAGATCAACACACAAATTTCATGGAATTCTTGATCAAGTAATCGCTTTCATGGCACTGAATATGCAGCCCAACAGGCTAGGAAAGGCATTAGGTCTTTACATCTGTTGTAGAAATAACTGTTCTTTAGAACTGCTCACTTAATTTCTTATGTAAGCAAAATACTCTTCAAAATGAAATAAAAGTTTTACAAAACGCAGGCTAAATAAAGATCAGACAACCTGAAAAATCTTTGACATTATCTCTCTCTGCACCACAGAAGATAAAGCCTACATGACAAGTCACTTCAGTAACCTCCCAGACAAACAGCAGAAACATCTTCCAGATGAGGATCCTGGGTATGAGGAAAAATATTAACCTCTTGAGAAAAAGAAGATTGAATAAGAGATGCAAAGAAGAAAATAATCATCACAGCAGCATGATACATGATGACAAGCACCCGATTCTTACCTCCCATGGGACTGGAAATCATACTGATTCATTCAATGCCTTCAGCAGACAGAGCCCCAAACTTGTCCTTAGCAGTGTAGCTGCTCCTTAAAGTCTTTTGCTTCCACTCCCTATCGTACATAGCAGACACTACTAACATGTTTCCACACCAAATGCCCCTTCTCTCCAACCCCAGAAAACCTATCTAGTTTCTGGCTTCAGCTGTCATCACTCTCTCTCAGATCAGACATCACCACCAACACCTGAACAAATTCTGGGCATCAAATTACACCTGCAGGAACACCTTTTATCAAATTACCTTATTATTTACTAATTCTGCTGACAGTACCTAAGGATTATCAGAGCCTAGCTCATTCTCTGCATTCTGGAATTCTTTATTTGCCTCCAGAAATTTGTGGGGAAAATCAGGGGTTTATAGGGTGAAAGAGACTTTTTCAACTTTTATATGAACTTCCACTGTAAGATGTGCAACAAAAAGCCCCATCTTACTCTCTAAATAACCTGCATTTTAAGGCAATTATGCTGGTTATTTGGAAAAGAAAAAAAAAAAAAAGTCTTGCTCCTGTTTTGATCCAGCATTTTATTGAATAAATTATTTGAAAGACTTTTTTCCATTGAGAAAATTATATCTACCAAGAGACTTCCATCCCCTCCATTTTTCTTTGCCAAACAAATTCTTAAACAGCAACACATTTGGGTTAAATATTTACTTTTCAACAAATTGGTGACTTCAAGTAGAAAATTTCTGTTGACATCGATTGCCAATATTCCAGCAGAGCTTATGAGACAGGAGCGCAGTGTGCTTGATGTTACAGGTTTTTCTGTCATAGCATGCTCTCCACTTCTATCCTGTACGGAACAAGGTGTGCTCACTCATTTGTATGCTCTATAAATACAACTTTATAAGCAAATTATGTTATTTTTCCACTGCTACCTGCATTTTTTACCACAACCAATTTCCAAGCCAGTGGAACAGCTTCCGTTTCTTTAGGCTGGAATTGGCAGAAATACAATGCGTATTTCACAAGTAGTCCCTGACTAGGTGCCCTAGTTGTACCATCAAGAAAACATTTTTTAGACATCAAAAGATATGCACAGATCTATATACACTGCCTTGCAAATGCTGGATCTTTTTACTACAGTTTACTTTGACTGCTGAAGAAAACAACTAGGATTTTGTTACTTCTTAATCAGGCACCAACATTTCTTATGCTCTATTATCTTACGCAATTATTCCTTCTGATGAAAATATTTTTAAAAACATTTTTAATCCAAAAGGCAAACTAAGTTTTCAGGCAAATATATAGAGAAAGAACTTACAAAGAAAAAAGTTAAATAGTGATTAATTTTCATGTTCAGAAAATTTCAGCAGTTTGAGGCATCTCTGGAGTTGTCTGGACTGGCTTGCTGGCAGTTTGCCTTCCTCTCTTTCAGTGTATCCAGATGTTAACTCAACTCCCCTCTCCCAATCTCATTACCTCTGGAAGCAGATATCTGGTCACAATTGACATCCTGAGAAGTGGCAGTGTAGAGACTGAAGCATTCTCTTTCGGCATCTAATTCAATCAAAATCTGAAGGCTGATCCCCAGAGGTGAGAAGTTCTTGAATTAACTCACACTAACTGCAAATCTGTTTGTTTTTTTTTTTAATTTACTTCACTGGTAATAAAAGCCACTTGTCAGAGACAATTACTAATTACTGATATGTAATGGTAGTAAATAACAAATAGATGAACGATTTCATAATTTGGAAAGACATTTTCCCTAGAAAAATAGTTTGCCCTATTCCAGGTGGAACTTTCAAAATCAAACTCCCTTTAGGACTTCTTTTTCCTCCCTCTGTGTCTTTGTGTATTAAAAAGAAGGGCAAAAAATCAAGAAGTTTTGATTTTGGCCTTGCAGTTTCTTTAGGGAGAGGTAGAGAGAGAGAGGATGTTTCAATGCAGTCCTCTTATAATTTGGCAGTCTCTGCAAGCATCACTGACCCACCTCAGCCCTTTCAAGAACAGATACCATTTTGTAAAGCATTACGATCCATTACATGTCTTTCAGATAAACACATAACAAAGACAGGCAATCCTAATATCAAAATCTCAGAGTGGTGTCTGAAGCCAAAGAAAGAAGCACTAAATGAAAGTGGGATATTTCCTAGAACCCTTTAAAAAAAAAAAAAACTCAGCTTTTTTTTCTTGCAGGAAGAGATGCATACAGACATTGTTAAGACAGACAGTTAAATTGTTTTCAGACAGAGTGAAAGCTCAGTCTCATAACTGTACAGAGACTTCTCAAAGGAAGTCAGGATCAGATGAAATAAGGAAGTGTGAACCATTTCCACCTGTGTGTTTCACCATTTTCTGGAATACTAAAGCCTGGTTCTTTTCCCATTTATTTGGTAAAATAGTTTTAGATTGTTTCTTTTTCACCCTTGCTTAAATGAAGGGTCTGCCCAAGGCCCTGGGGGCTCTAATATGGCCCTGACCAACCCCTCTCAAGCCTCCTCCCAGGCCTTACTGTGGGATGGGCTCTGCCCCACCAGCCCTGGGACTTCCTCTGTTCCCCAGCCCTCGCTGCTGCCCGATGGAGCCAGAAGAGAGATCACCATGCTCTTCTGGAAAAGACGACACTGATGGAAGCAAGAAGCACCTGTAAAGTTATTGCAAGTTTTTCCCTTGCACTGGGCACAGTACAGGTCAGAGAGCTTTCGGTCTGAAGAAACACAGCTGTGTTTTGAGTTTAATCTGCATCAGGTGGTGCCTACAGTCTATAATTATCTCAGAGAATGTGCCTAGGCTGACCCTAAATAAAGCAGCACAGTCATAAGCATAGCTGGCATTGTTTTTCTAACTTTAATATTCCTATTCCTAACGTTCTTTAGACACCCTTTCCCCTGATTTTGAAATATATTTAATGACACAAAAGGTCCTACTGTACCAGTATTGTAGAATGTTGGGGCGTTCGCCTGCAGGTTCATACCTGGCAGATGAATGATGATGGAGATTTAAATGGGAAAAGACATGAGTTACCTAGTGAGTGAGAAGAAAGCGGCAGTATCTCTAGCCCTGACATTTCCATACTAAAAGTGTGAAGTAAGTTAAACAGGGGCCCTTCAAAAAGCAGAGCATTTACAAGAGTGCCCTTTGATACCTGCATGTTGCCCTCTGTCTTGGATATTTCACACCGTTCACCATCAACCATTAGGTTTGAAAGGTAATTAAGTCCCAGTTACGAATGCATTGTTTGCCAATTTAGTCACTTTTTTTGCACATTTATTCACTTAAAATTGTGGTTGGTGAGGGAGGGAGGGCGCATTTGGGACATTTAAACATGTCCCAGATGTTTGATTTTAATGTATTTCCTTTGAAAGGAGAAGAGAAGGTGAGGGAGAGACTGATGGCAGCCATCTTACTCACAAGTGCTAAGTGTTAACATAGGTGATCCAAGGTACGAAATCACCACTTGTTCCCTATTTTGCAATTCTAGACTTCTGTTTCCTTAGCTTTGTTACAAATGCTCCCAAATCAAGATCTTCTGCTTGGCTTCAAGCAAAACGTGTTGTTCTATGTAGAATAATAAATTTGCTTTTTTATTCCAGAATCAATATACTCAAAACTCATCTTAGCTGATCCTACACTAATTGTCGAGGTGTTTTTCCCCAGTTTTGCCGCCATATTATCATCCCGTTCATAACTATATTATTCTTGCCACCTTAGTGCCATATCTGGCTGAATCAAGGCAATGAATGGAAAAACAGGGTGATATTCAGAACTGGTTTAGGCATAACAGAAATAAGCTATAACAGAAAGAAAAGGAGAGAAGAAAGTTATAACTCCTTCCTTTCCATAAGAAATATAAAGCTATTTATAATTAAGAGCCACAAAAGCTCTTGAAATGAATTTATTTGCAAAGAAATTTATGTTAATTGCAGACTTCTTTCAATAGGAAAGACTTTATATAAATGGTTTATAATACAGTCCTTGGTACAGAGAACAAACTGATTTACATGAGAAATAACCTCTTTTAAGTAGCACTTCGCAAAACTCTTTGGATTTATCATACAATTAAGTCTCTGTGAGCGTTCTACCTGGTTATGCCTTGACCACAGCAGGGAACGGACGCCTACTGCCTTCCTGGTTCTGAGAAGCTGTAGGGCTACAAACCTCCAACAGCAGTGTTATCTACCAGGTAACTGCTATTTCAGGCACTTCCAAAGACATCTGCCATTCAAACCACAAATCAGAGAATTCTTAATATAAAATGATACCTCTCAGAAGAACGTTAACCACCTAGTGCTTACAGTACTTGTTAATTCAGTTAAGGCTCTGTTTTCTAGCCAAAATAAATTATACAAATACTGGCTGTATACCATGGCAGTTAAAACCAGTTGCTGTTTTATATGAGAGATTTAAAAGCCTTGGGAGGACAGAAAGTTGAATTAGACAGAGAAGAGACATTGAAAGTGTTGCTGCTCAGATACCGTGAAGAATTCAGGACAGATGGATGCTGAATAATTATAGAACCGTAGGACTAAAGGACTTAGAAGAGCTTCTTTACATGTGCCTGCCAATTCAGACTGCCTCCCCGCATACAAGTAGCCACTTCAAATGCAGCCTGGAAAGGAAGGTCAAGGCCCTTTACAAGTTCTACAAGCTAGAAACAGCAAAATGATAGAAATGGCAGTAACTGCTTAATTATACCGTATACTCTTGTTCCAATAAACCAAATTGCTTAATTTGCCTAGTTGCTTATTCCCAGCTCTGATGTTCCTTGTGTTGCTTTCTCTCCTTCTTATAGTTGTAGAAGACAAGTTCCGTGGATGGCTTAAACTGGTTTTGGCTCTTTGGAACTGGCCACTAATATCCAACAGGTCTAGACTGACCAGGTTGGACACTAACTTGAGCTATTGTCTCCTTTTCAAACTGAGCTGAAAATCCCATTTCCCATTCTTACTACCACCCACTGTTTGGTGAGTGGGATAATTTCTAATTATTTTCTTCTATATAAATATCACAGAAGCTTATCTTTTGTGGACTTCTGCCTCCTGCTCTGTTGCGCTTGTGATGGCATCACCTGCTGCCCCACAGTGACACTGCAATTAGCTGAGACACAGCTACCAACAGCCTTTGCTTAAATACACCCAGCTATTCATCTGGATCAGGTTCAAAGAGAACTGAGGCCAAAAGGACTCATATGGGGATTAGACTGAGCAGTTGTTTCTCAACTTCAGGTTTCTTTGATTCTGTTTAGAATAGGCCACAGCAGCATCCTTCAAATGAACCCACTAGCTTGTGTTTGGCTAATACTTCTCCAGAAAAACTTGAAGACATCAAGTAATGAAGAACATTCCTGTTTCTAGAGAGAGATGCTAGAAAAGCTTCATCTAAAAAGAATAAGTGATATCTAGTTTGTCATTTCCTTTCCTTGTCATTCATAAAAAGCACCGATTTCTAACAGACCCAGCACCAGTCTTTACAGATCCCTTGGAAACAATGTTGCTGTTCGATGATGATTTTCCAGTAACAAGCACTTCTGGAGATTTGCCAATCCTTACATCATTTCTTCTAAGCTTTGGTATTACCATATAATGCTGGATACTTAGATATTGTTGGGATGCCTTTGAGACATATTACTGAATAGTATCTCTATCTCTATTCACATGCCATGACAGAAAGCCTCCTTCTCGGGATGTTCTTTCCTATAAAAGTGTGTGGGTGTATTATGTTGTAGTGAAATGCATAAACCTGGAACACCTATAAACTCCCTCATTAAAATGTTCAGCAATTTACCACTGCTGTGTGCTGCTACCACTGGAACTGCTGCTTAGGACAGTAGCTACCCTAGGAATCCTACAGGTACTTTCACAGAGGACTTTCCACCTGATGATAATTTAGGTTTCATGACAAAGGAAAACTAATTACTCATAAGGATGCAGTTGAATTTCCATGTCTAACACATTAGCACAAAAATCAGAAATAAACCACTCCAGTTAGCAAGGACTGTCCAGCATGGCAAGACCAGGCTGCCTGGGGAAGGGTGGGACTTGATGCAATCAGATACCGAGGATGGGAACCCAGGGCATTTGCTGTCGCAAATACAAACAAGCTGATGTAACCACGTGTTCTGGTATCCGTGTTCGAGACGCAGCTTGGGGAAGACAGACCTGGGGACAGACCCGGGGACAGAGGACTGCCCACTGGAAGCTGGAGCAGCAAGTTTCTCAGAGAACCCCTTTTTCCCAATTGTTTTTCCTTGCAACTCACATACCCGTGCTTCTAGTGTCGAGGTAGATTTTCCATTCCGTTTTCTCCTGTCCTCTCCATGGTCACGTAGGTAAAACCACAGGGTGGCACGGGGTGCGTACCCACTATATTGTCTTCCTTGCACAGGAGGACACTTATCCCTGATAGCTGAGACACTGGTTTGTACAGGTGGGGAGGAGGATAAATTCTCTTTAAGTTGGTGGATCTCTTCAGAAAATTTCTCCACAGCCGAGATGCAGGCCTGTAAGAAAGAGGAGAGACTTTCTTCGTACTGCTGGAGTTGTTTAGCCAATTCATCCACTGTGGGTTCCTCATGGTCTTTCCAGGTCATTACTGCCAATGAGCTGGCACATGATGATGGTGCACTCAGTACAAACTTCCACCACACGGGTCATGTACACTTGACTTCATCTGGATCTATTGATACCTGTTTGCTGTCTAGGTCCCTATAAACAGCTGTAAAATTATGGTAACAAAGCAGATAGACCAAAGGTTTGGCTACCATAATGGAATTTGGAGTTTAAAAGTCCCATTTGTCCCCAAATGCACACCCATGTACACTTTAATTTATTTACCATTTTTTTATACTGAAACATCCTGAAAGGCAAAAGGGATTTCCATAAAATCTGAATTAAAAGAAAACTGCAAGAAATATTACCCATAAACTACCTCAGAACTGCTTCAACTCTTTTTAACACATGAATGTTTTCCAAGAATTCTTTCTTCCACTCATTAACAGAAATCAGGACACCAAAGTCTGTGGAGGAGAAATTTTAGCTGAGAGCTGTGACTCTCACAGCTTTTTCAGATAGCCTCGTGTTTTTTTCAAAGAGTTTTAATTAACATGGTGAAAATCCATCCAAACAGTGCCAAAGATGACAAATGATGCTATACCACACCAAACTTTTCAGCTAATTTTTGACTCAGAGATAGATTTTTCTTTTATATTATTTGCAATTTTTCTAACAGAAGAATGTTTACCAAGGTGCACACCTCAGCGTACATCAGTCTGTAAGGGAAATCAAGCCAAAAAATGCATTGTACTTACATCCTTGTGAAGACAGATAAACTAAGCTGCAGTCACTTTACTTGTGTAGAGCTTTACATCATAATTTCGTTTATCAATTAACGCAGGTTTCTAAAAAGGGAGATCAAATGGGATGTGATTAAGGCAGGACCACATGGTATCTTCTGGAGTATTTCTGCTTGCAATGTTAAGGTGCAAACATCCATGACAAACATCCCCATCAGACTTGATAAACTTAGCTAGACACTCCTCTGCTGCTGACTATATGATAGCCTTCATGAAACTGCTGCCTGAATTTAGCAGGAGAGCCCAGCACTGATGCAAGAAGGGGACCTTACCCTTCTTCCCCTCCCTCCTGCCCCCACCCCTTTCTTCTCTGGTATTACCTGTGGGCCCTTCCACCAGAGCTCCTGCTCACGGTATCAGCAGAAAACCACATCTCATGCAACAACACCCACAGCAGACTGTTAGCTGAAACGTCTTGAATCACAGGTGTGACAAATGAAGATGTGTTTAGTAGGAGCACACTGCGGCTGCCCAGAAATGCCCACGGTGAGCTTTTTCCCTAGGCTGTGTGTTTGAAAGCAGAGGCATACAGTTTGCCGTGCTGTTTCATCCCTCATCTTCAGCCCAAGCTCCTCACTGAGGTGCCATCTTGTGGACCAAGACTTTGACATTAGTAAGACAACTAAGCAGAACTATAATTAATGAAGAAAAACCTCGCTCTGTCCCAGAACAGTCTGGTGACAGTATTTGTCAAGAACAGATCTTTTTTCTAATGAAAATATTACGTTAAGCTTTATCTGCTAATGTTGGAACACTAAAGCTGAAGCACAGCTTGCAACAATTCTCTTTTATTCTCTGCACAGATTAAAATGATGTTCAGGTTTACAGAGAGTAAAAATTCACCTCTTGATCAAGACAAATTTTATGTTCTTATATGGATTGTATTTACTCTCATGTAACCCTGGAGAGTTTGGAATGTTTCAGTTAAAAACAGATGAAAATTACTTTCTTAGCTTTTTCTTTACAAGCACATGAATCTCATTCCACATAGCAAATATTTGTCTCTAGAGGAAAATATATTTTAACTTCTCCTGGGATTACAAAAGCTCCACTAAATCAGAAAGTTATTCTACCATATCCAAAATGATGTCACAACAGGGCACAAAAGCTCTAACTTCTCAGGCAGGACAAGGATTACAAAAAAAGGGAATGTCATTTATTGGACCAAGTAATGGAAGAATTAGATAAGCATTTAAGCACAAGTCCTCCCTGGTCTCATAAGGACAATTATGTCCTTAGATAATCACGGCTACTGCAGATCCACCAGAGCATGGAAGATAAATGTTGCTGTATGAAGCAGTAACTATAAAGTGGGGCCTGAAGAAGATTCTGTGTGGGCAGAAGCTCATCTGATCTTTTCAGAAATATCCATCAGTCAAAAATATCTCCGTTTATAGATGTTGTTCTGCCTGTCTTTGGTCCATCAGTCACAGCAAAATACCACGAGTTTTAGCACAGGCTCTAAATATCCCAGAGCACAGCATGCTGTGGAGACCTGGAGTAGGTGGAGCTCAGGCAAGATGGTGGCCAGGAGAGACAGAGGCCTCTTTCCCCAGACCGGGATAACCAAACGAGAGCACAGGGAATGAAGAGAGATCTAGAAAACAGAACCTTTTAAGAAAGACTGAAAATCAGAGGACATGAAAGGCCATCCTAAAATATGTAGAAGTAGTCATAGAGAGGTTATATCCTATGAGGACAAAACAAGGAGTAAGGAACTGATGTTGCAGGAAGGAGATTTAGAGGACAAGAAAACCTACAGGTGAAGAGGATGAGCTCTAGATGTCCAGAAGGATCTGGACTTCTGCTCTGGTGGACTTTGATACTGGACTGGACTTCCATCTGCCAAGGATGTGGCAGATAGAGCTGATTCTTGAAAGAGTCACCCAGTCCAACACAACCCTCCTCCAGTCTCTTATTCCTATAGCTTTTCCTTCTTCTCTCTTCTATTTCTGCATGCTGCTGCTCTTCAGGCCATTTTGACTACACTCAGTAGTTCTTTCCCTAACTTTTTGTGAAGATATTCCACCCTATTTTACCCTCAATTTTATTTCATAAATTTTCATTTAAGTTTACTGAAACTCTCAAAATGCAAAAGCCAGATGAAAGGCATTTGAAGCCAGCAAAATCAAAACAAATGTGAACTGTTTATGCCTAGATATTTTCTGAAGCTTGTGCTGTTTGAAAGGGAAAAAAAAAATGTTTCACAGTGACAGGCAATGTAGGACATTTTCTGAAGATTGTTTGCTGCAAAGATTGACTGCAGCTACTGTTGAAGTAAAAAATGAGCTTCATCCTTTCCAGAGGTGTGCTATTCTTTTGTGGTTTTGTTGTATCCCTCTCACAGAGGTCGCTCCTGAACAAGCAGCTAATCTCTATTTCAGGAAAATTACAACACTGATGTTAGAAAATCTTTTTGCTGATGGGCAATTTAGATAAAACCACTTTGGATTTTTAGCCTCAAGTTCATACCTTTGCTGGTTTCCTTTATTCAATTCGATGGGCAAGTTCACAGTTTCCAGATACGCTTCTGCTAAGAGGCCACACTCTCATTAGCAGGTGCTGAGACCTTCTCCAGCTCCTTATTTAAATAAAATGAAACTGTCAGCATTTGTCTGTCAAATCTCTGATCACACCAGCAACTAATTCAGCGCTTTAGGAGCTCTTGTTTGATTGGTGTCCATGAAACAGTAATTTTGTTGTTTTGGCAGACTCTGAGCCACAGATTTCTTACTTTTCATTCAGAATTCACGGGACATTATCTCCTGAAGTGTTTGCTCCATGATACAGGCTGTCATGAAGCCACAGAGATAAGTTCTGCTGCAGGCAAATTTCCACGGAAGCCAACACAACCAGGTATAATTACCTTTAAGGACCGGTTTTGGCACATGTTAGTTAACAGTCAGTCAGGGCAACTCCCATCAAGCTATAAAGTAGCGCAAGTACTGGATTTCCAATAGAGCAGCTAATACAGAAATGTGATTTATCACACAGGCAGTTTGTTCCAATTCAATTTACAAATTACATCACCTTCCAAGCTGGGATAGGGTGCTCTATCAAACAGTACATGTGCTCCCAACATGACAAGGCTCCTCTTCCTGCTTTAGCCCTTAGCCTAAATGTCTTTGAATCACAGTCTTGAAAAGCAAAACTGTAAGGTATGGAAAAAAATCTATTACCTAAAATTTAAAAAATGGTACATCACACATCAGTATTCTCTGCAGTTCTGCTGTGCTAGTCTAATATGCAAGTACACAATGTCCTACTGTCATAGTCCTGAACATGTTTTTGCTTTTCTGTCCATCACTGAATCTATCATAAGCTATTCCAAATCACCTGCAATTAGTCCTACTGTTATGTAGACTCATGTTTTGAGTGTCTTTAGTTAATGCAAGAAAAACTGTCAGTAACCAAGAAATAAAATGTGTCAAAAGAGAGATAATGTAGAAAGTTTTTGAAATTCTCTACCACAATTTAGATTTAATTCACTCATGTCCAGGCAGTAATAAGTTAATTCGGTTTCAGTCATTTGAAAGTTGACATTAAAAAAACAAAACCAAAACACTATTTAGTGACTCACTGCATCTGGTTCTTTGATTTGATTTAAATAAGATTTTAACTGTTTACAAAAATCTGAAAAATTATATGTTAAAAAGAGAGAAGTGTCTTTGTGCTTTTCTCTAGCAATAATATCTCTGTCAGTAAAGTTAAAAACAAAACCAAAATTGATATTTTGATTCTTCATCAAAAAAGAAAAGAAGTGATTTAATATTATTTACCAAAGGAACAGTCATCAGCCCATTCCCCTGTAGTGAACAGGACCCTCGCGTGCTGTTTTGCTTTGGACGAAAATTTGTTGATCTTCATAAGAGAACAGAAGAAATTGTGGAATAACATTGACTCCGCCACTACAATAGTTCCCCAGAAAGGCTGAGAGGTGCCGGATGACCGATGGATCGCCTGCTCTACCTTTCCCCTCCACCCATAGCTCATGACAGCGTTGTCCTGGAGACACGTCACAGTGCTGACTGCTGCCTCAGGGCTGCGAGGGCAGGGTGACATCCCTCCCTCCGGGTGGTAGATCTTCCTGTCAGACTTCATAGGTGTCTTCCCTTCTGTCCCTCTGCAAGTGCAGAAGAGCCTCAGCACTGGGGAGTGAGTTAGCCTCTCTGGGGCCATTTCAGATGCTAGCCAGAAAACCTGAGGAGGCCTGGCTGGCAGCTGGGTTCGGTGAGGTGCCCAGGCCTTAAGACACAGGACAGGCCTGAGGAGGGGAGGCCAGGTGAATACAGCCCCGCTGCTGGGGGTAACCTCTGAGAGAGGCAGGCACGGACTCACAGCCAAGACTGGCTTCTGTCACCGGTCCCAGCTTCAGCTGCCATGGGCTAGCTTCTCAGCAGATTAGAGAGTGGTGTCCCCATGGGAAATGCTAAATGAGAGAGGAAACAATATGGCCCATTCCACTGACAGCACACAGGCACTTGGCAGTACTTCTGTTCAGAGAAGTGTGTCTTTCAGCACAGGTGACCACAGAGCAGCCCCAGCACCAGCTCTGAGTCCACGCCTGGTCCGGATGAGCAGGCTGCAGGCAGCTTAGCACCAGAAACTGTTCACCAGTGCTGTCAGGCAAATTGGCCCACATACTGAAAGGGACTGCCTAATGCTGTTCCATCAGCTCTGAGGAAATCTCTATTTCATGAATTTCCCCAAATAATGCCAGTCCTGCTCATTTCTTTAACATCTTAATGCAAGACATCGGCCCTTCCTGACAGCACCAAGATAAGGGAACATCCAATAAGAGCAGCTATCTGCAGAACCAGCTTCTGCTCCCAGTATCAGATCGGCCCCAATGTCCCTCCAGGTTCCTGCCAATAGAAGCACAGTTGCTGATACAAACTCAAGAGCTATTAATATCACCAGAGGAAGAAGTAGTTGCACACTCCCATCAAGCTATAAAGTAGCGCAAGTACTGGATTTCCACTGGCCAGGCCTGCACACAGACTCTAACCACTTTGAATGCCTAGGTCACCTGGAAGTCCTTTTTCATTTGCAGTGTGTATGTAAGTAATAGTTTTAATTTCAAGAAATGAAATCTCAGCCAGACACAATTAAAACATTTTCATGTTAATGAAGCACTACTGCAATTATTCCTATCAGTCTCCTAGTTCTAGTTCTGCACAGCACACGTTCCTCTCATTATTCATAGACTGGGTACATCCCTTAGAGCAAGCATCTTGTAAGTACCAATACTAAAAATGAAGATGCATTAGCAGCTTTCATAAGGGGCACAGAGATGTGCATCCCTCCGCAGATGTCCCTCCAGGGCACACCAAAGCATACATCTCAAACCATGCCTACTGTTTCTACCAGCTGGAAGACAAAACTGTTAAGACTGCCATGCAGCAGAGCGGCACGCAGCCAGGTTGACAATGCTGGCAGCTATCCAGCAGCACAGTTCTTTACTCATGACAAGCACACAACCCTACATAGTGGTGATGGGGGCTTTACTAACCTCTCCTTTCTCCTCTAAATCCAGCATTTGACCAGTAGTGCCCTAAGTAATTGTAATGACCACAACTGTCTCGAAGTTCTCTCGAACACCAAATCCTCTCTCTACTATTTATTAATTCAGAGCAATTTTATCTTACTTGTGCTTTGTCGATATCAACTTTTGAAGTGTCTGGACTAAATCAGGCACTTTATCCTTGAATTCTGCATAGAATTTGCTCAGATGGTCTGGATTATGGAGGAAGAATGTGGGAGTAAAACTGCATAAAACCAGTACACAGAACAGCAGTGTGATCTCTAAGAAAGGGAGAACAAAGGGAATTATGGACATTCAAAATACCTTTTAAGCCTTTATTATATATGACAAAAATAATATATGACAGGCAAAACAAAAGTCAAAAGAATGAAAGCCAGTAAGGCAAAGGTAGAAATCAATACTTAAGAGTCATTCAGAAAGACACATGTAGATAGGATTTGATGCAACATCTAACCTTTAATACAGCTTTCTTGGTGGAACTGGAAAACTCCGTAACTGGAGAGTCCTCTGTTTTCTCCCTTAACTTCATCTTGTTTGCTGGAGAGGTCAGGGAGCACATAACCACAGCAGTTGGTGCCCATCCTCATTTTTATCTGTAGAGCACTGACTTCTAACAAAATATTTTCCCTAGTGGCTATAACATTAAAGCAACACAGATGAGAAAGGTCATTTTACACAGGTTTTTGAACTTTTTATTCCCCTTATGTAAAAACTATTTTTAAAAATTATTTGGGAAATAAATATTATTAATGTGTTTGAAGTAGAACATTTCCTTTTCTGTAAATCACAAAAGTTAAGCAAATGCAGCTTTCATGAAGTATATATATCTTGTATTGGAATTTAGATTTGTACCTCCCAGAACACTGAAATGTTTGAGTTTTGAAGTAGTTAGTATTTTGGCAATACCTGCATATAACAGGTTTCCTCTTTCATCAGTTACACTTACTGCATTACCTAACAGGTGTCGCTCCAAAAATGAAATCCAACTTCAGGGTTTTTATTCAAAACAAGTCCTGACAGTCTAGGAGACACAGTGTACTTGCTATTCCTTTCTTTATTACTCATTTGCCTCACTGGAATTTAACTGTTTGTGAAGCTTAATTTGCTAGGAAGAGAAAATTTTCTTTGTGTGAGATGGTCCAAGAGATCTGCTGCGAGCTCTGTTGCAGCTGCAGCACTCCAGAAGCTGTGTGCAAGCCGCAGCCTTTGGCCTGTACTTAGGAAAATATTGACTTCCTGAGGAGCTCTGCTCCGGCAGTGCCTGCAGGAATAAGCACCTCAGCAGACCTTTTTCCATAAGTGAGAAGTTTAACAGTTAGTATTAATGATGAGAGCATCTATCCAATCATCTTGGCATTATTAATAGGAGCTAGAGGAAGGCAGTGCCATGTGGCATTCTACATGTTAACATCACATGCTTAAAAATATGATGTGAATTGACTTCAAGGTATTTCCTTCAGAATTTGATTGAAAACAACTTCAAATATATATATATATTATTCAGAGGTGTTATTTGGATAATGTGTTTTAGCTGGCTAAACTGCTTGGAAAGAAAGACATCCAGAGAAACTTGCACACAGAGTGCCCACAAAGCAATTATTTCCCTAATTTCAGAATTATTTATTGAACCACGGAAAGACTGTTTCTTTCTTAGCAGCTGGAAATGGCTTGGTGCTCTGAAAGCTGCATACCAGGTGATTTACACTTTATAAGGGGAAAACTCAAACAGGTGACTGGAAAGTAGATGTGCTCCTGCCATCCCACCACAGTTAAAGAAAGAGAAATTCTAACTAGAGAAATGATGGAAAAAAGAGTAAAGAGGTTCCTAGGATGTTCCTGGTGTAGTTTGTGTTTTGGAGTTTGCTGGGTTTTTTTTAACAACTAAGAAGAATGCCTCACACTTAATATCAGATCAGGACTAGCAAGATTCATCCCTGCCAAATGAGGATTAAGTGTCTTTTTCAAATGCCTGTGAGCATAGAGGTGTCTCTGTAAAGCAAGCCTTCTTAGAAACTCAGTCATTGCCCTCATTTCAACACCTAGCGATACTCAAAGCTTCAAAGATGCTTTTCAAACACTCTCCTATCACAGAAGCAGTGTACTTAGGGGAGTAAAAACATGATCTTTTTGATCTTTTCTCCAAACGTCTCTTCCTCATAAACATCTTAAATCCTAAAGAGATATATAGACACAACATGTCCACGTTGGTGTGGATGATAAAGCCAGAGCTTCTCATGGGAGAACGAGAGGATGTCAACCTGCACAGCAGTCTATAGCTTTAAGTAACAGCTGATCTGTTACCACAGATGATCACATCTTTCTCCCAGTGAGGAAACACCAGAATCCATGGTTGTAACATTCATTTCAGAGAAGAAGGTTATGACCAGAAGTGTGCAGAGCACAGTTTGAGACCTCCAAGCACCTCCCACGTTTAGAAGTCAAATCATATTTCTACAAGGTCTAAATAATTGATCAAAAAAAGTAACATTACATTAAATACCGAGTCTGGTAGAGCTGGGATTAAATGCAGGTAATTTCATTCTGCTTACAACTGAGCAACAGAGAGCTCAGAGACTCTGCAGAAATGACAAGTGAACAAACTTCTCTGTTCCTTTGCTGACTGTTGAGCAGTGCCCATGGCCAGCCTTTGGGTGACAGCACTGTCACAGCTCAGAGGGCTGTAGCTAAAGAGCCACCGCTGTCTAGTTAGCAAACACCTAGTAGCAAAAGAGCAGCACTGAAAAGTTAGGTAGAAATGATGCCTCTCTTGACCTCATCACCTTGCAAAGCCTAAGCTCAGATGGAACCTAGTGCTGGCACACTGTCTTAAAAAGTTGTCAACAGCTTTGAGAGATAATTTAAGTTAAAATGGTTAAGTGTCAAATGCTGTGAAAGTGATAGAACTGCTATATTAAATTCTTTATTTTTTTTTAATTAAGCAACTTGTTTTCCCCAGCTGTTGTGCATTATGAAAACACACAGAAGTAAGTCAAGTCTGAGACTCACCAAACACCCTATATGACATTTTGTAAAAGGTCAGTTATGTAGCAGCAAACCACATAAGATTGTAGTAAATGTACAACTACTTTTTTTGCACAGCGGAAGCCAGCAATTAGGCTGTTCTCATAGTAAAAATGCTATTTTAAAAATAGTGCTTCTGTGGTGTAATTAAATGTGTCTTGAAGTGTCCAATACTAATGTTAACATCTCCTGGAACAAGTAGTTCACTCTCACCCCTCCAATGCCTTTGCCTCTAATGTCACGTGGTCAATAACTTGCAGTCTTCTGGAACAGAAATATTTGCAAATAATTTGCAAGTTGCAACTGATCAGTCACCGATCATTTCAAGTCATAGTGTTTCATTTTGCAATTTGGTCATGAGACATTCTGCTGTACAATTTGGTATTTTTAGGTTGTAAAATAACCCAAAGTTTGTTTCTCAGGAGAGTCCTTATTCACTCAAAAACAAAACAAGTTTATAGCACTTAAAACATGCTTGAAGTCCCTCTAGAGGAACCGTTTTTGTTTTGTGTCAACATCTCTGGGGAAAAATAAAAATCCAACTTACTGTAAATCTCTAAGTATTAAAATCAGCAATTCCAGAAACAGACTCTTCCTTAGAGAAACTGATATCCTATGCTTTCTCTTAAACCTTGGAGGACCTCTATTTCTGCCTAATGAATTTTTTCAGTGTGAATTTCTCTTGTAAGAAAGATAAAGGATTAGTGCATAAACTCCTCTGAAATGTTAGCCTGCAGCAAGAGATGAACAGGCTACAGTAGGCATCAGTACATACGAACCAATTCTTTATCTCAACCCTGAAAACCACAGTTTTAAGTTTTCACTGAAATGACCTAGAGGTATAATCAGTTTATGATAAATAACATTTTCTGTTATTAAAATTGACAAGAACAATGGGGAAGACAAAACCTAGCAGTGTTTGACTAGAGAAACAGATAAGACGCAATATCGGTAGGGAACTGAAGGGCTTATCTTGATAGTGGTGTTCTGGTAGTCTTCTGCTGCGGTTTCTGATGCTTGCATGTGTGTACATAATACTACACAGCTGAAACAAGGCTAAAGGCCTTATTTATGTGCCTGTGAGACAGTGTGCTTGCTGATAGCTTCTGACAGACTTGGTAAATGGTTTCACTTTATGGGACTTCACAGAATTTAATGATGAAACTGATGCCACTTCTGTAAACATACAGCTGTCATTAATAATTCTGCACTTCTCTGAGAGAAGTTTGAGGAGGAAGTCTTAAAGGTTGTTACAGTTACAAACACATTTACCTGGGAACAGCACTAGACATTCATTTAACAATTTCACCTATGGACTTCTCTTGAGCTTGCACATCTGGCTTTACAAGCCAAGGTAGGCTTTGAAAAGTGTGCAGCATTATTTTAACTGCTCCAATTGGAATTAGCAGCAAGAAATCCTATTCCTATTGACTTCCACAGAAGATTGAGGTCAACTCTGAAATTCCTCCCTCTCCATGAAATCCTGCTGTGAGAAACCATACAATAGAAAAAAAAATAATTTAAGGTTTCTTGTAGAAGCCAGATGGACCACAGATGGAATGTGGTACTGAACCAGCAGCAAATCAGGTGCTGAAGGAAGCTCAGCTTTATTACAGTCACTGGCTATGAATTATAGCTGGATAGGAATTACACGCTTGCAGTAAAATGAAGAAGAATATAGAGCCTTTGGTTACTCTGTGCATCTGCTCAAACAGTTGAATTTTCTGAATATATACAAGAAAACTGAAAAAAAAAATTAAAGCATTGTACACGCTAGGTGCCAGTATAGGGATGTTCAGAGGGTAGTCCAGCTTTTGACTTTAGATGGTTCAGAAGAACTTTGATTACATACTTTTCAATTAATTCAAGTAAAGGAAGCAGCACAGAAACCTAAATTGGTGAACTACATATTGAAACCTAACATTAGCAGTACAATTCTAAGTAGGGTGGGTACGTGAAGGTAACAGATACTTTATGGTTGAAGAACTGTAGAAGAACATGCATCTCCAGCAGTGACAGAGGTATGACACTGAAACCGCTGCAACAGAGATTCTCACCACAGCTGACAAACTCAGAAGCTGAGGAATTTACCACTATGAGGGATTTACCACTACCAACAGTGCAAGTCAGCACCCCTTCAGCTCCTTCAGGGGAATCACAGCACTACATCATGGAGCAGGCCTCACCTGGAAAGGTGCTGAAAACTGTGGACTCCCAGACTTCTGCAGCCTTCCAGACTTTTAAGTGTCTGACATGAAATGTGTCCTGAAGAAGAAAATCATGTATAACAGAGCTGTATGCTTAGTGGTGGTGTGCACGTGTAATATTCATTGCAGTAGGGAAAAACTGTTGAAGTAGGTCTTTTAGTAAAGAGATGGAATATATTTCACCAACATCTCGTTCTGCACTTTCTACAAAACTTGGTTAAGCGTGATGGGAAGTGGATTAGTTAACAAAAACCAACAAACGACAAAAAACACGTTTCTGCCCTCCCTCCCCTCCCAGCTAAGGATCGCAGTTGCAAGCGCCGAGGCGAAGCAGAGTGCCTCAGCGCCATCTTGTGGGGACGGCGCTGTTGTAGGGAAGGCTCGAGTTAACCGGGCCTGCAGATGCACGTACTCACCCAAGCAGGCACATTTTTTCTTGAGTTTGGTTCTTTCACAGCACTAATCAAGTTGCAAGAACATTCAAGTACTTGCATATTATAGAAAACTATCCTGTGACTGAAGAAACACCCCCAAAATACTCTGCTTCTCAGAGAAGCGAGCAAAAAAAAAAAACTAAATCCATGCTCTAACTTCTGGAGAGTTA
Source organism: Anser brachyrhynchus (assembly GCF_964034855.1). Classification (NCBI taxonomy): domain Eukaryota; kingdom Metazoa; phylum Chordata; class Aves; order Anseriformes; family Anatidae; genus Anser; species Anser brachyrhynchus. Next base: position 27,342,446 of record NC_137700.1, on the reverse strand, counting down.
CCCTCATTTAGTGAACTGTCTGATCACATTGCCACTGCTCCTCCTTGTTTTCTTTTGCCAAAGGAAAGCCTGAGATCTATGAAGTAGTGCCTTCCAGTAGTATTAGCCTTCCAGAAGGCTTTGCTATGACCATAATCAGGGTGCCATGAGGAGGGGAAAAACGAAAATCGTTCATCCCCCAAATTAGCCAAAGTTAAGCAAGGAATAGTCTTTTCAAGACGTGACTTACCCATTGAAAAAATTAGACAGCCTGATACAACTATAACACATGCTATTTTCTAAGCATTATCCCCTATAGCATGACATGCTTGAAAGGAACTACTCAGTGACAGACATGTTCGGGAACATTTATTAAAACAAACTGCTCGATCAATTGTTGGAAGCTTATTCTCTCTGAAAAAAATGTTGTTTTTTTTTTTCCAGCCAATATCAGGTATTACTTCACAGTGTTGCATCACTTGCTGTGTGAACACTTACTTTGTAACATGCACTTAATGACCAAATACTATAACAGCTCCTTTGCAACCTTTGAAAGTAATTTTTCTTCCTAGGAGAGAGGTGTATGCTGACAGGTGATTTAAAGTGGCTCCAGCTTGCTGCTGCTCACATAAAAATGGTATTTCACTACCTTCAAATTTAAAACTAAATTGAGAGATCGAGAGACAATAGTGTGCCTGTACAAAACACTTAGCAGAACTCTGGTGTTAGATCTGAAATTGAAGTGTTCCACACTACATAAGTTTCCTTCTTTGTATGGGAAACAACAAAAAGTGAGGCTAAGCTTGTTATTGAAGTTACAGTGATCTAAGCTTATTCTTCCTGGGAAAAGGAAACTTCATTTTAAGTATCAGAATTTCTCAATACATGAAAACAATCAATACCAAACTACATTGTCTTATTTCAGATAGTTCTAGAAACTAGGTCTCCTCAAATTTGGAAAAAAAATAGGGGAAGTTACTATTGCTACCCCAAGAGACTTTCCTTTGTGAGATTTGAGTTCTCTTAGGATATCAGTACTGCTTGACCCAGTTTCAGTTAGAAGCTCTTCTCCTCTTCAGCTGATACACAAGATGCATCACACAACACCGTTGGGTTATGCCTTCCTGCAGATGGAAAAGTTCAGGAGACAACAAGGAAGATTTAAATATCAGATGTCTTCTCTTTACTCCAACCCAAACAATTAAGTTGAACAGAAAGGTTAGAATAAATGAGGAGGTATATTCATGCTCAGCTTTTACTTAACTACAGTATTTATCAGCAAAAGTCAGAAGACGAAGATGTTCTAAAACATCTTTTTGCTTAGTCCTCCAGAAGAGGAGCTGAAAGGAGGATGATGTCAAGCCAGCTATAATCCTGGCTAAGAAAAGGTATTTCCTGTTACTTCCAAAGAATTGAAAGTGAACATTTTGATATATTATAGCATCAAACAAGTGCTTTCCTAGTGTTTTTTTTTTTTTTTTTTTTTGAAAACATCACATTTTTACAGTCACATACTTCCTCCTCATGAGGGAACTGATAATCCTGACATGGACAATGGAGTACACAGAGCATGATTCATTTTCTAGGCTACTAACATATAGGCTCAACCTTCAACAGCTTGTAGGAAGTAAGTACAAAAATCATTATCCCTTGACCAAAGAAAGCAAAGAGAACGTGTTACCTCTGCAGATATTAGAAATTCCTAATCATGAAGTATGATGACCACATCTACACTTATGAATTTAATTCAGTGCAGTTTTTACAATTACAGAGGCTATCCTAGCAATAAAATACCCTAGAGTAAGTGAAATAGACAAATATTAAAATTGTGTGCATAAGTACAGGTACTGTAATGCTCAGTACTCAGTGAATATGTTAGAAACACCTATTCAAATGGCTTCCAGAAAGAACAGCTTTCTTTCTGGAAAAATATAGCTTCCATATAGCTCAGCAACACTGTTGAGCTTCTAATACTAAGTACGAGAATTTAGAAAAGTTGACAATACAGATGGTGAAATGCAGTAGAATTCCTGAAGGTTGTAGTAGCTTGACTTAGTTAATAGCATCAGTATTCTAGTTAGATGCACAGATGACTAAATTGCAATTTAACAGAGCAATTAATTGAAATAAAGTTGTCACTTGCTTTTTTTTTTTTACCCACAAAAGCTAAAAGAATAAATTATTTGAAACTATGAAACTTTACATTTGGTAGGGGGAAGAACAAACACTATCAATCGGCAATTTCAGAGATGTCAAGTGGCTGAAGGTATTTCAATTACTTCCCATACATTTCAATCAATAAAAAAATCATACATCCAAAAATCAAGTAATGTAACATCCTTCCAATCCTGCATTTTACCTTGTAAATATATATTTTTTCTTTTTTGGAGGGGGGGTTAAAACAAGAGCTATAAGCCTCTGATGATTTAATGAGGAGCAATCAAGTTGTCTTTCAAAGCAACATGACGGAATATGAATCTCACTACAGGCAAGCACAAGGTTACACACAATGGAAGGAACAACCCAGCTAAACAAGCACACACTGATGGGTTCTAAAATTAACTGAAATTATTCAGGAAAAACAAGTTAGGGGTCAAGATGCACAGCTGACTGAAAACATCTGCTAAACATGGAATAATGCAGATGAAATATTGAGAAAGACAAAGAATAAACATGGCAAGTACACCCTATTGTATAAGAGTGTTACATGACTTGACTTTGTATATTTACTATGCCTCCAGCTATGACACTTGTCTAAAAATCAGTAACATCTACCTCAGGTAAGTCTTCACTGCTGTACTCGTCTATAGTCCTGAAAGAATTCAGTCCAGATACCTGGACCAGACAGCAGAAAACAGAAGAGCTGGAGAAGAACAGTCACTTGATTATGAACTAAAACCTTAGCACAAGAAGTACCTGTTCTAGTTGAAGACTGGATGGTTAGAATAAGCTTTCAGATGTCTACACCAGACTGTGTCACTTGAAATAGCAGATTACATTTATGGATATTATAACCCCTGAAGAAAGAGTATTAAAGAATTTAAGGATGCACAAGTCATGATGTGTACTCTTCCCCCTAACATCCCCACCCCAAATTTAGGGTAAGTATACCAGCCACCTGAAAACAAGAATTTAAGCCATTCTGCACAGGCATAGTTATCACTGCACAATGGGTAACTAAGGAACAGTTCCTATGGGAAAAAAAGAGCCAAAGATACAAGCTTTCTTGAGCTAATTTCAATTTTAATGGAGTCAAACCTTGAAACCATCAGAAATATTCTACATATCTATATACAAGCTTAGTAGCATGACAAAGTATCTATTACCTCCTATATACAATCAACTAAAACAATACAATAGAACTATGTCTTAACTAGGAAGTACAAACATGCTTCAAGATTATTTAGCTGGTTTTGATCGGAGCCGTCGCTTGATGATTAGATGATCACTTTCCTTCTCATTTTGTTCTATCAAAGTCTGAAAAAGATATTTCAAGAGTTACTCATCTTTTTCTTTATAGAAGGCTGACATACACTTCTCGACCCATGTAATCAACTACATGTTTTTTTCCCATAATAGGCAAATTTCATTCTGAAAACAGCTTCTCTTTTAACCAGATGTTTATAGGACAGAGAGCATTTTAACGACGCTTGATTAGAAGCGACAAAATGCTAAGAACATACAAAATTCCATTTATCTTAAAAAAAACGTCCAAAGAAAATCCGAAGGCAAGTTTCACTTCTCAACTCTAATACTCATTTTGTGAGATGAGGTGTTCAGAACACAGCTACAGCTTAAATTTCTGTAGCTTTCTCTCACTTTCCCAGAATTCAGTCTCTCATTTTTCCTTTCAATTTCATATTTCTTAGTTTTTTTGTCTCTGTAGTTCTGTCCCATTTTGTTCATCTTCTAACAGACAACATTTTGGTTTCCACCTCCTTCATTCATAAAATTTGAATGAAGAAAATTCAATGAGATAACGCACCATGGACAAATGCTCACCATCATGAGTAGAAGAAAGACTTAAACAGATTTAGAATATATAGTTCCAACAGAGCAGGAGTACTCCCAGCACCATAGCTACTGAGAGCCACGAAGTTGCAATTTCAGGAACAGTACATCAAGCCTTGGCACTTAAGACCCTTCATAAACTGGCTTAGACAGGACAACACAGCTCAAACATACCTAGCAGGCTGTCTGAACTGTACTTTGTACAAGCACAGTACACAAAGTAACCCAAAGATCAGCTAGACATAAATGGAATTTGAAGTTACCTTAAGCACTCACTTCCACTGCAAAGTTAATTGTACATGCAGAGTTTTCTTTAGTGCTTTGATCGTGCTGTTCCAAATCAATGGATCCCTAAATGGTCTGTATTTTTATTCTTTCTTTATGCTACAGTTAACTAGCATAGCATAAAAAGTATAGCATAACAAGTTATGTTATGCCAGTTAATTACTGAAAGAAACAAAACACATTATGACTCAGCTACTGTAGCAGCATAATTCACATTCCCCCTTACCAGAACTAAACTACTTATGGCTCCAAATAGAAAGATCTCCAAGATTGCTTATATCACCTATTAAGTCACAGTCAAACACAGAAGAGAGGTGAGAACACAAAATAAAAAAAACAGTAGGAAAACATTACCAAAAAGAATGGCTAATTAGAATTAAGAAATGCTAGTACTATCAACCCCCTTATGCAAACTGACCAGACTTTCAAGTTTGTTCTGTCCCCTTTATAGTTTATTTTAAGCAAAGATTATAGAAACGTATTACATTAGAGTAACCTGTAAGCACTTACTGAAGAAAGAGAGATATCTAGAGGGTAGGAAATGTCAGTTGAATACAGCTTTCTCTTAGCTCTTTTTGGCTTGATCTCATTTTCTTTGAGACTTTCTGGTTCTGAAGACTTCGGAGAGCTCATTGTTGCTATCAGCTTCTTTGCTAGAAGAAATTTTTTAAATCATAAATCAATATCTTACTGGTTTAGTGAGCCTCAAAAAATTAATGAATACAAAAAAAGTAGTTAAAAAATAAACACAGAATGAAGTTTAAACATTCAGATATTTTATTTGACCACCATGGTTTCTACAGCTGAAACAGCTTTTTGGATGCAAGAGCTTAAAGTTTACATTCAAATGGGATATTAATATAAATTCAGGTTCAGATGTCACTAGAAGTTAGACTTAAGCAGGAGTTGGACAGCAGGCCTAAATTTATACACTTAACATAGTTTCAAACTAGTACTAAATCTGTAAAGAGATGAGTACTTGCACATTATGAGGTAGAAGAAGAAACCCCAAAAATACTAAGTTATGCAAATGGGGAAAGAAAATACCAGATGTGGTAATGAAGGTTACAAACTAAAACCTGGAATTAAGTAATTCCAGGTTTTAGTTTTGAATAGTCTGAATTTGGTTTCTATTGATATGCTGTCCCCATGGAACAGATATGATAAACCTGGAAAGTTTTGAACAATCCCACTATCATCAACTAGGTTATCTTAGAACATAAAAATAACGTGTTCTGTAGCAACTTGTCAAACTGGTGTAGAGATCTTAAATTTTAACTATCTACACTGAATGTTTGAATGAATGTTTGAACCAGCCAGATAAGAATGTCTTTTGGGACTTAAAACTGACCATCACTTATGCATTCTGCTAATCTTTTTAAGCTATAGAACCTCAGAGGTTGTACATTACTGTAGGAAAGAAAAAAATGTTCTTCAGTGAAGATGCCTAGCAGTTAATATTCCCAAAACTATGCTTAAATATCATGAAGATCATTAATCACCATATAGGAAGTTTATTGAAGTATTCTATATTATCATATAGCTTTCATATTCTGTAGAACTAATCTTCCCCTCACACATACACGCATCAAAAGTCATTATTACACTTTCCACAGAAACAAAACAGGGAAGGGTAGAGATGGAAAAAAGGAATTGCTTAAAGAAATAGGTAGGATTTTGAATTTGGAGTTAGTTCCCCTCCTCTTAGTGGCCTCTAATCCCACCAAGCTTACTTTTTACACTTAACCAATACTTTAAAACTGTGTGGTCCTTGCAATTAAGATAGCCTTTTCCACTCTGCAAGATTCAATATAACAGTCCCTAGTTCAGATTCCATTATTTCATAAACTACTTAACATGGCAGACATGTCCTTTAATAACATATACATTAACAGACCACAGTAGAAACAAGCCATTACACAATGCCCAGAAAACAGAATAATTATTATTTATTCTGTACAAACCTTTAGAATGAATAATAGTAGGAGAACTCTGAAAAAAGCCTCCAAGTTTTTGTAGCGTTCCATCCCTTTTTCTAGCTGACCTTTTGCTTGATGTAGATTCTTGCTTTCTTAGAGGGTATTCTTTTCTAGACGTCTGTGTAGTATACATCTGAACAGAAATACAAGACCAATATTTAAGTTGAAGTCTGACTTACCTTCAAATTTAATTCCATTTTATTTCAATGTTATTTTTAAGCTGACATTTTGAGCTTTGCTACTGACACCACCTCTGTCTACATTGCTCGCTGTGGGAGTATCTCATTCTATACCCAGAAAAAGTTGTCAATGTTTTGGATATTTCAGAGCATGAGTGATATCTAAAAACAGTTTCTTTAAACATCGATTCCAAGTTGTAGAGCATTTCTTTACACAAACTGTTCTAATTAGAAATAAAACATAAGGAAACTGATAGGAAAAAATACAGTACCCACCCTCTGAACTTGCCCAGGATAGTACTGCAGCTTAAAGACATTTTTATAATTGTCGTGCATTTAAGTGACATGCATTTAACTAAACCTTAGTTTTACTTCAAGAACATCACCTACAACAGCACTTATTAATACACTCAAACTTGACTTTCCTGATATTCAACATGCAACAACATCCTTTCCTCCAAATCATTATACAATACAGCCAGTACATACTTGGCAAACAGACTTTCTCTCTCTCCTTGGTTAGCTTATAGAATTTAAGAGGAAGAAAACATAAGTGTTTAAGAAACCTTATCTATATACTTGAGTGAGGTAAGATATTGTTAAGAATGTTTGCTCCTTTCACATATCCAGGAAGTTACAGATATGCATTACAGAAAATGCCAAACTATCTTCAAAAATAGAAAAAAAACAAACCATTTTCTTGTTGCTTGTAGAAGGTGAGCTAAAAGCCATAGCAGATTTTGCATTTTTCTTGTTCTCACTTTTCACAAAATCCTAGGGAAATAAATACATAAGTTTTAGCTTTCTTCCAGAAATAATTATTTACGTCAAATAAACAGCCACTGCTTAAAATTAAATGCTATGGCTAACAGTAGGAAGGTATTTGCTAATATTGGATAGTGGTAACTATTCAAATGCTAAATAAACTTTAAGGGAACTAGAAATACCTGTAGGTAAACCATTCTGCCATTTGAAATTCTCTTCTCTCCATTATTTCCTATACATCCAGTATTGAGGTATTTAACAAGTGAACATGTAAGTTGAAAGCAACTCAATAAATCTAAGTATAAATTCAGGTTTATGGTGACAATGATAAAAACAGATTGTTACTAACAGCTTAACAATAGAATTAAGACATCTCTCTACATAAACTTTTCTTTGAAGATCCATGTGAAGCAAAACTGCACATTGACAATTCCATTGAAGAAACAGCTGGATACTTTACACTAAAATAGAAAGCCAATGTATGGGAAGTCTAAGAAGCTGATTTGTGTGTACAGCTTTCTAGAGAAGAAATGCAATGGATTTCAGATAACTAAATCCTCTTTTCCCTTTTCTGATGCTGTTAGAGGTCAGCATGGCTATTAGTTTTGTTCAGTTAAAGATTGGACTCTGTACAAGGTTCAATTTTGTTCATTTCTAAAAAAATACTTTTAGGCGAACAAACAGTCATTTTACCATCAACAGTTTCCAATGTGTCCCTAGCTTTTGGGTTGACAATATGCTTTTCAGTTCTGAGGAATTTAAAAACTATTACTAGTTTGAGACACCATTAAAGTTACTGAACAGTTTACTAATCTGTTTGGCACGTGTAATGCAAAAATAAATATTTAAGAGTAATATTCAGATGAATAAGACAGCAATAAACTAAGTCAGCATTACATAACTAAACTTAGAAAAGTTAGTTAACTAAGTTATGTTATCCCATGAAGGTATGGACCAATACACTATGAAAGGATTTAAGTGAATTGTTATAGTAGCCTTGAAAAGGTGGATAAGTACATTAGATGAAATATATTCATCTGCAGATAAGGTTCAGCAGTTTTTCCAGTGCCCTCAGAAGGTTGGTTATTTTTTACTTCAAAAAAAGCAAATGTTTCACTCTACAGCTGGGACAAGCTCACTCACTTGAAAGACATCAGACATTAGCCAAGTCATCCACAAGTCATATCCTTCTTACTAACCTGTCAACTGCATAAATCCTTACAGATTCAAATAAGGCCCCTAAGTAGCATTACAGGTACAAAACCGTAAGACCAGACTGTGGTATTTAGGTAGCCTTGAGATAGTTATGTTGGTGCTAATGCCAGTGAAAGGTATGCTGGTAACATGCAGTGAACAACATATACCATCCTCGACTGCAGTGGAGTCTCAGGCTCACATATAAACATCACAGCACATTAAGAAGGCTGCAGCATATAACCTAGCCCAACTGAATGAATTGAAGATGAATTAAAGTCTACAGAAAACAGTGAAGTTCAGGTGCTGGTGCAGTTCTGTGCAGCCCCTCATACGATGGAAAAAAAAGGAGGTGGCCTTGGGGCTCTGAAATGCATTGATTAAGCTTAATTTGTAATTGAGTATTAGGAGAGAATTCATACCAACAGTTGCCTAAACCAAAACTAGCAATTCGGTAGAATTGGTCTGCAATCCCACAAAGGAGAGCTGGAGACAGAGCAAATGGTACCGGCATGGAGAGTGCAGTGTAAAAGGCAAAGAGGAAACGCAAGGCAGGGACATGGGTCCAGAGTCTGGATAAATTGAAGTCTGTGGCCTTATTCAACACAGACCAGAGATCCAGCACTCATGTATATTTAAACTTCTTTCACTGCCCCCCACCCAATATATTAAGGTATTTGTAGACCTCAGTAATCTCAATGAGAATCAGATAAAGTTCTAACAAAATATCACAGTAATACATTGAAAAACTACACAACATTTTGTTAGTTGGTCTAGGTCATACCTCATCCATCTCGTCACTCTTCCTTTTCCTTCTTGTTTTGAGCATTTTAACTGTCACGGGTGAGGCGCTGCCCTGATGCTTTACCTCCATCTTATTTGGTTGCAGAGGTGTGAACTGGATTTCCATCTCTGGTTTTGGGAACCGACTAGTTCTTCCATTTTCTGTGGACACTTCCGAAGAGTCAAGGACAGTTTCTGAAAGCTCCTGCAAAGTATAGAAATTTTAAGGAAACAAGTTTTTAAGTAATTGAGATTTAAAAAAAATTATAATGCAGTCCCCGTGGAAAAGGATATGTAAAGTAAGCATTCAATCAGTTTTCCAGATGTTAGTTTACAGAATTTTTATGATAGAAGAACTCTACTCCAATTATAACTGAATTTAACCCTTATTTTCTAGGGGGTCTTTTTTTTCTCCCAGTTATAGATTGAAATAAAAACTTAAGTTTTCCATGCTGAATTCAGCTTGATACTTTCCAGGTCGTTTTCCTCAAGGGCACAAACAACTGGGTTGTTTATGCAGCTAGCAGCAGCAGAATTGACATGATCATCTTCATCTCAATTCTGCTGCTTAGGAACTAGGCAGGTACAAGAGCTTTAGGCAGAAAAATTGAATTTTTCTCTAGCTTATCTTTAGAGAGTTTGCCCTTCCCCTTCAACACTATGGAAGTTAATTATGTAAATAACAAGGTCCAGCTGGCAAGCTGCAAGCCAAATTCAATCTGCAAGAGACTTATCTCTTTTTTTCCCCTAGAGAAAGCCCAGGCATTCAGACAGCAACATTGTCAACAAGCTGAAGATTTTCTCTTGTACCAGCTCACAGCCAAACAGCAAGAACCACACAGCGGGGGTGGGACAGAAAGGTCAATTTTTACTTCTTCCCCAGCACGGCTTACTGTCCACCATCTACCCAACCCTGTTTTTCTCAGCAAGAAAGCCAGAGCTGTGGTCTCCCTGACTCTTCTTCCTCTGTGGCAGGAATTCAGCTGGTGACTAGAGTACCAAAGGGAATTCAGCAGCTGTCTGAATGAAACATGGGCTGCTGGGGGCACAGCCGAGGATAGAGAAATGACAGATCGCTGCTTCTACTGCTGCTAGTAGGGTCCCAAACAGACTAGCTGCTGTTATTTCTTATACCAGTTCACTCTGAAGGGCACCTTCCTCCTCACAAAAAATGATCAAAGCTCAGGGAAAGCCAAAAGTTAGTAAGACTCTTCAACAGGCTCTGCCAGGATTCTGAATGGAGGTATCACCACCATTGCATTTCCAAGAATGAGTTGGTTAATAATATTTTTCTTTATATAACTGCTACTTTATGAAAGTTAGCAATCAAAGATTTGCATAGGGTTGGTTAGTATCCTCAGCTAACATGGCTTTATAAGTATTTTTCCAGGTGACTTATCTAATCAGCCACTTTATGATGAAAGTTTTCAAAAGCACATAGATAAAATTCACCACCAAGTTATGTTTCTACAGCTTTTGTTGCTACCAAAAAGCTCTCAAATCAGGCTATCTGATCATGTCAAAAGGTATCTGCAGAATAACTTCAGAATTGTTCAGACATGACACTGTTTCCTACCCATTTTTTTATTTATCAAATCCATACAACTATAAAACTTTGCGATTTAAAGTTTCATACCAACCTCAGTTTCACTTAATGAAGAAGCACTGTTGGAATCATTCTCTTTAACTTCATGTCTTATTGGAATACTTTCTCCAGCTATTGGATTAGTCTCGCTTTGTTTCTTCGTAATCTGTAAATATTTAGAATGAATAAAGATTATCCTATATAACAAACCTTAAAAAACCCACTGAGTTTTCTAAAGTTATACTATAAAATCTCAAGCACAGACACCTAATGAGCACCTAGACTAAAAGACAGCACAAGTCTGGGAAGCTGGTAGCAGCTATTCATGATGTGATCGTAAGATGTGAGCTGCTGGGTCTCGTCAACAGTCCATCTTTTTCAATATTCTGTCTCTGAAAGTGGAAGGGAGATTCTATCTAGGCGTGTGCGATCCTGGTCACCTTGTCATCTATTCCCTTCATACTCTCACAGCACTCTCAATGACTGTATCAACACCAGTTGGCTTTTCTCCTCATTCATAACAAGTGAATGTCCATGAATAACCCTTCATGGGAACAAGAAGAGTAAAGCCAGTTAGGTTAATTCAAACAAACAGAATGAGACTGATGTGAGCACTGCTGTTGGGAACAACTATTTCACAGGAAAGCTAATGAATGGAACAAAACAGAAGCTACTTCTGAAGCTGTATAGCTAGCCTTTTCCTCATGCCACATAAACAAAAAAACTGCATACGAAGATCTTCCAATAGTAATAATAGCACCAGCCACAAACGTTTGATCATGCTGGTCATGCTGTTTGCTTGGACACGTGGGGATAATCAAAGAGGAAGTCTAACAGCCCCGTTTTTTTCTTTCAAGCCAGACCAATGCGATAGAGCTTGCAAATTTCATTACCTGGATACTAGAATTATATCAGCAAGACTAGTAGAGAATGCATGATAAGCTACACAAGCTTTTCTTTTGGGAAGATGGGAGCTTTTTTTTAAAAGTATATTTAACAGTTCATTTTGAAATTCCTGCTCTAACTGAAATTCCTGAAATTACAACTTCTGGGATATTCCTAGTATCTCAAATATATACTGATAAAAGAACAGAACAACAATTATTACAATTATTTTCTCTAAATGTAACAAACATTGTTAGTATGTACTAATCATACCTCTTTGTTTACAGAGGAATCCCCTTTATCTTGTCTTTCTTCATGTAAAGGTACTTCTGGTAAAAACTGAAGGCTTTCATGGTTAATGCATTTTTTCAATTCCTTTATGAAGTCTTCTTTATCAGCCAACTGTTTTCTTAGTTCTAGCACAGTTTCATTATCCTAATAAACATAGCAAAAATTGCAAAATTATAGGATTGGCAAAAGGAATTAACATATACATCAGCAGCACTGCAATTACTCAATAGCAACAATTTTAGAATTGTAGGCTAGAACAGTGAACTATCCAACATAAAACACAATAGTTTAAATTATTTGTGTGGCCACTATTGGAAGTAAAGAAGTCATATAGTCTGGAAAGATGTAATACAATTTTTATTTTATTTTGCTCTACTTATGTGCTTCAGTCATCTTCCCTAAGGAATAAGAAGCTCAGCTTTCTGTTTTTTCCATTAAGTCCTTGCTGCTGTGAAACAGTCAGCAGTTGTGGTAGTTTTGTTATGAGCGTGTGCACCCGGAGAGACTGAATTCAAACATCCACAGAGGAGTAACTAATTCAGTCTTCTGTTTAGCTTTTGAAGTCCTATGCTTCTAATTAGATTAGCTATCCTGGTTAAGAGCTGGACACAGAAATTAAAAAAAGTAACTTGAGAAATCATTCCTTCTCTGCCTCCATTGTTTTCTTTCAACTTTCCTAATTTCTTTCATCTCATGCCATTCTACATGCTAGATCAGAAAGCACTTGAAGAAAGAAACAGAAAACTATTTCCTACCAAGTGTTCAGCCTAGCCTGGGACAAAGTGCTACGAGCTACAGGAAAAAAGTCAGTTTAAGATTTCTAGTCCAACCTTGCAAACAAAGGATCAAGTTGACTTGTGCATTTATTTGAACTACTAAATATTTTGAAACTTTAGCCATTGACACAAATTCAGTTTGAAAAGAACATAAAGCCAGCATTATTTTAAGCTGGCTGCAAATATTAATATGACAGTGTTTAAGAACAAAAATACAGCCAAAAGGCAAAGAAGAGTGTTTTGCAGAATGTATGGGAAGCAATTCACATGGTAAGAAATAAAAAGCTGACCTTTCCTGAATCCTTTAGGACAGACTGTTTCAGTTCTGCTATTTCTTTATCTTTTTGTATGGTTTTAGAAGCCAAAGTCTTGAGCTGTACTTCCAAAGCTTCTACTAATTTATCTCTCTCTTCACGCCACTTTTGAAGATTGCTGTCCTTTTCCACCAGCTGTGCCGCAAGTCTTTCCTAAATGGAGAAAAGATTTAAAATGAACACTACTGCTACACACTATCTGAACTGTTCTGACAGTTTGGCTTCATATAGTTAGCGCTATTTTATGGCCTTAGCAAACTGGAGAGGCCTTTTACATCTTAAAAAGGGCATGCAGAACTACAAATATACTGTATACAAATACACAAAAGCAAACCATACTTCAATTTGACAGTCTATATTACTCTCCTTGTGAATATTTTTTTCCCCAAAGAACCTCAACTTCTGTTTATTCAAGTGATTATTAGCAAGCATCAGGAAAAGTGCGAGTGATAGTAATACTAAGCTCCTCGCGTTCTTCTGTGCTGGTTGCAGGTCCACAAAGTCAATGCTAACTACTTCTAGATAGTAAATATAGTTTTGTAGAATGTACAGATTCATACAGTTTCACGTGCTGAAGAAGTTACAGTCATGACAAGAGGCTAGTGAGCATGCAAAGTAGCCATCTTTTTATAAAATATCAGTCACTATTTTGAAAGCTATATGGGAGCAAAAGCACTGGCATTTTGACCACGTATTTTTACTTTATATCTGGAGAGAAGCTTTTTTCTCGCCATCTTCTGATTATTTATTCTTCTTCCTTCTAAGGCCTTATAGGCTTCTATTTCTACAGAAGAGCCAAGAAACAAGTTCTGTTATTCAAAGTATGTTTTCTTAGCTTTATTAAACAGTAATTCATTTTCAGTTGTAGGTCCCGTATTGATGGCTTACACTATATACTAAGCATTTTTTTTTTTTTTCTGTGACCCTCCTCATCTTCCCTTTTCCATATCGAGAAGATCTCATCTGGGCTTTGTGTCATGTAAGAAAGTGAGTGGACTTTGACAAATGTCACCTACTCTCAAGTGCTGCTACTGCTAGTATCAGACATGAAATTTGTTCTGCACTACAGACTTACACTAGAGGACTGTGCCAAGACCTCATCACTTACAATTTCTGCTTGCTGCTTTATACGACGCTCTCTGTCCTCAGCAAATTTTTTCATTTCTCTGTTGCGATGGCTCTCAGCTTCTTTCACTTGATCTATGAGTCCTTTTTTTTCTTCCATCCACTTTTTTCTGTCAGTTTGATATTTTGCCTCATTTTCCTATTTTTTAAAAAAAATTGAAATGAAGTCATAAGAAATTAAGCAAAACCAAAAAGTCTTAAAAGCCACATTACCATTAAATAGACTTGTTTCAAAAAGATAAATACTAGCAGTTTTACTCCAGCATATTCTCAAATGCTGGCATTAGATATTTATAACTTCTTTCCTATTGGAAAAGAAAATTAACAATTTTCAGCATTTCTTATGCAGAAAGAAGCGACATCATAGAACATTTTTTTCCTTTAAAAATGCTCCGAGTAAATCATGAGCACTATAAAAGTTACATCAAAAGTAGTACTAAGGAGACCCTTTTAATTTACAGGCATCTAATCTTTCATGCCACCTTACAGGAATATTAGAAGCAAGTTTTCTAATGCTAAGATTGAAAGGCAAAGAATACAGTACAATTTAAATGGTAGGAGTAGATTATGAGTACCTAAGAACATCCAACCCACAGCAACCTTGCCTTTTTTTGCTTTCAAATCACAATCAAATCTGTTATCCTTCTCTTATGTAAGACAGACAGCACCTGAGAAACTGCTTGGAAAAAAGTCTGTGTGATCTAAATAGGTTATTTAGTTAACCAAAGCAATTGACAGGAAACAGGTTTGACAAAAACTATCATCTGAAGTTTATGATTTGCTTCGAGTTCGTATTTCCTTCTTGCATATGATGTACAAATCGATTAAGTAAGTACTTGGCTTATATTGTGTAGATCTAGTATAAAATGGAGCGAGTGTTAACGAGTGTTCAACTTTCCCTTCTGTTTGAAGGATAGCATTAGTTTTATGTATTAGAAACAAATTTTTTTTTTCAGGAGGAAAGAAAAAAGTGCAGAACCATTACACTAACAGAATAAATGCAACTTGTTGTATAATCACTTCGGAAATTCCAGTGAGAGCCTATTTCTTTTTATTAATAAAGGAAGCCAGATTGGTTAAGACAACTGTTCAGCGTAAGGCAGCAACAGAAGCACTGTCCACTGTAGCATAATGTAGGGAAAGTTGTACTCCTTATCATATGATTATGAAAAAAAGCCAGTCTCCTAGAAGGTACAGCTTTAAATCTAAGTATGAATTAAGTAACCTTATTTTACCTTCAGTTCTTTCTGCAGCTTTATTAATTCCTTATCATTTCCATTTATGTCTCTCTCTTCATTTCTGGTCATCTTTTGCTGCCAGTCAGTATTGCTCTGGTTATTCAGCTGCATGTATTTCTGCTTCCATGTTTCCAATTCTAGTTGGTACACAAAATGAGGTTACATGGTGTGTAGTTTCAAATTCGTATTTGACCACATTAACGTCTACCTGCTAAAGTCACTTGGGTTTATCAGCTACTAACACAAAGAAATAACAGAAGCCTTTAACTATTAGAAATTTGTTATGTACTACAGAAAATTAATACCTGAATAACAGTCAAAGGGAAAATAGAAGTGGCTACTGCAACATATATAAAACAACGTTGCCTCCCTGCTCCCTTTCCCTGGAGAGATTACCTGAAACTAATCTGCTGTTTTCTTCTAGTTTGGCTTCAAGCACTTGTTCTTGTTCAATCTGAGTCTGCTCTTGTTCTTCTAACGTCATCCGCATATCTTCAATTATTTTTTCTTTTGCACTGAGTTCTGAAGGTTTGAAAATAAATTTACAGATGAACCCCCTACTAGTTCCCATGATTTTTTCTAAAAGAGCCTTCAATACAAAGTAGTTTCCCCCATGATCAAAAGATCTATTAGAAAGAAATAGAGCATCTCTATTCAAATATTTATATACAAATACATAAAAAAAGCTTAAGAAAGTCTTACTAAATAGAGTTAAATCTCTTATCTAAATTTAAGATAAATAAGAATATTAACTGTATTATGAGAAAGCCATGGTTCAACTACTCTAAGTTCATCAAGCCTACAGAATCTGTTGTTGTAGAATTTCACATTTCAGTGTGTGATTTTTGTTAAAGGTTATTTATTTTGGCAGATAAATACCAGATTAAAAAAGTACAGCATACCTACACTTTCTCAAGGACTTGTTTCTTATTCTAATTCTGTTTCTTTGCTTTCAAGTATACTTGATAATAGTGATGCAACAAAAATTAATTGCTGACTGTAACACTTTAACATTCAGCCTAAAGTTTCTCAAATCATGTCTCACAGTACAAATACGTAAGACTTGTCAAGGTAGTTAATAGCATGACAGCTCATTACATTGACATTCCACACCCAAAAAACACAAAAGTAGTGGCTTTTTCTGACCTTTACGTGTGTTCTCATACAGTCTGGAGACTTCTTCCAGCTTCTCATTACTCAACTGCTCCTGAATATCACATTGAAAGCAAGTTAAAAAGAAGTGTTGAAAGAAAAACATACTAGAAATCAGTAGCAGTCTAGAAAGCTTTTCATTCTGAGCTTTAATGAGTAGAACTTTTAAGACAGTCTAGAATAAAGAGTTTTTTCCATATAGCGTAAAGGAGCATTCAAGCTGATAAAAAAAGGTTTAGAGAAAGACATCTCAACTAATAATAAATAGACATCACAAAATAGAATCAGGGTATTACATATGTATTTACTAAGCTGATTGCTGTATTTTAAAAAATTACCAATGCTCTGCAATAACTTTTTAAACACTTTCCATCTATTATGTCTAGTTTCAGCTGGCTACTTTCATTTTACCTCCAGTTCTGCAAGCTTTTTCCTGTTGCTTAGAAAACATATCATTAACAGACTAGTTAAAAAATTAAGAGCGAAAAAAAAAAACCTTTTTAAGTTGCTGGATAGCACGCTGTTTGATATCTAGTTCTTCACCAAACTGTTTTTTAATTTTTTCAAGTTCATTAACTTTGTTCCTCAGGGATTTCTCTTCGGAACGCATTGTGGACACCTGCAATGGAGGTAGAATGCAGAGACAACAGACAAAGCTGACAATTAGTTACAAACTTCTTTACAATCTAAGCTACCTAAATAACTAAATGCTTTAACTAAAAGTCAAATTATTGCAAGAATATTAACATCTTAACTAAATTTCAAGGTCTGGATGTGCATTATACTGTACGTTCTTCCTAACACATGATTTTCATCATTGATTACAGTACGTTTGGCAGGAAAAACAAAATTCAAATGGCATAATCTAACTCCAAATTTGGTTGTCTACTTGAAAAAAGAACAATTTTCTGACGTGATTTCATCTACCCCTTACTCTCCGTCAAATAAAGAAGGATTAACCACCAAACTCTGAGCAGTAGAAGGTCAGCAAACATAAGGCTGCAGGGAAGACACTAATACATTTTTAAGCCTTAATTTTCAATCCCAGACTCTTCTAATCTTTTGTACTAAATTCTTGCAATAACTTAATCAGGTTCTAAGAAACCCTATCACTTCATAACTAAATACTACCAATTAATATTACTACAAGTTACTAATAGAAAAAATAACTCAAATTAAAAAGAAGTCTTGAAGTTAGTGCTTTCTTCTTCTGGTATATACTGCTTTTCATCATTTTCCACAAGTCTGAAGGTTGAGGCTTTGAAGTTAGTACAAATACCAGTGTAAGACATTATAATAACTATAACAGTAAAGTATCTCACCATAATCAAATCAGCCTTACTTTTCCCACAAGCCTTTTTCAAGGTAACTAATAAAGTTTACTTCTCCTTCCTCCCCCCGTTACCTATATTAAACCACATTTTGGCATCTCATCTTCTCTACAGCTTCTATATAAACATTAACAATTCACATCTACTCTAGCTGTATAACTTAAAATAGCATTAAGATGAAACACTTAACCTTCATAGTTGGAGATTTGAGAGAAACCTGTTTTAAATAACAAAACTAAGAATAAACTAGCAGAAGAAACATCCTGACTATGACTACAAACCTCTTTTTGTACTTGCTGAATTTGTTTCTTGGCATCAGAAAATTTCTCTTTCAAATCTTCATGTTCTTCCTCTTTCCTCTGCAAATCTTTTTTCAAACTCTGTACAAGGGCAGAACTCTCAGAAAGATCTTTATTTAGCCTGGTGTTAGAAATAAAAAGACATAAATAACGTTACTATTACACATCTCAAAGAAACAACATTTACGGGTTAATTCAAGCTCTGATTGTTGGTTTCTATCAATAAATAGTAACTCAGATCTACCAAGACCAATGACAAACTCTATACTATTACTTTCGGATTTCAGCTTTTCCTAAGGTCTTGAAGCAACAAGCTACTTAAATTCAGTTCTGATGAATATACAACATAGAACTATTATAAATCCCCAATTTATTCTGTTACCCTGCATGTTCCTGTTTCCCCCTTAATTTCAAGGTAGTAAAATATCTTAGAGTAGTAGCTTAGTAAATGATATTGATAACGTGAAAGTGTTATGTTAAAGCAAATCAATGTTCACAAAAGGTGGTTTTTAACTCTGACTCATTCTCAAAGGGCTATGAGTTATCTCACTATTTACTTACAGTTCTATGGATTGTGTTTTCTCATTTTCATATTTCTCCTTTTCCCAAAGAGAGTGTTTCATCTTTTCCAAACTGTTTGTCAACTGCACAACTTCTTCCTTCAAATTTGCTTCTTTATTATTTAACTCTTTCATTTTTCGGTCTGAATTAGCACATTTCTCTTGCAGAGCTACTGTATTAGCTTCTAGATTTAAAATAATAGATTCTTTTTCTTTAAGCATTTCTTCTAACTTTATCACGCTGTCTTCTTTTGTTCTAAAAGCCTCTAAGAGGCATTCAAGCTCTCTTATTTTTACTTTGTAACTGTTAACTTCCTCCTTATATTGTGCAATTACTCTGTGGTCTTCTGCAGCCTGTTTTTCAAAATCCTGAGTTTTCTTTTGGATTTGCTCTTGTAACTGATCCATAAGATCTTTTTCCTTTATGGACTGACTATATTGTTCTGTAATCTCACTTAATTTTACTTTTAGTTGATTATTACAGTTTTCAGTGTCCTCAAGCCCCTTCGTTAAGTTTTCAACTTCTTGAACTAGTTCTTTGATCTGCTGACTTTTCTGTGAGGAAGCCTTAATAATATTTTTGCATTCTTCCCAAATGCTTTCAACGCTGTAGTGAAAGGAGCTCTCCCATCTTGGATCTGCTGCAGAAGCAGTTTGGGACTGCATATACATAGGACTAATTTGAGATGTCTCTGATTCATCTTTTTTATAATCTAAGGAATCCTTTAGATCAACTAAATCAATATCCATAGCGTGAGACTCTAAGTGAGACTTACATAACTTATCTACTTTGGACTGTATTGTTTTTATTTGTGACACTTTATCAATTATATTTTGTTTGGCATCTTCTACTTCCTTATTTAGTTGAATAATCTTTTCTTCTTTCTCCTTATTTATAGTCTTCTGTTTATCCAATTCAGAAACAATTTGCTGATAGTCAGTTTGATACTGCTGAAGCTCTTCACTCAAGCCAGTTGCCCTTTCTTCAGACTGGGAGAGCTTAAGTTGCAAGTTTGCTACCTGCTCACTGAACTCTTCTTTTTCACTTTTTTCTCTTCTGCATTGTTCTTCAAGTGCAGCTAACTGACTCTCCAAGGTTTCAGCTCTTTCCTTCAGTGCTAGCATTTCCACATGTTTGTCAGAACTATTTTGGTTCATGCGTTCCGTTCTTTTTTGCTCTATAGGGAGATCTTCCCCACTCTCCTTCACAGCTCCTAAAAATGAATACAAATCAGGTTGGTTAAAATCAGTAAGTTATTAGCAATACCAAGTAGTAATTATGTGAAAAATGGTCACAATATGAAAATTAATATGAAATTAATATGAGAATTATGAAAATTAATACGAAAATTATACCCTCACATCAGATGGCATTTTGAAATCTCAAAGTAATTAAAGCCCTCTGAATAGCTTAACATGCAATAGGTGCCTCGGACTTCTAAGTAGTTTGCAGCAAAAGGCCCTCAACCTGAAAGAGCTCGTTGGCTTAGCTCTGTTCAAACCTTCCACTCTAACACTAGTAGAAAACCTAGCTAGTTTTTAAAAACATACTAATACTCATGAGCTAGATAACTTAGAGCTCTATCAAGTTTCCACATACACTGGTTCAACAATACTTTCAAATACAGTTAATCACCCAAACTATATTTAGAAGAAAAAATGTATTATATTTTTTTCTGAAAAGTTTCATTCATACTCGAAGTCCCCTTACTTTAAAAAGGGAGCTAAAATCCAGCACAAGTTTATCACACAGTGTTTCTGTCCTTCCTCTCTTTTTTCAGTTGGCCTCTAAGCCAAATGTAAGAATCACCACTTCTGCCCACACCTACAGCATTGCACATACAGTTCTCCCAGAAAGAGATATAAATTTCCAAACTCAAATTCCATAAATATTTTGTTAGCTTGAGACTGATTTTTCTGTAAGTAATGAACAATTAACTAAAATCACATGCATTTTGTCTCTATCAAAAGCGACTCCAGCTGCATTTCATGAGTGCTTAAGAATCCAACCGCCTGTTCAGTGACACGCATGCTATGGTTTAGTACAAAAAAGCCTGACCATCTCTAAGGTTGATGTTATGACAACTATGTATTCCAGGGAGATACTGTTGTTTCCTGTGAGCACTGCAACTACCACAGGGTGGAATTGGGCAGCCACATCACATAGCTTCCATGCAGTGCATGGAAGCAGCCTCTGAACTGATCCAACAACAAAAATGTAAGACAGCCCGCAACTGATTTAACAAAAATCAGTTTATGCTGAAGCACAGGTGTTTGCCATCTCACTCCAGGTTTACTTTTGATTGTTTTTAGAGTGATCAAATTCTACAGAGCATTTTCTTCCTGCTGCTCTCTTCTAACTAGACCTATCAAATGCTCCTGCTAGATCAGACACAATGACAGCAGTACTTTAGCTTGTAAAACCATGCTTCTAAGTTCTACAAGACTAAAAGTTTTGGGTTAGGAGATAGTTTTCCTCTGAAAGCCCAGTTGCGCAGGCAGGCCCAAGAAAACGTATCAAACAAAGTACTACATATTCCTCATACTAGACAGGAGTTTTACATACTTCACTGAAGGGGAAAGGAGCTGAGGTACTATAAGGTACTTTGTTATCTCAGGCATCAAGAGAAAAATTGAAGAGCTTATAGCCCAACACCTATAGCGAGAAGAATATAGCCATTCACAAGAGGAATTAGAAGCAATTGAGATGCTTTGTGCTGAAAAGCACCATCATGCAGTAAAACAAGATAAATATTACAGCAAGAAGATAGTGTGACATTCAGTCCAGAATCTTCTTATGCAGGAAGTACTAAAAGCACTGTCCCAAAACATGGAAGGGAAGACCTAAAGGCCAAAGAAATGTACAAGAACTTCAAGCCAAGATAACCTACCATCTCTTAAAACAAGTTTTACTCATGCCACTAGTATGGCAAAATCCTATGAAACAGCCAACACCATGTGTTTGTGCTCTTTGTTCTATTGTGCCAAGTATATTTAACAAGAATGGTTAAAAGTATATGTTAAAAAATTTCACCATTATGGAACATCTAACAGCTCAGTTTTGAAGTCAGACACTTACACAACACCTATAAATAAGAGAAATACCTAACATGACTGAATAGCCTGTATTTCGTAACAGAAAAATCTCAATGCTGAAACTGTCAGTTCTCAGTTTTATTTTTTTGTTGTTGTTGTTTTGAGAGAGTGTTTTAGTCATTATAACGAACCTACTACTATCCAGTATATCAAGGAGTCTACACCAGCTTCGTCAACTGCCCCCACCCCCTCCTGTAACCCGGATATATGTGGTACCTTCAAGTGGTCACATTAGGATCCAATATTCACACCAAACAAAGATAGTAGGGAAATTAAGAGAAATCAGAGATGTGTTTTG
The DNA here is from genome assembly GCF_964034855.1 of Anser brachyrhynchus. Taxonomy (NCBI): domain Eukaryota; kingdom Metazoa; phylum Chordata; class Aves; order Anseriformes; family Anatidae; genus Anser; species Anser brachyrhynchus. The sequence continues at coordinate 27,320,321 of NC_137700.1, read as the reverse complement.
TATACCAAACCATCTTCTGACAAAGACAGAAGTTCTTCCTTCAGTAAGGCTTCAGATACCTTACAATTGTTCAATTAAGTTGTAAAAACAGCAGAAGAGCTCTACTGGGTCACACATACCATTTGTCCACCCAGACTAGTATTTTACCTCCCTTGGCTACTGTTGGCAAGCCTAGTCACTTCCTCCAGACCTTTCCTTGCACAAAACAGTTGGCCATGTTGTTCCAATACTGAAAAACACACCTCTGCTTAACCCTTTATGAACCTGTTGGCTGTTATTTTGTCTCATCGCTCCTAGAACCTGTTGAGAATTACTTGCTTCTCCTACCTCCTGGTGCAGCATCCTCATCCAAACAAGGCCTAGATTTTCTTCCTCAAACTTATTTTGCAAGAGGAAGGCAAGAAAAGGCAAGAAAGGGTCAAAAGGACGTGTCAAAGGGAAGTTTCTGATTCCCTTTTTGCATATGGCTTCTATAATTCTAGGAAAACTGAAGCCCAACTGTGTCCAGAAGTTAAATGCAAAATGGTATCTGTAAGCTCTGCCTGCACAAATCAGGCCCATATAGCTCCATCTTGTTGATTAAGAGACTTCAATGAGGCTGATAGAAATAAGAAGTGGTACCCTGGCAAACTTGCAAACAAAGTAAAGAAAGCAAGAGTCCAAACATAAGAGCTATGCAAAAACAGGCTAGCTATGGACTTAAAATAGTTACTTCTATTCAGATGGAAATCTTTTCTTCTTTGCCAACACTATCATCTTGACCAGTGCTGGTGTGTTCACAGCACACACACAGAATTAAACTTTGTCTCACAGCACATATTGTATGACTGAGCAATTAATAAGTCATTGACAGCTTTGATGCTTGTTCTGAAAAGTTTTGAAGCACGTGAGCAGGTGATGTTACTCTCCCAGAAGAATAGCAAAAGTGGAAGTAAGGTTAATACGAAAATCCTGAAGATTAGAATTACTACTGAGTCTGGGAGTTTATCAGCAGATGAGGAAAAAGCAACAGAGAGGAAGCAGGCTAAAAAACTAACTTTTATTTTAAGCATTTAAGAGTGAACAGTGTAAGACCTTCTGCAAACAAGCATTTACATAAGTTACTTCCATTTACATTTTAGCACAGATTTTCTCCTCATACCACAAAGTTTACGCTTCGCAACTTTTGGCTTCTGTTCTGGAATAGGAATCAAGTTTTTTTGAAAGACACCTTGTCCTGTGATGGTAGAAATTGTACCTTTCTTTGTAGGTGGCTCTTCTTCCGCAGTAGGCTCATCTTCTAAACTACGCTTTCTTCCCACTTCCAATACAGTTTCCTCACATTTCTTTAACTGGCTGCTTTCAGTTACTTTGTTAGAGCTCTCTTCTGCCATTTTTCTTTTAATGCTAGATACAGTCTTGTCCTGCATTAAAATAAAATCAGTTACATTGAAGTTTTTACAAAATGAGCACTTAAGTCTTAGCACATTTTGTAAATATATTTGCATACAAAAGGTATCTGGGTAAGATGTTCCTCTGACAACCCCCATAGAAACCAGTTACATATCCTAAAACAAGAGCAAGTATGCCTTCAGATACCAAGAGCACAATGCTTTCAATATAGAAGGCAGAGCAAGAGCTCAGGAAACTGCAAAATGTAAGATTCACATACAATCAATGAGTTTACCACCTGAAGAAGAATTTCTGATGTACAGAGTTTATATAATTGCCAATTTGTTCAAAGGACAAATGATCAGCTCTTATGACACTGAAGTGATGAACTTGTATTTTGGTACAGTTTGGAGTTTTAATCAACTTCAACGCCACAGATCATTTTTATCATGACAGACAATGCAATTTGAAAGCCTGGTCAGTTCTGTCGTTCACACTTTAGACCAGGTATTTAACAGAGTTAAGATGAGTTAGTTTCTTTACTTACAAGATGACACAAACAGTAAGCCATGCTGGCACTGCCGAGGACTTATTACTCATCTTCAGTACTTCAAGAAAAAAATCTTCCTAATAGCGTTAAGGTTTGTGGCCATGTTTTAAGTGTCATGCCACACAGCCTTATAGAAACACTGGATAGAGTTGGAACCTTGCTCTTGGAAGAAATAGTAATAATAGGTAGCAGTCATCGCGACTCTCACTCAGCTTTAATACTATAGGTAGCAGTCATCACTACTGTCACTCAGCTTTAATACTATAGAAGAGCTAAATTGCAGTGAGGAAGAGATAGGCACTCAAAGACTAAGCAAGGTCAAAGCCTTAATTTTTCAGGGGGAAGAGAAACTGATTGAATGCTGACAAAGTAAACTCCATTTAAAGTTTTCTCAGAACTACTTAAGGCTACTGAACATCAGGTTCAAAAAAGCAACTGCATGTTTTCTTTTTTATTTTTAAATCTACACACACAGCCCAGGTACTCTTTAGGTATTCAGTAGCTAGCAGTACATTAGCCAGCAGCAAGTTTATTAATCACAACAAAAGCATAGATACCCTGGTTATCCACTTGTACATACTGTTGCTCTTCCTTTGAAAGTGGGTGTGTGGGGTAATGGTTGTTGGGCCACACTGATATTTGTTCCTAATTCACACAGTTGGTCTTTGTATTATTAACCTCGAACTTCAATTAAATTTGAACTCTTCCTGTGGGAGACCTCCTCTCAGTCCTCCATTTCATTCGGGTAAAAGTACAGACAGTGACACAATCTGTCTGTTCCCACTGCCTAAACCCTCCCATTGTGAGCTGTTTCTTTAGAGGGCCTACTCAGTCTCATCAACAGTCCTCCAGTAACTTCAGTTCCACGCTTCTGAAGTCTCATCTTTCGTATTTCAACCCCAACACACACACTTTCCACTTGGTATTGCTTGAAATGGAAACAAGTGCGTTGAGACTGAACCTAAAATTTCTAACTACTTACAGAAAATTACAGTTTTCCAAAACAGATAAATCCATGGCAAGCATAGATCTAGATTTTTTTAATAAAGAAAATTGAGATATGTAAAACTTACATAGTCTTTTACAGTTTCTTCTAAATGGGATATTAAATCTTGTAGCCTCGTAATAACATCATCCTTTTGCCCCACGATGTCCATTAGCTCTTGAATCCTTGCATTCTGGGTATTCATTTTCTTGGAAATATGAAACAGTAGTTCAGTCATCAGTTTCTAATGTAGTATTAAGGAGTTGAATTACATAATGCATTTTAAAGCAAGTTCAGATAAACTAAGCGCAAGCGAAAGAGCTAGAAACATACTGAAAAAGACATTTTAAGCTACCAGAATAAGAACAAATAGCACAAGATTTTCTTGATAGAGTTACCTCAGTTGCTTTTTTAAGTTGCTCAGCAGACTCATCCAATTTAACCGTCTGCATTTCAAGGTCTGTAACATACAGAGAAGCTTGCATCATATAAGCAGCCATTATATTGTTTACTCACTAGTCCATTTTTCTAGATACTCTTGTACCTAAGTAGCTTTTGAATAAATTGATTTGTTTTCACGTTAACTTCTCATAGAACACATTTCAAAAGTTGTCTAGATTTCTTGGAGAAGGATAATGGAGTCTTGCAACCCATATTAAGCATATCAAGAGAATGTTGAAATCATTGTTGTGAGTATCATTTATGGATGTTCCACAAGGTACCTGAAAACACTGCCTCAACAAGATGTAAAGTGTAGGGATTACAATATAATCATCAGTAACATTGACATTTTACCCCACACTTCAGAAAGCTTAAAACTGTTCGTTGCAGACTTGTCTCAAAAATAAAATAAAATGGAACAACCAAGATTGGTGTCTTGTTCAACCTGAATACGCACAGCACAGGTTACCACTTCTGGTATGCAACGTGGTTCCCAAAACTAGAGCTTCCCTCCTCCCCGCCCCCAGTTCCTGCTCAAATGAGTTAATTATTTCCATTTCACCTTGGTTAACTATATCTTTCTTCTGCCTTCCATATCAATTATACCTAACTCACCCCTGTTTTTCTGAGTCAGCTCTTCTTCAGCTTTGGTTAGTTCAGTGGTTTTCTTTGTCAATTCTTCTTCGGTCTTTGTTAGTTCAGTGGTAATTTTTCCCAGTTGCTCTTCAAGCCAATCTATAGCTTCCTGTGGGTCCTCTAGGGACACAACGTAGTTATGTGCTGCTTCTGCATGCTTTTTAATATCAATGACATCCTTCTGCAGAGAATCAATAATGTGCTCAAGAATAATGCAGGTGCCTGGCATTATGCTATATTCTCCATCCTGAAAGATATTTCACATCCATTAAAAATTGGCAAATAATTACACAATTGCCATTATTTCTAGAAAATGAATGTAGAACACCATTATGAATTAAACTATATAAAAACAATTTTAGTTCCAGCTTCAAAACGCAACTTGTGAGTTCATATGCAACTTGATTGCCAGTCCTTGTCTTCCTCCACATACAAGCCTATTATCACGTAACAGCTACTCTATTTCTATAGCATCTAATGACCCACCATTACATTCCCTTTCATACATCTACAGATAACTTGCATCCAAGTTTAAAATACAAGCTAAGACTTCTGAACATGTACTTAAGACTCAGCAACTATTCTTGTACCTATATTTCATTTAACGTCTTGCTGAGGATACAGCTTTACAACATGCAGTTCCTTGAAACAATCCTCCTGTCTAATCCCAATAAGGGATACCACCCCATAACAAGTAATGAGTAAAACCGAAAATGTTTCAGGGGAAAAGTGAATAAAAAATACCCGAGGTCCTGCCTGCTCACTGCAAGACAGATCCTTCAATTTATCTTCTTCATCAGGGTTTTTAACATAACCATTTACAAGTTCCTTGAAGATTTCCAGACGCCTTTCAGAATTTTCTTCGACCCGTTCACGTTCATTACAAAGACGCTCTCTATAGTAGAAAAGAAAGTCAGCTAAAAGCTAGCCAATCTGAGCTGTTACTAGTATAGCTTCCTGTAAACAAAGATGTTTCTCCTTTATTTTGTCACAACAGAATAATACACAGAATACTACTCTTACACTAAAAGAGAAGTGTATTTCCCCCACTCCCCAAGATTTGTTGGGGGGGTGGAATTGGGAGATGGCAGCAGACAGGGCAAGGAGGGATTACAACAGATGCAAGTGTATCCTAGAAGCATTTTTTCTAGGTTTCTTAAGCCAGAACACTTGTTTTGAGTATCACCAAGGACTCCAGAGATACAGATTCCCACCTCCCCCCAACCTTTCACACAGTGTATTTTTCCTGAACTCATAGTCCAAACACAAACAGATATATTAACAGGTAAGAGTAACAGAGCAAGCCTAGCAGAAGAGTACAGTCTATTATGGCCAAGGGTCAGATTTTAAGAAATAAGTGTATTCGCTTTCTTTTTTTTTTAAGCAATAGTTCTAAGTCAAATTAAAAGCTAACTTACATGAAATCTATTTCCCGCTGAGCGAAGTATTCGACAAATTCTTGTACCACTTCTTCACGAATTTTTAGCTCCAGCACTAGCTTATTCTTCCTTTCAGTAATAAGTTTTTTCTTCAGGTCTTCTATAAGATTCAGCAGTGCCTAGAATTACAATTAGCATTAAGTTTTTCATAAAGTAATGGCTTCCCCAGAAGCGAGATTTTTTTTCCCCCCATTCCTCAAACACTAAAATACCACTTCACACTGTTTGAAAAAAGATCTTCCAGTTTTTATTAACTTATTCATAAATAAGAGCATTCACAATTAGATGAAATATAAAATTCTGTGCTAGTACCAAACAGATAAGTTTGCACAGAAAAAGCATTTGTCAGGAACTTTAAGTCCTGCCAAATTAAGCTTTTTTAGCTCTTGTATTCCAAATACCCATTTTTGGTTGAGATCAGTGAAACCTCCACAAAACAGACTCTAGTCTATTCCCTCCTCTCTTTTATCTGGAAGTGACTTTCCAAAGAAGCACTGTCCCAAAACAGACTAGAGTCTCCTTCTTAAAAAAAGAGGTTTTCTGTTCACAAAATGTAAGGGAAAGGTCGTCTCTGTTGCTAGAACACAAGTAATCCTTGACACATACTGACCAGAGGTTACACAAAGCCAATAAAAGCAAACCTGCATGTCTCATTGCTCAATGTGTATTTAGACACATTTCATGCAGCTTTCCTACACTAGATGACAAGTATGAGTAATCCCGCTTTTAGTTCTTAACACTGGATTTATGGAAAAATAAGGTGATCAGAAGGAATAGGAGAGAGATGGGGGAAACCAGAATACATTGTTTCAAGACTCAGTGCTACACTAATTCTTAAAATAGTCCTGGTACATACTGTATATTCTTCTTTTCCAATAAGGACTTGAGTTTCGTCATGTTTCTGCTCTTCTTCTTCTTCCGCCATACTATGATGTTCCTCCATCTCATCATCATCACCTTCAATCACATCTTCTAAGCTCCGGTCCCATAGAACAGTAGCTCTTTTCCTCGGGATAGACGTTTTAGCAACACTAAGCAGCGATGATTCTCTTGCCAATTTCTGGCCAAATGACTGATCATGAGGAAGAATAGATGTGTCCATAACTAAAACCTACCCAGGAAATAAAGAACAAAACAATCAGTATTTCTTAAACCTTTACTAGCACTTCCAGGAGACACCTGCTGCAGTTTCCTATAGCTTTCTACAGGCACAGTACTCCCTTGGTCTACGCTCTGTTCAGAGTCACCACTTAAACCAGTTTTCAGCTGAAGTACAAAGGATTCACTTCAGAGTCCAACCTTTCTTTTGAACCCAGGAACACCAAGTTTCACTAGCTGGAAGACATACAAGAGTTGCCACTCATGCAGCAGATTTCTACATTTTCTATTTTGAGTTTCCAGTTGCATTAAATGCAACTGAATGTCATCCTACAAATTCTGTCTTGCACAACTGTATCATCCTTACAGTCTGCTGCTTCTAGTCTCACATTTAACCTCCTTAGATAAGTCCACATCCCAAAGGCCTCATCCACCTATTGTCCTTGCAACACAAACTCTCAGAAGCTTTGTCTTCCATTAAGGCTCCAGCACTGATCTGACACTTTAGTCTTCCATCTTTATCAAGGTTATATCATTGCATTTACTCTTACCCATTCTGCTTAACCTCCACTTTCCTACTGACGCCCTTCAGACTCTTTGCTGTTCAACTTTTGTCAATACTTGAACAATATTCAGAATTAGGATAACAGTAGCATACGGGGCAGCTAGACATGCTCTCCTGGATGGGACCATGTTTTGAGCAGAGAAAGAAAGTTTACCCAATTTTAGGAAATTTCTTCTAAATATAACAAGCCTCTTCCTGTTAGGCTGGACATTTTGTAGGAATTAGATTCTTCGTAGAGGATGCTCCTGCCCCCACACTCCAAAGTAAAAGAATGTTCTAGTAGAGCTTTTTAAACACTTCACAAGGAAATAAAGCCTGACTAAAAGTAATTAGAAAATTTGACTACAACATGGAGAAATGAAATGCAGTAATTAAATTCATGTTCTTAGAAGTGAGAGAGCCTCTAGAGCTTCTTCTTTAAATGCAAATCATAAGCATTGATCAACAAGATAAACTACAATACACTTACTTTTTGTGCAATGGCTGAGAACTTCAGCACATTGAGCGTTTCATCATATGCTGAAGCACATTGGCTTATGTTTACTATCATGTATACTTTCCCTCTTCCACTGAGAAATCCTTGAAGAAAATGAGTTAACTTACTCTCCCGAAATGGTATGTGCTGCTGCAGCCTTTAAAGACAAAAAAAATCATGGCCAGAAGTTAAATAACTTCCAGTCAATGTAAGAGCTATCCAGCTGGAAGACTACAAGCTATTGTTAACTACAGTAGTCTTTATATCAATTAAAATTGGTTTTTTGCTAGATACACCTGCTCATGGAGATTGCATGGCTGTTTCAGCTGCTACTTAGCCATTATCTTCTCAGTTAGAATACAGTAAAACCACCAATGGGAGCACTTGAACAGGTTCAACATTTAACCTATGGTAGGTCACATAGCCTCACATGACAGCTACTGAATTACGTGAATAGTGCTACAGAACTTATCGAGGCAGTTACTGTCAGAACATGTGGCCCACAGGCAGGAACAATAACCAATCATTTTAAGAAAATAACTGCAAAAAAGTCATAAATATTTTAAGAGATCATGCTTCAGAACATTTGTTCTATATTGTTAGAATTCCAAGTTATTAGGACCAGAAAGACATTCTGAATACATTCAAGCCCTTTAAGAATCTGCTAGTTTTAATGCATCTTTCCCATCTAGAAAGGACAGAAAGATAAGAGACTGTAAGTCACTAGCAAAGCTTTTTTTAAAATCTTATTTTAAGCATAATAGACTTGGAATAGGCTGTCAGGCACAGTGTTATGGCACAAGTGGTAAAGCTCATAAGGGCATATCACGAGCAAAGTGAGTACATTAAACTTCTGGAACAGAAACAGATCTTCAGATGAGAAGCTGTGGAAAAGAGTTCCTGGGAAGTTACAACCAGATGTGACTATATATTGTACAGTTGTTTAAAATACAAACAGTTCAGTCTACTCTCATTTAGATCCCAATCTAGCCTGTAAATAGCAGGTAGGCTTTTTTGTCTGCATATGGTTACCATTCTTTCTGATCTGGCTAACATTATATCAAGATTTGGAGAAAAATGCTTTTTCTTAGGATAAGCACAGCATTATCATTGTGAGGAAAATTGGGACAGTACAATTATGTAACAAATGAGATTAGTTAACGAAGGAGAAATAAAAGGTTGAAAGTTTAACTCATTTACAGTGACAGTAGTGAAAGGCGGTTTTAAACTCATTCCAGAATTTGTTTGACAAGCCAAACTCAGAAAAAGAGTTAAATTGCTAAAACCTATGATAGCACATTTACCAATTTAGAATTTAATGATTTAATTAAAAGCAAAGCAAGCAAATTTATAGAGCACTTTAGTAGATCAAAAAGACTTTATTCATCTGGAAAGTCTATCCATCTTTTCCAGAAGAAACTTAGTGTCAGCTAGTATATTTTAAACGCTTGCTTAGCGGTTGTACGTAATACATGAAAAGTATAACCTGTTTGCAACCTGTAGGACTTACTTTGACTGTTGACAGTTCTTGAGTGCATTAATACACTTGCCTAGAATCAGGAGAGAGGTATTTATATTTCCACTCTCTTTCAATCTATCACCTTCATTACGTGTCTTGGTGCATCTTTCTGAACCAGCAAGATCACACAGTGACAATCTAAAGGCAAAAATAGGAAAATTCAGCTTTCTTGCCTTGGAACATGCACTATTTACCATTTCAATCAACTTTTCTTAGAGGAAGAATTTCTTTGTCTTCATCTACATGAACCCTTCCACCTTTTCAGCATTGCTTCCCCAATGAAGTTTCACGCTACTTCCTGCCAAACTCCTCCCCAACAAGCTTCCTATATTTCCCCTTCATCCCCTTCCGTGTGAGGACTTGTATAACTTCAGAAGTAGAGTGAAGCAGACTACGGGAATGTTGTGCTGAGCAGAGGATGCAAGATATAGAATATTGCAACCTGACAGCTTGGGGTAGAGGGCTTAGTACTATATATATATAGATAACAAATAGGGAAACCACAATTTTATGCATGAGGCCAGGGAGCACTAGATGTACAGCATAGTACCAATATACCAACATGGAAGATAACTAATAACTTCATCCCAAAGGAAAAGGGGAACTCTGCTCTGAACTTACTCATTGACTTGTGTCACCCGTGGCGTTTCCAAGTCCTCAATTTTCAGTACCTTAACTGTGAATATGCTATGACTGAAAGGAGAAGTTGAAAGTAGAGAGAAATGAAGCGAGACTAAAACTTAGAAAAAACACTTGGCCATCTACAACACTTGTTCAAAACACCGTTAAATCTATCCATATATCTAAGAATTTACTCTATCAGATACATTAAACTTTTTAAACAGCTGGAACTCACACTATTTACCATTTCAAACAATCACTTCTCTTAGAGGAAGAATTTCTTGGTCTTCATCTACATGAAACCTTCTATTCTTTTCAGGGTTTCTTTCAGTGTACAAGTTTTTGTTGTATGTATTTTCCCCCCCCCCCCCTTATCTAGATGGACTAAAGCTAAGTTTTTCTGCCTTAAAGAGAATATTCGACAAAATGTTGTTAGCTTTTGTACACGTTCATCTTCTTGAAGGAAGAATCCTTTTGATTTAAAGCATTCGGTCGCATACTATTAGAGGACATCAAACTGAAACCTATATATCTAGAACTTGTTAAAACCTCTTCCCCTCCAAAAGCCACAGGCCATATTTTAGCTTCTCCCTCCCACCCACACCATCCTATATTCAATGTTATTCAAAATTCATCTCACCTTCTGCTGGAGGAAGTATTTAGTTTTGTACTTGCAATACTCTGGTGTTTCAGCCCCAGCTTCAGAAGTCTAGAAGCTTCTCTGGAATCAGAAATCTGAACCCATTGCAGATCTTTAGGAAGAAAGAAAATCATTTTGTAAACATCATTAGACAAACAGAAAGAAGAGAGCAGGGGATAGCGTATGCACACCAAGGATAATACGTTTTCAAGACATACAAATGTTTTATTTTTTTATTAATTTTACTAAAACTCTTCAGACAAATTGTAGAATGATAACAGAAGATTAAATTCCTCCTCCAATGGAAAAGAAAGGGCAAGGTATATCACATCTCATCCTATCAACGCACTAAAGCATGGTCTATCCAAATTAAGCACGCAGCCTTAGCATGAGCACTGAAAAGCCAAGACATAGGCTCTAATATTAGAGAGCTCCTATGTCTACATTAAGGCAGAATTCTACCTGAAACGCTTTGTTTCAGCCTGCAGACTGGGAGTATGGGAGAGAACACCCAGAACAGGTTATCTGGATACCTTTTAGGGCCATCAACTTAACTGAAAAAGCATCAGTGAAGCATTTTGGCTACAACGTAATGACTATTTCACCTTGGTATGTGCTAGAGTTAATACCTACAGTCACCCTAACAGAACTTATATAATATCAACAGCAGAAAGGCCACCAAAATTGTATTGGCAAATATACTGTGTGACCAAGAAAAAAGAAAAGAGTCCTTAAGTGGTTTCCTCAAGAAAAAACAATAAAGTCATTAAGTGGTTCTCTCAATAACAGCCTTACACTAAGCTTTATAAACAAGATTAAGCCAAAGCATAGCTCAAAGTAGACTATTTCTTACTTCACACATTCTTTGGTGTTTGAAGAAATGAATGAGTTAGGTTTACTGTCCAATTCAGCTTTCTCAATCTATGGCCTCGCCTACGTAAGAAAAACAACATGCCAAATACCAACAAACAAGCTTTTAATAATCTAGAATTGGCATCTCAATTGTCAGAAAAGACTAGAGCAATTCAAACAAGTATCAAACCCTATTTTTTCCAGGACCTGATGTAATCATTGAATTGTTATATATGAGTTCTGACACCACCCCCCAAAACCAATAATCAAACTTGTAATATTATTAGTTTGAAGTACTGTAAAATGTAAAGCTGTAGCCAGAACGAATTTTCTTATATAGTCACTAAAATCTGATTCTCCACAGAAGATACTAAAAAACCCAACTGTTGAGCCAGTTATAACCACAGGTAAGAACTTCTAGAACTTTTTTTTTTAATGGAAAAGAATAAGATTTGTTTAATGGTTCTCTTGTTTCTACGTTTCTAAGAAATATGAAGGCAGTAGAATGCACACAGGCTTATATGCAGGAAAAGACTATTGAAGATAAGAGCCATATAGAGACTTGCCTTTTATATTCAACTAGACATTTCTAGTGCTTCACTGAATTTATTTAGGAATTTTCTAATCTAGAAAAACATTACTATAGGAAGAACAACTTTTCCATGCCAAGTTCTGCAGTTTACAATGGATTCTAATCACCTTTTACGTAAGGACATCCCTTGATATCTTGAGCAAGGCGGAGTGTTTTTCTTTTCTTGTCATTTGATATAGGAACCAGTAAGTCATAAAAACATTCATTGTATATCTCAAAAAATGAAACCCAAACAGAGAACTTCAAGTAATTTTCCATTGTTGTGCTAGACTGTTCTGATCCTTTAAAGAGTTCTTCCAAGTCTGTCAAGTACAAAATATTACAAAGTCAACATAGAGCTAGTAAAGTGAGTTGCATTTAAAAATGAGTAACTGACCTATTATAGCAGCCTTCTCAAAAAAAAGCAAGCTTTCCATTGAAATTCCATCCCCCTTAAATATCTGGAAGTCATATTCTTACCCTACACATTTGCAAAGATACCTAAAACTAGAACTTGTATTTCCACTTCTAAAATCTAATCAAAGAGCTTAGTTAGAATTACTCAAATCTCTTCAGCATCTTCAGAAGATACAGAATTAAACTGACTAGTATACTTCATTCTGACTTAAGGCAAACTTATTATTTAGGTATTTTTTAAATGCTAAAATTGTTTGTTTTCTTTTTCCTAATTAAATAAATACTCCAGAAGTCTGTCAGAATTCCGTTACAGACCCATAGCACAAGCAGCGCTACTTTTCCTTGCTATAGTTTTACCTTATATAATACCAGTTTAGGATAGATGCACAGATAGTCTTCTAACCATTTAATCCTTGTGTTTTCTGTCTAGATAGCTTGCTCATTATTCAATTCAGTCATAATAATAATAAAAGGACCATTTGGCATTTAACATAGGCCAGAAGTCAGTTATTGACCTTAAAAAGCATCGCCAGTTTTTTTAATGGTAGTTCTTTAGTATCAAACATACCCTTAGAATCAGCTGGTGCTTTGCTGTTAGCATTATTTTGTTGGTCCACCTACAAAAGAAAACAGAGACTTTAGGATATAGCATTGAAGTGCAGCTTCAGTACAGCAGTTACTTTTGTAACAGCTCTACTGTCCTACTGGATAGCAATACAGCATAGTTGTAATATGCCAACACAAAAACCCTGGCTATACGTTATACCTGGTTCAATGCACTCGTATACTCCTACTGAAAGGGTTGTGGGTTTTTTTTTTTTGTAAAATCATAGAATATCCTGAGTTGGAAGAGACCCATAAGAATTAAGTCCAGCTCCTGGCTCCAGACAGGACCACGTCAAAAAAAGTTAGACCACATCCAAGAGCATTGCCCAAACACTTCTCAAACTTTGACAAGCTCAGTGCCATGACCACTTCCCTGGGGAACCTGTTCCAATGCCCGACCACCATAAGGTCGGTTACCTTAATACTCATTCCTGACACTTCCCTTACATCAGGCCTTAAAGCATATAGTTTTCAGGTTTCTGATCCCGAATAAAAAAATAGACTCCGGAAAAATAGAGGGGTGGGGAGCCCACATAGGAACAGGATAATTTAACAGCATGATTGGCAATAGCCTAGTTGTAATCTGCATGTTAATCTTAAACTGCTGAATCTAGAGTCCTGAAGAGTTTTTTATTATTGTTATGTTGCTAATTTAGGACTTCCATATCTTATGGTGTGCTAGGTCAACCCTCCTCAGAAGTAAGAGGCAGAGCACTTATTCACTTCAGAATTTAAGCAGCTTATTGCTTCCTAATGCATGCTGTAGAAGTGTTGCACAACTGAGGTAAAGTCTAACCTTTGGAAAGATAAGCCAAACTCCTTCAAAAATTCAAAATAAAACATGACCCTACAGCTAGCACTAATGATGTCTGTACACACACACACACTCAGTTCCCAATCTTAGTTTATTTTAAGTACAAAACCGCAAGTAAGTTCTCATCTACCAAAGAGAAGATGAGAACACTCAGCTACCAGAAACAGTACGCTTCAAAAGAAACATGGATTACAAGCCGGATCATGTGTGCATGTGTTTACTTAAGGGTATATTTCCTACAAAGCTGGGATTTCATGAAGTGATTCCTGAGGCAGCTGTTTATGTAACCAAAACTTCTAAGTTTAAGCCTTACAGATACAAAACACCCACCCAGATATGGTTCTGTTTAAGGAGATGCAAGCTTTGCTACCAAATCTGTAATCTTAATATTTTCTTTGTGAGCACAGTTCTAGAAACTAGAGGAGGCACACACGATGTGAACAGATTCATTCACTGTTACTGCAGCTATCTGCACACACCTGTTTACATCATTTTATTCCTACATCCTCACTCAACCTAGATCAGTTTTTACACAGCTTTTTTCCCCATACACACACAGAAGACAGTTTGTTTTTTTCCTGAAGTACTTAAAGACTTTTGGAGCTACACTGAATACATGCCTGTGCCTTTAAAGTAGGTTGTACTGCCATCTGCCTTCCACACCACAGAAATTCACACTTAACTCACGGATAAAATCAAGGTAACAAACCCCACAAGTTAGAATACCCCAGTAACACCGAGCACACCACTAAGGAAATGCTTCATTCTTTTCCAGTGGAAAAAGAAAATAGCACAAGAATCCCTCTCTAGTTTTAATTTGTAGCATCTGCTTTTTTTTTTTTGTAATACTCCATCCATTCCGAACTAAAAAACACCAAGAAAGAAGTATGCTAATGCAAGACAGCCTCCACAACTGTAATTGGACTAAGCAGGTTGAATTCCAGACAACTCATGCAACTGAAGTGTATTTTTGGACTGTTCAGCAGTTAATGACAGCTATCTGCTAAGACTACCAGAAACCTATTTTGTTTCTAATCTTTAGAGCTCCACTGGCTTTATGCCTCTTCTGTTTCAAGAGAATTTTTGGCTTCCTGTAAGTATACAATGCCAAACTGAAAGAGTTTGAAATGGAAATGACCTGAAGAGCATGAATTTCTTCCAAGTATCCCGGAAGCCAGTAAACTGTTTAAAGGTACATACTTCCTCATGTCCCCACAGACAGGGGTACTACTTACATTCAATTCTTATTAAGGAACAATGACCCCAGAGGATAAGTTAAGTGCTTAAGCTATAGAAGAAAACTTTAGAGCTTACATCCTATCAAGCATTCAGCCACAAAACAAATCCACAGGAGACCATGGCTCATTAGCTCTATTGCTCACTTTACTGCTAATTTGAGCGCCTTCCCAATGGTAGATATACCCATGCATAAACACAGAAGCCTCTTCCCATTGAAGAATGAACAGGAGAAACACTGAGCTATCTAATATGAATGTACTTATCATAGAAGTGCTCCTCTACCTCTTTTGTTAGACGAAGTATTGAATTTTTAATAGCAGTTTCTTCTCTCACTTGGTCTTTAGTCAGCTTTACATAATCTCTACACCGATGGGGTTTGAGATCCATTCCTGTGTACAGCCTTCCTTGAATACTTTTAAACAACATATCCATAGTCCTCGGCAGAACACCAACATCATCTTCTGTTCCTGTAAGCAGTAACCAAAAGAAAGATCATCCCAGTTACTATTGTGAACAAGATACACACATAAATGAAGACAAAGATAAGTGATTCCAATCTCAAGGAATACATGAGGAATTTGGAGGCCAGTTACAGCCTGAAGTAATATTTTGTGTCCTTAAGTCAGGGTGTTTTTGCAAAGTATTGGCTTTAAGCAGCAGCTCATGCTCTACCCCTTTGACAGTACAGGATCCAGCATAACACAGACTGATAGCAAAAACAGTATAAGCTTAGCCTTAAGAGAAAAAGGTTTGAAAGTCCATTGTGAACACTAGTGAGACCATATACCGGAAAAGTTATGGAATGCTCTATAAAAATGCATAAAGAGATAACTTTGAAAGACTTAACTATTGAATAATAGTAAGAATTGACAGGGCTGACTGGTGAAGTCCTAGAAGCGTAATACCATGAGAAAGTGTCAAATCTGAAAATGCACGAATCAAAAAAGTTAGTGAATAACCACATCTCATAATATACCCCAAACCAGTTCACATCAAAAAAATGCTATTTCTATTAGAACAAGAAAGAGTTCGCATTATCACCCCTGATTAACGATAACTGAATTCACTGGCAGTAGTCTTCAGTTATAATTCACCTAACAGAACATTACTTAGAATGACACTGAACCTTGTGTCATAGGAAATTCACCTTTATTGAATTGACTGATCACTAGAAGACCGATAGTCTTCTACTACTTTTGTGTATCAGGTAATTCATATAGCATCTAGAACTGCTGGAAATATTATAATGGAAAAAGGGGAACTTTGGTTCCCTGTAGTCACCTCATTTGTTAGGTTTGTTTGAAAAATAAAGAACGACATCTTCTGGCCAGAAAGGATATTGAGCTTTAACAGTACAAAAATAAGAGATCTTGCCTCCTGACGTGCTGTGATATTATTGCTAAACTCAGATACCTGAGGCAAGGTATAAATACTTAAAAGTAATCAAACGTTTCAAAATGTTTATTCTCTGCCTATGACAAATTTAACAAGCTGACATACTTTCTTCAAATAAGGAATAGCATTTAAGATACATATGTACCTTTCATGTAGTAACAACAACAAAAAAAGAAATTAGCCTGTTGTAGAGTGACTTATATATCAGGATGTGAGAAGTGTGTAAAACATGTATTTTTTCTTAACCCCCCACAGCCCCACATTGACATTCAAGACACCTGACTAAAACTGTTACAGCCTTACAAAAGAATATCACTATATGTATACATAAATTCTGGTAGTGGCTCCAGTTGCTGTCAGTTTAGTGATATTTGTTATGGAACAAGACTTTCAAAGGTAATTTACTAATATTCAAAGGAAGACAACATGCAGGTTTTCTAGTGTCACTAAATAAAAAAGTTAGAACAACTCTACCAGATGGAATTCTCACTTGGATAAATGAAGAAAGTTAGTTCATTAGTTCAAGGAAAAATATAAAATCACTACTCATACCTAGGAATGTGTAGGTTTTCCCAGCATTTGTAACACCATATGTAAAAATAAGACGACTATGTCCTTCTAAGAAATCTTGCACTGGTTGCTTCATGGTACCTTCAAAGAATTCTTCTTGAGTTGTTTCAGGCCCAAAAACCTGAACGTTACCAAGAAACTGGTTAATATCTTTATTTTGTTTAATCAATCTATTAAAGACTTTTAAAGAACCAGGTATTGTACGTTTATAATCTTAGACTAGAAGATTAAAAGAATTTTGCTTGGTATTAAGTAATAGAAGTCAAGCAACTTTTTTTCCCCCATAAATAACTTAAAAGCTTTTAAAGACAAGTCATTTACCTGTGAAAAAGTAAACTTCTGTATCTGCTGCCCAGCAGTTTTTTCACTCAGTCGATTGAAGGAATTTTTAGGGGGCCTCAGTATAATACTTGTTGAGTCCTCAAGTAAAATACAGTCCTATTAAAAGGAAGCAAAAGCAATACAGGCATGAAAAAGAGTAAAAAGCTCACCTTACAGGAAAGATATATTACATTGCTGTTGTTTTTTAAATTAAAAAAACGTCACACCTGTGGTTCATTTTCTTTTTCCAATGATGTAAATGGCCTAACACGCAGGCAAACTTGAATGTGTCCTTTAGACTCCAAACTGCTCATCTTAAAATAAAAGAAGTTAAGGAAGTTAGAAATTTGACTAGATTCTTGGTTTGATATCTAGCATGTTAAGGCATTGCTATTTTCATTAGGCTATTTTGGACAGATTCATTTAATGACACAGGAAGCAAAAGTAACTCACTACATCAGTTTTCACAAGCACTCAGGCCCCTACAAGAGTTCCCTGTGATAACTTAAAGTTTCAAAACAAATAATATTGCAGCACACACGTATACTGCATTGCAAGATCAAAATATATAAAAACATTCTGTGATTAAGCTGCACTGATCTGACATTAGCCTCATCCACATATAAAACTGATGCACGTTATTAGGCGCATCACCACAATTTTGTCTATCCTATGCATATCCTTCAAATTAAAAGCACAGTAAAGATGCTTTCCATCTCCTCTGTAAAATTGTTATGGTTCTTATCAAGGAAAGAACTACCTTTATTAAAACAATCAAAATAATGCAAGCATTAAAGCTTTCTTACCTGGCTTGTGTCAGAGCTTGATGAAACCAATGAAAATTTGTCAGAGAGATCTGCTTTAATATCTTCCACACTTACTGGTCCTGTTCTTTGAGGCAGCTCAGCACTAGTAACATAGGATGGTCTGAAAAATTTCTCTTCATCCCACGTTGGCTCCATCCTGCAAGATGATATATCATATATTAAAGTTTTTTTGTTTATTTCTACATAATGTAAAGTTTCTAAACTCTGACAGATGATGTGAGGCTAAGTGATAGCCGTAACTTCTTTCGGGAGAGGGCTTTCTTCACACTGTTCATAGCTTGCACAGCAAGCTTCCGATACTTGGGCAGAAGCGTTGACATCACAAATCATTAAGACCAGCCACAGTTCTTTCTGTGAAAAGCAACTTGTCCTGGTTCCAGCTAAAATAGTGTTAGTTTTCTTTCTTCATAGTAGCTAGTATGGTATCATGTTTTGGATTTAGGAGAAAAATAATGTTGATAACACATGGATGTTTTAGTTGTTACAGAGCAGTGCTCACACTAAGTCAAGGACTTTTCAGCTTCTGGTGCTGCCCTGCCCTTGAGGATGCCAGGGGTGCACCAGGAGCTGGGAGGGGACAGAGCCAGGACATCTGGCCCCGGCTGCCCAGAGGGATGTCCCATGCCACGTGTTGTAGGGCTGAACAATAAGACTGGGGGGGTTGGCTGGGGTGGGGGAAGCTGCTGCCCATCCCATTCCTGGACATCACTCAACAGGTGGTAAGCAATGGCATCGTACATCTTGTTTTCATTTTATTATTTCCCTTTCCTTTATCTAAACCCACGAGTTTTACATTTTTCCTATTCTCTCCCATCTCATTGTGGAAGGGGTGAACACACAGCTGCAAGGTGCTGTGCTAAACCACAACACAACTATTTACCAGGAAAAAGCCTTTTCTGTATACCACAACCTTGCCAAAACCACGGTGTCTGCTGAGGAAACAGTTACACATGCTATTTAATAAAAACAGCCACATTGTTCCATATTTGCTTCATCATATTTGTACTTAGTGCCTCGTTAGAGTACGAGCTCATTGCAAGACTAATCCAAGCTCAATGTTTATCTCCACAGGACCTAGTAAATAGATGGTATTACAAGATAACCCAATGTAGCTTAACATAAGACAGAATTCAGAGACATTCCAAAGCCTAACAGACAGTTTTAGCTATTAGGAGGACAGTAAAATCCATCATCCATGTACATCATGCCAGAGTAGCAGCTAAAGTATTGTTTTTCAGTCATTTAATCAGGAATTTGTTTTTTTTTTTTTTAAATCCATGATTTAATTATTTTTGTGCATCTCAATCTGGGCAGTGAAACACCTATAGGAAATGAAAGCATAACCGATTCAGTGTTACAGATAATAGAAAGGTAAAACTCCAGAATAACCTCTAAAAAATGCGTTTTACTTAGAAAATGAGTGTATTTTGCCTGCACTTCATTCTCCTGTCGCTTGTTCCTGTGATAAGAGACAGTTGTGATTTCGCAGCTTTTATTGCACGTTAGAACAGCTCGTTGGGCTGTTACTCACACGCCACGGCAGCAAGTGTCCTGGCAACCAGACAACTATTTATTGCCTGGCTTCCTACTGTTTTGGACAGAGTGATTCAGCCGCCTTCTAACCCCCCATCCCCATGCCGACACCAGAGCAACGCACGAGCGCTGTCTCCCTAAAGGCAGTAGGGGACACGCAGCGCTCGTTAGAGCAGCAGGGCTGCCTCAGAGCCCCTTTGCTCCTGACCCCAACGCTCCCCCCGGTCCCGTGCGCCCCATTACCGTGCGCCCCATTACCGTGCGCCCCATTACCGTGCGCCCCATTACCGTGCGCCCCATTACCGTGCGCCCCATTACCGTGCGCCCCATTACCGTGCGCCCCATTACCGTGCGCCCCATTACCGTGCGCCCCATTACCGTGCGCCCCATTACCGTGCGCCCCATACCCGCCGCTTTCTTTACCTACAGTACGCAAACGGCTGCGCCCCGCGTCGCCTAACGGGCACCGGGAGGGCTGCACAGTGCGCACAGGCCGGCAGCCGCCCTGCCAGAGCCCCCGGCCGGCACCGGCTGCGCCCCGACCCGGCCCCGCCGCCCCTCACCTGCCCGAGAGCTGCGGGCGCCTCACACCGAGCCGGCCGCTGGCTCTTTTCAAATCCAGCCAATGGCAGCGCGCCGCGCCGCGCGGCATGCTGGGAGCCGGGAGGGGGCCGGCCGCTGGAACTGATGCTGCGGACGCGGCGCAGGGCTCGCTGGGAAATGTAGTCCGGGGGGGGCGCTAGGTGGCGGGGCCTGCTCCCAGCAGCGGCTTGCCCCGGCCCGGCTGCCGCGGGGTGGGCGTTGGGCTGCTCCCGTCTCGGCTGGGGAGCTCCTGAAGCAGCAACGAGGGAAATCCTCTGGCTTTCTTGTCAAGGCAGCAAATGCCAATCACTGTCCTGATCACCCTGTTCCAGAATGGCAGGGCACGGTAACGTACAGCCCTCCCGGTAACGTACAGCTCCGGTAAAGGTAACGTACAGCCCTCCTGGTAACGTACAGCTCTCCTGGTTACATACAGATCTCGCTAACAAAAATCACCACAATTTCTCCTTAGGCTCACTCAGGAGACCTCTGAACTCTAACAAGGACCATCTGTGTGCTGTGCGTTGAAATAAAAGGAAAAGCAACTGAAAGTCGTTAGTAACTACTAAACCCAGAGGTTTGTTTTTCATTTGAATAAAAGAACACCATGTAAGTGCAAGCAGTTCTGTAAAAAAAACCAACAGTCCACACAGATCTTGTATCAGCAGTTTGGGTAAGGTTGCCTTAAATCCCATCGTTCTTTAAACAGAGGCTGTGTCATCAGCAAAAGATGTGTATTTGATCTGAGTTTGGATGCAAGCCATTTTGCAAGAGTTGCTTTGTTTTAACAGCACAAAATGATGTAACTTTGAATTTGAAATCGTTTGCTAAACAAAAGCAAAAAGCTCCTGTAGACTCTTTGAGTCTATTTTTTTAAAAGTATCCTAGTTTCTGTTGTGAAAAAAAGAGTGAATTGAAACTACTGAACTAAGCTAATTCCAAACTACCTTTCTTCATATCAGGAGGGGATTAAAAATAGCTGTCAAAGAAAGGGAAAAAATTGCTTCTGGGGCAAACCTGGAAGTTCTTCTCTTCCACCTGCTGGGAAGGAAAGATGAAGATCTCAGAATATTTTGCAAGGTATGTTCTGAAAAATGTTGGGCTATTTCCATCAGATTTTTTTTTTCTTGCTAAGGTGGGGAGCAGAGCAAAGGATATGCTACAAGCAACATTTTGGTTTTGTTTTAACACTAGATTTCTGAAGCTATTTTTATTAAACTGCACATGCTGCATAACTTAACCTAGTATCATCAACATCCTAAAAGAGCAAACTAAAATACAATTTAACATGTGCTCCTAACCTCACACAAACTGTGATAAAGAAAACATTAGATCAGCATAACCAACCCAGCCTGTTTTGGCGTGAAAGATGATGAAACTCCATCTATGTAAATAAACTTTATGGCCTTCTACCAATATAGTCTCCTTAAGTGGTTTGTGCAAGGACAGCCAGTTACAACAAATACCTGCTGCCAAAACTATTAACTCATTACCTTCTGAAATTTGATTATGTTCTTTTCAAATTCTCTGTAACTTGTGGAGCAAAGTTGTCACTCTGCAAGGGGGTAAGATTTTTATAAATGACTTTTTAGAACTCTCACCATTATCCTTGGAAACATATGCTCCTTGTATTTGGGACAGGGTTCAAAAGTTGTGGGTAGTGTACTCATCTGAGTAATGAAAAGATGCCTTGTGAGACAGCTTATCTCAGTTGGTTTTTACATAGCTGTCAGAAGTAATTAGAGACACAGTCAGCACCACTGGGACTTGGCCCAGCACCCTTCAGCACATCCGAGCAGCAGCCAAACCAGGACTGGCTCCAGTATCTTTGTAGTCAACTCACCTTCCCCAGGGAATTAATAAAGTACTTCAGTATCCCGTCACTGTCCTGGGTCCACTGTGCTTCCCCTGCATTTGGCTCACAGAGACAGACTTGCTATCCAGTCTCGTTGGTGGGAAAGTCCTTCTGTGGGGGTTAGTTTGGAGCTCATTGGCACAGAAAGCTCCTGGTTATTGTTGTGGTGTATGAAGCGTGTTTGTTCATTATTTCCCATGGCTATATTAAGAAGGAACGAAGGGAGTTGCCAGGTGGCTGTAAGGACCTTGAGGCTCCCTGCCTGTTGCTGTCTCGGCCGGAGAGTTGAGAGAACTTGGTGTAAATACTGTAACTGCAAAATTGATAACCCACTGTCCTATCTTAAGACAAACCAACATGACCGGTTAAGGAGGGAAGAACACCACATACCAAGCAGAGGAAGACTACCGCCTTCATCCGTGCGACCACCAGAGGGACCGGAGACGACCCCCTAGCAACAGCCGACACAGCCGCGGTGCCAGGCAGGGGGGCTGCGTAACCCCGGAAG
The DNA here is from genome assembly GCF_964034855.1 of Anser brachyrhynchus. NCBI lineage: Eukaryota > Metazoa > Chordata > Aves > Anseriformes > Anatidae > Anser > Anser brachyrhynchus. Next base: position 27,297,891 of record NC_137700.1, on the reverse strand, counting down.
AACCCGATGATAAAAGGGGACTGTGAAAGGGGGGTGGGGGGCGCGGGCCGTTTGGAGGAGCACGGGCTCCCCGGCCGGCCAGCGCTGTTTTGCTTGCTGGTCGCTTACTCAATAAACTAATTCTTTCTGGCTAAAAGAGTAATTTATAACAATTGTCACAGGTGTCTTAGCAGAAAATGGTGCGATGCTTGAGTTACCTTCTTGGTAGGTGCTGCATGAGCCCCTTTTCACACCATCCTTCAGGGCAGTGCTTGTCATTTCTCTTGTCGTTTGCACAATTGTGGACGCATTTCACACTTCCCTTAATTTGAAGGTAGATAGAAGTACCCTCACTGTCCCACCCCGATCATTTGCCTTCAGGTGACATCATTTCTAATGTGTATGCAGCTAATTTTATGAACTCATCACTTTGCAGGCTGTTCATTTGCTTTTTATTTTTCTCCAGTGCCATAGGTGTGTTTTCCTTCACCATATCTTCTAAGCAATGAGCTACATCCTCAGGCTTTCAATTCCCAGTTTGTTCCGTACCATTTTGCTATGACCAACTTGCTGCTTTACTTTGCTTCCTGCTCATTCCTTATAACATCTCCATTTGGTTTTCCTTGGAAGGTGGTCTCCTGGTGCCTGAAACCTCGAGGCTAGCTTTAAAGGCACAAACTTAAGAGAAAAATGGCTTGGATTCTTCAGTGCAATTTAGAGCTTCAGGGTACGCCTGCCCAAGCTTTCCCTTCATCCCTGGAGCACAGAGGCGGTCACTTGAAAACCGGCAAGCGTTCGGTGGCTGTCTAATGCAGGCTTACTGGCACAGCATGTCTTCCCTCAGTCAGCCACGACAGACTGCCAGACAGAGCAGGTGACAGCACCGGGGCTGGGCTGGGTGGCCAGGGCCTCTTCTCTTTCACCCAGTTCCCCGGTGGCTGTTCCCTCGGGGTGCCCGGTGGCGCAGCACGCTGCCCTGGGGGTGAACTGGCCCCAGCCCAATTGGCCCGCGGCTGGGGGCACAGCGGAGTTAAGACGGCTTGTCTGGATGCCACATGGTGTGCACGCTGCGCTCAGCTGCAGCCTGGCCGCCTGGTCCCATGCCTGTGTTTTGTGTGCTGCATGTGATCAGCACGCTGGTTTTAAGTCTTTGAAGTTCTATTTAAAAACTCGTGTATGATAAAGATAGCATTACTTGTTGAGCGGCAGTGTGTTGCCTTACGTAGGAGAAGATTTGGAGTGTATTTGCTGAGATTATTTTGTTCAGTTGTGTAACTCAAGACTTAGTTAATCTTTTTAAACTAAAGTGTTTTTTAAGAGTGCAGTTGAGACAAAGAAGCTCTCAGTAATTCTTCCTGCTTCTCCCTCTACCCTCTCATTACTCCTTCTGCCCTTCTTTATTTCACAATACTCTGTTGAACTAAAGAGATCATTTAAGCTGTAATCAACCATTTAATCTTGTAACTGAAAACATTTCAAAATTATTTATATTATTGTGCTACAGAAAAAAATAAATCACTGCGTTGAAGGTCTGGTCTAGCATTTTGAAATGGTTACCAATTGTATGAGGGTACTTAGGTTCTTAGATTATTTTAATTTGAACAGCCCTTTAATGAGCACATGTAACAAAGTGCCTTGTTCTATACTGGCTTTTATTGTTCTGCCTTTTCTAGGGTCTTTCTGTAACTGGTGACAAATACCTCAAGACCACTACGGTGGCTAAGGATTTGTTGCTTTAGTGCTGAAAGGAGCTGAAGCATTTGGACATCAGTCAGCTGATCAGGCCAAACAACACAATACCATATTAGTCAGTATAATAGCAAAAGTGGCCTTTGTTGGAGAAAATGGGAAAATATGTTTTCACATCGACACAAGTATTTGTCCCGTTAATGTATCAGTTGTTTTGTCTGACTTATTCATAGCAAATGGTGTAGTTGGTTATCAGGTGTTTACCATGTCTGTTGTGAATATTAAAACAATTGTTTAAAATACACAGTCAAAGTATTTTGTAAAAGTGTAGTTATACAAGAAAAAAGGGCTACTCTTAAATTAAGTGCTTATTATTATTAAGAACAAATCTGCATAGATGGCTTTTCCATAGAAGTGGTTGATAAGTATAACTTCAGGGGCATTTGTGATGTGTCCTGGAGCATTAACTCCAACCCAGCCAGTTCCAGTACGCTGTCTCGTTTTGTGTTAAGATTGCACTGCATCATGTAAGCTGGGTACTCTTGAGTTACTGGTAATCACGTAATTGGGGCTGTAGGCAGAGAATCCACAAGCAGGAATATTGATAGTATTGACTAGACATATAATATTCTTCCCTCCTATTCGACATTATGCTGATGGCTCAGGGGATACCATTAAAAATGGTTTTAATGGTTTTGCAGCAGGAATAATAAATTGAATCCTCTGCTCAGTGGCAAAACTCACACCACCTTCTCTGTCTTCACACAGATAGGCTCTTACACCTTTAACTGCCACTGGACAAGGTTATTGCCTTCTTTCTTGTTTAAAAATTGTTGGGTAATATTGTTGATGCAGAAGGACAGACACAGTCTAGGCATGCTGGCTGCTTCATAAAATGTTTTCTGTATGCGCTGCTTAGATTTCATGAACATGTATTTGAAGTGTGTATCTAAATTTTATTTGGTTCCCTGAAATACTTTTTTATTTCTTTTTTTTTCTAAACCTGGGCTTAAGTTCTGCAAATACTTGCGTAGTATCTTTCTAGCTCTGGGTCTGGGACTAGGCCTGTTGCTGTATTTTGCTATACAAGATATTACTTATTTTCTTTGCAGATTGTGTGTTGGCTTGTAGCCTCCAGGTAAAGGACAGGGGATGAATTCCAGATGTAATTAGTAAAATTTTACTTCTCTTGATGTGTTGCTGATTCTTTTTCAGTCATCCATAGAGCTCTTCAAATATCAATATAGGTACCCATAATTTAATGTTAAAATCTGAGGACTGACTTTCCTAAAATGAAATATATGTTCTTGTGTGTTTTTTTTTTTCTTGTGTGTTTTTTTTTTTTTTTTAACAGGGGTTTCAGAAGTTTTATTTCAGTTCTAGGCTTCTTATGGAAATTATTCATATTGCAAGAAACTCGAGCTTTAATCCTTAGGATGACTTTTTTGAGAATACTGCTGCTTCTTTTGCAGTGTTACATACATGTTAGGCTATACGTAGTGGTCTAATGGTTCCAGAGCCCTCAGAACAGCCCCAGAAAATTTTACCAAAAGAAGTCATTCTGCTGATGATCACATTCTCAACCTTAGTTCTGTCGTTTTACTAGAAACTTGGTAAGAAGTACATTGGAGCATGAGGTCAATACAAACCCAGAATAATGCAATGCCGAAGTAGTGAAACTAGCCGAATGCCAAGATATTTCTTAAGATACATACATATTTATTAGTTTCATGCACAATCTGCAAGACTGGATGCTGCAGTGTCTCAAAAATATAAGGTGTCTCAAAAAGATGAGGTTCAGGGGCCAGAAGATCACTGCTTATGTAAGATGGGCTAAATCCAAGGAGCAGGATATGTTACAGTGCAGCCACTACAGTATTTCAGTGTAGTATTACTCATCGTTCTGGCTCTTATACCCAGGACATAGCTGCGTTTATTCTTGGCAGCACCACTGTCTGTCTTGACCTCAGAAGCTAGTGCTGTTCTCTGGCGTTACGTACTGTTCCTCTGAATGTCAACATGGCTTTGGGCACTCTGGGCTTCTCCTTGAAACCATGTGAAGATGTGGATGGAGTGGGATAGTCACCCCACTGACCTTCAGATGTTGGATTTGGGCTTCCTGGAAAGAGTGGAGAAAAGTGCTCAGAATTGTTTCAGGCAGAGGTTAATTTCTTGTTCTGGAAGTGCTATTATGCTGCCTGGTACAGCTAAACAACGTGACCACAACCTGAATTGCCCAGGAGGAACCTTGCTTTCTTTACTAGCCTCTTAGTTTAGATATAAAAGTTAAACATGTACTATTAGGTGACACAGTTGTCCTACAACATGATAAAAAGCAAGGAAGGCACATTTAGAAAACAAATTTCTTAACCAGTGACTTATCTCTAAAGTACTTGAAAGTAATGGCTCTTTGATAATAGAAAATGACCCAGAACATTTCCTGTTTCTGTGTGAGGTCATCCTTTTTTTTTTTTTCTTTTACTCTTCTGAAGCTTGTATTTTGGTAGTATATCAGGATGCACAGTGCCTATCATGTAGGAAAGAGAAAAGGCAGGGGTTTTTAATACGTGTCAAACATCTGTCCGGTGTGGAGTGGTACTCCTGAGAGGAAGGGCCTGGGTTTGTGCCATGCAGTGCTGGAGAGAAACACAGCCATCTTCCCTGGAAGTGGACCGGCAGGTTAAAGGTGATAAATAGGCATGGAGTCTCAGTTGCTTCTCAAAAGGAAGGTTAATGAACAGTTAATTGTTTAAACACATTCTTACACCATTATTTTCAGCCAGACTGACGAGCAGGTCTGCATGGTCAAAGTAGTGCTGGGGCAGCAGAAGAGCAGGCAGAAATGCTGGTGGGACAGGAGGGCAGGGCTGCTTCTCTTCTGTTAGGCCCTCAGAGATTGGCTGCGTTGCTTGTCAAGTTGCATCTTTGGCAGTTCTTCAACCAGAAGTCAAATATGCTGGCTGGAGTGCAGCCTGATATGCTTGCCTTTGGGCATATCTGGACTAGTGCAGGTAGAGAATTTCCAGGTGTAGCTCAACGTAGAGTTCTTCATTTGATGTTGTTCTGCCTCAGGTTGTCACAACATTCTCCAGCCAAGGATAAATGAAGTTTTGAAACAGGCCAGGCTTCCTTCCTCAGAGTTTGCACGCGGCTAATCTGAGGAAACGGAAAGGTTTCCACCAAAGTGATGAGTTTTACCAAGCTCTGGCTGGTCTGACTCTCAGAAGGTAAATCCAATTTTGCAAAAACAGAGATGAAAATAGCCAGATTCCATTGTCAGTGAAACCTTTCTGTGTTTCTCAGTTTCCCCTGTGCTGTTTCAAGAGACTAAAGGATTTGCCTGCAGTTCCAATCAGGTGCTTTTGTATAAAGTTGCCATGTGTTCTCATGCTACCATGAGAATACCTTACCATATATATGGGTGCAACGAAGAATACAAAAAAACTCACTTCTTCATGCACGTTTGAAAATACACACATTTATAAAGCATCATAAGATCTTTCTGGGTGAGTGGCATTACATAAAGTGAAGATACTTGTTCCAACAGTTAACCTAAATATTCTATATAAACCAGCATTCTGGCATTGTGAAAAGAACCAAAGCATGCAACAATGTATGGGTAAGGAGGAATCCTGTGATGCTAAGGGTAATATTAATATAAAGTTAGAGAATGACTCATTTCTAACTGTGTGACTCATGCTCTCAGTAAATAAATTACCCAAGACAAATGACTCAGAAATAGATGCTGTAGTATTATTATTGTTTTAATCAGATGGCTATTGCTGTTGCAAATAAACATGAAGCTTGATTTCAGATATAACAAATATAGCTGTACCCTACAAATTATGTCATAGTGCTGCTTGAGAATGTGCTGCACATGCCAAAATTGCTTATCTGATGTTTTGTTTTCAGTTTTAGGTGGATGGTATGGCTAGCAACGGGGTGTCTAAAGCAGCCTTTAACATGGCCACTAAGAATCTCAGCAGTGGACTTGGACAAGAAAAATCTAACGTGGTAGGTATTTCTTTGCATCTGGGAACTGGAAACAGTGGTTTATTAAAGCCTTATCACAGGAACGTTCCTATAAATAAACTTCTCACACCAAAGTTCTTAACAAATTGTTTGATGAATATAATGGAGAACATTGATACGGGGAAGACGGGAGGATCCATCCCATCTTTGCTTGGGGTCAATACAGTACCTTAGTAAAACTCCCCTTATGGAGACACGCAGTGTTGTATCAGTAAGAACCTAAATGCCTTGTGGGAGTTGTACTTGATATGGTTGGTTTTGGTATAGCTTATTCTAAAACAATTTAGGAGAGAATGGAATGGAGTCCTAACCTCAATAATGATAAGCTTTATGTCTGAGCAAATAACTCCATGTTCTTTTTTCCTGAGCATACTGTTTGGTAATTTGGAATAATAGTGCTTTCCATATTGTAGACTTCTGTAAGGCTAAACATACTGGCTATTACTGACTGCATGCGTTCCTGATAGGCCATCATCATTTGGAATATCAGCTAGGATCTACTCTTAGAAAACCTTTTTTTAAATTTTAATAAGCTTGCTTATTATCAGTTAGTTTAGCCTGCAGATAGTAATAGAATTTATAGCGGTATTCTGGTCATTTCACGATTCTGAACACAGAGTGATACCGACCAAAATGGTGAGGTCACTACCTGGGTGGAGATGACAGCACAGCTTGGCACTGCTACGCCTCTTCCAAAGTATGGCCTTAGTTACTCAGCCCAGATCCACTTTGCTTGAGCCCCCATGCTGTCGGTACTGTTCTGGATGTTTCCAGAGAGTGCTGCTTACTTGTCTTCTCTGCATCAAAGAAGAGGAAGAGAGCGCAAGGGGGAATTACTAAAGCATAAATGAAAGACGAGGAGTACGCAACTTCACAGAAGTTCCCCAACAAATGCTTCCTTAAAAAGCGGCTGTGAAAGGCTGCTGGTCACAACTCCCTCTCCATTCCTCCTCCCCCTGCCCCTTCTTTTGTGTTTGTTTTTCCCCTTTGGCTACAGCTTATAAGGTGGTATCATAATGCCAGTCTGATTTGACGGAACCACAGCGAATGCTGATGCATGCTTATGATGGGAAGAGAACACAGACCACAGACTTGGGAACACTAGCCTCTTATTAGGCAGTACTGCGACAGGAAAACGTCTTAAGAGCAGTGCCTCAACTAGTAGTTTCTATTCCTTTGCTTTTGTTCAGTTGTAAATGGAGTAGACAACAGATCGAATAACTATTGACGTAGAGAATAACACAAATTATGTCAAACAAGGACTTCAAACAGTGTGTTTTGAGGTCAGTAACCTCTGTGCCTAGAACTTTGATCACAGTGGTAACAGCCATAACTTAGGTGGATGTACATGCAAAGATAAATAAGTGGCTTTTCACTGAATGTTACAAGCAGAACAACAAGATGTTGGTGGGGTGAAAATGTGCGTTTCCAATAGGCTCAAGGAGCTTCAACAAAGGAAGCTAATACTGATGAGTTAATTTGTTGAAACTCCAAGCAAGGTTGGGTTTTTTGTTTGTTGTTTTTTTAAGAAACAAACAAAACAAAACTAACAACAAAAAACCTGAAATGGATCCTGGTTTCAATAAGTAGCTTGAAGGAGGAGTCTTTCCAGGGCCCTGCCATATCAAATGGAAGACAGCATGTTCTGTCTGATGAAATGTAAGTTTGACTGCTAATCAGCCAATCCAAAACATTGCTAGATTAATAGACAAACTGCCGTGGATACAATTTCTGCTAGATTAATAGACAGTTTGCTGGGAATACAGTTTCTGGGGAACTGAGGCTGTTTGTTGAATCTGTGATCGGCTTGAGATAAATAGGAACTCCTTTTCAGGAAATTAAGATATTTACTTCTGATGTTTTTCCAACAGAGTTGGAATCTTTCAGAGCTTCATTTCAGTGCTGACCTTGTCTGGGTACATGCAGTACAAATCTGAGAATGATTGTGGAATCCTACAGCTATGTTTTCCACTTGAGGGGGCCTGGGTATTTTCATTTCCATGTTGGGGTCAATCTGAACGCAATACTGGTTTTAGTTTAGAGGTGAGAACTGTCCTTTCTCTGCTCTCTCACTACTTTCTGTTTTTAATTATTGCTTTTCTCTCTTTGAATGAGAGGTGAGAAGAACAGTTCTTCACAGTTTGTGAAGTGCTTGAAGATCTCTGGGCACAGAGCGCTACATAAGCGCCAAGCATGTAAATTCAGAACTGTTCTGCCATTTTGCTTTTCCCTTACACCGGTCTGTGCTGTGACTCGAATCAATCTGCTTGTAATCAAATTTAAACTTGTTTGGTGACTAGGCGTGGAAGATTGTTTTTAACCACAGACTTTCTAATTCATTGAAACTAGAACTCCTGCCTGATTTCTCTCTGCAGGAAGGAGATCCCAGTAAACTTTTTATTAAGCATTTTCACTGATTAGGTAGTCTTTCCTAATCCTATGAAAAACAGTCATGGTGTGTCAGCTCAGTGCTGTTTGCATTTGCATCAAAATGTGGGAATTAAAATGAACTGGTTTATCTATACATTGTTTAGTTTACGTGCTCTGAGAGAATCTAAGGTAAGAAAACTGGCATAATAAGGAAGTCATAAATCAGACTGGATTAGGGTTTTAGGTCAGGTATCTCAGTTTCACTTTATATTAGACTTGTTGTGCCTGTGAATGGAAACAAGATCATATTGTGTTACTTGTGGGGATTCTCTTATTTGCAGTTGTCCACCACTGATGCCTCATGATTACTGTAGCAGTACTTTTGTCATACCTTCACGTGGCGGGGTAGTTGTACCTTCCTTCCTGGCTTGCGTGCTAGCTCTCTTTCTCCACTCTCGCCCCTTCTAAGGGGTGATGGAATGAAGGTAAAGTACATGGCTCTTTTCATCTTTTGGTGATTTTAGAGCGGTTAGGCAAAAAGTATTGGAGACCAACATCTTAGCCCCATCATTTCTGCTTTGAGTGGATATACAGAGGTTTTGGAACCAAAAAAATATCCTTCTCTCCTGTCATATGTGAGATATAAAATGCTTTTGTTTTCTCTTCCCATCTGTGAAATGGCTGGCACCAAAACCAGCTCTGTAGCTTCCTTGTCAAAATTGAGGATAAATACAACATATTTGGTTAGCGGTGTTCATGAGATTAAGGAGTCTAAATGTGCATCATCAGGACGTTATGTGTGAGTGTCAAAAGAATGTTTTGGTCCCAAGATGTCCAGTCACATCTTACAAGATATTAAATACTTGGTGTACATCTTTCTGACCCGTTCAGATTAGTCATTGATTCAGAGAACTTATTTTGATGACCCAGATGATTTCTGTGGGTCCTAAATTCCCATTAGACCAAGTGTGCATATGGATGATAAGTTATGTTTTATTACAAGAAAATAAATATTTTGGTAACATTAAGGTTCCTGCAGTGAAATGCAAGTCTCCTATACAGGAGAGACCCTGCAAGTTACTTTATATATTTTTCTTTTCACAGTGTATCTAAAGAGAAGACAGAAGTCTGTAGTTATAGATTTTTTTTTGTTTGCATACGTAGTTTGTACTGACCATGTGAAAACCTGAAATCTCTAAATAGGCTTCTTGGGTAAAACCAAATTCATTGCACACAACAGACTATTCACTGTAATATTTACTCTAAAGGATCGCCAATCCCAGAAATATCAGAGGATGTAACTATGGCAAACTTACCCAATGTTAGCATAATGTTTGGTTGTTTCTCTTCTTTGTTACTAGGTAGCTGGAGCTTTTAGGAACAAATTTGTCATTTATAGCACAGCCCCTTCCTACGCAAGACTCTCTAGTTCTTTGCAAACATGGACTTTAAAAAGATATTTTTAAAAAGATTAGCTTTTGAGTTTCAGTGTCTGTCGTTTTAGTTTAATCTCACAAGGACATATATAAAGTGTTTTCTCAGCATCAAAACCATAGGTAAACCTTTGGTTTATTTATCTGAAAGCAAAGTCATATGGTTCAGGTACTGAAGGTTTAACTCTAGCCTTAGTTGTGGTGTTTGGATGTCACCCTGTGCTTAAATGCTTGTTTTGTTGAGGCAGACATCTCCCTGCTCCTGAAGGTGGTTGAGGAGGAATGCCAAAGGTGTGCTGTTTCCCTTCTGCAGTTATCCCCGTCTGGGGACTAGTTTGGAAAAGGGAAACTAATGTTTGGAAGAGGGAAACTGTGTCCTTTATGCTCTTGGAGAACTAATCCAGCTCTTTCTGGATCGAAGGTGTGTCTGGCCAGAACAGTTCAGAGAGAAGCCTTTTTTCTTCTCCTGCGTACCCGCCTAGGTCTGGTCCCCTGTTTTAACTTGATCCATAACCTTTAACATTCATGGGAATTTCGTGTCAGCATTTAAGCCCTGGGAATACAGAACAACGCAAGTGGAAAATCTCAGTGCGGCTGAATTTTGACAGGAGGACCAGGTAATTTTCGTATCTGGTAGTGCTGGATGAGCAAGAGTTTTTCGTAATTGTCAGTTGTAATTGTCAACTATTCTGTTGTATTTCAAAGTGCTTGTTTTGAAACTGTCACTTCTTTACCAATGGCATTTTGATGGATGGATGATATAAAAACACTGGGTTGAAAGAAACACCATAAATATATTCAGCCAAGCAAAACCAATACGTGTATTTACAGGAGGATAATTGTCTGTGGGGTAGCAGTCATGGAGCAAAGGCTATTGTTCTCTCTACTGAGTGCTCTGCCACTTGTCGCAATCGTTTTTTACGATGATGAACACTATTTCTCAATCAGTGGGTTGTGAAGTTGCATGTTTTCCAATTAAATTTTGTGTATTTAAAGATCAGTGTAAAGATAAGTGTGCTGAGCTAAGTACTTAGGAAGCAGAGAGAGAGTGGATTAACGAATGGGGCCAAAGGAGGGTGTATTTGCAACAAGATTTTCAGCTTTTTACATATGTAGTAGTTTGAATCCATTACCTGGTTTCAGCTTTTTTTTTTTTTAAACAAACTGCAAAATAGGAACTATGGCAAAAGATGATTCACCTCCAACACCTACTACATCGTCATTGACTTGTACTCCTAAGCAACAATCAAGGACTCGATTTTAAATGTTTACCAATTTGGGGAGTTTTATTTGAAATGTCTGAACTAAGGCACAGAAGGTTTTTGTTTTGTATAAAAGATGGACACCAACAGCTCTGCTGGAGAGTAAAAACCTGTAAATTAAGTTGTAATTGTCTGGTTGGGCACAGAGAAACAGAGGTATTGGCAGGGAAAGCTTTAGCAAGGAAGGGTTGTTGCTCTTCTGTGACTGCTGCGTGCTTTTTTCAGTTTGGTTGAAAGAGGGCAACCACGAACTCTAACCTCATCTCCAATCTTCCTGAGAATAGCTGTGGAAACCACTTGGCCAGCAAAAAGTCTGAATGGAGAGACTGGTGAGGCCAGACTACGCCTTTGTACTCTCCTAACTGTTATTCCCGTGTCTTAGCTGGTGTTGTTAGATATACAGGCCGTGTCCTAGTCCAGAAAAACTTCCCAGGCAGCATTCATCCGGCCTTGCCTGGACACTCAGCTTGGGCGCTTGGGCTTAGAGGTCTATCAGTGCGCAATTAGTCATCAGTGAAGTGAAAGAACGTTTCTCCTGGTGGCTTTTCAGACCACCCATGCTAGGTTCCTGCTTAGAGTGCTTCCCTCTGTCTTTCTCTCCCTTGAGCCAAGCGGTGGGGAGATGAGCTTTGGCTGTGCAGGGGAACAGAGCAGCTCTTCACAAAATCGACAGTTGTTTAGTGTCACAGAAGGCATAATTGAAAAGAGCCAAGAGGTGGGTGGGGAGGGAATGAATGGATGGTTTCAGTGTAACCTTTCTTGGGTTCAATCTAGCAAAGATTTAGGCATTGGACTAAATTTATGCCCTTTGTTTCCTCTGTAACCTGCAGTTTCCCCTCTCAGATGCGTTAATGTTTGGGAAAGCAGAGTTCTCGGGTTGGGCAGCTGTTGCCATAGCTGGGCTTAGCTTTTCTGTGATCACATCTGATAATACTAGAGCCCATCGGGTCCCTTTTTAAAAACTGACGTTGCAGTTTTTGAGCTCTTTTGTACCACTTATTTTATGCACCCACCATTTGTCATCAAGTAGTTTTGCTTGACTGTTGGTCTTTTAAGCCCACAATTTAAAGCAGGGAAAAAAGAACATTAAAACACACTTTAAACATGTATGTCTACCAAAGATATGCATACACACGCAACAACAAAAGGTAATCCCTCCCCAGGTTCTGAAGAAATTGGAAAAGAAATCTGAAAGAAATACTGGACTCCTAGACGTGGCACTTTCCTTTAGATGTGTGTGATATGTGAATATAGCTAAAACAAATCAACAGTATCTGATTTTTGAAACCAATGTTCCTAATATTTTTAATGTTAATTAAGCTGTACTGTATTTATTTTCTAAGAGGAAAAATTGAATAAGAACTGGTATAAGCTAGTATGACATTCCTGTAGTATAGAAACAGGATAAAAATAGAAGTAACCTGAATGGAAATATAAGCAGGAATGGCAGAGTGCCAGCAATCCCTAGGACATAAATCTGCAGGCAGCTAAACCAGAAGTCTGTTTCCTTACACTCTTCACGTTGCATAATATGGTTTGTATAATTTGAGAAGGATGTTGCTTCTTATTAAAGATGTCGCTCCTTATTACCACTTCTCTCCAGAATATGACCAAAGCTTTGTAGCTGACTGGCTTTGAATTCGAATAACAACACCAGTGCTCTGTTGCAGTTTTGGGGGGTTCTTGGGTACTGGGTTTACATGTGGCCTGCACCTGTTTGGTGCTTGCTTCAGCTTTGCCTCTGTCTGGAGCTATGTGAGCCCCACAGAATGAGCAAGGAATTCCTGAAAATTTCGGGCAGAGTTGCCTGCCTGATAAGACACTTGAGTGTGGGTGTTTGTTGTTTTTTGCTTGTGTGTTCTTTTTTTGTTCCTCCCATTGCCACTGGGCTTGAAACTGTAGGGCTTGGAGTACAGTGCTTTTGCTCCTGTGGTAGAGTATCTTAACCACGACGCAGTTGCTAGTTTGATGGAACTGACAGAGTTAGAGTGTTACAGCCTGGTTCCAAGTGTTTATGAACAAATAAGTACAGGTGATACAAAGCTGGGCATCTGAAGTGCACGCAGGAATGGAATAATGGATGAAATGTTTGCCATCCAAGTAATACGCAGAGAGTCAGTGTTAGCAGACTAGTTACACTATAGCAATACTATGTACACCTCAGGGCATGAGATTCCGTCATTTTAAACCCTTACAGGTGATCACGTGATGCATTAAACATCCTCTAATTTTATCCCTTTTGTCTTAATTTTGCAGAAGAGGTGAAGAATTCTGAGACTAAAATTGAGGGGATATGCAAAACCTTTTTCGAAATTAAGTAATGTAAACTAAAACAAAAAAGTGGTATTTTGAAGTGCATAAATCAGTTCGTGTGATATTCATCGGCACAAGAGTCTGAAATTGTTTTGGTAAAGCAGCACATTAGTTTGAAATGTAATCTTTTCACGGTAATGCAAAAAATTTGGAAAGTGTTGATACCTGACAGAGAGCTTACAAGATCAGGGAAACTTGTGCACTTAGAATGGAATCTGTCCTTGTATGCAAAACCTGTTGACTGATTTGGACCACTCGAACATTGCTCCACGTTTATATTTTCTCCAATATTATTTGCGGGTGACACTTCCTCTTGTTGTATTGCCTCTGAACTTGTGACTGATGTGGATCATATCCTAACAGAATATTGTCCTAACCTCCTTCTTCCATTCAGCACGATCCATTCCACTTCTACCCTGGACATAATTGTGCAGTGTCTACAGCAAAACATTAGGGAAATACTAGAAATATAAGATTGGAAAGAATCTCGAAAAGTTACCTAGGCCAGGCCCTCAGTGCATCTAATGCTTCTTTAACTTCATTCTAGGAAATACCTGCCTCAAGTCTAAATCAAAATTCCCGTACCGTAGCTTACATTCATGAATTCTTTCTTGTTTCTCAGCAGCCACAATGTATTTCCTTTGCCGTTACCCATTCCAGGTTTGAATATCCTTTCAAATCTTTCCTTTCCTAGACTAAAACTCGGCGTTGTCATTTTATCCTTTGTTAGTTCTCTGGAAGTTTAGTGCCTGAGGTTGGATGCAGTACTTGAACCAGGTACTACATTCCATTGCAGAGTCAGCAGAAGGGCCGCTTCTCCTACCACAAGGAAACATAAGCGTGCAATTAAATGTGGTTTTGCTTTGGTGGAGTAAGGTAAAAAGTTGCCACCCTTCAGCCGAGTTGTGGTAAGTGCCCACGCGTCTACTCCCAGTTAGGCTGCAGTTGCAGAGAAAAACAGGTTTGAAGAAATGATCTCCTGCTCCGCATCAGGCTGGCTGTATGTGAGTCAGTTCCTGGGTCACGGATGGAGAAGGCACCAGCCATTGCTGGCCAAGGGACAGAAGCAGCAAGGACTCCTCGTGCCCTGAGCGGTCCCAAATATCACTTATAAACCCTACCCAGCCAGCTGCCTACTGCAAACACGGTTATGCAGGTCCCTGAATACCAGCCCAGGGAGCAGCGGTCTTGGGTTTAGTTAGATTTCATTCAGTAAGGTGGGGAGTTCTCGGTGACTTCCACAGTTTTGGGAGCCCCACAGCTCCTAGCAGTAAATGCGTACACTGCCTCCAGTCCTCCCCACCACCTTCAGGGCAGCTGCCTGGGGGCTGGCGATGGCAGCAGTTGCTGGTGTGTCATGAGGACGATTCCGAGTCCCCGGAAACTGGTTTTAGGAGGAAAAATGTTCGTGTTGGTCGTTCTCAGACACACTTTTCGCTTCCCCAGCTTCGCGCACGGCTCGTTCTCAGCGCCGTGCGTATCGCCCGGCCCGGTCAGGCGGCGGCGAGGATTTGACGTTCCCTCTCAGGAAGCCGTTTTTCAGCACGGCATCCCTGTCAGGAGGCGGCCGGCACGGCTCCGTGCCCCGGGGGCAGCGTGCGGAGCGCTCATTCCGGGTGCGAGGAGGAGCCGCGGGGCGCCCCGCAGCTCGCCGACGGCCACCCCGCGAACGACCTTCTCTTCTCCTCAGGGCACGGCTCTCCCTGCGGCACGGCCGCGGCCAGGCGGGGCGGGGGCCAGGCGGAGCCCCGGGCCCGGGCGCCTCCAAGGTCGCTGCCGCCGGCTCCGTGCCGGGAGCGCGCCTCTCCCCCCCCTCCCCCCCAAGGCGCGTTCCCGAGGGCCCCGCAGGTGCCGGGGGGGCGCGGCGGGCCCGGCCCCTCCGCAGCGCGCTGCGGCCACCACGCCTGCGCCGTCCGCCGGGCTGAGGGGGGAGCGGGCGCCGCATCCCCGGGCGGCGCGAGCGGAGGCTCCGGCGCGCCCAGCCGGGGCCGAGCCGGCAGACAAAGGGGCCGAGGCGGCCGCCATGGGGGAGCAGCTCCGCGCCCAGCCCGCCGCCGCCGCCGCCTCCTCCTGCTCGCGGCTCGGCGGGCTGCTGCACGCCGGCCGCCCCCCGCCCGGCCAGCCGCTCGCCAACGGCGGCTGCGGGGAGGCGCCGCACCCGCTGCTGCTCCGCGCGGAGCCGCCGCCGCCGCCCGGCCACGGCTCGCCGGCCAAGAAATGCAGGCTGCGCCGCAGGAGGGACTCGGGCAGGCGGCACCGGCCACGTAAGTGCCCAGCGCGGGGGGCCCGGCTCGGCAGCGCCCGGCCGCCACCGTCCTTTCCCCCCCCCCCCCCCCGCCGCGGCCGTGCCGGGCCGTGCGGGCGGAGCGAGGCCCCCGCTGCTCGCCCAATGCGGCGGCGCCGGCCCGGCCCGGCCCCGCCCTGCGCCAATGGGGCGGCGGCGGGCGGGGAGCGGCGGCCCCGCACAAACGCGGGCGGCGGCCCCGGCTGTGCCCGCAGCCCCGGCTCCGCGTCGCGTCGCGTCCCGTCGGCTCGGGCGGCTCCCGGGGGTCCTGCCGGCCGCGCCGCCTCCCCGCCGCGCCCATGAAGCTGATCGTGCACAAGCAGCGCTGTGAGTAGCGAGGGGGGAGGCAGGGCCCCTCGGGGCGCTGGGGGCGGCGGGGTTACCCGCGGCTCGCCCTGCCCGGGGTCCTGCGGCTGTCCCGGGCATCTCTGCGATGTGCTTGCTTGTACCGGCTCCTTACTGATCAGCGTCCTTCACTTTCTGGGTTGTAGCTAACTTGTGCACAGGCACGCGGCTACCGAGCGATTCCCAGTTAAACTCCACAAGCAGGCAACTGGGAACTCACCCTGGTGTGTGCCCCACTCACCTCTCTACTCCTCAAGTAAAGCCACCAAGCGCTGGCTTTCTCGTAGGAGTTCGGTGTGTTCTGAAGGGTAATCGGGGTAGCCAGGATCGCAGCTACCCACTGCCAAAGCCTAAAGATGTTTGTGCTCAGTAGGAAGCAGTGTGCGTTCAGCTAGCCTGGATTTGCCTCACTCTGAAATGAGTGCTTACAGACTTCCCTCAGCAGAGCGAAATAGTCGGGAACAGCCTTGAAGAGCTGCGGCTTTCCTTCTGCTTCTTAAACGCTTCTGCTGAGCTCTGCCTCCCCCTTTCCCTCCGAATGTTCTCCGTATCGATTAATGTTGTGCTGCTTGCGGTACCTGTGGCTATTTAAAGCAGCCTGCCACCAGATTTCACGTCCTGGTGACCCCATCGATAGCTGCTGCAAACCAGCTCTGTAGAGTCTTTGTCCATCTTGAATTTCCTTCGAGAACAAAACCGGCAGAACTTGGACTAACTTCAGCCTTCATCTGGTGGAACTAAGAAGAGTCAGCACTTGCATCTCAAACTCTTCATAATGCTTAAAGCTATTCGGAAGCAAAGAATAAGGCTTCTAGGGGGTCGTGCAATCACTTAAGTAAGACAAAAACAGGGAATTTCGATTCCTTCCCAACTTGGGGGGAAAAAAAGCTCATCAGCGTATAGAGCTCAGGTGACAATGGCTGTGTTGCCCAACATGTGCAGCAGCTGAGCCTTCAGTTCTGGGGTTTCTTAAGAGGGCTGTAATGAAAACAGCAGCCAAGAGAAGAAGTGCTTTTTAAAATTCTCTTGTGGGCAATTTTTGTCTCTTATTTAAAATGCATAGATTGTTGCTGATCTCATCCTTTTACTCTTGTCCAGAAAGCATATAAATTAACTTGCAATTTAGTATTAGCCTTCCAGGAACGCATGATAACACATTATCCCAAGCTTAAAAAGTTGATTAAATCTGACTTGCGTTCTGGTACTGCATAGCTTTCCACTGCATCTATCTCCAGAGAATACTACACAGTCCTGTTTTTCTTGTTTTTATGTTTAATCCTGCTCTTTACAGATGTTTGTTCTGTGCTTAGGGACACATTGCAAAATGTGGTGCAGTTGCCACATGGTGTGTAAGACTTGAATATTGATTGTGGGATTTGCTTTGCGTGGTGATGAAGCTAATTGTCATTTCCCAATATTCCAAAAATGAAACTCTGTTGCAATTCTTCCTTCAAATCCTCACAAACTACATGTTTTCTTGAACAATTTTACTTCCTGCCAAGGTGCAGCAGACTTCTGCATTCCCAACTCCTTCTACCCTCTGAGGAGGGAGGGTTCCCCTTGAAACCCGCGTTCTTTGCTGATCCCAGTGGTGAGAGAGGATCTGGGAACTGACTTATCTCCTGCCAAAGAGCTGGTCTTGGCTTTGTTTCTTTCTTGGTTGAACCAGGTGAGTTGTTGGGGATGTCAGGCTTCCGCCAGTTTTCTGGTTCAAATCACTGGGGCAGGCCCTTCGTGGGGCTGAGGTTTGTTACCTGTCGGTATTGCAGCACGGTGTAACGAATCCAGCAAAATACCTGTTGTGATGCCTTGTGCTCTGTAGTGCTCCAGGTGATAATAAAATAGTCAAATGTTGTAAATTCTGCCAATTTCGAAAGCCTGCTGAAGTCACTGTGTTCAGTATAAGTGTGATCTTTGAACAGTAGAAAGAAGAACAGTTAAGTGCCTTCATCGATCCTTCCCCCGTGAAAGAGCACCTTAGCCAAGTAAGATCCAAGATTTCCGCATGGCAGTTACCTGGATGGATAGTTGACGGCATTGTTCTACATCAGGCATAGGGAAGAAGCCAGCTGGATGTCTTACTTAAATTGCTTTTCTGAAATTAAGATAAAGCTTTGGGGTCTCTATTCAAGCAGTATCTTAGATCTCTCCACACCTCAGCTGGTAACAGGTAGAGGTCAAATAATGCATGCTTGGAGGCAGCAGGGCTACTTACACCCAATATGCCTTAAAACTGCCTGATCAAACATTTACTAAGTTGCAGCTTCACAGTAAATAATGCTTCTGGCCAGTATTGATGTTGTTACGTCTGTGGGGCATGGATGCAGCATAGTTACGCAGCACTACTTATTCTAGGTATTTCAATGTGAAAAACCTTTTTTTTTTTCAGTTGTGGTGATGTTAAATGTGGAATGCCACGACTTAGAGAATGGATTTTAATGGAGAGCACAGGAGTGAAATGCTCTGGGTCTTACTGCTCTTTGACACAGTGAACAAGTGCTGCTGGCTACTGGTGCTTTGTCCAAGGAGTTGGAACATCCCACCATTTTTTAATCTTGTAAATTATTTCTGGAGGCACGCTGATTTTCCTGTAGGCAGATGTAAGGGCTGCTTGAGGAATGGGGCTGGTCGTACCCAGCTGAACCAGTGGGCGTGTTGTGGTGAGTGAGCATCCTGCGGGTTCCAGCCGCATACCAGCCCTACCGCGAGGTATGCTTTGTCAACAGGAGAGGGAAGCTTGGATCCTCTCGCTGCCATCGGGCTGGGCGCTGTCAGATGCAAGAAGGAAAATCTTGTCAGGTGATCATCACTTGCAGCTTTGTGAGTTTGGCTTTTGGCTGGTTGTTCCCCTCTGAAGCTATCCAGGTGAGGTAGTGACCTAGGCTCGCGCTGCTGTCTTCAGAAATGGGTTTGTGGTAACAGAGGTACCTATGTGTGGATGGATGGTCACACCTGTCTGACAGACAGCTCTGCTTTGGGGGTTGAAGATTTTTTCTTCATCTTTGTGATGAGGAGGCAGACATTCAATAAGAGCTTGCTGCTGAAAATGAGCTGCAAAGCTGCGCTTACTGCATGTGTGGTTTATTTAGCTCTAGCTGTGTAAGGTTTGAAGAAACTTCCATTACTAAGCACTTATAATTCATCTGTTAAGCTACATATTCTATTTTTGTTCAAAGGAAAACAAATGCTTCCATTTCAAAACATATGTTTGGATTGCTCAGAATAACTGTGCAATATAGGAAGGAATGATTGAAATATACATGTAAACTATTATTGCTTTATAAATGGAACGCAGCTTTCAGAAGCTGTGAGGAGAATATCCTATCTTATACGTGACTTTCGTTTTATTTTTCCCCCCTCTATTTTTAGTTTTGGCTTTCTCTCCCCTCTTCCAGTCCCAATTAAAGCAGGAGGAAGTTCTTAGCTCATCAATGCATCAAGCCATGGAAATAAGATGTAAGTGAAATCATAGGATTTCATCACATGCATCCAGGAAAAAAAACAAGACAACAAGAAGCAGATGCCAAGGTCTTTTATCTGAGATTTATGGTGAAGATATCAAAGAGTATTGATATCACCATTCAAGTTACTGATAAAATATTGAGATACTGTACCTGCGCTTGAAGGAAAGAATCAATTCAGACAAGTGCAGGGAAAGGGAATTCCTTATTAATGAAAGGAGGCTGAATGAGACTGGCCAGCTTTGTGTAATTAAGGCTGCAAAGGTGTTACTGCCAGTTGTAGGGAGATGATGATCGCAACTACCTTTGTGTGATGATTGCTTAAATGGATGAAAGGGATTGCCCTCTGTTATCCCCTTTAATTGGGGGCAGTGTTGCTGAGTGGCTTGGGAGTTCTCCTGTACTTCTCCTGAGTTGTGGAGGAGGAGCAGGCTAGTCTGATATTCTTCTCCCTGACCCTGCCTTAAATTCTATGTTAGCGGTAGGATTTTTAAAAGTCAAACGCGTTCAATTTTAAATGTAATGTGCTTTATAGGAAAAGCTTTGTGGGTTCATACTGTTCATAGCTTGTGGAGAAACTAGGTGAAGTGTATCATGGAATCTCTCGTGAGTGAACCTTTCCCCCAGATAGCACAGCTGTTGGTGTGCATCAGATTACCTCATTATGCAACGCTGTGGATACCTTCTGTTTGCATTGTCACATGCTTCTGCAGCTAAGTTTTGGAGTAATGGAAATTTTTTCTCTCTAGCTAACAAACCGATAAGTTGGTGCAGTTTATTAACATACAGAGAATAAATTTTCACAAGAAGATAAGTGGAGCTTTTGATTTATGCAAGGCTTTTAAGACGGCATGATTCGTCTTGACGCTTTCTGTATCGCTTCTGTCGGACCTAGGCCTAGATCTCAGTGTCACCACTTTTTATGACTCACTGCAGCGCACTGGTACAGTAGGGTAGTTTTATTTTCTCTACAATAACAGATTTCATTGAGCCAATAGGTATATCGTGTACTGTCTCTGAGAAGAGGCATCGGCTCACAAGTCTTATTAGAGAATTTTCGCTAAGGAGAAATGCACTTCTTACGCTGTAGAGGCACTTCTGCAACATGTCCAGATTCTTCACTTTTTCATAGTAAAT
Organism: Anser brachyrhynchus; assembly: GCF_964034855.1. Lineage (NCBI taxonomy): Eukaryota > Metazoa > Chordata > Aves > Anseriformes > Anatidae > Anser > Anser brachyrhynchus. Next base: position 27,277,586 of record NC_137700.1, on the reverse strand, counting down.
CACATGATTTTGAGTTATTTTGAACTATCGGCTAGGATGTGGATCTGGCTGATTTCACTTCTTGCCTTTTTGGTTTTTAACTACTCAGGAAACTGAACTTCTGTGCATCATTTTATGTTACAAAATCCGAGTGTTAAATAACAGTTCTCCCCCTGTCTCCTCTCAGGTCCGTGGAGACAGATACCTTTCTTCATACCCTCTGGTTGCAGAAGTGATGGCCCTTGTCATTTTGGTGGCCTCTGAGTGGTGTTACTGTCTGCATTCAGGGAGGCAGGAGAAGCCAGGACCAGCCTGCAGTCTGCGTGCATGTTCCTGTTGATACTGCATTAGTTGAGTCAGGAAAGCTGAAGTGTACAGGTACCCACTAGGTAGGGTGGGCTGTCTGAAAATGCTGGAAAGACCTGATGGTGCTTGAGTGTTGTTTTGTTCCAGGGTATATTGATAGTTACAGGAGGTACAACAAGTAGATTGTTAAAATAGTCACTGGGATGCAGAAGTTTGTACTGTGATTCCAGCCAGTTACATGGAGGCTATGCAAATTTTAGCAGGACTCATCAGGAACTTTGACACTTGGTTTATGTCCTAGTTGACCAAAATATGTTTCCTTTATTGCAAGCGATTTGCAGCAGATCACTGGTGTTAGCAGCTGTGAAGAAAACTAAGCTGTTCTCCTGCATAGCTGAAATATCAGTAGTTGTGGTCTGGTCTTGTGCTCTTTATTTACTTGTGCTAAGGAAAACTGCTGCTGTTGTAGGAGCAAAGTTCTTTTTGTTCTGCAGGTCGCTGTTTGGCTCACAGCAAAAGGAAAGAGCCTTAGATTCATGGAGAGAATAAACTGGAAAAAAAGAGTTGGTGTTTCCACTTGTTTTTTAAATGAGCATTGCATACCTATCCCAAGAAATACCCAGACTTGAAGTAACTTGGTGGTGGTGGTTTTTTGTTTCTGTTTCATTTTACAGTATTTCTTGTTTGTTAATTTAATTATGACTCCTCAAAGTTAAATGACTGCCAGGACATTTACGTCTTATGAATAACTCAGAGCTATTAGCACTTACGCTTTTATTCCTGGCTTTATATTTAATAAAGGAAAGGAATGTTTCTCCCCCCTCAAAAACTAAATCTGCACTATAACTGTACAGCAACTACCAGTGCAGGTAGCTTATAGCAGAGTTTATGTCCATAATGTTAGGATGTTGGAGTTCCATGTATTCTTAGGAATAGGCTGGGTCTGTATGGCAGAGTTTAACCATGCTGCTGTTAATATTAACTTCCTGCTTGCATAGTTAAGATATGTTCTAGGTGGAGGAGACTTACTGTTCCAGTGCAACAAGTAATTAAAGATCTCAGTAGCTTAAGCAAAGATTTGTGCAAATCACTACTGGGACTGACATCCCGAATTCCACTGCGTTGCAGTGTTGTACAGTGTGGACTCGGCTATTTTTGCCTAAGTATTTCTCTTCTACTTCCAGAAGTGATCGAATTACAGGTTACTGCACGGTAAAATATTTCGCCCTTTCAAAATAAAGCCTGTTTTTAAAACACTTCTTTCAAATTTTTCTCATTTCAGGGAGCCAACATGCATCAATTCTGTATTGGACATATCTTCCCAAACATCAAATTAGATTTCATTTCAATGTCTTGGTGTCTTGCAGCTTGTAGGGAATGGAAAATGAAATTAACCAGACTTTACCATAGGTAACAGTAGGTGCTCTTATGGAAAGCGAGTGGTAAGGAAGCAACTTTATGGGAGTTGATTGCATTATGCCCTCCCTGTGTTTATGGAAAGCAGGGTGAAATTGAATTGATTATTTGGCATACAGTAATGGAGCAAAGAAGCCATTTTAAGCATCTGACATTTAAAGGTTTGGGTTTTTATTGTTTTGTTTTTGTTTTTTGTTTTTTTCTCCTGGTATTAACAATTATGAAACTTAGCCTTTTGAATTATTCAGTCAGGCAAGAATTGAGGCATAGGCTGAGACCCTCGTGGTAAGAAGTAAGACGCTAAGCTCCTTTCAGTCTGAAACTTAGTAACTTCATACTGCTCTGTGATCACCCAAGGAAGAACAGCGTGATCAGTACCTGATGTGCTTATTAAAATCTCTTTTTCTAAGTTGTTTATAGCCAGGTTCACTGGCAGAAAAAAAAAGTGATGCACATAGTATCGGTGGTTTGGAGCTTGCATCAGCATTAAGTTGGGGTGCCCTAGTTGGTAGCATTGTGTTTCTGTCAAGGCTGCTTGCTTTTCCCTAAAATCAGAGGGGTGATTGCGTGACTGCTCTTTTTGAAATCCATCTTGTGTGTTAGCAACATACTTGAGTACTTTTAATTTTAATTTGTCTAAGAAGTGCTACTAGAAGCTGCCTTCTGCAGTATGCGTGTATAACTTCTGTGTTCTTACTTCTCAGTGCTTCATGAAGTTACCTGGCTTACTGTTGAAAATGCATGTGGGTGTGTATATGCAAGTAGAGCAGGAAGACCAACCTCGTTCAGTTATTGCAAAAAGAAGAGGCTGTTGATTTTTCTTTTGCTGCTAACAGTACAAAGGCTTTTGTAGACCTGGGACGTCTGGGGCAAATCCATATGCTGAGAGTGGCATCTCTTGCGTAATTGTATGATAGCTAACGTACACAGCAGAAAAGGGAGTCTGTGCTCTGAAAAGATGACTGTCAGTTGGGTTTAAACACTGAATTTAAAGCAGCTCATTCTCTTCTAATACATGCAAGAATTGTAGTTCTGACAGAGACACTAGTTGTGGTGGGTTGTGGAGACTCCCACTACGAGGGGAGAGTCACGGGTTGCTGCTCTTCAGACAGCATTGCCATTGCAGAAACTCCAGTTCATATCAGAAGGGGGTTTGTAAATATTGTGCTGTGGGAGCGTGACTGAAGAGATTTTGCTCTCCTGTTTGGTTGTGTCCCCTCCAGTTTACTTAAAAAATCAGTGCTGGGAGTCAGACTGGGTGTCATGCTGTAAATCTGCTCCGTCAAGAGGTGCTGACTGGGGAGTAAAATGTTTTCCTGGAAAAATTATTTTTGCATTCTACAACCTGCTTCTCCAGAGAAGGATTTTTGGAGGTTTTCTTTATTCTTTTTAGGCTTTATGAAGTCTTAAAGAATGCATGTGAATTGGAAACATGAGTGACCACTAGCTTTTAGGAGCAGGTGCTGATACTGTAACTTGCACTGCGCCGAGCTGTCATTCAGCAGGTATTTGAAGTGCTATGGCTAACCTGTGTATTTACATTGGCTTTCTCTTTCTTCCTCCCAAACCCCCATCCTTAGCGTTTCCATGGTTTGGAATGGATATCGGTGGAACGTTGGTTAAACTGGTCTACTTTGAACCGAAGGACATTACTGCAGAAGAGGAACAGGAGGAGGTGGAAAACCTGAAAAGCATCAGGAAATACCTGACCTCCAATACAGCCTATGGCAAAACTGGCATTCGTGATGTCCACCTTGAACTGAAAAATTTGACTATGTGTGGACGCAAAGGAAACCTGCACTTCATCCGCTTTCCCAGCTGTGCCATGCACAGGTTCATACAGATGGGTAGTGAAAAGAACTTCTCCAGTTTGCATACTACGCTCTGTGCCACGGGAGGTGGAGCTTACAAATTTGAGGAGGACTTTAGAACGGTATGTGAACGGTTCATGTGGGTTCAGTGGGAAGTACTTGGAAGAAAAAAGTCATGGGAGTCCTATTGCTTAAAACTTTCAGAGAAAATAACGCATTTTGCTCGTCCTAAATGGTTAAGACTAACAATGCATATTTGTTAGTTGGTGGAATTGCTGAGAACATGGAGGAGACAAGGGCAGGTGGGGAGGCTCGTGTATTCTACTGAAGTATGACTGCTGGATGTCTTCAGTAAACGGTTCCTTAGAGTGCGGCTGTGGTGATCAGATACCTCATAGTCAGCTGAGGGTGTGTTACGACGGCTTTGAAGTCTGAGACTACAGCTGTTCATCTGTATGTGTATTGAAAATACAGAAATGAAACCATACAGGCTGGAGACTACACTCTGGTTCCCTTCCCCTGGTATTAGTCCTTTTGGAGGCTTAAGTCGAGATTGTGGAAGACTAAGCTTGGAGTAGGGAAAGAAATAGTGTATGGAAGCATGGCAATAGCAGCTAGCTTTTGATTTCGGGTCTGGGAGTAAGTCACCTCAAGAACTGCCTTTCTTCATGTGACAATGTCCCAGCTTTCCTAGAACTTATAAATAACCTCTGCAGGAAGCTCTGGAAGCTGAGGGGTAAATCTGAAGTATTGAGATACATACATGACAAGCAACTGCCTTCCCAGTGACTTTAAAACAGTTTGTACAACACCTCTGTGTCTCTCTTGCACAAATTCATTTCTAAATTCAGTTCATTCATTCTGGAGCTGAGACTATTGCTGAAGTTTGCACAAAAAGCACGTATTTCCGCTGGGGCATATCTCCATATATTTCTGTAGAAAAATGTGAAAATGTCCTGGTACAGCCAAACTAGTCAAAGAGTAATGTGGAGTATTTACTCAAGCAGGTCTGACACTTGTCCCTAGCTTCTGACCTGATCTTGATGGTGAGGGATGGCTGGGGGTGACAGGTTACAGCAGTTGCTCTTCTGTGACTGCTTCAGTTTACAGAGCTATCACACTGATTTATCAACTGCTGTTGAATGCAGTCCTTGACGGCATGTGCTTCAGTTTTAATTCCAAGCAGCCATTCCTGCACTACAAGAGGGTTTTGGTTTTTTTTCCTTTGTTAATATCCCTCACCTACCAAATGGTTAAAATCCTCTGATTCCTCAGGGAAGAGGATGCTGCAAGAGATGAACATGAACTCCAACTGTTGTGCAATGATTTTCAGTAAGCGTTGGATGTGGAAGAAGCTAGTCTAATGAAGGACTGTCAAACTTCTGGATTGCTGTAGCAGTCCGCTACTAGTACCAGATTTCTTGCCATTTAAGGGACTTGCAGCCAGCCGAAGAGTTAGGTTCTGCTGATGTTTGTGTTCTCAAAAGGAATGGTTTTCATTTCCCTTGCATTGTGTAGGGGATGTCAGGTACCACAGTCTGAGGTGAGTTCTAGCAGTAGTCAGTGTGGCCTTAGTTCAGGTTTTGGGGCATCCTTGCGCATGCCTAGGGATGATTCAGGTCACATTATCTAGTAACAATGGGAGGTCATTTTGAGGCTTTCTGAAGAGGCTGACTGTTCCTTTGGAAAGGTCAGTGTTCCCAGACTTCTCTTGCGTCATGGAGCAGCAGCTAGAGTTGCCTTCTGAGTACAGAAGTTCATGTACCATGTTCCTATAGCTGTGGAATTGAACTAGAAGCTGCTTGGTGGCTGTCACAGCTAGGCATCTCTCTCCAGAGCTTTGGCCTTATCTGGTGAAAATAGGCAGTTTACAGGGAGGGGACCAGTTTTTCCCAGCTCAGCTGCATGTAGGGCTAGAAGTCTTAGCTGAAGCTGAGGCTGTTCTACTAGCTATTGTACAAAAATATGAGGTCACACAGCTAATTCCTGAGGCACCTGGGCATGAAGTCCTACACTGTGTGCTATGACACTTGCAAGTAGTTTAAGAAAAAACACTTTAAAGGCTGTCTTGGGGTATTGAGTAGCATGATGCAATCAGTGAAGTGCACTCACACCTGAGATGAGTGCTTTGGACACCTTCTTGCAGCTATCCAATTCCACGCCGTATTTTAAAGCAAACATTTCTTGGTTCAAACTGTGGTATCCATAGAGTATTACAGAAGCAAAATATTGTGCATTACAGGAAGGTTTGCTTGTTTAATATCACTAGAAGGGCTAAGTGTCCTGGGTACTAGCACTTAAATTGTCACACCTCATTAGCCATTTTAACAACAGCTGGCAATCCCAGTGTGTTCTGCTGACTGTAAATTGGCGTTGGACAACAGCTTCAGAATTGTTCTCAAAGCATTAAAATGCCTGGTTCAAATATTTGATCGCTCATGTACCTGCAGAAGTAGAGAGCAAGTGCCAAGTCTCATATCCTGCTGCTGCGGGATTCAATGTTATATAGTGCCTTTTAGGGAGGAGGCGCTTTAAATGTTGATGTTCCTGCTAGAAGCAGTGTGGAGAAACTGAGGTATGGTTCTGGATGCTCTTAATTTCATGAAGAAGTCTAGTTAAGTGGTAGTAAAATCATGAAACTGATACAAGTAACATGCTTTTGTTCTAGCCCTCTATTTCCCTATGCATGTACTTTAAAATTATTTGTCTTTCATGGTATTTCTAAATGCTTGTGGGACTTCCAGAATTGCATAGATTTTGGACGAAAGATCCAACATATTGCAAAATAACATACTCAAATCCCAAAGTAAGTTTCCTTCTAAGGTTGCAGCTACTATTTCTCCTTACAATAAACTAGCAAATACTCTTACTTGCCTATTCTAGTGTCCAATTCTGAATCCCTAAATAAGTTAAATAGGCTTGTTCTAGACATCTGTGTTGCTGTTGTATATTAAAACAAAACTGGGAGGCATCTTCTGTTTTTTCTGACAGCTGTTTTTTGTGCCATAGGAAGGCAACTAAACTTACAGAGCCAGCTAGGTTTGACTATCTGACCTCTCCCTCTCTTGTGATCCACGCCGATGGATAGAAGGAGACCTGGAAGAGTCTCTGTGGACTCTGGATGACTGCCAGTGATAATGTTCAACAGCCTGCAAATTATTTAATTCACTCTTAAGATCGGAATGCTTCTGTTAGAAGTGGGAAAACTGACTGTATTTGTTAAACTAGACCACAGAAATAATTCTACCAAGCATATGGTTATATTTGATGCTCATTAAAGAGCATCAGTAAGTAATTCACTAAAAGGATTGTTTCCAGCTTAGTTTTTTCTTGTGGGTATATGTTTTTTATTGTTTTTTCTCCCTTTCTTAATGACTGCTCCTTATGGCTGACTTTTGTTATTTTCAGGTAGCAGTGCTGTTGAGGCACAGATGAATCAGTCACCTAATTCTGCTTATCCTTCTTCCTTTCTCCAAATACTTACTGTCACCTCACATCTTCTATGAATATTAAAGCCACACCACCTCTTTAAATGAGGAAGGGACGTGGTCTCATTTGCCTGTGTACCTGTAATATAAAGCGCTTATGCTCTTTGCCTCCCCCATGCTAGCAGGCGTGCTGCTTTCACAGAAGTATGCTGTTAGTGTTACAAGGAATAAACAGGCTGTCACTTCGTTTTGTAAAACAGGTCGCTAGGAGGGATATATGGGGGCTGAGGGAAGAAAGGCCTATTCAGACTTCTGTCTGAAACCTGCTCTGCTGCAGGATGCCCGCTGATTGATAACTGGAGAACCTGACTTGGCTGCGCTGCAACTTCACTGCTGGCTCCACTGGAAGCAGGGCCTGAGCCAAAAGCCAGTCGCTTAATAAAGCACATTTGGGGGGTGTGTGGGGGGAAGGCTGTTACCGGCACAGACTTAGACCTTGACCTTCCCCTTGACCATAAGAAAAATGTTTTAAGACTAAGCTTGGCACTTGGAGAGCGTTTTCCTCATGCCAGTTACTAGCTGGTTTTAGAGCTTGCCTTTGTGTCAGGGCCTGAGTGCCTGGGGATGACTTGTAGGCCGTATTTCACTTCGGGGGGACTGGGGAGGGGCAGTGTGCATCTCCTCCCTGCCCAGGGAGGGAGGACATCCTTCTAGCTGCCTGGCGAGAGGGCAGGTGCTGAAGAGCATCCTGGACTGGTGCTTTTTTGCCCAAAGCTGGTGCAGTGTCTGTCTTCTCTTCTACCTCAGTGAACGTTAGGCTGACCTTTTAGTTGTGATAGACTCTGTCTTACTTGAATCTGAGTGCTATTTCCCAGCTTCGGGGTGGGGAAGGAGCTGCGGGGAGTACCCTCACCAGAGCTCGAAATGGAGCAAGTCTGGGGGCTGGAGGGGCAGTTGAGGTGAAGACAATTGAAACGTGAAGAAAGCAAAGTACCTATATATGAGAGTGGAGGAGAGGTAATGGGAAGGAGATGGAAGGCAAAAATAGACTGAGCTATTATAGGAAACAAAAACTGGAGCAAAGCCCAGAAGGAATATAAAAGCCAGCGTGATGCAGTAAGTGAGGCTGTTGTAGCTGATAATTAAAAACTTGCAAGAAGTTAAATTCCTAACAGTCTGTTGCAGAAATATTTTCTTAGTTCTCATTGGAAGTCCAAGACACAAATGAACTTGTAACTGCACCCAGGTTCTGCAGTTCCTGTGCTCTCCAGAGCTCGGTAACAGTTTGAAAATTCAAACCAGGTGAAATCTTTCATGAGCTGAAGCTTCTCCGAGGAGATGTACGTGTCCTGATGCTGATCCATCAGGCTTCTGCCCTCTGCAGGTATGTCATGGCTGCCCTCAGCCCCTCTCAGGGGGACTGGGGCTGTTCCATGTCCTCCTTGCCTGAGGTGGAAATACTCATGAAAGCAAACATGACCCAAGTCTTCAACTGTGCTTCCACACTACAAAGAAGCTGAAAGTTGGTACCTCTTTCTTTTTTTCCTGGCAGCAAGGCTCTGCCAGCTGCCCTGCTGTGGTCATGGCAGTGCTGATCTTGCTGGGTTGAGTTACTGTTATGCTGCCTGATACAGCTAAAGCTTGACACTATGCATGTTACAAAAAAGCCTTGAACAGACTGTTGTTTTCCAGCACTCCTTATGAGTTTATACCAAGAGGTGGGCTTTTATTCTCCTTAGGATAGCATCTGTGTATGGCAACAAGGGGCCTTTTGCATATCCTTGCAATCAGCTCAGTTTTAGGCGCTGGTTGCTAAGGCATGCACTGTCACAGGGAAGCGTTCACTGCTCCTTTGCTGTGTTGCACCCACTTGTAAACATGGCTAAAATCCAGAGTCCCTGCTCTTGATGGTCTTGAAGAATTCCTAGAGATCCAATGTATTCTGTTCCCTCCCTTCATCTGGTATTTAAAAGCAGTCTGAAATGATGAATTTCTATGGTCTGGCCATAAGGTAGGAAAAACTGTTCTTATAAAAAAAAAGTGCACATGGTTTTGCTGTAACCATCATAAATTTTTCCTCCAGGGTCCTGTGTACTGTTCTGTTCTGCTGTTCTTGCTCTCATAGCACAACTTTCTGACGTACCATTTTTTGAGAGGCACCATACTGAAGGTAGTTGCAGGAGTGTGGAGCAGGATAAGTAGAGCAGTGTGCTGCCTGCCGTCATATTAGTGGCTGTAAAGGGCTGGTGAACATCTACAAATGCATTTTGTAAAATGTTGTAGGAGGAACATCTAATGCTCTTCAGCTCCTGCAAGGAGAAGTGTCTTGAACAGCTCAAAGATGAGGGTGAGTAGAGTGGGGTGGAGTGAGGTGGTGGCAGCAGAGAAACACATACGCCTACTCATACATTAGTTACGATGTTTTCAAGCACATCTATTTTGTGATGCAGTCGAGCTGCTTCAGTCACTGTGAGCAGAGAATGAATAGAGGAAAAAGCAGTTTTATATACAGTGACAGGGACTGGGAAAAGGGTTTGTGGCCCTGGCCCATCCTGGCTTCTTGTGTGAGGCTGGGTTACAGTATTTCTTGCAACTGTGCCCTAATTTGTGCTTAGGGAAAAAAAAATAGCTTGCTGGGCTGCCCAGAGCCTGAGATGTGAGGGTGAAGAGCTTGCAGGTTGCTCAATGCAGGCAGGCTGCGTGGAATACTGATGCCAGTCTTGCTCCTTCCAAAAATGAGAAACAGACTGCTGTAACAGTTCAGGAAAACAGTTTTTCAGTCTGCTATGAATATCATACATGAAAGAAAGCAGTGTAAGTCTTTTCTGCTTGCAGTATATCAGCTGTTAAATATAGCACAGAACCATAAAAAGCAGAGTAAATCTTAACGTGGCTTTTATATGTGGAAGGTTGGACCTAATAAGACTTCTGTGCTCAATGCTTGAAAGAAGCCCCTGATTACTTGCTTTTGTTCTGTCCTTATAAAAGTGCTGTGCTGGCTGGAGAGCTGGTAGAAACAAGCATTTTGTCTTTCTGCATTCATGCCAGAAGTGTTTTTTCTCTTAGATTTGTATTGCTCGTGTTTTGCAAGTACTTAATATTATGTATTTATTGAAGTGTAATACTGATGAGACATAAGCAGCTTGTGGCTGGTTATTTGGCCTACAGGATGACCAGAGATTTTGACAATAAGGGCCATCCATACATCCACTAATGACTCTTCTTTGTGTTGCAGGCTTCTGTTTCATAGCATGTTTATGTATGATACGGCTGGATCATGTCTTGTCATGCTGCTTCTAGTTCATACAGTAAAATGAGGACTATGAAACTCCAGAGTACTTTACCTAGAGAAATATGTTTGGTATACAATAGTCTGTTTTGACAAGCTAGTGCAACACTTACTGGTTCTAATAGAACAAATAAATCCTCTAACTATTAATGCCTTAGTGAGGTCCCTACAACACTGCGAGAAAGAGTGCATGAGTTGTTAACTGGTAATCCCTTGCACTGTATGTCTCTTGGAGTTGTTTCTCTCAGTCTAATAGCAAGAAATAGCTGAAATCCAAGGTATTTGCAAAGACAGCCTTAAGATTTTTTTGTAATGCTGCTTTAATTTTCTCCCCCAGTTTGTGCTTACTGCTTTTATTTGCTGGGCAAATGGTTCAAGACTTGTAATGCCTTTCTGTAGCTGTAACTTGTATAGCCACGTGGTAACCAAGGGAAGCATATGAAGGGATTGTAAAATTGCAGGAGGAAATGCTGAAAGAAAAAGAAGTGATCCCCACCTGTGTCTGTTGTACTATGAATAGCTGTATTTATACTGAGGTCTTTGAGTTTGCTTGGTTTTGTTTTTTGTAGAAATACTTTTCTATAGTTGCAGGATTTGAGGACTAGCAAGCATAAAGTGAGGGCAGACCCAAACAGTAGGGCGGCTTTCAGTTCAGGCTAGTTAAAGCAATGTAAGAGCAGAGAAAACTTAAGGGGAGAGATTTAAATAGCTCAAAAGAATGTAACCTATTGGCCGTGCCTGTTCCACAGAAATAGCTTCTCTTTGTAGTGACTGAATATATCTTCCAGAATTAAAAATAGGAGGTAGGTAGCCCCATGAATCTTATCTATTAGCTGTTATAAAAACATCCTGCAATATGCAAATGTTTGACAACCTGCTCTGAGCTGAATAGCTCCCTTTTGTTCTTAATACCCTGCTGCTTTTTCTGGTACAAGTGGAGTAGATAAGACCTACTGTGCTGGTGTGAGGATGCAAGTGACCTCAGGATTTGCATGTGAGACTTTTCTATATTTTCTTCCTTCTCCTTACACGTTTGAATTCAATGTCATTTGGAAAGGAGTTTTTCTACAGATTATCACTGTATCCTGTTTCTAGAAAGGAGTGGGATTTCTAACTCTAGTAAACAGAGTGCTATGATAAGTAGGTGTCTGCTTAAGTACAGTAATGGGTGACCTGTAAGATCCAAAAGAATATGCTTTTTAAGCTCTTACACTTGTTTTTCTGCCTTCTGCTACAGTTATTTTTTTCTACAAATATTATGATGGGGGCATGGGCCTGAGGATATTTTTGGTTTTTAGATAGTATTCTCAGTGTTTGATGAAAAACCTGTGTTTTTTTTATGAGGCATTTTAAAACACTGATTGTAATTTAAAGAAACAACTCTCATTACTGGAGAAATACACTTGAAAAAAAAAGGCAAGTCTTTAAGTATAATCCACTGCATTTTTAATGGGTATTAACATACGAATGTGCACTTTGTAAAGCTTGAATTATCTGGTACTTTAAATGCAGTTTCTTGACCTTGCTGCTTCTGCCAAATGTTTCGTTAAATTGCTGGGAGATGTAGATGGATGATGAGTTAAAGCACTGGGCATCCTGACAAGTGCTACTTTGCCCACATGTCAGATACTGTCCCAAAACTGCAGAGCACAGTCCTCATGGGATGGGGATGAGAGGAAAAATTTATTGCTGCAGACTGCTGTCGGGGAGGAAATTTTTTCCTGGACTGCTTGCAGAGCATGGATTATCCAAAAGGCAAAGGAACTGAAGGACAGTGCTGCATAGCACCTTGTTTTGGGAGGTACCCATTGTCAGGCAGAAAGCTAACTCCTTGTATTTTGGACCTCATGCTCGGACAGATCTTTGTACTGTTTGAGTAGCATAATACATTACTGTTAAATTGATGGAAGTGCTTCAGCAGCGCCTTTTGTCCTTCTCAGTGTTGTACTATACTAAGAAATATTTAATTTCTTGTTCTATTCCAGATTGCTGATCTACAACTCCACAAGCTGGATGAATTGGACTGTTTGATCCAGGGCCTGCTTTATGTTGATTCTGTTGGTTTCAATGGCCAACCAGAGTGCTATTATTTTGAAAATCCTACAAATCCTGAACAATGCCAGAAAAAGCCTTACTGCCTTGATAATCCATATCCTATGCTGCTGGTTAACATAGGCTCAGGGGTCAGTATCCTAGCTGTATACTCAAAGGACAACTATAAGAGAGTCACAGGATCCAGGTAAATTTAATTCTCTATATTTTTTTCTTAATATTTGAACAGATAAAAGCAGACAGCGACTATAGGTGCAGCTTCAAATTATTCTTATCTTCCCATTTCTTTAAAAAACTCACTAGTAGCAAGGCTGGAAATATCCCAGGATTTCTTCAGAGGAGGGCGTAGGTCAGTGAAATCGCTTATTCATTCAGCTTCAGAGCTGCTTTAATCTCTCCTTGGTGTTCTCACCTACTTCCTATCTCTTGCTGTGAGTTACCAAAATAGACCTGTTCCAATAAATAAATGTTCTCTTCCCTACGCTTTGATCCACTAGAATAGCCAGAGCAGTAAAGTAAAAACGTTTGGGCCAAACAAAAATGTCTTGCTTAATAATTAGGATGTGTATCCAGGATACAGGAAAACTTTATAGTATTACCTGCTACCACTGGATTTTGGCAGGGGAGTCTTATTAGATGTCTTGTTTCCTTACTGATTGCAGTAGTCTTTGGACTGTGCTAGTAAATCAATGAATGGCCGCATGTAAAGACTAGAACTTGACTGTCTGTATTCTTACTTGATTCTCAGCATGATTTCTGCCTGTGTCAGCTGGTGTTCTCTGAAGCAATTTGTAGGGTACAGCTGAGTTGGAATGGACTCTGGCCTCTGTTAAATAAAAGGGGGAAGAATTTTTAAATGTGATTGCTCTGTTTAAGAGCTTGGGAGTTCAGTGTTGCGGATGCAAAATTTTGCTGTTAAGGCCGCAGTAGCCTGAGGCATGCTTAAGTTTACTCATATTGTAAACTGTGATGTGGCCAGAGAAAGTATTTACTTGTAGGGAACTACTTTAGTCCAGATGGGCATGCTTCCAGGTAGTATTGAAGCTTCCAGGTAGTATTGAAAATACATATGTATCTATGCACTCTTCAGTCATATGTACAAGCTAAATTGATATATTTCATATTAGTAATCTTGTGACCTTTAAAACAAATTAGAAGTGTGTATATATATATATATATCCATTCCTCCCCACCCCCAAGTCCACTTCCAAAGCAACAACCAAAGAAACTCATAGGATTTGCTATGGTCTGTTCCAAAGCTGCATTCTGTTCTTCAATGCATGGTACATATTAATGAAGTTTTTCATACACACTGTAAATGACTGCATGTCTGTCTTCCATTGTCTTATCTAAAGTATATCTTAATATCATAATTGTACACATGAGCCATTTTTCTGTATACGGTACAAATGAACAAAGTTGATCTTAGGGGAGGCTTTGGTTTTCTTGCCATTCTAGTGGCTTTTTTTTTTTTTCAAGCACAGTCCTTTCAATATCTGTAGATCTACTTCTGATTGTTTACATTACAGAGGGAAAAACATGACTGCAGTGGGTTGTTGACTTGTTAGCGATGATGAAATCAATATTGTCTCGTGGGCTTCCTCCTGTTCAGATATTAAATATATTACTGCACTACTAGATGTGTTCTGAAAAGCCTTCCTAATAATTGAACGCCACCATCTGAGCAGTGTTCCTGTCTAACCTGCTGTGTTTTTTTGTGAAGTGCAAATGCAGCATCTCATTGGTCTTGTTTATTGTGGCTCCAATCAGTGTGACTGCCATCTGTGCAAATAAGTTACTCTTCCTTAATCTTTGGGAAAGTTAAGGAAGGATGTAGAGGTTAGTAAGTTGAAGTTCATGTCTACTTTGGACTCTGCAGTCTTAACAGAATTCTAATGAATGCGTTAGTAACTTGTTACATGTACTTGGATACTGAGTAAATATGTGCAAGGTTTTCAAGAAAAATGACTGCTCCTTGTTTAGAGATCTACGGAGGGCTGAGACAGACATGGAGGGGTGCTGCCAGCCTTGCTTTGAACAGGAACCAACCAGACTATTTCCTGCCATTGCCTAGGGGGACAAGATGCATCTTAGCTGCTTGCCCCTGCATAGATAGTGTTGATTGCCATTTATTCTTTTATTGCTGACTCAGGTGATCTGGCTGGCTGCTTATTCTTACCCAAAGAAAACTTGGTTGAGCGCTACCAATAGCAAACTGGCATCAGCAAAGTTGCATTGGGCCACGTTCTCAGCTAACACTTTCTTTAGCATGATTTCTCCTGTTTAAATATGAAGAACTGACGAGTAGTTGAGTTGAAAACCATGCAGGTGTATTAAACTCAGCCTGGGGGGTATTTTTCCTCACTTCTCCAAGAGGAGTTGCAAGACTATAGTTAGTAGCTGTGCAGAGCACTTTGAAAACAGGAGTCTGAAGATCTGTGGTAAAAGCTGGTCCCAGCTGCTGTTCTGAAGGAAGTGTGCTTTTCTAGTCTCGGAGGAGGAACCTTCCTGGGCCTCTGCTGCTTGCTGACTGGCTGCGAGACCTTCGAAGAAGCACTAGAAATGGCTGCAAAAGGAGACAGCACCAATGTGGATAAACTGGTGAAAGATATTTACGGTGGAGACTATGAGCGGTTTGGCCTTCAAGGGTCTGCTGTAGCCTCAAGGTATGCTTTGAGCTGTTTCTAAGGAGTTCTGGGAAACTTAGTGTGCATGCTGAACTGCATGCGTAATGATGCAGTGTGTCCATGTGGGACTGTCACTCTGAATGGATCATGTGCTTTGTACTTAGATCTCTCACCTACTTCTTACTCTATTTTTTTTCTACGCAGGTATAAGCAATGCTTTAGGTAGCTTGCTTCCATTAAATTATTTTAAAAGAAGTGTGTTTGCTCATTGCTTTGTCTTTCCAATGTGATTACTTCTCCCATATTTCATTATGTCTAAAGTTGATGGATGTCAAATCCAAACAAAATTAATTATTTAATTTAATACCTTTCTAAGGGCTTTCAGCACTCTTGAATACCTCATTAAAAGGAATGATTTTCCTCACACAGCTTTGGCCATATGATGAGTAAAGAGAAGAGGGATTCCATCAGCAAAGAGGACTTGGCCAGAGCTACTTTGGTTACAATCACCAACAACATAGGTTCTATTGCTCGCATGTGTGCACTGAATGAGGTAAGATGGTATATTAACTATAAGCTTAAATTCTTTACAAAGAGCTTACTAAGGTTATCAGAATACAAAAATGCAAATTGCTGGTATAGTAGGTATGTAATTGCTTGGTAAATATGCATGTATTTAATGCTGTGTCTCAATTCCTGTGATTTATCATGTATGCCGTGGTGCGAAGTGTAAGATACTTTGAGCTTTGAAAGTAGGGAAGAGGGGAGAAAAGTTGACTGTAAAGCTCTCCTTGAACGATTGATGCTTAGAGCAGTCCAATCGTTCTTGAACTGTACTGGATAGATATCAGTGCCTTTAATCCAAATTAATACTCTTAACTACTTCTTTGTTATTAACAGATCAGGTTTTGTGACAGACTTTAATTTTAAACAAAACAAAAATAAGCAGGGATTTTTGAGCTGCAAATTGCATCCCTCAGTATTATTTGGTAACTGACTGCTTTTGTCTGATCTAAATTTTTTTGGGTGCTTTAATGATTTCAGCTCTACAACATTCTCCGCTTAGAATAAAAGTTGTTTTTTTCTTAAATCAAACAAAACACCAAATAAACCCCTAAACTGCTGCTTTATGACTTTGTGTGCAATTTAATTTTTTACTTTATGAGAAATAGCAGACAAATAATCATCAGTAGTTTTTTATAAGTCTGTCATATCGCCCTCGATTTTTTTTTAAATATAAAAATTCCTAATGCTTAATCTCTCCTCTATGGGAGAGATGGTTGCTCTTTTCCAGTGTTTCATTTTGCCTCTTTAATATTTTATGGTTCTGATTTTTGAGATGAAATGATAGATCTTCATGCAGTATGTGGAAAGTGGTTGTACAATGGAATTGTGATTGCATACTGATAAATCTTGCAGTCAGTTCCTTTACTAACAGTTTTAACATCTGATTTTTGTGAGCTCCTACCTTTGAGAAACCATCTACAATATCCTCAGTCTTTCTTGAGCGGTAGTGGCCTATTCCTGTGTCTGAATACTGAATTCTTTCCCCCTTCCATGTGTGCCTTTTAACTTTTTAAATTTCAGTTTCATCTAGTATGTTATGACTCAATCACGAAGTCTATTCAGCATTGCTGTGCTGTTCATTTTTTATTCTGAATCTCCCAAGTAACTTTGTATGTTGAGTTATGTTTGTTGCTAATATTCCCTTCTAGAGCACTTCTAAAATATTTTGAACAGCACAAGTCTCTGTGCTCCTATAAAATGCTACAGATAACCTCCCTTTATTGTGAAAAGTGACTACATACTTTTTTTTGGCAATTTGACTTTTTCAGTCACGATGATTCTCTTTCGGTGTTCTCTTTGCTTTCAGCTTCTTTACAGTGTTGCCTTGTGGCATGGAGTTCAAGCAGCATTGTACAGGGCTATCAAAGCATGGAGAGTTGCAGCAGGGAACCACATGCGATGCATTCAGAGGAGGAAATAGGCTACTAATGCAACTAATGCTTCTGAGTCATTGTGGAAAAGTTGCTAACTTTTTTTGTCGCGGACGGGTTTATTTAAACTGGATGTGATCCACAGCATTTTATGGAGGAATGTGGCTTGTTGTGTTAAGTATTCTTCATGTCCCAGACAATGTCAAAGCAGAATTTCTGCAGCATTTCAGAAACAAATTATTCTGTGGCTCTAGAGAAGAACCTTATTTAGTAGCTTTATATGTTAGTAAAAATAAATAAATAAAATAAAAAACCTTCAAACATGATATCATTGCAAGTCAGCTACTATCCAGATAGCTTGCTCTGAAGAAAGGAGTAATGCTGCTATTCTGTTAAATACTCAGACACATAAATTGTCATTGTGAGTTACAGCTGTATCTTCCAACAAGGCTGGTGAATGAAATGTCCGAGTGAGAACTCTGTGCTTAAAAACCAGTTGAATTTGATATATTATTTTGTGGAATGTATGCATTAGATTTAGGGTGATGGTAAAGCTCACTTTGACAAAATCAATTTATGCCCTGAAGCGTGAGTTTTTTGATAATTTTTTTTGTGATTGCAGCTTTAATATTGTGTTGAAAATCACTTGCATATGTGCAGAAAAAATGAGGCTGGGGAATAAATGAAATATTCGTTCTGCAGAACTTCAAAGCGAAGTTTGCTTGCACAAAGTTGGCAGTTGGGTAGAAAAATTCCATAGTCTGGAACCATTTGGCTACACATCATTTGAAACAGTCTGTTGTAGGCACAACAGAACTACATAAAGGAAACCAATCTCCCTCGTTTATACTTTACATGTTCTGCTAGTATGGAAGCTGCATCTGAACAAGCCTTCTTGCAAAAGTATGTGCAAGATGGTTTTTTGTTGCATCGATATAGATTCCACTGTTCAATTGAATTGGCAAATGTATATATGCTATGTTTAAAGGTGTAGTATAATTTTCTACTGCAGGGTAGTTGAACAATTTAGCAAAGCCCCAGGATGGAAGAGTACATGTCTTTTCCATGATGTTGTAATTTGGTTAGCTTAAGCAAGAATTTCGTCACCAACCCTCATCGGTTTAAGGCCTCTGTCTTTCAGCTTTGAATATTTCAGCTGTTAACAATTCTAAGTTAATAGGCAAGACTCTCTTAAGAGATGAAATAGCATGCCTTCATTTTCAAAGCCCCAAGAAATGCTAAAGCTGTTTTCTGTTCAATTCCAAAATCTGGGAAACTAACAATTTTTAACCTTGACAAGCAAAGGAATGTTGGAAAATAGTTGATTAAAAAAAAAAACTTATGTGCTGACAGACACTGCTATTCTAGTAGATATTACTATTTTTAGATTTAAAGTTTTAGTAATTTTTACAGTCCGTGTTAAGTATTGCTTGCTTGAATTTCAGATATGAGTAGCTCCATGTTTATGTTCAGGAAAAAGAAATGTGGGGAACGAAGTTCAAATGTAGGGTTCTAATCAATTTCATGGTATTGACTTAGAGGAAAATAATTAGTTACGTGTTTATCCCTCCTTTGTTAGCAATGAGTTCCAGAGCTAGAACTGCTTTGTCAAAGGATGCAGAGTCCCCTTGGCCATGTTTAATAGCAGCCTTTTGAAACTTGAGAAGCTCTTATTTTCAGCAACATAATTTGCTAGGAAAGCATATTGAATACATGCTGATGTGTCTGCAGAGTCTAAGTGGATAGATGACTACAATCCTGCATTATTTAATTAAAGTTTGTGTCTTGCTGTGTTTGATTTGAGAAGGATGATCAGAAATGAAACTCTTAAGTCACTGGAGACTGAATAAATACCTGACTGCATCTGGATACCAGCACTGTCCGGTACTGAGCCTTCAAGTGAAGGTGTTCTGTACAGTGTGTCACACGCACAGTATTGGACACTACAAAACTGCTCTTTGTAGTGAAATAACTGCTGCAGAACAGAGTGCTAGGCCTCACAGAGCCGTATGAATCCAGTGAGGCAGCGCTTGGTAACTCTGCTCTCAGCAGGTTTTTGCTGTGAATTTTCACTAGAGGGTTGTGAGGACGTGTTCTAACGTTCCCTCAGGACTCCTCTAAGAGCTTATGTCTCTAGGATTTGGTCTCCTACCGAATCTTCTACACCAGTTCTAGTGTATAGTGAGCCTCACATGCAGCACACCAGCTCAGAATGCACATGTAGACGTTTTTGTGCATAACTGGTGAAACAGGGCCTGGTAAAATAGCTACCGGCATTAAGTACCAGAGCTGTTGGTAACGGGCCCTGGTGTGTACACAAGTAAGGATACGGTGTGGCTTTCTCACTGACAGTGTGGCACCGATTGTCTGGAAAACTTGAGCTTCTTTATAAACGCTGAGTTCTAGAGAGCTTTGAAACAAAGGAGTGTGATACGGGTTAAGTGTCGTGTTGGCTATGGTTCACTTGCTTTTTGAAAACGGAACCACAGTTCAGATAATATGTAATGAAAGACGATTACTCTCTCAGGTAGTTCTTGTCAGATACCCTTCAGAGGTTCTCCGCTTGTATTCTGTAGCACATCTACGTCATATACAAACAATGGATCCTGTTTGTTGGGAAGGTTGTGAGCTTTTAAACAAATATTCACCATCTGTGGTACAAGCCTCTCTCTAGAAAACAAAGTCTTATTTTTTTGCAACATGTCTACTTAGTGGTCAGTGACTAAAATTATTTGGGGATTTTTTGGTCTGGAGAATTTAAATGTAACCCAAAATACCCATATAATCTTGTAGTGGAGACAGAAGCATATGTTGAATGGGACAAATAACGCAGCTGAATATAATTTTTGCTGGTCTGCTTTTCAATTTTACAGAACATTGACAAGGTGGTATTTGTTGGAAACTTTCTCAGAATTAATATGATTTCTATGAAGGTGCTAGCATATGCTATGGATTATTGGTCCAAGGGACAGCTGAAAGCTCTGTTTTTGGAACATGAGGTAAGGAAATATATGTTGAACTTTCTTTTATTTGTAAGGAAAAAAATCTTGTGGTTCCTGACTATTTTGATGAAGTTAAAAGGGAGAAACTCAACGGTATTGCTTTGAAGTGAAAGCACAAACCAAGTTCTGCATAAATACCATTTAACTATGAACTCATTTGAAAATATCCCTCATTAGCTCCGTGGCTTGACCACTGATCTTTTGGTGTTTATTGCTAAACATCACACGTGCTTCTTGATCCTACTACCAACTATGTTCTGTGTGGCATTATCTATAAACCTCAACTAGAATGAATTTTGGCAAGTAGTTCTGAGGGCACTGTGAGATGGCTGTGTTCAGAATGGAAACTGCACTGCCTCAACACACCATCACTGTAGTGGTTCTGTAATTTTTTGACAGTTTTAGAGAACTGTGCAAGATTTCTCATAATACAATGCTCTGCTGGACCTAAACAATATTGTATTAAATCATAATTCAGATAGAACAAATACTTGGCACAGTGGGGCTGATCTTGTAAGAAAGGTCTTTTAATTGTCTTACCAAAACTGAAAGCTCGCTCTGCATGATCACGCGTATGTCTTATTTTGGAATTTGATGGCCTTTTTTTTTTTTGTTTTTGCTTGTTTAAAGGGTTATTTTGGAGCTGTTGGGGCTCTTCTAGAATTGCTTAAAATGACAGATGATCAGTGATGGAGCTGTCTGAAGAGATTTTTACTGCAGATGCTGCTGGATAAGAGCGGAAGCCACTACAAGGATGGAAATGAAGCCATTACGATAGTTCTACCTGCTGGATTTGTAAATAATTTAAAATCCTTTTAGCTGATCTCTAACTTCTGGGTTTTGAGCTTAACTTCAAAATTCATATGGGGAATACTGAGATTTTTTTTCTGTACACTGTATTTTTTAGGGGAAAAATGTGCAACGTGGCCAAACATACAGATTTTATGGAATTATTTTAAAAAGTGGATACTGTTTGATGTAGGACCTGTGATACTAGGCATCTGCTTTTCTTCTGGGGTTTACTGATTAGTGCGGTAATTTTAACTTCATTTAGTAATCACTCTAGGAGATTTTTATCTTATTTTCATGACGTTTCATGATTTGTTCTTGGTTTCAAATGAAACTACAAAGCTGATGCATTTTACTGTGAAAACTAGTCATTGATTTGTTGCCTTTCCTTTCCTCATTAGATGAGACACACTTTTATTTAACAGCTTTCCCTCACCCTGCCAAAAAAATAAAATAAAATATGAGCTGCTTGGCAAGACGGCAAGAAAACCTGGGGGGAGAGCGTGTGTTTAAACACTAAATTTTCAGTGCTCCTGACTTTAAAGATCAGGAACAGACTGCTAACTGGTTTTGCAGTGCTGTCCTTTATATTGGGAATTGTAAACAATGCAAAGGAGAATTTTAATTATTGGCTTGAAACTGAAATGAAATTGTTTCTTTTGAAAATCTCTGATCTATATGGAGAGTTCCATAGTACAGATGTTGTTTATGTATCGTACATGCTTGGTGTTAGATGACAAAGGGAGGAGATTGTTTCAATTTATTTGAAGACTTTTCTGTAGTGTGCAGTTTCTAAGTTGATCATAATCGAAAACAACTGATAACTGCATTATTCAAAGCCCAGTTTCTAAAATTAGAAAATCATTCACTAATGTATTTTCAGTTTTTAAGCTAATGCCAACTTTTCCTCTCGAACACTAAGGTTTGAGTGTTTATTCCAGTGCAGTATTTTCTACATTGGTTTCATTGGTGGACCTCTCTAGACTTTTTCAGTTGAATTGAGACCACTTTGAAATCTATGTACTTGATTGCGCATGGCATGTATGAACTCGCTTTTCCTAGACACTTTGAAGGCTCACAAATCAGAGGCTGAAAACCAGTCCATAAATTATTTTGTCTTGTAAAACTGTATGTGATGTCACATAATGTAAAGGGCTCATCAGAGGGACAGTGTAAAATTCAGACTTATGTATTATCCAATATATTTTTGGAAGGGGGTTAACTCACTTTTTTAAGTCATTAATTTCCATATCTCACAAATGGTGAAATGAATTCATATTAGTTGAAGTGTTAACTTGTCTGATGGAAATAAAGACCACCACTGTTTTGACTGTTTTAATGTATCTGTGGAATTCATTTCTTGAAATCAGTTATATGAAATGCATAAATGTTTCATGACACATAGCAAGTTACTTTCATGATAATGCTTTGGTACTTACTTTTCTAAAATCTTCTGTTACATTCCTTTGGTCTTTGAAGCTGTACCTGTTTAAAGCTGACTTTTTCATAGTTTGTAAGTAACTACATGAGAATGTTAGCATGTTGTGGTTGACCCTTCATGTAACACTTGATGGGAGATAAGTGGGGTTAGTTCTGCTCAGTGCCTCTAATTTTTCATGAACGAAATGAAACTTACTAAGTTTATTTGTTAGGTTTTACCTGCAATTTAAGGATTATTTTTTTTCCTTAAAGGAATATTCAGAGGATACAAAACTGTATATCCAATGTTGTATGTAGAGCTATTTCAGTTTCTAGAAATACTGGAAAGAGTTTAGAAATGAGACTTTTGAAGTGTGATCTTTGGTCATAGAATCTTCCACCGATGTTGATTCAGGACAAGGTAATTCTGGACTTCTAGCAGGTGGTGATAAATGTTTGTAAGCTTTTTCCTTCGGGGGGGGGGGGGGGGGGGGGAACACATTTTGGTTTTCCTTTTTTTATTTACTAGACAAGCGTTGTAGACCTTCAAGTTCATTTGGTATGCAGTTCTTCGTTCCTGTGTTAAGTTATAATGTCAAGTATTATTGACAATCTCCAAGCAAGACAATTTGGAAACTGTAAAGCTATTTGAACAACAGTTAGTGTTTTAGCTCAAAACATGATGAACTACTTGCTATTGCCCTCTCTTCTCCCTTGAGTGTTGCTATCAGGAAGTGTAAGACAAGCAGACTTACTAGTGGCTGCTCTTACACAGTTGTCACCTGCCCCCAGTGAGGGGAGAAGGTCCAGGCAGCAGAGCAGAAAAGATGTGTGGGTGGGTAAGATGTGAATGTTGTTCATGTGCCTACATACTGCTAATGCTGTCTTCACTTGTTTGTTCAATCTGATGCTTGCTTCTGGAAGTCTGTGGGAAGGAATATTCCCCTGAAGGAAAGAGGGATTGTCTTTCTGTAACAGTTGCAATAACTTTGAAATCAGGCTGCTGTCAGGGCTACTTAACCAACTCCCTTTCTTCCACCCACTTACTTAATCTGGATTGTGTCAGTGTGCCTGGTCTTGCCTAGCAGAAATCAGATGAACATCATTGTTATTAAGTTCAGTAACAAAAATCACGTAGGTTACGTATAGAAAAGAGCTGTAAAGATTTTTATGGATAGTTCACATTTTATCAAAACTACTATTTCTCTTTAATCAGTATTTATAAAACACGTTTAACTTTATAGCTTTTTAGTTCAGTTTGTATTTTTATATATAAAGGAGTAAATGAACCAGCAGAATTTTTGCCAACTATCTTTTC
Organism: Anser brachyrhynchus; assembly: GCF_964034855.1. Classification (NCBI taxonomy): domain Eukaryota; kingdom Metazoa; phylum Chordata; class Aves; order Anseriformes; family Anatidae; genus Anser; species Anser brachyrhynchus. Next base: position 27,254,213 of record NC_137700.1, on the reverse strand, counting down.
ATGGCTCTGTTTAACCAGACTTCAGAATGTTAAGAGTTGCCTGCACTTCTTAGGACAAACAGTAGAGGGAAGCATTACATCAGCAATATAAATGTGCTTTGCTAAAGGAGAGAGCACAGGGCAACTTGGCGGGGCGTGTATTTTGTTTGTTCCCTCCAGTAAAAGATTTGATCTTTCTCCCCAGTGTCTTTTTAGGAGATCTGATTTGGGAGTACTTGTCATTGATATTCCTCTATTCTTAGCATTTATAGTTATGTGATGAAAGAATGTAATGTTAGGTAAACAAATATGAAGTATCGCTTCTTTTAAATGCAAATCTTCCACTCTTGGGGGGGGCGGGACAACCTTAGCAAGTCAGGAAAATACATACATAGACTATGCAATATGAATAAATGCAGGTATTGTGGTTGAAGAAGGAAAGCACAATTCCTAACGTTAGCTGTAAGTTTTCAAGGACTGTCAGGTAAGTTAATCACAGCAGTGTTAGATCATGAAATGAAACTAACTACAAAATAATGAACTGAGATTTAAAGTGCTTAATATGCCAGGTGCAATAGCAGAAAGACTGGGCAAAAATGCTCTGAATAAAACATATTTAAAGGGTCTGAAAAGTCTTACTTGATGATGTGGTGAACAAAAGAACTTTGGGCTTTTCCAATAAGTGACACAAAGTGGAATTTTGAGCAAGCAAAGCTCTGTCGCACCACTTCTGAAGGTCTGTCTAAAGAACGTTGAAATACCGGGTCCTTGAATCTTTGTGTTTTGAGAAGGGTGAGGGTGAAGGAGGAGGAGGCTTTCCTGGGGAAGATCAGTGAGTTTGCAGGTTTAGTACATATTCAAAATACTTGTTTCAGTATAAATTGATGAGGTCTCTTAACAAACCAGGCTGTGTTAATCTAGCTTGTTTCTGAATCATGCTAAGGTTAAGTGTTAATGTGAGTTGGAGCAGAATGAACGGGATTCCTTGTATTCTCTTGTGATGGCTTCTGCCAAGTTTCACTGCTTTTGGTTGTAAACACTTATTCTTGTTGAAACGCATGCTGCTCCCATCGTTCTTCCCCCCACCCTGATTTTTAACAGTTCTGACGGAAAGTCAAATTATGTCCCATAGGAAGAGGGATCTGTGCTTTAAAGTGGAGTTTTTGGTCTAAATTATTGGGTAAAAGTTGTAATTTTGGGCTGAATTTAGTGGCTGAAGAGTGAGAGGTAACTAAGATACAGCACTTAACTGATCAGATGCGATAGAGAAGACAAGTATGGGATGCCTGGGGACAGTACAGGAATCTGACTTCCAAGACAAGCGGTGTGTCTTGTGGCGCATTCCAACCTCAGCAAAGCTGTCCTGGTGTTTCAGTGGTATCAGCACTTATGTTCCCGTTAGACTGTCACAAGATACTTGCAAGTGATTTTTGGCAGAACACAGCAGAATTCTAGAGATGGGAAAGCCATATGGGGTTGAACTGGTGACAAAATAAACATACATGATTGTTTCCAGTCAGAAACAATCCAATTCTTCTACTGGGATTTGTTTTCAGAGTACAAGGTGTCTTTTTTTCATAGCCTGAATTTTGTTTTATCCCAGATTCAAAGACCACAGTCTGCTGTGTATTTCTACCTCTGGGCATCTGGAAAATAGAGAACATTTGAACTCCAGAATGTTCTGGACAGTGAGCACTTGTTTAAACCTAAAAAATGAATCCAGTTTCTGATCCTCTAAGTATTACTAGTACTGACTGAAACTCAACTGTAGCATGAGTATTAGCATGTTTGGAGGAAAAGAGATGTAGGGACTGTGACCCTGTCTGCAGTAAGTGTTCTTCAAATCTCCCCTACTACATCCCACCAAAAAATTCCAACAAAAAGAAGCAAAACAGAAATTGCTTCTGAATTGCAGAAGTTTGGAGAACCTGTTGACTACCTTGGGATTTGAGATATTCCTCCTTTGAAGCAAGAGGAGGTATGGAACTTGAAAGGGTGAAAAAGAAAGGCGTAAAGAAAAGCTGGGGTTCACAAGAGGGGAAGCTAGTGAGCCTGGGAAAGGGACACGGCAGGGGTGTTTAAGGGGTTTGTGGGGGGGATGGCACAGAAAAGGTGGGAAGGGTGCTTGCAGGGTGGGCAGTGAACTGGCTCTCGGGCAATGCAGCCGCTGCGAGTTGGGTAGCAGAGGTGGGGATGTCAGTGGTATGGCAGAAGGCAGGGAGCGAGGGCCTGGCCTCCTGATCGGGGGGTGAGGGCAGGGGCGGCTGGGTGGCTGTGAGCTAAAGCACTTACTGGGTAGTACCTGGCACGAGCACCCCTGAGTTTTAAAGTACCCGGTGATCTCTGCTGCAGTGTTAAGTCTTTATCTAGATGCAGATGTGCACTCCAGAGCAGGCAATCGCCTGGTCTCGAACATCTCTCATCTAGTACGTGAGAGATGCAGTACGGGATGTGCTGGCATCAGAATGGTTTTTACACCAAAACCAGTTCCATCGTATTGGCAGAAGCAGCTCTCTTCTGCTGGCCTGGAGCGCAGGGCTGTGCCGTGGTGTGTGCAGCTGTGCACAGATGTGTGCACCTCACCTGGCTGCAGCGAGGGGTCCCAGGGCTGCCCGAGCCCTGGGGCACTGTGGTGCAGCCACAGCCATGCTGGGGCAGCTCTGTGCCTACATGTCTCATTTCTAAGCACACAAATGTAGTTATGGAGCACCAAGTTAAAGGGACAGTTTAAGGCTGTAAAGGAGGGTGACAGCGTGAAATGGCAGCGTCATATTGAAAACGGCAGCGTGTCACCCCCTGTTCTCAAGTGACTTTCTGTGCTTTGCTGTGAGGGATCAGGGTGTTTTCTCCCTTCTTTTCAAGTTGGTCAGTTCACAATTGTTCAGCTCTTCTGACTCATCCATCCCTCTGCGAACTTCCAAGTGTGAGCAGGTCTGGCACAAACCAGATGTTACTCTCTAACAAATGTGTGTGCATCACGAGTTAAGTTCAGCCCCGGTACTGAGTCTCCATGCCTGCGGCTGCAGGATGTGGCCTCTCCTCTGCATTATCGCTTTCTCACGTTAAACTGTTTTTGTCCCCCAAGTGGCACTTATTTTTCCCTTAATCTTTTGTGAGAGGAACTTTGCCTGGCGAGGGAATACATAGGCTCTGCTGTATTGAAAGCATCAAGGAACAATGCTTAGACAGCGCTTCGTCGGGAGTGATCGCTGCTTTGGTAACACAAGGTGATTGCAACAGAGACATCAGTGCTCCAAGCAACAAGGTGGTGTGGCTGGTGGTATGTTGAGGCTTGTTTTTTTTTTTTTGTATTCATATCTGCTAGTTAATTGCTCCCAAAATAAAATAGCTGGTCTCAGCTTGCAGGTGCTCACAAGGCAAATGCTAGGGTAGGTAGAAGTGGGGATGTGTGTGTAAGGACGAGGAATACCTCAAGCCAGTAGGAAAAATGTGCTGATCAGTGTTCTTTCCGACAAGCTTTTGTAACAATTGTATCAGTTGGGAGATTGCAATCAAAGTATTCTTGTATAAATTGCTAAATCAATCATTACCAACTGGCAGAAATAGTATTTTATCTACTCTGCTGAATCTGTCCCTTCTCTCCTCCCAGTGGCATTACTAATCTGTGTGATGATTGACAGTGTACCCTTAGTCTGGGGTGTGAGAGCAGTAAAAAGAAGTCTGAATACCTGTGTTATGAAACGTAGCAGTAAAATGGGGGCATGGTAACCGAAGTTAGGAGAGAGCCTTTGGAGAAGGTAGCTTGGGCTTCACCTGGAGACTGAAATAGAAAATTTCTCAATTACAGTACATTGAGAATGCTCTTTTGTATTTGAAAACTGTGTACTTTTTAAAAATAAACACTACAGTTCAACTAAATGAGCAAATTTTTTTCTATTTTTGAAGCTAGCTGGCTAAATGAATCTCAGAATGCTGAATGTATTTAAGATTTTGGTTCCTTTTAGCAGAATTATTGTGTGGGTTTGTTTTTTTTTTCTGAGCAACTTCACCCCTAGTGTTATTTGATTAAGTAAATAAATACATGCTGTTCTTAAGACATAGCATGAAGCATGCTGTTACCCAGCTAGCATTCAGCATATTGCACTTGGCTACAAAAGGCTGTGCACAAAATAATCCAGAAGTATTTATGAGACAAGCCAAAAACAGTTTCCTAAATTTCCCAATGTTTGTCCTTTCTTTTTAGCTTAGAAAGTAAGTTTTCTCTCTCTCCTTCTTTCCAAATATAGGAGGCTTGAAGTCTCTGCAGCAGATTCACCTGTGCAGTGTGGCAACTCCCTGTGCATACCTGGCTTCGCTCTTTGAAGAAGAAAGAAGAGCAGTGCAAGGGAAACCAATGCTGTGTTCTGCTGAAGGCTGCAAGCTGACCCAAACCCATCTCACGCTGCAGCTGCTCTTTCTCTTTTACAGGTAGGACAGAAAATATTCAGGAAATAATCCTTCTTAAGACTTTTCTCACCTCCTTTGCTCTCATCACACTAGATATTGCATCTAAGAAGAATTGATCTGAAGAGGCACTAATGCCTGAAAACAAATTCGCTTATTCATGAGAAGAAATGCCAAAGCTTCAGTTACCAGTTGTGAACTTAGCAGCATTAGCTTTACAGCAGTTAAATGATGTAGTTGCTACTGTTCCCTGTCTCTGTAGTATTTTAAAAATGATATGAGCAGGTGAGTTGAGGCTTTCAGGCAGTATGCAGACCTGTATGATCATCCAAGAGAGCAGAGGCTGCACTTACCCAGGCCCACCGGAGAGCACTCTGGTGTGCACACAGGTGAATAACTGAAGTCCCTTATGTTTTTCCAGGCCCACTGCAGTGTCCCCCAGCCTTGTGCAATACCTGTGTAGTTGTGCAAGATGCCCAACATCTGTGTACTCCTACAGCAGGAAAACCTGGTGAAAGGGTTGGTTTGTGCTGACCTGGAAGCTCTTGGCCTTGAAGTGAAGCATCAAACTTTCTCCTCCCAAACGACACCGCTGTCACTAGGAGCCAGGCCTCTGAGCAGTTTTTCCCACTAGATGGCATCGCCAGCCCGGATTTCAGCTCCTGCCGGCGGCTGGGAGCACCCCGGGGCTGCGGGTAGGGGCTGCTCCTGGTGGGGTCTGCCTGGGGCAGTCCCATATTTCACACACATTTCGAGTGGCCGCGCAGTCTCAGCAATAAAAAGACACCGCTGAAAACCCTGAAAAACCCCGAGACACCTTGCCCAGCTGCTGCTCTGTGGCTGGTGCTGCCCGCGCAGCTGCTGTGTTAGAAGGTGGCAACTTGTCTGGCTTTGCAGCCACATGGCCGGTGCTAAGGTGCAAGGCCGTGGAGCATCAATGTCATAATGTTTACCAAAACGTCTTGCTACACAGAGCAGGTTTTCGATGTATGTTTAGCTGGCTCTGGTCTAGGTATCTGTCGGCACATGCCCAAGTCAAAGAAAAAAAACAAAACGGTTGGTGTAGGGAACAACCCACTTGCACATGAACAGAATTTAAAAAAAAATCAGCAGGAAGGTTTTGTGTTGCATAAGTGCCCCTGGAACTCATCTGGTACATCTCCAAGTAAAACAGCACTTTGATGCTTGCAACTTTCTGGGTAGAATGACAATATTATCCCGAGTCTGTTAGCTCTGTAAATGTTTGCTGTAGATATTATCAATGGGCATGTTTTATGTAAAGAAGTATAATAACGTTTAAAACAAAGAAACTCTTCCCTGGCCTGTAAACACAACAAAAAACAATTAAGTACTAAAAAAATGTATTGAAATTAGTGATAGGTATTAAGTCTCTTAAGTTGTGTGTTTTACAGGTGAACTGGAGGAAAAAATGCCCAGAGCCACGGTATACCCCAGGGAGGATGAGGAGCAATCCCTGAAAGCCTCAGCAGGAGTGGTGTCCAAGGTACAGCCCGGGCTTGGCAGGTAACCATCCTCTGCTTTGTAGAGCTGTGGAGAATCGGAGGTGGCTCACCATCTCCTCTTACTTGGCATTGTGTGCCGGTTTGGGGAATAAGACAAAGAAAACTTGCACTGCCTTCAGGCGTTGAAGCCCAGCTCAGCCTTCTTTATGCAGGTTTTTCATAGGGGCAGAGTTCTTTGTGCTTTTCCCCAGAAGTCGGTGTGGGCGAGGTGGTGGATGATCAGGCTGAGTTGCTAACACCTTCTCTGCAGAACACAGCAAGCCAAACTTGTCATCCAGCAGGGAGAAGAGAAACATAATGCCATGAAAACTTGTATAGCCATGGAAATGGTTAGCTGTCCTCGAACTAGAGCAACCTACAGGCTGCATTTGGTGTCAGATTTCTATATGGACTGAGATAGCCTGAGCCTCTGGTCCGCAGTAGAGTGGATGTGGAAGAGAGACGAGTGGCTGTGCAAAGGCTTGCTTCCAAGTACAACTAATTCAAAGTTGTCATTCCTATGTTGTGAAAAGTTCCAATGTCTAATGAAGTATTCTGATCTGAAATGAAATTTAGACATTTTAAAACTTTTTTTTTACCCCACCAAAAAAGCAAGCTAGCAGGAAGCCTACCAGGATGCCAAAAGAAAGTTATTAGAGGAATGAGTTGTTTTCTAAAGCTCCTGCCTTTGTACAGCCAAAAGTTTGTCAGAACCATGTTTCCATAGAACATTTGTGTTCACGAATGTGTTTTCTAGTGTGTGTGGGGGGGAAGTTGCACTAGAAAATTCTGACTAGCTAGAGTGATGATCTTTTTGTAAAATGGAAGCAACAAAATGTGTCCAGAAAGCTTAGTGCATATGCTAATACCTAAAAGTGCAAGCTAAGTGGAAAAGTAAATTTGGGGTGCTTCCTCTCTGGGACTTGAGCGTGGTTCTGTAAACCCTTGTGTGAATGAGGCCAAGCATAGGGTCAGAAAGTACAGTCCATTAAAGAATGTATTTGGATCTGTGTAGCTTGTTGTACAGAAATGCCTGATGTAAGGAGTAATGACTATTAATTTAGAAGCAGTTAATTGCATTCAAAGGATTACAGTGACAGACCAGAAGCGACTGCCCCAGATAAAGAGCAACAAGGTTTGGAATGTGGAAACTTGCAATGACTAAACAGAAACAGATCATTTTGTTGTTCAACTAATATTAAATATTCATCTGCCTATACTTAGTTAACATCAAGAAAGAGAGGAAACATCTAGCAGAACTTCCAGAAATGCTGGAAGATGATACAGGTGTTCAGGCAAAATAAGTTGTAAGAAGGAGCTGCATCTAATCCTGGGTGTCACTGGAAACTGTTTTTAATTGGGTCTTTTGGTTGCACATTGCATGATGGTGTTATGTTGTAGGAAATGCTAATGGCAATTTAAAAATTGAGGGTGTGTAAGTATTATTCCATAGTCCCCTCTTTTTTTAGCTCATTTTCCATATATGAATTATACAGCCGTGTATCCCTGAGGAATTCACCAGTCTTTTGATGTTCTGCTGACGCCCTGTGTGTAGGTAAGCAACAGAACTTAACTCCACCATTGGAAAGCAGCCTCCGTTCAGTAGTGGTAAGCAGGAGCTTCACCTTCTTGCCTGCGAGTTGGCAAGAAGATTTGGACTGTAGCTGCAGAGGGCGAACTGAGGGAAATGTAGGGACTACAGTTTGTCCAGCCTGTGCTGCCTTTGGCTTAATTTTTTGGAGATGTCAAGGAAGCTGTGTCCCTTTGAATACAAAGGTGGTAGATCCAAATGTGAGTGAACAGATTTGAACAAGTGATTCTGTACAGCTGGCTGACTGTCAGGGAGGTGGAAGAAGAGGGCAGAAGAAGGAGGGTAGTGTCACTTACAGTGCATACCCTATTGTCATTGATTTAACACAACTGATTGCATACAAAGGCTTAAAGAGCATACTGGCATAGGAAGACCATTCAAGCATACCATGTCTTCCAAACTGTAAAAGCATTTATCTCACCCGTTAAGTTCTAGTGTTGCAGTTTCTGATATTTTTTTCCTCCTTTGGAAAGTGGGAAAAAGCATAAAGCTGGTATTCTTGTTTGCATAGGGACCAAAACAACCCTCTTTCCAGACATGGTGTCCTTACCTGATCAGGCAGTCCAGGTGAGGGAATGTACTCCTTTGAAACCTTGATGACAGCCGTCCTGGAGAAGCGATGTATGTAGTCCTGCCACCCTGAAGTGATCACAGTCTTTCCAAGTGAGTTATATTGTTGCTTATCAGACAGTGGAATGAATCATTTTTCTGGTGTCAGCAGTTGAAACTTGCATGAGAAAAATGTTCTGGTGGTGACAAGAAGAAGCTTGTCATGAATGTGTAAAATGAATATAAAGCAAAACCCTGTATTTCTATCACAGTTAGTGTTGCTCTGAGAGCAAAATGAAGTTGTATGTTCTTTTGGTGATACCTAGTTTGTGATGCTTCAGTGCTGAAAATGAATTTACATAAAAATCAAGTAACACAAAAGCTTTTCACAGTTGTTATAGTGCCAATGGCCAGGTCAGCAGACTATGAGTGGTGTTATGGCCTCTGTGTGTTCCTGGGACGTACAACACATGGTGTGTGTGCTTCTGTGGTGCTCTGACCATATCCTTCCCACGCTGCAGAGAAGGAAGGAATCTGTTGTTGACCCTGACATCAAAATGTTAGCAGCCAACATAAATGATCACTGCCATTTTCATTGCTGATGGGGAGTTGTCATAGAGATGCCGCTAATGAGATGTTCTGAGGAGTTTTGCTGCAATGCTGAGATCCCCAATCTCTTGCGTGGTAGCTTAATGCCCAGGCTGTCTTGTTTGGAGCTGTCTGTTATCTTGCAGTGTTATGCAGCACAAATAAAGCCACTTGCAATTACATGAGAGTATATTTTGGCAAGGAAAATCTTTGGATATGAAGCACATTGAAGCATTTAACTAATATTAACCTTTTTTTTGCCAAAATATTATGGAACTGTAAAAATAAAAACCCAAACCTCACCAAGAAAGCAAGATCTACGTTTGTTCTTGTTCAAGAACAAGTTTTCATTACCCAGACAGCTGGCCCTGAAAAACCTAGCCCTTCTCTCTGTGGCTGCTGTGAGCTACCATGCACCAGTATCCTAGGGAGGGTGTGCGCAGGTGGTGAGGTTGGTGAGGGTTGCCCAGCGCCCTGCTTCATCCTGTGGCATGCCGGAGGGGGAGGCACTTTTAGACCAGCCTCTACTGGCCCCTTCCTGCCTCTGTATTCTACGGAATAGCCCTGTCACCTTGGAAGTGGAGCCTTTGCTGGCTAATAACCCATCCCAAAGCTGCCGTGCTTACCCAGACTGTGCATACTTCCTTTGTTGAAGGATTTTGAGCTTTCCGTGGAAGAGCAGTGTAGGGAACACCTCCCAGCCCCCTGTGCTCCATCCCTGGCGCGCTGCTGGGCGCTCTGCGCTTGCTCTTCGTGGCAGTGCTGAAAGGCAGGAACCAGGCAGTCCTTGTCAGGCAGCGGTGTTCGGGAGGGAAGGAAAAGGTCCTCTTTTATCTTGGTTCTCATGGAAAGTGTCACTGGATGTTTCACGTCCCTTCTGAGCAAAGACCTGTTGTTTTCCAGATCACATCTGAAAGCCCACAGGGTATTCAGCAGGCCACTTGGTTTATCTCCCTTGGATAAACAAAAAAAGCTGCTGGAATTTGAAACTCGTTCCAAGAGTCTAGGGTCCAAAGCCTCCTGAAATCCGTGCGAGTCCTGCCCCTGGCCTGGGGTTTTGAGTTGGCTTTCAGCATTTCACAGAGCAGCAAGCGGCGGCAGCGCGGCTCCTAACGCTGTGTGTGGCGTGTGGGGCTGCAGGCCACCTGCGTGCACAAGTCGTGGTGCTAAGTCCAGTTTGAGTGTTGCCTGGTTTAAAAATACCTCCTCAAGTGGCAGGGAGTGCTGAATCGCAAACCCCAGTGCAAGCTTCACCTCCGTGGGGAAGAAAGAAAGGAAGGAATTGGGGGGGAAGTACGAGGTTGGTGCCCGGGGGCAGGAGGGAACCGCGCACCGCGGGCAGGTGGCGGGGCGGGCAGGGAGCTGGCTGCTGCCTCGGGGGGACCCGGGGGGCTCGGGGGGGGGTGTCCCGGTCCCTCCGTGCAGCCGGGACGGAACCGGGGCCCTCCGCTCCGCCCCGGGCCCGCGGCGGCCCCGCTCCGCCCCGCCGCCTCCTGCCGCCGCCGCCGGGCTCGGCGGGGCTCCGCAGGCCGCAGGTAGGGCGGGGGGCGCGGGGCGGGCGGGCGCCGTGACAGGCGAGGCGGGCAGCGAGGTGCGAAACGCTGAAATAAAAGCTTCGAGTGCAGCGGGGGGGTGGGGGGGACGGGAGAAGTCGCTCCGGAGAGGGAACGGAACAGCCCGAGGGTGCCCGCTGAGGTGGTCCCGCACCGCTCGCCGGGTCCCGGGGGGTCGCTGGGGGGTGTTCGGGGGGTCCTGGACGGTCGGGTCGGGGCTCAGGTGTGTGCCTGCATCGGCACCTGGCTCTGCGGGGAAAATAACGCCCCGAAGGCGTTATCCCTCGGGCGAGCTGCTGGCGTGCCGCTCGGCTGCTGGGCTGTCGGCAGAGGGGCGCTGTGAGTCGGGTGTGTGGGGCGGACTGGGGGCTGCCGACAGCCTTTGGGCCGAGCCGGTTTCGCGAAGTTAGCAGCCCGGCTGGGCTGTTTGTTGTTGCAAGCCTGCTCCTGCAGCGGCGATGAGGAAACGTTTCCGTTAGCGCTGGGAAATTCAGGGATCGCCTGGAACCTCATGAAGCGGGGCAGGAGCGCGTCGTGCCCGGCGTCTTGCACCGCGCCTCGTTGGGGCTCTTATTGCTCACCTCAAACCCTGAGCTGTTACGGTCTTCTCACGCAGGGCCTGTGTGGTTACATATTGCTTATTCCCTTATGCTTTTTCATCTATTTTTCACTTGCATGGTACTTTAGTTTACTTTTCCATCTTTTGCAGCCGCGTAGCGGCCGCTGTATTTTAATCGCAGGTTTCTCAGGGCTTCCCTTCAGGGCTTCCATGTTAACGATTTTAAAATTCAATCATTAACTTCTGCCTTAAACTCCACTTGCAAAGTGATGACGACGGGAAAACCAGCGCAGCGTGTAACTTCATCTCACAAAGCTTCACCAGAACTGGTGGAGGGGGGGACCTCAGAAGCCCCCCTTTCCCCAGCTTGCTCCGCACCGCGCGTCCTGCTGCCCGAGGAGTGACCGGCTGCCGTGGGTCCCTGCCCGGGTGTGCACGGCCCCTTTCCCCCTGCGGCGGTGAGGAGCAGGACGAGGAGACCCCGGGGATCCATCCCAGATCTGTATTCCCGGGCCAGCATCCCACGGCTCGGCCACGGGCAGGGGGGAAGATTTTTGAGATGTTTTGATGCAAACACAATTGCTTCCTCGGGGAGAAATTTGGCGCGCGTTTCTGTAGACAACCGTGCTTGCGTAAGCAGCCCCCTGCCACCCTCGGAGCCGTACTAGTACAGCCCTTCGTGGGACTGGTGGAGAACGGCTTCAGGGAGCTGCCACGGGTTCAGGAGGGCCCCTGCTCTGTGCTGCCTGGTGACTTGCAGCCCCGACCTGGCTGGCGGCGTGGCCCTGCAGGCGGCCGCTGCGTCGGGGCCGGGGGCAGGAGGTAAGGGCTGCGCTGCTGCTGCTGCAAGATTGGCTTATCGAGTTGTGGCTGGTAGTGGACGACGTGCTTCTGGCAGGAGCATGACAAATGTAGCCGAGCGCTCAGATATCTTAATGCGGGTGTCTGCACGTGCAGCTAGATGTATGCACAAAGGACAGATTCTGTACTTCTGATCCAATGCTGAGTTTTCACCTAGAGGTATTTACTTTAGTGTTGTATAGCTGTGTCTTTGCATAAATTCAGAATACGTTTCCTATACTATTCTCTTTTGAAGTATGAAGGTTTCAGAAGCCATTTTTTCCTGGAAAATAGACCTAGGCATCATAAGGGTTTTATGAATCACATTATATTCTGCTGGATAGACAGATGCCTAAAATTCTGAAAGCGAAGATTAAGCCACTCCTGAGAGTGTGCTTGTGATCATAGAGAGTACAACTGTCACCTGCATGCAATTTATTCTATTTTACATGTGTATGTGATGTTAAATGCACTTTTGAATGTAGGGTAGACCCACTGTTAAATTCTGAATGGCAGATGTGATTATGCAAACAGCACCATTTTAACTGGTATGGTGAGACTGAACAGTCAGTGGAGCGTAAGGTTTCTATAATCTGCTGTAATTTATCCCAATCTGAAAAGCATTGCTGCTTTTGCAAGTAGTTTTAGGACTTGTTCTCGCTCTTAGTTATGCACCTCGTTTATCTGTCGCGATCCTATTGCAGCCACTAAGAAAGCGCTCAGAGCACATCAGCTTCTTCTGTGTAGCATGTGTGCATTTAGAGAATGATGGTACACTTTATGTTCACAGAATTTGAAGCAGTAATTACTTGCCATTGCAGTCTTCAATGGAAAAAACTCATTTATTTTTTTCTTCTAACCTAAAACATTGCTTGAGTTAAGAAAAATGTTATCTTTACTGTTTATCCTACAATTGCAGTTTGGATTGTTATCTTATAGTCTCATGTAGATATGTTTAAAAAAAAAAAAGGTAGACTTAAAAACATAGATTGAAAATATCTTCATTTTATCTGTTTCTAAGAGGAAAAGGAGTTTCTTGCCAGCAGCCTTAGGAGAGCCAAACAAATCTTTCATGTGCTGTATTATTGCCTGTATTAATTGACAGATATTGATGTGTCTGTGAGCAATAAAATTGCAAGCTACTGGCTTTCTGCATGCAGTAGGCTCTCAGCCTGTAATAGGGAGGAATTTGGAAAGGTGTAATCCTTTAAAACCAAAGCCCAAGACATCCAGGTTAATCACTCCATTTTTCTTCACTGAAGCTGAAGATGTTTGCTGTTGAGCTTATTGAACTGTGGAGGTAGCTTTGCTTTCTTCTCTGGAAGCTGTCTGCGCCTGTTCTGATGTGGTAGGTGGTATAGCTGTTGCCAGTGGGACCACAGAGCAATCAAGCTGCTCTGGATGAAGATACCCACCTGGATTGCCTCCCTGTCTCTTTAAGCTCGTAGGGTACTGGATGTAACTACGTGCAGGGTAAGTTACGATCTTCTGTGTTTATCTTTCTAGCAAGACAGGGCTCTAGTTGGATCTGACTGGATTTTGAATGCAGTTCTGCAGCCTGTGCACAGCCTTTGCCATGGTGAGGGTCTCCGTGGGCTGGGTGCTTGCAGTTAGCCCCACTCTGTGCTGCGCCTTGCAATCCTGCAGCACCTGCATTGCTTCAGCAGCACTGACAGAAATGGGTTTGCAGTGTGAAATTCTGTGTTCTTCCTATCTTACTGTATGCACAGGTCAGTGTAAGCAGGGACATCAGCTATTTCCTGCTGAATGCAACAGGCTCGTGCAGTTCGTGCATCAGGGAAGGCGGCACAAATGGAGGCAGCTCATGAAACGGCAGCTACGTTTTCTTGTATGGGGTCTCATTCAGATCACCTGGAAGTCAGACATTTTTCAGGGGCTGTTTACTGAGTACAAAACCTCTGGAGCTAAGGTTCCTCATCCTCCTGCTTTTGGAAGAAGCATTCTGTTTTCAGCACTGGAGGGAGGATTGGTGCTGTTTGCCTGGCTGTTTAGATGATGCCCGTCTGGCACTATTACAGGTACTGTGGCAGCACTGATCAGGATCCTGTAGAACCCAGGAACAGCCTGGTGGTACATGCAGCATCTTTCCTTTCCCTGTAAAGACAAGATCCCTGCTTCATCCCTGCTGAATTTAAAGCTGTGCTGGCCCCAGAAGCAGTAGATCATTGCTTAGGCAGCAAAATAAGACTCGGTAGTAAGATGAGCCAGCAGTTTGTGGCAGCCTTCTTCCCCAGAGTCTGTGGCAGCTGAGGATTGTAGCACTGCCTCAGGGGAACGAGATAATGTATTTTGTTAGTGAGCTGGGAAGAGTTTTCTCTTCATTAGTAAATTTAATCACTTAACTTTGCATACAATACAAAAGCTATTGAAAAGTTGCTTCCCAGCTGTGGTTCAGTGTTGGAGAGTTGTCGGCTACCCACAAAGCAGCGTGTGCTTGCTTCCTTTCCGTGGCACTTCTAACAAATGAAGCAGCACTTTGCTGCTGCTGTTTGTTTTGTATGTCGTATTTATTAGTTTCTGCTTGTTTCATTTGATGGGGTAATGAACCGAGAAGGCAGTGAATGTTTTTAGCGTTTGCTTTTAGTCAGTTATTGCATTTTATGAAGGGATTATTGGGCCCTTTCTCTCCTTTTCTGATGGTTTTATTGTAAGATTATTTTATTGGCTTTGGTATGAATGTTGTTTCAGGGTGTGATGTAAATAACAGAAGTATGAACAGATGTAAAGGAGACCATTGCTACACACATGTATTTTATGCCTGGTGTATGCTTTGGATGTGTCTCCACATTCGTATGCACCAGGAAATGGATTTGCAAGATGGTGCAAAGTGTAAGCTGGGTAAGTCCACCTAAGTGAATTGAGTTACAATTAATGTAAAAACAATGCATCTGAGATAAACTGTACTCCTAGAAAACGCTTTTACCTATTAAACATTGATTTTCATTAACCATTGTGGTTATCACAAGAATCTTTTAGGATTCTGTGGAATATTACCCATGAGTGCTTTCTGAATGGTAAGTATATTAGTTACTGCCAGCAGATCATCGTAGCAGTTTCCAGAAATAATGGTAATGTTGCAGCGCTTAGCCAGATGTGGATATGTAGTTATAACGTACATTATTGTTGTCTTAACTCACTGGTTATCTATGGAAAACTAATTTGTCACCCTTCCCTTCCCAATCGCAGAACAGTTTGGATTGGAAGGGACCTTAAAGCTCAGCTAGTTCCAACCCCCCTGCCTGTGGGCAGGGACGCTTTCCACTAGACCAGGCTGCTCACAGCCCCATCCACCTTGCAGAGTTGTTTGTGCGTTCTGGGAGGGACTGGGAATTGTACATTTTCCTTCTGTTAGATGCGAGCTGGCCTGTGCTTTTCAAGAGCACAGAAGAAATGTCTCTCCTGGTCTTGACACTTAGTGATACCATCAAAATGATGTCCACAGCTTGCCAAGAGACATAACCAAGCTTCTGGGTTTCCTTAGCTGTCTGTTTGGTGGTGTCCTTGAGGGGTTGCATGCACGCACCATTTATACTCCACTTCTTCTGGATTAGCAGTGCATGTGTTTGAATTTATTTTGAGCATTAGATAAGAATGCAGATGAAAGTACAGTAAAAATAAATCAGTTCTTGATTAAAAAGTTGGAAGCAAAGTTCCAGACAGGAGACGAATAGAAGAAGAAACTATTGCCTTTCAAAAATGAAAGGTGTTTCTCATCTGTTTCATAGAATCCTTGGGGCAAGTTTGGGGTACAAAAATGGAGAAGATGTTTCAGCTGACTACCTAACTCTTGCATCCTCTTCTCTGCGTAGGACCTGAAAGTGGTTTTGAAGTTGGGAATTTAAGTCCTCATCCACAGTCCTCAGCAGGACAGTGCTGACTTTGCTCTCTCTTTGTTCAGAATGGAAACAGTCCCCTGTCTTTCATTCTCCCTCCCCCCCAGTTCAAAGCTTCCTTCCTTCCTTCCTGCAGTTTCTGGATTTATACCAATGTGGATGTGATGACTCAAATTTCCCAGATGTGAAATGCAAATGAGGGAAGTGGGATCTTTCCCTTGCCTCTCTGGGGGTTTCTTGGAGTCTGATGCTGTTGTGTTTCCTAAATAATATGTCCCTCCTGCATTTTTGGGTGCTGTTATGGTATTTAGTAAGTCATGTCTTGGAGTGTTCATTGTACTCATGTCTTAAACTTGTTTGGCTTTGAGAGATTCTTGAATACCATGCAAAGCTTCTCAATGTAGCCTGTTGATGTAGGCAAATACCTCCTGCTCGCGTCAGTTTTGGGGCTTAAATCCTCAAGTATTCATGGCTGACAACATCGATCTCCCTCGACAGAGGGGTGTTTGGAACTTGTTCAGGTAACCTGCTGGTTGGTACGCAGTTCAGAAGCTGGTGGGACAGGGCTGTGCACCGTTCGTCTGTGGTCCCTACCCCAGCTCCTCTCAGTTCTGTCCCAGTTTGATGATACTGCTATGGGCTATGTGATCCCACATGAAATCCTGGGCGTTACTCTTAGGCTTTCCCCAAGGTACCTGGGTACATGGAATGGTGACATCTTTGTGTTTGTTCTTCGGAGGTTCCCATATTCAGCCTGAAATGCTGCATCCAGTCTCTGTGATTTAGGCTGAAATTTGCTGGACCGGGGACATCACACTCAGCCTTGTCTGTGCAGGTGTGGCTCAATGTCAGTGTTCAGTAAATATCCATACTTGGTTTTAAAACGCATTGCAGTACTGAACTGGGTGGCAGCGCAGAAGTTGTATTTTTCATTACAGGGTTTAACTTTTGAATTTGTAACCTAATGTTTTGAGTGGAGCACAGGAAATTGACTGGATGTGACATTCCCATTTGAGTGTGCCGATCTTGTTACGCTCCTCATTAGAAGCAGCTTTTCATTTTTTTTAGAGAGAATTCTTTTTCTGTTTGTATTTTGTGTATTGCAGTTTTCCAGATGAGACCCTGTCAGTCTGGATAACAGACTGCTGCCCATCTCTTTTCACCGTGATCATGTCCTGTGCTGCAACGTGTTACTGGAGAATTCTCTCCCTATCAGCTGTATCTGTTGGGCACCCAGCTTTCATGCAAGTCTCCCCTTAAATTATACTTTTTTTTTTTTAAAAAAAAAAAGGCTTTAAAGTTGCTCTATCTGATCTGCTTAATCTAACAAACCAAACCAACAATGCTCTTTCTGGATGAAGGCAATAGGCATTTGGGAAATTTCTTTATGAAGTATCCTCTGTCTGTTGATTCCCTTTTTCCCTCTTTACTGCAGTTCTGAAATAGCATTTCTTTAATTAGTCTGAATGCTCCTTGGCGCAGCTATAGCATGATGTCAAAAGTAGCAAATCTGACGAGCAAAATTGCATCTATTTTTTGGAAGAGACTGGAAAAAGTGTTCCTGTGGGCAGACAGAATATCGGCATGGAAGGCGGCTGAGCTGGGTTAGCCTGCTGAAGCCAGCAGCGCTTCCCCTTGTGAAGGGACTGAGAACACCATGACCAGGTAATTTCTCTGCTTGAGATGTATTAGTGTTGTGTTCCAGTAACACCTAGGACTTTTTATAAAGGCAGTTCTCAGTGTTGAGTACAGAATTAGCACTTTGTTTCCTCATCTAAAACAATTCAGGCTGTTTCTCTGTGCACCTGATGTTTAGGTCATGTTAAATACGACGTATTTGGGAAATGCAGCTGCCATGCAATAGAATGTGATCATAGCAGAGAAATTGGCACTGGATGAAGAACGTGCTGAATGCGCCATCACAAAATTGCCCTCAAGTTCACTGCAGAAATACGCAATTTGTGTCATTACGTGCTGAAAGGGCCTGGCTTCCACCCTAAATATGTGAAAATCTCAACAGTCAAAATGGGATGTAATTGGAGAACAATTGTTTTGGTAGTCTTGGTTTTCATTTTTGCAAATTGACACATGGCTGCTACGTAAACTGGCAGAGCAGCGAGCTTTTGCAGCAGGGACATCCGTGTGCAGCCCAGCCAAGCAGCAAGCACTGTATTGCTGTGCCCCATTCTTTATTTTGATGCTGCACAGCACGGGGCCCAAGTGTTGAACAGCTACCATTTCTGTTTGCTTAGGCACCTGCATGAAGAGTGTGTGGGACAGCACAGCAAGGCAGCGCAGGAGAGAACCGCTAATTGAGGATGTGCTGTAAATCCTCCCGTACCTGATCCACTGTGCTCTACTAGTCATGAAGCCAGTGTTTCGCCTTTTTCTTGTTTGTGGTTCATTCTATCGATGTCAATTTCGTTTAGCCTGATGGAGCAGCAAGGTGAAGAGAATAAACAGAAATATGCCACGCAGCTGGTTTATTCTTAATGAAGTTAATGGAGCTGAGATTAATCTTCCGGGAGCTGAAAACCGCACAATATAATGAAGCCTGTTGCTTGTGGTGCGCACTACATAGAAACAGCCCACGCATGGCCGATATTAAAATGACATGTCAGAGTTTCCAAACTCTGCTTTTTTTGCCAGAAAAGGTGGGAGAATGAAATCTTTCACATAAGAGCTCTTGCATGGGTATCTCAGGCATAACTGTAGAGGACTCTTATTGGGCAACTTGGCTGTTCTGTAGCTGGATGAGGAAATAAATTTTGGGAAACACGTGTGTAACGGTTGTACCTGGAGCTACTCAATTGCCAAACTCCTTGAAAATTAGGTGATGTTAATTTTATTGTTCCTAGAGAATGTAACAAGTAAATGAAGTTGTCAGTTTACAAATGCCTCCTGACAGTAAAGGACTATGCAGCTTATACTGAGGCACTAACTAAAAACTGTGTGGGAAAAATGAAATAAAGAGGATGTGCAGGTAGTGATAGTCAGAAAAACATGTAAAAACAAGTGGAGTGTCTTAGGGTGCCTGTGAAGGAGGAAAATGAAATCAGCTGGCACTTGAGGACGGATTAAAAACAGTCTTTTTCTTCACGTGAATTTGGAAGTTTATAGTCATTTCAAGTTTATCTAATACAACCTAATTGAAATGCATGTGCAAGAGGAAAAATGATACAACAGTGCAGGATGTGGAGCATGCAAGCTGAAAAGAGCTTTGCTCAGAAAGTAGGTTCATAGGCAGAAGATGCTAGCAGCGTGTTTCCATATACAGGTGTTGTCCAACTGGAAAAGAAAACTTCTCTCAACTGAGCTAAGATATTAATAGAATTTTCCTTTAATGTTCATTTACCATTTTTGACGTGAGTTCAAGGTTATCCTTTCATTATTGTGCTGTCAATGATCTTAGAGTAAACCAAGAGTTCCCTGTAACAACTGTTCTTTGAGATACCCCAGGTTGCTCTTTCAGGTAACTCAGAAGATTGAGCATTAAATTATTAAAATTCTCTAATAGTTTATTCCTTAGATAGCGTAAATTTCCATTGTAAATAGAAGTTCTTTGAAAAAATGTCACTTTTCATTTCACTTGGAATAGACTTTAAGCTTTTAAAGAATTTAATATCATCCTCTGTGTGTCAAGAGAAAACATTTTTTTGGACATAACTTTTATTATCTGAGCATTCTTGAGCTATTTTTGTTTCTTATGTCATCCTGTATAATAAGCTGTTTAAAGTGAAACTGATCCCACTGAAAGGATTATCGATAATGGGATCTAGTTAAGGAACAATTACAAAGTTGGTTGGAATAAAAGGATAAGAGGATATCTGTTGAGGCCTCCTTTTAAATCTCTCGCCTTTTGGTTCCTGAGTTGTCACACATGTGGTGAGACTTTGACCAAACAGTACGCATGTGACTGTCCCATCTGAACAGCTAACAGATGCACGTCTTCGTCACGGCTCCTTGACCAGTAGTGTCAGAAGATGAGAGAGGATCCAGGATTATTATAATTATAGTCATTTTCTCCTGACTCCTGCAGGAGAACAGTACCAGCCTGGAAGCCCATACTTACATTTACAATCTTTGCTGGAGTTTTTTAGCCAGATGTTTGGTTTTGTGAACTTCCTGTTGCGGTGGTTTCTGAGTAGCAGTTCAGGGTGCTGTGATATATGGCCTGCAGTTGGTCTATGGGGCCGCGTTAAGCAGCAGAGCCTGCATAGTTCCCTTCTGAAATGTTTCCATTTGTGAGTTGCTGATAGGAGCGTTCGGGTGTTTTATGGGATCTCTGGCAGGCTGAGCTGTGGCTGTAAATGCTCTGCAGCTCTGACCGGGAGGACTGGGTTTAACAGGAAGAAGAGATGGAGCTTTTTTATCAATTCTTTTGTGACTGGTTCTTAGATACATTTCTAGTTTTTTTTTGTTGTTGTTAGATAGCATCGGTCTTTCTCTCTCTCTTTTCCCTTTTCAAGTCCTTTAAAGTTTTGCCATTTATGGGCTCTCTTATCATCGCTGTCTAACACATAACGAGATAACTCCCCAATGTCTTGTCTTGCTGCTCCATATGCTCTGTTTTCCTCTGTTGTAGTTACGTGTGCCTTTTCAGTGTAGCCGTTGAAGAGCAAAGAAAAACACGGTATGATCTGGGGAAACTGGTTTCCTGTTTCTCTGTGTACTGTCTCATTCCTCCTAATGTAACTCAACCTTCTTTTCTGTAATGTTCCAGTCCTCCCTGTTTACAGGTTGGTTTTCGTGCCAGAGGCACCCTTGGGTTCTTTGTTGCAGAGCTGCCTCTCACTTACCTCGTCCTTGGTTTCGGTGTATGAGTTTCGCCAATCTCTTGCTTCGTGTGGTTGGCTATTTTTTTTCAAGCATTTTCTCCAGTTAACGCATAAGTTCCTTAAGTGTGAGCATAGGCGTGTTTGTCAGAAAAATTACTCAAATATTCTGCCTGCTGCCAGTTTGGTGTACGTATGGAGCTGAGAGGTTGCAAGCTGAGGAGCTGTACAGGAACATCAGAGAAAAATGAAAATATAAATCAGATATCCAGCTATTTTAAAAGCTACAGAGCAAAGGTAAAACATTTGTAATGAAACAGCAAGTTTTTTTCATGTTTTGCTCACCAAAACAAAACAACAAAAAGCCCACATCCTATGTGAAGAGAGATGTCCCTTAACATAACACTGGGAAACTGTAGATTTGGGCTGCAATAACAATTAGCAGAATTACACCCTTAAGTAGCATGGAAAATTCTTGCTGGTTGTTCCTGAAAGTGAGGTAATTGAGCAGCTGCACCAATATGCACTCGGCAAAGGCACTTTCCTTGCAGCTTTAAAGATTTCCTAAGAGCTAAAACAAGCTTTTGGATCTAGTTGAAGTACAGCTTGGTGAGGCTGAATGGAAGACAGAGCATGAAGAATGTGCTGATCTGCTCAAGATGTGTCAGTTGTTTGTTAACTTCCAGTGTGTGATTTCACTAAGACAAACTGTTACTTGTGAGTAGATGCATGTTTTCACGATGTGCATGTAGCAGAATATGTTCTTCCTGGTCAGAGATAACACTTCCTTTTTTTTATAGCAAACAAAGTGTTTTTTTGATAGTTTTTTGTCTCTTGACCTCCATTCATTTCCCTGTCTTTCACTGTAGCATTTGATGTTTCCTTCCCAGCTTAGTAGCTGCTGTGTTGTCATTTTCTGAAGTTTTCTACCCTTTTTTAAAAGGTGTAGAGCGTGTGCTGTGATTTTATCCTCGTGGCAGATAGGGCTCTGGCTACCCTTAGACTGGTTAAGAAGCCTAGGGTTTCCAGATAATCTTAGAAAAATAATTTATAACTGCTCTCAACTGAACTGATCTATGCATGAAACATTTTGTCTGCTATTAAAATGGGGAAGGTCTCCAGAGTAAATACTTCTGCCTATATGGCATCAGATGCTGATAGCACATACGACTGAAGGAGAAAAATTGTAATATTACAGAGGGAAATTTTAGGCAAATAGAACGCACGTTTTCCAGTTAAGATTGGCCAAGATGTGAGAGTTCATGTCACTGTTCTCATTACTTTTCAAATGAAAATTCGTATGGTGTTACTAATAAATGATGATGATTGTTTTGCTTTTTTCTCATTCAAAATGCGACGCTTCAAGTTTTTCTGTACTCTCTGCTGACTTTTGTAGACATCGTATCATCTCTGACTTTAAGGATTGTAAATTGTTGTCTCTGCTGCTGTTTCCCATAGCATCTGTGTGTGTTTGTTTTACTTCCCATGCGTTTACAATCGAGATTTAACTTGTGTTTGTTTCTCAGCACTAACTAGCTTGCTGCATGAGAAGTTATAGCCAAAAATGTCAGCTGTTATGTGAATCAAAATTGTGCATGCTGGAGATGGAAAATTTACTATTACGTGATCTATTCATCCCCTGTGTTAGTGTAGGTGCTCTCATTGTTCTCTGCTCTTATTCTGCAGCTAGCTTTAAAAAATGACACTTGGTGCTATTGCTGCCACCGGTGGTATTCCCAACACTTTGTAACGAGACAGGCTGGCTGAGGAGCCCCGTGTTTCAGAGCACCAATCTGCTAGTCACAGCTGATCTTTCAGCTAATGTATTGTTGCCCGTAGCTTCTCCCAAACTGTGTTCCTGCTATTGTAATTTCCTTCAAGAGCGAGGAAAAGTAAGCAAATTTTGCCTGATCCTATGCGCGGTTTGTTCATGCGCAAAGGTATCCTGCAGTGTTTCCCATGTTTTCTTTCACGAGCAAGGAGACAGAGTGGTTACTCTACGGCAGCCTGGTGTGGGAACAAGATCGTTTAAATTGTGCTGGTCAGACCAGCGTATGTCTCATGTGATTTGTGGTCTATCAGTCAGACTAAGAAGGCTGAAGACTTCCAGCGTCACACCCTGACACCGCTCCAGACTCAGAAATGGGCCTTCTCAGATGGGATCCTCACTGTTTGTCCTGCTTTGTGCCTGGGGACTCATTAAAGCCATTCTTGTAAAAGATTTGTTATACCAATATCTGTATACAGGTTTTTTTTGTCTTCATACCTTTGGCTGTAAATTGCCCCAAATGTGAAATTAAGCAGAAAAGTGTGAGCCAAAACTCAGGCCTGACTTTGACACTTTAAAAAGCCATCAATTCATGGTCTTAGAAGTCCTTAGAATAAAACTTGATGTGCGTTGCCTGGTTGTGTATTTTGAAATGTGTATATTTGACTCTTTCAGGCAATTCCTCATGTTCATATTCATAGAACCGCAGAATGGCTTGGGTTGGAAGGGACCTCAAAGATCATCTAGATTCAACCCCCCTGCATGATATATAGTGTGTATATATTGTGCGTGATACTGCTCTCAGTTGCATTTAGGTGATTTAATGTTGATTAGAAACAGCCCATTACGGTATATATCCATATATACCATGTATAGTATATGTATATCCTGTATTAGAGATTTTCTTCCATTACTGCTGGGAATTATAGTAACATACCATAGTATATACAGTAATTATATAGTATGATTATTAAAAATAAAAACCAGCGGCTTTGGGATTAAATTGTTAGTTTTACAAGGCTCATGGTTTCAGCTGTAAGCCTCCCAAGAAAAATAATGGTCATGGTGACAGTTTTTCGTGTCATATGGTGTGTATTGTCCAGTAGAAGAGCACATATGGCATTAACTATCCTAATAGGTTTCTTTTGAAACATAAGCTTGTGTGAATGAAAGGAAATAGCCTGCCTTGCCTTTTCATGCCTGATTAGTTTTTGCAAATAAGTCTTGCATATTGAGGAAAAGAAAACAAATTGACGTTAATAGCAGCCCTAGAACATCAGATAAATAGAGGCAATCTTCTGGATAGCTCGTTCTGTAGGTGCGGGATTTGGTTTCTAAAATGTTCTCTGCCTTTCTATTAGAAAGCAATTCAGTAAGACTGACATCTGCAAATTAACAGTGCAGACTATTTTTTTGGTGTGAGTTACTGTCTTTTTTATTAAAAAATAAAAAAAGCTACTCAGGCTCTGAGCACTAAAAGAACAGGATAGAAAGCTATTTCTGCTTAAGTTAAGTACAGCTCCTCATTTCACTAAAACCCAGACATGAACCTCAAGGGCATTACAAACCAAATTAGTTTTTCACAGCTTGAATAAGGCTCTTCCATAAACACGAAGGCTGAAAGGATGACAACTGTGAAAGAGCTCAAAATACATTTTCTGTAAGTTTATCACCGAGATTTCTAGGTGAGGGCATATCAGTCTCCGCAGCCCTGCTGACTGCTTTTCTGGCTGCCTCTCTGTCGAGGAGTGCTCGAGGGCTGGCCTGCAGCTTTCCCAAGCAGAGCATTTGCCAGCGCCTTCCCAGGCTGTGCCATCCCCCCCAGGGACCTACGCGGGGTGGCCTTGGTGCTTCCCCTCCGGGTGCGTGCAGGAAGCCGTGTTCTCATCTTGTGCCTGGGCACTGCTGGGTGCCATCAGCATCCTAGTTTTCTCCAGAGGGATCCGAAGAGCGTTTGTTTGGTACCTCCCTCCTTCACCAGGACATCTCCAGCTAATCCAAAGAGGGTTTTTGGATCCTTCTCACCCAAGTGTAGAATCCAGTGTGCAGCATCAGTAAAAAAAAAGGCGAGAGCAACGCTTTCCCCAAACTGACTGCAGCAGTCTGGGAAAAAAATGTCCCAATCCCACATGTTCGTGGCAGCTCTGCAGTGGTGTCCTTTCTCAGGACAAGATTTTCTTGAAGGTGGAAAAATTAATATACCAGATATGGGAAAAATGTCAGCTGAAGGCCACTTTGAATAAAAAGCCTTTTCAGCATTTCCCAACAGTTATCGTCATATCTTAATATTTATTCAAAGATATAATGGTATACTATTAAGTGCCTGATCCAGAGACGTGCACTTCTGATTTCTCAAACTGATAGGGATGACTCAAAGCGATTGGAGTATCACATAGTTAAAAATTTAACTGTAAATAAGAAAGCTAGATAAAATATTTAGTTGCCTTGTCACATTTAATGAGACCTTAACGATCTTAAAAGGAGGAGATAAACGCCATGTAATTATAAATCAATAAATGTGTAAGTAATTCTGTAAACAAACAAAAACCTTCCACAACCATTACCTACCCATCGTGTGTTAAAAATAATTATGGGAAATAAATATGAGGAAAGCATAGGGGTATGATCAGCATCAGAGAATTCTGCCGCTATCTGATGCTCCCCGTGTGTCCTCAGCAGCCCCTCAACACCAAAACTTCTACGAGTTTGTTGCAGAAGTTTTGTGCAACTGCAGTTGTGCAGTAGGGATTGATCCTTCCCTACCCAAAAGGCTTCCTGATATTTTTTGTAATTAATTTTGGCTATTCTCACTTATTTGCGGGAAGGGGAGAAAAGGATGTTAAAATGGAGACAGTGATGGCAACCTTCCCCCCCAGCAGTGGAGTTGTTGGCTATCAGTTAGCCAATTAGTAGAGCTCGTCTTTCAGCAAGAAAGTGCATGTTTTCTGGAACATGCATGGCCACAGCCTTGCTACAGGTGTGTGCTGCTGAGTTTTCTCAGCTCCTGCCCCTTTTTTTGCACCGCCGTACTCATGTGTGCCCCTCTCTGGCATCTCCTTTCTCTACCAGCTTTTTAGCATCCCTTTGCTTTCCTTGTTGCTTTTCCTGTGCCCACACCTGGGCTTCGATCAGTCTGTCCTCTTCAGCAGCAATCTGTCTCCCCTATATGCAGAAACTCAAGCAAATGAGCTGTGTCTGCTGATCAGCATCCCGAGAGATGGGAGCTAATAAGCTGCACTCTCACACAATCCATCTTCTGTATCTTGATACGTTTTGGATGGCGGGCAAGTTCTAGCAGATGTTTGTATGATGCCTAGCACCGTGACACCTGCTTCCTGATCAGAAGTCTCAAAGTACTACCAGAATACAAGTATGTTATCAATGTTGCTCTTAATCGATATCAGAGGGAACTTCCCTACCCCTTCCCCCCCCAAGAAAAAAAAAATAAAAATTGAAAAGGTGTTGAAGATGTGCAGAGTAGAGTATCCAGATTGATTCAGGTACATTGTAGGTAGATATCTGGAAAAAGAGTGAAGCACTTATTGCAGTCTGCATAGTAAGCCTCTTGTCGTAACGTGGTGGCATCAATTAGAAGTTAGGTTGTTGGGTGGTGGTGTTGTTTTAATTTGTTTTATTATGTTTGCTTTGTTTCTGGTATAATTCCCTAAATGAACTTTCAGGTGAGTGGTAACCATTTGTAGCACTGCTGGGGAGGTACTGAAGTTGTGAAGATTTACTGGGAAGCTGAATGTGTGCCTAGTTTTTATAAATACCCATAATCATCAAAATTTCTGTCTTCCACAAAGAAAGTTTCAGTGGAGCAGTCTATCAGTCTTACCAGGAAAGCATTAGCTTTGGCTTTATCTGAAGATTGGACAGAGCCACCTTTAAGCAGAGAAGAAAGCTGAGGCTATAGATCAGCAGCCTGGAGATGCTCAATGGAGCTATTTTTATTGAGGAACATGGGGTTGGAAGGGACCTCTCGGGTCATTTTGAAACAAGTCAAAGTCATAAGCATGCAATTCTTGATAAATGGCCTCAGATGAAGTCAAAACAAGCTGTTCTTTTCCAGTTAAATAGCTGACCTAGGGTGCAGAATGGGACAGCTCTTTATTGGAAGAAAAATACTAGATTAGAAATAACCTTTGAATCCTAAGAGCTGTACCAAATTAAAGAGCATTTACTTCCCCTGTATTTAAGAACAGCGTGGAGTTTAGCTGGCTGCCACACTGCTGACTGAAGTGCCTACCGTGGTATGCAGCTGCTAGGGGGGGAAAAAAGGCAAAAGTAGGCTGAAGAAGTGCCATTTCCTACACTGTGCAGTTGACACTTGTGCAGCTGTCAGCATCTTCGGGGCTCCTGTCAAATACTGTGTCCCCTTTGAATGTGCTCCACTGTGTTTGGTGACGTGTAGGAAATGAGGTAAGGGGCTGGCAAGCCTGTGTTGGGGGGACAAACGGACGGACAATGTTGTTCAGTGGGGAAAGGGGGGTCTGGTCTCAGCAAATATTTAACCTTACACATCTCGTGGTCCATTGTAAATGCTCTGTGGCAATGTTTCTCTCTGTTCTTAAACTTTTTTTTCCCCCCTCTCCCATCCTTTGTTGCACCTTCTGTGCCCTTTTTGTTCTTCTTCAGTTATAGTTCTTTTCTTCTGTTTTTATTTATTTATTTATTTATTTATTTATTTATTATTAAAGGTGCAGCAGTTGGAGAAAAAGGAACAGAAAATGAGAAAATTAAAGCAAGAGGTTAACATATATAAAAGTAGCAAAAGCCTACAAATAATGCTTGGTACAATCGTAAGGATAAATAAGAAATACAGTAAAACTATCCTAACGAGCTATGTAAATAGGGTGAATGTAGGAAAATATTAAAACTGTCCTGGAGCTCGGTGAATAGGGTAAATGTAGCAAACATGCACAGTTCCATTACCTTTCAGTCTAAGCATTAATGGATTTTCTCCAGCTGTGCCTAGGCCGCTTTATACTTGTTCTTCATAAAATTCGTCTGCACGAATGTTCTCCAAGTGACTTTGAAAGCTGTGTACGTTGCTGTTCACAAGAAAAACAGAGTTTAAATTCCTTTGTGTGAATAAATCTGCTCTGGAAGTGCGTCCTGGCATTCATACGCAGACTGGCACAAGTTTCTCGTGCCCAGCTCAACCATCATTGCTGTGAAGGTAGTGAGTGGCACCTACAGAGTATGTATACGTATACATTTCAATTTTACATCGATCCAGAAAGAAAATTGGTGTGTTATGCGCGTTTCTGTAGTGCCAAACAGGTAAGAATTTGTTGAATCCCATGCTTATTTACGCTGGTATTTAGATTTGAGCTAACTCCTTTGGGATAAACTACACAAAATCCTTTTGTGCAGTTCTGAAAGGAATTGCAAAGTCATCTTAGCGTGCAGCTGTTTTAACTTTGTGTAGCCAGGCTGGTGTGGAGGAGCAGAAAGCAGCGGGGGTGAGAGCCCAGGCTGGGCACCGGGGCTGCGTGCTCCCGCTGTGGGCACTCTGCCAGTGTGCCTGCTTTTTCATCTGAATTCATTGCCTGCTCAAAACAACGCGTTTTCAGAGAGCCTCCAGGCTGCACAGCATGTTAGGTGGTGGTTCTTGAGGTGACGGTGATGCCCAGGTACATCAGTGCTGCAAGTCACGCAGCTTGACCCCAAACAGACGAGCACAAATGCACCCGGTGCTCCTCGGAGCAGCGATGCTTCCTTGCTCACATCGCCTTCATTTCGTGCTGTAGCAACACCGTTATTCAGCAAGTTTGTTTAAAAAAGGTCCTTGCAGTGGCAGGAGCGGTGGGCGGAGGGGCAGTGAGGGCTTTGCTGTCTGCTCCCATGTTATAGAGGTCAGCAGCAGCTGGCTCTGCGCAGGGCAGTTGCTAGGCTGCCGTGGATTGCTGCGCTCCTTTCCCTTGCAGGAGGCACCACGTGGCGAGGTGCAGGATTAACCTGGTACTTTCTCACTAGCTTTGCCCACTCCTTTCTGCTGCTGGCTGAGCAGGCACAGCAGGGGAGATGCTCTCAGGGGGAGAGCATCTAATGTGCCTAGCATCTAGTGCGCGTAGGGCATTAATGTCGGAAGCAGTCACTGCTCTGTGAGCTGCCAGGGTAACTGAGGCTTCCTTAGGTATCAGCAGAATTGGTTGCCACCTTCACCCTGCTGCTGCCGTCTGTGAACCCATGGCAAAGCATATTTATTTAGTGCTCGGCTGAGCATTACCTGACAAAGGGTGCAAACAAATAGAGCTCTTTCATGAGCTTTTCTTTCGACCTTGATTTCTTCAGCTAGATCAAGCAGCTGGAGCTTTTATGTGTGGATGAGGTGTGTTATAAGAGCAGCCAGGACTGCTAGTGGGGATCAGGCCTTACAGTGCTAAAGGTTGAACAGATAGATAATTCGGGTCTTATGCTGCACCAGAAAGCTTGAGGAAAGATGCAGCACTAGAGTGAACTAAGGTAGGGTTGGGAAGGGAGGAGAACATGGTTCCCCAGATGAAGTGTGTGCAGAGTCTGCAATCTGTACTGTCCATGGTGTAGAAACTTAGAAAACAGCATCAGGGTGTGAGCCAGTGAAGTTTTCTAACCTCGGCATAAATCTGTTAGAATGCCATACTAAGTGCTTATTAGGCATGCACAGCGAGAAAGCAGGTGATTATTTAACTTAACAGCTTAGCTATTAGTTCAGTGGCTATGACAGGCACAATACTCCCTGAAGGGAGCGTGAAGTCAAGGAGACGGTTTGCACAGGTCCTGCTGTGGGAAGGTTGGGTGGCCTGTTGTTGTGTTTGCCAGGCAACTCCTATAATGGCATTGTTTTCAGCTGCTGGTAGCCTCATTCAATGTTTGCTGTTCATGTGTGTGTGTTAGCGGGCAGGGATCTCTGAAAACAACAGCAAGTGATCATGTAACCAAATACCTAATCAATATTTGCTTAGCCTGATATGTCATCAAATTCTTCACAAGTGTGCTAACATACAGCAAAAATGCTAACTGGGGTCTCAGACCCTTTTGAAGCTTGCCTGGGAAGCTGGATCAGGGACCTAGGCTGGGGACCACGCACCCTGCTCTTGCTGTACGTGCATTAAAAGTAGCTAGGGCTTTCCATTCGGAGACTGTTGAATCCTCTGAAAGATTGTGTGTATATTTCTACTTTATTACAACATACTTAATAAATCAGGGTTATTGTTATCTCATCTGACATTTCTGGAACTTCCTCTTCCACCCTTAATAACCAGAATTTGAAATACAATTTTCATCCCTCCAGGAGGGGCAGCAAAATATATTGCTCAGATCCAAAATAAGAATCCCTGCCTTGCCAAGATACTACAAAAGTGCTGCAGAGGTATGTCTGAATCGCATAGGATCCCTCTGTGGTGTATCATGTGCTTATTGCAAACTCCACCAAACTGCAGTATGTGTGATTGCCAGCAAAACTTCAAGCAAAATCACTGGCACTTTATCAGTGTGCTATTAATTCAGGCAGCTGTCACGGATCGTCATGGGCTATTCTATAACCCAGGCATTTGAACATAACATATTAAACCTGTAATAAATCCATCTTTGAGGCCTCTAGTGTTGGATGCAAAGTGTGGTTGCTGCTTGGTACTTGCTGTGCTTGTTCAAATGAATTTGTTAGGGTGATGTTGCAATTGGAGGCTTCGTTGCCACACCAGGGTATAATCTGTCTGTGACACTCTGGCTTCATGCTAGATTGGATATCTGCTTTTCTTGTGGCTAGGTTAGAAGCAGATACCTATGAAAGTGTTGAATGTTGTTTTCCATCTGCATAGACAGGGAGACAGGGATGTGGTTGTTGTTTGCATGAAATTGTACTGTTTTTTTATGCCCTGGTCATTTACTGATCCAGAATGAAGAATCGTGTAATGACGCAGCCTTCACCATCAGACAGTTGCTGCTTGGAGCTATGCAGACAGGGATGCAGAATTGACCCTATTAGTTAAAAAATCAAGAATGAGTCATTAGTTCAAGTCACTCCAAAAGTAAAGTACACCCTGTAAAATTGTGTCATATGGATGGATTCAGCAGTTAAGATGTATGGTCTGCTCACAAATCTGCGGTGCATGCTGGAGGGCAAATACAAAATGTGGGCATCAAGTAGCAAGTCCATGGATGTGTCCTCTGTATCATGTGCCTGGAATCCTGTAATCTTCGATTGCATGCTTTTTCAGCTTCCCTAATGGTCTTTTAACATAAATTTTGTGAATAATACTATACTTCCTTGCCTACACACATACTTTCTTATCTTACTGCGTTAGCCCGTCTGGTTTACCCCTCTATTTGTCTGTGTGCTTCCTCAAGGCAGAGCATGTTTTGTTTGTGTCAGATTTTGTTTCAGAACATAGTGAGGAAGAAGTGTGTGGATATGCACTGGTCCGTGTAGTGCTGTTTGTTTGTCTTGAAGCCAATAGGTAAAGTCAAAAAATGGACTTTATACTTCAAGGAAAAAGTCACAAGGCTTGTGAGGAGGCCAGTGATGTCCTCTGGATCATGTGGACATCTGCAAAGGCTGCCTAGAAAGCTATGTCAGCTACATAGGCAAATTTTGGTACGTGTTGGAAAGTTGTGTCAGAAAATGAAAGCTGTCCTGTCTCCACTCTGAAAGCAATCGAGCACCTTGAAGATGTAGTTTTGACATCTTAAACTCATTTGGATCTCCTTTGCTTTGTGTGTTTTATTCTTATCAGCTGTGGAAATGAACTTGTAAAGACTGCATCCAGCTGGGACCCTTTACAGTCACTTTAGAGCATGCATGAGATACCAGGTTTGGAGCTGCTTACAAAAGCTGTGATAGTTGCAACTGTGAACTCATTTGATCTTTCTGAGCTGCTGTGACCATTGCTACGTGATCCGAACTGTGGCCATGTCAGACATCCCATTTGAGATGTGACCTATCCTTTCTATAAAGAGTGAAGCACTTACATGATCAGACAGAGTGGAGCAATGTGTATCTTTCCAGAGCCATGGAAGTGATGAGTAAAACTGGTCATTAGAGATTTTCTTTTTATCATAAGTGAGCTCTCTTCTAATTCATTAGTGCGTGTTATATAGGGATAGTACTTCAGGCTGCAATGAAGATCCCTATTGTGCTAGACACCATATAAATACAGAGAATACAAACCTTGCAAAAACCTTATCACACTGTTTAACTTACAATGAAACAGATATTTGGAACAATAGAGGAGAAGAGTATAATAAAAACTGCATTAGTGCATGTTCTAATGCTTATAGTTGGCATAGTTTTGGTCTCTGAATCATTAAAAGCTTTAAACAAATATTTACTTGTAAATAAATATTAGCAAAGCCTATTACACAAAGAGAAAATAGGACTTCTTTCCAAGTAGTATACAAGATTTTTGGCCTCAAGTAAAATAAGTGAGAGCTTACAGTCTGAGGAGCACACAGGCACAAATAAATGGTGCTTGAGGAATACACGAAGACCTGGCTACGTTTAATGGTAGTCTTTTCTGCTTATGGGACTGGATGGTAATTTCGTATAATTTTGCTATCTTTTGTGTTTTTTTTATCCACTGATATTTTTCAGGGATACTATTTCAAGCATTCCTTCACTGCTCAGAAGTGTTGACAAACACACACATCATTGTGAGGCTACAAATGGTTCAGGTGCCTCATACTACAGTCCTTTTAGACTTCTTCCTTTGAAAACTGCTTGTAGTTTTTCTGCTCTTAACATTTGTAGACTGACTTACCTTAGCCTATAGCTCTTGATTATGCCTTGTGCGATCAGCTTTGAAAGCCAAGAGGGTAGATTAGGACAATGCTTCTTACGCTTTTTAAATCAGAAGACTACCAAACCTTTTTAAAAAAATTAAAAAGACTCCAGTGATCCTCCTGTACAGCATTGTTTCCGGGTATCATTTATAACCTAGAAGAAATGAAGCTCAGTTGTGTTTTTTTTGTGTGTTTTTGTTGTTGTTTGCTTGCTTGCTTGCTTGCTTTTTTTTTTTGGCATTTCTGTTTTCTCCCAGTTTGTTCACCTCTAAGTTTGGCAATGTGTGTACATTTTTTTTCCAATAATTTTGTAATCTTTTTGCAATGCACCTTCTGATATTTTGGGGGAAGGCAGCTTGTGAATACTTCTCAAAGGCTCACCTGTGGTGATATTTAAGGCCAGCTCTGGGTAACCTTTCTGGTTTGGGTCAGAGAGCTCTGTTCTACTCTGATTTTTACAAGGAATATTCACTTCTCGTACAAGGGTGAATTTTTTTATATGAATCATAGAATCATAGAATATCCCAAGTTGGAAGGGACCCGTAAGGATCGTCAAGTCCAACTCCTGGCACCACACAGGTCTACCCAAAAATTTTAGACCACATGACTAAGTACACAGTCCAAACACTTCTTAAACTCTGACAGACTTGGTGCATTGACTGTTTCCCTGGGGAGCCTGTTCCAGTGTGTGACCACCCTCTCGGTGAAGAACCTCTTCCAGATGTGTAGCCTAAACCTCCCCTGCCGCAGCTTGACACCATTCCCATGGGTCCTATCACTGGTGATTAAGGAAAATAGATCGGTGAATTCCACATTGTATTCCCCCAAAAGTGAATTTTGCACTAAACTGTGTACCGGGAAGTATAGCTGCTTTGAACAGAGACTGCAGTTTAAAATAAAGTCCAGGCCAGGGACTAGTGTGTGCTGGTGGAGCCCCACTGAACGTAACTGAGCTGCAGTGGTGGGTGCCGGCAAAGTAAGTTGGCTGTACGTGCTGTGACATCTGTGGGGAAAAGCCTGTCGTGGTAGGATGCAACTGCTGAGGAAATTACCCTGAGGAAAGGGATACCAGACACTGGGACAAATTCTGGTGACGTAGTGTTGCTTCTCACACACTTCAATACAATGTGTTTGAAAGGAAAGCCTCACCTTTATGTACCAAAGCTGCGCTTCCTAGCCAGGCAGCGTGGTTTCACAGCTCCGTACCCTGACCCCCGTCTACCTATTTTTCTTCCCTTTCTGCAGATGGCGAGCAGCCCACAGGCCGGGCCGCCCCAGCGAGCAGCGGTGGCAGGAGCCAGCCCCTGGCCCTGAGGTGGGGAAGAGGAGCGTCGCCGCACCGCGCCATGGCCCCGCGCAGCGGCCCACCTGATGGCGGCTGGGGCTGGATGATCGTTGCCGGCTGCTTCCTGGTCACCATCTGTACCAGGGCCGTGACGAGGTAAAGGGGCTGCTGCTTGTCTCTCCGGCCTGCTGTGGCACTACCCCTTTCTTTTTTCCCCTTAGAAATATTTCTCAAAAATGGAAAGAAGAGGAATAGACCACTGCCTTGCACAAACACGATGTATGTGTTTGGGGTGAGATGGCTTCCACAGCTGCTGCTGGGCCGCTTTGTTGTCAGCTGGAAACAGAGGAGCCTGGTTCCTGTGAACGTGGATGTTAAGCTGAGAGACAGGCACCCTGGGGAGGGAGAGGCACTGGCACAGCATCTTCTTGGACAGTCAATATAATATAAATGTAGTGTTTCCTACTAAAAAAGTACATATTTTAAAATAAAACTGTCAGGTTTAAGGATCTGAAGTCTAGGATCTTGGGATAAATAGCACAGAAGTGGCATGCAAACGTCGACACAGTGTAACCTCTCTCAATTAGTTAAATCTGTCTGAATTAGGTTCTAAATCAGCCTGATTCCCCTGTTAGGATCATAGCTGGACGCCATTTTGTGATTCCATTGTTGCCAGTGCAAAGCAAGGATTCTTCCCTGGTTGAATCACACTAACCAAAGTGCTTTATATAAAGTACTGTTGGGATTACTAAACTTGCATGTGCCGTTTGATGTTTTGTCTCATGTATTAATTATCTTCATTTTCAATACCCTTTTGCAACTGTTTAAAAATGTCCATCCATCTGGGATCTAGACAAGCCACAGATTTAATTTTCCTGGGAGCTGGAGAAGACCTTCAAGCAGGTTCTCTTTATTGCTGAAGAATGAGACCGCTTTCTCTGAGGCAAATATCCCAGGTTTAACAGATCGTTGTTCATGTTGTCTTTCCTAGGTGCATCTCAATTTTTTTTGTGGAGTTCCAGGCATATTTTGGGCAGGATTATGCCAGAACAGCTTGGATCCACTCCATTGTCGACTGTGCCACGATGCTCTGTGGTGTGTATTACACTTTGACGACAAGTGTGACTGCTTTTTCTTCAGCTCCATCTGGTTTTGGCACACCCGTCAGCCAGTGGAGTAGGCTGGGAAACATGGTTGCTGCGGACTCTCTGGGGTCTGGTATAACCGAGCTGCTTCCCTCAGCATAGCTGGGCAGGAAGGGAGTGTCTTCATACTACAGAAAAGAAACAGAATTTTGTTTTGTCAAATGATCTAAGTTTCCAGAAATGTACTTTTGTCAAGGTCTAGTGGGACAAGTTGTGTTTGAGAGCTGCTAACTGAGCATGTGTTTCTGTTGCCGATTGATTGGAATCATATTTGAGAGTTAGCACAGTCTGTACTTCTAGCCTTCGAATCATGTCACATCATCATCATTTTAGCAGACTTGTATTTACAAATATTCTTTTCCCTTAAAAGGAAGTTCTGTGCTACTAAGAATAATATGCATCAATTCAGCAGCTGTATTAAAGTTTCTTATGGGTTTACTTCAAAATTATACAATTAGGTGAAAATTCAGGCTTTAATCCTGCCATACAGGGATTAATCCATGAGAATAGCCGTGAGGGCATAGGGACACAGCTGAATTGAGACATAGCATCTCTTCTGCATCAGCCAGGTTATATCTTGAAAAAAGATAGATGAGGATAAGCTTGTCCTGGCATTGCAGGTAGCAGAGAAGGAGAGGGCTGGTGATGACACCCCCTGGTAGAGGCAGGGTGACCTGGGAACTGTTATTGTAGGAGAAGTTCAGGACAGGTTTGGTGGCTCTGGAGATGGTCCAAATGATGCGAGACCTCTCACACCTAAGTCTGGCACAGAGCCTGCAGGAAGGACGCCTGAAGTTTCTGAAGTCTGAAGAGCAGATTGAA
Organism: Anser brachyrhynchus; assembly: GCF_964034855.1. Classification (NCBI taxonomy): domain Eukaryota; kingdom Metazoa; phylum Chordata; class Aves; order Anseriformes; family Anatidae; genus Anser; species Anser brachyrhynchus. The sequence goes on along the minus strand of NC_137700.1, from coordinate 27,219,234 downwards.
TGTTGGGGAAGGTCTCTGCAGTTGTAAGAATGGAATAAAGAACAGCGTGGGCCGTATCCGGTTGTTGCTGTGGCCTCTCTTGACCCTGAAAACTTCAGAATAGCTGTGTCCCGTAATGACTTTGATCTGCTGAAAAAGCTACTGTAAACTTTAGTTTTATCCTGACTTTCAGGAAAATAATTTTAGAAGGTTTTTGATTCTCACACCATTCTGATAGGAAGGGATGCTGAAAGACCACCCTGCATTGCTGTGATCACCACTTTCCCCTGCTTGCCTGCTGCGTCCTTTCCCTTGATGTTAGTTGCAATGAACTATGTCTGAGGACTTGCTATTAACTACCAGCTTTATTTGTTTCTTTGAAGCCCCACTTGGGAGTTTAATCAGTAATCATGTATCCTGCCAAGTTGGTATCATGCTAGGAGGGCTGCTTGCATCTACTGGACTAATTTTGAGCTCCTTCGCCGCCAGCCTGGAACATCTCTACTTATCGTTAGGAGTCCTTACAGGTAGGAGACACTCAGCTCCTTTGGTCCAGTCAGGAAAACGACACAGGAATGTTAAAAAATGATAGTCTTTCCTTTAAAGAGGGGTGATCTCTTCTCCATGTCGTATTGCCACAGCAGTGGTCCATGGAGATACTGAGGCTTGTTCCCCTCATTGTAAAAAAAGGGGCTCTTGCTGCAGTCAATGGGTCTTGTACAGCCCAAATACTGCATGCTGCAAAAGCATCTCTTTAACGTTGTTAGAGAGAAGACTATGGGAAAAAGCTGTGAAATTATGGGAGGTCAGGAAAGACGTCTGCTGCAGGAGATACACATAAAATTTTCTCTTTTGCCTGTGATTTGTGAGGGTTTTGTTATGGCAGTGGTTCTAGAGTGCCCCCAGATATTTTCATATTAAAAAATGAAATTTAAATCAAAACAAAAGGACTAGGTGGGCAGAGTAGCCCTGGGTGAATACCTAGTACCTCAGCTGTGGACTTTATTTTTATCTGCATTATATTCCCTTTGAAAAATGAACACATCCCTGGCTGATAGTATTGCTGTAGCAGCTCCTCCGTTTGCGTTCAGGTATGTTGATAGCAGATATTTTTGCTCTGTCCAGTTATATCCCATGTTTGCTGTGAACTGAGGAACATTAGTGGTGCCCATGGTCACACTGACATTCTTTCATTATTAATACTGACCTGGTAGCCACGGTGATATAAGCCCTTGTACTTGGTCCCCTGCTGTTTAGTAAGGAGGTGGTGGAATTACTGCAGTTCACATGCTGCCAACAGCTTATTTAAAAAAAAAAATCCGTATTGTGGTGCATGTAGCTCCTTCATTACAATGTTAATCTGTTGACAAATGTGTTCATAACAAATAAAAAGGTTCCTTGTAATTCAAAAGGGCTGTGCCACATACCACCCTAATGCCGCTGAGGCTTCCTTAATGAAAACCACAATGAATATTGGGGTGGAAAAGCAATTGCACTTTGTAGATGGGGCTGTAAAGAGTCCATTCTGCAAGCAGTTAACTTCTAGCCTGTAGGGAGTGATTAGAGATAACTGTTGGTAAATGCTAGTGGTGATGCTCCAACCCAGAGAGGAGGTAGGAACATAACTGACAAAGGTCCATAAAAATGCAGGACTTGAAACTGTGAAGAGTGAGGCAGCGATGAGAAGGGGGACTGACAACAGGTAGCAGAGCTCACTCTAGAAGGTGTGGAAATATTTTCAGTCACAAACTTTGCATTTCCACTTTTCACTGGACATTTTTGGCTTTTGGGGACCTATTTCTCCTGCCAACTCATTCAAAATAGAGTGTACTTGCCACAGCTGCTCTGCCATCTCCTTCCCTTGCCCCCTCTAATCCACTTAGCTCAGCGCCTGCCCAGCACAGAGGAGGCCTTTGAGGAGAACCTTGCAAGCCGGTTATGGCACAGGTGATTACCTCCCTGGCTGGCAAGTTCTGCTAGAAGCCATGGGGACCCTTTTAACCCGAATGTAGGATGTGTTCCAAAACCCTAGTCAGGAACACGTTTCAGTGTCTGATTCAGAAATGCATGTTTTAGTATCAGTGCAAGTATTTGATGGTTAAAATCTCTCTGGTTTCTGCAGCAGAGACCACAGTCTCTTCCAGGAGATGGATTTTATTTGTCTGCTGACTTGGACATGGCTTTGTCTTTTGAGGCTTTTTTCCCCTCTGTACCTTTACCCAGGGATTTATAAATGCTCAGGGCTCCAACCAGCTGCTGCATTGAGTTAGTTTAGCTGACTAAAACATGTTTAGTGCAGGATATCAGTGACAGAGTCTAACTCCTTGTGCTGCCTTTGAGACCTGAAAATTAATGGTTGGGTTTGCACCAGACTGAAACACAAAGCATTGCCTCACCAGACCAGTGTGCCCCACACCGGTGTCTGTGCAGGCTCTGGGATGAGACCTCATGTGGTATCCATGAGTCCTCATCTGGTATCCAGGAAAAACTGACATGCTGTTTTTCTGATATTCATTGGTAGTCCTTGTTCTTGTTATTAAATGCACCCCATCACTCCTTTCTGAGCCTTGTTATCATAGATTTATAACGATCCGTTAGATTTGTCGAGTCAGTGACCCTGATGGTGGAAGAAGGGAATCATCCTGGTTTCTTTCCACACTGTGACTGGGCTGCATGTCAGGAAGAGCTTCCTATTCATTGGTGCTGATGAAAGTAGGCTGTGTGGTTTAATTTAATGTGTTCCATATGTCGTGCTCAGAATTAAGCCATCTGCACTCTGCTTTCTCTTCTAGGACTTGGGTTTGCACTCTGTTATTCTCCAGCTATCGCGATGGTGGGCAAATATTTCAACAAGAGGAAAGCGTTGGCTTATGGAATAGCCATGTCTGGAAGTGGAATTGGTACCTTCATCCTGGCCCCCGTGGTCCAACTCCTAATTGAGCAGTTTTCCTGGCGAGGGGCATTACTCATCCTGGGAGGTTTTGTTCTAAACCTCTGCGTCTGTGGTGCCTTGATGCGGCCTATCGCCCTTAAGGAGGACCGTAAAACTGCTCCGGGGCTTCTTGAACAGGAGTATGTCCCTGAAGCTCAGAAACAAGACTTAAAGCGAATGTCCATCTGTTCACCTCTAATCAAAGCATGGTCGCATGAGTGTTTGTGCTACTGTTCATGGAAGGAATATGACTTTTTGCTGATGCCAGGCTTCATGGTGCTAGCAGTGTCAGTTTTATTTATGGCGTATGGCTGCAGCCCTCTCTTTGTCTACTTAGTGCCTTATGCCTTGAGCGTTGGGGTGAGCCATCACCAGGCTGCCTTCCTCATGTCCATACTTGGTGTCGTTGATATCATTGGTAACATCACCTTTGGATGGCTAACAGACAGAAGGTAATGGCGTACGGCTAAGGAAATGCAAGCGTTAGCCGGTGGGAGGCTAGATCCAAGTGGGGTGTAATGCACGTAGAAGTTAACATTATGGATGTTGTCTGTAGCACCTGTCACTTTTCCAGAAAAACAACGAACAGTCAAACTTTCAGAAATGCTTGCTGTTTAATGGTTTTGTCTCTTTGGAGTTCATTGGCTTCTACTGGATCCCCCTCCAATCCCAAGAAACGATGTGTTTGTGAAAAGCTAAAAGCTCTTGCATTTGACTATGGAAATGTAACCTCTTGCCCAAGGTATATCAAGCATGATCCTCTGTACGTAATCCCTAGAGGATGATACTACTTGTGCCTTTCCATCTCTTTTGTGCTGCTGGAGAGATGCAGAAGTGATGGAAGAGGAACAAAGGTCTGGCCTACCACTGTCAGGCATGTACTCAGGACTGACCTAAAACTGTTATACATTTCCCAGTATAAGAGAGCTCACCATGCTTTATTAACTCAGCCATTCGAGACATCTGTGTGCAGCTAAACTAAGAGATGTTTTGGTTCTAAAGAATGCAATATTCTTTGTGCTTATTTAGTTTGTAGGAAAAATCAGTCACTGGTTTTGTGGGGCAGGGAGAGAGGAATTGCCATCTCACTTGGCTAAACTAACTCCAGCGTTTAAGGGCCAATGTGAAGCTGAGAGAGATGTACTCTAGCATTTTTTGCATAATACTGAGAGCACCTTTTTGAGCTGGAAAGCCCCTGAAATACTGCTTTGAACACTGAGACTTCAGAGGGCTGCAAAATCCTAGCAGCTGAGCGGCTCCTCTCACTAGGGGCAGGCCTAAGAACAGTGTGGGGTGCTGCTCTCCAGGGGTTTCTGCAAATGTAGCGGGGTATCTTTCCTCAGCCAAGCTCCTCACTGGTTGAGCTTTTCTTCTTGAAGACGGGGTAATAAGTTGGATTTAAATTTGAGCTATATGAAAGAGAGAGAGAGACTGAAGTGCTGCATAGCGACTGAAATGCTGTGTCCAGTGAAATTCTTTCCTGTTTTGAAATTGCAGGTGTCTGAAGAAGTACCGGCACTTTTGCTACCTCTTTGCTGTGGGAATGGATGGCCTCTGCTGCCTTTTCTTGCCAGTTCTCCAGACCTTCCCCTTGCTTGTGCCTTTCTCATTTACCTTTGGTTACTTTGATGGAGCCTATGTAACGCTGATCCCTGTTGTGACGGCAGATGTAGTGGGAACTTCTTCCTTATCATCAGCACTGGGTGTTGTGTATTTTCTGCATGCCATACCGTATCTAGTGAGCCCACCTGTTGCAGGTCAGTTCACAAATGACTTTACTATAATCATATCATTACTTTGATTTCAACTGTTGACCAAAGCAGAATAGTCTGTCATTTAGTCTAGACTTGGACAAAAATAGATATCAATTTTAATGTCACTGTCAATTACCATTTTACAATTTGATGGAAGGTTTCTTTGAAAAAATCGTGTTTTTTTTTTTTTTTTCCTGGAAGCTTTTGAGCATCTCATGTTTTACCCTCTGACAGAGCATTCTCTTTCTGTGGAACTGTGTACTGAAGGGTGAAGCATAGGGTAGGCCAAGCACAGGCATGCACTCTGTGGTGTCCAGGTGGGAAAGGCCTGGCCACTGGCTCTGGGCTGTTCTCCTGCAGCTTCTTTCTCTGTCACTAGTGACTAAAAGCCGTGGTACAGTATTTACTCTAATTTTCAAGCTATAGTTTTTTCAACATTTTGAGTATATTAGTAACAGTCCCCATTTTTCCCTTTGAATTGGTCAAAATGATATTCCTCTGGTGTGTTTATTGGACTGGTGGGAAGAAGATGCAAAGTGCCTTGTCATCTCCTTTTCAGTTTCCCAGGAAGAAATGCAGGTAGGCTTTGGTGAGATGTAATAGGAAAGGATAGGAAATACACACTGAATGGGCAGGTAGCCCCTGGGCAGGGAAACAACACACATAGACCTTCATAAGACCTGAGATCCACTTAAGCTCTGTCTTGATGGAATGATTTCTACATATAGAGTAAGCTGAAATTAAAAAAACAAAACAAAACAAACAAAAAACAGACAAAAACACTATGAAATCGGGCTTCTAAGAGCTGTTACATTATCACTTCACATAGATAAGAAATTGTGTAAGTAGATGGAAGAAAAGATTTCTTTGAAATCATACAGTTTTGAAAATGCTAGCTAAAGAGATTCATTCAAGTTGTTGGTTTTGTTATTTTTTTGATCTAGAGGACTTAATCTTTTTATCTCTGAACTTCTTTGAACAGTGAGTGAGTCAGCTTCACTACTGTTGGTCAAAAACTCATCCCTGTGATATCAAACCATCTTTTCCCCTATCAGTTTCGTTGCAGTGGAGTAATGATGAGAGCTGTACTCCTGTTATTCTTTAGAAAGATCTTGACAGTTTTGAATATTATAGAAGGTCAGAGATCTTTTTCAAATGTATTAATATGTCTTGCACATCTCTGCTGTTCACATCAATTTCCAATTGGACTCTGTTTCTGAGGCTTTTAATTTAATTTTCTGTAGCAAAAGCTACTGCAAAAGGGAATACTTTGAAGTGATGCATGAGCCTAGGGCATAGCTTGCTAGCTATTTCAGTCAAGAGGATCTCATGTACATCGTATTTAATCCTGTGGCTCTTCTAAGCTTGTCTAAAGACTGCCAGTTAAATCCATGTGGTTGAAAGATGTCTGTGCAGTATTGTGGTGATGTCTGCTGTGCTTTTTCTCATGGGTTTGACTTCCAAACAAAGGCCCGTAATAAACTTATCTGCCTGCTGATGTTGTGGACAAATTTCCCCCAGCCCCAGGAGGTAAAGGTATAGTGATGGCGATGTAAATCTGTCTTGTTTGGTGGCGTTTATATGTGATACAACTCCAGAAGTGCTGCTGATCACAGGATTTCCAAATTATAAGAATTCTGTCTGAAAAAAAACACAATTTGTCTTCCTACAGGTTGGCTTGTGGATACAACGGGCAGTTACACCGCGTCATTCCTCCTGTGTGGATTTTCTATGATATTTAGTTCAACGTTACTGTGTTTTGCGAGACTGGCAAAGAAAATCAAAAGAACGCATTTAAGGTCACTCACCAATGATACCCACAGCAAACATCACATCTGGACAAACGGAGCAATAGCTTACTCTGTCACTGGAGAATTAGACCAAAAGGATGCTGAATTTTTGGCTGTGGATACAAGCAGCTATAGCAACAGATGACAAGTACCGTCAAGATTCAGCGCTGTGCAGCTGTGACTGAGACAGAGGGGGCTGCATTGTGTTGCACTGTTGAAGATGCTACTTCTGTGAAACAAGGCATCTCCGTTAGGTTTTTATGTCAGGTTTTGTTAGGCTAAAATCTACACACAGAATAGAAAGTTAATGCAGTAATAGAACAAAGCTAGACTGAAAGTAAAGAGAGTTGGTAGATACAAGTGTCGACAGATTTATTTCTAAGGAAATATGTTGACTCCAAAGGTAATCTCAAAAAAGGTAATCAGATATAATGAGAGAAAAATACAAAGTAATCAGTCACCAAATCTGAACAATAATGTTTAAATTATTTCAAAAATAGTATTAATGAAATAAATTTTTTTGGTGTTCCAGTCAATTGTTTCAATGGAGTAACACATGCCACTGAGAAACCTCTCCATTTATCAGTCTTCATTAAACTCTTTGTCAATAACTCTTTCAAATGCCAAAGCTATTTGTTATAAAATCTGCCAGGAAGCTGTGATTAATGCTGAAAGTATCTCTGAAGCAGCTTTAATTTTTACAGTGTGCCTGCATCTTGTACATACATTGCAACTTCATTTCAAATGTGGTTTTAGAGCTACTTTCCTAGTCCCCCTACAGCAAAATTTTGAGGTGGCTGTTGTTTTTTCTTTTTTTTTTCTTTTTCTTTTTTCTTTCTCCTGGAAACCTCTAAAGGATGAATTTCTAAACAGTGACATTCCAGGTATGATCCTCCAGCTGATCTTTTCTGGGTGGATGGAAGAGTTGCTGTGGCTGCTCAGCCATCTGAAGAGGAGTAAATCTGTACCAGGAGACTAGGTGTGCTGGTAGACAAACCTGCTCTAGCTTCATTAGTTGGAAGAAGTCCAAAGGCAGCCCAGGAGACTGGGAGGAGAAGCTCATGTTTTTCCAAATGCAGAGTCTCTTCTTCCTGTAAAATCACTAGTTGTTTAAAAAATTAATTTTTGGGAGCAGATGACTGAGAAACTCCCACCCCAGATGCTATTACTAAAGAAGATCTTGACAGACAAGTTGCTCCTCCTGCATATTGCAATGGCAAGCCTCTCCCTTTTTGGATCCAGGAGACATCTTCAGGTGGTGCAAATTACTCATTTATACCAACTGGGGAGCTGATCAGGTCACTTGTCCTGGCTGGCCAGACAGCAACAGCTGTGATTTGCTGATGATTTCCTGCTACTTGTGCTAGGGATGTACTACAGCTGGCTGATTCGTGGGACCTAGAGACTGAATGTAGCTCATGGGGGTAAATTACTGATGTGATGGTTTATTGAATAATGGGATGCTTCTACATTTCCAAAGTGAAACTGTTAGAGATGGGGGAACTTCACATTCTGAAGTGCAAATCTTTTCTGTTTGATGCTGTATAAAACTGTATTCTGTTCACTAGCAAATTGATCAGAGGGCAGATAAGTTTTATTAATGCTGTGCTAGTAATTTTGTTAATCACTTGCAGTATATTTGATGTTTGCTATTGGTGTCCTATTCCATTCTGTGCCTCAGAAGGGAAAGCAACACAGGCTGCTGTTCACAAATTTGATTTAGATCAGGAGTACACCCACAGGGTCATAACGTATTTTTTATATATATGAATAGTATGTGTATCAATTTCTTCTATTTTTCATGCATATTTCAAATATAACATATTAAAATTGTTTGTCTTCAGTTGTCTGCGCTCAAAGCATTTACCACTACCATGCTCCAGAAGTACAGTTACAGTTTGTTTGGTTTTTAAGGGACGATAATATTCAGGCTGTTCTCCATTCAGGGTAGGCTGGCATAGCACAGCGCAGCAGTAGGCAGAGACACCTGAGAAAGCTGTGAAGAATTTGCCAGGACAACATGGTGCTTTCCCACCAGCCCACTGAGCAGTGATGGATGCGAGCTTGGAAAGAGCATTCAGATGAATCCTGCCAGTGCTAATGCTCTGTTCCAGGTGTTCCATGCAGTGCATGAAAGCGCAGTGTAAGTGCAGAATATGATCTTTAATTGGTTTTATATATTTTTTTTCTAGGCCTTTGGACAGCTCTGCTGTATCAGCTTTTTGTTTAGTCTTGCATTGTACCTTTGGAAAGCTGAATTTTCATGTTAGCAAAAAGTACCTCAGGGTCGGGCAACTAACAAGTCCCTACGTGGATTTAGCACTTACTCCCCCATGGAGTCAATAAGCAGGTCCTGAAGAGCAGGGTAGTTAGGGATCCAGTGAATGGGGCCCAAACAAACAAACAAACAAAACCAAACCCAAAAAAGTACTTAGGAGCAATTGCATTAAATGAAGAGTCCACAAACAAGCCCCGGTTTTGCAAAGGTGAGCTAAGGCAAAACCACCCTGAGGCTTGTTGTTACTCTCTATGGAAACCTCCATAGAGTAACATCCTCCTGGGATGTCACTTGCTACAAACCCCAGCTGCCCAACAGCTCCGGGTCTGAATTTAACCCCGAACTCCCAGTGCTGAGCAGTGCCCGGCTGGTGGGGCCTGCAGAGCTGTTCTGTCCTGGGTGGCAGCCAGACACTTGCCTGCGCAGATGCAGGATGCTGTCAGGGCTTCCTAAAGAGTAATGAATGACAGCGGACTGGAAAGGCAGCGGGGGACTCAACTGCTGGAAGCACAGCATTTGTTTCTGTCCCAGGAGGTTTGAAATGGAGCAATCGTCATTCTTTTGAAAATCCTTATATTGAAGTGAGAATTGTTTATCAAATCTGTTTTGGAGAGGGAGGCATCTAAGAAATTGCACCTTGAAAACCTGTGTGAAAACTGTGTTGGAAAAGTAAAGCCCCTTCTGTGGAAAAAAAAAAATTTAAACACTTCTACCAGCTTGGATACTTTCTCCCTTTCTCCCCTGAAAAACGAAGGTGTCTGTGCTATTACATGGTGAATATACTTAATATTGTCACTATTCCTTGTTTGCTTTCTGAAGCGTCACAAGTTTATTTGGGAAGAAAAGGCATGGTTAAAATAAGCTGTAACAACACCTCCTGGCCAGCACAATGAAGTCCTTAAGCACAATCGCCTCAATAAATAATGCTTTCTGCTAAGTGACTTATGATGTATTCCAGTACAGTCTCCTAGATGATCTAGGAGGTGATTTGGACTCATGAACGAATGCCTCGTGCAGGGTTAGCCCCCCCCCCTCCTTTTTCCTGCAGCGAGGCAGTCGCGTTCACACGCGGATCAGCCGGCGTCGCTCCGGCGCCGCTCCGCTTCTGCCCGCTGGGCTTGGGCGGCGCGGGTGGCGGTGCCGCAGCACCACCCAGCGGGAGGCGATGAGGATCGCTCACGGTGATGAAGATGGAGCCTTGCAGGCTGGCGTTTTTGCCCGGAGTAGCTCGCTGCCTCTCCGCGTTTCCCGGGGAAGGGGCGGCAGGGTGTGGAGGGGCGCAGGGGTGTGCAGCCGGGGCTTCGGCAGCCTGCGCGACCCGTCCCTTCGTCTCTTCCCTGCTGCCCTCAGCAGGGCTTGGGTGGAAACTCTGCTGACGTGAGAAACCTCAAGACCGAGCTGCGTAGCGGGGTCACCCCGTGTACCGTTTTGCCCCACAGCTGAGCCCAGCACCGTAGGCAATCACCAGTTCCTGACTTCAGCCCTGCCGTTGTACCTACGAGCTTTGAGCACCATGTATGTGTCCGTCCCGCTCCCGTCCTCCCCGTTCTCCTCCCTCCCTCCCCTTTCCCTAGGTAGGGCCACCGCTGTTTGTAAGAGGGAAAGCTGGCAGGTGGCTAGAAAACGAGGCCAGACTTGGTTAAGTTTGTTAAGTTAGCAGTCCCAGGTGTGGATGAGCGTGCTGGGCACACTGTTATGCTCCTGGCTGCTTTTGTTTGTGCTATAAAAGATTCTCAGAGAGCTGAGAGGTCCCTTGATGCTTCATTGCCTGGCACCACGTTTTACGCTCCTGTAGGACACTGTCCTGTCTGTGCATGGGGCCTGCTGCTGCTCAGGGGGCAGGAAGGCTCCAGGGGGGCTGGGAACAGAAATGCCCACGCTCCCACCCTCCCAGGGACACGTGTACAGGCTGCTTAAGCGCTGGCAGTTGGATAGTGTTGCTGCCATATGTGTGGCTGAAGCTCTGACATCTTCTGAAGCTTGTTGTCAAACTTCAATGCGCACCTTAACCTGGTGTGTGGGCTCTGTCACCAGCTGGCTTCGTGCTACACGACTGGCTAGGGCTCAGGAGTGTTCTGGAAGTGCAGTATTAATTTTGCCAAGCACCATCATCTATTATGCCAAGGTACGTAATGTGGAACTAGACTGGCAAGCTGTGAATACCTTTAGTTAGATATCTGAAGACAATCACTTCCTTAACCTAGTCACTGTCCTTTCAACCCTTTCTTCCCTTCTTGCGTGCTCTGTGTTCACCCAGCCCTTCTCCCACCTGCACCTTGCACTTGGGTTTCCATTTGTCCAGTTCTCCAGCTCCACTCCGTGCTCCATTTCTGGTTCAGTACATTGCTCGTGTTTTCCGTCCCTGGCTTATTTCATAATGTGGCCACAGACAACCATCCCTCTGGCATCTCAGACACTGCCTTTCCTTCCACTCCAAGCGTTTGCTCTAGTGGTTCCCAAGAGTGCCAGTTTGGGTAAACTATATGGATGCTATTTTCTGCACAATTGAATTCTTTGGGGGAGCATCTCTGAAACCAGCCTTGCCAAGAGTCTGGGAAAATAAATGGGGCTATCTCCTGACTTTTCCATATCCTGCCCAAACTTCATCCCTTTTACTTTTTTGAATGGATGTTTCCCTTTCTTTCATCTACCAACATGAGCGTTGGTCAGCTGAGAGATACTAGAAGCAGCAGTTGGACAATGCAATGCTCTTTGATAGTTCACAACAATAATACACGTTTTAAGTTTCCAAGTAAACTAGACAAACAGTGGTTGTTTAAACAGTGGTCATTTATGTTAAACAGCACACAAGGTAGTAATCTGAACAAGTCTTCAACACAAATTTCTTCTAAATGACACAAAAAGAGTCTTTCCTTAATATTTGAAAATGCACCAGCAGTGTCCATTGTAGCATCAGCATGCCTTTCAAATTGAGAGGTTAAATGTTAAAATAGCATAATTCCCTGATCTTTTTCTCAGTAGAAGGTAAGATCTGGTTCCAGCTGTGTCCTACAGATCATCACTCAAAGACAACGTTTATACTAGTATTAGTACAAAAGGCTAAGATTGCTTAGCTGTTATTTATTCTTTCTAAGCATGCCCTTTAGCAGTGAACGAACAAGCAAATGCACAATCATCATCCAGTCATCATCTACAGTTTCTACATCATCACCAGAAGGTGGTGATACCAGGTTTTTCATCTGGTTATAACTTCAACCTTAAAATGTGCCAAAATGTGCCTTTTTTTTTTTTTTTTTTTGAGAAGGATTTTTGGGAGCTTCAGCTTGAGAGGGAAAGTCGTAGCTCACATAACGCACTCAGATATTCTTCATTGTCAGGGTTACGTTCAATGGCTTTCTCATAGCACTCAATTGCTTCACGGTTCTCACCGTCTAGCTGGTGAATGAGTCCAAGTGTACCAAAATCTGCTTCATCTTCTACACCTCTCTGAATTCTCTCTCCCAACAATTTTTTGAGGGCAGTTTTGCACATACGTCTTTCATAAGAATCTTCTCCAATTTTCAGCCCTTCTTTGTAATATCTAATGGCTTCAGATTCTGATCTCTTACAATACTGATGAAAATATCCATATCGGTAGCATAGTGATTGTTTTTCATCAGAAGTCAGAGTATTTATCTGAAATGCTTTCTGAAATGTCTCTTCTGCTTCTTTATACTTCTTTGCTTTTGCATACATGACTGCTAAGTCAGTATAGCCAGAATAAAATTTTGTTTTTTGGTCAATCACTGCTTTAAAATGAAAAATGCATTCTTGAATGAGTTTTTCCACTTGATCTTGAGGTGGATTTCCTGCCCTTTGCAACTGCTTCAGCTTTGCTCTGTAGCAGACTCCCATCTGGTGACGCAAAAAGATAGATTTTGGTGTCACTGCTAAGGCTCTTCTCAAAATCTCCAGTGCCTTGTCCACTTCTCCTTTCTTTCTATAAAATATGGCAGCATATCGCAGGAAATAAGGAAGATTGGGGGTTTTCTGCATTGCTTCTTCAATGTATCTCTCCCCTTCATCATCTCGACGTAACTGCCAAAGTTTTAATGCAAGTAGTGCCATAAGAAAAGTGTCCGTTTGATTCAGTTCCACTGCACGCTTCAGGATCTCCACAGTTGAGTTTGCTTCTTCATTTGTTCCATTATAATGTTCTTCCAAACGATACACTGCTATTGCATAGCCAGCATTAAATTCTGGGTTGTTGGGTTCTTTGCTCAGAGCCTTTTCAAAGCACTCCTTTGCTCTCTCATAGTACTTTTTGCCAAACTTTAATAGTGCCCACCCTTGCTCAGCATAGATTTCTGGAAGCTGAATCTTCAACTGAGCAGTACCTGAAAGTTTTTTGCAGCTGTTTTCCACTTGGCTTACATAATCTTGAGCTTCTTTGTATCTGGCCATGTGGTAATAGATCCAGGCATAGTTTCCCCAGGTAACAAGACTTTTCATGTCGATTTCATTTGGATAACGTTTTTGAACAAATTCTTCAGCTTTCTGGAGATTTTCCAGGGCTTCCTTGTTTGAGTGCTTTAGGTGACATACATAAGAGAGTAGATTGTAATTTCTGAGATTTTCATAAAATCCAATATCAATCAGATCAATTATTGATTCTTCTAGGTAATCGAGATCTACATCCTCCTTCAGCAAAGTCCATGTAAAATAACATTCTAGCTGCAGCAGGGACTTCTTCAAGGAATTATTGGAAATGGTACTAGAAGAAATCAAAGAAAAGATTACTTACACTCAATTTACTTTTTGCTACTCATGTTTTTAAACTGGGCATGATGGTACTTCAAAAGTAGGCAATACCTCACTTGGTGCCGCTAGTCAACAGTAGTTCAAGTAAGCCAAAGCTGTGGGGCGCCATAAGTCTAGAGAGCTCAGCAGTTCTTTCAGTAATTCTCTTTGCCAGGGGAACTGAGGGCACCTCTTACACAGCCAAAGAGCTGGTGGTCTAGATGCCATAGAGGAGGGCTGGTCTCTAGTGTAAGGTTGACACTCCCCTGGGCCTCAGAAATGTGTTACCCTGCTTGGAAAGTTTGCTGAAGCCCACCTAAAAGAGGTAATCAAATAAAAGTGGGATGCCCCCAGCTGCTCTTGTGTCTCTGGGCTTCTCCATGTGTGTGAGGATACAATATCAGGACCTTGTATGAGTCTGGCAGCAGCCAAGGCAGGGTATTTGTCGGGTTCCCCCATCTACCTGTCCCCATTTGTGGGTGTGCAGACAAGCTTTTATCATGTAGCCTATCAATGATACACCTTTACTCCATATTAGGCCCTTCCTTAAAGAAATATTGGCTTCTTGGTCAGATCCTCCTTTGTTAGAAAGACTGCTCTGTTCTCCATTTTGTAAAACCAGGAGGATCTACAAACCTGCACAGCGCTACATGCACTGCTGTGCCACTGCAATGTCACATAAAAAAAAAAAAAAAAAAAGACTTCAAAAGAGGAAATGTCTTTTGGGAGAAAAAGGATTGAGAGCAAAGACTGGAAAATTCTGAGGAGACAAGTCAAGGAGGAATTGGGAAGCAGGTATTGCTGGCTCTGGGACAAAGTGCAGGATGCTGGGGAAAACAAAACAACGTAAGTTCCCACCCAAACCACCTGGAGTATTACAGATACTAGAGAAAATAGGTATTTATAAATGCTGTTAATGTCTAAGTTTATCTTACTGACCTCTTTGCCCTTATCAAGTAATCTTCTCCAACTAACTGATTCTTGATTGGTATCAACAACCGTTCTTAATTAAAAAACTCTGTAGGAAATTACATTTTTTCTGGGATGAAGGGGAAGTGAGAGCAAGTTCCTGCTGTGAGCACTACCTTGTTATAAACCTTTGTCCCCTGGGGAACACCAAGGAAGAACAGATACTGGCTGCCAAATCAGCAAAAATAGTCCAGGAATAGCTTGAAGCATTTAAGTAGGCCCCTTCAAATCAAAATTGAAATGTATTGTTCAAATTGTGGCACTAAGGAGCATGACCTAGTGATGGGACTTGGTACGTCAGGTTGATGGCTTCACTTGATGACCTTGAAGGTCCTTCCCAACCTACATGATTCTGTGAAAATGAAATAAGTGATTATGCATTACCTGTTGTTTTGTTGCCTCAGCTGAGAACACAGAAAATTTCCATGGATGAAAACAACAGTGGAGAGTAATTTCATGAAAAGACATTTGTTGGAAATGAATGTCCCCCAAAAGGATTTGTGATGCAGATTAAATACAGTTTAGCTTAGTTCAATGCTTAGCTTGTGAGTGCAATTTCCTAGGTTCTCATAAACATCCTGGCTCTGCCCTATTTGAGTGTCTGTGTGTGCACGACAGTCCTCAGCAAATGTTATCACTTTTCTTTTGCTTCAGACTGCAATCCAGAACTGTTTGCTGGTCCTCGCAGCGATAGAGAAAGGAAAATAAATTCTCAGCTGCATCAGTGCCAACCACCCTTTTGGCTGGTCAGTGGCTGCTACTGCAGCCTGCATTTCATCCATGAACTGCCTGCACACAGCGTTCCTGATTGTCAGTTCCGAAAAATCAATAACGTTACAGCATCCAATGGAATCCTCATTTAATTTTCATTCCTCCAATAAATATTCTATAAAATATTTTCTGATGCTTCGGTTCTCCAAGTCCCTTACTGCTTTCTGTTATTCATATTATAAACTTACATTCCCATAGCATAAGAGCACAGCAAAAAAGCAGCATTCAGAGACTACGTTGCTCTCTTACCTCATGTTCTTCCTTCTTTTTCCTTGCTTTCCTTTCTCTGCCTGTTTGAAGGTAGCTTGGAAGCCAAAGTGCTCACTGTTGTTGTGACTTGCCTTTTATGTGCTCCAGCCCTTGTGCTGTGTGACTGAAATAACGGGAACCAGAAAGTGAAACCAAGCTCTCTCTCTGAATCTGCAGGAGGAAGTGCAGCTACTGCCAGCTGGGGAATAGAAACTTAGGAGTACCTCAGCAGCTTTTATCATCTTGATTAATTAAAGATTAATGAAAGGCAGTGTGGGGACACAACTGCTGGAAGCACAGCATTTATTTCTGTCCCTGGAGGTTTGAAATGGAGCAATCGTCATTCTTTTGAAAGTCCTTATATTGAAGTGAGAATTGATTATCAAATCTGTTTTGGAGAGGGAGGCATCTAAGAAATTGCACCTTGAACACCTGTGTGAAAACTGTGTTGGAAATGTAAAGCCCCTTCTGTTGAAATACAACCAGGAGGGAAAAAAAAGTCTACCAGCCTGGATACTTTCTCCCCTGAAAAATGAAGGTGCCTGTGCTATTATACAGTGAATATATTTTATATTGCCACACTTGCTTGTCTGAAAGTGTTGTCCAAACGCTTCCTGAACTCCGGCAGGCTCAGGGCCATGACCACTGCCCTGTGGAGCCTGTCCCAGTGCCCGACCACTCTCTGGGTGCAGAACCTTTCCCTAGCACCCAGCCTGACCCTCCCCTGTCCCAGCTCCGTGCCGTTCCCTCGGGTCCTGTCGCTGTCCCCAGAGAGCAGAGCTCAGCGCCTGCCCCTCCGCTCCCCTCATGAGGGAGCTGCAGGCCGCCATGAAGCCGCCCCCCGGCCTGCTCTGCTCTGGGCTGAACAAACCAAGGGCCCTCAGCTGCTCCTCATACGTGCCCCTCTGGACCCTTCCCCATCTTTGTAGCCCTCCTTTGGATGCTCTCTAATAGTTTTATGTCCCTATATTGTGGTGCCCAAAACTGCACACAGTGCTCTAGGTGAGGCCGCACCAGAGCAGAGCAGGACAATCCCTCCCCTCGGTGCTGCGTCTGAAGCACCCCAGGGTACAGCTGGCCCTTGTGGCTGCAGGGCACGCTGGTGACTCCTGTTCAACTTTCTGTCAACCAGAACCCCTAGATCTTTTTTCACAGGGATGCTCTCAAGCCTCTTGTCCCCCAGTCTATACATATAGCCAGGGTTGCCCTGTCCCAAATGCAGAATCCAGCACTTGGCTCTTGTTACCTTTCATGTGGTTAGTGATTGCCCAGCCCAGTAATTTGTGTTTGCAGATTACACTAAATTGGGAAATCTTAGTACACAGTTGAGTCCTGCATCCAGACTGTTCGTAAAAACACTGAAGAGAATTAGCCCTAAAATGGCGCCCTTCGGAACCCCACTAGTGACTGGATGCCAGCATGATGTGACCCCATTTACTAGAACCCTTTGAGCCTGACCTGTCATCCAATTGTGTTATCACATTATGTATTTATCTAGCTCTATGCTGGATATTTTGTCCAGAAGGATACTGTGAGAAACAGTATCAAAGGCTTTGATGAAATCCAGAAAGATATCAACTGGCTTCCTTTGGTCAACTAGGTAGTTGACCTTGTCATAAAAGGAAATTAAGTTTATTAAACAGAACTTTCCCCTTGTGAACTCGTGTTGGCTATGACCAATGACTGCATCGTGTTTGAAGTGTTTTTCAATAATGCGCAGAATAATCTCCATAATTTTACCAGGCACTGAAGGGAGACTGACAGGCCTGTAGTTGCCAGGGTCTTCTTTCTTGCCCTTTTTGAATACTGGGACAATATTTGTCAACTTCCAGTCAACTGGGACCTCTCCAGATTTCCAAGACCCTTGAAAAATAATTGAGAGAGGTCTTTCAATGCCATCAGCCAGCAATTTGAGTCCCCGAGCGTGAATCCCATCGGTCCCCATAGACGCATGTGTTCCCAGGTGGAGCAACAAATCCTGCACAAGGTCGGAGTTGGCTGTGAGTTTATCATTCCCCCAAGTCAAGGTCCTCCCACTCAGGTCTCCAGGGGTCCCAGGGCCCTTCACTGGCGTTGAAGACAGAGGCAAAGAATGTCTCTGCTTTGTCTATGTCCCTATTTGTGAGGTGACCATCCTCATCAAGTAACAGACCAATGTTATCTCTGGTCCTCCTTTTGCCGTTAACATACTTTAAAAAGCCCTTTTTTTTGTCCTACACACTACTGGCCAGCTTCAACTCTAATTGAGCTTTGTGCACAATTTTTTTCCCTACAATGGTGAATAGTATCTCAGTAGACCTCCCATGTCACTCGACCTTTCTTCCAGTGGCCATAGGTTTTCTTTTTCTGCCTAAGCTCTAGGAGATCCCTGCTCAGACAAGCTAACTTTCTGCCCCACCTGCTTGACTTCAGACATTTTGGAATTGCCTGCTCCAGTGCTTTTAAGAGGTGGTACTTAAAAAGTGACCAGCAGTGATGGACCCCGATGGCCTTTAAAAATGGAATCCTGGGGGACCTTACTAATTAGTTGCCTGAGCAGCCTGAAATCTTTCATGTGCTCCAGCCTTAATGCAATCCATTAGTTAGATTATGGGAACCAGAAAGTGAAAACAAGCTTCTGAATCTGGGAGAGGAGCTGCAAATACTGCCTGCTGGGAAATAGAGACTTAGGAGTCACTCATCATCTTTTATCATCTTGGCTTTATGTCATGCACTAAATTGTGTTGTGGAGCTCGTGGCAACAGCTGCTAAAAACTCAGAGCACTGACTTTGCTTAAATCCAAACGCAACTGTGATAAGGAGAGTATTTCAGGCTAGTATAACTTGACCTGGTTATCATGCGTAGGCTGGGTATCGGGGTCATTGCACCTCCCGCCTTCATGGCTCCTGGTACACATAATCTGCCTTTATGCCTGCAGCTTGGCCAGGAGATGGCTCTGCCTGATCAGCTGTGTTGAGCATGAGGGTGCGTGGTGCACTCAGCAGCCTGCAGGAAAGGCAGCACTTTAGTGGGTCCGACAGGACAGCAGCAGGGTTCAGCCCCAGCCGAGATCCAGCAGGCAGTGAAGCTGTGGTCAAGTTTGTCCTTTCACTGTCAGCCTGCCCCAGGTGCAGGTTTTGCCTGCCAACTGGATTATGCTGCAGGTCTGGTGGGAATATGACAGCTTTTTATTGGAACTAAAACAAATGAATCAGAATTGTCATAGACTAAAGGTGCTAAATTAAAGTATATGCACTATAAAAGGAAGTTTTATTAATATTCCATTGTAATACATCTTTTTCTATCACTTAGGATTAACTTCAGGATGGCTGGAAGAACAGAGCGATTCTCTTCCCACGGTACTGGCAATCCATAAACAGGAGTGCTGGTACACCTGTCCTCGAGATGTGTCTTCCCGCAGCAGCTGTAGGTCACGCTATCTGTGGCACTAAGCGGGAAAGTGGGAAAAGAGCTTGAGCACAGAAGGTTATCTGGAATTCAAAAAGGTGCAAATAAGATGGTGATAAAGCAGAAAGCATAGATAAACCAAGCTTTGACATCTTGGTTAGAAAGGGAGATAGTGATCTAATTGGTAATTATATGATATCCTCGTCAATTTGGGAAACTGTCCGTGCTGAAGGTTTTTTGTTAGATTCTGATAGTACCTTTGATAAGCTTAGTCCATGTATCAACAATGCTATGTAAATATAAAATGGCCTAGAGCTTCCGTGTTTGGAAGCACGATGCACAGAAATGCTGATTCTTGCTTCAATATCTGCACCAAATGACTTTGCTAAGAGTGAGCATGATGTTGCAAATTAAGTTGTCAAAAACTGGAAAATGAGAGCAACAAAGCAATACAGGGAGCTACAGGGATGTGAAACTGCAATCTTAAGTGTCCACAAGCATGTGCAGATATAGTCCACATGTGCAGAGGGGAATCAATCCAAAACTGCCTGTGAAATATCTGTGCACCCTGTACAATGCAGGAATTTTCCATCTGGAATGCAAAAATTTGCCCTAATGGTTTGTATTTTTACAGATTTAGTTACATCTATGTGCTTCAGTTTGACACAAATGCTTGTTGAATAAAGTAAGTGCAGAAACCGCTTGAACTAAAGTAAAGGTAGGAGAATATATGCAACGTCTTTCTGCAGCTGTCTTTTTAACTCTTTTGGCACAACACAAAAAAATCAGAAATATTTCTACAGTTCTGCTACTTTGGCTTCAAGGAAAGCTACAGAAGTTTTGATGAGAGCTGCATCTTTCAGAGAGAGCTGCATTGTTCAGCAGCAAATGCAAGAGATTCTTGGAAAACACATGCAGAAATGGGCTGGAAAGAACAACCGTGTTCCTATTTTTCATATTGCTTATTTTAATGTACTGTACATATACAAAAATAGGGAGTGTCTTTAAAAATATCTACTTGTTGTAGAGAGAAAACTCATGTCTGTATGTTTCCTTGTAGTTGAAATGGATACCTGCTGTGAAAGAATTCTCCCCCAGTGTAATTAGCTCAGCCAAATAATTGTCTGAGCTGCGGTGTTCATTATTAAAATCATGTGTATGAAGTGTGCCATTGTAAACATTTGTATCGCTTTAAATATCTAGTATCAGTTTAGCCGAGTTTAGCATGCCATTACTACGTCTGAGAGCAGCACTTGTGGCATTTTATAATCTAGGTTTTCCTCTGGAGGGAAGAGTACCCTGTAATTAATTTTGCAGAAAACCCAGGTGAATCACTGAGCAATATTTTTGCTACCCAACTTCTTTAAAACAAAACATGACCTTAAGAAATGAGATCTAGGAATCCAAAGGGTTGCAGAACATCACTTTCACTGAGTGCACAGGACACCTTGACATATCAAAACAAGCGGATGCTATGGTGCTGAAGGGCCTGAGATAGCTCTTCTAACATATTTCCCCAAAGGCAGTTCATTTGTGGTCTTATCACTTTCACTGCTGGGAAAGATGAAATAAAAGCATATAAACTTTTTAAAAGAGCCTTTGAGACTCCACATTAGTATTACTTTGTGGTATTCTGTTTCTACATGTCAGACATTTTACGCTTGCACTTCTTATAGCACTTTTTATCTGATAGTTTACCCTGTAAACTAACTGAATTCCAAAACATCCCTGTAAAGCGGGAAAATCATATTTATAAAGATATCCACAGGTGTGGTGGAAGTAAAGGGGATGTGTAACTGATCCCATAAAGCTGTGAACTTCCAGTTCCAAAGGCACAGGTCTCCAGGTGTCCACTACTGGAGAGACAGACAGAGGGAGATGGAAACATATGTTGCACAGGAGGTAATGATTCCCTCAGACTTAAATCCTACAGAGGTGCCTAAACTGCAGTCATCACTGGTACTGCAGTTCACAAAGATACACCCAAGCCCAAGTTTTAACCTCATTAAGTAAAAATGAGACGTTAATCAGTTTGCTGGGTAGAAGAACTTTATCCTTTCTCATGGAAAGCCACAGAACTACTGCTCTCAAACCGACGTGCTGACTGAGTTAGCTCTGCATTTTCTTTTTCCTGCACATGGAGCGCACACAGGAGCATCACAAGTGCATGCAGTGTGGGGGGACCTGGCCTCCTACGTGGTGTTGCGTGACCCCACGTAGAGCTTGTAGAGCAGGAAAAGGACCGACATACAGGACTGTGTAGAGCCTGATTGCCTAGTGGTGTCAAACAGTCTTGTTCACAGTCTTGTTAAAAGGCGTGCTCTCCAGCTGCTCAGCCACACCCAGGCCCTGCGGCCCTGCCTTGCCATACGAACTTCTCTGCCTCGCAGCCCCTCCAATTCATCACTAGCTGTGACCTCACAACTTGGGAGAAGAAAACTGAGGATGACGTTAAGGAGAGTGACTTCTGAAAATGAAAACATCTATGAAAGTCTTAATGCTCTAGAAAAAAAAAAAAGTTTATTTTCTTGACATATTACTGCCCTACTATTGTGTATTTCAGGTTTCGGTATTATTCTGAGGATATTACTGTGTACCAAGTAATATGAATATTTATATTTCAGGATTGAATTTGGTCCAAGTTTTTGCAAGCGTGGCCACACATCGCCTGACACAGGCACTCTGCTCTGTGAAACCATAGATTATCAAGCACAGTGCCAACTAACTGCCTCAGAGTGTGGGCACAGACCAGGTTCGTGGGAGGAAGTGGTGGCAGCGCTGCTGGAAGTGTGCACCTGCATGTAATTTAAGCCTGTTTGTATTAGATTTGATGTACTTAGTTTATGCTCAGCAATGATGGATAGATGATTTCTTTTTGTGTGTGCACAGCGCTTGTCGACAACGTCTCATAGTCCTTCGGAATGACCCGCTCGCCCTTCGTGGCGCTCAGTGCGGTTACGCCCGGGCTCTGAGGGGTCAATCGGTGCAGCAAGCAGAACTGCGAGGACTAATGTCTCAGTCAGATGACGAGCAGGTGCTGGAGCGCAGGAAACAAAAACAACAAGGGGCCAAAACACTGAGAAACGGCGCTCGGTGGGGCGGGCCGGGCGGCCGGCCGCTGCCGATAGGCCGCGCCGCATCGCCTGAGCGCCGCCGCCACCCAGCGCCCTCCTCCCGCCGCGCTCCGCCGGCCGGGGAGCGGGGGGCCGCGGGGGGCCGCGGCCGGGCGGAGGGGGGCGGCGGCGGGGCTGCGGGACGCGGCGGGGGCAGCGCCCTGCCCGCCGGGCTCGGCCGCGCTCCCTCAGCCCCTCGGGGCCGGACGACGCCCGTCAGGAGGGCGGCCGCCCCCGCCCCGTCACGCGGTGCCGTGCCGGCCGCGGGGCTCGGCGGAGGCGGAACATAAGCCGGCGGCGGGAGAGCCGTGCTCAGCTCCGAGCCGTGCCGAGCCGTGCCGAGCCGTGCCAGGCCAGGATGCGGGGCTTGGTGCTCGCCGCCCTCCTCCTCCACAGCGCCGTTGTTTCGGGCGCGTTCGCCGGCGGGCGGAGAAACGTGGACCCCGAGACCAACATGAACATCGTGAGTCGCTGGGGGGCACGGGGAGCCCGGCGGTGCCAGAGCCGGGCCTGACGGGGTGTTTAGTGTCACCTAGAGCACGTTTTGGGGCTTCAGACTGCTCAGTCAGCCTAAGGTTAATGGAATTCGAATGGAATTTAGTCTTAAAATCGCTTTGGAACGTTGATGTCGCTGTTAACTATTGAAGATTTGGCTAAGAGAAATAGCGTGGTTTGTGTAAGTGCCCCTCTCCTCCTTGCCCGGCAGCCTGCCAGTAGAATTCTAGTCGTGTCTTGCATTTCTGACATTTTCTCAAAGCGTAACTCGAGTCAAAAACAAATAGCAAGTTCATTGGCCTAGTGGAGTTACAGATGGAAGAAGTGAAATTAATGTAAAGCTTGAGACATAAGAGATGGGGGATGCATCTGTTAATGAAATTACAGTATTAAAACAAGTGTCGTGGTTTTATTATTTTCTTCTTTGGCTTGTCAGGAAGTTCAGTTAAAAGCTGTGCAATACACGGAAGATTTTAGGAGAATGCTGAGTAAGAAATGGCACACAAAACTGCAGGTGTAGGCAGCAATATCGGTGGCTCATGCGTGTGAGGATTGTGATCTTAGTGTTTTAAAGCAGCTCCGTTAGTGGATTTGTTTCAGCACATTGCCTAAATGTTACGCAGAGGACATGATGACACTAATGCAGTCATCAATTTTGTGTATAAATCTGAAATGTCTTTGAGGAAGTCTTCTCCTTCAGAAGAGAGATGAACTCTGCATGGAATCATAGAACCACGCAATACCCCGAATTGGAAGGGACTCACAAGGATCACAGAGTCCAACTCGTGGCTTCGCACAGGACCACCCAAAAATCAGGCTGTGTATCTGAGAGCATTGTCCAAATGCTTCTTGAGCTCTGGCAGATTTGGTGCCGTGACCACTGCCCTGGGGAGCCCGTTCCAGTGCCCAAACAGGGTTATTCCCTCCTTCTCATCCCTCAGTATGCCACTGTGATACCAAATGTTGTGAGCACTTGGTTGTTATTGGAAGATACTAATCTTCCTGGGAACAAATTTCATTTTTTGCCTACCATTTCTATCTCAGTGTTTTGTCCTGTCACCATAATCTCCTTTTCAATTTTGCAATCTCCTTTATCATTGGCAGTGGTGCTCAGGTAACTAACCTGACAGATATGGATGGGGACAGGTTAGGGAGTTCTCCTAGGTTAAAGTTTGTGCTCTGACTAGTTCCTATCCAGGGTAAATTGCAGGAGAGAACCTGTCTGCATTGAATAGATGAATGGTTATGGCACATTCCCACCACATCCTTTGATTTCACTTTGATGTCTGTGAAAGGAACGCAGAGTACTTTGAACATGTTAATGAGTGAAGGAGGCTGAGAGTCTTGACTTCAGGGTGATTTCTTTTCTTTCTTCAGAGTCAAATTATTATCTTCAGAGGATATCCTAGTGAGGAGTATGAAGTGACAACAGAAGATGGCTATATCCTTTCCATTAACAGAATTCCTTATGGAAGAAAAGGTCGAGGGTGGAGCAAAGGTAAGGTTGATTTCTGCTTGGAAAAATGGAAAGTCATGAAAAAACTCTCCTTCATTTACAGAATTTCTGTTCCTATAATAACCCAGAAAAATTAAAGACTATAACTTGTGCAGTTAGGTGACTGGTGAATGTTATGACCAGAATAATTCAGGCACATGTAGAGCGACTTGAGTAAAAGAAGAGAGAAGGAGTTAGAAAACGATATTTTTCTAGTGCTCCCATTTTGTGACATTAATACACACCCCTTAGTGTTTGATTTTGTTTGCAGGGCTGAGGGGCATCAAATTTCTAGTAAGTGCAAAATAAGGGTTAAGATATTTTTTTTTTAAAGTAACAAAGTATCTTAAAAAGAGATTGATTATACCATTGTTGCATTGTTTCAAAACGTATTTAAATACACCTTTTCATTAAAAAAGAAGTTTGTTTAAAATGCCTGAGAGCTTTCAGAAGTAAGGGCAGTTAGTATGCCTCTTTTCATGAAATATAAGTAAAGTATAAGAGTTCTCACTGGAATGTTCACAAAATAATTACTGCCTGATTTCTGGAAAAAAAAAATTTGCTTTGTTAATTACAACCTTTGAAGTTGCCCTTACAGTAAGTTACAAGCTAGAGCAATGCTGTCTACTGTTGTGGTGTCATTTTGTACACAGTACACGGCTGGTTAAATAGATAAAATACTATAATAAGAGAAAACCCCCTGAGAGCATCTGGAGGACAATACTTTTAAAAATATATTGCAAAGTAGGATATGTAACAGGTTGTTGGCAGCAGTCAGCCCAGATGAGGTTGTTTTATGTCTGTGATTTGATGGGGGAACTGGAAGGGGAATTGGCATATGCCACCAGACCACTGTCACAAGCTGTAGGAAATACTGAAAAAGATGACATAAAACCATTGAAGGGATGCAGGGGGTGTTCAGGTATTGAGATGGCAGAGGGGAAGTGTAAAGGGAATGTAAGCTGAGACTTACAAGCATGATACAGGCAAAGGTTTTTGCAAGGACTGAAGGATGGAATGCTTTAAAAATGAGATAAATGTATTTGGAAGAAGAGAGATGGATGGCCTTTGGCTTGCTGTCATCTTGCACTGCATACAGAAATAGCAGTACATCTGAACAGCAGTCGCAGAATTTGGTATCATGTCACCACCCATTATAAAAGATCTTACCAACAATTCCATGCATGCAACAGCAGCCACTTTATATAGGAGCTGTACATGTCCTAAAGACTACCTCAGAACCTTTGAGAGGTAAAAACATGGCACTCAAAGCTATGCCCTATAGCCTTGGGTGCGAACAAGACCCGTGGAAAAATCCTCTCCTCTGCCAAAGGCCAAGCAGCAGTCTTTCCGACCTTAACTATTGGTTTGGCATGAGCGAGGGTGTTTGCACTACATGCTGCCACTCACAAGGTTGGTGTGTAAAGATCGGTATGGACGAGGCCAGTCAAATCTGGCAGGTGTCTTTGTCCTTAAAAATTTCAGAGAAGCCACAGGAAAAAGACTGCCTTTGAACATGCTGATTTTGTCAAATCCTTCATCTATGACATAAGCAAACAGAAGTTTCCTGACTTGTGGGAATTCTCCACATTCCCCTTGCCACACCCTCGACCCCAAGTTCATGTTTTGCAAAGTGCCTTAATTTTAAAAACAAGGATTACTGAGCACATTTGGGGAAGTATGATCTCCTAGAAGAATGAAGATTTCAAAGTTCATGTTGATCTTAAGTTTTTATAGACTTGGTATCTTTTCCCAGAAAGATACCAATGTTGTGTTACTGCTGACTTAGCGTATGTATGCCGTAATTCTTTTGCAATACCTGCTTAATGTGAATAGGATCCCTTGGAGTTACGTATCACATGATGTTTTGGAACAAGACCTATAGTTCCTCAGCTCAAAAAAAATGGAAAAATGACTAGATCCTAAAAGCAAAAAATCAGTGACTTTCTCATTTTTAATAGGAATTAGTTTTAACTGTCTTAATGAAAGATGTTGTTGATGAAACACTAAACAAGAACATGATGGTAAGAATGAAAGGGATTAAATTGGGAAATATATTTTCCGTTTAGATCTGGGTTGTGTGTGATGAGAACAAAATATTATATACACGAAAGGGTGGTTTAAGTCCTTACTCTCTTTATTCGCTTTAGGTTTTTTTTGGATTAGAGGTGATACAAAATTGTTATTGTCCAAGTCAGTTTGCCTTGTGATGATACGAGTCATGTGCTTGGTGAAGTGAAAAGGGAACTGGCAGAAATTCAGAAATTGGTGGTGAATAGGAGGACAGTTAAAGCATTAAAGGATTTAGGCAGTTTCTTCTTTCTGTGTTACAAAACACGCGAGTAGTGGTTTGAGGAGAGCTGCTTCTTCAAAAAAGAAGAAGTTGGTTGGCCTGAGTTTAGTAAAAGGGAAGAAAGTATAAAGCAAAAGTGATCATTACAGAAAACAAATTTAATGTTAGGCTCAAAAATCACGCACTCTGTTCATAAAGCAATGCCACAATTCATAAATGTTCATAAATCATTTACCACAGTGCACTAAAAAATAGTGTTGAATTATACTGTCTCTTGTGCTAGTCTGACACTGCCGGAAACTTGCTGTGATTCCATGGACAGTGCACTACAATTTTATTTTTTTATTTTTTAACAAAGTGGGAAAAGCAGGCACCAAAAAGTTTCATTGTCACAGCTATAAAGGCTGCCAGCAGGGAGGAATCTTGTGAATTTGGATTTATGGAACCCACGGCAAACTCTTATGGCCATGACATAGAATATAGGGTCTAGTTGTGATTTGGATGTTTTTGCTGAAAGATCTAAGTCCACTTTAGTAAACTGACTCAATGTTTTCTCCATTGAAATTGTAGTAGAATGATCCCTCACTGGAGGAGGTAAATTCCTGAGTAATTTCTGTCATTGAGCTAAAATTACCACGTATCAGATTTCAGTTATTAATGCGGGGAAAATGTCACCTTTAATACTGCATGATCTCGAGGTAGGTCTTTAGAATTTTTGAAGTTCGTTTTCCTCCTGAAGGATTATATGTCATTTTATCTTCCTTCAGCAGGAGCCTTCCATTTTTTAATCTGTATTCCAAATAAAGGTTTCATTTCTCTTTTTGCAGTAGGAGAGTGAGGAGAGAACCTTCCTAAATTTCATGTGGGTCTTCACTGTGGTTCTTTTAACTACTTAAGCCAAGGGAAGAAAGGCCTTTGGAACATGGGGTTCCTTGTTGTCTATCCACGCTGCTTTTCAGGTTCTGCCAGAGCTTTGCTAACAGAATGGTGTTGGACAGAGATAATGTTGGTACTGCTAACCTTAGTAGATTAAATCAAGTAGATTAGATATTCAAATCTGAAGCAGACGTAACTCACCTGAATTTCTCTCAGGCGTTCAATTCCAGATGAACAGGAAGCTATAATAAATGCGTTGTTTTTCAGGTCCAAGGCCTGCTGTGTTTCTGCAGCACGGTTTACTTGCTGATGGCAGCAACTGGATCACAAACTTGGATTACAATAGCCTTGGCTTTATGCTGGCAGACGCTGGCTATGATGTATGGCTGGGAAACAGCAGAGGGAACACCTGGTCCAGGAAGCATATACACTTCACAGTGAAGCAGGAAGAATTCTGGGTTTTCAGGTATGCTCATCTTTGTAGGGAAGCTTCACGTGCTGTTTGTGAGCACGCTTCTCTTCCTGTCTTTGCTCATCATCTCAGTTCAGTCACGATGTGAATGTACAAGATACTTTCTGGTTACGTGTGCTGTCACATACGTAGGGGTAGCAAAGGGGAGCTTTATAGTCAGTATGGTGTCCTGAGACAGCTTTCATAGATGGTCAGTAGAACAGTAATTGCTTTCAGCAGTGCTTGATGTGTCGACTTAATCACCAGGGTGTACTGCTTCATCCAAAGGCAGGTGTGCTTTATGTCCAGACAAGTGATCTTCAGTGCAATAAAGTTCCATGCAGCTGTAACACACTGATAATTTTATCTTTGCTTTGTAGCTTTGATGAAATGGCTAAATATGACATTCCAGCCTCGGTGGACTTCATTTTGAAGAAAACTGGCCAGGAACAAGTATTTTACGTTGGCCATTCCCAGGGCACCACCATGGGTATGTGAAGAGATGCATTCATTAGAACATGCTGTAGTTGAAATGGTATCAAGTTCTATATGTGTGGGTTAATGATGAAAAGAATAGAACTTCAGAAATCTACTGCTTCTGTTTTTCAACTGGTTTCTGAAATATTCATCAACATTAAAAATAAAAGAATTAACTTCTTTGTGCTTGCTTAAAGTGGGAAGCTGTTGAAATGAAAAATTGAAGTCACAGATAGCTATCAGTACAGTTTCTGTTAAATACTTCGAGCTACACATAATAATCTAGAATCATTATGTATGTGTAGAATAGAAATTGTCATTTACTATATGTAAGGTCTGCATCAGGTGCTTTTAGACCTGCAAACAGAAAGAACAAGAATAGTGTTGGATTAGTTAGCATGGACTTGTTTTTCAGAAGAAAATAAATCATCTTGATATGCCTAGTTTAATTTGTGTTCTGTAGTAACTAGATTAATTTGGAATATCTAAACTGGTCCTAGAGACAACAGTCAATCTATTAATCTAAAAATCATTTTGCACATAACATCTTAAATTTTGTAGAATCACCAAATAAAATTCTTATATATCTTGTGTCAGTGATGAGGTTTGCTAATTATTCTCATATTGTTCACAGCTTTCATTGCTTTTTCAACTTTGCCACAGCTGGCTAAGAAAATCAAAATGTTCTTTGCCTTGGCACCAGTAGCTACAGTCAAGTTTGCTACTAGCCCTCTGACAAAACTGGGAGTGTTTCCTGAGCTGCTTCTCAAGGTTTGTGTTTGAATGTATAAATTTTAAGGCGAATGAAGGGCGTCCCTCTCTGGTTGAAAACAGCATAGCAAATAATGGTAATAGCTGTGGATTAGAGATTAACATGTCCCACAAGAACGCTGGGCCAGTTTTTCCAGCATAATGCTATGGAAGTCAGCAGTGGTTTCTCTGGTTTTACTACTGTCTAATGAGACAATTTGCATCCGTGTCAAGTAGTACTTTACAAGCACAACTTAATAGGTGGAATAAAGTTATGTTTTTTCAGTTACAAATTTCTAGAATTCAGGCTACAGAAATCACACATTTACTTAAATAGTTGGTCTGTTTTAGAAGAGTCACGTGTTAGCTTTATATAGAATTCTTTTTGAATTGTCGTGAACTTTAACAGATTTATTTCAGATTTATTTTTATTTGATATTGGAAGAGGATCCACCAGAGCGTGATTAAGTGTAGCAGCTTTATTTAGATGCTATGAATCATTCTCTGAATGAGTTTACCTTTCACCATTAACAGCAAGGGGAACGTAGGCAGATTGGCAGGCTGCAATAAGTGCCTGGAGTCAGACATTGTGAACATCCTGCTGTGTGTCACTTTTAACACTAGCATTTCTTTACACCACCCACGGTGCTTTCCACACAGACCTGTTTGTCCTATGAGATAAACCCTTCCCTGATGTACCTTGTACAGATTTAATGCATGTCCTTGTGCATTATTTGTTCCGCTCTCCAAAGGGAGTTAACAGAAAAGCGGTGCTAACAATTGTGATCTCCTGTTGCTTTTGTAATGAGCTTTGTCTGATGAGGATGGTAGCTGATCAGTGCCTTGTGGCATGGTCATGTTGTGCCGGGGAACTTGATTCTCACGATGACTTGCAAAAAAACTGCAGTGTACAAGTGTATGGCAGCCTGGGGGTCAGTCATATCCTTGAAGAGCTGTCACTTTCTACGGAAGTGCTCAGTCGGCTGTTTTCAAATCCTTAGCTGTTTTTAAAAATACCCACCAAAAGGAAGTGGCCACCACAGCTCATGCATCTGGTTTTTCTTCCATGGTTTGAAGAGAGGAAGTTGCAAGTACAGAGCCATTTACCAGCAGGTGCAGCTTAGAATATTTTAACCTTAAACAATTCTGATGACAAGAAGCTCTACAGTACTCCTATAAAATACTGAATTTAAAACTGAGATTAGCTTTGAAATTCTTGAGTGATTGCCCCAGTTCCCACATACTTTTTGTGGGCGGTAATTGACTGCATCATTTGTAGCAGAAGCACTAACCCTGACCTTCCCATTGGACTGTAAACAAAGGTTGATAAGGGAATACGTCATATGAAAATAACTTACCTATCACCACTGCAAATGGAAGCAACTACCTGAAGAATGCTGTAGTATGAAAAGTAAAACCAAGTGATTCTATGCAATTACATGTTTGTCCTATGTGTCTGTTATTTTGCAGGACATGTTTGGAAAGAAACAATTCCTTCCTCAGAATTTTTGGCTGAAGTGGCTTGCTACCCATGTTTGCACCCACAGAATACTCGATGACCTTTGTGGCAACATATTCTTTCTTCTGTGTGGCTTTAATGAGAGAAACTTGAATATGGTGTGTTTTGGTGACTTTGATAGTTAAGTTATTGTGAACTCTTAATGCAGTATTGGCTGTATGATTGTACTGATGGTTCTTTATATGTAATTAGAAAAAAAAAGCCTTCTTCATTATACTGAGTTAGGATGAATATCTTTCCTTGATGTAGATGTAGTTGCCCGGTTGGAATGGATAGAATTAACCTTCAAAAAAGATACTAGAAAACTAAAATTAATTTAGATCTGTTGGAGCAGTGTTTTGTGCGTCTGTCAACAGAACTGCTGAAGTTTTTTGGTCTCTTGGTGGGCATATAAAATTGCTTTCTCTGGGAGCAGCTTCTGTCCCTGCTGATACCTTTATTTGTGGTCCTAGTTCGAGAGGACTCGTCCATAGGAATTTCTTTGTTCAATTGTTCTGTTGTCTAAAAGCTAGTTAACAGCAATTGGCATGAGACTGCTCTTTTTTTTTTTTTTTTTTTTTAAATGATGATGCTTAGTGTTTCTATGTCCCTGAAATCAGTAGAAGCTGGTATCAGCTTACCCACAGGTAGAAGAAGGCTGAGGATTTTTTTAATTGCAGTGAGATGGAATTAGCATTTTTTTTTTAACTATTCACTGTGTGCAAAAAAAAAAAATATATATATATTTTACATCAATGTGATAGTACTTTTTTTAATATATTTTTTCTTGCCCAGCGCGTAGAGTTTTCATGGTTTTGTGTATCTTCTTTTTTTTTTTTTTTCTGTCAGGATTTAAGTTTCCCCTGGGTATCATGTACTTTTAAAGTCAGGGTGTATGAAGTTTTGAATCACTGTGAACTGACAACTTCTAGTTTAGATGTAGAGTAGGGTCTAGGTTTCTGTGGAGGTCCATCTAAATATTGTTTACTATGTTCCCAATTCTTAAAATATTAGCACTTTTAAAAAGATAGTCCTTAAGTATTTTTTATATATTTAGAATGTCATTGTTAGATTTAAAATTCATATTTAAATTTCTGCAGTTAATTGTAAGCAATCCCCAAAACATTAGAACCTTTTACCTCATCTGTATGTGTGGCACCAGTTAACTTCTTTTTCAGAACAGTTTTAAGAGGAATGGAAAATTTTCTGTTAGTTGTTCAAGAAGCAAAAATGGGTAGAACTGTTGCACTATGAGGAGTAAACCACGTTAATTATCTTGTTGCAGAGCCGTGTGGATGTGTATTCAACACATTGCCCTGCGGGAACGTCTGTACAGAACATGATCCACTGGACCCAGGTAAGCTCCATAATCTCAGATGTCCGTGACTCTTATCTTGTTTGTAGAATGACATCTCTGATATTTACATGGAATAAAATGTCAAAATACATATCTAGTGTAGCCCAAATGAAATTCTGGAACTGCTAATTGTCAGAGTGGCAGCTGTTCACTGCAGCTGCTTTGATTATACTGACCTTACGGTTGGCTCACCTCTTTCCTATTTCTTTGAATAAATGCTAACTTTAAGTACTTCAGGAAAAAAAAAAAGCGGAATAACTTAACTCAGAGAGATGCTGTAACAAGTATTTGTTCCCCTTTCAGCAGACCTCTTTCTCATTGTATTTTTAGCCAGAGAAAAGTAGCAGGCTTTCTATTTTCTGTTTGGCTTCATTTTGTATTTTATTAGTATATTGTGAACTTTACCTCGATACACAATTATTTTATGCTTGTGATGCTACCGTGCCTGAGGCTTGCTCAAAAGGCACATCTATATGCTGGCAAATAAGGGGAGCCATGAAAGCAGTCATCAGCGCTCCTTGTGATCTTATAGTGGAACTTGTTCATCCATTCGGAAACAATCTGTTGTGCTGTACGTAGCTGTTTAAGTGTTGGCTGAGAGGACATTTATGTGGATCTCTTTTTCCCTATTTTCCCAAATCCCTGCTACATGGACTGCTATTTCAGGGAAAAAAAAAAGTAGGTGGTGAATTATACAGAGTAGTATTTATAAGAAAACTCAGTTGCTGTGTTCTTATATATTTAGACAGCTATGTAAATATTGCAGAAGTAAACATGAAGCTGACGCATTCTGGATCTGGATTTGGATTCTGGAAATTGTTTTCCTTAGTGTTTCCTACTGTTGTTATGAAAGAGCGTGGAATCTTAAGGGATGTGACATGGTCTGATGGTACTGAATGTTAATGTTTCCCGCTCCCGTGATGCTGGTAAAGCAGTGATACTTCTTATGCTAGTAGTTGGCATTTCAGTGGTTCTTGTGTCAATTGCCTTCGCCAGTTCTCCAGCTGACATAGGTTTTTTTGCTCCTTCGATAAAAGTGTTCTGTTTTTTCTTTGTGTGTGAATATTTGTTCATTTCTAGGCTGTGAAGTCTGGGGAACTCAAAGCTTATGACTGGGGAAGCAAGGCTGCAAATATGGCTCACTACAACCAGGTAGACATCTTTTGTGGATCTGTTAAAATTTTTGAGTGACACACAAGAAAGTTGGGCACTTCTCTGAGTGTTGTATTTTTACTACGTGCATAAAGGACCATGAAGCTCTGAGGTAGTCCTAAATGTGGAGTCCGTGCTCAGATACAAAGTTGTGTGGTGGCACAGTGTTTCTTGAGGGTGATCCTTTTGCTAAGATTTAGTTCAGGTCCTGTCTGCCTAGGTCATGAGGTCCCAGTGCACTTCTCACAAGAAGGAACATACTGTCAATTCATGTGTATTGCTTATCTTCATCTTGCTTAATCTCCACCTGTGTTTGTTTCTAAATTGCTGAGTGCAGTACTAAAAATATTTTGCCCCTTGTCACTTTAGCGACAGGGAAATACTGCTGTATCTTCCTTTCAGAGGTGGAATCGTTCTTAGTGTTTGATTAGGGGTTAGAAATACCTAAATGCGATGCATTCTCTGAGAGCTCCCACTACACAGTAGTCCTTCCTGCTATCTTGTAAACTCACCAAGCCACATCTTTACTGCTGTGCACACTACAATATTGCAGGACTCTTTGGAATTACATTTTTTTCTTGAAAGTCAGGACTCTATCTACATCTCTGGTTGTCCAAGAGCAAAAGAAAAAATCAGAATCTAACACATTCTTCTCGCAGTTGCTAGTATACTGCACTGCAGTTTAGTACCATGCTAGAGAGTTGTTCTTTCTAACGCTTTTGTTTTCACTTTTTCACTCCTCAGTCTACTCCCCCTTTCTACAAAGTAAAGGAGATGACTGTACCAACTGCCGTGTGGACTGGTGGACAGGACTGGCTGGCGGACCCAAAGGATGTTGCTATGCTGCTCACTCAGATCACAAACTTGGTTTACCACAAAAACATTCCAGAATGGGAACACCTGGATTTCATCTGGGGCCTTGATGCACCTTACCGCATGTATAATGAAATAATTAACATGATGAGGAAATATGTCTAAACCCGCATGGTGTTTCAGAGTATTAGTTCATCAGAAGTTATTTTTTTCTGAAGCATATGCTTTTCTGGCAGTAATGCTACATTGCTTATTTATGATGCATTTCTGAAATGCCAGCGATGACTACTGAATTGGATTTGTATGTGATTTGTTTTTCTCAGCATTATTTCTCTCTCCTGCACAAATCCTCAGTATAGCCTGCTGATTTTGCACACAGCGGCTTGGTATCCCCAAAAAAACCAGCAGTGTGACTTTGCACAAAAGCAGTATTTCATGTGCATATAGATTTAGTGACATGTCTGAAAGACAAGCTAGTCCACTGAGCACCTCAGGTGCTTGACAATAAAACTGGTTTGCTCTGCATAAAGCACTGCCATTTCTCAGTACATTGCTATTTCTGAGTACCTTTCAGAAGTATGCCTTGTACTGCAGTGACCCTATTTGGTGCTGGTACTTTAAAAAGCACTTAGTGACTTCCTGCTGCATTATTTTAGCCATCACTCGCAGGCTAGCTACATCAGATTGCTTTTTTTTTTTTTTTTCAACATTGCGCAGAAGAGTTGTCTTGAAGCCAGAGAAGATCACCACTTTCAGTTGAAACCTCCTGTTTTGGAACTGATTCATTACTGCATTTTTCTTGATTTCAGCAGTATCCTTGAAGCCTTTCGTGTTCCACATGACAACTGTGGATAAGGATCATTATTTTCCCTTGAAGATTTCTGGAACAAGAGAAGCAGTTAAAAGAAATACCACTTCTTGTTAGCTTTGTCAATAGGTTGCGACTTTCAAGGATTATAACATAACATACTTGTGTTTTGTTTGCACTGACCACTAGAAAACAAGCTCCCCCCAGTATACTACTGGCCAGGGAAGGGCCAATGCTTGTTCTATAGCTTGAGTGACTTAATTTGCATGGACTCTTCCCGTTAATCTTCTGCTGGTTTGCAGATCTGTTTACTTTTTAGCTGCTTATATGGTGCTTGCCACCATTGTGTTCACCATACAATAACCTGGAGAAGCCTAGCAGTATTTATGGCAATTTTCATTTGTCTCAGCTTCTACTTTAGAATGGGGCTAAGCCCCCATTTAATGGGGGAAGAGGATTCACATCTGCTTTAGGGGCCTGGCTTTGAAGCCATAACCTTCTCTGATGTAGGTGCCTTGCTCTCTCCATTGACTGCACAGAGGACTTCGGCTCCTCTGAATTGCACGTAAGTTCAATGCCTAACGTAGGTGTATGAACAATCTCCGGAGTCAGTTGCCTCAGTCCAGATGAAAATTTCTGTGCCAGAGGTGGAGTTCAATCCAGACCTCTGTTAGTAATCCTAACAGGAACAAAAGACTTTTCTATATGTCATAGAAAATAGTACAGTTTAAACTGTGGCAGCCTTTTTTTGTAAGAGAAAAATGCATAAGCCATAATTTTTTTTTTTCTTTTTAAACTCCTAATTCAGACTCAGGGAGTCCTCAGGCATTGTTAAAGGAAAAAGTGGTTCATGGTATTGCAGATGTGATTCCTAGCAGGACCTTTAAGTTTGCTTTATAGCAGTCATATTTGCTCCATATTGCTATGCTGGAAGGAAGACTGTAAGAATCCAAAGCGGCTAACTTTGCAGTTGTGATGGTATGTGATACAGCAAGAGCCACGTGCATCATGTTTATTAAGCTTGAGGTATTTCAATAAATGTGAGAGACCTGGTTGGAGTTTGGAGTGATGTGCTCTGTTTCACTTCTTGTTTCATGAATGCATGTGAGTCTTTGGGACAAAGTCCAGAGAGCCAAGTCTATTTTTCACAACTATTCATCCGTAGAACAAGTACAATAAAAAAATAAAATGGGATTTTACTTGGCGATTTTACTTCTTTCCTGAAAGAAGCTTTGCCTAAACCTCAAAGGCCACTTGTTTTGTTTCAAAAGATTTTTCTGAGACTTCTAGGTAAGGTACAAACTATAAGTAACTGCTCACAAGACTGAGGCATTTTCTAAGCCTCCAGGTGAATGGTTCCATTCAAACTACTGACACAGTGGAAAGCTGCTTGGGTCACATTCTTAAACCTTGGGTAATTACTGACTGTCTAGTAATCTCATAAATAGCATGTCTCATAAATAAATCTCATAAATAACATTGTATGGTAGGGAACTAATCTTTTCCGTCATGAATTTGGTGTGAACCCCCAGCTTTTGACCTTTTTCATCTTCACTAATAAACACTCTCAGGCCATACCTTTCTGTTCATTCTAAATACAGTAGATGCACAATTAAGATAGCGGCCTGTATTAAATCTTGTTGCCAGCTTTGTCAGCTGCTGAACCCCCTGTGTGCCTGGAAATATACCCAGAACAGCAGAAGCTTTATGCAAAAATCGTTATGGAGCTTCTCTGCTTTGCTGGAGCAGGGATGGATATGGGAATTAGAGCTGCTGTGCTGTCCCTGGCCTGCTATGTATGAGCACTGTATGACATAAAATTGGAGAGGCATCAGTGGAAAGAAGTGTGCAAAATAACGCATTCTGAATGTGGAGTAGAACAGCAAGATGCTTGATCTAATAAGGAGCAGTGGTGTAATCAAACTAAGCTACGAGACAGTAGCCCCATGCAGCTGGTGGGTTGTCAGACTCAGACCTGTCAGCATCTGAAGCAAACGCACAGTCCAGGGTGTTCACTCATGGATCTACAGCACAGACAGGGCACCTGTTTTTGCCCATGAGTTGTGAGTAGAACCTAAACAGGACTTTGAATATACATTCAGACTTCATCTCACACAGAAGGCCTGATGATAGTAGGGTGCACGTACAGTAGTGGTGGATACTGATTGGTGTTCTAGCTCAATGCAGGGCCTTTTAATGGTATGTAGTGATTTGGTATCTGGTGATAACACTGGCAAAAGTTCATACATCAGCTCCATCAATGTGGAAGTGGGGCAGCATAGAACGTGGTGGTAAAACAGCCCTACTCCAATGGGGCCCCATAAGCAAAACAGTTTAATCAGCTTGGGAACAAACTAGTTTTGTATAAATTATTCTTTATGGTAAAGGTGCCGTACAAATATGGGAAACTTTATCAGCAGAAAGTTGCAAATGGTTCTCATATAAGATATGAGAGGAATCTTGATGGAGGAATAGATTTTCTGATAGATAATAAAGCATGGCTGTCAGTAGAAGATTGTACTGTAATTAAAGCATATATTTATATATGCTTTCTTTGATGACTTATACAAATCCATGTGGCAGCATTTTGTGTCATGAGTGCTAATGGCCTCTCTTCTCTAGTAGCTTATTTTCAGATAATTTTGAATGAATACAATATGGCCGAGATTGCTTCCCTGTAGGCAGATTTCACTGAAATCATCAATGGAATAAAAAATTAAGGTTGGTTGGATGAGCAGTAGTCAGGATGCCTAAGATGATTGCCTAAGTCTTATTTTCTGAGGATAGCAAGCTGAAAAGTGTCTTTATTTCCCGATTTCCGGAGAAGTCAAAGCGGATGCATGTAGTGGTAGAGGGTGTGAATCAGTTTTTCACTACTGAATTGTGAATTTTGAATGAAAGAATTTTAGGGTCTTTTCCTAATGGTTATTATTTTGAAAATTCATCCTAATAAAGCTTGAGAATTAACAATTTTCTGGCAGTTTTCTCTCCCCAGGCATTGTTAGGAATTTATTAAAAAATCCTTAATTAAGCTTTCCTTCCATACTGGCTGGCGAGTTTTTGGTAAAGCTTGGTTGGGACGGTGGAATGTTGGTATGAAAATATTTTGATTGGGAAAACATGTTAGTTCTGTTAAGTACTTTGTGTTTAGGCTGAAGTTTTTCGTCAAAACAGAAAACAGAAGAGGGATGTGTGTGCAGGCTGTGTCTCGGAGGATCCAGCTGACGTTGTGGCCCTGGGTTCCTGCTGCTTACCCGGGACGTGAGAGCGGAGGCTCACGTCCCTTGGGATTCGGGTCCAGGACCCGGGTCTCGGCGCACCGAGACGTGAGGGGAGTACAGGCTGAAAATGACACAAATCTGCAGAGCTCCTTCTTTTCCTCCCGTGTCACAGACCCACGCCCCCAGCCCTGAGGGGTTCCCGTCCCCCTCCGTGGGCTGCTGTCCCTGAGGGCGCGGGGACCAGTTGCGGGGCCCGGGCCTGGGAGTGCCGCGGGCACCGGGGGGCGCTGTGGTAATGGCGGCCGCGGCCTGGGCGGCCCCGCGGCGCGTCGAGGGGGGGAGCCCCGGGCTTGGCGTGTCGTGGCGCCGCTTGTTCGCTAGCGGGAGGGGGGACCGCCTGTGCTCTGCTCCCCAGCCCGCTTCCCTGTCACTGTCCTCAATAAATTATGGTCTCTGTTCCCGGCACCCGTCCTCTGGTAGAGAGGGCTCAGCACGCACCGGGCGATGCCTTATCTCTGGCACTCTCCCGTAGAGGGGGGGAGAAGAGCAGGAGGGAGAAAAATTTTGCCCCTGCTGTTGTGAGATTACTTTCGGCCTATTGATCCTGATTTTCCCTCATCTTAACTTTTCTTTATTCTCCTAACCACTTGTTAGTGTTTTGCTGTTTACCTTGTGCAGCCTGGGGTAGGTGCTTGTGTCTTGTGCTCATGTGGAATCTATTTGAGACCCTTTGCGGGGCCTCATTCCAAACTATGTGCCCTTCAACCTAAACTCCAGAGCAGCAGTCTTGATTTTTTAAGAGACCCATTTAGAGTCCTGTAACACATGGGAGAGTTTGGCAGCATTGTTAGCTGAGTGAAAAAAGCTGGGATTGTATTGCTGAATTAAATACAGAAAGGATTTGCATGCAGTTTGTCTTTTCTTCACCTTGCGCTGACAAGGAAACCTAAGTTCGAGGAGCGAAAACGTGAAATAAATGCATTTTGGTGGCAAAGGCAAGGAGCTTGAAACCAGTTTCTGGAGAATAAGGATTTGCCATCTCTGATGCATGACGATCCACTTTCCAGAGCCCGAATCAATACCCAGCAGGGCAAAACTTGTCAGCGGAGTTCATCCTCCTGAGCACCAGCAGATGGGGTGCACCGCTGATGGCTTTGTCCGCCTCGGAGCTGCAGGCAGTCACCGAGGTAAGTTCTGCTTGCAGTCCTCGATTTGCTTGGACTTCATGTTGCAGGATAAGCAGTAAGGCTGCAAAATTCTGTAATTTTTCCTTAAGGGACTTAAGAATACTTTTCTATGACATAATCTGCAGGCAAAATGCTGATTCTTTACGTTTCAGCTGATAGGCATTATTGTTTTACAACTTCTTGAGAATTCAACGTAGTTATTAGGGATTAGTTGGAACAGTGTCTTTAGGGCAGATGAACAATTTCTGTCAATCTCCCTTTTGGCAGATTTGAAATACGTTGTAGGAAAAAATCAGTCCTTGCATAATCCCAATAAAATAGAAACCGTATCACATCTGGGAGGCTTAACATCTGATTGTAACTACATAAATCAACAGAAATCATCTTTTAAAATAAAATTTTCAGTCCCAGAGAGTGAATGAGTTACAAATGCATTTTTCACATTCTTATTGTGAAATGAAGGTCAGGTTAAAATATAGTCAGAGGACTGAAATGAATTTCTTGAATATAGGTCTTCATCCATTAGATTAGTGTATCTCACAAGGTTTTAGTTTCACTACATTCAACAATCTGAATTCATTGAGTTCAACAGCACAGTCTCACACCAGCAGAACATCTGAATCTATTTCTAAAATACCGCAGATAGAGTCTTTGAAGGCCATACCAGAGCTGTCTCCAGCAAATAACTTATGATTACCTGAATAATAGCACACATTATAATAATGTTACTGTTTCAGTAAACTTGAAGTCTAAGAAGGGAGCAAAATCTGTACTTACTTGAAGGACTTTCTCAAAGATGAAATATCAGAGACTGAAACTTAAGGATTAAGAAAAGTCTACACATAGATCAGAAAAGGTCACTGCTATTGCATCGTTACTAAAAGCAAGGAAATTCCATCTCCTGTATCTCCATCGGGTTTCTTTTCTGAATAGCAAAGAATGAAAATCATCTGAACAAGCTAATAAAGTCATCCAGGAAGTTGAGCTCACTTCCAATATTAGAATAAATGCTGTACCTACAAAAGAGGTGAGTTCATAGGAAGCTGATGGCAAACTCTGTTTCCCTAAATATTCAAAGCTTTGTTCGTCATTTTCAAAAAGCACAAAGAGAAGCAATGTCTTAGAAGTAAATCAAGACCTCCATCTTTTACCCCTAAAATACTTTTAGCAAATTTAAAATGCTGGGACTCAAGCCTGCTAGCTTTTTTCTGTTCAGTGATTGCCTACGGTCAAAGGAAGATCATTTAAAGGACACTGTTCTAACCAGTGGATCTTTGAATTGCATCATGCTTGGGTGAAGGATGATATCCCTATCATATTACTCAAAGAGCTCTTAAGTTGTGGAGCGAATAGTATAATAATGCAATAATAATTGTCATTAGGTGCCTGTTTGGAAGGAAAATGACACTGTAACTAGTATTCTTCCCAGAAAATGAGGGATAGTCTGTTGGCTCAGTTTTGCATCTAGTCAAGTGGATTTTGTCATGTCAAGTGGTTAGTGGAGAACAGGGCCTCAAAAGTAGATTGAGATAAGTCACAGCTACTACATTCAGGCTGGAAGCACAGTGTATGTCTTACTAAGATTTTGACTTAGCCTATTTTATACCAAGGGGCTTGTTAGGAAAATATGTGTCTGCACACATCCATTAGCCACAAAACATCCGCGGGTCAGACCTGGAGCTTAGGTACATAATGCATCTTTGGTAGCAGAAAAAATCAATGGTAGGTTATGTTTCCTCACATTTAAGGGCAAAAGGATAACAAAGGATGGTACAACTTAAATGAGTAAAAGACAGCAGTTTTTTAAGTGTATGTAGTAAGTGGAGCGGAAAGTATTCCTACCCTCCTTCTCTGAAATCCACTGATAAAGAGTTCTGCATTTATAATTTTTTCCTACCATGCAAGCCTTTTGTGAAGTTTCAGTGATTACCCTGGCTGGCTAATTCTGTTCTGAGATTGTAATGCATTACACCGCTTCTGTACAACAGGAAAGGGAACTTCCTCTTTAACGCTACGTATTACCAAGCTAAGTAAGGAGAATTTCTGACTGGGCGGAGTTTTCCTCTGAGCAGCCTAGATAAAGGCTTGCAGGACTTAGAGAGTCTCAGACAGAAATCAGCATGAACTGCAGCGTGCCGGACAGAGTGCTGCACTGCTACGCAATGGACAGACAACAGGACAGGCTGTGTCTTCAGTTTCTTTGGGACTTTGTCGCAGCAAAACAGCCACTGATCAATTCACCGTTTTTTCCAGTGCTGTTTTCTTTTACAGCATACATGGCTTTCTGTCTTCCCTACATTGCACTGGACTTTTTCAGCACTAGACTGCCAAACTTGAGAAAATACAAAATCCAGCCACAGAACTATCCAACTCTTGGAATGATGGTGCCTTGCATTATTCAGAGTGCGTATCACCATGTGGTTTGGATTTTCCCGGTGACATTTCTCCACTGGTACTGGAAACCAGTGAATCTACCGGTGATAGCTCCAGAGCTGCCTGAAGTCCTGCTGCAAGTAGTAATTTGCCTGCTGCTGTTTGATTTTGAGTATTTCCTGTGGCATTTGCTTCATCACAGAGTGCCGTGGCTCTACAAGACCTTCCACAAGGTGCATCACAAGCACATATCAACATTTGCTCTCACTACACAGTATTCCAGTGTATGGGAACTGCTGTCACTGGGATTCTTTGCTGCCATCAATCCATTGCTCCTCGGTTGTCATCCTTTGACAGAAATGATTTTCTTCCTTGTAAACATCTGGCTGTCAGTGGAGGACCATTCAGGATATGACCTTCCGTGGTCAACTCACCGACTTGTGCCATTTGGTTGGTATGGAGGAGCACCGCATCACGATCTCCATCATCTGAAATTCAAATCAAACTATGCTCCTTACTTCACCCACTGGGACAGACTCTTTGGGACATTCACAGAGTCACATTCTAGTTAAGAATATTTGCCTGTGGATGAACTCTTCTTTTTTTTTTTTTTATGATAAACTAAACTGGGACATTAATTTTTCAAAGACATACAGAAGATTGTATATTTGAAGCTACTTATAAAGTCCATAGCTATTTATAACAAATCCTTTTAATATATATGTATTTGTATGCATACTTGGAACTTCCTATGTTATATGACTGTAAAGCCATAGTAAATATGTTACTTAAATTTGTTTGAGTCATAGGTGTAAGGGAAGCATTAAGAGATATATGTTCTCTCTTCTTTCCTTCTTTTCAGCTTTCATAAAGCATGTATTGTATTATGTATGATGTTTTATACATACACCAGAAAAAATTATCTTACTGCTGTAAGATGTAAACAGAGAAGGTACACAGCATGGATTTTGTGGAGTTTAACCTGCCAGAGCATATTATTGTACACTGATATTGTAAAAAAAATGCTGCCAAACAAAGCTAGTTTGCTGACTGTGCGATAATTTTTATATTTATATTATAAATCCTGATGTGCTGTCTTGAACAGGAAATAAATATGCTCATTCTTTTAAAATTACGTTTCATTTCATGTTATTCATTCCTCTGTTCATATTATGAACATGTATGATTTCTTTTGCAGAGGTGTAGTTTATTTCAGTTTCGGACGTCAGGGTTTCTTATTAAAATGTTGTCATATTGTTTCAAAAGTGAGTCACTTTTTTTTTTTTTTTCCCCTCCAGAATCATGTTATTTTTAAATTGGTTTTGATTTGGTAGAAACTGGATAATGCAGTTTTAAAAGTCAGGGTGAAATTTTGTTATCACGTCTTTAAGAAGCTTGAATTATTTTCACTGAAGTTGCAGTGTGAGAGCAGAACATTAAGCAGCCCTTAAATGAACAGGAGCAGTTTCTGTATTGGTCCTTCACAACCACGTCATTTAATTGGTACTAGCATGCAAAAGCCTGACAAGAAATATAAATAAAGCTTCTACAGAATAGAGGAATATTTCATACAGATTTCAGGGGAATGCAATTGAAACTCTGAGAACGTGGATACATGTTGTTAGAAGAAGAGTTCTGTATGAAACATTAACCACAGAGTCTCAGAGAAATCACAGTGAAAAAGAAAAAACACAATAAAAACACGTGAAGAGATAAGCAGGTCTTCTGTATCTCATTCAGCAGAAATCCACATGGATTTCTTGTGTACACTACATAACATTTTAATGCTGATAACCTTGTATCCTCTGTATTACTAATAAACTGCTCAGGAAAGTGGTTGGAAAAGGAAAAGAGCAAGTAACATAGAGAGTGTGTAATGAATGCTTACACATCATCACCCAGAAATGTAATAGTCATTCTGTTCAGTCTAGGGGGTTTTGTGACCCTACAGAGGCTGTTTGTCCAGGAGAAGACAGAGCCCTTAATATTTCCCATAATGTGAACTTATAACGGGAGCAGTACTTTTGGACACTCTGCATCTTTTTGATAACATGAAATAATTTTGATGAACATCTTCATAAATAGCATGAAGTGCTGCAGTCATTACATACGACTTATGCCTTTGCTTTCTGGGTATCACAGAAATGCAGTGCTTCTTTTCAGTGGTAAGAGCATGACACAAAATTGCATCCTGAGAGCAAAAGCAGAGTCTACAGAACTGGAATTTTTGCCATGCATTTATTCAGCTGAAAGAACAAATTCCCAATTTTTCTGATTATTATAATCTTTAAGTATTTTGGGGTGTGCTACAAAGAAAAGTAAGTATTCTTTTCTTTTGCCAAATGCAGGAGGCAAAATACAGTCTCTGATTTCCTTGAGCTGTTTAGCCATTTTGAGGTATCCCAAAGTTACCCACTCAGTTCTACAAATCCCATCAAATTCAGCAAAGCAAATACTGAACATCTGGTGGGGATACTCTGTGGTTTCAATGGGTTATGCCAGATAATATAACTATGTATTGTAACTGCACTCTAATAGTCTGTTTTACGTACTATTGACTCTCTAAGTAAGCAAAGTTAAGGCTAACTTTGGTATGTCTCTATAAGAAGCCTATGAGCAAATCAAACAAGCAAAGTTGTAATTGAACCCATGGGGTTTACTCTGCTTTTTTTGTGTGTGTGTGTGAAGCTTAACAGATTATATGTAGCAAGCACTTTAATACAGGAGAAAGAGTCCCAGTCACCCGCAGACAAAACTATAATTGCACTTATCAAGTCAAGTGGGATATTCCCA
The DNA here is from genome assembly GCF_964034855.1 of Anser brachyrhynchus. Lineage (NCBI taxonomy): Eukaryota > Metazoa > Chordata > Aves > Anseriformes > Anatidae > Anser > Anser brachyrhynchus. The sequence continues at coordinate 27,175,232 of NC_137700.1, read as the reverse complement.
TTCAACATTGTGAGTATAGCATAACCAGCAAGGAGGCTCAAGGTGGCAATGCAAAGGGAGAATGTACATCATGACGAGTCCGCCAACTCCTCTGTTCCTCACATCCTACCTGTTTAGATGACTTCAGACAGATACCAAGATTGCATTTCCTCAAATACGGAATTTTCAGATTATATCTATACTGAACCTCTTGCCAGTCAGGCTGGGAATGTTGATTTAAAGGCTTGTTATTGCATGAGCTTGGAATACTAAAAAAATAAAAGTAAGACTAATTGTCATATAAAATTTTCCAAGTACATGTTCAGAATGGCTTATTCACATTCCATGTTAGAAATCTCTGTCATCATTACATGATCCTAACGTACCTTGTCCCTGTTTCTCCAATGCTTTGTAGGTAACACGGGCTTTATATCATGAGGGATGGAAATTGTTTTCATATTGTATGTACTTTGAAGCACTTTCTCTAATGGTAAAATATAACTTTAGATGTATGTATGAGAAAAAATTGTGAGCAGAAGACTCAGACAAACATGTAACCTCAGGCTTTTGCAATTCAATGAAAAGCAAAATATAGGCAAAAACATATACTGAAGGCAAAGCAAATAAAATTTGTGTTTTTTTTCCTGTTTTCATTGAAAGTTCAGCATATACTGTGTCAGTGAGCGTGAGAGCATAGCAAATTTTGTGTATAGATGGTGCTGAGATTTTAAAACAGGATTTTACAGATGTTACTTCCCATATTTGCATTTCCTCATAGTCTTACCACAAGTTTTTACCAGGCAAATGGAACAGCATGACACTCTATTGTAAGGGTTTATGTCAGAAAACCAAAACCAACTTTCTCTATTCTGTTCCAAAATTCTCCTAGCTTCCTTCCTCATTACAATGTGGTGTGATGTGCCACAGACTTTCTATCTAATCTGCTGGAACCCAATCTGTTGTGCTTTGTGAGCAAATAGTGCATGTTTGCACACATCTTTGAAGCTATAAAATGAGACTTTTGATGCTGCTATTGTCTTCTTTATCTGTCTCAAAATCCTAATTTAATGAAGGTCAAAGAAATAAGATTTTATGTGCATCTCTCTGTAGCTGTATCTTAGTTCTGAAAAGTGGCACATGGTTAAATATTGAACTGTTTGTCTGATCTTATAAATTGCAGGAGTTCCGAAATTCTCACTAGTTATTTAACACTATACTTCTATGGAAATTTAGGCTGAGGCTTTCAAATGATTAAAGGTGTTGCAACTTTAAAGTAACAATTTACAACACTGCAAATGGACTGGTTTTTTTGCTTAGTAGGTGGAGGAAAATGTGTTCTCTGGGTCCCTCAGAGAGTTTGAGAAGTTTAGAACCATGCTGAGTCAATATTCACTTCTGGAAATTGCTTTGTCCTTATTCATGTTGATCAAATGCAATTACCTTCCAGGGAAAAGCACTACAGTGTACAGTCTACAGTCATAATTTTTTATGATTTGAAAAATTAGTCATTACTGGGTTTAGTGAATCAGTTAATCTAGTGTGTTAGGTTTAAGACTATCAGACTATTCCATCTCTAAAGCAGTTTTGGAACAGTTTTTAATGACAGAACATTAAATTGTCATTCATTGCCCCTCCAAGTTACTGGAAGCAGTGCATAGCTTTGATGTGGCTTTACTTTAGTGAACTCAGCAATTTTACTTATTCTTGCTTTAATCCACAATTAAGCTTCCACTATTACCTGCACACATCCGTTCACTCCTTTTTGAAGCACCTATGAGGCTGCTTCTGAAAAATCAGTCATCTGAGTTTAAAAAGAAAAACTCTTACAAACTACAAAAACCCTGTGGATTTATTCCCAGATTACCTTGGATGACAGACTAATTAGTGTGAGTTTACTATCACATTTGCATACAGACCGTATGTAAGACCCTGGGTTTGTGTGCTGGGCTTGGTGGATGTGCTGGTTTGCTCCAATGTTTAGGCTGGTTCTGCATCGCTCAGTATAATCCAATCTGAAAGGTCTTTGTCATAAAATCTGGAGTTTTGTTTGTTCTATGCTTTCCTTATAAAAAAACAACAACCAGACAGTTGCTTTCCAAAAACTCAAATATGTTTCTAATTTTTGGAAATTGGAAGTTGCTCAGGACACACAAACACCCCACACCTCCAAAGCAACTAACACAAGCATTCCAGACTCTTAAGAGAAACAGAATGAATATAGAGAGGCCTTTAGCTGTGGAAAATAATACTGAGAAAAAAAATTTAAATCTTTCTTTTCAGACTTTCTAATTTATTAAAAGAAGACTTGAAAAGCTTACTAATCACCTCATCCCCCAAACTGCATGACTTGCCATGGTCGAGGCTATAGGTGTGGACAAGGCAGCAGAAGGAGAGAAAGGAGAAATACATCAACATGCAACAGGTAGCTCTGCCTTCAGTCAGCATAAATGCAAGCATACCTTTCTGTCAGCTATAAGTTTAAAAAAAAAAAAAAAAAGCACATGGACTGGAGTTTTAAGATAACAGGTTTTCCTTATGGAAACCCAAAAAGCTAACCAGCCAAGCTGGATGGCTGGTAGGCCAGGCAGGCAGAAACACGGCTAGTTTGATTTGAATGTATGGAGAGAAACTGTAATATTATAGATATGCAATTTGAAGGGATGTGGAAGGATACATTACCAGTACTTCCAACAAGAGTTTAGACAGCAGGTACTTTAATTTGCCCTCAGTACTGAATAGTGAGCAATTTGGAGGGCTAAGTAGCTCAAAGTCTAGGATGAGCTATTGGAAATCTGTTTTAAGCTGAGCAAGCAGTACCCTCTCCATCAAAATATTCTGAAAAAGTACTACTAGAAACTATTGACATAAGGCTGGTTATACACCTTTTCAGACTTTCACAAAAGCTGTAGATTACAACCCTAAGTAACAACATACTTTGGTAATTATAAAGTCCCTTTAAGTGATTTATTTACAAAACTTCTGGAGCCATTCAAAATATCTGACTCAACAGTTTGTCGAGCTAGCCAGAAAAAACAAATATGGGAATGACGTGGGTGCTGAGGGCTGGAACAATTAAGCACCGAGCATGCTCTGCTGATGTTTGAGCTTATACAACCTGCAAGCTCAGAGGTGGCCTTATCAGCTGAGCTTATGGAGACAGCAAATGCTGACCAGCTGCCTTCCCCCCTTATATCATCTTAAGTGCCTTCTGTACCACTGTTCTCTTTTTCCAAACGATTTCCAGCTGCTGATGGCTCCCCTCACAAAACTGGCTGAGCACTGCCAGCTGGTTTGCCAGGTTTGCAGTGTTTTTTCACTCAGGCAGTCAGATGATCACTCCCTTGTGCCTGGAAAACACAGCAGTTGAGAAAACAACTAATACAATGTATGTACAAATCCTGCTGCACACAGGGGCTTATATCTTACAACCTGTCCTAAAACGCTGCCCTGAGAGCCAAATGCTTGCCTCTTCCTTCTCATGCTCAGCTCCGTGCAGGCCAGCCTGCGTTTCAGGTGCTTCTCCCTGCGGAGAGCCTCCTGTTACCTTCCTACCTCCTTCCTTGAGCCCAGCTCATCCCTGGGCTGTGGAGAAGCCAAGCTCAAAGTGGCAGAAGAGCAAGCTTTCCCCTCCTCAGTCCCGTTCCTGGGGGTTCATGGTTTGTCTCTGTGCTCGCTGAGTGCCTGTAACTCATGTAAGTATGTCTGTGGGTTGGGGTACCTCAAACGCTCCAGTTCGCGGTCTCTCCCCTGGGTGTCAGAGCTAGGTCCTCTGGTCAGGAAGCCAAGTAGATGACATATCAGGGACTGAGGGCTCTGGTGTGGTCATGTCTTGGGAGTCAGTGGGGCAATGTGGATGCAGACCCACAGGATGTGGTGTTTGAGGGAGCCAGCCGCCATTTCACTGTGGTCAGGCCCAACCTGAAGCCCGTGGAGCCTGTACTCAGGAAGGCTTGTGTGAGGGTGATGGCTTAGAGGCCGTGCTGGGCGTTAAGGAAAGCCAAAGAGCATTTAATGCCCAGGTTTGTGGGGCTGGCTGACTCCAGCCGGTATCCCTCCTCTGCTCCCACAGCCAGGACTTGCCCTGGTTTCAGCAGCACCCGGTGCTCCCTATGGCTGGCCTGGGGAATCGCTTTTCCACTTGGCGGCCTTCCTGCCCTGCGGCGTGCCGGCTGCCCACGCCAGGCAGCTGGAGCGAAAGCACTGGCAGGCAGCTAGGGTATGTAGCAACCCTCTTCTGGAAGTGCCACACTCACGCTCGGTTATTGTATTTACTTTCTAGCAAGTCCCAATCCTTTCATTGTTACCAAAAATCCCCCTCCTGCCACTGCCAAATCTAAGTCCCAAGGCCTACTGCTCTGCTTTCTTCTCTTCCAGAAATAAATTGTGTAATTTAGCCCATATGCTATATACAATTTCTACCATTTTCTCTTGCGCTTCTTGTGACTCAGACTGGTGCCTTGAGAAACTGAAGCAGGGATTTCATTTTCATCTGCACATGTTACAGCTAGGCAAGAAGTGCTGATTTTCTCCTGAAAGCTTATGTGTGCATCTATTCTCTCTGTTGTAAGAAAAGAGCAGAGTGCTGTGTACGTAGAAAGGCATGTGTGCTCAGCTGGATCAGCATAACCCGACGATTCTCTACTTCCTTTCTTCTGCCTGTTTAGTCGGGTTATTGCGGCACTGCTGGTCTCACAGGATCACGGAGTAATGGGATAAATGAGTGCTCATGTTCCTAGAACCTGACAGATGCTAATAATTTGCAGTCAGCACTACAAATACCATTATTTTTGATATTGTTTTGAAACCCTGGTCAGACTCTAGGTGCCAGGAGCTCAACAGAGTAAGAAGGTACCTCCCAGGAGGCTGCAGGCATAGTAAAGGACCTTCTAGCTTCAGGAATGAGTTATCAGTTGCACCTGCTTCTTGCTGCCAAACTTGGTTCTGAGACCTAAGTATTTGCTGAGAATTAATTATATGCTAATCATTATAGTTGCAGCAAACCAAAGTAAATTGGTGGGTTTTATACTTCACATGTTCTTCTTCCTCTGTGACCACATATATCTTTCCAACTCAGTAAGCAAGTAAAAATAAGAGAGAACCTTAGAACTGTAGGAGGTTTTAAACTCAGAAATATGTCGATAGCAGTGGAAAGTAAATATCTACTCTTACCCTTCCAACTATTTTAGCAGAAAAGATCAATTGCATGCTTTACCTCGTTATGCCAAACAGCTTTCTTGGTACCTACGTTTTCCTGATGGTTGCAATGAAGTCGTGAACAAAGAGCAGATAGATCTATAACATGTATTTTGTGAAAGCTGTATTCATGTCTTTGTTAGCAGAATTTAACCAAAACATAATGTAAACGTCTGAATTTGACTTAGCTGTCACTGGTCCTTTCAGATACCTGAAAAACTGATGGGTGTGTGTTATCAACAAAGCACTAACATCTAAACAAAAGAAGCAATAATGGTATATTGTTTCCTAGTGCTATTATTATAAACTTTGTTTATTTAATGTAGATGTAGCACCTACTAAATTTCCAGCTGGCTGTGATAAGGAGAGGGATTTGGAAACCAGTTTTGCTTGTTACAATGCACACGAAAGTATAAAATCCAGTGTTGTGTAATGTTTCTCTGAGAATTGTCGTTACATCAGTGTCATGACTTACAGTGCTTCAGCCTGCTAATAGAAAAAATGCTGACAGCTGCAGAGAAAAAAGATTAATATAAGAACCAAAACAAGTTTGGGACTGAAGTCATGCAAAGGTAAGTAACTGGTGTTTAGTCTAACTACTTTTGCCAGCAGCTTCTGGGGAAGAATTGCATTTTCATTCTGCTTGGCAGGAATTCCAAGATGAGATTATTAAGAATGGATGTGTGGCTGTTCCAGTGACTGCCCAGCAACGTGTGAGGTTGTCCATGATGGTGTGTATATATATATCCCTTATACATATAAAACTGTGGTGTATAAGGTATGGTGTAAGAAAGTTGAAGACAACAACAAACCAGTGTTGTGGCTGGTAGTTTCACACCCCTCCACATCTCCTCAGAGGACCGGGAGAGGAGCACTGGCTGGGAGAGCTGGGCAGGTATGCTTGACCTCAGAAGTGACCTCAGGGTTTTCCTCCAAGTCAAGACATGCTGACAGAGAACAAGACAGCTGAAACTTCTGCATGGTGGTGATAGTGTCATTTATAGCCCAATTTCACAAGGAAACATCAGTTATGCAATTGCGGTGTCTGTCAGGGTCTTCCAGTAACTTGGGTTATGCAACTCGGCAGCACTGGACAGAGCAGGGGAGGCTGTAAGACAGCAGGTACTCAAAGGTTCTATGAAAATTGTAGCTGCACAGAGGAGAGGGATATTTACAACCCCATGTTATGAAGAGGTAACAAGGAACCAACCGTAGTTCGCTGCATGGACATAGTCTACCAGCCCCTTTGAAAATGTGGAGCTCAAAGTTAATTGCAGCCTCTACTGTCTGTTCTTTGGATAAAAGGCTAACCGAGACAAGAAGAGTGACATTGGGGGCAAAACAAGCACAGGGGAAGGTGGGGGGCGTAGGACAGAACTGAGGATCTTGGAGACAGTTTAGAAACCTGGAGGTACTGCTGTCTCAGAGGGGACCTGACAGAGGTTCTGTGGGTTTTGTGGTAGACGTATGCAAATCAGAAGGAGAATAATTCACAGGAAACAAGGATTTATGGCTCAAGATCAGCAGCTTTGATTTGAACTGTACATCTCTTTTCTTTCTTCTTTGAAAAGAGTGAAGACAAATGTGACACAATCAGAGAGCTAACTCGTGATCCACACTAAACAGTTCTATAGAAAAGACCTAATGGTGAGCTCAGCTCTATCACACCGATTCAAAGGAAGCTGAACTCCACTGCTGTGACCCTTGCTCTCAAAACGGGAGAGCAACTCTTATGAAAGGGAGAACTGGATATAGCACTGGTGGTCAGTGCTGGGGCAAACTGGGGCAGGCTCATCACATGAAAACATTAGCACTGAGGAGTATGGAGTGAATTATAGGAGGCAGAGTGAATTTTAGGAGTTGGCTCATATGACAGACGTTCTGTACGTATTAAACACCAACTTGTACTTATTTCCATAAGTCTGTTTGATGTGCTATAGTATCAGGAGTCTTTTATGATAGGAATCTTATCTTTAGCTTTCATATCAACAAGAAGCCTGGCAGTGAGTAAAAATATGTTGCTGTGTTTTTTTTTTTTTATTTAGGCCCTCACTGCATGCCAGCCAGCCAGCCAGCTGTTTGATTCAGCTAACTAAAGTAGCGCAGTGTGCAACAGATACAGGGTCCTTGAATGATTTCATGTATTTGCTGTTGGTCTTCAAGAAGTCTGATGTATTTTCAGTAATGATATGATGCCTAAAAAGAAGCTCACCAGGTGAGGCTTACAAAACAAATATAAGGCTGATTTAAAAAAAAAAAAAAAAGAGTAGGGGGTGGGGAGATAAAAGAGGAACAGTGTGCCTAGGGATGCACAACTTCGGAAACCACTTGAAGAGTGGAACAAGGCAGGAACATGACCAGAGCAATCTTTAATGACATCACTTTCCTTCTCATCTGATGGGCAGTGGTAGTTTGAGTGGCTAAAAACACTAGGAGGGTAGCAGTCTACCTGGTATTCACTGAGAAAGGTAGTTTAAACCTGGGCTAAATAATCTTTGTTCTAAAATCAAGTTCCAAAGTCTACAGAAGTTGATGAAGGAAGGACTTCTGTGGATTACACAGCATATATTTCACGACTGAATATTGTATGTGATGAAGTTTTGCTATAGAATGGCAGCAGTTTTAAGCGAGTATTGCAATTTAATTGCATGACCATGTAACTTTGTGTTTTTTTTTTTTATCGTCACAAACCATCACAAATGTTTGCAGTGTAATCGCAAACACTGCTTATATGTCAGTTGCCTCTCTGTTTGTTTATATAGTTTAGATTAGTTCGTGACCCAAGATGGGATGATAGCATTATAAACTATCATAAATCCTGGGAACAGAGGCATTAATCATCAAATGAACAATCCTTTTCTGGGACTAAATGTATTCTAGATTAAGCGGAGGTGAAATTGCTATGAAGAATTGTCCTAGAAATTGCAAACTGCTTTTACTTGTCTCTAAAGTTTTAAGGTCTTTGAAAATTTAGTAAGTTGGTCAGGAAGCTGGCTCAAGTAGATTCAGTTCATCTGGCTTTTTCTACTTACACGTGACTGTCCCATGGATCCATATGGTCTGTCCCAAACTGTGTACCCTGACCTCCCTCTTTGCCTGTAGCAATCCGCACTGTCTGCTCCCTTCCATCTCTCATCTTACAAATACCTGTGAATCCTGCACCCTAGCAAAACCAGCCCTAGCCTCATCCTCGTCCAGCCCAGCTGTCCCCCCAGGCACCACAAACCTCTTTGCACCTCGTAGGTCCACCTAGTTCTCCATTCTCCCCTTCTCCCACTCCTACATGGCTCAGTGCATCCATGTACCCGGAGAGAGAGAAAAAGCCCTGCAGCATATCTGAGAATGAAAACTGTGGCTTTATTATTATTATTATTATTATTATTAATGTAGTTCCTCTTCAGCATTTTGATGTCAGCCAGAGGCAGGGACAGCTAGTTAAGACACTGTTTTACCAGCTCCTGAAAGACTTCCTCTTTCGGAGATATGTCACAATGAGCTGCACTTATTTTGTTTGAGCAATACTCTGAAAGCATTTACCCTTGCCTGCAGGTATTGCATTGATCCAAGTTGTGTAATCCCAGCAGATGTTAATTCTCTCACGTAAAGAACAGAAAGAATGAAAGAATAACTGTGTGGGCCCTAATCCTTTCAGGCAGAAGATTGGTTTTGGCTTGCAGCACGTCAAGATGAAAATTAAACCTCCCCTCCGAAAAAACAGAAGTGCCGATGAAGACTTTAGCAACCTTTCCTACAAGCCGAAACTAACATTTGGATCTGGAAGGGGAAAAAAATGCGTACTCAAAAGTACAAGGATCTGAAACGTTTTCTGGGGTTTTCTCAACTTTGTAAAAGAAAAGGGGAATAACAGCCTTCAAGGACAGAGAGAGCGGAATTTTTCTTGTGGTAAAGGGGGAGTTTCCTGTCCATGCAAAACTCTGTGTGAGACCCTAGGCAGGATTATGAAGGTGGTAGAACAAAATCTAAGGAAATGGCTAGGCTAAACACTGGCTAAAGTTAATTATCTGTGCTTTCCCCTTCCCACTCCGTCGTCTTGTAGCAAAGTGAATTGCTCTGCGTTAAAGATAGACGTGTTGTCCTAATAGTTCTCATTCCTCCTCTTTCTCTTGGGTGTTTTTTCCCTCCACCTTCTATTGTGTAATGCCATGCGACTCTGCAATGCAATGCTAGTCTGGCCTCCAAAAGCTTTCTGGTTCTTGGTCAACCTAATTACCTGTCGCTGGACCTCCTCTTAAGGGAGTGGAAATTGAAAAACCATCAACAGCCAGAAGTGATGCTAGTTCACACCTCTTCTAACCAGAAACTAAGGACGGTGTGATTCTGCGAACCTGTGATGTGTGTCATGGCCCTTCACCGACCAAGATTTTCAGGTGTCTTGTTCTTATCTGCTGCCAGATAAGTATCACTGATGAATGTATGTATATATATGTATTTTACTGAACGGATAGGTTATAAGTTTTGGAATATGTTTCTGGAATTTAGGGTAATTGAAAGATTTTCTTGGAGATTTGCACAACTGAAGAAAATTACAAGCTGTACTGAGGCTGTTAGGTGGCTGGACTTCATCTGATTGGAAATGTTCATTCCTGATCTAATTGGCTAATTGTCCTAATTGTCATTCCTAATGACAACACATATGCTAAATCTTACTTGTGTGTATTCTGCATAGAGCTGTGACTGGTATTGCCCACACGTACTTTACTTTACAAGCTGCAGGCTGGCCACAGGTGGAATGGGAAGGGTGGAGTCAGCTTCGAAGAGGGGTGTGTGATGCTAATGGTGAGACAGTCCAGAATTACAATGAAGACCCGTGATTTTCTAGCCTTGTGTAGGACAGTCAACCAGTCTTCATGGAAGACAGAAGAAGGAAGATCACAATAAGTAAGCTTCGAGTGGCAGACATGCTTTCTGTTTAGGCAGTGAAGCTGCTGCAGCTTGCACAAAATGTGCCAAGCATCCAGTTTGACCTCCCTTTCTGAGGGCTGTGGAAGGGCAGAGCCTGTCTCCCTGCAACTGGAAGCTCCCTTCCTGCTCAGATGAGGTGAGGACTGAGAGACTAAAGTTGGCCGATGCAGCTACTTTCCTACTGGGACCTACCAGCTTGATGATACGCACGTATTCTGCAAGAAATATATTTCGATTATTTAAAACTCATTCCAAAGTGAAAACAGCAACTTAACATTACGACTTCATTAGGATGCAAAGCCCTGGCTCTTCATTTCAAAACTACTTGCTAAAAATGTCTTTTGGTGTGTTGTTTTCCTTTCCCCTCTCTTCATTTCATCTTGTCCCACCCTGTAACATATCTGCATTGCCTCTACCTACCAGTACCACATACTCTTACTCCTCTGTCCTCGGACTCCTGTTCTTCCACTTAGCATCTGCTGTTTCTAATATCGAGCTCCTGCATCCTCCCAGAGCCCACCACGCCGTACAGGAGTAACTCAGGGTGGCTCTGCGGGAGACAGCTTGATAACAGCTGGGCTGGTGCAGCAGCGGAGCTTGTAAGGGGGGCAGGCTCAAGCCTGGAACAGAGCCCGTGCTCCGTCTGGTGTCTGCAGGGGCACAGCCTTGGTTTCCCTCCTCCAGGGCCACACAGGAAGGGGTACGCAGATGTGCAGAGCTGTCCAGAAACAGCTGTAAGCATCACAGCAAAAGCAGAGCTTTCTGTGACTTTGATTGTCTCACTTTGGCAAAATAGTCATTTGGAATTGAACCAAATCGACTCTCCTCTTTCCGTTTTTAGAAGGAAGGTAACACTATCTGTTTCCTGTTATTTCTAACTTCTAGATATTTTACAGAATTTTTAGAATTTTTAGATATTTTACAAAATTATTAGCTTAATTTGTAAACAATAATAAAAGCATTTGCTTTTGAAAAATGGAAACGAATCATGTGGTTAGTTACTTTTTAAAGTCGAGACTTTTAGACCCAGCAAAAATAATAGAGATTTCCTAGTTCTTCTAATGATCCAAAGACGCAACTATTCAGCAAATAAGAGTTTAGTTTTGTTCTGAAAAAAAATCACCTGTCTGCTATGTGAGAATTTGATATGTATGTATGACACTATCTCTAGAGGACGTGTTCTACTATCTCAGCTGACATCAAAGCACAGCATATTTTCCTTTCTTTCTTTACATTTCCTTACTCAGGCTTATCTTACTGATATTGTATAGCAAGCAGGAAAGCATGCAGGACATATATCTTCTGTATATTATTATGTATGCTTCCTCTAGTAACCCTGCTAATGAAAAGCTTTTCCTAGCTGGGCTACTTACAGTGCATATTGTGGTTTGTTGGACATTTTAATTCTGTAATCTCTCTGGAAGAATGACTTGATGTTATCAGGGCATAGCCTCTGTTTTGAGGGTGCTGTGCACAATTTGTACATTGAATTTACATAAACCAGATGTTAAAAATAATGACATCTTACCACTGGGCTCCCATTTTGCTTGAGACTTCCTTTGGATTATCTAGAAGTCGATCCTGTAAATGTTGCTTCTGTGTTTTTTTTCAATGGTGAGAGTAAAAGTCTGGATCCAGCCATTCCTGAAAGCAGTTGATCATTCTGCATTTTACAGCTGAATCATCCCTCTTGTTTGCTTTACATAAACTCTCAGTTCTTACCCTAATTGCTGTGGTTTTTTTATACCCAAGAATTATTTTGCCACATCCAAAGTAATTTCATTCCTGCTTGCTTAATCTTTTCTGAATACGTCTTGTAACTTGACAGGAGTCGTGACTGTAGGTGACTGTAGATGGCATAGAAAAGATCACATATGATTTAGAATTAATACTAATCTTTAGTTCTTTATTGAAGCAGTCATGAAAGCTTATAGGAGTTTGGTCTACACAGCTCTTTTGTCGAACTGTTTTTTTTTCTTTTTTTTTCTTTTTTCTGAAGGCTAACATAATCTCTAACAGCATAATGCACAAACAAGGGTGAGAATGAACAAAGAAATTCCCAGGAACGTGCTGAGTGGAGCTGGAGCACAGAGAAATAGAGCCTAAAACCTGTTATTGGAAATGGGGTGAAGTGTGGGGCAGCCCACGCAAAAGATCTTGGAGCTGAGCAGCCTGGGACACCGCTTTCTGCAAAAAGCGTGGTCGGAGTCAGAGCTGAGGTTCCTAATGATGCTCCACAACGTTTAAAGAAGCTTGGAATGTGAGGCCAAAGGAAGACTGAGTCCTGGCATCATTGCCTTTTGTTTTCTTTAAGACAGCAAACAAAATATATCCACAAAGTAACAACAACAACGCAACTCTGGTTCCTGTGAAGGACGATGTAGTAGCTTTACATGCCACTGTTTTCCTTAGAGAGGACGGAAACAAACTCCTGATGGATTACGTTTTGATTAGAAAACAAGCTGAGGCAGGGGGCTGTGGAAACGAGGGAAATGATGAACAGGGTGGGGAGCTGGGCACGGTGCGGAAGGAAAGGAGGCAGGGCTGTGGGACACGATCTGTGGAAGAGGTGGAGGACGTCTTGAGGTGAGCTGCTGGATATGCAGCGACACTGGGAAAGGAGCTGGTGACAGACGATTGCAATCATGTGCTGGTCAGTTGCATAAGCTTGTCCTTAGGGCATGCACACACACAACAGTGAAAACTGAAAGTAGACTGCAGTATTGAGCCATCTTTGAGTGGTCACAGAAACGTTTCCTCACATAGAGGCTAGAGATCTGTTCCCTGCCAACTCGGTTGCATTAGAAACATTCCTCTTGCATTCAAACCTTAAAAAGGGATACCAAAAATCATCAAAGGAAATAGATCAGCACTATAATCTTACTCATCCTCTCAACCAAGGAATTAGAGTTCCTTGTCAGTATGAACTCTGACTTAACACTTCTTTGAGAAACCTTTTGATACATTTATGTCTTCACACTTTGAGAAATAGGGCTTTTTCTGTCCCTTGCTAATGTAAAACCTTGTAAGACAACAGCAGCTTTTTGATGGTACCTAGCACAAAGCCCCAGCCTGCCAGATAACTTCCCAAAGAAAGTGGCATTACACAAGATTCCTGTAAGACTCCCCTTATGCTCTTATTTCAAGTTTACTTTAGAAATATCATCAAGGAAAAAGGATATTTTACTGCTAATGAGCATGGGATGAATCGTTGTCCAAGTATCAGTTGACTCATAACTAATGAAAGCTAATAACAAACATAGCAGCAGGACCAGGAAATTAACTGTCAGACCAGTCTGCTTGCAATATTCCTGCTGATTCTCAGACGGTGGTACGAGATACAAATTCCCCAGGCATACTGGGAAAAACTCCTACTGCTCCCACTCCCTACTCAGATGGCTTTGCATCTTTACCCAAAATCTAGCTCTCAACCTTCTGTCTGTGTGTGTTGATTCATCCTGAAATAATCAGTACATATGTGTGAAAGTGGATTGTGACACCCATCTTCTTTATTGGCTTCTGAAAATGTAGGTCAGGGTGTATTCAATTCCTGACTGATGTAGTCACTTCTGGTGGTAAAGTGTCTAATAGAGTGAAGCTGTACTTGAATGTCAACCAAAATGCTTCCCATACTGATGGTTTTGATGTCCCCCGCCCCCAGATCCTCCACGAGCAGCACAGATTACTATCTGTGAAGAAGTCAGGAACACAATGTCTTCATTGTGCAAGTGGCTTCTCACGACTCTGTGTGCTTTTATTCTTGCACACAGATGAAGAGGCTGCCTGGCTTTCCAGCAGCCAGTGCTCCGCATCTGGCAGAAGATGCAGAGAAAGCAGAAGGGTGGAGGAGCAAATGTGTGTGTGCTGGAGGTGTCCTCTGATTGTGATTGCAGGCATTGCCGTGATGGTTCAGCCTGGTTTAAGCCACCTCCCGTTTCTATTACTACAAATATTTGACGTTTCTATTACTAAACCCCCACGAGCTGATGAGTGACGACCCCCAAGGACCTGCCAGAGCCCTGACCTCCGTCCCTGCTCCCTCTGGGACGTGCAGCAGCAGCAGCAGCACCGCTCCTCCTTTTCGGTGATGCTGCTGAAGCCTGCTCTGCTGGCCGCCTTCCAGCAGCCCCTGCTGCAGGATCGCTGGCCCTTTGAACCTGCTGGCAGCGTGTCAGCCAAAAGCGTGTAAGGCAGGGAGGGAAGGCAGTCGGCTGGACAGGAAAGTGCTCGCTGGGTTTCTGTGAATCACGTTGCGGGGATGCAGGCGTGGGCCCCCGGCATGCTTTTGCTTGTTCACCATAAACACTGAGTTCCTGACATCCCATCGGGCAGGAGGGGGCCTGGCCAGCGGGCGAGGAGCCTCAAAATGTGGGGCCTGCTCCATGGCTCCGATCGTGACTGCCTGCGGCTGCTCCTGGCCGGGGGTGGGAGCAGGGCTGGGAGGGCAGCCCGGCTCTGCCGGCCACGCTCTTGCTGTGTGTTTATTATCGTAGAGTCTGGGAAGTGTGCTTCTGGATGGAGACCTCTCCTGTGACCAGGGCTGTGTAAACACGGTGCCCACGACATCCTTCCTGCCCCTCCTCGCCTCCCTTCCCAGCACAGCGTGCGCTAGGTGTGAAGCAGGGGTTACAGCAAGGTCCGAGCGGTCGGAGGGGAAGGGAGAAGGAGGTGGGAGGAGGTAGGGAGGGCGCTTTGGTCAGCACTTGTCTGCGTGCTGGGACACAAGGGACTGTATATCCTTGAAGAAGGATGACCAGAGCTCTGGGAGCTAAGCTGTCTGTACAGGTGGGCAGGTAGATTTCCCCTTTAGAAGGGAAGAAAAAGAGCTTCGATTTTACGTGGTATAGATGGGGGCCAACAGTGGAAGGAAGCAGAGGAGAAAGGATGAGAGAGCTGATCTTCATGGTCACTTTTTAGGTGGATTGGAGCAGCGAAGGACTGTGCTCAATAACTCCTGAGAAAAGGGTGATGCAGTAGTCGACATGGTGAGAGCATGGGTAGGACTTTTGGCTGGCTGGCTGAAGGAGGAAATGTCTTAGACAAAGAGCTGCTGAGATTTGGCTGTGGATCGAACCTGAAGACTTGAAGTCTCCGTGTCTCCTCCCCTGTTTTTCAGTAGGCAGATGGTATAACTTGGAGTGAGGAGACAGACAAGAAAGAGGAACTACAAGCTTTTCTGAGGATGCAAATATAGTACTTTTTGCTTTTTTTGGTAACACTTTGTGACAGACATCTGAGCTTCATTATTCCTTTCTCAATAGCCCTGTCATCATTTTTGAGCCTAAAACCACCATTTTGAGCTACTTCTTTGTGAGGGTTTCTTCTCTCTGTTGTCAAAAGCAGAAGTCCATTAATGTACAGCTTCTATTTAGGTTTGCTGAAGCTGCCAGCTTGGAGCCTGGGTGCAAATGTGCTCTGTGACCTCCTGTTGTATGGCCACTGAGCTGGAGTGTTCACATTGGGTCGTTGGGGGAAGTGCTTGCTAGCTCTGAAAAGCATGTAGGGGAAAACTAGGGGATTGTTTTAGATTAAAAGTTAAGCCTGGGTGGATAAAAGTAAACAGTCAAATCACAGCTCTTACTTTACAGGAGTTTTTTATAGCTCTTTATCAATCGGTCTTGCCCAGGGCCTGCGCTGCAGTTTGCTGACACCCTGACATGGCACATTCTTAGGGGGTTTTACTAGGAGCTTGCCTCTTCATTCATTTCCTTTTTGTGTTATACATTAACTCCCTTTTTGGCTTTATCTACATTAGATTGAAGTTTGTCAACAAACTTCGTATCTCCATAACTTGTCTCGTAAAATTATGAGGTCAGACAACAACACTTTGAGGTAGAGGATAAGAACTGGCTGTCAGGGTGTGCCTTGCACATAAAGGAAAGGAGGAAAGAGAGGCCAGATCTGCTGAAAATAGAGTGGGGTTAAATTACTGAGTCATAGGCATATAGAAAATGACATCAAGGAGTGAGCATATAGGCAGATTGAGCAGGCTAATTGTGTTACAAGTGTTTTTTGTTTTTCTTTCTTTCCACTGAGAATAAAGTCAAAAACTGGGGAAGTAGGCCGGCAGTGATCATGGGGTACAAGATGAGTTTAGAGAAAGCAGTGAAAGTCATAAAATGGAGAGAGAGCGTTCTGAACTACAGTGGAGCATCTGGTCCCCAGTACTGAACAAAATCAAAATTAAATGTACTTTGGTGAACCACCAAAATTCAGGAGTTCTGCAGGGAGGCATGCTGTTTGTTTGCAGCACTGAGATACCACTTGCAAGACTAAAGAGATATTTTTTAAGGTTTGGCTTTATGAAGATTTGCTTCCCTGTGTTTGACCTGGACAAATAGAGTGAAAGTGACTGGAATGTCAACATGTACCTTCGTTTATCTGTAGTTTATCAGATACCAGTCAAGACTAAGATGAATCTGCGCTAAGGGTGCAGCAGCCTTCTCACTGTCCTAACTGGGCTCAGTTTCTAACAGGGCGAGGGTTTGTCTTCATCAGGCACGTTGCTGAAAAGGTGATAGCTTCCCCCAGATAGCCAGGCTGTTGCAGGAGGCCGTGTCTGTTCCGCAGGAAACGTGGGGGGAATTCTGACTGCCTATACCTCATGCCTTACATACACCAGAGGGGAATACCTCAGTCCCTGGTTTTCATTTAGAGCTGCTTGCTCTGATCCTATTAAGTATTTAAAAATATTACATGTTAAATATTTTAAAATACTAAACATTAAAATATTTTAATAAGGTTTGGTTGTTAAAAGCATTGAAGTAGATCTTGTAGCCCTGGAAGGGCTTTTGCTTTTGACAACAAAGAGAAGAAACCCTTGCTTTTACAATGGGTTCGCACCTTTGTTTGTGGTGGGTTTTTTTTTGCCTCATACATTAGAAACTTTTGCAGTTCTGACAGATGGAAATTTAATTGGAGGCCTGTACTGCTGGGATGTTTACACGGCTGTTTGCAAATACTCCCATATGTGAAAATCCCTTCTGTGCTTCCCGAGGAAGTCTGGCAATCAAAGTACGTGTTGGCATCGTAGGAGAACCAGCTCGTGAGCTAGCAGTACCTCTGAGTTGTAACAGGTTACATTCCCAAACATCTACTCACCCTCAGGTGAGCTGGAACAATTTGTTTCCTCATCTGGCACACAGATGGCAAGCAGGCAATTCATTCCTCTTGGCCCTGTGCTCAGCAGCCACTGGAGTGGCTCCCATCTTAGTGACATGTGGGTAAGTCTGGTCACAATACAGGGAAGGAGGATGACATGGGTGGATGAAGTAGAGCAGTGGCTCCTCTCGCCCATCATTTCAGAGCAGCTGTGAGCAGGGGGACAGGTCCTCCCCGTGCTGGGGTTCCCCTCCTGCTCTGAGCCTGAACCTAACATCGCGGTGGGAAGTTTTCTACTGATCAGAATTAGACCCAGAGTGTATAATTTTTGTCCACTGTTTAATGGTGATGGAGTAGTCCTCTGTTAAGTGCAAAGCACATCACAAGGGTTGAATACTACATATCAGATTGTTGAGAGGGTTTGTTTGCCTTGCAGAACAATGCACAGAAATAAAAGGCTACAAAATTAGAAATGTCAATAAGAGGCAGCTCACAATGGTAGCAGCTAGCATGATGGTATTAAAAATCAAAGTGCTTAGGCATGTTTAATTCCGATACCCGAACAAATCACACAAATCAGGTTGTAGGTAAAGCCATTTGTCGAAGAGATTGGCAAATGCCCCAGTAAAGACTCTAACCTGCTCAGGGAACAATGTAATGTTGATTTACTGTTTTTTAGTTATAAGCTAACTGGGAGAAATTAGAACCAAACTATCAATGCAATTTTTTTTCCAGTTTGATTTTAGTCTGAGCCTGACTATAGAGAAAGTACTGTCTGCTTAGTTTCCTTTAATGACGGTGTGGCTTCTTTTGTAGAGGAAGGAAAAAAAAGAGCATTTTAAAGGAAAATATGAGCATAAACCCATGAAAGCTGCTGTGGGAACTTCAGCAGGTGTAGCACTTAAAGCTGCATTTCTTCCCTTTTGGTTTTACATTGACTAGATTACTTACTGACTGTGCTGCTTTTATGTTACGTTTCCTGCTACAGTTTTCAGTGCACAAGCTGTAGGAGTTTTTTTAGCAAAAATTTCCCCGCAGTAACTTCATGGCTAAAAATTCTTCTGGCCTACCCTTTCAGGCAGAGCATACAGTGCAAAACAAGTATGAAACAGCAAAAAAATGGCAATTTCCCAAGCGGGATTTCACGACCTGCTGCCTCTCTGCGGTAAGCACAGCTCTGCTCGGCTGGACTCGTGTTTCCCTTTTGCACCAGAGCACCTTGCAAAGCATCAAGTAGGACATGAGCTGCCCCAGCAGAATCAATGTTCGCTGCCTCCATGTCCTGAAGTGCGGAAGGTGTATTTTGTAATGGAGCTCAGTGCTTTCCCTTTGGTTTAGTACTAACAGGTTCTGGGTTTAAGGGAAAGCAGATCAGAAGTAACTTTGCTTTGAGGACGGTGCTGTGCTGAGATCTGTGACCGTTTAAAATCTTTAGCTTTAATCTTGATTTATGTATATATTAATCCTGACATGTACGCTATAAATTTTCTTTTGCCTTGCATTGTTCAAACTTGCCTCAAAATAAGGATTCTGCCTGCGGGGGACAGGAGTGTATCTGCGAAGCAAACAGCACTTGATACATCTCAGTCCCTTTCTGCTCTTAGTCAGTTGTTTTGGGGAGGGAATGGGTCATTAATAAGATAAGTCAAATAGGGCAGCACATATAGGTAGTTATCCCTAGAGATTAGAAATATGCCAATTGGACAGAAAAGGAGACTCCTCTGAAACGTTCCCTGAGCATGCATCTGGCATAGCTACACACCTCCTTCATGGAACAAAGCAGCACATGGTTGCAAGCTTATCCTAGCTTTTTTCTTCATTAAATCAGACTTCCTCCTGCTCATATTTGCACCTCCTCATGTGTGAAAATAGAGAAGGGCGGAGGATGCTTGTTTGTATTTTGTATTAAAGCCGTACACTTCAGTTACCCATTTCCAGTGAGATGCTCAGGCCCAAGCAGGCCATCAGAGAAGAGATCTGGGATGTCAAGCCCTGCTAGAAGACAGAAGTGCAGGGCTTGGCATTAACATAAGCAGTAGGTGAAGCCTGAGGAACGTTTAGGAGAGGACATTGCTGGGTAACTATTTCTGAGAGGAGCAGCTTGGGAAATGGAAGTGAAGCTTAAGGGCAGAGAATCTGGAAGAATCCCTGAGGGAAACGGTGCTTACAGATCTCATAGCTGAAAACCTGCTCTGCCTTCCAGGGTGTAACACTTGACATATTGTAGGGGGGCACCACAGGCAAAGTGTTGAACATGGATGTAAGGGTGACTGGTGTAATTGTACTGGTTCTTGACCTCAAAGGGGTCTCAGTGTTTTCAGAGAGTTCTCCTGTTTTCTTTTTCCTTCTTTGATACATATAGCATGTGAAGATGTAAAAGAAACTGCTTTTACCCCTTCCCCTCTCTGTTTTTCCTATTTTGACCTGATGCATATCAGATGACTCTCACTTATGTAAACACATTTATTTAAAAAAAGAAACATGCTTTTTTCTTTCATGAATAAGAATAGTTCTGCTTGGTAATCCCTTTTCCAAATTAAGCATTCGTTTCCAAAATCTGCAGGGGGCAAAGAGCAGGCTTTGTTTGCTCTGTTTGATGCAGTATTTAGCTACTATAGAATCCTAATTCATGATACAGTAAATAATTGTGGTGTTTTTTTGTATGTCTTTCCTACTATTCCTAGTACTATGGCTTTCCCTGAGTATTTTGGTAATATTGAAGACATAATTGCTTCCTAATACTAAAATTGTTACAAATCTGTCATACACACTCATTTTCTATCTTGAAATTACTGTTTTAGAAAATTTCCCCCAGTGTGTGAACTAAGATCTTCATTATCTCTTTATTTTTAGGGGTTTGGAAAATAATAAAATTAATGTGGGAATAACCCTTTCAAACTAAAGATTTTAAAATTTCCAGCACAGATTAGCAATAATGTAGTTGCTGAAACCACAAAGTCTCACAAGTAAGGTCATGGCTAAAAAATGTAAACCAAACAAGCTCTTCTCCCCAAAGGCTGTTTTCATTTAACAGAAAATCCTCCTCGCCCTCATATCGGATTTCAGATGTGTATGAAATAAAGGGTACCACTTTCTGCAACTAAAATAAAGCTCCTGCATGCCCCTTATTTTGGAGAATTTGACCCATTCTAGTGTCAAAAGTACTTGTTCCATGCAAATCTATAGTTACTTCAGCTTTTTTTATCAATAACTCCTTGCTTGAAGAAGGGCAAAACAGAGTTTTGTCATGCTCTGTCTGAATGGCTCCTAGAGGAATTTTACCATCCCGGAGAAACTGTTTTGCATGTGATCACACTCTGAATCTTCTTTTTGCAACACATCCAACTTCAGGCCATGGAAGAGTGAGAAATTTAAACTGAAAAAAAAGCCCCAACCACAAAACACCCAACCACCAGAACAGTTTACCTTAATGCAAAGGAATTAACCTTAGTTCAGTCTCAATGAGCAGAGCTATATCTTGTGAATAATGTCTTCAGTCGACTTATTTTCCAGCTTACAAATCTTCGGGTTTGCATTTTGTTTGTTATTATTATTGCCAGTATTAATGCAATGCCTAGGAATGACTCACTAAAGAGCAAGTCCTAGATATGTAAAAGGTTAAGGGAGGATATTTCTTGGTGATGTACAAAAAGAATTGGTAAGACTTAGACATAGCCTCAAAATGAGGACTTAAAGGCTGTCCAAGGTCAGAAATGGTGTCCTAAATGCTTTGTTAATGGTGATGCATTTTAGATATAGTGACTAAGAAAAAAAGCTGACAGATATTTGGAAGGGAATTAAGCCTATTTAAAATTCTCCTGGGTTTGAGACGTCATCTTAACATGTACAAGAGTATGCTTGACACACAGAAGTGGTAGTTAGGACAAAAGGACCTGGTGTTCAGTGGCAGATCTGTAAGCTGTCTAGGGATGGGAGCTGAGTTTGTAATGCTCCTGATTTACTAGAAACAAGGGCTATATGGAGAAGCTGGAAGGATCATGTACTCATGATACAGCTTGGAAAACAGTGGACACTCAGAAGTGTAAGAATTAAAGGTTAGTTCTCAGGTTGCTTATAGCCTGGGAGGAGCTTCTGCTGAGTGCGGGGAGAGGCAAAAAGGTAGGATGGCAGAAACTGCTTCCAGCTGGTGTTTGTTTAACAAAGCTTTAGAGGTGAAGGCAGAAGGAAGCCTGGGAGATGTTTGGGTTTTGTTCATGCTGGAGAACTGAAGGTATGTTGCAGTTTTCAGGGGAAATATCCGTAAAGAACTAGGAGGAAACAGGAATTGATGCAATGACTCATGAAAGAGATCAAGGGACATGCTCAGGAGGGAATAATGGGAACAAATGAAGTAGGTGGAGGGAGAGATCAAATGAGAAACTTTGGTGGCTGTAACAAAGAAAGGGAAAAGAGACATCCTATTGTACAGCCATCTGGCTTTAATAGCATTACAAATAATTAATAACATGGAGCCTTTATGACATTCATAGCTAGCATGCCTCTCCTGCTCCCAGTCCTGGAGTCAGGAGGTTGAAAAATGGCTATTTTTTTTCTTTTCTTTCTTTCTTTCATTTCTTTTCTTTCTTTCTTTTTTTTTTTTTTCTCCCCAGTGGCAATGTATTTTGTTCCATGTTGTAGACTTCCATACAATTGCCTTTTTGTGGCACTTCTCTGCTTTGAGCAAAATTGCTCAAAAATGCTTCTGAGAGCAGTTCACATAGTAAATAAAGAGTTCCTTAATAAACAGTAACTTTTTTCTTTAGGAAAGATTTTCATCAAACTGCCTTTCTTGGTATCCTAGTCTTTAAACCAAAGTATGGGCTCAGATTTTTTTGTGCAGTTGTTCACTTGTGTGGTGCTGGATGACTCTCTTTTGCATGTAAATTAGAAGCCTTTGTGTCCTAGGATATTAATTAAACTTTGCGAATGCTAAGTACAAGGAGGATTTGTGGGGGTCAGTTTACCTGGGTTCAGCAGTTAAAACTTCCTTTGTGGAATGGTTTCGCATGTGACATGGACATCTTAAACCTGCTTCTGGATATTAAAAAAAAAAAAAAAAAAGGTTCTCTTGCCTGTTACTTTCACAGGAATCCAGCTTCAAGGGGTTAGTCACAAAGACCATTTTCTTTTTATGCACAGTGCTCCTTCTCTAGACAAGGGGACACAGTTTCTATAGGGGATACTTCAGATCACCTGCAAGGCTCCTGCTCTGAATAAGCCCCTTTAAAGGAGTCTATGACAGCAACTTTGTGAGGTTGCTTATCAGCCTTTGCAAATGCTTTCCAAAATTCCCTCTTGTATACTCAGGGAAAAAAAAATGCACTGAAAGATTTAATTGGTGTCTGGATGTAGAAGCACCAATACCCAGTTTGCTGAGAGAGGTTCATGCTATATTTGAAGCTCCTTGAGTAGTTTGGCTTAGATTGACCCAATCTTGAACTCAAACAATTAAAAATTAGCATTAAAACAGAAATGAAAAAAGGAAAATTAAACCCCATGATTTAGAGCAACACTTGGTTTCACTACTGGTTTCAGGAAGGATGGAAGTGACAAACTCAGGCATGAACAATCAGTTTTAGCAAGGAAGAAAGGAAGGAAGCCAAGCAGACTACAAAATTATTAAAGTGTTATAAATATGAGTAACAGAGTAGGAAGAAGTCTTATCATTTGCAAGATCAGCCAATGACTCTGGAAAATCCAACACAATCTGTTTTTTCAGCAATAATTGATTTTGCCTATTGTACCTCACTTAGTGGATTTTTCGGTCTGATAACATGTTCATAACCCAAATATTTAATTTGGAGTTGATATGAAACAAGGGTTTTTCCTTCAAGAAAATAAATCAATGTTGTTACTGTGAGTAACTGTTAACACTGAAACCAAATAATATGAAAACCTGGAATCCAAGCACTCGCTCTTTTTTTTTTTTTTTTTTTAGTGATTTTGGGACTCTTAACTGCTTTCTTGCTCTCCAAAAGGCATTCTTACTGCTTGTCTTTTTTTGGATGAAACTACTGAAACTATTCACATTTTTGGTTACGTTGGTTTTAGGTTTCAGTTAAAAAAATGCTGATTAGGGCTTTATTTTTAGGTCTGGATCTGTAGATAAGTCAAGGAGTATTCCAAAAGATAAGAAACAAAGGCACCTTTGAGACAGTTCTAGATCAGGCATAGAATGGATTTCATGGTTTGAGAATTGCTAACATACTGAGAATTAACGTACTGGCAGCTAAATTTACTGAGAGCAAAATCCGTTGAAGGAAGTGTTTTACAACTTCTCCCCTGAAAACATCAGGAGAGATTTATGAAGTTATTCTTGCCATTCCAGCTAAGACAGGTAAAGAAAGAGTAGTACAAATTCCCTTTAAAAAGACACTCAGAAATGATTTTTTTTTTTCCTTTTTATTTTATTTGACAGGAAGTTTCATAACATGCATCATCTTTGATTTTCCTTAAAGTGCAGCACAAAGGCTTGGCTCAGTGAATGTAATTGGAAAACGTAATCAGCGATGTATACCTCAAAACGAGGAAGTGAAATTATAGTCACAGGAATTCTGAAGAGCATTTCTTTCTCCCTCTTTCCATGAACAGATTACCGTGTTTATATCATTTGACTAAAATTAACATTGACGTTACCATACGGGCTGGCCCCTTTCCTGCCCCATCTGTTCTCTCTGGAAGTGCGCCCTTGGCAGTTGGACCTGCTGCATTAAGTGGGCCTGAGGAGGCAGCCCTGCCCAGGTCGTACTGGGATAGCTTCTCCCCCACCAGTCTCTCTTGCTTGCATGAAGAGGAAGCCTGTATTGCCTGTAAAGACCAGCTTCAACCACATACCAAAGGAGAAGTGGAGTTTATGCTGAGGCCAGCTGCTGGCCGGGATACCCGTGCTTGAGAGAGGTAGTGTTGTTTGGGATTAGGCTCCTGTTTGATGCAGGAGGTGGTCAGGAAGGTTTGCTGCTGGAAACTCTAGAAATGAAGAGCTGACTGACTGCCTCAGGATGTATTTTATTTAGGTCTGGTAACGACTGAAGTGCCTAATCTCCGGTTACGGAGATGGGTAAACTAGGGTGGGCGTTAAGAAGGAAGGCCGAAGGAGCTGAGGCCTGTAGGGGATGCTTTGTTCCTGGGTCTCGTCAGGCCAGAGGTGGAGCGGGACCCCAAGCACCTGGGAACACATACTTCATGCTTGTTTCCTGGAAATGCTGGGGTAGCTGCCATATATACAAAGCTGGGTTCAGCGTCAATGTTTGAGCAAGTAGGGCTACGAGAGTAAAGTTTCTTGCTGGATCCTGTAACATCTGTGAGGAGAGAGGGGACACTGGGATCTCTGAAAGCAAACGTCTCGTGCTGTTTTCTGCAGCTGGCTGGGGTTCCACACAGTGCTTAAACCTTCAGTTTTGGGGCTAGAACTGGGGTTTGAGAAAGCAGTCTAGAAAGCGGGCTTGCCGTTTCTTCAGGAAATGTCTCTGGTAACAGCGAGAGAGAGCTCCTATGTCCCCCCCCCCTAAAGATCATGTTTAATTCGGGGACGAAGCAAAAGCGAGCTCTACGATTAGGGTGGGGTTTTGGCTTAGAAGCATGCTTCAAGCAAACAGAGCCTGGAAAATGGTATTAACTGCTAGAAACTGTAGTGTCTGCAGAGACAGAAATGGGAGCCAGTGCTCTCTGCCGTATCTGTGGGGATAGCTGTAGTGGGGCTTCAGGGTAGGATCCTTTAGGATCTGCTAACACAGTGGTTTTGGTTAGGATGATAGCTGCTCATTCCTTTTTAATTGTGTGCAGCTAATGTGCCTGCTTTCATTTGAGCTTTTGTTGTCCTTAGATCTGCAAGAGTTTCTGGAGGGTCCTGATAACATGTGAGAGAATGGTGGCAGACGTTTAAATGCAGGTTGAACTAAACTGCAGTCTGCTTCATAGATGAAGGTCAACCAGCCATGCCTTAGTCAACTGTGCCTCATTGAGTTGCTCTGCCTTATACAGCTGGACTGACCGAGTTTTCTTGATGCCTGTAACTCACTTCTTCTTCTGCATAATTTTGACGTGCAGGTTTGTGTTTTTTCTTTTATTAATATTATTTTTTTTTCTCCAGCAGGATGTTTTAAGCTCTAGCTTTTTTTTTTTTTTCTTCTTCTTCTTCATATGATGTTTGTTTTCTATCAGCTGTGCCATTTCTGGGATTTCACAATCCCACCAGCACAAAGACCTTCCAGATATTTGTGGGCTATGGGTGATAGGAATATTTTTTCAGTGGTGAAGGAGCTATGAAGGTGGCAGATTAATTAATTGAATAAACGTCTGTATGGGAGGGAAGGAAGAGGCTGTCAGTGTGTGGGAGCTGATATCACTCCTTTATCGCATGGGTAGTTTCCTAATTTGTGCAAGTTATCACTGTTACTGAGATTTATCCTTGTAAACTCTTATAGCCAAGACTCTGTGAGGAATGTCTAATAGACATTTTTACTTTCAAATTGGACAATTTCACATGACACTTCTGACAGTGAAGTGGGACTCCAAAGAATTTTCAGTCGTTTTGAGGTTTTTCAGGAGTAATGTGAAATAATTTGATTAAAGATGAGTACCAGCCTGACTAGATATACTACGGTAGAGTCCATCTCAAGATCCAAATTCATAGAATCACAGGATGGTTTGGGTTGGAAGGCACCTTAAAGCCCATCTAATTCCAACCCCCCCAGACCAGATTGCTCAAATTCTTTCTCCCATGTGCTATTTCTTCCTTTGAAAAATAAAGGGGGTGATTAATTATACATGGGAAGGCAGGAGTATGAAAACAAATATATTTACAAAATGCCATTTTTTTCTAGTTGATACAAAAAAGCACAAATTCATTTCTGCACAGATTGGAGAGGGGCCTACTCATATCAATGGATTTCTTTCTGTTGGAGGGTTTGTACCAGCTCTGCCTGAAGTCAGTTTCAGTTTCTGCTGACGTTGACAGGGAATAGGCCGAGCAGCAATGTCTCTTGTTTCTGCATTCCAGAAAAAGCTAATTTCCAATATAGAACTGACCCGTTATTACTATATAATAATGATTTTCATGTCATATTCCTGTTACAAGAAGTGATGCTTGTAATTTTCAGAAATCACAACCATCTCACTTAAAACTACAATTTTAGTTCCACCAAGTGAATGCTCTGACAGACATCTTTATTTTTCTAATTATACCCTCTCTGCATGAGGCTTAACTATAATTATAGGAAATTAGGGAACGACTCTGCTGTGGAAGCGTAATAACAACTTCTGTTACTATTTTTAGGATCTGTTATGAAAATGTAGATATGAATGTTTGACTTCCAAGTCTCACATTTATCAGGTCTTTATATGCTGGGAAACCTGGTTGACAGAGGCAGCCAAACTCTTTTTAGTTAGGTAGGCCAACTTGAGTTTCCTACCCAGAGAATGCTGGAGGCTTCCAAGTTTGTTTGTTTGTTTGTTTATTTAACACTAACAACAATAACAGCAACAAAAAAAAAGATCAGCAGAAGAGGAAAAAGGGAAGGAGGGCTGAGAGCAGGGAAGTGGGGTTTGGGATGAAAGCTGAGAAAAAAAACACTAATTAAAATAGGAAGCTGAGAGAGGGAAAGAACATTTTGGGAGGGCTGTAAGAGGAGAATGAGACAAGTAATAGTAGAGTCCATTTTGGATGAAGACAAAGTTATCTTTCTTTTTGTTCCCCTCTTTTCTCTCCTTTCATTCAGCCTCCCCTGTGCCCTGAGAGACCCTGGCGCTATCTGCCTACCCCTGCAGCTGCCTAGTGCCAAGCAACTGTCACCACCCCTGATTTCTCCTGTTCTCTGTATGTATTTTAGGGGTTGTCTTTGGTGCTGACCAAAAGTTTCGGACCTCTAGCTGAGTGAAATGTATGGCCAGTGATATATAGAGGTCAGATTATGTAGTCTAATGATCTCAGTGGCGCTGGTGAGAGCACACACCTTAAACAGTCAGAGATCAAAAATGATTGAATGTTGGATTCAAATCCTGGATCCTGAAGAGACTTCAATCTGTCCACTACCAAACACTGCACTTGTACAGAGGAGGGCAAAGAATGACATGAGCATACATATTCTTTCTTGAGATTCATAAGGAAGCAGTTTATTAACTTTTATGGTATTTGTTTAGACCAAAATAAAATGACTGTAATTAAGAAATATTTTAGCTTCGGAGGAAATGGAGTAGTCAGCTGCAGCTTGGATTCAGGCTTCACATCTGGATGGCTGACAAGTTTCAGATAAAGCTGACCTCACACATTCCTGGCCATATCAAAACCAACGCTAATTCAGAGAAACCCATAGCAGAAATGCCTTTCTGTACAGTGCTATTCCCAGATACTTTCAATCCCTTATTTAACATAGTGTCTTTGAATTACATGGGCCTCTTCCATGACCAGAGTTACCACAAAAGTGTATTCAGGCAGGCGCAGTGGCAGCAGAGCTGCCGTAAGATGTGCAGCAGGTATGTTTGGAGAATATGTTATATTGTCAGAACTGTGCTCAGCCAAATGATGAACACCCAGTCATCTGTGTGTCTCAGCTGGGCTGCTTCTTTCCTCTCTTGTTAAAGATCTGAATCTCTCCATCAATTTAAGTCATTCTCAGACTCTTTAGAAGGCCAGGAACAAACTGGAGAGGAACAGCTTTCTTACAGTCTGTGGGTCTAAATGCATGCCTTTTGGAAGAAGAGAAGAATGCAGTCTTTCCTGAGCTCTGCCTGAAACCTGACCTGTTCACTCCTTCAGCTGGGTTTGGTACGATGTCTGCCTGAGCACGTCCTCTCTAGGAAGCTGTCCTTCTAACTGGGGATCTGTCTGACTTGCTTTCCCAGGTAGGGTTAAAAATTACAACATTTACTGTACCACTAGTACACCACTAAAATTGTGCCACTAGTAATAGGTGAACATTGTCTTCACGGAAGACGGTATTTTTTTTTAATTAAATAGTGTTTTTTTTTCAAAATCTGTACTTCCAAGGAAGCCATGAACAGTGAGGGGTGTGTGTATCTTGGAAATGTTTCAGTTGCCTGCAAGAAAAACTCAGGGCATTCTATGGAAGACATACGAGCACTCGACCTCCAAAGTCCTTCTGAGGGTAAAACAAGTACATTGCTTCCTCTTCTAAAAGGGCCACAGCTGGCCCTAGCAAACAGTTTTTCAATCATTTCCTGAGACTTTTGAAATATAGCTAATCGATAAATATGACACACAAGTTGCCCTTAAAATGGTCTTGAGAAAGTCACTCCCAAAGATCCCTCTGGGCAGTGCTCTGTTCCAGTTGGAGGCACGCGGTGAAACTCTCACTGACTTTAACGGGGTTTTGTTTTTTAGCCCCACCTCTCTGTAGAATACTCAGCAAGTGTACACCAGAAAATAAACGGTAAATCAAGTGGTCAAGTACTGGGACTTGTTTAAGCATTAGGGAGACGTGTCAGGCCAGTGCTTCTGAGCTGCACTGTGGACCATTCAAGCAGCTAATTTTTCTGGCCCATCTTTTGGCACCTCTTTGACTTCCTGTTTCCATTCTGGAAGCCAGCTGGGAGCAATAGGTGAGAGAACAGGCAGTGGTTCAGGGTATTTTAAGCCCCTTCCAACATGGGCAATGGAAACTACAGCAATTAACATCCAGTGCAGCCATCTGACTGTGTAAGTGCTCTTCCCTGTTCCCTCATAGGAGCAAATGTATTAGTTAAAGGCAGGTATGAATTGTTTCCCAAAGTCACTTACCCCTGAGATAATGAAAAAGCACTTCTGCAGCTGAGTGCCACTTTTACCATGGCCTCTTAGTGGATTCGTTGCCTCTTGCCTTTCAGCTACATTTCACAGTCTTTCTCCTCGTTTGCACATAACAGTGATGGACTGAATGGTACCGGGACATGCCCTTCAGCTTGTGCCCAAGGTGCAATGGAAACATGCCTGCCAGCACCATGGTAAATTTATTTTTTTTCATGAACGTGTTAAATTAGCCCACATGCCGAGTGTATTCAAGACTAATATGTGATTTTGAAGAGGGGGATGATTTATGCTACTAACAGTTTCAGACAAGCCAATAGTAACAACAAGGATTAATGAACAGGAAAAGCTAAACTTTACTGTCTTTTCCTGGAAGGCAATGTTTACTGATAAATTGGATACCTTTCTTTAATTATAAAATATATTGATTATAAGTAAACAATATTTTGAGCAACTGCTGCATTAAACAGTGACTTATGTCTAAACGTTTTAATTTATTAAATACAGTGTAAGTTTATAATTCTATAATGTTTTCCTCAGAACACAGCAAGTGCTTGGGGAAGTAGCCAACTCCACAAATGAACTCCAACTGTATATTTGAAAGCTGCTTTTTCAGAAATGTTGTTCTTATGTTACACAATTGAATAACCCGTAGTTTCCCACTCATTAGAACAGTTGCTTCTTTTCCGAACTTTGTCCTGCTCCTTTGGATGCATGCCTCTCCCCTGTGTACAGTAGAGATGACAAGTTTAATGTTAGAAGTATTGGGGTATTTTAAGAGTGTAATTGGTCTGAGCTGGTCTCAGTGTGCAGCAGGTCTAACTGTCAGGTGTTCATTGCATTCTGCTGACAGCCCCTGGTGCTGTTATCAAGATATTTTATTTCAGTAAGAATTTTTTTTTTTTCTAGAGCGATGCTCATTGATATGACCAGGAAGGTAGTGAGTGTGTTCGCCTGGTGTGCCAGCTGGCATTGGATATGTCCTGGGGCTCCCTATCAGCAGGGACAACCAAATTGTCATAGTTCTATTTGTGAGAAACGTTAGCAAAATACATGGGATCTAGTCACAGAAAATACTTGCAGAGTGGTCAGCATAGTAGAAACAACATTTGGGGACAGCTGTAAGCCAGTGCTGAACTAAATTTAATTTGAAAAGTGAACACTGTGAAGTCAGAGAAATTTGTCTGCATTTGCTTCACGGGTAGTCTTCAAAGATTCAGCAGGCTCCCTGCTGTTTCTTCCACCACTTTTTAAATGTATCTAAGCCTGAGAGGAGAGACAGTAATTTGACAAGTAGGTCGTGAGTTTTAGAAAACGAAATCAATTTGGTTTCAATTTTCACTGTACAGAAAACAATACCTTTTTTTTTTTATATATGTATAAGATAAAGTAATTCTGATATAAAAGAAATTTCCCTGGCATGTGTTTATCTCTGAAAGATTCTTCATATCGCTCACATGTTGTATTTGGTGAAGGGAATAAACATACCTACTGCAATTAAACCCTATTTCTTGGGAAAATTAGTCTTCTACCAAGACGACTTTTGCATATTTATGGGAACAAACTGGGTTTGGAAAGTTATGGTTTCCAGAACCAAACGAGGTAAAAAGCCCTTGATCTTTCCAGATGTTTCCTCTGGGGACATGCCCTTCTGTTTGGGATCTCGACATGTACAGTGAGTCATTAAGTCGCCTCCTTCAGTTATCATGCCTGTGCTGAACTATTAAAGGTTTCCTTTCTGGTAAAAGCTGAGGGACTGGAATGTACACAGTAGAGTTCTCTTTTGTAGTCAGGCTAAGTGTTTATTTTCCTAAGGTTATTAATGAGATGTTTCCTCAGTTGAAATATTAGCAACCTATCGTTTCCTTAGCTGGGGTATTCAGTATCTGTGCATCTGATACCTACTGTCAGAAACTCAAACCACTTCCCAGCTATCACATCTTGTGTCTAGCTTTAAGTCTCTGGGTTTCTCTCCATTCCCCTCCTCTCAACTGCAGCTAAAATGCATCTCATTCTTGCAAGGTATCGAGGGAGCCTTAAGGCTGAAAGCCTCTGCAAAGGACTGATACGACTCTCTGCAAATACAAATTCAGGATTAACATGATTGCAGTGGTGATGAGGATGTTATGAATGTGGAAAGAAGGGCTACTTTGTCAGCCAGTAAGATGGCAAAGAGGGAGAGAATGCAGTTCGCTGGTTCCAGTGTGTATCCATCTAGCTAGGTTCCTGGGAACAGCGAGGGCAAGAAGCAGAATCAGCCCATTCATTTTCCTCTTTGGAGGAAGCTGGGTCTTGGTAAGCCTAGCTGGAGGCTTCGTTGCACTGCATAGATATATTTTTAGTTTGAGTAATGACAGAGACGATCAGTGATGAGACCATACTGATTTTTTAATATTTCTCTAAGAAGCGTAAATTAAAATCGTGACTTTTACATGTTGAAATTAGCTCTGCAATTTTTTTTTCTGTTTTTGATTTGGAGGGTTTCTTATTTGTTGTAATTCTATAGTGGATCAAAGAGGTAGGCTGAAAATAGTGGTACAATTAGTTGAAGTGTGTTTCAGTTAATATTTTTTTTCCAAGAAACACATACACCAGTGCTACGATTTTTTCTCACACGTCAGGTTCTTCCTCCTGCACAGAGATCGAAAGAGAAGAGATAATTTAAAGAAATTAAATCCAAGAGCTCTGATCCTGATACTTCCCTGCATGCCCTAACATATGGGGAAGAATGTGGGAGGATCGCTCTCAGTTTATAAGGGATGCCCGTTTCTTGAAGATGAATAGGAGAATGGAAATGTTGATAACGAGAACAGTTGTCTACCCACGCTTCCCTCCAGCAGTGCCATGAATACTACAGGAAGACCTGCCTGTATTAGACTTGTTTCTACTAGCTGACGTCAGGTGATTGAAACTCAAGTAGGACTGTGGACTTTCACTAGGTGAAATATAATTGTTTTACACTCCTACGTGTACTTCTGTCAGCATTCCGAGGCATTCATACTTTCCATTCCAGCAGCGAGGTGCTCCAGAACGTATTCTTGCCCCCCAGGGACTATTTGCATAGCTCTGCAGAGCAGTTACTTTGCAGACAAATTCTCTTTGCTCTGTGTAAAATCAAAAAACTTCTCAAATAGCTTGCTGATGCCAAATCCTGCCTGCCTCCTCTATATTAGTCCCCAAAAGGTTTCTTTCTTTACTAAATAATACCATAAAAATGTGTGGAAGGTGTAGTTCTCATACAGTTTGGAAGGTTTTTATAGGTGATTCTGTAAGCATGAAGATACTACAGGAGAAGGAAATCTTCACATTAATGAGAGGCTACTTAACCATTTCAGTTCTTGCCAAATATGCTGGCAGCACTTCTCTTAGGAGGGCCTATTTGAATAAAGTATAAAAAGTATGTGGTAAATAGAGTGCTGTTGCTGCTGTAGTGGGGTTTGGTGACGTCCTGTGTGAGAGGACCAAGGCCGTACCACATGCAGTATGCATGATGAAGTCAAGCGACCTGACAAATTGCAACAGTATTCCTCTAGCAAGGCTTTCATGGCGAACTACTGGAATAATAATAACATGAACCAGAGTTTCGGAATTGACTGAACAAGGCCGCGAGCAACTTGCTGACTCTGAAGCTGGCCCTGCCCTGAGCAGGGGGTTGGAGCAGATGACCTCAAGGGATCGCCTCCCACTTTGGTGATTGTGTAATTCTCATGTACCCAAACTGTTATCTTTTAATTGATTAACTTCTTTAATGATTTCATGAGATACAATGGGTGAAAAGTGAAATATTTCATTGTCAAGACAGTAGGAGGCTACAGAATGGTTGTCTGTATGAAAAGAAAACTGGCCTTAATGTACTTAACTGTATGGACTGAAGCACTTTTATAGGTAGTTGAGACAGATCCCATCCTGCCATTAAAACCAACTTTCAGAACAGGCATAACTAGCCAATCATTTTCTCATTTAAGAAAGACACTTGGCTCCTTTTTTCCAATGAGTTATCTAGTCATAATTCTCAGGCTATTTGAGTTGAAAACAGTTTTAGAAATACAATTTTACTTTTTCTTGCCAGGAATAAGTAAACAAGATAAAACAGGCTTTTCTCTTTTCCTGGAAATGACAGGATGTCCTCCAATTGTTAAACTCACTTCTAGATTACAATTTAGAAGTATTTTTCAGCATTGACCTAACAATTTTCATGCAGTTTTGGTGTGATTTTCCACCATTTCCTCTTGAACATTTGTTATCTACTGTTTAGCTGTGAAATCTATCAGTTTCCAGTAGATTCTGCATTGGTGCAGTAAACCAATCCTAGTTTAATTCTATAACCATTTTTCTTCTGCTACCCCCTTGTATACTGCTGACTTCAGTGACTTCATCTGCAAAATTGTTCTTAGCTGAGCTGAGTACACGCCTGTATCCACCACTCAGGCCCTCTTTTTGTATGTTTTTTTTTTCTTTTTTTCCCATGATAGTGAAAAAGAAAGTAGGAAGGAAGAAGTGAAGACTAAACCACTTCAGATTAATTTAAGTTATAATAAATTATGAAACTATTTCTAAGTGGATCAGTCCTTTGCTTCTAAGATTTTGTGGAACTGGCCTTCTGAGCTTGGAGGAAAGAGTAGGTTTCAGATGTTTTGATTTTACTGAGGCTTCTGATGCTGTTCAGATAAACAAATCAGGGAAACATGACGTATATTAGTCTAATATAGGATGCATGAAGTGGAAAAATCAGGTGCTTTTTGAGTACATCTTGTGTCCAATGATATTTTCAGTAAATTAAAGAAAAGTAGAATTCAAAATGGTATTGACAAATTGAAGAAATCGTCTGATAAAAATAGGATATGAATTTAAATCGAATCAAACACAAGGAACAGACAATCACAGGTTTTAGTGGAGAGTCAATAGTTAAGTGGCAGAAAAAGGACTGAGTTTGTGAAAACTTGAAAATGCGTCAGCAGTACTGCTTCTGTGCAAGTGGCAAATCCTCGTTCACATAAACAACGAGCTTAGCTTGCACGGGATACGAAGGTTTTCCACTTTTCAGCTGCAGAGCTATGTCTAGTTGGAGCAGCATGGCTTCAAGAAGGATGTGGTCTGTTTGGAGATAATTCAGAGAAGAAGAACAACAACAAGGCTTCTAGAGTACATAAGCTATGAGAAAGATGGAAAAAGTAGCATTTTGGAGTTGTTTAATCAAAAAGGAAGATTAAGGGGAGACGTACTGACCTTCAAATGCATAAAGGACTGATTCAAAGACAGGAAACAACTTTTTTTTCCTCTGTATCTACAGTAAGTAGGATAGAAACAGTAAGTTTCAACTGCAATAAAGGAAGATGTGACTAGACATTAGGAAAAATTCTGAGGTTAAAGGCCATGAAAAGCTAGAAGATAATTCTCAGAAGGGTTTTCTGTCATCATCATCAATAGAAAGAGCAGTCTAAAGAGACATCCATTAAGATCCAAATGGATTCATGATTCTGTCTTGAAACAGGGAGTGTTAAGATATGTCTTTGGGTTTTCCTCTTGCTCAATTCTGTACAGTCCTGGGAAAAAACAGAAGCTCACGCTTGGCTGGTGGGGGGGGTGGCACAGATCTGATGTATGTTATGTGGAACATCTTTCTGCCCTCTCAGCAGCTTGCTTTTAACCTCCACTGTTACCCTGTGCTTGAACTACCAGCTCCGACTACATCCATGTCTTCACCTTCCTCCTTTTACCCCCTCAGTGCTTTCAGTTCGATTCCCAATGAACTGCTCATTCCGTGTATGTCTCTGTGTCAGAGGAAAACTCAAGTAAACTATGAATAGAATTACTAATAAGCCAGGAAAGTTTGTAGCTGTATTTCAGATAAGTAAAGCCCAACTGGCCTGGAAGAGAGCCCAGCTCTTTTCTGTGACTGCTGATGTGGTTTAGATAAACCCGTCTAATGTTAAATACAAAAGTTGAAACGACGTTCTCTTGTGAATTTAAGTTACTTATCTCCTGACTGGATCTTTCAGCCAGTTTCTTGTGCTATTCCTCTTCACTTCTAATTTCTTATTCAATTGCTGAAAATGAGCTGCTGGCTAATGATACATACTATAACTCTTTTCTATCTGTTACATGATGTATATTTGACTGTAAATATGAACAGGAACATAGATGGATAACAATTTCTAAAATGTTGGGTAATTCCCAGTTCTCCTTTGTGAGTGTTTTTGAAACCTCAATTTATTAACAATGTAGTAAACAATTGGGAATCTTTTAGCTGCTTTTTTAGATGACCTTTTTCATTTTTCCTCAAAAACATCTGTCAGTTCCCAGCAGTGTCAAGTGCAGTCTGTCTGACCTTCCTCTTATTTAAGTACTGTAAACTGGCTCTGCTGAAGGCTGGAAATAGCTTCAGATTATTATTATTTTTTTGAGAACGTTATTAGGGATTGTATTAGGGACGTCCACTTTGACGTCAAAAAGGACTGTGTAGCTGACCACTTACTGTCATAGTAGTGTGACAGCAACTTGCACCGAGGCCAAACTTCAACAGTTCTTTTCTGCAGACCACACAGCAAAAGCAATTGTACCTCAGCAGAAACATGTACAGTCTATACGCATATCTGTGCAAAGACACGTGACGTACTATTAACTAAGGACATCAAGAGCCTGGCCAGAAAAGACATCCAAGATCCCGTACATTTTGCACACAGCTTTACATGGAACACAAGATATCTTGCCAAACTATGCAGCCCTGCAAAATGGACAGCTTTGCTTGTAGTGTAAACCATAAAGTAAAAATCCTCAGCCGGCCCCTCATGAAAGGCATTGCACAGCCTGCTCTGAATACTTTAATGTCAATCATTCCTTAAGATTAGGAGGATAAAACTAAGAATAGTTAAAAGCAGTGGATTAAACCAAGTAGCAGATAAATAAAAGGAATAAGTTCACATTAGGGATTGAGAATGAGTTTGTTTGCAATGCTAAAAATGCTCTGATGTTTTCTTCTTTCGGTTGTTATCTTGCCCCTGTGTATGAGACCATGGCCTCAAAAACTCGCGATGGGGTGGCCTTTGGGTCTGTAACAAACATGTTGCTTTTCTAATGAAAAATGTCCCACATTTGGGGCACTTACAAGTAGTTCAGCACTGGCTTCTTAAAATAGAAGATCAAAAATTTCTAAAGGTCTCAACACTGTGTAGGCTTGGTCCATTCTGACTCATAAGGGCAAAGGAACTGTGAGCTGGTTCCCTGTGCCCCAGCTCGTCTCAGCCGTGGGGAGGAAGAAGCCACTTAATTTGAATGCCGAGGAGCCGAGGGCCAGACCAGATGGCAGAGGGGAAAAGGCACAGGAGTGACGTGAAGAGACTTCAAGGCTGTTGTTGGTGGGAAAAAGAGAAAGCAAGACTTTCTTTTTTATTATTTTAACCCTCATGTCTCTGAAAAGTGTCTCAGTGTGTCCTTACAGAGACTGGGTGTTTGCGACCAGTCTGTGAAAAACACTCCATGGAGTTTATTTAATGAAATACATGCAGAATGTGGTACAGCACTAAAAAAAAAAGAGGGAACAGTCATCCCAAACTAATGATCATCTGAAGTGGTTTGTAACATCTGGTCTCAGTCAAGAGCAATGTATTTTAATCCCATTTAAAAACAATTCATCTGGATACCAGAATAAGAATTTTCTGATTCTCTCAGTAATGTCTGTGAAGTCTATAAAATTCTGTCTATTTTGGATATTATGAACAAATGCACTTTTATTTGCATTTTACATTTATCCTGATGTGAGTTCAGTGTTGTTTAAGGTGATTAAATGTTTAAGGTTTAAGGTTAATCCAAGAGGAGTGAGTCCTCCCTCATCTGTGTATTTAGGGACCCGATGAGCTTAGACACTGCCTCGTCATAACAAGTACTCACTTTCTCTAGTGCATCCTCCAACCTCTCCATAGGGAAAGTGGTGCGGCCTTGTTAGCCACACTGGTAGGTATCTGGTGCCCTGGGATATCTGTGAAAGCTCCCTGGCATGCAGCTCCATGCTGGGTCAGCAAGGGTTGCAGTGCCCTTCCCACTGCCACTGGCTCATATGCACATGGGCCAGGCAGACATAATTTCTTAACTTTGAAGTTCTTGACATAGCAGTGCCAATATTTCTTTAATTCCTTTTCTTTGAATGTCACATTCCAAGTCATCTTTGCTTTTAGGAAAACAGTTACAAATTATGCTCCCTTTCTGCTCTCATAGTCTTACCTCCTGTTCTCCTCTATCAGTTACATTTGTAGCCTTATCCTCTTATTTTTTTTGTAGAATAAAATAACATCGGTCTGTCTCCAAATGTTTGACCAAGACACACAGAGGAATTTAGGCACCTAGACCTTCACAGAACTCACTTACTTCTTAGCTAACTTTGTTAGCTAAATAGTAATTTGGTATTTATTTATGTCCTTGGACTTGGCCCTTGAATGCCAAAGTGAAGGATAATAGGTGGAATCCATTTTCACGACCTGTATCTCCTACATACACTCTTTCATTGCCCCCAGAATAGTCATCAGCAAACCAATATGTATAAAAGTTGAATTTTGGGGCAAGTACCAGAAGTCGCCATTCTCTGCATTGAAAATGGCAGACACTACGGCAGAAGATGAGCGAAGTGCTGTGATAATGCTCCAGTACAATCTTGTAAGATATACTGACCAACTAATTAATGAAATACCATGGGTTCAGTCATCCATCTGCTTCCTAGTGTTGCACCAGAGGATCAAAACATGGAAAATTCTTTTCCCAGTCTGGCTGAGGTAGAAGAACAAGACCAAAAGACAACATCAACTGGGGACATCCTGTTTATGAGGTTCCACAGCTTTGAGAGGCATGTGTGGAAGGCAGAGGTGTCACAGCAGACAGACAATGAGAGTTGTGGTGATTGTGGCAACATTCCTGGCAAATTTGCAAACCCAGGCAACTTCTTATGGATTTCCTGTCTATTAACAGAGCTTGAATCAGCAAAAAATACCTAAGATCTGATCTGCAACTCACTTCTTGGAGGGAGAAACAGAACATGGGGACTCACTGAGTGGTCGATTGGCTTGCCTAAGCTGAGAAAGGAGAGCTGGAAGATGTGGCAGGATCTGCATACCATGTGGAAGTCCAAAGATCAGTAAAGGGGGAAAAGAGGAAATGTGAAAATGTCCTGGTTTCAGTTAGGACAGAGTTAATTTTCCTCCTAGTAGCTGGTAGGGTGCTATGTTTTGGATTAGGATGAGAAGAGCGCTGATAACATGCTGATGTTTTAATTGTTGCAGAGCAGTGCTTACACCAAGCCAAGGACTTTTCGGCTTCTCGCTCTGTCCTGCCAGCGAGCAGGCTGGGGGTGCAGCAGGAGCTGGGAGGGGACAGACCCAGGACAGCTGACCCAAACTGGCCAAAGGGGTATTCCATACCATCTGGGGTCATGCTAAACAATATATAGGGGTGGCTGGCCGGGGTGGGGGGCCGGCTGCTCGGGAATAGGCTGGGCATCGGTCAACGGGTGGTGAGCAATTGCATTGTGCACCACTTGTTTCATACACATTATTATTAGTAATACTATTATTATTATTATTATTATTATTTTCCTGTCTTAATAAACTGTCTTTATCTCAACTCACAGGCTTCACTTTCCTGTTTCTCTCCCCCATCCCAGAGAGGGAGGGGGGAGGGTGAGCGAACAGCTGTGTGGTGTTTAGCTGCCAGCCGGGTTAAACCACAACAGAAAAACAGGGTAAAAACAGGGTATACACCTGTGTTTAAAGAGCAGAGGACTTGAGAGGGAAAGAATAGGTTGATAGAAATACAAGTGGGCTGCCCTGGGGACCTGAGAGCAATGTTGGTCTCGTGGGCAGCACCTGCTCCCGTAAATCCTGGGGGTACAGCTGCAAACCACCAAGATGTTTTGGAGCTGTTGGGATGTTTTGTTGGTCTGCCGGTGACGTGCACGACTTGGCCGCAGAAGGCCTGCAGTAAGCTCTTGCATGTGATCGGTGTGGTGGTTTGACACTGACAGACAGCTCAGCTCTACCATGTCGCTCTCTCACTCCCCCTCCTTAAGAGAACAGGGGGAGAATATATGATAAAAAAGTCTCATGGGTTGAGATAAGGAGAGGGAGATCACTCACCAATTACTGTCACAGACAAAATAGTCTTCATGTAGGGAGATTAATGTAATTTATTGACTATTACTAACAGACTAGAGCAGTGAGAACTAAAAGCAAACTAAAACCACCTTGTCCCCATCCAGCTGTCTCTTATCTCCTCCTGGTGAGCGGTGCAGTGGAATGGGGGCTGCGGTCAGTCCCTGACTCTTCATCTCCGCTGCTCCTTCACGGTCACTCTCTGCCCCTGCTCCACGTGGGGTCCCTCCCACGGGATGCCGTCTTTCCTGAACTGAGCCTGTGTGGGCTTCCCACAGGCAGCAGCTCTTCAAGAACTGCTCCCACACGGCTCCGTACCACGGGGTC
Source organism: Anser brachyrhynchus (assembly GCF_964034855.1). Lineage (NCBI taxonomy): Eukaryota > Metazoa > Chordata > Aves > Anseriformes > Anatidae > Anser > Anser brachyrhynchus. The sequence goes on along the minus strand of NC_137700.1, from coordinate 27,135,836 downwards.
CATCCCCCAGGAGCAAACTGCTCCAGCACGGGTCCCCCACGGGCGGCAGCTCCCCCCAGACCCCCTGCTCCTGCATGGGCTCCTCTCCACGGGCTGCAGCTCCGGCCCGGGGCCTGCTCCTGCGGGGGCTCTCCATGGGCCGCAGCCTCCTCCAGGCCACATCCACCTGCTCCACCGGGGGCTCCTCCACGGGCTGCAGCGTGGAGATCTGCTCCGGCACCTGGAGCACCTCCTTTCCCTCCTTTTGCACGGACCTTGGTGTCTTCAGCACGGACCTTGGTGTCTGTTCTCTCACATTTCTCTCACGTTTCTCACTCCCAGCTTCTGTAGCACAGCAGCTTTTTTCCCTTTCTTGATTCTTTCCTCCCAGAGGCCCAACCAGCATCGCTCATGGCTTGGCTCTGGCCAGCGGTGGGTTCCTTTGGAGTCGGCTGGAGCTGGCTCTGATCTGACAGGGGGCAGCTGCTGCACTACTAAAACCTTGCCACTTAAGCCCAATACAATCAAACTGAAGCCAGAGGCTGAGGTTTTACAGAATGACATCCTGAATGTCAGTACCAGCAAAGGTTTTCCTGCTCTGGCTCCAGACTGCACACCCGGTCCTGCCCAGGCACCTGCAGCGTGTCCGTGCTCTTGCAGGAGCACTGGAACAGGGGCTTGCCCAGCTGTCCTGTGAACCACATCATGAAGTTGTTCTACCTTGGAGAAACAACTCTGGGGAGACAAGAAGGGTTATCTTTTGTTTCTCTGTCCAAAGTTTGTTCCTTGTTATGGTCTGTCATAGTGGCCTGGGGCAGTGTGCCAGGAGCAGAAGTGACTGACAGTCTTGAGCAGGACTACTTTAAGGCACTATTGCCACCAAAGATTTGTGTTACAAAACCACAATACGAATTTCCTACAGATGTTGGAAAAACCATGAGGTGCTGGTGGATAACCACACTATTTCTCTGATTCTGTTGAATCACTACAGTACATTTTCTCCGTCATGTCAACTTCCTTAGAGGCGCAAAGAGCTGAATATATATGATTACAAAGATGATCAAGGGGCTGGAGCACCTCTCCTACGAAGACAGGCTGAAGGAGTTGGGGTTGTTCAGCCCGGAGAATAGAAGGCTCTGGGGAGACCTGATAACAACCTTCCAATACCTAAAAGGGGCCTACAGGAAAGCTGGGGAGGGACTCTGACAGGGAGTGGAGTGATAAGACAAGGAGTAATGGCTTTAAACTAAAAGAGAGGAGATTTAGATTACATATAAGGAAGAAATTCTTTACTCAGAGTGTGGTGAGGCATTGAAACAGCTTGCCAAAAGAAGCTGTGGATGCCCCATCCATGGAAGTGTTTTAAGGTCAGTTTGGATGGGGCTTTGAGCAACCTGATGTGGTGGGAGGTGTCCCTGCCATGTCCCTTCCAACCCAACCCATTCGGTGATTCTATGATTAATTACTGAATACCAGGGCAGGAGACAAATAAACAAACAAAAACAAAACAACAACAACAAACACACACACACACACAAAAAGAGGAAGACGGGAGCTTGATAAATGGAAAGAAGTTTTCTGCGAAGTACAGTCCAAGGTTTCTTATACAATGTGTGACTTTTCCCTAATGATGTAATATTTAAGGCACTTGAACAACCATCTGTTTGTAAGAAACTTGGACAAATTACAAATTATATACAGGTTCTGAAAAAGCTCTGTGTTTATAGGAGCTGGTTCATCAGTAAACACTCCCAGGACTAACTTTACTCTTTTTACCACTGTTGTTATACTTTGGTACTCTGTCTAAACAGAATAATGTTAATGACTAATACAGTCATCTTGTATTTAGTGACCCCATTTTCCCTGCAGCTTCCCACACACCCTTAGACCAATTTTAAGCAAATCTTATGGTGGCATTATGACCTTAGAGAAAGTGTTTCTCCAGGTGTGAAAACACAGCAAGGCTAATGGCTTATTTTGACTTCCTGAAGTGATGTCACACCCACTCTCCCCGGATAAACAACCAAAGGGCTGAATGCTTCTGAAGGCACGGCTGTCAAAGTGTTGTGCAAGCAGCAGTGTTAATGGCATGCTTGTCTCCTGTACAGTCGGTGTGTATGCCTGGATTCCCTGATGTATATATAATCTAAGCGGCACTTACACCATAACCTCCTCTTTGTTATAAAATCTTCCTTCTCCTTGTCTGGTTTTGTGCCACCTGGAGAAATTGCTGTATTTGGCTGATATACTGGTCAGAAGGTGTAAAATGATTGAGAAAAGCAGGCAACAGCATCAAAGAGACAAGCTAACATACAGAGGCAGAGTGATCATGAAAACATTGGTGTTAGGAGTGACAGGACTGCAGTTTTACTGCCCCGTGGTGGAGGAGAGGAAGCGGAGGATGGAGTGGAGCAGAGGAAGTGAAGCAGGGGAATTCTTTAATCCTTGCAAAACCTGCTTTGGGTAGCTTTCTCCTCTGAAGCAGACAGCAGCGTTTATGAGAAGGTTAACTGTGGCAAGGGACACGCTGCCCTTGCTATAAACCTCTCGTGTGGCTCACAGCTGCAGGAGTGGCTGCTGCATCTGTACAGGCTGGGGTACGGTGTATTCTGCCACGGTGTTTCTGGGGACACTGCTGAGCCCTGACGAGTTCTCATCTGTGGGAGAATAGGGACTTTAAATCTTTGATGTTGTAAAGAGGAGGGGATATTGGTGTTGGAGGAGTCAGCTGGCTTTCCTGTGTATCTCTTTCCAGGAATCAAGAAGCTAAAGGTCACTGCACAGAATCTGTCCATCACACAGACCTTGCCTCAGGAATGCAGCCACTGGATCCATCCTTTGGTGAGCAATGTAAGCATGGTCATTCTGAATGTCTGTTCTCTCATCTTGATGTTTTCCTTTGACATTAAAGAGCCAATTGCTGGTATTTTGCTGGATTTAGTTTGGATAGAATGGAAGCAGTCAGATTTCATCCTTTTATATAATTCTAGCCTAGCCCTGGAGACACCTGTGAATCCACAGAGGTCTGACTTCTATTCATAACTGGTTTCAGTCCTGTGATTCTTATTGTGTGTGTCTGAGATCAGTAAAAATTAAACATCGATTAAAAGTTTTCTGATGGCAGTAACTGAAAAGGCAATGGCATACTCAGAAATTATTTTCTATTCCACATTTTTTTTTCATAAGCTTTTTTCTTAGTATCTGTTTGCCATGGGATCTATAGCTGCCTGTCTTATAAATGTGCATTTATGTACACAACAGATCCAGAGAGATCTTCATCACCCAAGAATAGCACAGAGAGCACCTGCTAAGACCACAGGCACAATCTCTTTTGGACACCATTTCGTGTCAGAACAGTAATGCCCAGTGAATTTTCTGTTGGCAAATAGGTAGCTGTATCACCCTTATGTAACATTATTGACATTGCCAGGTAGGTTAGACAGTACTAAGGGCATTTGTAAAGAAAAATACTTGTGACTCTTTTTATAATTTGAATGGTATGTGCAAATCAACTTGCTGAGACAAAATTTTAAAAAAGTATACATGATTAAAAATCAAGGAGTCTGCCAGCTACTGGCACCTGTACTAACATATGCAAGCTCCTAAAAGATTCTGCCTGCACAACAGCTCCAGGAAGGTATGAAGGTAAAGTTCTGGGCTGTGACTCTCAGGTATGCAATAGCGAAGGCTTTCAAAGCACCATTCATATTCTTCTGGGAGTTGGAGGAAACTGGGGTGTAATTCAATAGAATTAAGAGTTTATGTAAGTCACGACTGTGATTTATGGTTCAGAACAAAACCTAGGCATTTTGCTGTTTTATTTGCTGAGCAAATGGACTTCCCTACCCTATGGTTGTGCTTGAAGGTGCCAGTGCCAGGGGAATCCTGACCCATGGAAAGCTGGGATTTTTTTGCTTTTTGTCAGATTAGGGGAGATTTCTCTTCTACAGGCCTTAGAATGGTTTGTGCAAATCAGTCAAACGTAAAGTATTCTATTAAAACAATGATTCTTCACTAAAAAGGTTTTATTTTTGCTTATAATTTGTTAGGGTAGTCACGATCTGTTTATATTTCCAGGGAATGTACTGGAATAAGTCCCATTGAATTCAGTGCATACAAGATCAGACTTGCTGGGCTATTTGTTCCAGAGTGTAGTATACTTTTGTTTCTTATGAGACTTCCTGGTAAGGTGATTTTTATTTGAGATAGAAAACATATTTTCCAATCACATTTCCATTTGAATCTATTAATTCACTACGGGGAAGTTCCGAAGTAGCCCCTGCTGTTTCCTGACCTTTGACCAAATGTTCTAATAGTTTCCCTATTAAAAGTAAGCAGATGCAGAGTTTGAGATGGTACTAACTTTGTAACTAGGATTGCATTTGGCTTATTTTGTTGTTTTCTTTTTTCCCTTGGGGACTGCTCCTATTCTATATGAGAGAAAAAAATAGCACAGAAGATGAATTGCTACATTAATCAACAAAGAAAAATCATGACATTAATACACCACCAAAAGTTATCCTTAAGAGAGGCTCTGAGATACGAAAACATCTCTAAGATGTGAAGGCCTAAACCTCCATGACTGCTCATTGCAGATATCGCAGGCATCACTGAGTTTGATCTGTTCCACCTGGTGCTAAGAACTAGAATGCTTTCAGCAGGGTCTGGACAAAAAAAAAATTATGTTTAGATTCTGACCCCGCTTTCAGGAAGCAGGCCAACTCTAGCCTGAAGCACAAGGAAAGTCAGAGGGGCTTGGCAGAAACAGTGGCTCTGGTGTGGGGTTATATTGGCAGCTCTCAGAGCTGCGTGGGTGCCGCAGTGCCCGGCACATTTGTGGGGAATGGCCTCGTGCAGGGCTCACAGGCCAGGGTCTCCTGCAGCATCCTCAGGTAGGTGACATCCTGGGGCAGGGGCCTGGCACGTCCTGCAAGAAGATGAAAGAGGAAGTCTTGCTTAGTGTGTGCTGGGAGGGAATGAAGTAACTGTTCCCTGATTTTTGAATGGTCTTATGCAAGGTCAGTCAAAGAGAGAGGTAAAGAAGGAAAGAAGGAAAGAAGAAGGAAAGAAGGAAGGAAAGAAGGAAAGAGAGAAAGAGAGAGAGAGAGAAAGAACGAAAGAGCGAACGAACAAAAGAAAGAAAGAAAGAAAGAGAGAGAGAGGGAAAGAAAACAGTCTTACTGTGAAGTTGAGGAGGCACTTGGGTAGTGCATTAATGTTTGTATTTGCACCTGGCTTTAAGACAACTCATACAAAGATGGAAAGGGAACGCAGCTTGTGCATGGTTTTATAGAGGTCAGAGAGAGATCGGCATACCACTGCAACAAAACTTTTGTCTAAGATGAGAACTTAGAGCAAAGGAAGCAAACAAACCGAGAAAGCAAATCACAAGCAGCAGCCAGATGAAACCAAACCGCTTTCACGTAGATACTCCTGGAAACTCTGGCCAGTATGTCATACCAAGCTCAGAGGAAGAGGCAGCACACATGACCTTTAGTAGGTTGATTCCACTTGTGATATCTTACTTCTCTTTCCTTTTCAGCCACATTGAGTGGAATATCTGGAGGTAGAAGTGCCCATATCACAGTGTGGTGGAATATGGAGATAGTTATAAAACCTTGCACCAAAGGGCAAATGGGAAGTGGGGGAGTGGGACGATGGAGGGACTTAGCTAGCTCTGGTTAGATTGACCAGATATTTGATTTTTAAAGGGCAGAAGGGGAAGATCCTTCTTGGTTCTTTTTAAAGAAGAAGAAGAGGTGCTGCTGTATTGGGTTGGAAGAACAGTGGAGGAGCTTGGGCTGAGATCCCTATCTTCTGTCACACAATTATGATAGAAGCAGGGAAAAAATGGCTAGCGCTACTCCTTAATGGGTAAACACTTTCCATCTTGTTGGCAAAACACCTGGCATCCCAGAGCTCTTTATCAGGATGGCAGAGCAGTCTATGTACTTCAAAATTGCCCAAGTCAAGGAGTATAGCTTTTTACAGTGGTCCAGCTGTGTCTACAGCATTTCTGTTAGCTACTGCCCCAGAAGCAAGACATAATCAGTCACTCAGCTCTTCTCCTTTGTCTGTTTCAACAGCTCTTCTCCTTTGTCTGTACTCAACACATTTTCTCCCCATGTCTGTTTTCAGAGTCCCTGTCTCAGCTGAAGCCATCAGCAATTCCATAGACGCATCCTGTCTATTCTTTCATCTCCTTGGTGTTAGCCTGGTTGTTTCTACTGAGTGCAGACCTCTTAAGGCTACTTTACTGAGAAGGCAGGAAACAAGAGAGTTATGACACTGGAAATGGCTTATTGTTTCTTCTCCAGCCAATTCCCTCTGGACAGCAGTTCTGTGAATCAGTTCTCTTTGTGGAGTATTTGCTGGGAGGTGCATTGGTGGCGTATGTCATTGTGAATTTGCTAGTCAAAGAGGGTCACTGCCTGTCCCTTGGGCAAGAGAAGCGAGAGGCACACTAGGCTGCCCCAGCAGAAAAGCAAACATCCAGAAATGTTCCGCAAAGGTGCCTGAAACATGGGCTGTTTCCCTTTGATAGTTTCCAAGAAAGAAGAAGACACACACACATCTGATAGGAGAGACTGAGGAGCTCTAGGTGGGCAGGTTCATTTTGCAGAGACTGTTCCTTTTAATAAGTTTACGTTTGATTTAGTGCCTACTGTAAACAAGGAAGCACTTTGTTTGACTATGGCTAGATAATGCATAATTAGCTGTGTTCAGCTGCATTACTTATAACAATTGTGTGGGAAACACTTTATCCTGGATTTGGTCAGGCCAATGCAGAAAAATGACAATCAAGCATGATGGCAGCCCTAAGACCTGTTTTGTTTTGTGCTTCAGTAGAATCCCTTACTTCCTCCTTCCATTTGCAGATCAATCTTTTTATTATTATTATTATTTTTAATACTTCAACTACTTACCCATGCTTTTCTTCTTGTATAGCCTCCATATTCTCATGGATCAGCACACTGCTTCCTGCAATATCTGCAGTCTGCTGCCACATCTCAGAGCTGCCAGGCTTTGATCCTGGACCTGCTTCACTCTCTAGATGATCTGCTTGTCCCTAACTCCACCTGGCAGGGTAACTGCCCCCCGCACCCTGTAGGCACGCCACATGGACCTCCCTAGGACACACTGAAGTGTAATTAGACTTGTGCAAGTAGTGCTACCACATCTAGGATGGTGAGAAGTCCACCTTATTGCAGAGTAAGCCTTAAGGTGCTCGCATTTAGCGCAGTTACAGTGGTGTTCTGGGTACTTATCCAGTGCACTGACAGACAAAGCCGTGGGATACTGAAATCTGTCACTTAACTGAAAGCAGCCAAAAGTCAGGATGCTCAAGGCAATCCTTACACTTGCCTTGGAGAAAGTAGCAGTGTAGATACGCAGGAAATTTTCCCAAAGGAGATCAAATTGCTGTTGTCTGATGTTAAGGCGAAGTTGGGAAATGTTCACCAGTGAATGTGGGGTGCTGGACTGAGGTGGGTACTAGTGTGGTGCCTGCACACACTCCTCTTTAGGTTCTGTTTAGGCAGCACGACCAATCTGAAAGTGACAAGTGTGTGTTCCCGTGAAAGTACAGACCCGGTCTGGGACTCTCCAGGGACTCCCCTATCCTGTATCTGCCTCCTTCTCAGCCTGGGTTCAGGCCAGGTCCTTTCCTGCTTCATCTTAGGTTCCTGCTTGCATCCCGTACGTAATCAGCTGAGATTTCCAGCTGGGTCCCTACCACGTATTTACATTTCTTTCTAATTATTAGGAGTGTCTCCCTACAGTCTCAAGCCAATCTGTCCTATATCCGCTCTATGACAATGTTATCTTGAACCCCCAGGCAGAGACCTGCTGTCTGCGTGTCCTGCTGTCACCAGTGCTGCTAATCCCAGGGTGAGGCGAGGAGGCATTCGCTTGGTGTTGTTGTGCCAGTGGAGGTGTTTGCATCCGTCAGGCACTGTCTCCTTTGTTGCTTTCATTCTGGAGGTGCCCCCACCCTTTTGTCACCCGGCATAACTGAAAGCAACAGATGAGCAGATGGAAAAAGAAAAACATATCTCGAAGCAGAAAGTGAATTTTGATATTCATTGTTTGCATTCTGGACATCTGTACCACTGTGGCCACATGAAGTGATCACATGTGAAGGTCAAAATATTGACATATCTACGTCTGCAGTTACAGTGCATTAACAGTAATGTTCTGCAGTTTTTAACATGGATGTTTAAATGCCACTACAAATGTAGAGCTTTGGCAGGTTAGTGGGTGTGCTACGATTTCTAAAATTTCAACACACCCATGAGTCCTCAGAATGACTTCTTAGATGTTGGTCGTGTTCAGTGATCAATTGCTTTGCTGAATCAGGATGTGTTTCTGGCTTATGACAAACATTGTAACTGGTGGGCCATAATCTGGATGTGTTTTAGCTAAGTGACTGCTGGCAAACCTCTAGCACTTTGTTCTTCCTTACATTTTTCACGTAGCATCTCTAGGGTTGTAGATCCAAATGGCAGATCAGATCCTTGTCTGTGTTCATGCTCCAAAAGCTGTTTAGAATCCAAAGTTATAGTGGGAACAACTTGACTCAGCAGTGTTATTGATGCTCGTCTGCTTCATGGCAGAGATAGATCACAAAATAATTACATCTATAGGGTCTTAGTTGTGTGGTCAATACATCAACTGTGTTGACAAAACCAGGATGTGCATAAAACTTGTACTATATTATCATCTCACCTTAGTTGCTTACTTAGATCTGGCTGGACTTCGTTATTCCATTGCAGGTATATCAGCTAAAGAGATTGCCCATTTCTTAAATGTAAGGAGCCTTGCTGAATTAAATAAGGTACCATTAAAATTAGGTTAGGATAATACATAGTGTAGAACATTAAAAAGCTTCAGAAAAAAATGTAGACAGTTTACATCAAGGTATGGCTTTATCATGCTAGCATGGAAGAAGATGGCTGGAAAATTTATAAAGGGAGAAGACAACTATAAGAAATTAGTGGGTCTTTGCTCAGGACAGCTTGAGCTCAAGCATGCACTACATTTCTTTTGCTTGCTTTGTATACAAAAAGATGCCTTTGAGTTAGGAACAGAAGTACTTCTTTACCTTGCTTAGTTTAAGGTGTTTATTATTATTGGTGTCCAGTTATCTTATTTAGATTAAGATTTTATTTCAGTTATAAGGTATTTTAAAAAGAGCTTCCTCTGGCACTGAACAGTGTTCACACTGGAGTTCCTAACTACACACATCCTGAAACCTGCTTTGACAGATAGTTCCTCAATTTGTGTGCTCAGGGAAGGGGTGCTTTCCTAAGAGGTTGACCATTTGTTACTGACCTTCAAGAGGAAACTTTAAATTTGAATCTAAAGCTATGTCTATTTTGTTTGCTTTTCTGTCTCATTTATTATCCACGCAATGGTAAATTTCATATTGCTGCCATGTATGAACACCTGACATCTTACCTGAAATGCATTGTTCTCCGTTCTTCATCTTGTTCTGACAACTTTCCAAAGATTCTGCTTCATGCACAGGAAGGGGGGTGGAAGGAAGAATTGCTGGGAGCACTGGAAGATTGCAGTAACTGCTGCCGTTGGCTGCTGCCAACAGCATAATGACGTACAGGCAGGCATGGTGTGCTGGCTACCTTGGGGCTGGCAGCTGAGGCATGGCATGCCAGGAGTTACACCTTAGGAAAACAGCTCAGATCCTTTTTTGACTGCCTGCAATGTTCTAGCAGGGGAGAAGGAACTACTTAATGATTCAGAAACTCAATTAAATGATTCACAAAGAGCAGCAGTCTCAAAGAGTATAGGGCTTATGTTGAAATTAAATTTTATAGGCTAATTCCAGGAAAGAACTGTTAGGAAAGTCAAAGATCCATTAATTCTTAAGGCAATGTTCCGGTCTTCTAACAAATTACCGAGAAAACGGATAAAATGGCAAAGCTGCCATGGCAGGGGTCAAAGGGCTCTGGTTAGCAAGAATGTTAACATCTTAATCTTGAAATTTTGAAGTCATAACTCCTAACATAACTCCAGTAACTTACTAATTGAGTAAAAGTTACGAAACATATATAGGTCCTGACATAACAGAAAAGGACATTCACTTAAATAAATAAACTGAATTTTTGGGGCATTTTTACAGGAAGGATGAAGCAGGAAAGAGAGAATTCACCAGCAGATCCCTAGCATGATGGCAGACTAAAGGAATCAGATGCACAGAGATCTTTTAGATTATATATCTAAACTAGGTGAACACAGACTTCATCCTGATGAATATGACATTTCCCCTGGAAATTCAAATCCCAGGCATTGCAATACTGAATGATTTTGTACAGAGCCCAACTCCATGGGGCTCCTTGCAGAGCAATATTTAGAGGATATGTGAAAATGTGCCAGAACAGGCTAAGATCTGGTTGTGACAGCAAACTTGGCCGTGTGTAAAATACCTTTACACTTGCAAAAGGTGCCTGCTTAGGGACCAAGGAAATTCATTTCAGCCATTATATAATTTTTCTGCCAACTATTGTTGGAACTTAAGCAGAATTTATGCAGTTAGAGTTTCCTTTGTTGATGTGGTAATAATACATCTTCTGCAGAATTGTAGCTATATTTAAAAAGAAGGCCCAGTGGAAATACAGTAATCTCCATATTATAAATGGATGCGCAAAACCTGACTGAAACTAGTGTCCAAAATGACACATAGACCATGGACAGCCATTAATAACATACCAGCACTTTTGCAAATTCCTGTCTAGAGTTAAAATATTTTATGGAAGTAACTTAAAATTGTTAGAAAAAGTAGACAATTTATTACAACCCTGCTATACTGTTTCTTTTCCTAAATTGCTTGCAAAGATGCTGTAAACACGTAAGAATTACTTTTGTTAGCTTGGGTTTACTCATCTTCACATAATGATAGACATATGTTGTGTTCTCTATGTCCAGAAAGTTTTGCAGAATTGGAATGCAATTTTTTGAACATAACATTTTCAGGAAGAATCTTGGGCTAGCCTCCATGTACCTCTAAACACACATACCACCATGTGAGGAAGAGCCAGGAGTGCCTACTTGCTTAATTCTGGATTGCAAAGTACATAGAAGTGTATCCACCTAAAAATATGCTCCTGTTCTGGGGACTAACTAACATGTTTCAGAGAGAGAACCAAAGGGAAATTCAAGGGTAACTGAATTAGCAGGCTTAACCATGCCCATGTGATCATGCAGAAGAGCAGGAAAAATACTGTCTTTTTTATTCATGTTATTGTGAAGAAGATGTGCCCTTCAGTGAAAAACAAGCTGGTGCCATGTAGCCTAGAGGAGCAGAAAGGATGAGATGGGAAGCATGATAACGATGTTGAAATATGCAAAGGCTGTTGTAAAAAGGAAAGGGAACACTCTCTTCTCTGTGTCATAGTGGGTGTGACAAGATGTAGGGGACTGCAAATGCACCACAGATTCACTTTGATAATAAGACAGACTTTTAAATTTAACAGTAGAGATGCAGAAACATCAGTACGAATTATCTGGAGAGTTCTGGAGTCTCTATCTCTGGAGACAGGGCAAAAACATTTTAGTTAATCCTGCTTCGGGGAAAGGGACTGGAGTAAATGACCTTTCAAAGCCCTTTGAGTCTCAGATAGTAACCGGGAGCTTTTAAAGCAGGATTGTGCGTGTCTATTTTAAGGTGACTGGAATTTCCAGCTCCTTCTTTCTAACTCGCACTAGAGTCCATTGTTCAACAGGAAAAATTCTTGGGTTTCACCTCAGCTGGAAACCTTAATTTCCTGTTTGATATCAGAAGTGGTACTGTATTCTCAAAGAAGGAAGTCGCAGATACTTTATGTGGAAAAAAGAACAAAACAAAACCAAAACCTGAAAACAAACAACACCTGAAAACAAACAACAACTGACAAGAAAAAAACAACAAAACAAAACAAAACAAAATAGTGTAGTGTGACAAAGTCAACAACTTTATAGTGTAACACTACCTTTATGACAAGTTATTTGCTCTTGCTGCCACCTGTAATCTGATCCAAATTAAATAAACTTTGTCCCACGGAATTTAGGTACCTAATATTTCATCATCTAAAAGCAAGTTGTCAGTGCTGAGCTGCTGACCCCCGTGCCTTAGCAGAGCTCACCAACTGGACAATTCCTTGTCTGCTTCAGCTGTGGCACGCAGGCCGCTGGATAACTAATGTGATAACCCAATAGTTCAGGAATTTCTTGGAAGGAAGAATCAATTTCAAACTTACATACCAATGAATATTAATTATGCACAGTGGAACAGCTTCAAGAGATGTCCTCAAATAGCCCAGGCTCATGCTTCTGTGGGGTGGGAGACTTGAATGCAATTTGCTGCTCTAAACCGAAGAGGGGTATTCCAGCCAGGTTCTGCCACGTCTCATAGGAGTGCTAAAATCCGCTATTATAATTAGTATGGGGCTAGAATGGAAGAAGGGGGAAGGACATCTGACTTGCCTTTCTGTGTCTCATAGTGCAGCAAGACACCAAAGACACCAAAGAGATCATCCCATCTTAGGCCATGTCTTCAGTTCCAAGAAGGCCGTGTTAGTATTTTCGGATTTAAGAAGCCTGCTTTTGCTTTTTTTGGCTGTGTCATGGACTCCTCCAGTAGATTTATCTGTTCTAAGGTTGTCTGTAAATCTGCCCAGATTTGTGAAGGGTAAGCAGTGAGTATCAGCTGATGACTGATTAGATACTCAGGTGGAATGCTGCCTAGAAAAGAAAAAGCTCTCTTCTTGATTTTTAGTGATAGTTTGCTCCTTTGATCCTAATTGCAAACTTGAATCCACAAAGAGTAAGATTTCACATGAAGCCCTATTTTGGACTACTTACAGCTTCTAAAGCTTTCTTTTTTTTGCTAAAACTTTCTGGATCTGGTTGCTGTCCAAACATAATGTATTGATTTACTTTAACCAGTAATATCTTCAGTCACAGTTGGAAGAACCATTTCCTCCATTTATTTAAAAAAAAGAATACATGAGTATCTTTCTTTGGAATAGGTCCACAGCTGAGAGCAGAAAGTATGAAAACAGTGTTTCCTTCTGAGAAATGCTTTTACACATTCTGTTGGTCATTGGTTTGGACTTGGGTGAGTGCAGGGACATTGAAAACTGCATTTCCTGGAGGATCTGTACATTTTTATTGTGATGTATGCGGGGATGCCTTTGGAGGAGGAAGCTGGTCTCTGGAAGACTGTTCGACTTCAGCCTTTACACAGAACAGAGCCTTTATCTTGTGTCCAGCCTCAAAATTCCAACTTATTAATTTACTCATCTGTTTTCATTTACAAAAAAAAAAAAAAAAAAAAGAGCCTAGGAAGTTGCACTGACAGCAGGTTAAGAGTCTCACAATTGTAAAGGAAGGCGATGAGGGGAGGAGAAATAAATTTTCTGTGTCTCTCCTTGGCTCTCCCCTACACTGTGCATCCCTTTGGTCACCAAGTAAATGTGACACTGTCTTGCAGTCCATAGTCCTTGACTCCCAAGTACCCTGGGGGGGGACCACAGCTCAGGGAGCCTTGAAGGTGCCTGTTAGTGTAACTGTACAACAAATCACTTCACACATGCCTCCTCAAAGGGTGCCTAAGAGTACCTGCCCACGTAACCTATTATTTAAATTGCCCTGACTAATGCTGCTCATTTCTTTCCCTGTTCTTTGGAAGTTCCTTACACCAGCATGCCTGAAGTCAGGGAAAGGCTTTTGGGTGCTGGAGGGAGGTCTGAATAAAGCTCCTAAAGAAGGCCCTTTCTCAGGAAAAACGTCTCAGTAAGGGAGCTCTGTACCTTGCACGCAAGATAGAGCTTGCTTGCTAAATGCACATAAATAGAGTCAACAAAAAGCATAATACCTGGAGTATCTTGCAAGCTCTGATGTCTCCATGGTACAGAATTGTGTATTTTTAAGCAGTCACGATTGTTCCAGTTTTTATGATTGAAGCAACAGCCACAGATCCTGTAATATATAAAAAAATCTTGGCAGCAGGGTCCCTGAGGTTATTATTCCCAAAGTTTCTATAGCTAGAACAGAAGTCAAAACTGCATTTAATATATATTTATTCAAAATGATAGGCTACCTTACAAATCTGGAAGAAGACAAGACCGTTTACAACAGCATGTTGTAGCAATTACGGGCATCATTCACAAGCCAGTTTCTCCAGGAAGCCTCTGAGCTGTCACCACCCACCCTTCTCCCCCGTCCGCACCAGCGGTGTTGGCACTCGGTTACAGTGACACAGAGACTGCCCTTACGGGGCCAACTTTCAGGCCGGCCAGCCCGCCTTTCCCTGGCTTTTTTCAGTCAGTTATCTGTGTGAGTGGTATCTTGGCACTTGGGTAAGTCACGGTCAAGCACAGGCCTAGCTCGCGGCTGTGTTGTGGGAGCGTTTCCGAACCCCGCTGCACCGCACGTTCATGCTGGCACAGGTAGCATCGCACGTATGTCAGTAGTGCTGCCAGTTCCAGGCTTCCAGCCCGGACGTTTCGTCATTACAGCTTTTTTCCATGTGTTATTAAGCTTAAAGCCGGTGGTGCCAGGTCATCGGCTGTGCTGCTGCAGAGCTGGGCCTAGCAGCCCCTTGCTCCTGGCAGGCTGCGGCAGGCTGTGCTCCTCCGCGGAGCCTTGCAGGAGCCCCTGGGCATCCCCCCTGTGGAGGCAACTTCAGGAGCCGCAGGAGGAGCTGGGGCAGGCTCTGCCCTGCCTGGACAAGGCTCCAGGACCGTGTCCCTTCTGTCCCCTCCGCAGGGAAGAGCCCGCGGGGCCGAGCCCGGCAGCGGGGGACATGCGTGGGCTGTGTGGGGACCGGCTGCCGCCTGCTGGGCACTGGTGGCCCTGCACCGCCAGTAACACACCCCACCCACACCCCGGGCAGAAATCTGCCCTTTTAGTGCGGTTTTAATGCCTCCAGCCCCTTTGAGATCGGCCGGGATCGCAGCCACCCTGCCCCACCGACCGCTGTGACAGCTGCGGTCCCCGGCCACAAGAGCGGGGGGGCTGGCAGGACGGCGCGTCCGAGCAAGTTGGGGGGGCATAAAACATTTCCAACAGCTTCAGCTATCCCAGGGGTATGTCTGGAGAGGGATATTGGCATAGCGTGTGGGAAGGACCAGGAAAATGGGAAGGTAAAACGTGAGACGTTCATATCTGACAAACGCACCGATCGCCGAGGTGCAGCAGCAGTGGGGAGGCTGCGTGCTGGCCCTCCAGGGACTGCGCCTTTGGCTCCCTCCTGCTATGGCTTTCCATCACTTCCTCCTCCCGTGTTTGTTTAGGACCCTCTTTTCAGAATGCCTGCAATCACAGACATTTTTTGCTGGTTGTCTGCAATGAAAAATAGCACTTTGTCACAGTTGCTGGTTTACAGGAAGAGTGAGACTTCTGTGTAAGCTATGGGAAAGGGTCCTCTAGCACTGTCTGCCTTAAAAGTCATGCTTGCAGCTTGGAAATGAACTAAAACCACTGAAAAGCTCTCCAGAAAATACTGCTTGTACATTAAGTTTTGTCATTGTTCCCACATCCCTTTTAATCCTCAACCACAGCTTCGTACTGGAGGCTAGATAGGCACGGAGGGCATTTTTCGTCTCAGTAGCAGTGGGATAGCAGGAATGTAAGCTTCCCTTTCAAGTCCAAAATCAAAGTGTTGACAAACAGTAAGAGAGGGATGTGAGTTTTGAGGTTGTATCTTCCCTCGAAAAAGATGTCTGTCCAGCTCTGGGACTTTTCCCAATAGTTTTGTTTTTCTCACAGATTTGTTTGTATTGTTTTCCTTCCCTCTTCTCCATACAGGAAATAAGCCTACAGCTCTCTCATGCTTTAATATGCTTTTCATGCTGTCTGCAGAGACACATTTTGGATTGTTTGTGCTCTGCTCTTCACTTCTCAGCAATGCCTTTTCATGAACTGGCAGCTTGCAGTACAACTTTAGCAGTTTCACAGCGTAGCAGTACTGTGAATGGAACTATCTTGGACCTCTCATGCCTTCTCCTGGTGTCACACTGCCACAGTGATCTGATTGCTGTCCTCTTGCAGGTGCCAGGCTTGCTTGCAGGAGCTATTCTACAGTTCACAGCGTGGGTGAGGGTGGGGGGGTGTGCACAGAGGAAGAGCACGTGGGGCTTCTGAGCAGCCCCGGCTCTCGTATGGTCATTTACAGTCTGCAGGGGTCTGAATCTAGATCATCCCTCAGGCCTTTTGTTTCTATGATCTTGTTCCTCTATTGCTGTTAGTTTAAAATAACAAATGTTCTTTTTTTTTTCTTTTTTCTTTTTCCCCTTTTAAGTCATAATGCAAGTGTTTAGCACAGTTTTCATTTCCTGAAGAAGGAGCTTCCCCTTTCAAATCCGCTTTTCAAAAATGTGTCAACTCATTCCCTGGACAAGTTTTTGTTTCAGTTTCCATTTGCTTTTCTGATGCTGTGTTTCCATAGAGCAGGAGAATTTCATTAGTCAAAGACATTTCTGTTGCTTTCTTTTTCTCTTTCTTGTTTTTGTTTTTGTTTTCCTACCTAAGGCTGAGAAAAGAGTTATTTTACATGGCTGTCTGCTTACCCAGCCTTGTCACTGGGGAGAAAAAGGCTAGTCATTTAGTCATTGCAAGTGTGGAGATTGCAGGTCATGGGGTAAAGATACCAGAAAGAGGTTTCAGCAGGCAACTAAGGTGGTGGCAGCCTTCTCAGCAGCATGGCACTCCGTGCATTTTCTGAGAGGGAATGGTGAGAGCAAAAGGTGAAACTGCTAACATAACCTGCTCAGTTATTTTCCTATGCAGCCCAAGTTTGAGGCCAGAAGCAGGAGGAAATGGAAATCTGGGTGTGCTAACATGCCTCAGCAGAACTAAATTGCTTCTCGCCCCTGGTCCAGTTACTTTAAGTTCGATCAGATAGCTCTACACTGCAACATAGACCATACACGCTGCTTTGAAAAAACAGCTGCACAGTATCATCAGTCATTTTATTTGTTGCACAATGTTCTGGTTAAGAAAAAAAAATACAATGTATGCTAACCACTAGAGTTCATGGCAGCCGGGGTTCAGTCTTGCAGAGGTCTCCTAAGGAGAAAATGACTCATTGCTCAGGGACTTTTATTTTTTTTTAACCATCCTCATTGTACTGAGGTTGGGGAATTCCAGTGTGTTGAAACAAAAAATTCACGTTCTATTTCACTACCACAAACTTATGAGATTTGCTGCATCCACTTTCATGCTTTTCATGCTTTTCATTTTCATGCGTATGCCAACGTACCTTTAATCGACATTTATGCCTTCCTAAGTGGGACACAGTGCAGGGAGCAGTCTGTCTACTAGGGGCTGTGAGAGCATGGAGCTTTCCTTCCTTCCTGTCTCGGCTGTACTTCTGCACAACCGCAGCCTAGGAAGTCAATATGGCACAGCCTACACCAGTGCTGTGCTGCTCTGCCAGAAGGCAGACATTTTATTCTGTCATGATAATTTATTATTGTGTATGTGGAGTCTGGCCAAAACACAGCAGCGAGCAGCACGCTGTCCCAGCATGTCAGATCACAAGGCACAATGCTGTGCCTTAATCAGGGTCTGTAGTTAGTCCATAGATGCCCAAGTCAGGTGCATGGATATTAAACTGTCCAGCTACAGCTGCCTGAATGTTTTCCTTTAAACAGCAGCACAGTGTGGGGATTTTGGCAGCATAGTCAGCAAATCAGTGTAATGTTAATTTGTTAGGTCACGTAGAAAATGCAGAAAGGTTGGAAGCAAGAGGCTCCAAAGCAGGTGGGAAGGTTTTTCCAAGCACTTAGCATCTACGTGGTGTTTGAGAACCGTGGAAGAGCTGTGCATCCTGAACCAGGTCATGGCTTGGCAACTGTTGTGGTTTAACCCGGCTGGCAGCTAAACACCACACAGCCGTTCGCTCACCCTCCCCCCTCCCTCTCTGGGATGGGGGAGAGAAACGGGAAAGTGAAGCCGGTGAGTTGAGATAAAGACAGTTTATTAAGACAGGAATATAATAATATAAGGAATATAAGGAATATAATAATAACAATAAAAATAATAATAGTGATAATGATAATAGTATTAACAATAATAATGTGTAAGAAAACAAGTGATGCACAATGCAATTGCTCACCACCCGCTGACCGATGCCCAGCCTATCCCCGAGCAGCCAGCCCCCAACCCCGGCCAGCCACCCCTATATATTGTTTAGCATGACGCCAGATGGTATGGAATACCCCTTTGGCCAGTTTGGGTCAGCTGTCCTGGGTCTGTCCCCTCCCAGTTCCTGCTGCACCCCCAGCCTGCTCGCTGGCAGGACAGAGCGAGAAGCCGAAAAGTCCTTGGCCTGGTGTAAGCACTGCTCTGCAACAATTAAAACATCAGCATGTTATCAGCGCTCTTCTCATCCTAATCCAAAACATAGCACCCTACCAGCTACTATGAGCTACTTAACTCTGTCCTGACTGGAACCAGGACAGCAACAAAATAGGCTCAGTGGCCTTCAGACAGTCCACAGGTCTATAAAAGTCTAAAAGTTTTTGAAGCTACTAATGTAAACCCCACTTTTCATTTCAGCTTAGTACAAAACATAGAACTGTGGCTGCATTTCCAGCTGTTTTCAAGGGCCGTGTGCTGCCCTGCCAGCAGCATGACGTCTGGGAGCAGCCCTGCTGCAGCTGTGGGCACCCAGCATTGCCCTGGGGTTGATTCCCAGCACCTGCTGGCATGCCTGTCCTGCCCTTTCTACACCCTGGGGCCAGGTGGCAGCAATTGGACCTGTCCACACACCCCAGCTGACAGCACTTGCTCAGCCAGGAGCAGCTTCAGGCAGGTCTTCTTGTGTTTTGGTTGGTCCTTGGCATTTAACTGGAGATTCCGTCTTAGGGAATGGATGGAAGAGCCAAAGAAGGTTACCCCGCTAACAGGCAGATCGAGAAAAACAAAAATCAGGTCTTTCTAGGATGGTCTCCTTTTCTGCCAAAAGGTTTTGTGAGACTTTGCATGAATCAGTGTGGGGGCAGGAAAAGCCTTAACTACAAAGCAGCTCAGTGCTGCTGGTCTTTGAATTGAGAAGCCCTCTTGAGGTCTGTGATGAAAGACAGGTATGTTGTTTTGTGTTTTTTTTTTTCCTTCTTCTTCCCCAGGAGAATGATCTCCCTTTCTGTGATTTACTGACTTGAATAAAATAAAACCTAAAGATGACATGTATAGGTTACCTTGTAAGAAGTAAAAGAGAAGTCATGCGCTACTTGGATTTATTTATTTATTTTAATTTATTTTAATTCATTAGATGATATTTTCATTGTACCCGTTCCTGCATTAGAAAAGATAACGTTGGCTGTTGCATGATTGGGTCTGGAGACTTTACAGCTTGTGCACGTTGCCTTCAAAAATTCATGTTCTTGTTGTGCTACTCCAGCTCCTGTTTCTGCTTTCGTCAAGGGTTTTAATGTCAAAATAGGCTTGAGGTCAGCGCAGATAATAAGGGAAATAATACTTTTACTTAATAGTGGGGGCTTTGACATAGAAAACTAATATAAACATACACACACAGGTGCTTTCACACAAGGGAGAAATCACGTTTACAACAGGGCAAAATATGATTATACATTAATACTATATTCAGAACTAATGAGGTACAAAAGGTTGAGTGTTTGTTTGTTTGTTTTCTCTCTAAGCATTCGTCCTTGTACATTGCATAAACTCTTAACGCTGGAGTTTTCACTTTAAAAAATGCAACATTCCAGAACTTTAATGTAAGAAATTCATTGATTTGCATGCAGGACCACACATTTGGGCTAAACCTTTCTGCCAATTACTACTATTTTCTTTTTGTAGCATGTCCTATAGAAGAACTCTTTGATTGCTACTTTTATTAAGTAAGCCAGAAAACTTCTCCTAGTTTTTAACAATCGAAATCAACGGGTAAGACTCTTTTAAAGGAAACATACCTCTACACAAATCGTAATTATTCCTCATTTGTATTATAACTACCTTGAAACTTTCACAGCTGCCAACAAAAATGGCATTTAAAAAGGTTTGATTGTGGTAGTATTTAAAAAACACTACTTCAGTCAGAAATAACTTTTAAACGACTCCATGCTATGTCTCTTCCAAGCCTTCAGAATAGGTTTTACTTAGCTCAGCATTATCATGATAAGACTTTCCACCTTCCTGACTGCAGGTTTTCCTTTGCTCAATATCATCATTATAAGATTGTCCCACTTCTTGATTGCTGGAAACAACTGCCTTCAGCTTTTCCTCAATTTTATCAGCTACAGCACACATTTTTAACGTTCTCAGGCTGCTTAGTAGGGTTCCATAGGCTCCTTTAATCCCATGACTTTGATACCAGGCTTGTAACAGCTTAATTTTCTGTTCAGATGTATCATTAACATTGTCCTGCAATACTTGATCAATGACAGGATCTGGTATTTGGCGATAACGGACAAACTTCTTGACTTGTGGGAGTGTCATCTCTTCCGCAATAATAGGGATGTGGCTGCTCAGGTCAACATCTAGAAGCATAAAAGGAAATGAATGCTCTTGGCACTGAAATCTTACTGTTCTTTGCTTGTTTAATCACCTATGCTTAGAGTTGATACTTTTTCTATCCAAAACAGACTAAGTTTCAGGTATTCGTGACTCTGTATGTTTTGTGTGTGATTTTTGCAATATATTTCAGGTCTGCTTTTACACATTCCTACCAAATGAAGATAATTCAAATATCCAGGGTTGTAACTGTATTGCTTTTGAGCACCTTAAAAAGAACTAAACTCCTTCTGTAACCTCTTTATCCCTCTCGATCATCCAAGCCTGGTCATGACTCCTGTACCTGTTTTGCTCAAAATAGTATTGGGAAATGTCCTGGAACGGGACAGGTTTTTTGTGATAGTAGCCTTGGAGCTTGTATTCTCTTCCTATGGAGTGTTACCACTGTGGTTTTGCCCTCGAATGTGCAGTAGGATTGTGTTTTTGTGATTCTACTGCTGGCTGTAGGGCTACTCCATTATCAAAATTATCCATGGTTCTAGAAATCCAGCTTGCTGCCTCCTATTGCCTGTGCTGTATGCAGAAAAGAAATCCACCTATTGTCAATTAGTAGTTGCTTCCTATACAACAGACCTGAGGCAAAAGGTGTGCCTTAACAAGCACATTATAAGCTGGCATTTCTTTAGTAAGTGTTCAATGTTGTGCTGAGTGACAGCTTTAGGAAGTGGCAAAGTCTACACAAAAATACCCTTTTCTTTAGAGTAGGATTTACATATTTGTATTTTTTTTATTCTACTGAATTTTGAGAAATTACTTGTCTCCTACCTGTACATACGAGCGGTATAATCTGAAAAGAGAGGCAAGCAAGAAATGAGTACATAACATTTTTGTTAAATACCAACCATGTATAAACAGATGTCATAACACAGTTTTCTCCATGATTCCCCTATTCTATGAGCTAGGGAATCAGACTGGACACACTTTGACTTGGGTAAGCTTGGGGAATCACCTCACGATTGCTATTTCCTAAAAATACACATGGGGAGCAGGTACCCTAGATCAGTGGAGGTATGATGATTTGTTAGGTTTTGATCTTGGTCATGTAACTGAGCACAACAACAAACCCTGAAGAAATAATACAGAGTTTCTCTTCTCCCAAGATTCCTTATGGTGAAATTTAATGCATTGATCTCATAGAAGAGAGGCATGCATGTGCTCAGGCAGTATCAGGGTAATTTAGATGGAACAAAGTTCCCTTGCATCAAGCTGAGTTTTATCTGATCTAAGCGATACCACTTACTATTTCAGGGAGCGTTTCACCTGGGTTCTGCTGGCAAGTAAGACTCTTACGTTTTCTCTTGCCTGAAACAGAAAAACACAAAACACTCTTAAAATCCAGGTCAGCATATTCCTCTGGACTCCAAGAATATAAAATTACATCTGAGTAAGCAGCTGAATATCTTATTCAGAGTATGTTAGGAATAAGGAGAAAGGGAATCACTTACAGAATAATAATGATAGTGCTCCAAATCCTAAGAATACTATCACAAGTATGACCACAGCTGCAACGCCCCATGGCGGCATTCCTGTTGGAACATTGGAAACGTTACATGAAAGCTAAGCCAAGAAATGCAATACAGCAATACACTAAATTTTTAACAAGATTGCATCAGATTGTAGAGGCCCTTCTGTTGACTCCTGATGGCAGAAGCTAGTGTTTTGTTAGTCTTGACTATCGTGAGTCACCCCCAGAAAGGAGTAATAGCTCCTGCATCTCTACTGTGATCAAGAGAAAAGGGCAATCGTGCTCCATAGGTCAGTACGGGGCCCAGCAGATACAGTCCCCTTAGCAGTCAGGAATCACTATGGGTCATTGTGTAAAACACTACAATTGCAATAGCCTCTCAAAATGCAGCAGATGCTAGACTCTAAAATGGTACCTTTCTCTCTGCACACAGTGTCTGAAGTTGGAGTGCATTCTCTTTCAACTGGGACATTTTCACATCTGCAGAAAAGACGAATTATTGTGGGATTTGTTTCTCTCTTTATAAAGTGTCAAGAGAGCAAATAAAAATCTCCTAATGCTTTTTGTTGGCTAAAGGTGTCATATAACAGAATGTTGGAGTGTAGAACTTAACAGGTATGAAAATAGTGTGGGGGAAAAAGCGTGGAAATGATTTTCTAGATGTAACAGTAGATCACACAAAGGCAATAGGAAAGCTTATACACTCCATTATATTATTTTGAAAATGCTATACAGAGTTGCTGGATGTAAACAGACTTTTGGCATGCCTTTGGAAAGCTTGCATGCATGCAAGTTATTTTGACTGAGTTAAGCCAGTTGAACAAGCTAAGTGCAAAGGAAAACTAGTATATTTTCTCTCAGGTTAACATTATCTTAGCCCCAGTCTTGAAACTGTCTGGAAAAAAAAGTGTGATAATATATTATCACTCTCATATTTAACAATGAAAGCATAAACTTACGTGTTACATCGCTCGCAATGTGTAGTACATGGTACAGAACTGCAAAAATAGTTCTCTGCACAGGTGCATTCTGTGTTCCGTTCTTTGGTACATGCCTTTGCAACCTGAAAACCTAAAACGAATTCTTAAAGTTTGTTAGTTTGAAAAAGTAGGCCTCTGCTCACAAGCTCTTGTCAGACCTGTGTATTTTTAGCTCTACCACAGCTGGTACTGGTGACCCTTAGTAAGTAGAACGTAGCTTTTATAAGGAACCTTGCTGTGGGAGTACTGGAAACACAAGGATGGCAGAGAGAGACCTCTGCTGGCCAATAGCTCAAAAAACTGATCACACAACAAAATACTTGCTAGAAGAGGACTCGTTTGGCACTGCCAAACTTGTCAGCTTCTTTTTCCCGTTAAGAAGTATAAAGAAGGGACCACAAAAGATCACGTACCCCATTTCTCAGCTTTACATCTGAGACAATTTCTTTACTCCCCCTGACAGACAGCAAGTTTTTATCTTTTCCTGAGAAGCCTCAATAGTGAGGAATTATCCCACTCCTGGCTAACGTTCCCTGCATAAGTATCAAAACGAGTGTATTAATTTTCTCCTGTCCCCAATATATATGAGAAAGAGATCTCCATTTAAGAAAAATTATTTCTGCATTAAGAATTTCTGAAAGTGGAGTTATCTACTATGAAAGCTATTTTCATCTGGTATATAGGACCAGAAGGGATTTTTTGAGTTACCACATAAAAAATAGTAATCCCATTACCTTTAACTGATTCTAATTAGTTTCTTACTAATTAACTAGGCACTGTACATAAACTGAATTGTATCGCTATAGTAATCTTCGTTACCCATCTAAAAATGCTTGTTATAGTAGCTAATCAAATATAAAGCTAATTTTATATTCCTACAGGTGACCTGAGAACAACCATACTGGAGTTAAGAGCTTTCTCTCTGCTTACCAAACTGGATTTTGGATATGAAGAACGCAGAACTATCATTCTGCAAGTCCAGCTATACTAGAACTACAGGACACCTGGTGAAATTGGTAGGAGATCAGTTTAATGGATTAAAAAAAAAAAATCTATGCTGGGTATTTATGCATTGGATAGTGAATTCCTGGAACCTGGTGTCCCCCAACAGGCAAATGCACAAAGGGCTCATAAATGGATTATAACTGACTAGGTGGAGGTGAATTTTTTTAATGTCCCATCCCATAAATATGGATGCTAGGAGACTTTGCAGGGAACAGAGCACAGAAATTAGGTTTGTGGGTGTGTTTTTTTTTCTTCTCTAAATAGTATCTCTTGCTCACCAAATACTGGGATGGGGGGGCCACTGGCCTGACCCACTAAGGCATGCCACATGCCTTATAGTTTTGTGATTTGATGCTATATCCCACAAAGCACACTGAATGTATCAAAAAACACCACTCTATCAGCTCCAGAAATTTTAGATACTATCAATTACTTGAGAGACTACAAAAGAAATTGTTGGGAATGCTCCCTTCTCTGCTTCTTACAACACCCCTTTTCTTTTAAATAGAGGATGAAGAAGAGAGAGCAAGCTTTCCTTCATTGACCCTAACCAGTCTGTATAAGGTCTCTTTTTCAAGGAGAAAAGCCTGTGTTCAAAACTGAATGTCTTTGAGGAAACAAAGCTGATTCTTGTGTACTAGTTCACATCTCCACCATAAGTTTGAAAACTATCTAGAAAGACAAATTTTTCTGAAGAACCAACGTCTTTTGTTAGATCAAGTTATGTACTTAATGAGGGCATGTGAAGACAAAAAGAGGCTTTTGGGAACACAAGACCTCTGAGAGCTTACAAACTATTGGCATCCTCAGGGCTGATAAAGAAAATAAGGTGTGGAATCCTGTCTTTTCTTTTTTTCCAACTGCATTATCAGCGAACTTACTGAGAGATGCTACTTGTCATGCTGGCCACAAGTAGGCTACTACATACCAAATAAATGCGTTATCTGTAGGGTCCTTCATTATAACTCCTAAAATATTACAGTGCTTGTGAGATAATCTGACAGGAACATATCATAATCCAAAGTTGAGGCTGGTGAAGAAGCATTAACTACTGTAAGTCCAACTAGCAACATCAGAGTATCTTGGAACAGGTGGGTTATCTGCCTCTGTGAAAAGTAAAGAAAGGCACCGTAGAGGCAAATGTGGAAAGAGGTGGGATGTTACTTTCCAAACGCTTCCTAGCTGAGCAAAGGCAGATATAAGGAGAAATAATAGACCAACATAGCTTGTTCTTCATCCTTTTTTGTACTTACCAAAAGAAACTAGAGGATAAACTTATGACTTTGTCATAAAGTCCTCCATGTCCTACTACTAAAACAATTTAATCTGCATGCTACCCATTGCTTGGGGATTATGGAGACTTTTCAGTTCAATCTTGTCTTAAATAAGACTCACTGCTATTTCTATAGACGTACCAAACTCGCTGTCACAGGAAGCACATCTCTTACACTTGGACTCATTGTTGACATGATCCATGTACTCTCCAGGTTTACATGATTCACAGTGTTCTCCAGTGTTTGTTGGGCACTCAGTATTTTTAACATGACCTGTAGAGACAGAGAAACAATAATAAGATTTATACCTTTGGACAAAAGCCATCAGCTCTAAGACCTCTATCAGATCTTGGTTTTAATCCCTAATACCTTTTGATTTACAAATACGAACAGAATCCATATTCTTTATGCATACATATGTGTTCTTCAGGACGTTAGTATACATCAAATTCTGATTATCCTTCCCTCTTCCTCCAGTTTATTATTGAAGGAGAACACACCAAACAAAACTGAACATGTAAAACTCTAAAACCCATGAAGCCATGGATTATCTCGTTGGCAAAACCCTGTGTTTGCACTTATAAAAACTTTTTGAAAGCTGTATAAGTAATATAGGATTTTTTTTTTTCTCTCATGAGCATGTAATGTGTGAACTGCTATCTGTGTTGAGAAGTTTCTGGTGCACTGAGCTCACGAAATACTTTTGAAGTGTGTGATGTCCTGTAATAGAAAAAGATATGGTTGGACAGAAGCACTGCAACCAGAAAGCCACAGCATGCCATGTAGCTATCTCAGCAAAAAGCAGTTGTGCATGTTGTGGTTTCCACTTTTAAAGACTGTCTTGAAAAGCCATTATACTCACCAGGTTTGCATTTCTTGCAACACTGACCATTTAAATTGAACTCATCCTCAGTACATTTAATTTCCCTCTTAGCAATGATCCTCTTTCTTGTAATAGATCTATTGTATACTACATGTATGGGATGTTCAGTATCATTTTTACACTCTGCTTCAGTAATTAAGACAGCCACCTAGGAGAGAAGAACATCAAATTATACAAGCAATTGTCAAGGACTGTAGGTGCGTGTCACTACTAGCACAGAGCTACATCAGCATTGTAATTCCATTACTAAAAATATTCATATTCACCCCCTTACTGAAGTTCTCGTTCTCACTTTGTTTTCCAACTCAATTATTTTTCTCCTTAGCAGATGATGCCTATATAGTCCTAAAAGAATATAACCTGTCCTCCAAACTAATTTACGCTCCTGTTCCATTTCTTTGAATGCATTCTCAAGTTAAATTGTATAATGCTTTTTTTCTCCTATTTTACTAGTCAATAGTAACTTTACTTGCCATCACTGTCCTCTCTCTTCATAATAAAGTATTGTGGACCAGAGAGAGGCTAAACCATTCCTTTTTCTCTTCTGGGTGTAAAGAGGGAAAGAGAGAAGCATGGATCTACCATGATTTACCTTACTCTTCACAATAGTTTGTGGGAAATTCTGTAGATGACTTGCATGCACTAAGTATGACATATCTCCTGTCTATACAGTGGAGCTATGTAATGAACTGACAGCTCGTTGGCTGGAGAACTAGGTTCCATCCCAGAAATACTATTATGCAGGAGAGTTAAATGAGAGCTTGCCTTTAGTTAGCCCAGTTTCTGCTGATATTATGGACTGATTTGAACATTTTGACCTTTTTATTTTACTTTTCTGATACTATCTGTGTGGAGTGGCAACAGAAAAAAAAAATAAGACAGTCCTTGCCTTGAAGAGTTCACAGTCTTAACTGCAAACTTAAGCTCTACATTCGCTGTTCTTGCTTCTCCTTTAATTACAGAATACTGTTTCCTAATTCACAAAAGACGTAAAAATATAAATTATGAGGGGAAGGGGAAAAATGATGCCTGGAAACAAATGGACCAGTGCTATTGTCTTTGGCAAAATGAAAGAACAGGCCAGTTGTAAAGGAGAGGGACAGAGAGTCCCTGTTTTTCAGAAAGGGATTAGAGGGTAATGAGACACAATAAAATGTGTAGTCCTCATACCCATAGCACAGTGGATGGGCTACAGAAGTAATGCTAATCGCATATTTGCTTGCATTTTAAATCAGTATGTAAAATACCTTGACTCGAATAATTGATGATATGAAAGAGGTTAATTCTGAATGGTTACCTTTTAGCACTTTGGAGTTGCAGTTTAATACAAACTTGACTGTGTCTATTAATGCTGGCAGCAAAGGATATGCTATATACATATTCAAGCAACTTTCTCCTAGTTTGAAAACTGGTTATTTTTACTGTTAGACTTTTATTTACTTATTTTCCCTGACAGAGGGTGATATTTAATGGTTGGCTCATTCAGTCTTCATGAAGTTGTGTGAAACTGCTTGGATGCCCACGGTAACTTTAGCTAGATGTAGACAACTCTTGTAACTATCAGAACTTACTGAAAAAGAGAGGGTTGGATTTCCAACTGCACACCACCTCTGGGAGCCAGGCCAGGAGGGCAGCCCTGCGGGGCGGCCGCCATCCTGCCTCGCTCGGCTTTCCCTGGACGAGGGTGAAGCCCCTCACCTGTGGGTGAAGCCCCTCGCCTCTGCTCCTCCGCCACATGTAGGGATGGGCTAAGGGAGGGGAGGGGATGGTTGCACTGTCTCTCGAGCCAAACCAGGAGCATCGTGACACCCCAGCTGGAGTGAGGGTCTGGAAATCGGGTGGAGAGGCCAGGGCCAGTGGCTCTGGCAACCCCGAGGCAGCCGTCGCAGCCCCAGGAAGCCCGATGGTGCCAGGCTTTCAGACCCATGTGCAGGTGCGTGGCCAGGGCACGTGGAGGGCAGATGCGAGCGGCGCTCACAGCATGAGGAAGTCGGTGGGGAAGTGACTGCTCGGTCTCTCCCCTCTGATGGACTAACTGTGACTCAGTGGGGACAAGTGGCACAGCACCGACCTGCTCCCAGGCACGCAGCCAGCGCTCGGAGGTGCCTGCCTGCTTCTTGCCACCCTTTACCCTGCCGCGGCACTAGGCTGGCTGCCTCCTCCTCATCTGCCCTCGCCTGGCACCTGGCCAAGCTCTGTGCCCGCTGGGGAGCTGCACACGCTGCTCTGGCACACATGTCTCCCGTGTCAGAGCTGTGAAGCAGCACTTGTGGCTTTTGGGGAGTAAAGAGAAGACGTGGGGCTACGCTAGTGTAAGGAAAATGTACAGAGAATCATGTAGGAAAGAGAATAAAATGAAAGAAAAAAAACTTTCTAAATGACTACTATGAATAAAACTTAGTACAATTGCTTCTAGGGTCTACTCAACCACTGCAAAGGCGGTGCGTGCATGGACAATCTTCCCTCAAGCAGAACTCAAGCTTACACAAATAAGCTAGGCTGATAGAGTTGGGAGGGAAGCAGTGTGGTTGTGGTGGTTGGTTTTTTTGTGTTTTTTTTTTTTTTTTTGGATGGAAGCCCTCCACTGTCACTTGTAGAGGTGAACTTCCTGGTATGTTTAAAAGAAGTGGGGAACACTTCTCAGAAATTGACTTTTAAGCAGCCCCGAAAGCCTACGTAGCTTCTGCTTGTAGAGTCTCCCCGCAGTGCCTTCTTATATAAGGAATAATGAGAAAACCTTTGGAGATGTTAGCTTTCAAAGTAACACCCTAATTTTAAAATTTTTTTCTCCTCCTGTATTTGCACCCTCTTAAAATCATTCCATTTGCTACATAAAAGTGTTGGTCTGCCCTTTCTTATAGAAAAAAAAAGTCAGTAGTCATTTAGCTTCCGGAGCATACTTTAACTCCTCTCCTCGTTGTCGCTGCGCAGCGAGTGCTACTAGCAGAACGCATTGCAGGGGTTTTCAGAGGCAGGGGTGATAGGTACTTTTTTATGATGTGTATATTCAAATGGAGGCTGTGCGTTTTCAGTCCAAAATGACTCACAGAGGGTCTGTTCTACCTTTCTCATAGTAAACTAAAAACAGTTGTTATATCTAAAGATGGAGTGAACTGAGCAGTCCATAGGAGTAGAAGCAATCAGGGATATCTAACCTTAGCAGAATCCATAAGAATTATCACATGGGCACAAATTTTTTGGTTTCGCTCCTTTTTCGTTGCTTTTCAAGTGCCCAAGCATTTGAGACCTTTCTATCTTTTCCCTCCTCTCCTTTCCTTCACTCTTACAGTGTCCTTCAAATGCTTTCAGCAACAGGCATCTGCTAAGGAGATGTAGAAAACCTGTCTTCATCTGTGTTCCCAGGGCAGCGACAAGAGCTTTATTTTCCTGAAAGTCGTGATTTTGGGACTCCCTGTCCTCAGATTCTTTCTGCATCCGAGTGTTCTTCATAATGAGTCAAAGTCCTTGGATGCAAAACTTTCAGCAGACCCACCTCATAGGGCTGAAATATCACTTTGGAAGCGTGTGAATATGTTATTTGCATACAGGCCTTTTGCAAGCTTTACATTTCACCCTCTAAGTAAAAAATTGTCTCTTTCTCCTGTTATCTCTGTAATACATTTGACCTTTGTCAGCTGCTTCTCCTATTTCTAAACCATAAACACCTACAGATGAGAAGGGCAATGCCTTCAGCACTTGGTGGCCTTTTTTTTCCTTCAACATTTATTATATGGGGTAACGTGCACGAGTTCATCGGGGCTTTCTAAGTGGTTTAAAAAAAAAACACAGGTGGGGGTGGGAGGATTTTTCTTGCTTTTTTGAATAATGGGAGCGAAGAAAAACTTGTTTTCTAATTTTTGATTTGCTTCTGGTATTTTTTTGACAAATGGTTGCTAGAGTTAGTGCAATTTTAATACAGTTTTCCATGTAATTAGTCTCCCTTGTGCTAACCCATTTCAGGATGGCTTTGTCAGAGAAATGAATTCTACACTGCTCGTTAAGAGGATTCTCTGCTTAGTTCTTTTAGTATGACATTAATTTCCGTTTCCACTATCTTTAGGATCAATTTTTCCCCATCTATTTTTTCCCCCCATGAAGGCAGGAGGTGGTAGTTAGCACCAAAACAGCCATTGAAAACAGTATGTCTTTACATTCTAAAATCTTTTATGAGAAGGACTAAGAGTGCAGTTCTGTTTTCTGAAGCCTAGCAATGGGAGCTGGTACTTCCCCACAGATAGAAGCATCGTAGCCTCCTGAAATTTTAAGTGAGGTTCATGCGTTCAGTGCCTGCAAGACTCATACCCCTCAGTTACTGTCATGTCTTAAAGTAGTAGTCCAAATTCAATCCATTACTATTTCACATCTCAGCTGTCTCACATGCAAATCACAGCAGTATACTGGGGGACAAGGATACTATTGGTTGGTTGTTTGGTTGTTTTAATTTTGTATTGTTTTAAGAGCACTGTGCTAATAAACACTTAATAAATACTATTGAATTAAAGAGACTTGGAACAGTATTAACAGTTCCCACCTCTATTTGACAATGTTGGCTAAGGATTAGTAAGAGATGGACAGAACAGAAGGTACGAACTTTTCTCCCTTTTCCTTTTGTAACATGATATGATTTGCTTGTAGCTACTTTCTCTTTGCTTAGTGAGTTGCCTCAAATATAAAGACAGTTAACTGTGGAAACATGAGCAGACAAGCATTTTCAGAATTGGAGTGTTTATACTTTTCACTCGAGTCCTGGGTCATCCTACGACTTTATGGCTGCTTATGTGTATACATTTAAAATGTGCATTGGTCCTGTGGGAAATAAGAAATAAGGGTCGGCACAGTAAAGTAGAAGTCCTGTTTTCAAAGACACGTCTTCTAAATTTCCAGAAAACTGCCTGCTTTGTAAATAATTCTATCAGATCATTACGAAGTATTTACATAAGATTTCACTGTCTTGAGGCGGCCTGTTCCTCTACAGCATGTCTCTGAATGGTATGTGGTTTTGTGGCCCATTTTACGGGGTAAAGTTAGATGTTTTCTAGATATATAGGCCATTGCTATATTGCTCTGCAACTGCTTCTACTTTAGCGCAATATGGCGTTGCTTGCAAAATTGAGGTTTAATTCAACAATCTACTTTCATGTTCTGGATTAATCAAGTGAGCAAGTCAAATGTTGCCCAGGTTTACTGATTTTGTAAGTCGTGGAACAACACACTAATTATATACATATATATATATTTTTTTTTAATAGGATGCATGTGGGAGAGCTGCAGTCTTTCCAAAGGATAGCAAAACTTGGAAAAATTGGAAAGTAGGAATAGGAATGATCTTTCTTTTCTGGGTGTAGGTAAGAGAAGGTGTTTTTTTTCTCTTAATTTATGTTCTGAGTAGTTCTAAGATACTGAACTAGACTGACACTTGTGCCAGTTGTTTGCTGCTCCTGTACAGGGACAGATAATATACAATTCTGTCAGCAGCTGGAAATTCTTCCTTGTATTTAAGTACGCCCTGGTGCTTTGTGCAGGGGCATGGGTAGAACCTGATAAATCACTTCTTGTTTATGACCTGTTGTTGCATGACAAATCAGATAAGAAACTGAATAACTGCCCACCAGAACCTAACCTGCCGCCCCCCAAGCATCCTCTGTTCATTAGCGGTGTAACCACACCGTGACGCCTTTGGAGTAGGAATTCTAGCAAGTTCTTCTCGGAGGAAGCGAGGAGCGGGGCTGGGGGCACAACCTGTACCCCAGGCGCATGCAGGGCTCGGCTCTGCTACGGCACAGGGATCGCTGCCACGGATATGGTCCCTGCTCCCCTGCTGCTGCCCATGCCAGGGTCCCTGGCCAAGGAGCCCTGCTCCTGGAGCTCTAGAGGTCCTAGACCCTTGCTCCTCCTAGACCTTGAGGTCTAACCCACCTGTGCTGGAAGGGCCCTGTGCTGCAGCACCTCCTTACCTCCCTCGCTGGCTCTCCACAAGGGGAGCGATAAATAACAAACTTAGCCGGGTGACCCGAGCCCTGAAGCTGCCGAGTCCTCGTCCCGAGCGGGAGGAACGACCAAGGCGAGAGGAAGGCCCTGCCCCGCTGCCGGTAAACGCCCGCGCTTCACCGTGCTCAACCTCGCCTGCCTCTCCAGCCTTCCCTGGCTCGCTGCTGGCAGGGGGCCAAAGCTCAGCTGTTCGCTTGGGGCTGCCGGCCCGGCCCGGCCCGGCCCGGCCCGGCCCGCCTCTCCTCGGGGCCGAGAGCCCGCAGCAGCCGGCCCCGGGTGGAGGGCGCCCGGCCCCGGCTGCTGCACAGCGCCCGCTGCCCTCCTCCTGCGGCTGTGGCAGCGGAGAGCCTGAACTCGAGGGTCTGTAAAGTTAAAAGCAAACAAAACAACCGCACGCAACACCAGACCCAAGCAAATCGCCTCAATTTCCGAGAAAAGAAGTTTCCTCGCCGCGGGCCGTCCCGCAGCGCCCCGCGCCCCGTCCCCAGCCGCCCGCCCCGCTGCCCGGCGGGCACTTACGAAGAGCAGGGTGAGGAGTCCCCGGGCCATGCCCCAGCGCTGTCCCGCAGCCTCCCGCGAAGCGAAAGCAGCGCGGCTCCTCCCGGGCTCCTCCCATGTTGGTAAACACGAAGCGGGCCCGCCCCGGCCCGGCGCCGGGGTGCTGAGGGGCCTGGCGGAGGCGGGCGCCGTCCTCGTCCCGCCGGGGGAGGCAGCCAGGCGCGGGGCTCGGCGCTCTGAGGGGCCCCGAGGCAGCCCCCGTCTGTCGGCCCCCCACCGAGGGCACTCTCTCTGTGCGGGAGAGGCTGGGTCTGGGGCAGGGAATCCTCGATCCGCAGGCATTTGGAGCAGGCGGAGCTCATCAAAAGGGTTGCTGCGGCTTCGTAGCTAGTTTCAGCCACTTTGTTTTCTGCAAACTTCTAGGGGTTTGAAGTGCCAGTAGGTTGGTGGCCTCGTCAGTAGTGTTAGGAGTAACACGACACTATCAGTTATTGGCGCGTTTCTTGATATTTCACGTGATGCCATGGCCCCGGGAAGGCCATGGTTGTAACTGAGCTGGCGCTTTCGTTTTAAGCACCCTTTCTCAGTAGTTTGTGAATCACCTCTTTGGATTTTCTGCTGGCGTGGCTCCTACCGGCAGATAAACTCCATACTTGCAGATAAACTGAGTTCATATATCATCAAAAAATAGTGGCTGTTTTAAATATTTCAGGCTTTTTGACCACTTCCGCATAAAACTAGGAGGTGACACCATGGTGACGCAGTGTTGGAGATGGTGCCTTTGGGGTATCCTGTAGCAACCAACTCTTTTCCTTCCCATGTGGCAGTATGGAACGTGATGGAGAGAACACCCAACACAATTACACCCCCTCCAGGAGGTGTAATTGAGTGCATGGGTGTATCTGTTTTGTTGTGGAGTATTTTTGTCTTGGTAGGTAGCTGTGAGACAAGTTTGAAAAGCCACCAGATTCTCGTGAAAACAACAATGCCTGCATGTGATTTGCAGTCATACCTCGTGGCTGGTAACTGTAGCAGTTTGGGTTTTTGATGAAGTCATAGATATAAACTATGAGAGCAATTTTTTGTTTGTTTAATTATTCCGAGGCGATATTGTTGGGCACTGCAGAGTTGTGCTTTCATCTTTTGCACTCATCTTTGGGTTGTGGCAGCATTTTTGGCTGATAGAAGTGACAGCTTTGACTGTTTTCTTTATTCTCTCATCATCTGAAGTTTGATTCATGTGTCAGTTAAGCTCTTAGCGAGAATGGGAGATGTTGCATTATTTTTCTTACCAGTAGATGTCCTTGAACCTTTCCTAATATGCAAAGAGGGATTACCGCACAGAAAGATCAAATTCCAGGACTAGTTAACATGTATCAAGCTGACTTTTTAGTTTCTTTGCAGTTCTGCCTTTGAAAATGACAGGTTTTGGAACTAAGGTGAAGTTGTTGACCTACTCACTGTGCTGTTTTGATTTATGTGTGAGGTTTTGCTGTTGTTCTGTGTCCACCTATGTGCACTGATCATAGCAAATTCTGTTAAAAATAGCTGCAGAAATGCCTAAGGAATACGTCTGGACATGTAACTGCAGTGTTCTGACTTTGAGAGTCACTAGACATTATATTTTAGCCTTAATTGGCATCAAACTGTTTTTTCCTTGCCCAGAAGCTTGCTTGCACCTAGAAAAACTAACTCCATTAGGATATTATGACATTGTAAACTGCTGTATTTTGAGAAGGCTGACTTAACTAGTCTCTCCAGGTGATAAAAATTTGTCAAGGTAAAATAAAACATGATCAAGGAACCAGGGGCCTGTGCATTGTATTGGTCTGACTTCCAGGAGTTGGACTCGATGATCCTTATGGGTCCCTTCCAGCTTGGGATATTCTATGATTCTATGACTTCAAATTGTTGAATCCACTTTTACATTCTAGAGGGAAAATGATAGAGGAAAAAAGGCATAAGAGCTAACTTGACTTCTACCACTTTTTTGTTGTTGTTAAATTATTACAGATTTTTTAAAATTAAAATTACTGATTTCTTTTTTTTTAATAATTGGTTTAGGTTTGTTTTTGCATGTTGGTGATTATTTAGCAATTCTTTTGTGCTAAGATTGGGCAATTTAGATTAATGTAATGTAATTTAACTGAAGTGGTTCCATGAAACATAAATTCTCCTTTGACCTATAGTACATGTTAGAAGATTACTGTTGCACAGAAGACTGGGGTACATTAACACACTAAATGTAGGAGTTGTTGAAATTGAGAGGGGTTATGAACTCCTCAATACAATTGTCCTCGTGCTAACTTTGCATTTTCTTGTCTTGTGTGTATTGACTTATTCCCCTGTCTTTCAGTAGACAGTAAGTTTGCCTTGAAATGTAATTTAGGGGAGAAAACTGTTGTATTTGGTCAACTTGGTTTGGCTGAAAAGGGAGGAAAATAGGAGAGAATACAGAACATACATTTCGGAGATATTAAAATGAAACATTTTGTTACGTGATTCATATTTTCTAAGTAACCTGAATTTTAAAGGCGGGGTAGGGTGGGGATTTAATTAAAAAAATAATTAATAATCAGACCCAAAGTAGAGTAATTCTGTTTCACATTCTAACTCTGTTTTGTTTTGCTTTTCTGTTCTGCCTCTTCCCTCCCTCGTGTATGTTCAGAACAACCTGATTTGACTTTTGGTTTAAGAGCAAGATAGAGGCAAGATAGAGCATTGTGAGTGGGTTACTCAATCAGCATCTCCTTTTTTTTGTTGGTTCAAAACCCTTTTGGTTCCATGATTCTTGTCATAAACATTGGATGATCCTTCTGCTAAAAAATCTGAGTGGAATCAGTCCTTAAATCATCAGCTCTTATTGAGTCCAATTTTATGGTGGAATGCTTTGCCCTTAGTTGTCCAGACTTAACAGAATGGTTGAGGTTGGAAGGGACCTCCAGAGTTCCTCTAGCCCAACACGTCTGCTCAAGCAGGGTCACCTAGAGTATGTTACACAGGATGGCATCTAAGTGGGTTTTGAATATCTCCAAAGGAGACTCCCTAGCCTCTCTGGGCAGCCTGTTCCAGTGCTCTGTCACCCGAACCGTAAAGAAGTTCTTCCTCATATGATGATGAAACCTCCTGTGGTTCAATTTATACCCATTACCCCTTGTCCTATCACTCGCCACCACTGAGAAGAGTTTGGCCCCATCCACTTTACATTGTCCCCTCAGGTATTTATAGAGCTTGATAAGATCCCCTCTCAACCTCCCCTTCCCTAGGCTAAACAGGCCCAGCTCACTTAATCTTTCCTCATAGGACAGATGCCCTAATCCCTTAATCATCTCCGTGGCCCTGTGCTGGACCCTCTCTAGAAGTTCCATGTCCCTCTTGTACTGGGGAGCCCAGCACCGCACACAATACTCCAGGTGTGGCCTCTCCAGTGCTGAGCAGAGGGGAGGATCACCTCTCTCTTCAGATCTCCTCTGAAACATTGAAATGGTGACCTTGCTCCAGCCACCAGCTGCGTGCTTGGTTCTGTGGTTTTGTGGACCAGAGATGCTCTGTAATGACTGTAGCTATTGGCTGTGTTGTTGCAGTGTGACACAGCCTGCTTCTAAAGATTCAGTGTCACTCTTGGCCCGTTCTGAGGTGCTACTTATAATCGCTGGGGTTAGTGATGTAGTGAAAGCATCTTGGTCGGATGATGTGGTAGCGAAGCCCTGTATTGGCCCAACGCAGAGAGGAAGCTGATGCAGCAGCGTAGAAGTGGGAAAGTGGTGTTTACAAACACTGCTTCTTCCCGTGCCGGCCTGCAAGGCTGCTGCTGGGTGGTGTTACTCAAAACGAATCAGGGAGTTCTGGCACATGGTGTGCAAATTGTAATTGGATAATCGGGCCTGCAGAGCCATAAATGATAATGTATATTAAAAAAGAAAAAAAAAAAAAGGAGAGGGGCAAATGAAACTCCCGGAGGTGATAGAAGAGTCAGTAGTAGGACTGTTGGAGTGGAGGATGTGGATGATTGAACCCAGGTGAGATCCAGGCCTGCAGCTCTGTTTAACAAAAGATCCCTCAGTTGGAGCATCTCTGGAGCCTCTCTTTCCCTGCAGTCTCTGTGCATGTGGGGTTAATGGAACAAAACCAAGGGGAAACGGAAACTTTTTATAAGTCATTTGTCCCTCTAGCAGTTTTCCTTTGGAGGAGGGTGAATATGGAAAACTGGGAATAGTCCCTTCCTGACACTCCAGAGGAAAGCTAAAATAAATGTGCATCCTTTCTCTTGCAATTCAGCTTCTTGACACAACCCTAGATCCATGCTTTTTTTTAACAGGCCCAGTTTGGTGACGTCAATGCATTCTTCACAGCTGGAAAAAAAAATCATTTTTCAAACAAACCGAGCATTTCCTTAGACTGGAAAAGCAAATTGGCTGGCTGCCTGGTGGCTCTCACAGCCAATCACCATAACCTTACCATAAATGTAGATGTATTTCTATCTTAGGGTTGATTATTCTTTATTTTAGCCGTGGGACTGTCCTGTCCCAGTCCTCTGTGTGTGTGCTTTACTAGTGTGTGCTGAGATCCTGAAAGCTGCACAATCTAGCAAATATTTTGCACGTAACACTGGCTTACTTAAAATTTAACTTTGTGACTTGATACATTGTAAATGCATCTCTGAAATGTCTTGCAGAGCTCTGTCCAGAACTTGCAGCACACAGCTTAGCTTCAGTGGCTTGCTGGTAGGCTTTTTTCTTTTATTTCAGGTTAGCTACTCTTAGTTGTTTTTTGAGGATGGTATTACTATAGTAAGATAATACTAATATAATTAATATAGTAAGATAATAAACTCAGTGTAAAGCAAATGCTAACAATCAAATGTGTAACAGATGAATTTTAAAAGCTCTTGCGATAATGTGTGAGGGAGGCTAGATGTTCTCCAGAGGAGAGTGAGGAACTGTTTAAACTTTTTCCCTTCAGGCACTGCTAGGGCATAACACGGCTGTTTTAGTCTGTGAGTTGCGTTAGGTTCCTGCAACTGTGAGTTAAATCCAAGGCTGAATCCCAGTAGTGAGGATGAGAGAGGAAAATCTGCAGAGAAGTGTCTGAAGTTTAAAGGTAAACAGGAGCTGAAGGAAGTCTTTAGTTTTGCTTTTTAATCACTGCTCTGAAGATGGAAGTAACAAGCATACCAGATGGCTTTATTTCAGATGTTGAGTAAGTGACACCCAAACAGTCACCCTTCAGAGAAAAACATTTTCATAATATTTTTAGAGTTAACTAAAACAGATTTTAGTAAAGGTGATGGTGGGGAGGAGAAACTAAAGGAAACATTTTGAAAGATCTTAGCATACTGTAGTTGATCTGTTGAAACTGTAACTGATACTATGCCTTTTGGGATTTAGGACTACCAGTCTGCTTTGTTCTGGCATGCTCCTGTTTCTGGATGTGAGATTAGCACACTGAGATAAAGCAATGCCTTGTGGCTGAGACTCCCAACTCTCCTGTGTTTTTGATATCGCTTAACCTTTGAAAGTCTTTTTTTTTTTTTTTTTTTCTGGGGGGGAGGGACGGCTTTTTCCCGCCCACTAACATCTCAGATGCAATTTGGCATCCTCTGCAACATCAAACAATCTTCAGAGCAAGAACAGGATGCAGTGATCTCACTCTGAGTGTGTGTCTCCTGGCACTTCTGTGTGCTCTGTTAGCAGGGGTTGTGCTTCAGGTAGATGATCAAGAGCAAAATTTCAGTAGAGAGGTGTTGTTGTGGTAAGAGCAAGGTTTGGAGGTGGTGGGGTTGTCACTGTTCCCTGCCTTCACCCACTTCTAGCACACATCTGTGCCAACAGACCAGAGGCCTGGGTAGATCGTGCAGCTACAGGAGTGAGTCATATCTCCTCTGCTCAGCTGCACAGCCCGCTGCAGAGTCAAGCTCTTATGAGCATGAAGCAAATGAAACGAGTACGTGGTACAGACAGATTTATACTTCTGTGAGAAAGCAGTTGGTTGTTGCCTGTCGGTGGTTCTCATCAGCAATTAAACGCTGGGCTTAGAAATCTGTGTGTCTGCAGGGTTGGTCATAACAAGAAGGGGTACACTAACGTTTGCTTCTAATGAATCAGCCCGTTAAGTTCCCAGATAAGACTTTTTCAGCTGAATCATTTCTCTCACATACTTCTTTGAAGCCAAACATTTCAGAAGCGGTGTTCTTTCCACACACCGTGGTAGCTGCCTCCGTCCTGCTGTCAGCCCGTGTCTTGTGCAGGAGCGGATGGACGGGGCCTGCCAGGAGGGCAGTGAGCAGCGGGGTGGGTGTTTCTGTGCCCCGGGGGCGGGCAGGAGAGCTGTGTCAGTGCAGGCCACAGGCCCCTCAAGCGTCTCCCCCAGGTTTAGGGTGCTCTGAACCCCCTCTGGTTGTGGCCTGCTGAGAGGAAGACGGTTCCTCAGTGCTATGTGAGAAATGAAGAGGGACTTGTGTCCCTCTGCTGTAACAGTGTGAGGAAGTTGCCTTACCTTTTTGAGGCAGAGGCTTAGGACCGGGTGCTCAGCTCTCATTGAGTCGCTTTGACGAGCCATACATGAGATCAGTGGTAATTCTGCCGTTGTCTCGAGTGAAGCTAAGATCTCGCTGCACGTGCACAAAGCGAATGGAAAGACACATTATGCCAGCAACTGGGGACTTCCCTCCCTCGGCCGGGCAGGGCAGGGCTGGCTGCCAGCCCCTTCTCCGTCAGCCCCGCTAAGGGGCAGCCTGCTCTGCCTGGTACCTCACGCCCGGGGCGGTGAGGGCCTTTTGCCATGTGGAGCTTGTTCTTTGCTCTCCCAGCTACCATCCCGTTGTTCCTGAGTGACCTGGTCCAAAACCCCACGTGTTGTTTTCTTTTCGGAGGGCCCACCTGGAAAACAGGATCTGGCAAAAAGGTCTGCAGAAGAATAACTATGAATTATTAAAATCAGGCTAATAGGAAAGGTTGGGCCCTCATGGAAATGGTAGCTTTTATGGTAAGTAGAGAAAAAGAAAACAGGTACTAAGTGCTTTTTCCAAATGTGATTTTCCCTCATCCCCCTCTCCCACAGCCCGTTGTTCTGAGAAGGCCAGGCTGTTTGTAGTGTAAGTGGTGCTGAGTTTTTAATGCTGCCACTGCTATACCAACGCTGTTTATATACAATTCAGAAAGGAGAATGTGTTTGTGCTGTAGACCTGCTAATTACATAATTTTCTCTTTTTATTAAGCAATGTGTTCATGCTGTGTAATTCAGACTAACTAGAGTGCAGAGGAAAGATTTTTATTATGTTGAAGAGGTATGAGCATTTGACCTTGTAAGTGAATTCCCAGAGAAGGCTAAGTACAATGCCGTAAGTGACAGGCTCCAATTAGGATGCTGAGAGACACATGTGTAGTTCTGGTATCCTCCTGTGAACACTGTCCAGGCATTTCCAAGATGTCTTGGCAACAGTGTTTTGCAGCAATGAAAGGAGTTGCTAAATCTATTCAAGAAATTACTAGTGAGGAGCTGAAAGAAAGAAATATGGGAAGGACCTAAAGGAGTGACAATATGGTAGAGACCATGATTCTGAGACAGCGGCTTAAAAAAGCTTGTCCTTTATTTAGCGCTGTTGCTGACTCACAGGAGGAACAGAACATGAGCCAGCAGGCTTTAGCATTTTCTGCTTGTAAGTACTTGGGATATCTGTGAAGTCCTGAAAGCCTCAGTGTAATCTGGCAGGTATCAGCCTTCCATCTATGGAATGCAGACCTGTGTGCAGCCAGAGCTGTATCTGTACCAGTGTATGCACAATATATGTGTACAGGCAGTACAGAACAGTGTCCATTGTCTTACGCTGGTTGAGAAATGGATCAGAAAGCAGTTGAGGTCAGAGAAGATTCCAGCTGGGACCTGGGCAGAATATACCCAAGTCCTCTCAGTGTTTATCCCCCATGATGCCAGTGGCTGTCTTGCAGTTGATTCCAGTGAACAGCAACTGGCCTTGACATGGGTTGGAGTGAATGAAAACTTTGTAGAATTCTTTTTTCTTTTCTTTTTTTTTTTTTTTCTTTTCCTGAAGGACAGTTATATTTGTTTCAGAAATGTGTGTCCAAGTCTCTCTTATAATCATAAAAGGAAACCAGCAAAATATTCTTTGGTCTGATAGAGAATTTGTGTAAATAGTTAAAGGTGGACATGTAACAACACATTTAGTGGGAGAGGGGAAAAAAGAATGTTTGGCTGGTAGATGCTGGCATGTTTTCAGGAAACAAATGAAATTAGTAAACAAAAATAGCATGTTATCTTGTACATTTCTGTGGTTGTCACGACTGTCTGCAAAAAAGAGGAAGAAGAACCTACCTTACGTAAATAAGATGCATCTGCAAAACAGAGGTGAAAACTTGCCTATCTCAGTCTGTTTGTGAGACTTGAGGAGAGTCCCTCTTGGAGAGAGGTTTGTAAACTGTACGTCCTAGCGCATGAACAACAGTTTTTTATAACCAGTTCCTCCTGGTTAAGTGACCAACCATCTTTGCCCGTCAGTCTTCTAGAGCACTGTGGTAGATTACAGGAGGCTCTTGCAGGCCCGAGCAGCAGCCAGGACATCTGCAGGGAGGTGTGACAGAGGCAGGCTGACGCTGCACTGTGGGCAGAGGAGAGCACGGGTGCGGTCCTGTCCTTCCTGCAACCTGCGGTGAGTTAGGCACCACTTTGCCAGGTGTGTTTGTCTGCACCTTGTTTTCATCAACCAAAGTGACACTCAGGAAAAATGCTATAGATGGGAGAGGGAATACTTCTGCACAGGTCAGAGATACTAAGATTCTTCTCAAGGCTTCATGTTACAGACAGCTTTCTGCAGGGGAGGACTCTGTTTTCTTCTAGACCTAAAATGTAGATTGTGGCTAGTAGTAAATACACTTGCACACACTTTGTTTAACTGTAATTGTTATGTTACTGATCAGATCGCTGATAAAGGTATTAAAGGTCAGAGCCAATGGTAAGAGGAGAAAGTCCCACAGAATCACACCCACTCAGCAGTGACATCCCTGCACTGGTGTGTTGTGAGACTTCACCCAGACAGTTTTCATGCTACTCTGCATATGTCAGTTCTGAATTAGCCTTAGATTCATTGTTTTGGAAAGTTAAAGGCTTTAGGAGGAACCTTTTACAACTAAGTTTATAATATTTCTTTAAAAAATGTTTGATGAGAAGTCATTTTTATAAAGCCATATTAATCAACATCTATTATATTGTCTCCTTTTTTTTTATTATTATTATTTGAATTCTGTGTTGGTCATTGTGACAATTTGACTTAGAGTGCTGTGTTCATCTGAGAAGTTTGTAAAAGCTACTCTTTCCGGTTACAGCTTGAAATTGTTGATGAACTGTATTTCTTCCTGTTTACTGAAATCCCCTTAAGCACTTGTAAGGGCTAATGAGAATGACTGTTAATTGCTCTGGACACAATTCAGCCAGTTCTCTAGGAATGCCTTGATGGATATGGGCTATCCAAACCCTCTGCGCTTCATGTGCCTAACTTTCCTGCCTGCTCTTTTACCATCCTCCTGCAATGGAGTTGAAACAGAAAGTCCCAGACTGCCTTGCAATCCTTTGGACTCACATGGCCCTTTTCTGGTGCAGAAAATGCACATGTATTAAATATGTTTGCATTTGCTGCATTATTTTTTACAATTCTGTATAACAGCATATATTTCTGTGTAATTCCAGAAGTGCAGTTCTTTTTTTCATCTAGGATATTTTAAAAAGTATGTGTTTACTTTAGTCTTGCAGGTCATAGATTTCCCCTTGTAGTTTTTGTATGTTCTTTTTTTTTTTTTTAATTTTTATTTTTTTGCCATTTAATGCTCATTCCTTCATTGTACTACAGTGTTTCTTATGTAAGTTTTAAAAAAAAAAAAAAAGAGTACAGCTGTGCTCTCAGGAGTTGTTTGTTTTTCAGTTGTGCTGAGTGACTGATAGAGAAGACAAATTACAGCAGGGATGTCTGCTTGTCCTGTCCAGCAGTGCCACCTAACTGTGCTGAGTGCGCCCAGCCCGGGAGCCAGGAGAAAGGGGCTGGAAGCTGTGGCTGGCCCATCTGGAGAGGTATGTACCCACTTGGTAAAATTAGGGTTGAGAGGCACTCCACAGTTAGTCGTCATCCAGAGCCTACATGC
Source organism: Anser brachyrhynchus (assembly GCF_964034855.1). Classification (NCBI taxonomy): domain Eukaryota; kingdom Metazoa; phylum Chordata; class Aves; order Anseriformes; family Anatidae; genus Anser; species Anser brachyrhynchus. The sequence continues at coordinate 27,093,078 of NC_137700.1, read as the reverse complement.
ACAGAAGCTGTGCACTGGTCAGAAAAAGTGAAATTCTGACAACTACAGAAAATTGTTAAATTCAGGAGTGGATGAAATTGCCCTCTATAGGTCCTTTTCCTTGGCGTTTGCTGGAGGGTCAGCTTGACCAGCTGATACAGGCACTGAAGCTTGTGAAACTGTGATATGACTAGGTGTGCAATGAGTAAGTAATAGCCTCATGAAACCTGCTTCCAGCATATGTCTTTGATGGGAACTAGCTGGTTTCTCGTAATGTGCAAGCTCATCTTGAAACTTTTCTAATTTTGGCAAGATAATTATGGAGCTTCTCTTCAACACTGTCCTTTCCAAAAGACTTGGTCTCCTTATTGCTGCCAGTGTGGGAATACATTGATTAGGAAGCTCGGAAGTCATTGTGAAAGGAAGAGTGGAGGAAGAACCCCTGTCTTCTGCCAGCCCCTATACACACGCTCTTCAGGTCTGTGTTCCTTATAGTGGTTGTTTTTCACAGTAATAGAGAAAGAAAATTTCCTTTGCATTTGGACAAATTTAGATAGCATATTACCAGAGTGGTTCTGATTAACAGTCTGGGGGAATCCATTCTCTCATAGCTCTTAGGAAACTTGCCAGCATAACATTATCATGTAGCCTCGTATACAATGTCAGTTAGAGCAGATAACTCTTCATGAACTGTGAACTAGCTACTGAGCAGCAGCTGCCTTAACACACAGCAGGGCCAAGCTCAGCCTTGGCTAGTAGCCTGAGTACTTATCCAGGATCTCTGGTGGATTTGCAGCTCTTGGTATAAAGACTGTTACTTGGATTGTGCTTCTGATATATTTGATGTTTTCTTTCTAATATGAGGCATGTCCACACCAGCTGGAGTGTGAGTTATGGATGGTGACTTGCAGATGAAATGTAGAGCTTATTTCCACAGAAAATCATGGAGGACAACCTATCACCAAAACTATGTGTTTAAATTAGGCAAATTTATGGAGAAAAATTGTCTGCATCTATTACACATGAAGATATAGGTACAAACTCCTGTCTCAAGACATTCTTATGCTGCACATAAGCAGGCTGGAAGGGTAAAGAAGAAAATCGTTGCTGTAGAAATCCCCTTTCTATCCTAAGCTTCTGCTATCAGGAAATCTCAGAGACAGGATACTGGGCTAGATGGATATCAGCCCGATCCAGCAGGGCTTATTCTTATGTTCTATTTATTTATCAAAGAAGGTGGAGGAGGGAACCATTAGCTCATTTTTACTTTGAGTATGTTCCTTTGATTTTGAATGAGGGGAAACTTTACCTAACGTTATCCCAGAGAAAGATGCCTTGTTAAGAGGATGAATGAAGGTTGTGAGTTAAAATGTTTCATCACCCCACCCAGAAGGCAAACAGTGTATCCTTTGGCTCTTGAACAGCACTGGCAAAACTATTTTCCAAACTTTGCAGGTTGAAAACTCCTGCATTTGAGTAGCTGTCTTGAGAATGATTAGAGACATTTTGTCTTAAGACGATAGAGCCTGGCAATGATAGAGCAAGCTAGTCTATACGTCTGACAGCTTATGGTTGATCTGACACTTTACAGATGCACACTGCATGACAGCCGCAATGAATCAGGTTATTTGAAGGACTTTCTGCTCCCTAAAGCTTATTTATTCCTGCCTTTCTCAAAAGGGCAGGGGGAGGGAGAGAAGTGTAAAGCCTATCAATGAAGTAGAGGAGAGGGCCTGAAGCCAGACAAACCAAAACATTTAGAGATTCTGCTAATGCTGAGAAGATGAAAGGAATCGCCAAATAAAAGGGAGCCAGAGACATATTTAGCAGAGCCTCATTCCTAAGCAGCCAATTAGATCTAAGCAGGAAGGTCTCCATGCACATCTGAGAAGTTGTTTTCCCTTATAAAGTAATGGCTTGTAATGTTATGAGTAAAGGGGTTACTTTATTCCCAGTTTTCTGTAGCAGTTGGGATAAGACTGCAACTTCTGTCCTCCTTTACCAAAAAAGTATGACATCTACAAGCTAGTGCGTGGCCTCAGAGCCTGCATTCTTCAGGACAGCCGTAGCCTGTTTCCTAGGCGTGGTAGCTATACAGCTCCTGCTGGTATGGAGTCTCAAGTACATTTTCTGTTCATACAACAATTTGCATAAGTTACTGAAAAATGAAGAGCTTGACTTAAGAAACATGTAGCTCTGAGTTTCCATTGTACCTTGAAAGATGCTTGAAGTCACTGAGGAAGCTCCCAATGTACGTGGGAACTTGCTAGTATCACTGTAAAGAGAACAGGGGAAAGTGTATGAAAGAAAGAAGCAGAATTACTTTTCCCAGTCGTTTTTCTTTCTCTGATCATACGCTGGACATGCTCATGTGATGTAGGCTGCAAAAGGGCAAACATTTGAGTGGATAAGTGGCAAGATCTTGGGGGAACTCAAAGAGAAAACATACACGTTTTGGTTATGGGTGCAATGAAAGAGCTACAACCTTGGGGTGTACGCACCCTGGGCAAATGGCACTGTGGTGGTTTCCATACAAATGAGCAGGGTAAGTACTGAAAGGTAGGCAGAAGGAAGTGGCCTCCAGAGGGGAAATTAAGCTCCTTTCAAGAATGGTATTTTGTTTTTTGTCTTACGAAAATAGTTGCATTTTTGGGCTAAGCTGGTGTGTGTCTGTAGCCATAGAGAAAGGTTCAGAGATTTGTTCCTCAACATTTAGGTTTGGTTGTCAGAAGACTTGTTCTGTTCCATTCTCTTTATGTTCTTATCCCAGTCTCATGCCATGTACATTCCTCCCCTTTATCTCACCACTCTTGCAGTAACCTATGTTGCTGAGAAGAAAGACATAAACTACTAATGTTATTTTTTCCCATGTGTTTTTATTTAGCAATATCTATATGATCGTATCTTGAGTAATGGAATCACTCAAAAGAAATACTTATTTTCTGTAATGCCTTTCAAGATGGACTGACCTCATTTCCTTGCATAGTTCACCTGTTTGCCTTCCTTCCTTCCTGCCCCGGGACCTTCCATAGCGTAACACCCTAGAGACAAGCTGCCTGCTGAGCACTGACTCGCAATTGTGTGCTGAAGGCATGGCTGTGCAGCATCTTTAGAGCTTTGCTGTGCTGTTCCTGTGTACCCACCACTACTGATAAGTCAGTCTCTGGGCTTACTTACCCCTTCCAGTCTGCACAATCCTATCTCTAGCAGATATCCTGCGTATGGTAGATCCCTCCAAACACCTGCATGTCTTCCTTCTTGTCATATCAACAACTGCCTCTTCCGAGAGAACCTGTGTCTGCTGTGTCCTTCACAAACACCCTGAAAGCTGGGATTCCCCAAACTTTGATGCCTATGACATGCAAGGCATTTCAAAATGATGCGCGCTCCCCACCCATATAACCACTCCTCATTGCAGCCATTGCCACTGCCAGTACCAGGGTATGCACCAAGCTAAGTTTCTGGGACTATGATGTTTAACAGAGAGAAGAAGCTGTCTGTGGTATCTGCTAGACACTGCCCCCTATGATATCCATGGAGGTCTCATAGAAAACTGTTGCCTGTATTTCTAGCTACGCTGGGGTGCTGTGTGAATTGCTTGGCAGCCCTATTGAAGGGGTGTTTACTTGGCTTTGACATCTCATAAGTGCTGTATCCACTAGAGCATCATCAGTAAGATTTTTTTCGGTGAATGAACCTTTCTTCATTCAGGTGATGAGTTTCAGTTCTTCTGGATCTTTGTCCCAGTCTAGATATTTCCAAGGAGTAGCAATAGCTTATGCTTCTGAAAACCTTGGACTATGCTTTCTCCAGTCTAGGGGGTAATTGGTGCTTTTATCAAAATCAGACATGATGCTGCTGTGAAGGGTTTTGCTGTGTGAAATTCTCCTTTCCATTGACCTGATTTTGCTGACCTCTTATGGTTCTATGAAAGGTACATTATTTCTGTCAGCTATGTCTTTGAGTGTTTGAAAAGAAAGTATTTCTTTTCAGCTGTTCTTTGAGGGTCAGTTGGAGATGTGCCAGTAAGTATCTGCTTATATCTTCTGTTGTGGATGGCTTACCTTGGTAGTTTGTGGGACTTTTTTATTTTTTGGTTATTTTTTCAAATATCTCTTATCTTTTGCCCAAATGCTAGAAGTGGAAATTACAAATAGCTTTTGCATGGCTCATGATCCAACACTTGTTAGCTTCTGTTTCTGACCCTCAAAGCAATTACATTCCTTAAAAGTTCCTTTCCTTAAAAGTTAAATTCCTTTTGGTTTTCAATCCATAATTCTTCCTGACTGCTATCTTTACATGTTGCCTAATCCTCAGACTTCTGCACCGGACAAACTCCCTCTGTGGTTGTAGGGGGGATCTCTGGCATTAAGACTACTCAATTAGGCAGCACTCTGTAAGCAAACACATGACGCTGCTCCCTTTTGTAACAAGACTCACAAAGCAAGGATCTCTCTTGGATTCTCACGTCTTTCTTGGCTCGTGTGCATAGACCAGTTGTGTTTGTAATTGTCTAGTGATGGAGTTTAGAGATGCTGAATTCTGTAATTTAATGACTGCATATTATTGACTATGAAAGGGCTGCTCCACGAAAGTCAGCTTGTCTAGAGACCAGCTGGCTGCAGCTGTAAAAATCCTGTTGTGCTCTGAAAATAACTTGTACAGTGAGAACCCTTGCTTTAGTCGCTAAAAATATGTTCAGCGGCAAAGCTAGCTGGAGGTTATACAATTCAACAACTTCATTATAAGCATTTTGAGATGTGAGTTTGCAGCTGTCCAGACTTGGGGCTATCACTGGAGTAACACCAGGATGAAGTTGGCCCACAGTTCCTAGGACTTTGAAGATAAGCTGACAGAGAAAGAAAATTGATTCTCACCCATCACAAGCCGATCATAGTCTTTCAACAGAACATTTACACAACAGCAGGTACTTGTTTTCAGTACCTCTAAGTGTATGGGCAACATTTAGCATGCAGGCAAAATGCTAAGCTTTTAAGGAGAATTTGTAGCAAAATTCAGCAGCTTGCTGGAAATATTCTCATTGGTTTTGTCAAAATCTTTAATGAAAGCGAAGTGTCTTCTTATAAACACCTTCCCTGTTATAAATGACTGCTCTTCCAGATTTTTATTCTGCCTCTTGGATGTTCCTGTCGAGGCCTGGACCTCTTTTGTCTGAACACGTGCTCTTCCTGCCAGAGGGTGCCTGTCATGGACACGCTTTGTCTCACTGTGTTAGCCACTCTCCTGAAGTTTTAAAGTGTTTATCTTACACAGCTGAAAGCCTCCTCCTGTTTCATGAGCTCTACATTGGAATGCAGTGGAAGAGACCCAGGGCCTGTGGCCACCCAGATTAGAGGTTTTTGTAATAAGGTCCCTATATGGTTTTGTTAGAGACTTCGGCTCTGTCTCTGTCTGTCTCTGCTCCTTGTTTGGGAGGCTGGTGGGAGGAGAAGAGCTGAAGGGGCTATATAATCTCTGTGCTTTCAGATACACAGAGCACCATCCCAGGGCCGCTATCCCCAGCCAAGCACTGTCAGGGTAAGTGGCACTGAACCAATAGTGTGATTTACGGTTTTGTGGAGGACTTTAATTAAGTAATGTCAGATGGAAGTGATTCAGGAGGATGTACTGCTGTACTGCAGTTTGCTTACGCGTTACTTAGTAGAACTGAATTGATAAAATGCTTGTAGTATCTACACTGAGTTGTCTTCATTTTATGGCACTTCTGAAAGGGAAGTAAACCTGATGATTTTGCTGATTCCACTAATGCTCCAGAAACTGTATAAAGGCACAGGCTGTGTAGTGGTGCAGCTGGAATGACAGTTGTGTTTGTATTTCAGTGAACCTGTGCCCCTGGGCTGTTAGTGTTGGACACAACAGAGTTCCTGAGGGGGTGAATTTGCCCACTGTGTAGTAGGGTTTCTCAGCAGGTTTGCCTCAGTGCTCTTAATTCAGCTTAGGGTGATACAAGTGGTTTGGAGAGCTGAGACTGTAAGAAGAGTTGGAAGCATGCAAAATATCAGTATCTAAAAGGATGCAATGAGGATGCATGTGTGTGTATGTCCCTGTCTCTTTGTATGTGAAACTAATGCTCTGCTAAACGCCAAACATGAAGGAACAGGTTACACACAGTGTTCCTTGTGAGGCTGGAGCTCTGTTAATAGCATGCTGTGGAGACTGGTGAAGTGATTGGTTATCTTTAGATGTAAAGCAGGTAGAAGTAAGAGGCTAAATACTGTGTTAATTGCTCAGGAGAGTATTTTCCTTTATTCCCATGCTTTATGTCACGGTGCTGAGTGACATTTGCTGCTGTAGGGTTTTACTACTGCATGCCACGGCAATCCTGAGCTGTAACGCACTGCTTGGCAGCAGAGAATCCTGGCTGAATGATTCAGCTTTGATTTTTCAACTTTTTGTGCTTTATTACTAAATATGGTTTTCATTTAGAGTCCACTGAGCTCAGAAATGTAGCCTTTCCTGCCCCCTTCTTTCCCCTCCCCCAAGTGATTTTTGGCATTGCATTCCCTGCATTGGTTTGAGCAAACCCCCTGACCTCTAGCTCTGTTCCAAAAACAGACGGTTGAAAAGCCTGCTTCCTAATTAGGAAATGGTTTGTCTAAACCACTCTGTTCATTCACGTTAGATAACAATTGTGCCCCATTGAGTAAACGCTTCAATATAAAGAGCCTGTTTTCCCAAGAGTAAATTTAATAAATGCAAAAAATGCAACCTACTTTTCTTTCTTGGGAATAATGATAAAATGTCTGGAGCACGTCAAGTTGGGATTTCCCTGTCCTTTTCTTCTTCTACACCCATGCATCCTACAGAAGCAGCACTACAGCCATGTCTCGTGGCTGGAACGGGGCAGAGGATCTGAAGTGAAGGACGGGCAGAGGCTGTCCCTGCGTGTTGCACCTGGGGTACAGGCTGAGCGGTGTTGTGCACGCCCTTGCTCATCAGCCATGGCTCTCGCTGACCCTGTTGCCACTTTGTCCTCCACTTCCAGTATTCCCGTGGCAGAAGGTTTTAGGGACTGTGTGAGGAGCCAGCTGGGTTGGTGGATGACAGCTGTCTCCTTTAGCACTTAACACATTGCAATTTGTTGAACTCTGCATGGAAGCCCGGACTCCCAGGTAGTCAGATGATTCCCTACCACACAATAAATTGTGGGCAAATAGTTCTTGCGAGTGCTGGTATTCAGGGCTTGTTTCTATAACTGACTTCAATACAAACCCTTCAAGGCATTTTTATTACCCATGTTATCATTCTGTTGCCTGAGGAGGAAAACAATTTCTGTTTTACTGAAACAGGGAGCCAGTATAAATTACTCTGTCACTCTACAAATGCATGTTATTAGCTGGCTTGAAATTATGATAGAACATATGCTATGGTCAGTTTTCAAAACACACACTGTCCCTGACTTCATTTTAAAGTTGGGATTTTTTTTTTTTTTTTTGTCTGAGTAACTAGAACCCAGTGGGTTAGTGTCTGTATCACTGTATAATGTCTGCATCATGTACCACTGGTACATGACTAGCAGGTAAAGTGCTAAGTCTTTGGGAACTCCAAGACAACGGTGATGGCTAAAGTACTCTTACCTCTGTTAGCTTTCCAAATGCATCAGTTTTGTCAAGACGATAGAAAACCAGGGGATGTTGTGCTGACTCTGATGCAAAGGGATCTTTGTTTTTGCAGCTGTCAGTCCAGCAGTCTTTATCTCCCACTCACCCCCCAGCAGTGGATTTCTCTGACCAAATTTAGATAAACATTTGCTGTCCCAGAGCTGTAATGATCCATCTGTCCATGCAGCAGGACTGGAATTCTCCTCCGGAATCCCTTGAATACTGTCTGGTGCATATAGTATTTCTGTGTGATGGTTTCTTTCATACAGTTCTGTCTTCAAGACTGGTTCTCTGAGGTTTGTTATTTTTTTTTCCTAATTCTTTTCGTGCTGTTTTTATAGGGCTGTTTCCTGTCTGGAGGTCCTGACGACATTGACATAGAAGATGTGTGAGGAAGAGGACAGCACTGCCCTCGTTTGTGACAATGGGTCAGGGCTCTGTAAAGCCGGCTTTGCTGGGGATGATGCTCCGAGAGCAGTTTTCCCCTCCATCGTGGGTCGTCCCAGGCACCAGGTGATGAACTGCTTTAGTTATTCCACACTTGGATTGTAGAAGGTTTTGCTGCCCCATCCCCAGCTCTCTACCCAGAGCCACCTTTTCCTGTGTCTGGGGCAAACAGAGCCCTGGGAGGTCAGTGTAACGCAGTACTCCCTCCCAGGCAGAAGTCCAGCAGTGCAGCCACCTGAGTCAAAGCAGCGTCTAGTCTTGTTAGAGGAATCCTTTTAATTTTTTTCACTTCCTTCTATGCTCTCTTCTTCCTGTCCCTTGATTTTGGATCACCCAAAGAACTCGATGAGTAAAGATAGTTTAAAAGCAAACAAGCCCAATAGAGAAGCATCTGTAATTTTTGACTGCCTTAAAAGCTGGTGATAGATGATGTATGGAGAGCTAAATGAGGAAGGAGAAGATTTCAGTCAGCTTCCTATCAGTCTCCCTGACTTTATTCATTTAGCTTTATAGGCATAAATGGGCCTAGGGTTGAATTTCTTTAGCTTCAGGTTTTACATTTGAGTGTTTCCAAGACGCAACTGTTAGAGAAGCCAAGGTTTGGAGCATGTAATGACTAAGTTTGGGTAAGAGTATTATGTAGTCAAAGCATCCTAGGATGTACTGTTTGTTGGTGGTTCATTGGTTCTTTTGACCGTATTTCTAACTTAATACATAGATACTACTATATATCTAGAGTAGTTTCCAGTTTCTGGTCCAAGGACCACTTCTACAGGATCCACAAAAATACCTGAAAGTGTAAACTGTACTCGTAGATTTCAATGGTTTATATCTCTAATGGAAATATTTTAGTCTAAAAAAAAAAAGTAAAAAATAATCATAATAAATTTAAGCTTTGGAAAATGTGAAGTTTGTATTGCTGCATCTTGGCCCTTAGATGGCACAATGTCGCTTTCCGCTTTAACTCCACTTTATTATACTTTAACAGGCAGGTCATTCCTAAACAATGAACATTAAAAATTGCCTATTGTTCTACTTCATCTTGATGAATTTAATATTGTACTTATTTTTTTGAGTATATAATTTAACATGGTATAAAAATTGTTCTTGAGTGCTGTTTGCTTTTACTGTAGTGGAAAGATGAACTCCAGAGGTTTAAGCTAGCTAAACATTTCATTTTGGAAATTAAAGAGCAATGAGTAATTTTCCAATAATTAGTATTCTTAAAGTATTTTGTTACTAGTATCACTGACAACTGGATTTATATCAGCCAGTGTTCTTACTAGAGGTGTTTGTGACACTTCTCCTTGAGGGACTAACTCCATTTGTGTTATTTTATAGGGTGTGATGGTTGGTATGGGTCAAAAAGACAGCTACGTAGGTGACGAGGCCCAAAGCAAAAGAGGAATCCTGACCTTGAAATACCCCATAGAGCATGGCATCATTACAAACTGGGATGACATGGAGAAGGTATTTCAGCATTGAAATGATGTTTATCACTGGTAAAAACCACTTGAATGAAACGTTTACAGATTACTCAGTAAATTTTAGAGATGAAAGTGTCATGCTATCAAGTGTGGTTTAATGAAAAGCTTGTTAACAGCAAGCTGGAATAAAGCCTATTCAGCTCTGTACCTTCTACTGTAAGAATATATTTATTTTCATTAACTAGTGTGTTCTTAGAAGAAGTCATATACCACTAGCAGTGATATATTTAACCTGAGGATTGTGTGTTTCTTTTTCAAGTTACTTTGGTAATATCTATGAAGGCAATAAGAACAATTGCATCTGAAACGTTACTCATCTATCTCTGAAATGCTGTAAGCAGAATGCTGGAGCATTATACCTGTCTGAAAGTGATTCTGAGCTGCTGGTTGATGGTATTTCTCTCTCCTTTGCCTTCTTCCATTGTCCTCAGATCTGGCACCATTCTTTCTACAATGAACTCCGTGTTGCACCTGAAGAACACCCAACTCTGCTGACTGAAGCACCATTGAATCCCAAAGCCAATCGAGAGAAAATGACCCAGGTAATCTCACTCTGAAGCTATGGAATAATTCAAAGTTTGTGAATTCAGCAGGATGTGAAATTCATCATTTCAGTTAGTCATAATAGCTTGACTTTCCAGTAGTGTTTACCTCTCAGTAATGGAAGATGGAAAGTGCAGTGTGACCATGTGTCAAATCTGTACATTATTGCATTTACTTTAAAAAGTCAACGTATCAGTTCTGAATATGAAAACCTCGGTCTGTTCAAGCTTATGTCACCTTCATCTTTTTATTTTTTTATTTTTTTGTCTAGGCCTATCACAAATTGGTCTTTAATATGTGCATGTATCTGTATTCATACATAATAGATATAGGCCAGATACAGAGAAATGTCTTATAGGACAAATACATTTGGATTTAGATGTGTTTTCTTTCCTTGTTATTACCAACTATCAATAAATACGAAAATCTTGTCTTTTCCCTCTCTTTCAGTGTATTGCTAAGCTAAGGTCCCTACTGTTAAGCTGATTATTTTAATTTCATTTCAGATTATGTTTGAGACTTTCAACGTGCCAGCCATGTATGTAGCTATTCAAGCTGTTCTGTCCCTGTATGCTTCTGGACGTACCACAGGTAGGCCTCTGGGAACAGTGGCACAGGCATATGAAATAGATAAGCATTTTGGTGTGCAACTGAGAATGAACTGTGCGTGTTGTCTTCTCAAAGGGATTGTGCTCGACTCTGGGGACGGTGTCACCCACAATGTGCCCATTTATGAAGGCTACGCTTTGCCGCATGCTATCATGCGTCTGGACCTGGCTGGCCGTGACCTGACTGACTACCTCATGAAAATCCTGACAGAACGTGGCTATTCCTTTGTGACCACTGGTAAGAACGTGCTGCTAAAATGAGGAGGGGAGTTATTTAATGTGCAATGCTTCTAGTGGCCTTAGAAGGGATAGCAGTGGTTCTGCAGTTGATTAAGAAAGAATCCAACAGGAAAGGGGAGCAAGACTGGCAGAGGGTTAGAGTAATAAATAGGGAGGGTGTTGGAGGATGAAAGGGAACCACCTGTTGGCACATCTGGGCCCTTCCTGAGTGCCATTCTAAACACAATCATCTCAACAGCGGAGCGTGAAATTGTCCGTGACATCAAGGAGAAGCTGTGTTATGTGGCCCTGGACTTTGAAAATGAGATGGCCACTGCTGCCTCTTCCTCCTCTCTGGAAAAAAGCTACGAACTTCCTGATGGTCAGGTGATCACCATCGGAAACGAACGCTTCCGCTGCCCGGAGACCCTCTTCCAGCCATCTTTCATTGGTAGGTTGAGTGATTGTTTGGCCTTGGTAAGCTGCACATAAATATCAAGTCCCTATTTTGTTTTGATTGTATCCCATTGCTAGCGCACTTAGATGTATACACAAGTGTGTCCAAGTGCCCATTATAAACTAATCTTTAAAACAGCACTATTAATACAGTGGGAGGAACTTCATGTCAAACAGTAAAGCAAAATACTTTCCCAAAATAAACCCTGAATGTTTATTCCTGGCTTTGGGCCCACACCACTTTGTATGTTATGGAGTTGGCTACTATGAAAAGTATGGCTGCAGAGACATTTTTCTAAATAGCATGAGGGTTGTAGTTTGAATGTGCTTGCAGGGAGGGGTTAAAAAAACCACCACCACCAACAAAAAACACTACTTTTATTTTTCCAAAAGACTGCTCCAAATCCCGAATCCACCACATCTGCAGAGCAAATCAACAGCCATGAAGGCAGGCTTGCAACAAGGTCACATAAAAATCCAATGTAGTTTCTGCTAATTGGCAAATTTCAGCTCAGAAACTGATACAGTAGTTGCATACTTAGAGGTATTAGGACATATTTTGACTGTTCTGTCTCTGAGCTGTCTCAGTTTAAGAAAGGAAAAAAAAAAGAAGAAGAAAACAAATGATTCCAGGACCATATAAGGAATTCTTAGGACTTATGAGATTTCTGCAAAAGCCTAGTGGAGACTGTACTATTCCACACCCCCGACTTTCTTTTTAAGGAGGCATTGTGTGTGTCAGCAGGGGAGGGCTGTACCCTCAAGGAACTCCAAAGTAAATAATTTAAACAGCTGCAGAAAGACTTTCCAGTTTCTGTAGCCCTGAAGACTGGTGTCTTCCAAAGAGACACTGCAGTTCATGTTGTCCGTTCTGTATTAACAATTTAAAGTCCCTGTACGGAGTTGCTTCTTCAGTGTTCTGCTGTAACTTCCCTAGGCATGGAGTCTGCTGGCATTCATGAAACCACTTACAACAGCATCATGAAGTGTGACATAGACATCAGAAAGGATCTTTATGCCAACAACGTGCTGTCTGGAGGCACTACAATGTACCCAGGCATTGCAGACAGGATGCAAAAGGAAATAACTGCTCTGGCTCCCAGCACCATGAAGATCAAGGTATGGCACTATTACTTGTAGACTACTTTAGCTGGCATGTGCAACATCCTCAAAAATCTAATGAAAAACACCAACACTTTACAAAATTCTTTTTCAGTCAAGTCTGAATGTTATAGTAAATAATCATTGCTTGGTAACTATAAGAATCACCCTGGTTGCTGGAAGAAAATCTCTCCTCTGACTTTCTTTCTCATGCTGAGTTCTGCAAACTGCCCTAACAGCATAAATTATAAATTTTCCTGGGGCTGTATCAAATTTCTTCAGCCCTTTTTGGTTAAGAGAAAGGGGAAAGAAGGAGAAATACTGGCTCTGCCCTCAGCCTACAATTCAGAAAAGAAAGAGATTCTTACAAGCCAATCTTCTTTCTGCTGCTTCAAATCTCCCTTTCCTTGCTTTGCAAACATTTTGTCAGGTTTACCAATAAGAGTGCTCTATAGGTCACTCATTCTCCTAAGCCCTCCTCGGCTACCAGATTTCTATAACAACTTGTTGTCTTTATGGCTTGCTGCAATGGCTAACTGGGATAGCAAGGGATGACACTAACGTATACATATACAGTGTTTTCATTAATATCAAATATCACTGCTTTAGTACTTAACAAATTACATAACAAATTCACAGTTGGAAGTTGTGTTTAATGCTTTTATTTCTTAAACAGATCATTGCTCCTCCTGAACGTAAGTACTCCGTCTGGATTGGAGGCTCTATTCTTGCCTCCCTCTCTACTTTCCAGCAGATGTGGATCAGCAAACAGGAATATGATGAAGCTGGCCCATCCATTGTTCACCGCAAATGCTTTTAAATTGCTTTATCTTTATGTGCCTTTTTAGCGTATTACTGTGAATGTATTCAGGAAAATACATTCTTATAATTTCATTCCATAAATCCTTCATCATGACTGATTAATTGGATACTATGTATTTTTTGGAATAAATTTTAAATATGCAAATGAGATTGCTGCTCCTATTTTAAAAAGACGCATTTTTGGAGATACCATTACAGGTGGTGTGAAGCTCCATCTTGTGGCGTAAATTTGTTACCACACTATACTGGGCTTAATAGAAAAAGTAGTAAGTACCACTTGCTCAATGGTATCAGTGCTAGAAAACGCTTGACTATCAGGCAGCACCTTGTTGATGTTTAGCCTCAGCATTTTAGTCTGCAAGCAAAACTAGTCTTGATTTTTCAAGCTCTGGGCAGCACCAAAGGAGCATAGTGTCTGTTTGATACCAGGATGAGCATGTGCATTCTGCTTTGCATCTGCTCTATCCAGAAATATTCTCTCTCCACATCACTTAATTCACAGCTGTCATGGTAGAAGAAGTTCTCTCATTGTATGGCCCAGAGGTACAATGCTTTATACAGCAATTCCAGGTGATTTCTTTAAAGAAACAAAACCTGTTCTTTTAGAGCATAGCTAAGTTCTGATATTAGATTGAACACGTGACTTTTCTACTACATGTCCTCAGGATGAGTATAGCCTATTTTTGTTGTTTTGATTTCCAGCAAGGTCTAAAGGGTAATTAAGCTGGCTTAATACACTTGCTCTTCAAAACTTTTTTTTGACGGGGTGGGGTGGGATGGGATACGTAAGGGGATATAATGTAATCAGAGCAGATTAAAATGTTTTCAGAAATTTTTCTTTTTCTGTGACTTTTCTGATTCCACTTATGTCTTAAATACATTGAAATTGATATTAAAATAGAAGTATATGCATAGAAGTTGAAGCCAGTACTACTACTGTCTCACAAGTATATATATATATGTATGAATAAAGTAATCACGAGACAGACCTGGAAAAGGTCAGTTCTAAGGAACTTGCTGCACTCTGTATTCATTAGAGTTCAGGATAAAGGATGCTATTTATTTTTGTTACTACTTTTCCTGTCTTAAACTCAATAGTTTATTTACCTCACTTCCCTGTTACTCCTTATCTTCAAACTGTAAACTCTGCAATAGCACCTGTTATTTACTGTGACTGCGTAACTGCTGGGTTTCAGATCTTGTCCATCTTCTGACTGTTAGCACGTTCCAAACGTTTTTGTACTAACCTTATTATTTAAAGTATAGGTCATCTAGGTTCTTGGAGCAGATATTAAATAAACTCTTGTAAGAGCAAATATTTTTGTACGATTCTTCCTTCTAACTCTAGATAGATCTTTCTATCCAGCTCTAGACAGATCCAGGGAATCCCTTGCAGGATCAACTAGATTTCAAATGGGAGTTTCTGCTAGAGGGTTGCTGGAGAAGACAGTTTTCCACGGGACTCCAAAACCTCTCTGCTATTCCAGGATGTTATGAGGGTCAGCACTCAGGTAAAGGATTTGTGTTTTCTGTTTAATGAGTTAGTAGAAACACGAGCTATATAAGGATGAAAACAAAAATTGCTGAACCGATGTGTTTGTCTCTACCACATATAAAGTAAACTCACTGAAGCAGTGAATAGATTTAAGTAGCTGAAAGTCTTAAAAAGCTGTTAAAAAATCTATAATTCTCAGAGAGTAATTACTGCTAACAAATGACAAAGGAAGCATTACTTATTTCAACTTTGTTTCTGTTATTTGAAGTTCATTTTATTGTTGGTTTTAGTGAGATGATGCTTTTACAGATTCAGGGGTAATGCCACTGAACTCCATCTTGACAGAGCAACAAAATAACTCCAAAACAGGCTAAAGCAATAAATATCAAACCACTCAATCTAAAATGTATAAATATAAAAGTCATTTCTGAAAATGTAGGAAAAACAGGAAGCCATTTTTCTCTTTTGACCACTTGTTTAGCAACTTGTTATTGTCCATCTGTATCACCTCAGATCCAGCACAATTATCTTTATGTCTTTTCCAACCACGTGGGTACACGGCTGCAGAAGAAATCAATGCATTACTCACAAATACGTTTCAGTAAAATTGCATATTTTAGACAGTAGTTTCTTTTTAATTTTCTGAGCCTGCTTAATATGCTATATATTCAACTTTGACTATACCTATCACTGTGCCTGTTTACAGGCAAACGTTACCGTCACAGGTGTAGACTGCTGACTAAAGCAAGGACTACAACATGGAAACAGAAAATTTCTATAGAGGATATCATTTAGTGCTTGGCTTCTGAAGCAGATTATAGCTCAGTGCTATGCTTTATGTCTCACATCATGGGATATCTGAAAGGGAGGGAGAAGGAGCTGTGTGTTGCATTAGATCAGGTGCATGGAGGGCAACAGCAGGTTAAGCGTAAACTCTGTTCTCTTTCTGCAGTAGCTTCAGATGTCTGCCCACTTTTTTTTTTTTTTTTTTTAAAGCATTTAGGACTAGCTTGTGTCTTTAGCCACAGCCTTCACAAAGTAATGTGTAAGCATGTGTTGGATCTGTGGAGAAGAGCTCTTTTCCAGAAACCTGACAGATGTGTGTTAGATTTGTTCTAGTCAGGTTTCAGGAAGCTTCCTCTATTAACACCCCTGATATTTTTCCTCCAGGAAAAAAAAACGCTGTGATCTTACTGTTCTTACTGGCAGATAAATGCGTTTTGGGGATTGTACTTGCAAGGATATTTGTGTTTGATATGGGATACCAGCAATGCATCTACTGTTTATAAATGTGCTCAAGTGGCCAGTAACTTCATTCGTAAACTAAGTCAGTAAAGGACTACCCAAAAGAGCTTATCTGGAACAAAAGCATAAATATTTTTTCAGACTTGGACTACCTTCTCAATACCCCTAGGGTCAATGATGTAAGCAAAACAAATAATTTAAACTCTCCTTGAGTAGTACTGATATTCTGGAAGTTCTATCAAAAAGAAGTATTTTTTTAAAGTCATCTTTTAGTATTACTTGCTCTTAATCATTTTACTTTGAGTTAGGGGTATGAGTTGTTGTCTATTTGAACTGTCTCATTTAAAAAAATCTTAATTATTCAAAGATAAAGATTTTCTTCCAGATAGCAGTGGCATTTCTGATAATTCTGAATGACTATACAGTTCAGCCATCCACACAGTATATCATGCTATCACAACATAAAAACATGTGGTAGTTACTGAGAAAAGCTTATGAGAAGCTGCAAGAAAATGGCAAATGAAGGAAATGGGTTTAATCTACTCATAATTGCACTTTTTAGCAGCTGGGATGTGCTGGTGGGACAACACAGCTGTTTTTGTTTAAAAACTGAAGCACTCAGGAACAACTCCTACTTGAATCTGTGGCTTTTGCTTCTTTTGAAAACAAGTACAAGTTGTGACTGATGGCAACTGCCTCTGGCTAGCCACTATCTGAATGGCAGTGCGTAACAAAAGTCATCTCAGGGATGCTACCGACTGCTTAAATAGATTCCTGATGTCTGCCTTTGTCAGAGAAGTATGCATAAGGAGTTATTAAGATGGGGGAAAAGTATAAGGAAACCTAATCTGAAGCAGCTACAATTTCTGCTTGCATTAGAACCACGGGCAAGAATTTCAATAGTCAAAAACATACTGGATTATATAGATTATATACTTACATTAAATAACCTAGGATCCTTTGTATGTGGATGGAATCCCTTCTTTTTACAAGCAGAAACTTCAAGCATGCCAGCATTAGTAAGTCTGAAGATGCCAGTGCTGGAAAGCAAAAGGTGAAACTACTGTTATTTAATGTCCCCATAATACCAGTGCACAAATTCACATGCTTAGCTAAACAACGTGATGGTACTCAATAACCTCTGATATACAGGAGCTAAGGTTGGGTTGAACCTTATATGAGTTATCTTGCAGTGAAGGGAGATGTGGTGAGGAAATGGGAGGAGAAGACATAATACTTGATGCTATTCCTGTTAGGCAGTTTAGCCCACTAAGGGAGGAGGTAAATTCATATAGGAACAGCCACAGAGTATCCGTGGCTGCTCTGGGTTGTTCACTGGAGGGGCAACACAAAAAGAACAGCCTAGAAGCTCTGTAAGTAGCTACTGGGAGTATACATCCTCCCCACTCTTCTAGGTAATACAAAGCACTAAAAAATACACTGCTGAATATATATGATCTAACACTCCACTTTGAGTATAGAATAAGTAGTTTAAAAACAAACCACACATCTACAAAAAAACACTGCCTCTACAGATTGACTCAAATAATACTGAAGGGGCTGGCTTTGGATGGCTATTGAATCTATATTCAGGTAAGAAGCCTCCATGAAATCAACATTATTTCGTCAGATGAAAATAGGATTAGGAAATTGAGGACGCAAAGCATGAAGCATTTATTGCATTATTTATTTACAATATGCTTGGAATCTTGTTTAGACCAACCAAAGCAGCATGCTGGTAAGCAAGGACCTCTTTTGCCACCTGTAGAGGATGCTCTGGCACAGAGTAATGCTGTGCATAGCACAGGTGCACAAACAGAATCCCACCTGAAGTGTGCCAATATGCTGTAACTGTTTCGCAATAAAATGCTCCATAGATACTCATCTACAGCACAGTCACAGCTGGCAACACAATCTGACCAGAGTCTAGTCCTGTTAGCAACATTTTTGCTGCATTTAGGGTGCAGTAGAAGCAGCTTGACACTTCTAGTTCCAAAACAGATACACCAAAATGCAACATCTAAGAAAGTTTACTTATAAAACATTACTGCTGATCGCTATCTATTTGATTTACCGTGGCCACACCTTAAACTATTCTTATTTTCACAAAAAAGTGATTACCTAAGAACTGCAGGACAACATCTGATCAATTAATGTTACGGACAGGAGTAGCAGGTTAGAGCTGGTTACAGATTACGAGCAAAAGCTATGAAAGCAGTTTACAAGGCCAGAGATTTCAGACGGTATGCAAACGCTGCTGCTCAAAGTCACAAAGCCTAATGCTCATGCACTTATCACTCAAGCTGTATTTACAGCTCTGCTACCTGAATGGCCCATATGGGAAGTTGGCCAACTATAATAGGAGTCATCTACGGGGGCAGAAGGCCAGAAAGGCAGGCTGAAGACAGGTACAAACTAAACAACAGAGTTAGCCACAGAGACTTGAAATGTCAAGCACACCAAAGGATAATCACTGAGTTGTCAAAGTTGGAAGGAACCTCTGATAATCTGGTCAAAACTCCCTGCTCAAGTAGAACCTTGAGTAGGTTGCCCAGGTCTTTAATCCACTCAATTTTGAGTAGCTCCAAGGATGGAGACTTAACAATCTTTCTGTATAGTCTATTACATAGTAAACCTTCACATTACTTGTTATACAGTTCCAGGTTTTTCCACATACTCACTGATTGTATTTTATGAAATATGAAAATAGGACCTTAATAGGGAAAGAGTGTCCTTTATCTTTCTACTCCTAAAACAGCAATTTTCGTATCGTCCTACAAGTTTCTAGTCACAGAAATGTCTTACCCTTCCATTTCCTTCATCAGACAGAATGACGATAGCTCTGTGGTAAGCCACAGGCAATGAAGTCTACAGTAAAACAGCTCCTGTTATTACTACTTGTTTGAGTAGAGTATAAAAATAAATCAAAGTTTAAAACCTGGAGCTACAAATGGAGGAGGAGAAAGAAGCCAGAAACAATACTGTGCATACAGACTGACTGGAATGCAAGTCTAAACAGACTAAAGAAAAACTCACGATATGCCCATTCCTGTCCTTCACCCCAGTTGACATGTGCTGTTTGCATTTGATCACATTTTAAGATAAGGAGCGGGGGAATATATCTACATATTACTTACAAAAATCAGAACTCACTCGTTATGTTTTGGTGAACAAACAATCGCAATGGCCTCTGGTAACATTAGCTGGTAAGAACAATGAGTATGAAGATCAACACTGGATAAGAATGCAGTTTGTGTTGGATGTGTCTACAAAAAGAAAAGGAAAACTCAACATCATGAAATACTCCTTATAAGTCAAGGTCAACATGCATTCAAGAAAGAACAATAATTTTTAACTCGTAAATGCATCAGTATTTTCCCCAGATTGGTTTCTTAATGTCCTATTAACCCAGATTCTACATTGTTAGAGTAGCTTTTCATTATGAACTTCATGGGAACACATTCAGACCCAGATGTACAAGCAGTTTTCTGATCATGGTGGGGAAAAAAAGTAGAATGAAGAAGCACAGGACAAAAGGGAAATGATTGTTCAAAATCTCTAAGAGTGAAATCACACTCCACATAATTAATACAGAATTTAAGCAACATGATACCCCAAAACTTTGAAAGGATTTTGAATACAATGGAAACGAAATGGCATTAGAAAGTAATAAAATATCCACAAACAGACATAAACAAAAGTTGCAACGGCAAAAGCAGGCTCTATTGTGTAAACAGGATGCCTCAACTTCATAGATTAAGAGATACTTGTTATCTGTGGAGAACATTAATGTTCATTTACATCACTATGATTAGAATTAAATGAGCAAATTCATTTGTATTATGCTAGTTATTTCTCTAGTTTATTTACAGGGTTCTTTATATATAGTATGCAGAGCTGATACAGAAAGCTAGAATCGGTGAGACGTACGCACATGGATCCAACCCAAAGTGAGGAGATCATACTGATCCTGAATACCAAATAATTCTTCCACATTCTCCATATCACAGTAGTCTGGTCCTGCAGATTGCTTTGGCACTATTACATGGGTAATAGTAAATTCATTGTGTGTCTGTAAAACAAATGTTGAGATAACTTAGAATGGAACAATTGAACTACTGAATAAATGCTGAATGAGAATCTGAAGCAGGTCAGCCTTTCAGCTAAACCAAAGTGGTGTATGTCCACTGACTGCCATGCCACTATACCGACCTAGTACACCTGAAAACATGCCCTAGCATATTATCATGGAAACATACAGGGTAGTATGAATAACAGCATAAAATTGTTGTATTGAAATGGCCACAGAGACCACTGAAAAAGATGTCCTTTGAAAAAAATTAAAAACATGGGAACAAAGAGAGGTTTGAGAATTGTTATTTTCTGTGCACCTTGGAACATCACTACTTTTGCTATTCTTTCTCTTGACATGATTCAAATACAACTGGACATCATCTCTAAAATTCTTTGTATGCCAGCATCAGCCATGACATTTTTCCCTGCTCTGAAAGGACACTGCTATCTAGGTCAAGGGAAAAACAAAACAGACTCCCCCCCTCCCCCCGAAAATGTTCTACAGCATGATAGGGATGGTGGTTTCTTTTCTGTTCTGTTGCTATTATGAATTTGATGACCCCAGTACGTTCTAACAGTCTTTATATTCCATTGTCCTGTGACTAAACCTCACTTAGCTTAGATGAATGCCAAGAAAGTACTTGAAAAAGCCTGTATTGTATAGCATACTGAAAAACTTGCTAAAATATACGACGAGCAGGGTTCTTGGATCAAGTATTTCCTCAATAAGGCAAGCTGGAGGCCATGCTGGTGAAGTGACCACTCAGGTTATAATATGAAGTTAGTTACATTAGAGACTAATTGTTTAGATCTTCTTTTGCTCTGAAACCAGCATATTACAGGAAAATATTGCACTACCAAAATGTCTTCCCCATACGAATGTGAAGGTTGAACTGTACCAGTTTTCCACAGAGAATTCCACATGTCTCTATTCCTCTTAATGTATTTGCCTCTGCTAGCAGCAGAAATTTGTGACAGAGATCCCTGGGTAAAATTACACCTCTGAGTGCTTCAGCCAATTGAGCTAACAAACAAATAGACAAAAAGAGAGACAGAGAGAGAGAGAGAAAAAAAAATAAAAAGGCATATGTAGCTTACACAGTGAAGTTCCTTAAAATAAGGTAATGTACACAGTTACAGGAAATTATTAAAGATTAAGGAATTATACTCATCACATCACACATTTCTAATGAGACTACATCTACAGTGCAAGCACGTCATGCCAAAGTGAGGTATAACCTAGCTAGATTGCATCTGAGGGGACAGTGAGTTGATCCCATTTTATAGGCCAGGGCTTTTCAAAAAGCCTCTCTGACTGAGCCCTCTGCAGGTTCTGCTTCTGTTCCCTTGAAGCCCCTGACAATATTCAGACTTTGTGCCATAGGAACACTGAGGTTCCATCTCCAGATCCATTTACTGGCACTCAGCTGGAAAACGTATAACAAATCTCCTCTCTTAAAACTATTGAGAGAAAACTATATAGAACTGTTGTGTGTACATTAACCTGTTCATGCTTATTTCACTACAGACACTCTCAAAGGGAATAAATCATAAAATCATTTAGGTTGGAAAAGACCTTTAAGATCATCAAGTCCAACCATCATCATATGCATATGCAACGTGTGGACTGCTATAAGCAGAAGCGCAGCAGACAAAGAGTACAAAATCTATGCACTTACTCTGAACAGCACTTAAAGCAGCTGCTGGCTTTAGGGCCCGGTTTACTGGAGGTGAATGTCCAGTAGAGCCACTCTTCTCGTTTTTTTCAAGCAACGTGGTAGATAAGGAACTGTTCTCAGGTACAGAAATACAAGATAGCATACTTCCATCTATCTGTTCAGACATAACCATGCTGTCTTTAATTTTCTGATCCCGAGCTAGTTCTTGCTTCTTAAGTTGATCCTCAAAGAATTGAAACTGTTCTGATTCAAGCTGCTGTTGCCGCATGTGTGCGATTCGTTTCTTCTCTGCCTCTATAAGCCTCTGCTGTTCTAGTTTCTTCAGAAATTCAGTTTTACATTTGTTCTGAAACATATGCAAAACAGTTACATTCTCAGAATTATATATAAAAAAAAAACCCTACAAAAATGAGAGGAAAGAAGCAATCTAATTGTTTAACAAAACCATCAAACCCTGTCATTAACATCTAAAAGCCTTTGGAAACCTGTTGGCTGAAGTGCCAAATACAGCTCTGGCCCCCAGAGCAGCATGATACGGAACAAAATACCATAAGCAAGGAAGCTTCCAACACAAAGCTTGCAGCATGCCTACCTATGATGCTCTGTGTTTTATTTCAGTAGTGAGAACACTTGCCTCATTGAGCCAACTGCAATATAGCCATTAAAGGAGTTTTCAGAACAGTGGTGGTAAAGAGATTAGAAGTCCTTACAACTTGCAGTGTAGCAAGAGATCCACAAGCACATCGCTTTTCTGGGTAGATTTCATAATCCATGTTATTACCTGGTTTTGTAGCTTGTTGCTGCTGTTTGGATAGGCCAATTTTCTCCTGCTTCTTTCTTTTCTTAGCTTTCCCTGGATTGCTCCTTGTACTGACAGGGGCTTATCCTGACTCCCTGTGCATGCCCTCCCCAGCCTCAGAGACGTTCAGTGCCATCTCTGCCACCTGTCTGGGCTTTGACCCCAGCCCCCAGGACAACTGCTGTTCCAGACAGGGAAGCTTCAGGTTTCAACAGTTTTTTCCTACCCCCATTATAGGGACAGCATCAAGCATCTTCAAAGGCAAGTAAGAGAACTCGATTAAAGTAATTTCTTGTCATGAACAAAATATAAAGGGAAAGAAAGCCTCAAACCAATCAGTGACAGGATTTTTTTTTTGGTGTGGTGTTTTTATTTTGTTTATTTATTTATTTTTTTTCCTCTCCATAATTCCCTAGTTCCATTTCAAGGGAAGGAAAGAAAAGATGTCTTTTCCCCAGACACTCTTTTCCAAGACAAGTTTTTATGAAATGAAAAATACCATCTATAAAACTGAATCAGAATGTACTGTAGACCTATTCTGATTTTCTTTTACTATCAATACGTAAATATGACAGAACATA
Organism: Anser brachyrhynchus; assembly: GCF_964034855.1. Classification (NCBI taxonomy): domain Eukaryota; kingdom Metazoa; phylum Chordata; class Aves; order Anseriformes; family Anatidae; genus Anser; species Anser brachyrhynchus. The sequence goes on along the minus strand of NC_137700.1, from coordinate 27,069,921 downwards.
TATTTCCAAGCTCACATGTGCATTACTTATTTTCAAATGACCAGCTGATCAGATTCTGAGATGTGAGAAGTCATTCTAAGCAGTCTGCTGGGTGACTATGGTCTTGCAGAACTGCCATTTTACTGCTTTATTTTTAAGAAGTTTTATACAATAGAAAAATATTCATACAACAATGATTTCATAACCACATAAAACTTACTTTGTTTTGCATGTATTCTTGATATTCTAAGTTATATTTTTTTAAAAGATCTCTCTTCAGTTCATCTGTCCGTGGAAATGCAACCTCCTTCAGTTTCTTTGGGTGGGGTGGGATGGGGTAGGGTAGAAAGACAGGTAAGTTAACTTTTTACTTCATAAAAGGACCACCTGAAAACCATACTCATCTGTAATACGGATTTAAAAATAAAAAATAATAAAAAGAAACCTGCTCTTCTCCCAGGAAAGAAAAGAAGAAATACACACTAAATCATCAGCTTATTAAACTTGGTACATTGGTTTCAAATAAAGCCATATTAGTTTCTATCAGTGAAAGGAGTTACCTATAACAAGACTACTTGTTATCTTAGGAAAAGATATTTTTTCTAGTGATCTGTTATCTGTCTTGTTTAACAGGTGTGTGATAACTTACATTTTTGATGTAGATGTATTTTATAAAAAAACTAGGGCCAACTACTATTTCAGAAATATACTTGGGTTTCCAACAATCTACTGACTTATTCAGAGACCGTTCTTGTTCACCTTATAGAATGATAAATTAATTTTCAGTAATGATCATGTGGTTAAACCAAAATAAAACATAAATGACTTGACAAAGTTATCAGAACTTCAAACTGCATTGGCTGCCTTGGACTACATTTGCACTGGGGGAAAAGGAATGATAGGAAAGAACAGAAATAGAGGAAACATTTCTTGAAGTTCAGGAAACAGTAACCCTACCTTAATAATAACTTGTTTTTCTGGTACTGCACATTGGTGATAGTCTCGGTGACTGGGCAGTTTTTCCACAAACAAGCTAGAAAATTAAACAGCAGGTTTGTCTTAGTAACCAGAGGAATAACTACGTTAGCTTTTACTTTGGCAGAGAAATCAGTTTCACGTTATAACTGTTAAACACTGAATTCCACGTGACTCGAAGCAGGTTTCTGTATGTTCATTTGTTTAAATTAACACTTAATCTCTTGTACGGACTTGTATGGACACAGAGGATAATGACAGGAGCTTATTTTCTACACCTGAATATATTTTGTTTCTCTTTAGTAGTGGGCTTGATTAAAACAGGGTTAACTAGCACTCAGCACCTGAAAAAAACCTCCACCATGGCCAGTGTTACTAAATCTTATTTCTGCTGTCTTAATCTGTCTCCTTAGCTGAAATGCTGAATCTTAAATAAAGCACTATCATTAAAGCAGTCATTTTTACCAGATCAAGCTGCACAGCTAACTGCAGTATTATTAACCCATCCAGACATCTAAATTGTGGCGATGCTTAGCTGCAGAAAAGTTTGGAATTCTCAGCTGCTAATCATTTTTTCTACAATTTATGCAATGTTCACCTCCAGACCCTCCTTATAGAGATACATACATCTAAAATAAAGTTGAGTATGAAAGATTTGGCTTAGTTTTCAGAGTATGATGAAAATTAGGGGAGGGAAGGAGGTTTCTTATTATTAAAAAAACAATAATCTAAGATATACATATTTTTAGAAGCATCAAAACAAACCAATCAATCCTACAGCAAAGCTAGCTAGATAAAAAGTTTAAATCTGCCATCGATATATTTTTCCAACAAATTATGCTTAAACCTCTTGGGGATGAAAACTAAAAAGAGACAATTTTTTTTTTTTTACAGTGCTGTACAATATTATCACCTATCTCCTGATTCTCACAGGTCTTACAGTATAGTTAATTTCAGCCTTTGTACATGAGGTTAACTCATGCCTGCCAGTTAAGAGACAGATAGGACTATTATCACTGCAAATCTTCATTTTAATTTACTCAGAACGATAAGCTCTAAAGATCACAAACTGTTTCTTACGTTATGAACTTGTTATAAAAAACAAAAGCATTCTCCAGGTTTCCCTCCTCCATATATATTGATGCCATTCGCTCCATCTCTACTCCAGATCTAAAGTAACGACGTGGAGTGATGTCTTCATTGATTGTGATATTGCTGCCAAGTTTGCTTAAGGCACGTACTCTCTCTTCTGGGGTCACAGAGATGTCTGTATGGTCAGGAATAGCTACTAGCTTTTTCTGAAAAAGAACAGAGATTAGCAAGGAGAGCCAGATACTACAGTTCTCTTTCAGTAAATGATCTCATTCAAGAAACTCAAGGGAAATCTTCAGCTTCTCAAAATAGGTATCAGTTTCCTCACTGCTAACAACAGTTAAAACATTTTAATGTTTCTCAATTGCAATAAAAGTAAAAAATTATCTTATCCCTCTCCCCAAATCTTCTCTCTGTCAATACATATACATACATATAAAAGGAAAAAAAAAAAAAAAAGTAAACCCCGGCAGAAGTGATCAAAAGCAACACAGTGTGTCCTCTTCAGAATCCCCCAAATACGAAATTCTGTAAGGTTCTACCTTACGTTAAAAAAATAATTACCTTACGTTATTAAAATAATCTGCATGACTAAGCAAACTACTGTTATATGCTATATTGGATATGACTTCTGGGTACAGGTCAACTAACAAAAAGCAGTATGTTTTCCTGGTTAATCAACAGTTCATTTTACAGTTTCAAAGGAAGCAGAGTCGAAGAACCTAGAAGTGATTCTACTGAAGAAGAAGCAGAGTTGCTTATTGCAATCATTACCTTCCTGTTAAGTGGTTAAATAAGTGGCTACTGCAAGTTGTTTCATCTTATGTTGTAAAGGTTTACTTTTTCTATTCAAAACATTTACGTCAACTTCTTAAAACCGTGATCACTGAAACAAGCTAAAACCCTATAAGCCACACACACGGAAATAAAATTCCAATGAAACTACCAAGCAGAACTTGTGAGGAACTGGCAGAATTCAAGAAAACAGCCTTTCAGCTGACAGTAGCACTGCTAAGCAGGTTATAAATTATTGCTTATTTGAAAGAGGATGCTAAGCCATTAAAGCATTTTTCGTAATACGTACCAAGGAACTAATACTGAATGGTTGTTCCATGTTGACCTCTGTCTGCAAACCAAGATCACTCTTTTTCTCCAAAGTCTCCATCTTACTGCGAAGGACAGGATGACTGAAGTATCAATCTGATGTTCAATATTTGCAGCAGGCTGCCTCAGAGTCTATTAGTCCAAGGGAAACTTAACAGCAGCAATATGCTGATTGTGGTTGGGTGCTGGAAGAAATAGGACAAGTCATTCAGATTAAAAATACATTCAAATGTCACATCAGTTTGCATGCCTGCACCCACTCATCACTTCAGTATCACAATACTTACATACTTAATAACAATCTAGAATTTAGCAGGCATTTAGAATTTAAAGCAGGAATGCATGAGGCCTTGCAGGACACTTGTGAGCTAGCTGACCTGTTCTAACATTAGTACAGTGGATTCAAATGCAACACAGCAAATTATTTCTACAACTTCAACAGCAACTTGAAAAAAAACCAACAACACAACCAAGTAGCACAAACACACAAGCAAGCCAACTTTCAAGCATTAAATGAAAAAACTTCAAAGACTAAGCACAGAATCTGCTTCCTTGAGCATATGTTCTGACAAACATATTTATAAACAGCATGAATTTAGCACCTTTTTTCCTGCTAAGCTTATAATTAAAAATAAAACTTAGCACATGAACTCATATCAGTAATATAGCATACAGGAAATATTTCAAGCACTCTGTGCTCCACCTGTACAACTTGCTGACTTCAACACCACTCAAAACACAATGAAATATGACAAGTCGACTGATAGTAATCGCTCCTTGCACAGCTCTGAACAAGTAAAGACATATATTTAGACATGGCGTGGTCATCATAAAAAAAAGGGAAATGAATTATTTAAATTACACTGGAAATATGAAAATGAAGCTGCTAATGTGGCCTTTCACTTTTGAGCTCTCAATCCAAACAGATTTGATTCCAAATGTCAAAGACTCTTCATATATTGCAATAGATATGCTTTATGCTTTCACAGAAGCATAAACAGAGGGTTCAGCAAAGATATTTTCTCAGCACATCTTCCTAGAAGCAAGAGGATTCGGGGTTAGAGGAGAACAATCGTAATACATTTTTAGCTGTCTCCTGAAGTATTGATTTCTGTATTTGGGTCTTCTTCATTTTTCTCAAAACTAACAATATCTATTAGGTTAGTCTTTACTTTTAATCATTAGTGTTAATGTTATCACCAAATGTTACAGGAGACATTACATTCATTTAAGCAATATGCTTTCCTTAAAATAATCAGAATCATCCTGTTTCTTTGTAATGGTACACTTACTGAATCAATCTCACCCTGTTTTTATGTATGACCTAATCTCAACTAATATATTCTTGCTTGACTTTATACCCCTGCTTTGCATTTTCAGGATTTTTATTCTCTTCATTTGGTATCTCACAGACCTGTGAATGCAATCTCAAGGCTAACTTCTTTCAGTTCAAGGCATTCAAAACACTTGCATGATTTCCAATACCCTTTTGGAAAGAAAAAAAATGGAACTTGGCTTATACACTCAAAATATCAACATTAGCTGAGGTGGTAGCACTGATAGAAAAAGTACTCTAAATAATTTCATTTTATAATGATGGAGCTCTGGTGTAAACGATTAGCTTGGCAGGAGAGCGCTACTCATTGCCAATTCACAGGCTGCAGAAAGGTCTCAAGGGACCATGATAATGAAATATTTTTGCTGTAGTATATACCAAAGCTATGTTTATAGTGCCCTGCGGCTAGTTCCACTTGAAAGCCTTCTTAGTTGGAAAATGGTAGCTATGGTAGACCGTGAAAGGAGAGGACTACAAGCCAAGCCAGTGCAGAGCTCACATTAGTTTTCTCTCCCTGCAGCTCAGATGCTCAGAACAAATAACATCTTCAGTAAGAGACTGCATTCATATGTTTTGTGTGGCTTAGGAACATTAATAAAACAAACAAACAAAGAAAAGCACTCTCAGAACTAAAAAGCATGTATTTTAAAACCACTTATTCATTTATTATCCATCATTTGCAGATTTTAATTATTATATATCTTTTGTTCCCCTAATAGCAACTGGGAGATCCACAATGACTGACTGGAAGGCTGGTTTTGATCTAAGGTATGCACCTAACTGTGACAAGCTGCAAAATGGTCTAGACATTCAATTTATTCCAAAAAATACTGTTCAAAATTAAAGGGTGCAGAAATGTATTTTTTTCAATTCCTATTTCAATTACTTCTATTTCAATTAGCAGCTCTTATACAAGAAAACTGCTTTTCAAACACTGTCCTTAAGGACTTTCTACAAAATGCAGCATGGAAACGGACAAATGAGGGGATATGGATTATATGCTTCTTTCAACTGTTACCACAGCTTGAAGACTTTTCAGCCTAGTGGGTAGACAAGTGGAAAAATCTTAGTGTAGCAAGTAGGGAACACAGAAGCCACCATTTTTTTTATTATTATTATTTTTTATTTTTTGCTAGTATTCTCAAAGAAGTCCTTGCTAAAGAAGCTTGGTGGTATCCCCCAGCCAAAATCTTTTGAACTGGCAGAGGGAGGCATCACAGAACCCCTTACTTGCAAACATTTCTCATTTAGATTTTTAACTAAAAGAATCATTAATAATAAGAAAAAAAATACCTAGTGCTAGTTATTTTAAACAAGAGACATCTGGTAACAGCAGAAACTCACACTTCCTCAAAACTGTGCCAAGGCTTTGAAAAGCTGAAGCAGCCCAGCAGAGAGCAAGGCACCGAGCACAGTCAAACCCTACTGCGTGAGGGGTTAGCAGAAGAATCGCTACAGATAAAAGAGGAAATGGACTTTTTAAACTTAGCTTCAGGAGCACATTAAAACCCAGACACTTTAAATGAAGAAGAAATACTAGGTTTAATTTGTATCACGTTTACAAAAATGCAAAACAAGATTCAAATGTATTAGTTATTACAGGTGGCAGCATAATTAAAAAAAAGGAAAAGGAGTCCTAAAAAGATCATTGGCTGTTTTATGATTGCACTACTATATATTACCCTTAACATGCAGACACACTGGCTAGAATTATAAATCATTAAAAGGCAGAAGATTAAGCTTTACTAAAACCACCTCCACAAACACATTTGTCAATTCCCTGGTATGCCTCCACACGTAACATTCCTGCATGAGTGTGAATGCTGCAGCTTCACACTCTTGCCCTCGCCATACTTTTTTCTACCTCTGCTTTGTTGACAACAGTGACTTCAAGGCAAGTTATATCTAATCTAAATTCAAGTTAAGTAGACTCATTTTAATTAATTACTTCCTTTGAGTGATTTCTCAGCTTAGGACGTACGGAAGGCGGTAGAAAGGTGGAGGTGGTGACAGACAGACTGCCCCTTTCAGAGGGCATGACTGGCAGGAGCTGGCTTTAAAAATGCACCCTATGAACTTGTACAGAGCTTACCAAGAGCTGCCCAGTCCTGATCAATGACTCCTTGTCTTGTGGAATAAACACATATTTTACTCTACAAGAGCAAAGAGAAAGGCAAGTAGGAGACCTCTTCATGTAACTGAAACTAACTATATTCAGATATACAAAATAGTTATGCAAATACAGTGAACCACATTCCAGCCCCAAGCATGTGGGATAAGTAGCAACACCAGCATGGAGCTGTCATAGTCTGTTAGAGCGTGAAGTGCTCTAAATTCTAAGAGTAAACATGCATTTTTCTGCTATCCAATTTCAGGCACTCCAGCTAATTTAGAGGGACGTAGGTAATGTCTGATTAACAAGAAATGTCTGTAGATTTAGCATGCTAAGTTTTCTGTAATGATGAATTTTCTGAGAATCATTATCAGAATATAAGAATGTAACATCCATTCAACAGTTAAGATATTTTCCTCATTTAATCAGACGCTCCTTACCAAATCCCATTTCCACCTCAGAAAAACCCACTTATTTTCCTATTCAATCCACGTTATTATACTACGATTAATTCTTCTGAAAATCCAGCTTAATTAAATCAAAGGCCCTCAGCCACAGGAAACGGAGCAAAGCAAGACCAGTGTTTTAAGTGCCATTAAAATCATTCTTTCTGTTCAGGCTAACAAGCATGGTACCAAGTGAAAGGAGAATGAAAAACAGAGCAATTTTATCTTGAAGTATATGCAAATAGTACATCAAGCGACATAGAGTATATCAAGATCATCAAAAGTCAAGAGTAGGCTAATGAGACAGAGGTGGTAATGAGAAGATCTGGTGAAGGCACACACACGTTCATGGCTTTTCTGAGAGGTTTAGCACCACAATTCACCACAAATTCTCCAACACCCTCACAGGATACTGCACTGGCATGTTTCTAACTGTCAGTCTGGGTGGACGTGGACAAACAAGAGCCCCTTTGCCTGTGCTCAGACCCAGCTGAGTCTGGAAGCTACAGAACCGTGCCCTGTGACAGCGAAAGGCGGTACGCAGGGCTGCGCAGCAAGGCTAATTACCCCAGGTGCAGTACCGAGCCAACGAAGCCCCACAGCTTGTGCTTGCGATGCCTGTACGGGGCCAGCTCGCAGTCTGGGCAGAAGGAGCGTGTACCACCTATGCTCGGAGCTGGGCAGGCTCCGAAACGCCCCGGGAGCACAACCCGGCCGCGTGCGACCACGCAGGCCATGCAGGCAGGCTCTGACGGGGCCTGCTGGGGTGCCCGGGGTGACAGCAGCCCAGAGCCCCCGGGCCGCGGAAGCACCAGGATGGGTTTCCCCACCTCACTCGGGCCTTGAGGCCGCTTTTCTTTCTTCTATCTTCACAAGAGGTTTTTAGATATCGAGTGAGCTTTTTAGATTTATAAACAAGTAACGGCCTAACTTAACGATGTATTAGTTTAATCATTAATTTCCACTTTCCCACCTTGTAACATACTTTTTAATTTCAAGGGACTTGCTTAGTGGTAACACACTGATTTCGCTACTGCCAGCAGCGCTTGTCAATAGTGGGAATGTTAGTCTTACTAAAAAGCTGCATTAAAGAGATCATTGGTAAAAATTACCACAGCATTTTTTAATGCCAGGGCTAAGATTCTGTTAAAAATAATAGAAACCTGGGGCATTAGCAATGATTTATTCTTTGCGTATTTTCAGTATAAATTATTTTAGAAACATCTATCCTCTGTTTGCTCTTTTGGTAGAATGCAGAGCCCAGATGTGCTGCCCATTGAAATCATTCACTTCAGTTCACTGTGATTAGGGTCTAGAAATATTTGCTAATACAAGATCTAAAATATGGCACAGTTCCACTTTTTATAAGCTACTCCTGAGAGCACTGCTCTACATTCTTTCTATGATAAAAAAAGAAAAAGGTTACTTTAATACTGCAATATGAAGCTAAAACAGTAATAGTTTGTTTTACTACACTATCAAGTGTGATGATTATAGAACCCTAGAATAAAGATGTCACAAACCACAAAGAGGCCCGTCCTCACTAAAATAGTCAAATTAGCAAGTGCAAAACCATCTTTTAACTGCCCATAATAGAATTCAATTGTCTCAGCAAACCCGAAATAGAGCACATCCAGTCATTGCTACATGAAGATAAATGACTGTTTCATGCCAACAAGTCATGCAGATACCCGTACTCGTGTGTTTTGAAGTGGATATTAACTGTCTTTAGTGAAATATAAGTTAGAAATACAGGCACCTATCTCATTCAAGCCCTTTTTGAAATGCCAGGCATATTGGTACAGCACATAATCATTTACACACACATGGGTTTGATATAAAATATGCTAAAAACAGCCTAAACAGCAAACTGCCTTCTGTTGGTTCTCTCCAAAAAGAAACAGCATGTTTATCTGTCAGCATGTTTTTTGAAACGACAGTTCCCCATTACAACAAGTGATTCAGCTAGTATAGTAAGTAGTCTCTTCTGGAAAAAAACAAAAACAAAACAAAACAACAAAGCACTGAATGTCATGGCAAGATCATTCTCTTGTGCTGAGAGAAAAAAAATCACACAACTAACACAAAACAACAGAAGGGCCTTTCAGAGAAGAGAAGCACTACAAGAAACCGTTTGCTGACAACCCCACATCATTCAATGGAGAAGTTGCTCTTCATAGTAGGAGCTACCAACTTGGCACAAGAAAAGCCTGTCTCAGTAACGGTTCATAATTTAACACTGCCTCTTGGCCCTGTGGCTACGGATAAAGAGCACTGACAACATCTCCTCCTAGGCTTCACTAGCTCCTACAGGCACCTGCTGAGCTACACAATGCTCTCTCCTGGTTGTGGGTCATGGTTATATCCTTGTTTTCACCTCCTGTGAAGGACCAGCCCCACACACCTCCCCAGACGCTGCCTAAAGGTCTCTCTGGTGACTGTGTTGGTGGTGTACAGGCAGTAGCATCTTTACCCCCTTAAGTACTGAGAGGGAGAAATCATGTGCAGAGATCTTCCTTGCACTGATCTGCCAAACCCAAATCTTCCCCGTAGGGTTACACCACTCATTGCTGAATCTTACATCACAAAATTGAGCTTTATTTTCATCTAAACAAGATGAATTACAAGAATCTGTTTTTCAACTGCTAAAAAAGTGAGAACAATTCTTTGAAGACTTTTAAAGTTGCTCAGCTAACATTTGGTTGACTGCAGTTAGTGAACGTAGCTACTTCCATACCATCGGCTGTTTTCTAGGGACAGGTTTTTTTCCTTTTGGAACAGATACAAATGTTACTGCATTAAGAAACCACTTCAATAAAATTAGATCGCTATCAGGTCTGCTGAGAATCTGATAAACCACTACAATAAGCAAATCATACCTAACATGACACATGAAAGAACCGTTTGCTCATCTACATTTTCTGTTCCTGGTAAGGAAGAAAATTATACAACACAAATGCATGTGCAAAGTCTCTTATCCTTGCCCATGGGTAATAAAGTCCATCTTATTATCTCCCCTTCCACAAAAAGGAAGCACACAAAAAGAAAACCTCACTTGCTGTCTCGAGCACTAACTCGAAACTGACAGTTTATTCCACCACTCAGTCCTCTTCCAGTTTGGCATGATATTAATTTAAGACCAGTTTCTTTCAGTTTCTTTCTAACATCTGGCGCTTACCTATTCAGCTCACAGGACACTGATCCAACCCACTGAGGTTAACTGTTGAAGGTCAGTGACTAAGACGGGAGGGTGTGCTGGTATACGTTTTAAACTTAGGGTATCAGTAAGTTGACTAAGAAACTGAATTAATCGCTTTGGGGAGAAGCATCACCACTACAAAGACTATGACTGCGGCACCCACAGACATTTCCCATCACTTCACAGCACAAAGGACTCTGACCCACATCTATTTTCTCATTCATTTTTACGCAGACTATTTTGAAGTCAAGATTTGCTATGTCTGTGCTACTGTTACATAACCCTGTGCACTTGTGCTGTATGCACAGGTGATGGCTTGCCACCAGAGTTATTAATATGCTCTGTCTACACCAATTATTAGCCACTTTTAAGAGAACGTCCGGAAAAACAGACAGGAAATTCTGAGCACTGAAACATGCATATGTGAACAGGCCACTGGCCTGTGAACTCAGATGGTTCTTTGTCTTGTGGTTTCTTCTGTCAAAACAAAACACAATTTCTCCCTCTCCCTTTTTGGTAACACCATTCAGTTTCAGCAGAAAAGCATTTTTGATGTAACAGATAAAGTATCACCAGAACAACTGGAATTACAGATCAGCAGCAATTTTAGGCAGTGACTGAAATATTCTTATGCAACACAGGACAGCATCTCTCCAGTAACCCATTAAAAGGGTATTTTAGACATTGCGTAGAGGAACAGCGCTCTATTCGTCCTTTAGGAAATCCACAACAGTCCCCCAGAAAAATTAGTGTACCTGGGCATATTAAGCCAGAAGAGGGAAGAAACAAAAGAAATAGCTATTTTTATATGATTTGTTCTTTGATGGTTCAGCTGAAATACTGAAACAAGATACCTGCAGTACATATCATCATGGATAAAACTAACTTCCATCATGAAGACAAGAAGCTGTGTTGCCAAGGGAAACAAATGAGAGGCTAAGATCAGCACAGAGGTCTGCAACACTTCAGAGATTTCCAAGAAAGAGAGAAAGCACGATTACTTGCAAATTCTCAGGTTTCACAGATTTCCTGCCTGTAGCCCTACTTCTCTCAAAGCCTCAGGAAGGTTTAAGAGTCTTCCTGTTCTTCCTATAAAAGACAACGGTTTGTCTGACAGTATTTGCTACTTAATTCTATAACAGTTTGACATTCCCTAACCTCTAATTAGGACACTTGTTAATAGGGCAAGTAACCAGCTGCAACAATCAATTTCTGTTTCTACTGGATGACACATTACTATTCTGTCTTATATGTTACAGCTCATAACATAGGTAACAAAAAAAGGGAGAATTAAGTTTAGCAGATATTTCTAACACAAATTCACAGTTTACCTCATGTCTTTTAAATTATCCATAAAGAATGATGCCTGTGTTGTGGCCTCAAATCTAGAAAAAAAAAAAATTGGGGCATTACTTCAATGGATTCTGATTGTTTCGTACACTTATGGTTAAATAAGCAAAGTGCAGGTAAAAAACCTGATAGCGCTATTACCTACAGGAAGAAGTGTGGTCAACTAGCACAAGTAACCACCTAACCAGGCATAAGCATCATACTACAGAAACGTACATAGATACTACAGAAACATACAAGATACTACAGTTTGTTGATTTCATAATGAAGTCTTTGACCTCCTGCTCTGACCTTGCTGGAGGATCTCTTGTGCTATGAGTATATGGAAAAAAAACAGTAATGTCTGACTTTATATGAAGAGTTTGATGTGCTTTAGTCCTTTTTTTTTCCTACTTGAAAAAAAAAAAAGAAGAAAATACTTAAAATACCTATTTTCTCTTTTGTAAGTTTGCTAAGATTAACAGTGATAAGCACATGCTTTACAGGGGCACTGAGTGTAACTCAAGCAGCCCTGTAAGCTGATTTTACTTTGGCTCAATTATCCAGGGTCTCAAAGTTAATAGCACAGTGATGTGCAGTTAACTCATATGTCTGCAGCTCAACAGGCTGTTCATCCCAGTGAAGCTATGCACAGCCTATCTCTGAGCCAAAATAATTTCCAAATTCATTGTTTGTCCCTTCAGGATGAGTCTGATGATTTTTACAGCCTATCCGAGCTCTGTTCCTTATCAATGGAAAGGGCTAGAAATCTCTGAAGGCCTTCTCACTGTGATTTGGAGACACTGAAGGATGGAGGCACTTTCTGCAATGATTATGTAGAAAGCCCACTGCCTCCCTAACACACTTCAACACGTTGCGTGCTGAACTGTGAGTCATCTGGAGCTGCCAGTAGGAAGTGGTGGGCAAAGGGTCGTGTCTGAGCAGGTGCCTGACTCATGGCATCACACGAGGTATCATCATCCATGTAAGATTCGAAATGCTGGATTTTTAGAAGAGGGATGCCTGTGCAGCAAGAGTAGTAAGCCACCATGTATGGATCATTCAGGAACTGTATGATGTTGGCAAGATCACTTGCTTTCATGGACTGATACTTCTAGTTACAATAAAAACTTTGCCCAGAAAATATGTTTTATGGCAAGGCAATCAAAACATTACATATTTATTAAAATTTTGTAGACTAAGACTTTCATTACAGGTCAGCAACCTAAGTTTCAGAACACAAACTGGAAATGTAACCTTTGACGTAGAAATAAAACAGCAGGAGTCAGATAAGACCAGGAAAAAAAAAAAAAAACAAAAACCAAACACAAAACCCTATGCATACAAGTCAGGCAAACAGAGACCAAACTTTTATTATTATACTGCATTTGCTCAGTGTCTTCATGCATAAGTCACCTTGCAACTCCTGCAGCAGCTGAAGATTTCGTGACACCCCTCACCTTGTACCCTCCCCCAGCATGGTGATTAACTCCCAGGAAATGACTTACGGCCTGATCTTGAACTTACGTAGACACATAACGTAAACCATGAGAAATGCCTTCATAGTGTTCTCATTGATCAAGACACCGAACCCTGTTTTTAAACCTAACACTGAAAAATAAAATTCCTGAAATTACAAGCACTTAAAATACTACAGAAGAAACATAAACATGAAATTTGCACCTGTACAATTCTACAGCACTTGCAAATACAGCTTCCTACGCTGTCCCGTGATCTAGGGATCTCTGGATTGGTCAACAACGGCCTCTGATTCAGTTATTAACAGCCTGAGCACACAGATATACAATACACAAGACAGAAATGCATTTGGGGCTTCAGAAAATCCAGCTGTTACAGAGAAACACATTATACTGCCTCAGCAACACCCACAACAAACCTAGACTGCCTCCTCCTAGGGATACCTCATGAAGTTATGGGTCCGTATCACATTTTCTAGGACCTGCTGGTCTAAAGCAATTTACCAAAAACGTGCAACTCCAGCTTGGACAGTCAACCACTTCAGCCTACAACAAGGAGAAACCCACTCACGCGAAGCCAGAAGTTCCTCCAAATCGCCCTGAGCCTGAGGAACGAAGCCCCGGGAGCCACCAGCCATCCAAGACCGCGTAACCCCACGTTTCCGTTTCAGCACGAAGCGTGCCCTTTCTGCCCATGACCTCCCTGCCATATACGCAGAACCGCATGCATATTAAACAAAAGAAATTCCCAACCAAATGGACTTCCCCCAGAAGAGACTTTGTGTCGCCCTTCTGAAAAGGGAAAGTGCATCCACGCCTTGGAGACATTACGTTAGCTGCCTGGTGCACCTGGGGGAGACACGTGAGGCCCTACAGGGATGCCGTAGGTACAAAACGCAGTTACACGACCAGAAACACCTTACGGGAGGGTTACAGATGGCCAAGCAACACCCCCCCCACCCTTTTTTTTTTTTCTAAACCTTTCATTTTCTGTCCCGAGCCTCTCGCAGGCACGCGGCTGGGGCCAGGGACGCCTAAAAGCGGGGTGCCGGCACCCCCCTGCCTTCCCTCCCACCTCACCTGCCTCCCTCCTCACCTCCCCGGCTCCGCTCGGCGCCGCTCCGCAGGCTCGGGGGGGTCGCAGCAGCGGCAGCTCCCACCCCGCCGGGCCCGGGGCTGCCCGCGGGCACCGCTACCCCGGCCCCGGGCACCGTCGGCACCAGCCGGGGAAGGCGGCGGCTGCGCGGGGGCGGCAGGAGGCGAGGCGAGGCGAGGGGCGCCCCGCGGAGAGGAGCGGAGCGGAGCGGATCGCAACGCCCTCCGCTGCCGCAGCCGGGTCACGGAGCGGGGCGAAGGGAGGAGCCTGCGCCGGCAGAGCCGCCGGGCCGCCTGGCTGCCCTGCGGCCGGGGGCGCCGCCGTGCTGCCGTTGCGGCCCGACGGCCGCCGAGGCTGCGGGGGGCGAGGGCGGGGGGCTGCGGCCGCCCGCACCCCCAGCGGGGCTCGCCGGGCCTCGTCCCCTCCCCGCCCGCCGAGGGCCGCGGGCCCGGCCCGCCGCCATTTCGGTCGGGCAGCGCCCAGCCGCCGTGGGCACGCGGGGGGGCCGAGCCCCGAGCCGGGCGGGAGCAGCGCTCGAGTTACCGAGGGGAGAGCCCGTGGGTGGGCAGGAAGGTTTCCGTGAGGATGTAGTGCTCGGCGTGCTGCTCGCAGAAGGTCGTCAGGGCTGCGGAGCTGAAGCTGGAACAAGGCGAATGATACTTGGTGCAGCAAGGGAGCTGGCAGTGCCCAGTGGCATTGAGAGAGGCTTAAAAAGCGTGTCAGGGGACAGATACGCAGCTCACCCTGTCAGCCGGGGCATGGCGAGGCCATCTCCTTCCACTGTGCCTGTGGCTGTTCTGGCTGCTCAGCATCCTCCAGACTGGGGTCAGCCAGAACAGCGACAGACTGGGGTCTGGAGGTACCACTCCTGGTGCTGGTGGCGACAGGTTTTGGTCCTGGCTCTAAGAACGGGAGGGGCTAATTCAGGCGAGAAACAAAAGTCCTGCTTGTATGACTGCTCGCCTTGGTTGCTTGCATTTTTCCAACCGGTGGTTCACAAAGTGTGGAATCAGGTGTTATAAAATAAAGTCTTCAGTTTGCTCCATGGTGGGGTTTCTTGGTGCTGGTGGGAGTGCTGAGTTAATCCCAGCCCGATGCAGAGGCGCACGGGCCCCTCGCGGTGCTACAGGGCTGCAGGCTGGGTGGGTAGCAGTCTTGTGAGGGGAGGTGTAAAGGGCGGGTGTTTTTCTTTGTCCAGACACTGGCCATTACAGGATTGCACTCATGATCGATTCTAGTATGAAGATAATGATTGCTTGCAGGAATCCATATTGGCAAATGTTCCAATCAAACTATTTGGAAATTGTTTTTGTCTTCCATGAGAGAATTTGGCAACCCTTTGTAAACGTCATTTGGGTCAGAGGTGATGTTAGGTTGGAACATTAGCTCTCCATCATGACATTTAGGTTTTCAGTATGCAAGACATTGCATGTTGCTGTCTTTTCTGAGCAGTGCTTCACTGACCTGAATGCTTCCCTGTGACCTTTTGCAGGGTGTGTCTGTGGCTGGTTCTTCCAGCAGAGCACGGGAAGGCTCTCTGGAGATGTCGATGTCCTTGAGTGCCCCTCGGTGGCTGCTCCCAAGCCGAGTGAGCTTGCTCTCAGCCTTGTATCCACACAGACAGGTTTTGAAGAGCTGCCAGGTCCCCCTTCTTTCATCTCCCACACAGCACGGTTCCCAGCGCCTGCCCTTTGCTTTCTTCAGTCGGGCAGAGCCGTGTGCTCTGTCCATGGAGGGTCTGAGGTAGTTCCTGGTTAGCCCCGATTCTGCAGCAGGGAAAGGGCACCACTGGTGAGGGTGGGATGAGTTTGGTGTTGGGATTCTGTCTTCTCCATCCCTTCTATCGTATGTTTTGTGCAGCATCGTGCTGCTGGGTTCTGGTGTGCAGCTTGTGTCAGTGTAGGTGGTGCTGCAGGAGGGTGAGAGCAGAGGCGAGGGGCTTTGCTGCAAGACCATTCAAAGAGGTGCTCGCTTCGTCTTTACCTAAGCTCAAATTCTTGGTCCTGCTCCCTGCCTTTCAGACCTGGAGCTCTTGTTTGTACTGGGTGTAAAGCCCCGTCTCCTCTGCTACACCGAGGAGCAGGGCTAGGCCTCTGCTGAGCTCTCTGGGGTGCTCAGGTCACAAGCAATGTGTAGGTGAGAGTAGCTGTTCTGAGCTGTGGACTGCAGACCTCTCCAGAAACTGTGATCTCAGTTCCCTGTGGTACCACAGGTGCCAAACAGGTTGTGTCATCTCCTTTGCATACGTTTTCTATATTGCATGAGGCAAACATGTTTTGCTTATATATTGGTGTCTGTCTCCCAGATTACAATCAAATGGATTTCATTTACTAAAAAACTGCATTGAGGAATCTGGGCTTTAGCCTCCACCCAGGAACACCCCCAGTACATGAATTACTCTGTCTTGGCCCATACTGACAAATCCTTAGATTTGATGGTGAACTGAGAATCTATAAGAACTTGGAACAACTTCACTGGCAGTGTCAGGAATGTTTCTTGGGATGGGTGCTCTAGTCCTTGATGTGCAGCCTGCCTGGTATGTCGGCATATCCTCAATCCTCAGCTGCCAAGTGATGGATATGAAGATGTTTGTGCTCTTTGTAGTCAGGGGGTGACCAAACTATTCACTGGTGTGTGGGCGTGAAAGGCAAGAGAGCATCTGCGTCTGTCCAACAGTTAAGTGATTTCTCTCTGACATAGATTTTCTGAGATTGGGTTTCCTGGCATTTGGGCCACTGAAGCCAGCTACTGTATGTTTAGATGGCAGGGTAGTCTTATGGCAGAAGGCCTTGTGGCTCAGCCTTGCTGCTCTTGATAAGGGGAGGAAACAAAAACAGGCCAATGACTTTATTAAGACAATAGATGATTTAATTTAAACAAAGATTGGTAATACTTCAACAGAGAAATGAATATATCCAATTTTTATGTTTTCATGTGATATCACCTCTGTCTCAAGTGGAACACTTGATATTGATATACAAGGGAGAGAAAATAAAAGCTTGGTTATAGCAAAATCAGTCAGTCCTATAACAGTTTATAAAAAGCAAGCCACCCCTCTGAAGCGTGCCCTCTAATGTTTGTATATTCAGTGGTCATCCCCATGTACCTCAGCTTCCTCAGAGAGACTCCAGTCACCAAAATACTGTAATGCCATGGAAAATGCAAGAAAATACAAACCCCGATACCAATCCTTATGCCTATATTCTGCTGCTAAATAGAAATTTGAGGGGGTTTACTGCATGAATGAGCTCCCTGAATGAAGCTTTAAGCGTATTTTATCATTAGTTCAATGATTTTCCGATACATTCTCTCAGTTGCATCAAGGCCCCAGACGAAATCAAGATGTCCCCACTCAGGAATGTGCTTATAGTAACAGAGATTAGTAATCTGAGAAAGTAGCTTTGCAATGTCTTTTGTATCTGCAAATTTGTCTTGTCCGCCACTCCAAACAGCAATGGGTGTGCTTATCCTCTCTATGTTGTATGCAGGAGGAGTAGGCTGCAAGAAAGGGAGGAGACATGAATAGTTACATCAGAAGCTGTGTTTAGAGAAAGGATGCTGTGCAGGCATCTCTCTGTTTCCCTTCTGCACTCGCTACAGGAAAACAGTAAGCCGACCCTCTTAATGTTTATTTCCCTAGCAAAAGATGCTTTTAAATTGACCGCTGTTATTTAAACGCAGTTCTGTTATTTTTCTCAGTCTGGTTTATTTTTTGACCATTTCCTAAACATGCAGTGTACTGGGAATAGAACTTCACCCTGTCCAAAATTCAAACTTTGGTATTTAAAGACTCTATGTGGATGGAAGGTGTCTAAGAAATCTTTGGAGTATTTTTCCACCTAACATGCCACATGTAAAACAACCTGCCCTGACTCACAAATGTTACTAGAAGTCAACAGATCTGATCAAATCTCAAAAATTGTCAGACAAGTTGTCAGTGTTGCAGGAAGAGAGCAGCATTTCTGAGGACTGACAAGGCAGTAACCAAGTTTTATCTGTCTCCTTTTTTCTGTACAATGTACGTTAGTTCACCACAGCAGTATTCACTGTGCTGTTCTAAAGCATTCCTTCTATTTCATAAGAAGCTTTCCAAAAACAAGGTGAGAGATGCATTTCCTTGTCTCTCTCTTTTTTTTTTTTCTTTTTTTTTTTTTTTCAGTGGCCAGGCTGTGACTCTTAGCCTTTGGGGAATGGCAGGTAAATCAGCATATCACTGGACACATCCCTGCATCAGTAAGGAAGGGAAAATGAACTTCTGTTAGCTGTCTGCAAGCAACTATCTATGAATAGACTTACGCTTAGCGGTATTAGGTTTGGGTGAAACATTATCTCAGAGCATTCTCTCCTTCTTTCTGTAGCAGTGGAGCTCATGGATTCTAAAACCTGAAGTTCTGTGTTCTTAGTTTTGCCATGACCCAAGGAGGAGTTCTCAGGAAAACGGTATTGCCTTACCTGGTTGTATTTCTTCATGTTTTCCTTCAAGCCATAGTCATAAGCCTGGAATCGGTCTGCATGTGCTATCTGTGAATGTTTTAACAAGGACAGATAAAATGAAAGTGTATTGTTAAGAGACAGAGCAGAGTGCAGGAGGTATTTTCCTCCCTGTGATTGACCCAAGGCTCAGACAGAGCATTTTGGCTTCCTCCCACCCCTTCCTCCAGCTGCAGGCTTCCACAGGTACTGAGGATGGGTGATAGGACGAGAGGCTTTATTGCCTTTGCCCTTGCTAACATTCTCTCCTGATCCTCAGCTGCCACCCTTGTTATATTTTGTTTTTAAAGTGCTGTTTGTCTAAATTAACTAAGGTGGGGTCCCCGTTTGTGATGTGGAGTTGTGCTCAGTTTTCACCTTGGCAGGAGGGCCAGGCTGTCTAGTGCCTGTCAGGGCTCTTACTGGTTATCTAGTGTAACGTATGATTTCTCCTCCCACACCTTGTTGTTTTGTGTGTCAGCAGTGTCTGGTCTCCTGACAGTAGTGGTGATATTTCCAGTGGCTCTGTAATTCTTACAAGAGTTTAGCTAGTGAAGGTGGAGTGTGAATAGTCTATCACTAAATAGTAGTCTTGAATCTATTTTGACTTAAAAAGAAAAAAAAATATTAATAATGTTACTGAAAAGGTGAGTGCATTTTTTTTTAATTCCAAACCTGATTAGTAGTTTGATTTGTGAGTGGTTTTATCTAATGCAAGGTGAGAGGTCATAATGAAATTGTTCCTCAGTTATTCCTAGGTGAATTGAGTTCAAGGCTTTAAGTGACTGGGGATGTGCTAGATATCTCTTACCTTGCCTCTGTTTGCTGGATCTGCGTGCTGAGTGTCTGGACGGTAGAAATTGTAGTCAGGGCTGTATGCAGGAGCATGCACGTACTTAAGACCATAACAGGTGTTGGCAGAAAAGGCCATAGTGTTGAGCATGTGCTGTAACATGCTTCTGAGACCTGCTCTTGCTCTGGTCTGATTCAAGCTCATGTCTAAGAGTGGCGTAAGTTTCCAGCAAGAAAGGTGTTTCCTCACTTTCCCGTTGTGCCAGCAGAAGCACTTGTGTGGTTAACTGGCTTTGGGAGGTGATCCAGGCTGCAATTAACCTTCTGGGAGAAAAGCTTTAACCTGGATCACTTTGTTCTGGCTCATCCCCTGGCTTCCCACATTTCCGCTATCTTCCTACTGCCTGCCAAGTGCCTCAACTGTGCTCAAGTGCTCCTCTGCAGCTTTCGAGGCAATTGTCTTCACAAATGAAGCTGAAGGCTGGAAGCCACTAGACCCTAACATGCAGAAAGGTCCGATACGAAAGGGACAATGTGGGTAATGGTCTGGTGAGCCATGGGAAGCAGTGCTTCCTTGGTGGCAGCTGCTTACGGCACTGGGTGAGAAGATGTGTTGGGCAATTTCCCAGAACCACCACCTCTGGACTTCCCTGTAGGCTGTCAGTTGCATAAGAAGCAGCAGTACGAGTCTGCTTATGTCAGTACACAGTTATACCTGATGCCAGTGAATAGTGTTCTGTACTGATGTCCCAGCTGGGTAATGTGCTACAAATGCATCTGTTCGACTCTGGAGAGAAAGCAGAAGTGTTATAAAGGTAAGGGTTCAGTGTTGTGACAGAATAAAGCTGTGAAGGACCTGAGCAACATACTGCTGCTGTGTTAAAGCCCCGACCATATTGTAGAATATTTTTCAAATATTAAACAAAATTGATGTTAGACTCGCATATAATGTGATTTTACAATAGGAGTTACTACATAGAGTTTTATGCTTCATTTTGAAGGACAAAGAGTCTTTCCCACATTAGTGCTTAGTCATATGGAAAGCTGCATTCAGGAGTATGTATGGCTTCACCTTTTCTGAGTTTTTACAGTCTGCATGGTGCTTTTAAGTAAAGCTCTGCTCAGTCATTAGAGGAGGATTGTTAGTAGGATGTTAGCTTGAACATAATGAGACTCCATGTATGTGAGTTTTTTATGGGAAGACTTGTTAAATAACGAGTGTGGGAAAGCAAAAGCCACCGAGAACAGATACGTAGAAGGTCTGAAGAAAAAAAAAAAGGAAAGAAAAAAAAGGTAGCAGCCAAAGTCAAAGAATGATATATTGGCATTGAGAGAAGTGTGAAGAAACAACTTTCAGGACTGAGTTTTGTCTCGAAATGTTTTGACATGTAGGGACCAAAAATAAACAGTCTCTTATGTTCAGAAGATATGGTTGTCATCCTATTTAGGACGGAAAATCAGAATTTTGCAAAATAAAAAGATCTTTCTCCATCATCCATTTCTTCATTTTAGAGAGCTTTGGTATCTGGCCAACATTTCTTTGGCTTAGCCCCAGAAGAGGCAACACTGAAGTACATTATTGCAAGATGAAAACAGGCTGAATTCAGACTTTCTTCCTAGTGTGATCTGAATGTCAGGTGGCTGATTTCATCATCAGCTGAAGTCCTAGTTGGCATTATTTGAAAACCCCAACACATTTCTATATATCCCTGCAACTGTATATATAGACATAAGGCAGGAAAATCATTTTTTCTTCAAAATTACGTCAGCTTTACTTGTATAAAGGTGTTCTTGGACATGCTTACCGTGTTCAGATTTTGTATACTGCCCCCAGCTATGAAGCAGAAGATACTGGCACAAAGTTTTCCCAGAGTTGCGCATAGCAGTGTTGCAGGCCCTTTTGTCAGTTCATTCTGGCGAAGAACTCCTTTGCAGCCAAGAAGTAACTGAGGGGCAAAAAAGTGCAAATTTTTTCTTTTTCTTGTTGCAGGAGCAACATGCAGAAAATTGTTTCTCCCTTTCTCTAGTAGCCTAGCCTCTTAACTAAGATGGCTGAAACCGGTTGCCATTCCATTATCCTTTAAAGTGCATTTTTCCCCAGAGCACACAGCACATTATTCCTGCCTCTTATTTGGTATGAGTCTTGCAGGTTGATATCCATCTGTTTTCAGTGCACAGGCCTCAGTGAGAAAGGGCAGTTGGCTGCAGTCATGGCTGTAATGTATAGGGAGACCCTGTTTGCCCCAGTCCTTTTTCCAGGCAGGTGCACAAAACTGTAATCTGAATATTGATACTAAGCAAAGAGGGAGAAGACAAATGAGAGGATGTAGAAGTGGGCACTCTATAGGCACATACTGGGTACAGCTTGGGCAGAAAGAGCATGAGCTTCTGCAGTTTGACATATAAGTACAGAATACGGGGTTTCTACCATTCCCAGATCATTCTATTAAATTGGCAAATTATGGTGTCAAATAGATATAACCCTTTAAATTTCCTTTATTTACAAAGAAATATTTCATGAGCATAAAGCTACTGTATATCTAATGAATTTAAGTTGTGAAATACCTTATTTGTAGTTTTCTACTAAAGCTTAAGGCTCAGGTTAGTAGATTATGTAGATACCTTTTATTTATGGTATTTGTGAGCTTCCTTCAAAAATATTTGATCTTAATAAGTAATGGTGCAAGTATGCTGGCTTTCTTAATGAACTTCCAAAGAGATGTTGTGTCAAGCTTTGTAATTTAGCTTTGTGGAAATCTGAAGTCTACCAGCACTATCAATACTCTGATGCCCTAAATTCGTTCTTAACTCATCACCCTCTTAAAACTCAGTTCAGCCTGAGTGAATCCAGTAGAGACAAAGCAGGCATTTAGGTCTTTCAGAAGGAATGACATACCCTGATCAGTGGCTGAGGAAGACGTGCAAACTGTACGAAAGGACTTGTAGCATATGTGATTGTGGCTACTGGTCCCAAAGCAAAGAACACTTTAACTCTTTGAGCCAACTCAGGATATGTAGAAAATGCTACAAAGCCTGCAAACACAGGAGACACAAATCAAGTTAGTGAAGAGGTCTTCCACAGACCAAATATATAAAAAGCAGTAGGTGGCAAATAAAAAATGACACTAGAATAACAACCCATTGTATGTTGTCCTCTTCTGTGCTGCAGACCTAAGGAAAGTGTTTGATCCTTGAAACTTTATTTGGGGGAAAGAGTTCATTCTAAGGATACATCTTCATTAAAGGATGTCCAAACATTGATTTTCTCAGAATTGACAATTTTTTGTTAGGCCAGTTTTTGGGAGATGACGCATCAGTCAGATTTTCTGAATTCAGATTCCCGCTGAAGTTCCCCAAACTCTAATAACATAATGAGTTTTTCAGCTTGTAGTCTCTAAAAGCCTCTGTATGTTGATGATGGCATGCAGCAATGCAGTAAATACCTGAAGACTGGGAGGCTAAGAGCAGAATTTTTGACCTGTAACAAAGTGTAAACTCAGGTGAGAGTGAATGCACAGAAAAGTAACCATATGAGGAAGGAAGGAAGAAAGGAAGGAAAGGAGAACAAAAAGTGTACATCCTATCTTGTTTTTCTGAATGTGTCCAAATTTCTCCACTGATGGATTTAGTGACAATCTTAGCTGGTTGCCTAAAACAGAGGTACCTGTAGACAAGGATGATGATATCTTGGCCTGAGTGATTTATTCTGCCCCAAAAACTTAGAATGCTCTTATGAGAGGAAAGGAAAATAACGGTCTAATAATATGGCCAAATACAACCCCTCCCCCCCCCCCCAAAAAAAAAAAAATTCTCCTCAGTTGTTGAGGTTTATTTTTATACAATGGCAATGACACACAATGACATAAAACTCAATATCTCTTCATGGATCCTATGCATAAATCATAAACACTAACAACATCCAAAGACCATAAGTGTGTTGATGTTGTTATGGAGGAGCTAATAGCAATGAAGTTTTGAGCATTGATATTTCGTTTCTAATTTCGATTGCCTGGTAATTTGTTTTAAAACAATAATGTTTTGAGTTATAGTTGTACATTAACTACGTTTTAAATAGTAAGTCTGGTGTTAGGTCACAAGACATATTTAATTTGTTGTTGTTGTGTTCTTTTTTTTGGGGGGGTTTGTTTGTTTTGGTCTCCTTTCCTTAGAACTGTCTTATGGATTGTTGCTTTTTGTATTTACATCTAATCCATGAGGATTATTGAGTCTAATCCACTGAGGATTATTTTAGTCCATGAGGTATAAATCTTAAAAATTTAGGTTAATAAAAGCTCCTTGTTGCTGAAACTTTAAGAAAAATATCCTCTTGCTGGAAGACTCTGAAAAAATAACAATAAATGGCTAGAGTATAATAAAAAAGGATACTTAGCAAACTGTGCCTGGTAAATACTAGCTTTTATGTATCAGTAACCTTTCAGAAGTTAAAAGTGTTTCTGAGTCCTCTGTTACCTGCTTGTTTCAGATAGAACAGCTCATAGAAAAAAATCCTTTTTTTTTTTTTTTTGCAAGTGTCGAGTTACAAAGTACTTCTCCCTTTAATAACTTTTTATGAGAGAGAAAGATAGTGGACAGAGAGAGAGACATCCCAGTCAGGTAGTGATGTTAACTATTTCATACTCAGGCGTCCTAATATTACCTGCAGTTGAACCCTCTGAGTGACCAACATAATACACATCCTTCTGTCCAGTTTTATTCATGATGAAGTACAGCTCAGCTGGGAGATCGTATATACCTATCTCATGGAAGCTACAAAGGAGAAACACAAAAAGCTGACAGAGGGGCATGTACTTTATCACAGCGTGAGTTACTGAACGTCAATTTTCTTCATAACACCAAGCCGGACCCGTTCAAAGATGAGGATGCACACTTTGTCTGGATTCTTTTCTGTGAGCTGGGGAAGGGGACAGAAGGACACAACTGTACTGACAGGCTGCCTGATGCCTTGGACTTTCTGCTGAGGAGATGCCAGTCCAGGATGTGGATTTGAGTCCTTTCACTAGCAGGAGTAATAAAATTCATTTCTCTGTCAGTTAATGTCAGGAGTGATAGGTCAGATTTCTAGATTCAGCTGTGTATTGTCCTCTCCTGTCTGTACTTGGGAGAATGATGTCTAGCGGGAGACCATCAGGTTACAGATGCCTCCTCCCAGTTTTGGAAATGTTTTCCCCAAAAGAAACCGGCCCTGCATATGTACAAAGATGGTGGGTGACCTGTTTACTTCCAGCTTTGCTTCTTTGTGTGCTGATTCCAGAAAGCCCTGTCCGGACCACCCAGCCAAGTCCTTCCTCTCACCTCCCTGACAAGCCCAGTGTGGTTGAATCCACAAAGAACTGGTCTGGTCCCCTTAGAAGTTGTATGTCCCACTTGAAGTCAGATTACATGAAAACCAGTTGCCTGAAGGGGAAAGGGTCTACCAATACTAATTGCCCAAACTTGCTAGTCCCCTGAAAGTTGCTGTCTTCAGATATTCTTTCTCCACAGAGTACCTGAACTGCCAGAACTCTTTCTGACAGGGCTTAAGGGTCTTGTGTTTTGAAGACCAGGTGTTTCCTCTGCTGTTTCCCAACCAAACATCATAGCCGACATCTGCAAGGATGAAGCCTAGGCTGTTTCTGGGCAGGTTAGATATCCAGTAAGTGCAATCTGCAAAAGTACCATGGTGTAGCAAGACTGCTGGCTTTTTCCCTGCAACAGAAGAGCATTTTCTTATGTTATAGCAAGAAGTAATGTGTAGTTAAAATTGAGTTGCAGGGTATGATTTTACATGAGGTTTTTTAAACATTCCTTCTTCAAGAAACTGATGGATGCTGGCCATGGGTTTTGGGGTAAGCTGCATGGAGGATTTGGTTCCATGCAAGCTGTCTTATTTCATGTCAGGACTAGCTAAAAAAGAACACATTCAAATGGCCAGTGCCAACATCCATTTTCACAGAGAAACCAACCTACAAATCCCTTGATTTCTAGACATAAAAAATTAAAGACAAAATAGCATATTAGGATGACAATGGAAGAGCAGGAAATGGAGCAGTACTGTCCAGCATTTATGACCCTTGAATTCCAGGAACAAATTATCATTCTACTAAGAAAATTTGAAAAACTATTTCTTCCCAACCAATGACGTGATTTGTAACCAATAGATGGATACAGAAAAATCGATCACCTTCTTGACTTCAGGTTGACTGTCCTTCATGAGGCAAGGAATACCTATTTCAATGTCAACTCAGAGAGTTTTTGTCAACAAAGATATTGCCAACAGTTGTACCAAATGTGGAAGACAAGAAGGGGAATTATGGAAAAAAAGTCACAGAAGTTTGAAGTCTGAACACAGACATTGAAGGTGTGGTCTTTAGATAGATTCAGAATTCAGACCGCGCTCCTGACTAGGTGCTTTTTCTGAGATGGGAAGTTGTGGAACATGCCAGTACATGTGCAAAGTTGAAAGGTGGGGGACCCACGTAGGAGTTGGATCTCAGACCTTCCTTATGTCCTATAACCATGTCACACCTGTATTTTGCATGTTCCTCCCACTGGGAATTCTGAAAACACCAAGTATGTATCCATCCTTCGTGGTAACTTCATACTCCTCACAGGGATATCCATGATATCTGATCATTTCACTCTGTGGGAAGCCAAAGGAAAGCTTGTTAACATGCACTTACAGTGTAGAGGTTGGTGGAAAAGGTGTCCAGAGGCTGCTTCTGTCCAAGGATGTGCAGCTAGCCAAAAACATGCCAGGAAGATGAACACAATTCCATGCTGCTGGCTTATTCCCTATTGTCCTGTGTTACACTAGTGGGAAGGGACCCTACAGAGATTCCTGCAGGACAGCACAGCTCTCTGGCCATGTCTCTCTTGGGAATGAACAGATATATATGGTGAAGCAGCCATGAAGGGGAGGCTGGAGGATGCCAACAATAGTGAGAGAAGCTGACCTGTCTTTGATTGATGTGGTTTGTGTACGCTCTTTAATGCTGTATCTCTCAAATTGAAATTCCAAGAGCTGAGTTTGCCTGGGCAGAAGCACCTAATTATTCTTGGAGCATTCCTGACATACACTACTATTGTTTAGGTTTTGGCTGGGTAGTAATTGCTGTGGCAGTGGTACCTGAGCACTACTCAGGCTCATAAGAATGGTGAGATGACAAAGATCACCTCTGCAGGAAATGAGAATGTTCCTTGGCTCTGGAGCTTGTTTGAATGTGCTGTCATGTATTAGGACTGCTCGAGGAGTAGATTTCCCTGTCCATACCAGTGCTTCCCACCACCTTTCCTGAATGCATTGGCTGTGCTTGGCGTTTTGTGTGTTACAAAGCTGGAAAGCTTACATCCTCCTCACTAGACCCGTGTGTCTGAAAAGAAAGTAGACAGGTCCATTGCTTGCTGTGAAGTGTGGTGGCTGGGGAGAGGAACGTGAAAAGTCAGGTTTCACCGTGTTCAGGTCCTGCCTCCTGAGGGGAGACTGCTTCAGCTCACACAGCAAATGCAAGTGAGATAGTTTGTCCTGTTGTGCAAGGCTGATGCAGGTGGTACCTTTCTAGAGGGTAAACATGCAGCAGTATCAGTATTAGACTGTGCCAGAAGATGCGGTCTTTGGTCCAAATGAGTCCTTTCCTGCCAAAGTGCGGTTAGGTAAGCTGTGTAGGGTGGAGCTCCTGTTACAAACTCACAGTACCACCTGTTCTTATGCTCTTGCCAGGTCTGTGAGGAAAGCTTTGGTGAGTCAGAACAAGGGGTCCTGGATTACCCTGTGTTGTGAGAATCTACTGCTTTAAGAAGGGATTCAACTTCCCTTGCCACCATACTGAGGAACCGGGTTGTTAAAGAAGGGGAGGACTTTGCTTCTCTTGACAGTAGAAGCTAGCCTTTGCCTCCGCTGCAGAGGAGTCTCTCTCTGGCAGCTCCGACTGTTTGGATAAGATGTCAACGTTTCTTGTACGTGGGTGCTCCCTATCAAAATGTTGGAAGGATCTTTGTCCTCTTGCCAGGATCCAACCCTCCCCTTCTTTGTGCACTAGTCTGAAACATCTGGGCGTGTTGAGAAAGGTGACTGTGCAAGCAGGTGTCACAGTTATAAGCCACATGTTCACGCATCTGTTGGGGCTCATTCTAAATGCAGGCAGAGAAAGCCTGTTGAGCTGGCTGTGCTGTGCTGTGTGTGCTCTGGCCACAGTCTAAAGCTGAGTCCTGCTGCTGGGGTTAAAATTCAGCAGCCTGAATCTCCAGCGTCCTTCATCAGGTTCTGGGGAGTTGCTTGGCCTCTGAGCCAAAGGTGGCAGCCGGCACACCCCGCTCCGGTGCTATGTCTGTCTTGGTGTGATGTACAAGGTTCCCATCTGTCCCTGGCCCATCCCGACCTGGTCACAGCAGTCCTGACCCTAATGCAGTGGCTTTGAAAGAGGCAGGTTGGGAAAATGGGCGACCAGGAGGGGACCCTTCTTGAAACCTCCTCACATGGGCTGTTAGAGTTGGTACCGTGGTGGCAGTATTGTGAGAGACACTTTAAAAGAAAGGCAGAGAAAGTGCCACAACTTACAACGTTCATAAAGTCTTCAGGGTTGCGGTGCTTCATGTGCTGTGTTCCCTCTGAGCCGAGAGTGAAGGGTGCTGTGAACCCTGCTGAAAAGGCAGCTCCCTGGGAGCAGAGCAGCACGAGGAGGCACCACATCTCGGGGCTGCGTGAAAGAGCAGAGGCACGTGCGTTTGCTGTGGGAAGGGAGAGCTGGGGAATTCCACAGGGAGACCCAGGTGGGGAGTCTCTTGGAGGTTGCCCCGGGTGTTCCCCAAGGGGCTGACAGAAACACATACCTGTGTGAGGAGGGACTGTCTGCAGTTAATGTCAGGTAACAAGGGTCATGAGTGAGTCAAGGGCTCCAGGAGGATGTGGAACAGGCCTGAGGGAATGTTCTTGTAGGATATTAGTGCTAGCTTGTGCCTTAAGTTTATTCCTTTCTTTCTCACATATGGTCTTCCCTATTGTATATATGTGTCTTGGCCACCTGGAGGTAAGAGTCCCTTTTCTTGTGTTTTGGAGGGTGCTGACTTATGGTCACTGGGCAGTGTTGCTGAATAGAAATTGCAGAGTGGCATCTATCTCATTAGTACCCTGCTGGGCAGAAGTCAGCTGTTACATGTTCTTTTTGGCTGTAGCCACCTTTATAATCAGCACAGAGACACCAGACAGGTTGTAAAAACAGTGTACTATCTGGCATATTGCAGGGAAGACTTTTAAGAGTGGGACAGCCTGGAAGGGATAACCAAGAGATTCATTCTGTCTGAACTTTTTAATGAGGGAGTGAGTTCTCAGTTCTTTTAAAATTTTATTAAATATTTTGTTCCCTTCAGTCACTAGAACAATCAGATGAAATGAAAACTGGGAAATACCCTCAATTTTAATATTGGCATCCTAATTTACTCTAGTCTATTCACTTTACAGGCAAATGCTTCCATTCTTCTGTCAATAGAACAGAGAGAGATCCTCCCATCTGTGTGCACTGGTAGCACAGTTTTATAGCAGACACTCTTCACTGCTTTCTACTGTTTTATTCTGTTCTATTAGAAGTAAATCATGCTCCTTTGTGTCTGTCTGCATGTGGAACGTAGTTTGGGAAGCAAACTCAAAAGTTCAACTTAAGTCATAGTTTTGCTACTAACGGATGAGGCAAGAGGGTAGCAAAATTGTTGCCCCTTTTCAGGTATACTTCTTTCTGCGTACTATATTGTCACCCATCTTAGTGCTTTAAGGCACTTCGAGATGAATGCTTTCTAAATCAGATAGAGCACACCAATTAACTCCAAAGCTTGGCACGCGCTGTCTCATTAATTTCGGAGGTAAAGTCTTGACTGTAGAAACCTTGAACAACAATCTACTCTTTTTATCTTATGAAACAATGGTAAAGGGAAGCATTTAATTGGCAAATTGAAATTGACAGAAATATTTAATTTAAAAAAAAAAAGTAATGAAAGAGACCACTTTAAAGGTACATTAAAAAGGCCATTCAAAACTTCTGGAAACTTTTGATATTTAATGAAGATAAGCTTTAAACCGTCTAGAAATTCATCAACATACTCTTGAGAGAGTCATAATATTTTTTTCACATTCAACTGTAAGTGGGACTGAAAGCCACTAGGACAACTAGAAGATATCTGAATCTCATGGTTAACTTATGAGGAAAGCTTAAATGCATTTGAAACTGAGTGCAAAATGGCCAATTTATGCACACTCTTTCAATACTGACATTTTCACTCAACCACAATGATGGTCTTAGGAAAAAAAACAAAACAAAACATAAGCAGAGCAAGATGAAACTGTCAGTTATTCCTTTTTTGCTTTAGCTGATTAAATACTTCTTCCTCTACTCAAGTTTGGAAAACATGCACTTAGACGCATAGCAACAGGCTTACAGATCAGAGAGGATGCAGGCTGTTTGCTCGTACAAGCAACTGCACAAAACCAAGACTGCACATCTTATGGAGACAGGCAACGGAGACAGAGACCATGAACACATACGTACAAGCAACTTACCTCTGCTTTCACTGCCTTACTGTCTTCTGTCTTCTCTTTCGCTGCCTTTCACTGTCTTCTGCTGCAGTCTCTTGTCTGTCTCTGCTAGTAGACTGATTCACTGGCAGAAACTTATGCCAAAAAAAGGAAATCAAAATTCACTTAAGAGCAGCAATAGAGTGTTGTGTGTTGTCTGCATGTATAGGCGAGGACGTTTAAGTGCTGATTTGGCAGTACTTAAGGAGTGGAGATATGTTATGATAAATAGCACCTTTGCGTGACATACTGAAAGACCAAATTGCACCATGGAGCAGGAAAGGTTAAGAGGCACCTAATTTGTGGTTAGGATATTTAGCAAGGACCTGGGGGTTCATGTTCCCTGAGGCTGTGACAGGTCTTGCTTTGTGCTACTGGCCGTCTTGGGCAGTGATCATGTTATTCTGGGATGAAGATGAGGATGAGTCCAGCTGTTTTCAATGTTTTCTACCTACAAATGTGGTCTCTGCTACTGTGGTTTGCACAGAAGCTGGCATTGTCCTTGGTTCCACACCTGCCACTTGTTTTCTGAACTGCACTGGCAGGTTTCTTGGGGACAATTCTTTTTTGTTAGGTAATCTTAGAATGAAAATAGAGATAATTTAAAAGGAATATACTTGGTATTACACATACATTCCTAAATCTGTTTGTCAGTGAATACCACAACACAGAAAGATCAGTTTGCTCTGAATTAGCCTGTTCCAGTACGGATGCTCAAGTTTTGAATTAACTTTGAAAACATCATATAAACTTCTCCTCAGACAGGATACTAACAACATTTCTTGTTTCTTCCAAGCAATTTCCATGAACTCTGTGTAAACATTGCTGACCACTGAAATAATTATAGTCAGCGCAGGGGCTCAGTCCTCACTGAAATTGGCCTTGTGACCATGGCCAGAAGGACATGTTCTGTGTCCTTAGGCAGCTAGGCTACAAAGTAGAATCCTCCTGCATGAGCACCAGTCTCTTCAGCAAATTAACTCTTAAGTATCTTCAGAAGGGCTTGTGGTTTATCATGGACAGATGAGCTTTTAGAAGAACACCACATGAAAGTGATGCCTGTGCGGCAGGTTCTCTGGAATGTGGGTGCTAATAATCTGCTGCCTCATGTGGGGAAACAGAGTGAAGCAAGTCTTTGTTAGTAAACAGAACCTAGAGAAACTGCAGAAACAATTCTACTTTATGAAGCAGTGAGCAGTCTGTGGAATGGCCAAAGAAGTGATTGCTCAATGAAAAATTTTACAGCTTGGCAACTCTGACATCTCTGCTCAATGAGAGACAGAGATGACTGCTCTGCTAAAGTCTGAGCTAACACCATACTACATTTTTAGTTCAGGATGGAATAATCTACATCTTACCTAGTTCTACCGCGTACCAACATATGGGGTGTGCAAAGTTTATGTAATTTCTGATATTGTTAGATATTAGGGATCAGGTGAAGAGCAAAAGATAGGTGAACCCACGTTCTGTCCCTTATTTTTAGTTTGGAAAAGAGGACAAGACATAGGAAAGAGACAATGAAAGTAATACATAAAAAAAGAGCATGGGAAACACAAAGCCTAAAAGATATACAGAAATTTCCTAGGACATGTGATGCTGTCTTTACCCAGAGAAACCACTCAGCTGAGATAGTTTTTATTCAGTTTTGAAAACACTGGAGCAACACTTTGAGGTTCTGGTAGTCTGGCCTGCAGCTGAACATAGCATGAAGTACCTAAATATGTCTTAAACCCCAATATCTGTCAAATCTTTAGTTATTCTGTGCCTCTAAACACATCTATGATGGTCTGCAGGCTTGGGGAGGGAGGACAAGGGGAATACCTGTGTTCTTTTTTTCCTTGCAAAGAGTTGCTAGAAACACGAAGCAAACAGGACTTTCATTTCCTTTTCCATGGTGTGCCATTGTATTGAGGACCTCTGATGAGACCAGCAGTCACAGTACAAACAGGAGACAGAGCCCTAGGTGAGGTCTGGCAGAGGGCAGACTGCAGGGTTGCGGTGGAGCAGCTCCACGTTGAAGGGATGATGCCAAGAGCTCTTCTGAGGAGCGAGGCAGTGATGCCCTGCCAGTGATGGGGCAACCAGCAGATATTGCTGGCTGGTACCGGGGGCTGTTCCCTGCAGTGTGATGTGGACTAACAGAACCTGAGGATTCATACTATAGGATTGAAGGTAGGTTTTGGGAGCAGCAGCTTAAATTCTTGACAGAGCTGGTAAGAGCGGTACATACCATGTTGATGTTCTTCATGTTAAGCCACCAGACCGAAGAATACTTTTGTACAAAGTCTGGCAAAAGCACGGTGGCTGTTAGGGAGGATTCTTAGTTTTTTCAGGCATTCATTCTGAGAATCACAGAATTGTAGGGGTTGGAAGGGACCTTGAGAGATCATCGGGTCCAACCCCCCTGCCAAAGCAGATTCCCTAGAAAGATCAAGCAAATACTATAAAATACAAAGGTAGAGTTCATTTAAGGAAATGGTTTGTATGTGTTCTTCCCTTCATCTTTGAACCCTATTCCTCTTCCCAAGTACTCTCATGGTTCTCATAAATTTTCTTCCAACATTTGCCAGATAATTACCTGTTGTTTGAGTAGGCATGTATGGGAAAGAAACTAGTTGTTTATCACATGCATCGCTCTGCTGAGGCATCGCCCAGTCAATATCCTACTTGGCTAATTTAGATGAAGAGATACCATATGGGATAACACTGATGCTGCAAATATTTGTGCATCTGCAGGTTTGTGCAGATGTAAAGCTCCACTCATTTTTAGGGGCCGTTGTGTTCCACATTGTGCAATTCTGCCAAAGAACTGGTTATGGAGGTCAGTAGCTCAGGCAGGCCAGGATCAGCCTTTATGAGTGATGAATCCTAAGAGTGATGCAAAAGGGGAAGATAGAAATTCAGCAGCCCTGGCTCCTGCATTCTGTCCTCAGAATGCAGTTGTGAAGTGTGCACATATCTGTGTCCTGTTTTGTAGCACCTGCTGGTGTTGAGGACATTTTCAAATGGACTGTACTCTGCAGGTACAGTCAATCAACAGTTTCAGCCCTGGGACAGGACTTTCTTAAAACTAGACAAAGTCTGAAGAAATGGATTTTCTGGAACTGATCATCTCAGTCCTCATATCAGTCGCACCACTTTTAGGTCCCGCACATGTTTAAAGCCAAGTGTGCAGTAAATAAATTCCAAACCAAAAGTCACCCTTTTCCTCAAGTAAGGAGGTGTGAGAACATGTGAGAGGCAATAACCATGTTTCTTAATATGACCAAAAGAGATATGAAATAAGTGCGGAGACAGGTGTTTGGTACAAGAAGAGAGCAGAAAGGGCTTACGATGGAGCCTAAGGGTCTTCATTTACTGTACGTCCAGATAACAACATTTTTGCTTTTCCACTTTCTCTGTTTGCTTTCTCCCCATTTGCTTATGGTAATTTCCAACAGTCTTTGGGGGTTCAAGGCATGCATTTGGAAACTGGAAAGGAGATAGAACAGATCAGTTGTGCACTGGTCACGTTCAGGTGGGCAGCTGAGCTGCTGGAGCCACTGGCTTAGCCACAGGATGGACTGTAACAGAGGTACCCCAGTAGCAACCATATGAGCATTGGGAGGTAAGGGGAGGGCTAGGAAGTCAGCAGACACCTTGAGTCACCCCAAAGAAACCCATCACATCTCAGCTGTAGACACACATGTGCAAGCATCACAAGATTCAATAGTTCCCACTTTTAAACTATTTTTGTTCCATCTCAGAAAATAAATGTGGTCTTCAGCAAGAGGGGAGGATAGACCACATAGACAGTCTGAGGCTCCCTGGGGTCGCAGTTAAGCAGCGTGTCAGGGGACAGATACTGAGCTCACCCTGTCAGCCTGGGCATGGTGAGGCCATCTCCTTTCCTTCCTTCCGCTGTGTGTGTGGCTGTTCTGGCTGCTCAGCATCCCAGTCTGGAGGTACCACTCCTGGTGCTGGTGGGACTGTTGAGTTAATCCCGGCCTGACGCAGAGGAGTACGGCCCCCCTGCAGTGCTACAGGGCTGCAGGCTGGGTAGGTGACAGTCTTGTGAGGGGAGGTGTAAAGGGTGGATATTTTTCTTCTCCAGTCACTGACTGTTAGAGAATTGTGTTCCCGAGGAGTACAAGTTTCTTAAAGCCGTTCTGCACACACAATGGCAGGAGGGAACATATTTCTTTCCTGAGAGTAGTGTAAATCATGCCACTTAGAGCAATGTCATCTATAGTGCTTGGGAATTATGAGACAAGCAATCTTTTTCGCCTATTTTGAAGGTGCTGTTCTGAAGAGTTATCGATATTTCCTGAAAAAAAAGTTTCCCTTATCTTTTCTTAGGTGAAAGCCCTTCTGATAAATTCCTAGTTCAATTCTGGCTCACAGAAAACTTTTCAAGTATTGTAAATTCTTTCTGGAAGTACACAGACTAAATAGCTCCCAGTTCACCCATCCACTCAGTCTTGGCATCTTTTGCAGAAAAACAACTTATTCAACAACAACAACAAAAAGATTAAAACAGTCAGGATTCAAATCTTCATTTATAATCACATTAAAGAACACCAAGGATGTATATCTAGCAGAACTGAACCTGTGACTACATGAATTTCCATAACTCATATCTCATCTTGGTTGGGCTGCTTATCTCTTTTCCAGCTAAAACTCTGACCGCAATAGCACTTCAATAATTTACAAGAGGGCCAGAGATGTGACACTGGATTAAATGGTAATTTACACTGTCTGGGGAAAGGTGATGCCTGAAGCTATCTCTGTGTTATTTGAAGAATGGTTTGTTAGTTTTTTCTTAAAAAAATCTTTTCCTTTTGTTGTGGGTTATCTTTGGTAGACAGCAAAGCCCCACACCGCCACTTGCTCATTCTCCGTGGTGGGACTGGGGAGAGAATCAGAAGAGTAAGAGTTCAGAAGATCATTTAAAAAAAAAAAAAAAAAAGAAAAATAAGAAGTTCATTCACTGCTTCCCACTGGCAGGCAGATGTTATTTAACCATTTCCAGTAAAGCAGAGCTCCATCACACGTAATGTTTACTTGGGAAGCCAAAAGCTGTAACTCCAAAAGTCCCCCAACACTCCTCCTTCTTTTTCCTATCTGTTATTGCTGGATGTGATGTTGTATGGCATGGAATATCCCTTTGGTCACTTGGGGTCAGTTGTCCTGGCTGTATCCCCTCCGAGCTTCTTGTGCATCCCCAGACCGCTTGCTGGTAGGGCAGCATGACAAACAGAAAAGGCTGTGAGGCTGTGTAAGCACTGCCCAGCAGTAGCTCAAACATCGGTGTGTTGTCAACACCATTTTCATCACAAATCCAAATCTCAGCACCGTAAAACTACTATGAAGAAAGTGAATTTTATCTCAGCCAAAACCACCTTACTACCATAAGTTTGTATATTGGTGTTAGGAGAGAATTAAGTAATTTACTAAGGTTGTTCCCAATATGAAACAGCTGAGTGATTTAAGCCTTCTTTAAATGAGATGTAGTCTATAAATTCCAACAACCTTGCCAGCTGATGTTGGAGAATGCCCATTCCTTAGGATCTGGACATGACAAAATACTGACAAGGAATACCTTTTACTTCTGAGGTGTTACTCCTCTGATCAATTCATTGGGAGGATATTAGTGAGGTTTGTCGCAGTTAGGTGTACTGTGTGTTTCTGTTCCAATCCAACCTAATTTTCTTCCAGTAAGCAGCCATTGAAATGGTTAGAATTGGTGCCAGCAAACTGCCACTAGTCAGTGGAGATATCCAGCTTTAACCAGGGAAGGATAGAGCAAGTGTAAGTAGTTTTATACGTCTGCCCACCAAACTGGAGAATAAATATGAAAATTGTGCAGTAATAAAAGTTCTCAAATGTAAGGCAGATGGCTTGGATTTAAGATGGGCAGTTGCACGAATCTGTTTTAGAACTTGGAAATAGAGGACATGTAGTGGGTTCCAAGTATAAAGGGAAAAGAGATTTTGGAGTGTCTTATACACTTAAAATATACATATCCTACTCAGGCTGAGCATAATACAGAAATGTTCATCATCTTATCCTTAGAACCATGAATGCTCAGGCAGAACGGAGGCATTGAGAATAAGTCTCTTCCCAAGGAAGCTGTACTGCATTTAATGTGTAAAATTAGCAGCCTAAACATGAGTCATGTTCATTGTTTGGGCTGGGCTAGGAAGAAATGAGTGAGCAGATGGTGATGAAATGGGCTGGTGTGTTTAATAAGAGACTGAAGTTAATTACACCTGGAACTCTCATCAAAGGTGTGGGATATTTCCTGGTAGATGTCTGACGTGTTCTTGCAGAGGGTTTGAGACACATGTAAGTGGGAAGTCAATTGACTGGCAAACTAGCTACTGTTCTCAGTTACTTGTTTCCAAGTTTAGTTCTCTTACCTTTTCTTTTTTCCCCCTCCCTTTCTTCACTAGTGAAATTTTCTTCTCTTTTTCTTTCCCCACCCCCCCAGTCTGTTTTGCTGCCTTCCTTTTTAGGCAACCAGAGGCTGTTATTGCAGAAATAACAAAGGAAAATGCTTCTCTCTGTTGTAACTTGTTCTGTCAGTCTCCCGTAAGCTGCTGTTCTCACGTTTACCTCACTGGGTTGGGTTTCTGAGGACAATTGTTTCATGCTACCACGTAGAAAGCACTTAAAGGAAATGTAGCTTAAGAAAGCAAGATAGCTATGTTTTAAATTAAATATTAACCAGATTCAAACGAGCTCAAGAGCATTTCAAGTGAGGTTAACTTGTTGGGCTGGTGAACAAGAAAGAACTCAAGCAGTGAAGAATAGGCATGGGAATACTCTATTCAGAGGTACGTGACTATTTTCTGCACAGTAACTGAAGCTATTGAAGCTGTGGATATACGGTAGTTCTATGTTGTTGTTTTTTTTTTTTTTTTTTTCCTTTTACGTCCTCACATACACAGGCTTGAAACCATGGAAGTTCTTTTCCTTTGGAAATGCTGTGCTTTGGCTATTACAAATTGCAGAAGTGCTGTTTGTAGGAGCAAAGAAAGTGCAGTAACCAGTGTAACTGTTGTGACTTCACAGAGAAAGTATGTGTTTGTTCAACATTTTTTTGCTGTTCTATGTTAATATCAGAGAGATTCTGAGCACTGTGTAATTAAGGACTGCAAGCAGACTCCTCGGCTTATGCTGAATACAAATAATAAAGGTAGTACCTAAGGAAACCCCCTGCCCCAGGACTGCTTTAGGAATGTGATTAAAAAAATAAATAAATAAAACTAGCTCTTATCTTTATGGGTTTATCGTCAGACTATCGTCCATTTAGCACAACTCTGAATTTCAGCATAGGTGCTACCTAGACTTCCTAGTTGTTTTATAACCTTTCCATTTGTACACTTGGAAACAAACAAAGGTTTCAGTTCTTTTTGGTCGTGAATACGGTGAGTTGTACTGCTGTTTCTTTTTCTGGAGATAACATCACATGGCTGTTCCTTTAAAAGGTTACATTTTGATGCTGAAAGCCACCCTTTTATTTTTAAAAGGCTATTCAATGAAATTAAACATCATCTCCTCTTTCAGTATTATAGAAAGCTTGAATCTGTGCATTCGTATGTTGATAGGCTGAGTAGATTGAGTCTTATTCTGAAAGTATTTGTTTCCTCTTTCCAGTTCTACTACTCTGAGATAGTATTGTACAAGAAACCAGTCCTCTAGCTGAATTAAAGTGGTGTTTAGAGAATGTTCAAATGCTGTCTCTATCTTCCATGCTTATTAATTAATAATTTCATATGGTTTGGTGTCCTTCCTGTAATTTTTTTTGAGTGAAAGGTAATTTGCTTGGTAAAATAGGGTTCATTTACACCTGATAAAAATCTACAGAAGTGCAAATAAGAAAGTCCAAGTTTTATTTGCTGCGAAGTATGGAAGAGATGATAGTATATTCCTCAACATCCTGAATATGATTTAGACTTTCCTGTTTAGTTTGTAGCATGCCTTTGCATGAATTTTAGCACACAGGAAGACTGTGGATTGATTCAGAATATCTGGATGTTATGAAGTGACTCCATTTTTGTCTGAACAGCTGGTGTCTGATGTAACTTTGGCAATCCCTTGCAGTTCTTGAAGGAGAAGGCAATTATCACCTGAAATTGTTGTCCCGGTTGCAAGACCAGCTTTACCTTTAGCTTCTTCTCTAATGGCTGAATGCTTTGTCCTTAGTGCTTTGCCTCACACTTCTATCTCATGTTTGGTAGAATTTGCTGAATATCTGGTGGCTTACCACTACCTCAGCAAATCTAAGCAGAGGAAAATACAAGAAGCTCCAAAAACAAGCCAGGAAATTCAGATGTAGCAACTCATCTGAATCTGAGCAAATTACCAGGTCCTGATTTCAGACATATGGCCCATAATTGATTCTACAAATAAACAATTCCATAGAGGCGTTGTCCTTCTATCTGACATTTTTACTTTCACCCCTTATCTGGTGATCTTGTACTGAGTGATTTTAGACATCCTTGTCTGTCCTATGACTACTTCTCACCTTTCCTGTAGCCTCAGATACTGAACAATGAAATCCTCTTCTAAAGGGCTCGTAAAATGTGTTTGTGTAACGAGATATTCTGATCTAGCTATAGAGCTTTTGCTTAAAAGTCCATATTCAGCTTTTCTTTGAACACCTGACTTGGGTGACCATCAGTCATTGCCACGTATAATCCTCAACACCAGATTTCATAATAACCACACAGGTAGGCTCTTGCACAGCATTGTGTCTGGGGCTGGTTCTTCCAGCAGAGCACGGGAAGGCTCTCTGGAGATGTCGATGTCCTTGAGTGCCCCTCGGTGGCTGCTCCCAAGCCGAGTGAGCTTGCTCTCAGCCTTGTATCCACACAGCCAGGTTTTGAAGAGCTGCCAGGTCCCCCTTTTTCATCTCCCACACAGCACGGTTCCCAGCGCCTGCCCTTTGCTTTCTTCAGTCGGGCAGAGCCGTGTGCTCTGTCCATGGAGGGTCTGAGGTAGTTCCTGGTTAGCCCCGATTCTGCAGCAGGGAAAGGGCACCACTGGTGAGGGTGGGATGAGTTTGGTGTTGGGATTCTGTCTTCTCCATCCCTTCTATTGTATGTTTTGTGCAGCATTGTGCTGCTGGGTTCTGGTGTGCAGCTTGTGTCAGTGTAGGTGGTGCTGCAGGAGGGTGAGAGCAGAGGCGAGGGGCTTTGCTGCAAGACCATTCAAAGAGGTGCTCGCTTCGTCTTTACCTAAGCTCAAATTCTTGGTCCTGCTCCCTGCCTTTCAGACCTGGAGCTCTTGTTTGTACTGGGTGTAAAGCCCCGTCTCCTCTGCTACACCGAGGAGCAGGGCTAGGCCTCTGCTGAGCTCTCTGGGGTGCTCAGGTCACTGGGAGCTGACAAGTAATGTGGTGTAGGTGAGAGCTGTGGACTGCAAACCTCTCCAGAAACTGTGAGCTCAGTTCTCACTGATATTTTCCTCAGTTCTTTTTTTTTTTTTTTCCCCTCTCTTTCTCTCTGGGAGCACTGGCCTTAGTATCTCGTGTGCCTAAGGAGAGGCCATAGACTTATATCTGTCCTCCAGTTGGCAGTGCATCTATGACAAGGGAAACTGTGAGGCTTCTCCTGGCTGTTATACCCTTCTGGGCAAGGGCAACAGCTATTTGAGACTTCTGCTGTCATAGTCCTGCACTTCTCCACAGCTGAGTCAGTCTCAGTCCGAGTTGTGAATCTTGGATTCTTCTGATACTGCCTCCCAGTTGCTCTGAGTATGTATCTTGTAAGTTTCTTTCCCTCTTGTGCATGATGGATGGCTAACAGTAATAGAGTATCCATAACATGAATCAGAAGCTGGTTGTTTAGCTGCACCACTACTGAGACAGGCTTCTAACACTGTGGAAATCTGGGTGAGGGCTTCCTGACTTATAGTCTCCTTGCTTTTCTGTAGACATGAAATGAAATGTGTTTTCTAGGGTTTCACATGGAATCTATTGTCTGTATGTAACATTGTCAGAACTCTGTAGTTGCCTCAGTGCTCTTTGTTTAGACTGTGATAAAGGATAAGAAATAATTAAGATTATTATTAATAAATAATCATTAATAAATGATAAATAATAAATAAAATGATAAAGGATAAGAAAGAAAAACTGCAGGTAATATTTAAAGAAAAGATCTGTCTGAAAATATAAATAAGGTGAATGTTTTTAATGTGAGAAAAATTAAGCTAAGAACTGGAGAGGGTGGGGAAGTGGCTCAGTGTTCAGGGCTAGATCTTGTAGCATATTTAGACTGTGATAAAGGGAAGATGAGAAGGAAAAACTGCTGGTGATATTTAGAAATGCCCTGTCTTGGAAAATGATGAAGAACCTCAGTACAGAGGAAGAAAGAAAAGAAAGAAAACTCTTTTCTTTTTGAATGGAGAACTTCAAATGTTACCAGTCTGCCAGACTTCCCACTGTTGGGCTGTGTTAGGCTACAAGAAACTCATAGCACTCCTGTTATTCTCAGCTTCAGTTGCTGTGTGTCATCTCTTACCACCATCTTCTGGAAGTCGCCTAGAATTACAACCTCTGTCAGAAGTGCTTGGCAGTTTTGTATGATGTGCAAGTAGAAAGCCAGTATGGACAGTACAAATGTCTTGTGAATCATGTTGGTTGATGAATATTATCTTTTCTTTTCAGCCCATTTGCCAGGCAGCATATAATAATGATTTCAATGAAGTTCAGCTCCTTTTGGATAAAAACAGCAATTACGTGAATATCCAGGACAGCTTCGGTGGAGATACCCCTTTAATTTGTGCATGCAAACAGGGAAACAACAGAATAGTTAGCTATCTTCTAAAACGAAATGCTGATGTCAACCTCAGAAACAATGTAAGTGGCCACAGACTCACCCTTTGCACTGACTGCTCTTTAAGACTCTTGGAGTACATGTGTGGGAACATTGGCAGTTCTTCCAAACCTTACTTTTGTTTCCAGCTGAGGCATGTCTAACCCCCAAATTGTAATTCAATAAACCTTTATGTTTCTTTTTATCTCCTCATTTATTTTCCTGACTTGCCAATGTACACAGGATACAATAAACATTGCAAACCTAAAATTTGTTCTATGTTCCCAGTTTAGGTAATACTGCATGGCATCCCCAGTCCCCAATATTTGGCCCAATATTGCCTGCAGCAATTTGCATTTGTCCTGCACTCCATCTTATTTCTGTTCCTTCTGTTCCTCTGTCTTTTTATTCTCCCTAGTAAAAAGGAAGGTCTGAAGGACAGCCTGTCCATTTTGGGCCATGATGTAACACCATAACCTAGTTTGTCAGCCTCCAGTTTGAGGAACTGTAGGGTGTTTAACATGAGTGTTCTTTAACACCCAAGTCAACAGCTCTGCCCTTTACTAGCTTTGGTACATGCAATATTCAAAGATTTTGAAACTCTATTCTCACTGAGAGTCTGCTGGGGGTCTTGCTACTTCCTCTGTATCTCTATGTGACATAAGCTCTTATAAGTCCATATAGTAATAATTCAGTAACCAAACCTCTGTAAAAATGAGCTGTGGGGACTCTTCCTGATGATTTAACCTGCTAGGTAGGGGTAGAGATTTACACTCTTCTGTCTTTCCCTCTGCAGTCAAGTTTGCAGACGTACTTTTGGAATCCTTTGGATCCCACATCCTTCTTTCACGTGGAGCCCAGTTTTCATGTGTCTTTATGAGTTAAATGTGCTGCCACTTGAAGGAAGCAAAACGCATGTGCCAGTTTCTGCTTGAAAATCAGAGAACTATTTATAGTAGATAACCTGGGGGAGGGAAAGATTGTGAAATATAAAAGGATCTAGTATTGTCAATATTAAACAGATATAATCAGATCAGTGAATCTGATACTAATCAGAGTTATTTTGTATTTAGAAGGACCGCACTTGTCTGCATTATGCTGTGAGAAAACGGTTTACCTTCCTTGACTATGTGCTCATCATAATCCTCATGCCAGTTTTGCTTATTGGATATCTTCTCATGGTGAGTCTGGAGGAAAGCAGAAAAGCCTCTATGTCTTTACATTTCCCCTTATAACCTTTCTTATTGTGATATTTTAGGCCAGGAATGCTTACAGAATGCTCTTTTTGAAGCAAGGACTGATGGAGAGCAATGGAAGAAGCAGTGTTTTTGCTACAAGCGTAGCTGTTGAAGGGGCAGAATTGTATCACTGCATAAGTTTGGCATTTGCAGAAGCCAGACATTTATTTATTTATTTATTTATTAGGAAAAACAGTATCTAGCCAACAGCTACTTAATAGTGTATGCAGATGAACTGTCTCACTGTGTTATTCTTTTCCTTGCACCAAACAGATCTCAAAAACTAAGCAGAATGAAAACCTGATCAAGATGTTGCTTAGAGCTGGAGCTGATGTTAATGCTACAGACTTTGTAAGTGGGTTTATGCAAATGTAAATATGGCTCATATGCATACAATGTTACTAAAAGCAAACTTCAGATTCTTCAGGGTATAAAATACTGCTTTCAGAGTAGGACCAGGGACTGAACTGATTTTGATGTAAGAGGAAGATTCAATGTTTCACATTGACACTTTGGCAGGAGTTTTGTAATGTACACAACTAATTCTCCGCTGACAGCTCAGTGCAGCTTTCTGATCAAGCTTATTATTTTCTTAGCTTTAGAGCCAGAATGACAGTTGTTACAAACACAGCATCTAAAAACCAACGTGATGTTTTTAGATGTGCACTTTTACTTTAGGCTATTATAATTGACTTTTAGCTTCTTGACTGCTGTGATATGTACCCCTGGAGGGAATGATTTTCTGTGTTTTTTAACTTTGTCAGTCCATTTCTGACCAAAGTCTCTTAGAAGAGTATCCAGGCCAGCTGGGTTGAAATACTGATGTATTAAATACCGGATTCTATAAAGATTCCAGTAATATAAGGGTCTGAGTTTCACTATTTATGAGTTCTTGGACTGGAGTAGATTTATGGGCAAAGGTCATGCCCCAGTGCTAGACCCTGTGTCTTTTCTTGGTCTTCAGAGTGCATTGATCTACCATGTGTAATGTCTGTGTTGACTAGTCTACTTGGGTGTGGCAAAGAGCTCCTCTCCTCTAAGGTAGAAAAGGAGAAACCACAATTTCACCAGCAACCAAATTATAAAACACTTAAGCAATACTGTTTGCTCAAACTTAAGGCATAGTTGTTGAGCTAAAGATTATGGAATCCTTTGAAATAAGTAAAGAACTATTGGCTTCCTGATAAAAGGTATCAGACTTGTTTTAGCAGCTACATCAGGGGAGAGGAATGATTTTTTTTTTTCCTGTTGCTCTTATGAGAACGTATTTTACTGTGTTGTGCATTGGGAAATGAGACGTTTTTTATGCATCTAGTTGTTAGGGGAAAAATGATAAGGCATAGAGTGAAATTGATAGTAGCACTTAACAAAGATCTGCTAAAGAAGTGATAAAACTAAAATTCTTCTGCTACTGTTTCCCTTCAGTCCGGTAGCACAGCCCTTCACTATGCTTGTGAAATGAAAAACCAGGCAGTCATTCCTCTGCTGCTTGAAGCTAATGCAGATGCTTCTGTAAAGAATCAGGTAAGACAATGGAGTTAATAACTATTTCCTTATCAAGAGGGTGAATAATTATGTTGTAGGCCTCGGTTGGCGTACAGCAGTTAAAAAAAACAAACCAAAAAATGACAACAAAAGGCGCACAGCTTCTTGGCATCAGACTTGTTTGCTGTGGGGGTATAATACAATATTTGCCCCTTTGCCTTCATTGGCAAGAGCAACTTTGAAGTCCACATTCTTCACTGTCAGATTTCTTCTATTCAAAACTGCCTAGATGTTCACTGGATTGGCAGATCTCGTAGCTGTCTTTAGAATACCTCTGCTTAACTCATAGCTGTGCTACATTTGTTCCTAAGATGCAGGCTGCAGGGAAGTGTTAAGAGCTCTCCTAGGTGCTTTGTTGAGCACCATTCTTCTGAAAGGGGCTAAGTCAAGCTGCTGATGCTCTCAAAGAAGCTCGAATGTTGTCCCAAGAGATATTGACCTGGTAGTACCTGTACTGCTCAGCTGAGACGAGCGAACTTTTGTCCATATAGATCTTGAAATCAGCTCTGCAGTGTCTTTGGACATTAGCCCCAAGAAACAGTGGATTGGCTATCACTACCTAAGCGGGGGCAAAGACTCTGTCCTTGACTTTAGCAAGAGTAGTATTAGACCTGCTATGTTTGTATTTATCATATTACAATGTATTTCATCTGTTTCTTTCAGGATGGGGAGACTCCTTTAGATATTGCAAGAAGATTACAGTTCAGCAACATTGAAAGCATGCTAAGGAAAACTTCCTAGTGCCGGATGGGATGCTATCAAGGACTCTTGAACATGCAGAAAATTACCCCATCTGGCAATCCACCTCTGACAACTTCAGGAGTCCTGCAGAGGGCTGTGGTCTGGTACTTGATAGAGTTTCGGTCCAAAACGACCTGTTTTTGCTGCAGACTTTGACTGTTTTTTATGAGACTTGTCAGTACCCCCAAGGCTGTGTGGGTTGGAAGGCGTTCATTTGCTTCTACTAAGCTGTGAATGATTACAATAGTGGTCAAAATATTGCCCTTCCCTTCTGCTCCCCCAGTTTTACTGCCTGACTTGCACAGACAAGCAAGTCAATGG
The DNA here is from genome assembly GCF_964034855.1 of Anser brachyrhynchus. Taxonomy (NCBI): domain Eukaryota; kingdom Metazoa; phylum Chordata; class Aves; order Anseriformes; family Anatidae; genus Anser; species Anser brachyrhynchus. The sequence continues at coordinate 27,025,307 of NC_137700.1, read as the reverse complement.
TAAGACTTCTGTAAACCTAAACATTGCACATGATGATTGGCAGCTGATGGAGTAATAAAATATCCCTTAGTGTGTGTTACTGGTTCTTTAGGGGATATGCTTGACAACTGAACAGTATACCACAGCAGCTTATGCAAGGTCTGACACCCTACCTCTTAGTATTTCTCTTCCAACAATGGAAGTGACTTGTCAAACAGACCTCTCTATTCTACTTCCTTCCATCTCTGCTACAAGTTTCACACACCTTAATTCTCACTATGTTGCTGTGAGGGAAGGTTTATCTTCTATTTTCTCAGATAAGAAACAGCAAGAAGAGATTAAGTTGTTGAAGTCCACAACCATAGCCAGTTCCCAGGTTGCTTTAATGCATTAGTAAATAACAATGAAAATATGTTAGTCTCAGAAGAGAAGCAAGTGTCTAGACTGACTACCTTTCCAATATAAACAGTTTACTAATAGAAAAATAAATCAATAAGTGAAATGCTGATGATGGGAGCCAGATGTGTCATTCCCAGGGGACTAGACAGGGCAGTATGCTTTTAAAAGTGGTGCATACAGCAGAGGATGCACATACCAAAACAATAATAATAAATTAATGTTTCTTTTCCTGCATACATGAAGGCAGTAGAAAACCAGCAGTCGTAAGCAATTTGTTAATGTTGCCTGGCACTTTGTGATTTAATAACGCACTAGTAAAGGGGAATCTCTCCTTTCAAACACTGCTGTATCTTGCTTCCTTGGTCTAATGGATCTTTGTTTTTATTGGCAGTTTTGACCATTTTCTGTAAGCTGTCATAAGTTTGGGAGATAGGTGCCATGATCAACACTGCTAATGGTCTCTAGACTAGGTGTATGGGCAAGTTAGCATGTGTTTTCTGTGTTGCAGAAAGCAGATGTATTTTTTAGTGTACTTGTCCTATTGGATACTGACTCCAGCTGCAGAGGGTCTTGTTTGAGCAATATGGGCTCAAGGCCTCACACAGAAACACCTGGGAAATAAACTACCCTGTCTGAGCCTATAGCTATATATAATATGAATATAATGGCTATACCATTTTGGGTATAGCCTGGGGACAGTATCTACCAGATCAACTTGTGGGTCAGTAGATGTGAGGCACTTGTTTGGATAGCATGGATTTAGTATGAATTTAGCTGCTATCTCTTTGGGCTGGAAGGGAAAACTGTTGACTGTTTTCCTATACCGAAGAAATTTTGTGAACAAAGAATGATCAAGACATACGATTATGTAAAAGTCAAAGCCGAAAGCCCAGAGTGCTTTCAGCAACTCAACTGATAGTGTCAAGAATACTATATGGGGTGGAAGCTGTATTGCTTGGAGTGCAGTTTGCCTGATGCATCTGCATCTCTTCATTCCTCAACTGCCACCTGTGGTCTCTGTTATTGGGGTGTTTAGAGTGTATGAACAAACCCTTGGGTGATGTGTGGGCATTGAGGGCAGGAGAAAACTTGGATGAGTCCGAAAAGAAAAGGCTGACACAATTTTTCTGATATTTGGAAGTCATTGATTGTCTGCTCAGACTCTTATGAGTGAAAATAATCTTGTTGGTCACGACAACGTTGGTAAACATGAAGAGGGAAAAAGAGGGGAAAAAAAAAAGCCAAGCTCTCTGTCAAGTGGATAAATGATTTAATTTAAACAAAGGTGAGTTGTCCTTTGACAGACAGATGAGCAAATCCCCTTTTTGTGTCTTCATGGGATAATGGGGCTGTGGGGTACATAAGATACACAAGACAACAACAGTGTTTAGTCTTAGGAAAATCAGTCTTGTACAAATAAAAGCTGTCCAAATTAAGTGCTCCCTGAAGAGTATGCCCAAATATCTGTTTTCAGTTTTCATTCCCGTACACATTAACCTTCTTAAGAAGACGCTGGTAACAATGACATCATGTAAAACCTCAAACTTTGTGGAAAGCAAGGAACAAACAAATACATGTGAACACCTATAGTGGTATTCATTATGTATGTCTGTGTGTTTCTCTCTTCCCCAGGCATCACCCTTATCACCAAATAAAATTTTTGGAGGTTTATACTAAATGGATCAACACTCTACGTGTGGTTTCAAAGATATTTTATCATTAGTTCAATGATTTTCCGATACATTCTCTCAGTCGCATCAAGGCCCCAGATGAAATCAAGATGTCCCCACTCAGGAAAGTGCTTATAGTAACAGAGATTAGTAATCTGAGAAAGTAGCTTTGCAATGTCTTTTGGACCTGCAAATTTGTCTTGTCCGCCACTCCAAACAGCAATGGGTGTGCTTATCCTCTCTATGTTGTATACAGGAGGAGTAGGCTGCAAGAAAGGGAGAAGATCTGAGTGCATGCTGTTATATTAGAAGCTGTGTTTAGAGAAAGGATGCTGTGCAGGCATCTCTCTGTTTCCCTTCTGCACTCGCTACAGGAAAACTGCAAGGATCAAGCTGCCCCTCTGTTACGTTTATTTCCCTAGCCCCGGTCCCTACCTCCCTTGGAAGGGAGTGATCCATCATATTTATAGACCTTTCTGAAATGCATGGCTACAAGTTGTCCTGGAGTTTGACACCTGCTCATGCTCTTCAGAGGTGGGCATACGGGAGTTTATCAGGGAACGACTGTGGAGCTTATTCATGTGCATACTTAACATGGGTACTTCTTTAATTTTTGCTGGGGCAACAGTTGGTCTTAGTTGTTATGTCTGTGACTTATTGTGACTTGTGACTTAACCATATTGCCTTACCTGGTTGTATTTCTTCATGTTTTCCTTCAAACCATAGTCATAAGCCTGGAATCGGTCTGCATGTGCTATCTGTGAATGTTTTAACAAGGACAGATAAAATGAAAGTGTATTGTTAAGAGACAGAGCAGAGTGCAGGAGGTATTTTCCTCCCTGTGATTGACCCAAGGCTCAGACAGAGCATTTTGGCTTCCTCCCACCCCTTCCTCCAGCTGCAGGCTTCCACAGGTACTGAGGATGGGTGATAGGACGAGAGGCTTTATTGCCTTTGCCCTTGCTAACATTCTCTCCTGATCCTCAGCTGCCACCCTTGTTGTGTTTTGTTTTTAAAGTGCTGTTTGTCTAAATTAACTAAGGTGGGGTCCCCGTTTGTGATGTGGAGTTGTGCTCAGTTTTCACCTTGGCAGGAGGGCCAGGCTGTCTAGTGCCTGTCAGGGCTCTTACTGGTTATCTAGTGTAACGTATGATTTCTCCTCCCACACCCTGTTGTTTTGTGTGTCAGCAGTGTCTGGTCTGCTGGTAGTACCGGTCACATTTTCAGTGGCTCTGTAATTGTTAGAGAATTTGGCTATATGTAAGTTGTGCTCTGACAGCAGTTTTGAGGTGGGACATTAGACACATGGCATGGCCTTTTGAGCTTCTCTTGTCTACAATACATGCCATATGCCCTGTAGGACTGAGGAGTGAAGAAGTGTATACATATCTGTTGTGTTTTTATTGTTATTTTATTTTATTTTTCCACAAACCTAACATGTAATTTCATTTGTGAGTGACTGTGTAATACATGGTGAGAGAATGCCAGTATCTCACTTGGATTTTGTGGTTTAGAAAATCTTGACTTCAAGGCTTAAGTGGTTGGGGATGTGCTAGAAATATACTTGGTATATCATTGCTTTTGCTGTTTTCTTCTATAGTATCCGTATTTACTATAGTATCTGTGTTTACTTTCTAACCACTTGACCTTGTTAGAGGTTGGCAAAATAGGCTGCAAAGCCACTGACTGTCAATGGTTTGTCCTCATTTCCTGGCTCTGGGTGGATATATCCCAAGTGACCTACTGTCAGGGATTTTTGTCAGAGGAGCACACAGATATTTTACACCATAATGTCTGCAGAAATGGGGGATCTGTCTATAGGATATATGCAGATGGATCATGACTCAGCATGTGAGTTACCTTGGAGGCATGCAGTGATGTGCTTCTGCTCTGGATCTTTTTTGCCCTGGTCTAATTCAGAGGATGAGCAGAAAAGAGCTCAGATCTGCCAGTGTATAAGTAGAAGCCCACCTTTAAGGAATTGGAATCCAGGAAATGGACACTGGCATGAGTGGCTAAGAGGATTTTCTAAAAACCTGACTGTTGGGAACAAGTTTTGCTTGTCATGTACTGGAGCATTATAATGCAGTTCCCCCACTTTCCCGTTGTGCCAGCAGAAGCACTTGTGTGGTTAACTGGCTTTGGGAGGTGATCCAGACTGCAATTAACCTTCTGGGAGAAAAGCTTTAACCTGGATCACTTTGTTCTGGCTCATCCCCTGGCTGCTCACGTTTCCGCTATCTTCCTACTGCCTGCCAAGTGCCTCAACTGTGCTCGAGTGCTCCTCTGCAGCTTTCGAGGCAACTGTCTTCACAAATGAAGCTGAAGGCTGGAAGCCACTAGACCCTAACATGCAGAAAGGTCTGATACAAAAGGGACAATGTGGGTAATGGTCTGGTGAGCCATGGGAAGCAGTGCTTCCTTGGTGGCAGCTGCTTACGGCACTGTGTTGGGCAATTTCCCAGAACCACCACCTCTGGACTTCCCTGTAGGCTGTCAGTTGCATAAAAAGCAGCAGTACGAGTCTGCTTATGTCAGTACACAGTTATACCTGATGCCAGTGAATAATGTTCTGTACTGATGTCCCAGCTGGGGAATGTGCTACCAAAGCATCTGTTCGACTCTGGAGAGAAAGCAGAAGTGTTATAAAGGCAAGGGTTCAGTGTTGTGACAGAATAAAGCTGTGAAGGACCTGAGCAACATACTGCTGCTGTGTTAAAGCCCAGTTTTAATAGGATACTCAAATCAACATCATCCTCATATCAATATCAAACAGAAAACTGATAGGCAGACTTAGGAATAGCTGATTAATGGTACACATCCGCATGCAGAGCTTTCTCATGAGAGCGTCTCTGTTCATGAAGATAGTGCCACTGTGGAATCATGTGGTTCCTCAATGGCAGGAAAAAAACTTCCTGTCCTTTCTAAGTAGAATCCTCACCTTACGTTAACCCCCCCACAGGCATAAGTCTTTGAAGGTTTGTTTTTCTCTTCACTTTTCTCCTGGTGCTAAAGAAGCCAGCTTACAAAACACAGACTGCCTTTTCTTCTGCCTGCATTTTTATAGTTCTCTTGAGGGGATGTTCTAACTCCATCCCCTCAGGTTCCTCCTCAGGCTTGTTATCTTGCCCTGAGAAGCTGGTTGGTGACTTAACGCAAGTCAAGAAAGATCCTAAAAGGTTTAAATCTGTTGTTCAAAAAGGCTGTTATGCCTTTAACTGCTTTTGCATTAAACCTTTGAGTCTCATTGCTTTCCCATATGTGCTTTTACAAGTCGTCACAGATGGAGAAAAATGGGCCCCAGTCTTCAGAGATATTTTAATAATAAGCATTGCACAGGCCAGCTTCTGCATACTTTGGCCTCTGTAAAGGGGATTTAAGACTACAGAATCCATACGTGGGCAAGTATAGGGCCAACTCTCTGTCCTGTCCCCCTGACTGATGCACTAGTCCTTGTGAATCCCATTGTGCTGTGCTCCTCAGGCACAGGCGAGGCATTTCTGTAGCCCTCTGTGTTGTGGACTAAACCGTCGGGCCTAGTTCTGAGGACAGCAAAATGGGACGTGCTCCTTAGGGTAGTTCTTTGGGACCAAGTTCTAATGCAAGCAGTCTAAAGTATGGGAAGAGAAGCGGAGCTTTTCCTGTCTTGTAATTATTCCAGGGTTCAGAAGACCGTGGTGTCTGTGTGCTGAGGAAGAACACCGAAATCTGACTCCATCATCCACTGTCTCTTTTTGAAGAGCATCTGTGTATGACCAAAATCTGGTCAGATTGGCTCTAAAAGAGGACACAGCTAGGGACATATGCAGTATAGCTCCAGACTGAATTCAGTCCTTTCTTTCTGGGGTTGGAGTATGCCTGGTTTTTGGTCCCATCATTAGGTCTAGTCCTATTTGGCACTGTTCACACAATGTCCTGCATTCCCTCAGCCTGCTGAGAACTGTTGTTTTATGTACACTTACATGTGTGACAATTATTAGTTAAGGATGGAGTGGAAAATGCAATTTCCAAAATGCCTTTAGTTTACTTTGACTAGGTGTTGTTGCATATACATACCGTGTTCAGATTTTGCACGTTGCCCCCAGCTATATAACAGAGTATTTGTCCACAAAACTTATCCATGTTTGTACAGAACTCCGTCACAGGTGCTTTCATAAATCCAATCTGGTGCATGGTTCCTTTCCAGCCAAGTGTTAACTGAGGGAAGGGAAAAGTGCAACACTTTTTTTTTTTTTCTTGTTACAGGAGCATTTTATGCAGGAAACTGTTGCTAATATTCTTGCCTCTTAACTCTATAGTCAGAGATTTCTGAAACAGCTTGCCCTCCCAGTACGCCTTAAAACGTCTTCTTCCCCGTAGTGCACCACATGTCCTTCCTGACTCATTACTGTCTTCAGTCCTGGAGGAAACAATCCTTCCATTTCTAGTGTAGTGACCTTAGTGCTCACTCATTTCTGAAGTCTGAGATCATCATGGCTGTTATTCCAACTCTGTTTTAGTTCCTCCTGCACAAGGCCAGCAAGATGTTAGTTAACAGCAAGAGTCCTATGACGAGACAGTTTCACAAGTCTCCTGCTTCACTGGAACCTGCTGCTGCAAGCCCCATCTTCCTGTTCTCCAGTGCTCCCCCCCAGAGTTTCAGAAGAGATTTTTCAAGAGCACTCTGTTCATCCCAAGCATCTCACCCCTTTGGAACCACTTTGGCTCAGGTTGAGGAACCCTGAAAGGGGCCTCTGAGGAGGAAGAAACACATACCCTGAGCAGTGCTGGAGGAAGATTTGCTACCTTCATCAGAGGGCTTGTAGCATGCGTGCAGGTGGTTACTGGGCCAAGAGCAAAGAACACTTTTACCCTTTCAGCCAGCTCAGGATATGTAGAAAATGCTATAAAGCCTACAAACATAGAAGAGAGAACCTGAGTTAGTGAAGACATCTTCCACAGGCAAAAATAAACAAATAAGCAGTAGGTAGCAAACAAGAAGTGAGACTAGATTTGCAGCCCGTCATCTGTTGTCTGTTTGTCTTTGCTGTGTGTTTTAGCTAAGGCAAGTGTTGATGCTAAATCCTGAAATGAATTTTATTTGGGAAGCAGAGTTCATCCTGAGGTTGACAGCATATCTGGACATTGCTTTTATCCAGTTTTTGCAGGTGACATGACAAGGAGGTTTCTGTGATAAAATCAGATTTTCTCACAAAGCTATCATTTAAAAATGTTTTTTTTTTTTTTTCATATTATAGTCTCTAAAGGGCTATGTATGTTTGTGCTTCCATGGGGCAGTAGAATACCACGCAGAATACTGGGAACTTTAAGCATTTTCAACTGATTGCATCAAAGGCAGCTGAAGAAAGCATGAATGGTAAGTTTGTTTTGCCATCAGAGTCTTTAAATTCTCTTATGAGAGGAAAAGAAAGAAAAGGCCTGGAGATTTCACAATATATGGTTTTTCCACATTTTCTTTTCTTTTTCCAGGCAGTTAACACTAATGAATGGGCAGTTGATCATTTCTACTCAATGTTCATTCATGGATCTTGCACATAAACCATAAACATTAGGAACTTTTACCTGGTGCTGAAAGAAAGTTGCATTCAAAAACTACAAAGCTGGTTAATGCTGAAGGTTGGCACTAGGGGAAAACAAGTTATTAATACTTTTTATTTTCTAATTTTCAGTCTCTGACAATGTGTTTTTAAACAGTAATGTGGCCAGTTATATATGCACTCATGAACTGTGCTTTTAATTATAGGATTGGCAATAAGTCATACAACTTAGTAATGTGGAGGTTCTTTTTACTTGTTTTCTCTTATTTGAAATTTTGCATTTATGTGCAGTTTTTTCTTATTAGTTTTTCCTTACACTTCACAGGGAAAATAATTGTATGCCTTAGTAGAAAAGATGAACTTAATAAAAATTCCCATTGCTGAAAATTTCAGAAAAGTGCCCGGTGCCAGTACTTGGAGTACCCAGTAAGGCTACTGTGTCTCTAATTATTTAAAAGGTTAAATAATGTTTAGATCTACTATTAGATTTATTTGCTTATTAATGGTAACCAAAGCTGTTTTTAGAAAAGTTTCACATATTTTGCAGCTCTCCGCTCAGAAGGCACTTCTCCACAAACAAGAACAACTGGTGAGGCAGTGGGGAGACTCGCCTCCTGATCAGATGGGAACGCGAACGATTGTGAACCATAAATGTGCTGACCTTACCTGATGCGGTGCCTTCGGAGTGACCAACATAGTATACATCCTTCTGTCCAGTTTTATTCATGATGAAGTACAGCTCTGCTGGAATATCATATTTACCCATTTCATCAAAGCTACAGGGGAGAAACACAAAAAGCTGGCAGATTGTTTGGCTATTGCAGTGTGTGTTACTGAATGTCAGTCTTGTTCGTTGCACTGGGCAGGACCCATTCAAAGATGAGAAGGGGACAGAAGGATGCAGCTGTACTGACAGGTTGCCTGATGCCTAAGGCTCTCTGCAGAGGAGGAGCAAATTTTGTCTGTCATATGTGGCCCTTGGGGAAGTGAATTTAATCAGTGCTTTCACTAGCAGGGGTTACAAAACACATTTCTCTCTTGGTTGACTTAAGCCATGAGAGATCAGAGATTTCTAGACAGGGCTGATCAGCCTGTTCCAGCTTGCCTTCCTTCTCACAGAGCTGTCTCCCTTTTTCTCAGCATCCCCTTTCAGTTCCCAGTGTCTGAAATCTCTTCATCAGCCAGTGCTCCCAACCACAACTACTACTGACCATACTTTTTGGTCTTGATCTTTATTGTCCTTGGCTTGTGCGGACCCTGTTCTGATGATGTTTTAAGTAAAATACCCATTAGGCTGAAGCTATCTAGTTCCCTTGGACTTTCTGTCTTGAATAATTCCCCATTCACAGAGTACCTGAACTGCCAGAACTCTTTCTGGCTGGTTTTAAGGGTCTTGTGTTTTGAAGACCAAGTGTTCCCTCGGCTGTTTCCCAACCAGACATCATAACCGGCATCTGCAAGGATGAAGCCTAGGCTGTTGTTGGGCAGGTAAGAAATCCAGTGGGTGGCGTCTCCTAGAAAAGCATGCTGTAGGAAGACTGCAGGCTTTTGCCCTGGAAAAAATGAAAGTATTCTCATATTGGAGCAGTAGTTAATGTCAGTTTAAGATTGGAGCGCAGGGTTTAGTTTGAGAGGCTTTAAACCTTTCCTGCTTATGGAAGCTCCCAGGAGAACTATGTATAGATATTGGGTGAGAAAACCTAAGGATTTGTCCCATGCAAGCAGTTTAACCATTTAATGACAGGAATGACAGACAAAAAAATGTAATGAGGTGGCTAGTCCCCACCTACCTCTGTGCTAGATAGCCAATGTACAGGTCCTACATTGAAACCAGCTATCTACAGCTGAGAAATGCTGAAGGCAGAACAGCATGTGGAAGAGAGTATCCTGATTCACGTAGGAGTTGGATCTCAGACCTTCCTTATGTCCTATAACCGTGTCACACCTGTATTTTGCATGTTCCTCCCACTGGGAATTCTGAAAACAGCAAGTATGTATCCATCCTCGGTGGTAACTTCATATTCCTCGCAGGGGTATCCGTGATATCTGATAATTTCACTCTGTGGGAAGCCAAAGAAGAGCGTGTTAACATAAAAGCCATCCTCTTTTGGAGCATAAACAAGCTGAACATGCAGGCAAGGCAACCAAGTGTGGAGCTCTTGTCCTGAAGGACCTGATGAGACCACCTACACCTAATTTTGCCAGTTCTGTGAGTCAGAGCAAGGGGTCCTGATTACTTTGTGTTGTGAGAATCTACTGCTCTAAGAAGGGGTTCAGCTTCTCCTGCCACCATCCTGAGCAAACAGGTTGTTACAAGACATTGTTAAGAAAGATGATTTTATAAGAAAGTCACAGTTTTAAGTATAGCCCACATTGTATTCATCGTGCACCTGTTAGGTTCAGATACATGATGCAGGCAGGGAAAGCATGTTGTTCAGTTTGGTATAGGCAGGACTGAGCTCTGTGTGCTCTGGCCACAGTCTAAAGCTGAGTCCTGCTGCTGGGGTTAAAATTCAGCAGCCCGGATCTCCAGTGCCCTTCAGCAGGTTCTGGGGAGTTGCTTGGCCTCTGAGCCAAAAGTGGCAGCCGGCACACTGCTCCCGTGCTGTGTCTGTCCCGGTGCGATGTACAAGGTTCCCATCTGGCCCTGGCCCATCCCGACCTGGTCACAGCAGTCCTGACCCTAATGCAGTGGCTTTGAAAGAGGCAGGTTGGGAAAATGGGCGACCAGGAGGGGACCCTTCTTGAAACCTCCTCACATGGGCTGTTAGACTCGGTACCGTGGTGGCAGTATTGTGAGAGACACTTTAAAAGAAAGGCAGAGAAAGTGCCACAACTTACAACGTTCATAAAGTCTTCAGGGTTGCGGTGCTTCATGTGCTGTGTTCCCTCTGAGCCGAGAGTGAAGGGTGCTGTGAACCCTGCTGAAAAGGCAGCTCCCTGGGAGCAGAGCAGCACGAGGAGGCACCACATCTCGGGGCTGCGTGAAAGAGCAGAGGCACGTGCGTTTGCTGTGGGAAGGGAGAGCTGGGGAATTCCACAGGGAGACCCAGGTGGGGAGTCTCTTGGAGGTTGCCCCGGGTGTTCGCCAAGGGGCTGACAGAAACACATACCTGTGTGAGGAGGGACTGTCTACAGACCGCACTGTGTGACAGGGACAGTTGCAGAATGGTGGAGGGAAACACCTGGGGACACCACCTGAGAATATGCCTGAGCATGTTGTAGAGGACAAGTGAATGGTGGTTGGTAGGCATGGCCAGCTCCTGCACTGAGTCAAGCAGAAGCTTGACATGGAAGCACGGGCACCTGGGATGACTATCGCCCAGACTGGCTGCCTATATGTGCCTCCGCTCCTCTGCCAGCAGGAGAGTGAGAGGATAATCCCTTTGTTCAGGAATGAGGTGGCGGAGGTTTGCTGAGGGCTCTCTTTCCACCTGTCCCCTCCTCCGTCAGATGCAGTGCCATTCCTGGTGCTGATCAGCAGCGTGCTAGGGTGAGAGATCAGCCAGGGAAGATGGTGAAGGGTTACGTAGGGGCCAGGAGTGATTCAGAGGCTCAGAGAGGATGTGTGTTAACATAAAAGGCTTAGGGGAACACACTTGCACCAGACCAGTGCCAGCTTGTGCTTTCACCATGGATGATCTGCCCCAGACCATGTTACAGTTCTGCTGGAAATTAGTTCCTCTGAGGTGACGGTGCTAAAAAGATGACCATGTGTGGCCACCAAAAAGCCTCGTGAGTCAGTTCCCAGTCAACCTTTCCTTTCAAGCTGACACTGGCTCATCCAGGTCTCCATTTATCATCCCCGTAGGCATCTTCACCAGCCCTTTGCTGCCCTCTTCATCCAAGAGCCTCCTCTGCTATCTCCAGATAACTGCGTTTGTGCTTCTGCTACTTCTGAGCCCAAGGTATCTCTCTTGAAACTGATGCCTGTCACCACTGAGAAACTGTGGAATGATTCTTTTTAGAGCAGTAAACAATGGAGACTGCCTGCATGTTGCCACGGGCCTGTATCCTTTCTCTCTTTGAAAGAGCTGTCATTGCAGCTCTTGTCATGGGGAGGTGACACCTTGCTCTTTCCTGGGCCCACTGATGATCACATGGGAATTTTTCCGAATAGGAATTAGAGGGTACAGTCTATCTAGTGCCAGATTATGTTGATACCTCCTACCATAGATAAGATTCCAGGGCTTAGTCATTTTTTTCCCCAGAACTGAGTCAATAAGTATAGGAACACTGCAATCTATGAGCCTCCCTGACCTTTCTGTCATCATGCAAATTTTGTTTCTAAAGTTCCCCAGAAAAGGAAAGAGCATGTTATATGCCATAGGAGGCTACTGAGTGTGTGACTATGAGTTAAAACTGCAAGAAAATAGCAAGAGAAGTGCTATTGCATACAGTGCTCCTTACCTACAAGAGAGCTGCAAGGAGGTAGGATAGGAATTTTCTTTCTAACACAAAGAACTGTACAAAAATGATTCATCCATGAAGCTTACAATTGGGCTTACACTTTCTGGAAATGCCCTTACACACCTAATTATTATTGTGTGCTGCGCCTGCCTGTGTGAGGAGAGAATGAGGGCTGGGAAGAGAAAAGTAGCAACCATTCTGCTTGTAGATAACAATCTTAAAGGTCAGGCAGGCTATCAAAAGTTCAGCAACAGATTCCCTGGGACAAAAGGGATGAGTAATGCAATGTAATGTTTCAGCTCGTCAAGGCTTCTTGTGGGACTGCCTCACCAGTAATGACTGGGGACATTGCTGCTCCTGTAGGCCGGGTTTCCTCAGAACAGGGCATGCTTCTGTGACTGAGGGGTGTTTATCCTAGCTCACCTTTCTGTCCATCCTGCTATTAACTTTTGATGTCAGTTTCTGTCAAGTTCAACACAAGCCTGCAAAGTAGTGGGGCTACCAGGAACTCCTGAGAACTGTTTGCTGGGGAAGGACTGTTCAGGGGGGTTCGTGCCCAGCTGGGGGGAAGGCAGCCGTGACATGTTCTGCAACCAGCTGAGCAGTCAGCACGGGTAAACTAGCCAGCTAATCAGCATTCATACAGCTCCAAAGTAGCCACAGCATGCGTGGCTGGTCAGGAGGGTTTGTGAGGGAATTTCATAGGAGGCCTGTCTGAATTACAGGTTGCATTAGGAAGTTAAGCAGTCTTGGGAAACAAGTCCTTTTGAAACCACGCATTGGTAGGTCCACTAAACACAGAGAATCCAATTTTTAGTGAAGGACAGAGGTCCTCATTCAGTCACATTTCTGGAGTCTGCTTCTAGCGTAAGACATCTGCTACGGCAAGACGTGCCACTGTGATGTTTATTTGGACTGGGAAATGGAGCTGTCGATCAAGGGAAGATAAGAGAGTACTCCCTGGCAAGTAATGAGGAAGGTGATCAGGATCTGTGGGTGTGAGGGTGAGGTACCCAAGCACTCTCTGAATCTCCATATAGGAGAAGGAATTTTGTCTTTTTTTCTAATCTTCAGTTTAACCTTTAAATTTCAGTGAACAAATTGAAAGAAGCCAAACCTCCTGAGTCATCAAACAACTGGAATGAAGCAGAGTTTGGAAACACCCAAAGCTTTAAACTTCACATCAAAACAAACACCATTCAATTCTCTTTATATGTGAAATACTTCTTAATTTTTGTTGTCCAAACAGGAAGCCTCCCAGCTACACACTGAGTCAGCACAACACTCTTTTCTGTTTTTTGCCATTTTGCTCTGTTCTAATGGGAATAAAATGTCTCCCTCTCTGTGCAAGAGGGAATAAAGCATTTTGCTAATGTCTCAGCTTGCTTTCAAATCACTAGCAAGACTAGCTGAGGCAATGTAGAGGCTAAATTACTTTGGGTTTGTTAGGGCAAACTTTTCTCAGTGCACTCTATTATCACCTAGCTTAGCTGGCATAACTCACAGACTTCCAGGTATTCACCTTTTAAATCAGATACAGCAGGCTAAGTAACATCAATCTTGGCAGGCCAGTGCTCCCTTAAGCTTCAGGAGCAAAGACTTATAGTTAGGAGCTTTCAACAGCCATTTTTATTGAGAGAAATGAAGTCATAAGGAAATATTGGACTTGGTAAACTCATAAAAAACATACATAGAAGGAAAAAGGGTCAGAGAGAGAAATGCCCTTGAAAGTTCTTTAGGGACTTTTAAGATTTGCTGAAACTAAGTTATAAAACTTCAGAAACTTAACCATCTAGCTTTGTGCTTTAAGCAGTATAAAACTTACTTCATATTGGCTGTGAGGCATACACACACCAACCACAGCAGCAACTATGACTGAATGCATATGAGAGTCTGCTGGCTTACTAATAAAACATACGTGTGCATGGGACTGCAAGAACAGAACATCCAATTTACACACACAGCTGCAGACCTTCATTCCCTTGCTCTCAGACTGAATAAAACAAGTAGAGAAAAATGAAATATTTGCACTTTTTCTTCTTTTTGTGCAGGTTGAATTTCTTTGTCTTCTAACTTGAGCAGACATGCACTTCTATGCGTGGCAATAGGCTAACAGATCAGAGAGGAAATAAGCTGTCTATTCTTACAAGCAACAACACAAAACCAAGACTGCAAAACTTTACGGAGACAGGCAGCAGAGAAAGAGACCATGATCATACATGTACAAGCAACTTACCTCTGCTTTGACTGCTTTACTCGTGTCCTCTGCTGCAGTTCCTTGTCTGTCTCCACCAGCAGACTGATTCACTGGCAGAAACCTATGCCAATAAAAGGAAGTCAAAACACAATGAGCACTTCAGGGTAGCAGCAATGAGTGTCATGAGTTGGCAGCATGTATTGAAGAGCATGTTTAAGTGCTGATTTGGCAGTGCTTCAGAAGTGAGGAAATCTTTGTGATGAAAAAGATCATCCAGTTAAATTCACAAAACCATGGAGCAGGAGAGGTTAAGAATTGCTTACATACCAGTGGTTACGATATTTAACACAGACCTGGGCGTCCTAGTTCCCCGAGGCTGTGGCAGACCTCGACCTGTACTGTCGCCCGTCTCAGGGGCTGCTCTGAATGTAATATTTTAGGATGAAGAGGAAGCAATGTCCAGCTTCCCTCGACATACTCTCTCAAGAACACTCTTTCTGCTGCTGCTTTGCATTTATTTATGTTAATTTTAAATTTAGCACTGTGCACACATTCCCAAATCTGTTTTTCAGTGAGCACCACTGCTCCTGATACCCATCTTATTCTAGATTAGTCTCTCAGAGTTGACATGGCTCCTGCAGGGATCCTCTGGTGCCAAAGAAGGCTTGAACACTTCATATAACCTTTCTCACAGGGAGGAAGGGGGGGGGGGGGCAACAAATAAGGGTTCTAGTTTCTCTTAAGCCATTTTCATGAACTCTGAAAACATAGTGTCCTTAGAGACCTCTGCCTAACCGCTGAGTTAATTGCAGACAGCCCAGGGGCTCAGTGCTCACTGAAATTGGCCTGGTGGCCGTGGCCAGAAGGACACGTTCCGTGTCCCCAGGCAGCTAGGCTGCAAAGTAGATTTCTCCTACCTGAACACCAGTCCCTTCAGCTAATTAAGTCGTAAATGTCTTTGGGAGAACTTGTATTTTGTCATGGACTGATGAGCATTTAGAAGAAGACCAGGTGAAAGGTATGTGTTCTCGGGAACATGGCTGCAAATAACACGGTGCCGCTGGGTGGTGGAGAAAGGAGAGGAGTGATGTAAGAACGGGGTGTCAGAGTAGCCACAGTAATGGTTCTGCTCTACACGCAAAGCACAGAACTGTCACACTTTGGGCTGTGATAAGGTTAGTTTTCTTCATAGAGGCTTGTATGATGCTGCGTCTTGGATTTTTAATGAAAATAGTGGCGACAGCACACCAGTGTTTTAATTGTAGCAGAGCAGTGCTCACACTAAGACAAGGACTTTTCAGCCCCTGGTGCTGCCCTGCTGGAGAGGAGGCTGGGGGTGCACCCAGTTGGGAGGGGACAGAACCAGGACAGCAGGCCCAGACTGCCCAGAGGGATGTCCCATGCCATAGGACACCATGATCAGCAACAAAATTGTGGATGAAGAAGGAGTAAGGGGGGCATGTTTGGAACGATGGTGTTTGTCTCCCCAATAACCCGTTAGGCCTCAGGAGCCCTGCTCTCCTGGAAGGGGATGAACACTGGTAGGAAGTAGCGAATGGATGCCTGGTTTTGCTTTGCTTGTGTGTGCAGCTTTTGCTTTACCTAGGAACTGTCCTTATCTCAACCCAGGAATTCTCTCTCGCACTTTTACCTCTCTGATTCCCTCCCCCATCCCACCTGGGGCAAGCGAGCGAGCGGCTGGGTGGTGCTGAGCCGCCTGCCGGCGCTAAACCACAACAAGAGCATTCTGTGGGATGATGGAAAAAGTGATTTCTCAGTGAAAAACACTGTAACTCAGCAGCTTTGATGTCTCTGCATGACAAAAACTTTCAGCAGAGCATAAATTCATCACTCAGAAGGGCTCTGAGACATGATGAAACATGTCTCTCCTCATGTCCCAAGCTGGGATCCACAGTCCCCACGATGTTTCCAATGCTCCTTGTCCAGCCTGATTTTATTGGTTTTCCACGCCAGAAAATTCAACACCCTGACTCTTATGTGTTGTCCCAAGTAGCAAAATAGGTGCACAGCTGTGATCTCTTTCCCAGGTGAATTTGAAGGATGCTCTGGCTGCTTTCAAACATACTGCTATTGCACTTCCAATCCTAAGTACTAGAAACTCATAAAATAGGCCTCAAGTCCTCATGCATTTCCCTCACAAGCAGTAAGCCAGTTGATGGGCTTACTCTCTGGAATGCTTTGTCCCCAGGAAATTATATTGGGTGGAAAGGATGTCCCTTCCTGGAGGGAAGCTGTTTTCTTTGGGTCAAGCTTTATTTACATTTGTGGAGCCCTTGACCCCAAGGAAATGGGATGGGCTTCAGTAGTGGGCTCAGAAGATGAAACAGGCCTGTTGGTTGTGTTGGAAGGGAAAGGGATAGAAGTGGAATTGGCCGTGGTTAATTTGTTTGGCTAATGAACCATTTCACAGAGTAATATTGTGTGAGCTGTGAACTGTCTTAGTGTGACAACTGTACCTGCACTGTTTAGCATCCCAGGCTTCACCCACATTGACACTTGATTCAAGTGGAGAATGAGGGTCTCACTCTGAAAAAAGGCCCCCTAAAATGCACTGTGTTTCTTTTCGTGGTGAAGCTAATGGCATTTCCTCGTGGAGGCACGGTGAGCCACAATGCTGTAACCTAATAGCCATGGAGGCTACCCTTCAGGTGAGTGCCTCTGTGCAATAACTATGTCACTGCAACGAGGTTTGTAGAGGCAGGTTTTCCCCAGGAAATGGAATAGGATGACATTTCTTCAGCACTGTTTTAAAGCAGTCCTTTCTTCTAATGGGCAAAGTGATCTAAATACCCATGGGCTGAAGATAACATTTTTTTCTAGAGATGTTTGGGTGCCCTTTGTTTGAGTGTTTACTCCCCAAAGAGGCTTCTCAGAGCTGTGATAAAGGTTCAAGCAGCTCAACCCTGTAGTAGTTAGCAGCTTCCATGCAAATTAGCAAGAGATGTGAAGTTCCTGCTGGGTTCAAAGTGGAACTGGAGTGCTGTTGTTGCCAAGATGAAGTGAATTCCTGCCTCCCACCCTGGAGAGTTCAGGTACACAGATCCTGAAAGTGTTGTCAGTAGAGATCAAGTCTGACAAGAATTCTTTGTCTCGGGGGCTACCTTGAACACAAGTTTCCTACCTTATAGGTGCATTCTTGAACCATGAGACTGGCTTTCTGCTTTCTGACAGATAACTGCTGTTTTCTGCTGTCTTCCCTCCTTGTGTGCCTTGTTCTTCCTTTTAAAAAAAGTGTGCAGCTCTTTCAAATGAAGACATACCAACTTTTGTTTTCAGGAGTGAGTATTCTGTTTGAACTCAGTTTTTATTTTCTGGTGATCATCTTATCAAATAATAAAATATAAATGCCATGGCTGCTAGAGTTAGTCTCAGTTTACACTAGCTTTTCAGGAACTTCCAGTCCAATAAACTGAGAAATTATGTGATCAATGGAAAACTTTTTGACATCATTAACCACATCCAGAGAAACTCAGTGCTTTCATTACTGTTAGAGTCTAAAGAAGACATCAGGCTGCAAGAAAGCCCTGGTTCCTGTTAGGAAAGTACAATGTCTTGCAGAATCTAGGCTTTATCAACTAAAAAGTGATTACTGATCACAAGGTTGCCACAAAGTATGAAGTGCAGCATCAAGATCCAAAAGGCACTGTAGTGACACAGTGTGTGAAAATAGCATTAGCCAGGAGAAACCCTCTCTCTGACTCCAGCAGAAGCTATATGATGCAAAAGAATGCTTTCTCTGTACCCAGCAAAGGCACTGGAGAATGAGCCAGGTATGGCTACTGCTTGTGGGTTAAGGATATTTCTGCATCAGATCAATAATTTCATTGTACATACACAAAGGTGCATCCAATCCCCAGATGAAATCCAGATGTGCCCATTCAGGAATCTTCTTGTGATAGATAAGCCTCTTAATATGAGACAGTAAAATGGCAGCATCCTTGGGATCTGCAAGCAAGTCTCGACCCCCAGTCCATACTGCAGTGGGTACAGTCATTTCTTCTACATTGTAGAGAGGAGGAGTAGCCTGGAAAACATGAAGCAGGGCTGGAATGAATATCCAGTAAAGCACAGCAAACTTTAAACATGTATCTGGCTTTATTTTAGGTCACTGTTCAAAGCAGAGGTGCCTAAAACAAACTGGAGGAAAATGCCCTCGCTTGCCTTTTCTGTCTGTGTTCACAGGGGTGATGCAGCTGAGAGTACGGCCAAAGGAAACGCACCTCCTGAACTGACAAAGAGTTACTGTTGGATCATTGCTCTCTCAGCTAGGAATTCATAGGGCAGAAGCCAAGAACAAAGACAGAGGATGTCAGGATGCCTCTGGATAAACCTCTGTCTTGGTCCTCATCTTGCATACTTGTTTTGGAGTACCAGTCAGCTCCAGAAGACATACGTGGTCTAGTTAGAAAAGACAACGTGTGACAAGTATGAAAAGGAGCATGAAGTGATTTCTGTAGGAGGAGAGAGGAAGTAGCTGAGGATTCCTCAGTCTGGAAAACAGAGGCCAGCACAGGGACAAGAGGCAGGCTTATACAATCATGAACAGTATGAAGAAAGAGCACAGGAAGTATTTACCCCATTATTTCTCATAACACAAAACCTAGAAGGCATCCAGTGACTTTCCAGGGGTAAGCAAATTCAAGACAAACCAAAGGAAGTTGCCTTTCATGTAAGCCGTCATTAGAACATGTAACTGCTAATGATAGGCTGTTGTGGAGACCTAAAAGGGCAGGAGAGTCAAGGATAGGATTAGAGTCTTGGATGGAGGAGAGGATCCTCAGGGCCTGCTTAAGGTCAAAGTCCTTTTGTCTCTGGCTGCCAGAATCTAGGAGTAGCTATTAGACATGTTAGTGCTCTCCAGTTCCACTTTTCATAGTATTGTTTCCCTGAGTATTTATATATTGGCAACTGCGTCAGTCACTCTAGCAGGCAAGATTCCTCTTTGGCCTGATCCACTAGATATACTCTTTTTCAAAATTAATTTTACATATTTCCTGCCCTTCTTTCCTGTTATTACTATTGACCATTTCATTGACAAGTCTTGGTCTTCCTTCCTCTCTCTCTCTCTCTCTCTCTCTCTTTTTTTTTAATATTATTACCCTTAGAGCTTGCATTTTTTCTCTGTTAACTTCCAAACTGGAAAGTCATAATACAGATGGTGGTGGCTAAATCCATCTAAATGTATTTAGAAAACGTGTCTCCTACTACATCATTGTTCTCTTCCTCTGTGCTTTTGCGTTGTTCAAGGGTGACAATATTGTTTCACCAAAAGGTACCTGCTGGTATTTCTCGATGTTCTTCTTTGAACTGCCCCAGTCATAAGCTTGGAACTTCCCCGAATGGGCTTCCTAATGGGATGAACCAGAGAAGGGTAATTACAAATCCATCATTCAGGAAGGTGATGGGATCTTTCCCTGCTAAGTGTCTGACTCCAACCCAAAACCTCAGCTGAAGCTTTTCTCTTTTAAGAGGTTAGAAAGAGCCAGTGGTAAGTTAGTTAAAAGTCTCAAGCAGTGAAAGGGAGTCAAATGTTTTTGTCAGCATCAAAAGACTCACTGCTCCTGTAGAAAGATCTAGGGTTGCTTTCACGGACGATTTGTTCTAGTTTGTAAGCCTTCAAGTAGCAATTGCCTCCAGCTATTTTCCCTCCATGCTGCTGCTGTGTTCCCTTCTGACAGTCATGTTGCCATCACTCAGCTCTGTGAGTGGCTCCTTCGTATGTTTTCTTTTGCTTCTCTTGTCTAAACACAGAAGTCACCATTTCTAGATCTTCCTTCCTGCTCCTTGGCTTTGCCTACAGCATGTGTTGTGAGAGACCCCATCAATGGGATCTTAATACTGAGGGCAAGGTGTCTGTTAACTCATGTAACAGTAATAACAGCAATTACAGAAAAAGCTTAGGAGCATTTCTCCTGCATGTCTGTGCCTGCCAGCCTGTGGCTAGATGCTGAATTAAACCCGAGTCAATTTGCGGACCTCCCCCACTGTGCCTTTGTAACCCTTTTTCTTTACAGGTTAGGCCGTGGTTATGAAAGCAACTTAATCAAATCTAATATCTCATGTAAATTCACAGGCAAAGCATTGTTTGATTTTGAGTAAATGCCTGTGCAGCTGTAACTCAAACATGTCCACATGTTTGCTGTGTTGAAAAGTGCACGAGCCCTCCTGCAAGCTCACCCTGCTTGCAAATGCTTCCAGCTGTGCTGCCGAGCCTGCAGTGCTGCCAGGAAACCTGTCTTGCCTACAGCAGCTTGTGTGACAAGCCCAAAGAGAGAAAGGCAGCTTACAGCAGCAGTGCTGCTGAGGAAGTCCTGTGACAGAGCACAGTGTTTTGTAAGTAAGTGTTACAGCAAGTCTACTGAATGAAGGATTTATTATTTATAGTTCTATTGTTGCCCACAAACTGAGCACTTTGCTTTTGCAAGAGATGAAAATACAAGGGCCTTATTAGTCAAATTTTATATTCTACAAAGTGCCATACATCTTTGCTCATTTCTTGACCCCCCATTGGAAAAGTAATGGTCATTTCTTAAGGCAAGTTCTGCACCGGAGTGTAGACATTTATATCGGGCTCTGGATACACAATAAAAAGAACGCTATATTTATCTGCATGCACAACATCCAGCATACATGTATTTAAACAAATGCAGTGTCTCATTGTTGGCTTCAGGTGTACCTGTATCACACAGGCTATTTCTATCCTGCTGGCAAAAGAAAGGTAGATCAATGGGGAACAGTGTACTGAAACGAAATTTCGATTGTAAAGCACAGGTTGCTCTATATCCAAGCAATCTGCACTGGCTTCACAGCAACATTATCAGCTACCCCCACTCCCTATGGTACAGCCAGAGGTGAGTACCTATTTTGTGTTCCAGAAGCTCACTAGTACCTGGCTCCAGTGGACTATATTTTGCACAGATGTTCCAGCAGGGGTTTGTGCGATATACACATTGATCCGGTTCTGAAAGAAAATAAACAGTGAGTGTTCTCTTCCTCCCTTTTACCTGTCTGTGCATCAAAAGAAGCCACAGCAGTGTCATGTATCCATAAAACCAAGAGAAATCAAAGTGGCATGATCGGAGACTCCCCTGAGAGCTCATCCAGGTGTATCAGGTTTGGAGCAACAGTAAAAGAACAGCCCCCAGCCAGATCATTTTCCAGGAAAAGTGAGTATCTGAATGAATCTAACAGACAGAGAGGGTAGAATGGAAATTCAGCAGCCTAGATCCCAAGCCTGTGATTTATTCGGGAGTCTGCAGCAGGTCCTACATGAAGCAGCACCGCTGTCAGACGGAAGAGCAAAAGGAACTATAACTGTCTGAGGAATGTGTGTGTATTTGAAACAAACACACCCTTGTCCTGCAGGGGTTTCTTAACAAGTTGCTGTGTGGTCCTTCCTCAGAGAACACTCTAAGGCATATTTTTGAAAACACTGGAGAAAAACTTTGAAGCTCAGGTGGCCTGGCCTGCAGCTGGACATAGCATGGAGTGACAGCATGCTGAGGACCTCTGATGAGACCAGCAGTCACAATATGAACCAGGAGACAGGGCCCTAGTTGAGGTCTGGCAGAGGGCAGACTGCAGGGTTGCGGTGGAGCAGCTCCGCATTGAAGGGATGCTGCCAAGAGCTCTTCTGAGGAGCAAGGCAGTGATGCCCTGCCAGTGATGGGGCAACCAGCAGATATTGCTGGCTGGTACCGGGGGCTGTTCCCTGCAGTGTGATGTGGACTAACAGAACCTGAGGATTCATACTATAGGATTGAAGGTAGGTTTTGGGAGCAGCAGCTTAAATTCTTGACAGAGCTGGTAAGAGCGGTACATACCATGTCGATGTTCTTCATGTTATAGCCACCAAGGCTGAAGAAGATATTTCTACAAAGCCTAGCAAAAGGACGGTGGCTGCAGATAGGGACTATCAGCCTTCTTAGACATTCAGCCTGGGGAAGGAATTCTCTTTTGCCAAGCAAACCCTGTGGAAGACAAAAGTAGAATTCATTTAAGAATGTACATTGTACAACATTGCTTTTAAAATGTGTTTTTGCCCTGTTCCTCTTCCCCAGCACACGCTGTTGTTCTCACTTACCTTTTCTTCATTTGTCAGGTGACGTTCCCACAAATGAGAAACAACCTAGGTGTTTTCTATTGCATCAGCTTGCTCAGGCATTGCCCAATTTGTGTTACATCATTTTAATGAGTGTATATGTTAAATGTTAACTCCAATTCGTATTTTAGCTCTAAGCTTGCAGATACATACACGTATAAGTAACTTTGCATGTATGATCAACCACATTGATTTAACACTGTTTTTCCTAGCACTGTGATCAAGTGAGTACATTCATTTCTGATTTTAGCGTTTGCTGGACTGGAGACCAGGAAAAATTTTTTTATTGCTGTAATTAACGGCAACTGATGGGATGAGTAAATGTATATTTTCAGGGCAGGTCCAACGTTGTTCTGGGACCCAGCTTTGTGTCCCTTCCAGAAAAAGGACAGATACTGTCTGTGCACGTTGCACTCACTCTCATACCTTTAAGAAGCTATAGTTTAGAGGAAATTCAAATCTGGCTTATGAGCCATCAAAAAAAACATTTGGAAGGAACTTTTGGGAGTCTCATCCAACCACCTCCTACCAGCAGAACTAGACCAAACTGGCTGTGGCTTTGTCTAGAAGAATTCTGGAAACCTCAAAAATCTGCATCTTTGTGCCTCTCTGGGTGACCTGCCCCTGTGTTGCACTACTTCTATGGTTGCTATATGCCATATCAATTGTGTTACAGTAAGAATCACCCAGATTAATGATGAATGAGTTTTGATGGAACTGAGCAAATGCAGGGTGGTGGAACCAGAACTGGTTTCAGCATGCAACAATCCAACACCACACACCATCTCCCCTGCCCTGCAGGACAGTTACAGCCGATGTAACACAGAGGCTTGTATGATGCTGTGTTTTGCATTTTTAATTAACAGTGGTGATAGCACACCAATGTCTTAGCTGTAGCAGAGCAGCGTTCACACAGAGCCAAGGATTTTCAGCTTCTGGTGCTGCCCTGCCAGAGAGGAGGCTGGGGGTGCACCATGAGCTGGGAGGGGACAGAACCAGGACAGCCGGGCCAGACTACCCAGAGGGATCTCCCTTATCACATGGTGTCCTGCTAAACCAGGAAACTGGGGAGGTTGCCTGGAGGAGCTGCTGCTTGGGGTCTGGCTGGGCGTTGATCAGCAGGTGGAGAGCAATACATTGTGCATCGCTTGCTTTGTATATTCCTTTATCATCATCATAATTATTATTTTCCCTTCCTTTTATGTCCTATTAAATCATTGTTATCTTGACCTGTGAGTTTTACTTTTTTTTTTTTTTCCCTGATTCTTTCCCCCATCCCACTGTGTGGGGGGAGTGAGCAAAGGTCTATGTGGTGCTTAGCTGCCAGATGGGATAAATCACACCTATAGAAAAGGTTTACCCGTTGTCCCACAGGAACTACAGTCAGAAGTTAAACCTACCTACCTGCAAATGAATACGCTTCATAAAGCCCTATACTTTCTGTATATACACCTTAAGAGCTGACTGAACAATTGCATGGTTCAGCACTTGAAGCCACGATAATACATACCCTGAGCATTTTTTCAGGAAGGTAGAGGAGCTTTACTGCTGCGCTTCTGGCATACTTAATAGTAGTGACAGGTGCCAATGCAAAATAGAGTTTGATTTTCTGAGCCAGTTCTGGCATTGTTGAAAAAGCAATGAAAGCTGAGAAAATAAAAATAAAGTGATAAGAAAATCACTTTGTACATTAGACTGTTTTCAGTATTTACGTAAGCTGATCTGCAATTTCATACCAACAAAGAAACATTGTTAGTTGCTCAGAGACTGGTTCAGCCTAGCTTGGTGCAAAATCCCTCTTCTTCTTGTGTTATCAGCTTGTAGTCTTATTTCTCACTTCAGAGATACTAATTTCTATGTTTTGCCTTCCCAGCTCTCTTCTAAACCCATTTAAATGCACACTTCGATGTACATACATGCATTTCA
The DNA here is from genome assembly GCF_964034855.1 of Anser brachyrhynchus. NCBI lineage: Eukaryota > Metazoa > Chordata > Aves > Anseriformes > Anatidae > Anser > Anser brachyrhynchus. The sequence continues at coordinate 27,001,067 of NC_137700.1, read as the reverse complement.
TATACTACTGGGGAGTTGCAGATGTTTTTCTTCATATAAATCCTTTTTTTTTTTTTCCTTTTGTGCCACAAACTGCCCAACTTCTCTTTCTGTGCTGTCATCTTCCTATTTTGTATATTTTTGTTAGCTGACCAGCTGCTGTTGGGCACACCCTTGCATCTTGAAAAAAAAAACAAACAAAACAATTCGCAGGGCCCAGAATAATTTCTGGTATAACTGTAAGTGGACGGAAGTGGACGGACTTAACAGCTGCAGTGCATTTGGCACCTCAGGTTTAATCATCTTTATAATAAATTAAGCCTACCTACATGCTGAAAAGAGCTTATCATGTGTGGTTTGTTTTTGTTTGTTTGTTTGTTTTTTCATACCAGCAAGGTATGAGCTGTTGGTACATTCAGTATCTCAGTGTCTCAAATCAGGTTTTATTCATGTGTTTTCCTGAAGCATCAGTCCATTCTGTGTAACTTACCGATGGTGGTGCCTTGTGAATAGCCAATATAGTACAACTTTTCCTGTCCAGTTTTCTTCACAATAAAATTTATCACTGCTGGAAGATCAAACTTTGCCATCTCATCAAAACTACAGGCAGGAGTTTAAAAGAGAGGTGTGCATAAATCAAAATCCCATTTAGATTTACATTTTTATTACAGACTTGTTAGCAAACGAACAGCATGAACTGTTGTGTGAATCATTCAGCTGTTTTAGAATCTGTGCCTTTTGGGCACTGGATATAGGAGATGCTATTCAAGCTTTTCTGGGCTATTTTCTCCCTTGACATCAGTAGGAGGACTCTGACTACAAGAAGCATCAGATTGAGCTGTAAAGGTCTACACACAAGGAACAGGTGCTGATATATTAGCAGAGATCTTTCCATAGAATCACACATTTTACACCATTTGCCATTAAAAGGTATTTTAAAATGTTCATTCAAATAAAAGCATGAAAATAATTCTTCAATCTCAATCATTTGATCTACCTGAAAGCCCAGAACTCATCTTGATCAGTGGAGTAATTTTGATGTTCTCTGGACCAGCGATTCCCTCTGCTATTTCCCATCCAAACATCAAAGCCAGCATCAGCTAGCATGAAGGCCAAGCTGTTGTTGGGCAGGTTTGAGATCCAGTTACTGGCATCTCCCAATAGCCCGTGTTGGAGAAATACAGCAGGTTTCATAACTGAAAACAAAATCGGAAACAAAACAACCTTTATAAAATTTCTTGATTTTCTGGTAGTTCAGGGACATTACAATCCCATATTCAGTACTGGGATTTGGGCCTGCACTGACTTAAAGGGAGACATCTGATCATAGGGACAAAGCATGCATTTCTGTAAAGAGAGAACTTGTAAAGTTTTGTAAAGATCTGTAGGAAGATAAGCCCGGTATCAGCGAACCCTGGCTTGGCAGCCTCTGGTCATTGTTTGTATAGCTCAGCCTCATTAACTTAAGATTCTCGACAGTGATATAAGAATGGAAGGTGTGGGATCCTTTCCAGCGGTTTCCTGTATCCAAAATATGAATCAGACTGAAATTAAACAGGTGTAAGCAAAAGTAAAGTCAGAGGCTGGAACTGCTCTTGCAGAACAGCCTGATTGGGAGGTTGAAGCCTTTACACTATTTTAATTTCTGTTCTTTTTCTTTCTTTCTTTGCGTTCTTTTTTTTTTTTTTTTAAACTTTTGCTCATCAACTCATATTATGAAGATACTATTATACTTAATTCATACTGTAGCAGTGTTTTATTGTAAACAAGGGTACTTGACATAAATCCTGTTTATATCCTGTTTATCTTGCAAGCTGTTCAGGGCAGCCAGAATTCTCTACTTAAATTTCACTTGTGTATACAAGCTCTGGTGAACATTTTACAACTGGAAGCTACCCCTTTTCAGAACGTACCCTATCTAGGCTGTTTTTGTCTCATATGAAAGAACTGTACCTGGATTTCTCTGATTCTGTATACCATACGGGATTCTGTTAATGGTAATGATATAGCCATCTTCAGTCATCACTTTGTACTCCTCACTGGGGTACCCTTTGTATGTAATGATCTCATTCTACAAAAGAAAGAACAAATGCATTTGATTGCAGAAGTCCATATCATACATTACCTGCATAAGGTATTCGTAAGGAAGAAATATTAGAGAGCAGCTACATCTGGGGATTTAGTCTATGTTTTTAAGCATCTGAATAAAGCAATATCAGATTGGAATATAACCCAGAAACTACCACAAATTTCCTTCGTTCTTTGTCTGATCTCCAGGATCTATTAACTAACTATTCAGTTGAAATCTTTTTCTAAAAACTGTGTTAAACATGTGCCATACAATCACAACCTCTTGCATTACAGTGATGTGAGAACTACTTTAATCTGACAGCAGGAGCTTACACTTCCCACAGCTGAGATGAGGAGCTGCCTGAGTGCAAGCTCCTGATCTGCTGCAATACGAAGTGAAACCAGTTCACCTAAATGACCCTCAGAGAAATCCTGTGAGCTTCACAACTGCCCTTTCATGGATGGCACATGTGCAATGAGTACCATTGTAAAAAATGACTACATTACAGAAAAGACAGGGTCAGCCCCTTGCATAGTCACACTGGATATCACTAGCACAGCTGATTGTCAGCTCTGAAATAATCATTGTTTATTTATTATTCTATTTATTTATTTATTTTACAAAAAAGGATTGTTTTTTGTAACTTTATTCAGAGAATATTTCAATGTAATTTTTCCGCATGGGACAGAAAAAAAAAAAAAGATTTTAGCAAGTGACTAAAGATCCAAACAAGCTTGCTTCATGAGAGATGTTCTTCTGGAAAGCTGGCCATTTCCAATCTATTCTGGTAGTTCAAAGGAGGAAACATAAGTCACTGTTATTTGGAGCTGATGAAAAGGTGGCATTCCAGATACTCATTCTTCCAGATACAGGGATAGTGCCAAACTAGTAAGTGACACTAAAAAGAAAATTAACTCTGCAGATGTACTAAGGAAAGGGGTTCGTCTTGATTTCTGTCAAATATAAGAACTGCTGTTACACGTACAGACAGAAGGGAATAGAAAACAGTAGTCTGAGAATGGGTTAAATGAAGGCAGCTTATCTACCTTGTTATTTCTAATACCTAGAAATCCCTCTGCTATGAGTCATGCATTCCTTCCGTCCCCAGGTAAATCCACTGAGAAACTTACAATATTCATCAGTGCTTCCGGATCCACAGCTCTCCTCATTCTTTTGAATTCTTCTGAGCAAGTAATTCCTTGAAACAAATACATCATAGCAAAAACCAGCCATATCTTCTCTCTGGATAAAACAGCATATTAATCTGTCAGGATTCATGATCTGCACTTGACATCTAGGCAGGTTCTCTGCTTTTCTGGTGAGACCAGTGCTGCCTAAAGCTGAATGGAGCTGGTGCTCTCTACTTGTTAATTAAACTGAACAAAACTGACTTTAAACATGTCTGAGGGAATTTGGCAGCAGTCTGGTTTCTCTGCTAAGGACTGAACTAAGACATTGCTCTCCATCAGGGTGAAAAGCATCAGTGAATCCAAGGAAAAGAGCAAAGCTTTTGGAGAAATGGACTTCACTCGTTCTTATGAGAAGCAAATCACTTGCATTACAATGCCACATATTTGTTATGTTAATTAGAAAAATTCTGGCTAACTCTGGGGAATGCTAAAGTTATCTGCAACTCATAACTAAATCATTGTTAAAGGGAAGTTTTCAAAGTGGAAGAAACCAAGTTGTTGGATAGTTAACTGAAAAAGAAAACCAACAAAGACAATTGAAAGTTAAACTATTTAACATTTAATTAAGGATTTAGGAGTCTGAATAAAGTACTTATTTTAGTTGCCTAGTATAATTTATACAAAACTCCTCAATGTCAAAATGTGTGCACTCTGTGGGATGAGGATGGAGAAAGGAAAAGAAAGCTTTGCTGAATGCAGTGATACATAAAGACTATGTGTAATGACATCCAGCTTTGTTCAGGAAATGACAAATAAAAAAACCTGAGAGTAAACTAGACTGCTCGGATCCATGCCTAGCAGCTCCACAATCTATGGATGCCTACATACTCTCAGTTTAAAGATGCAGGGTGTTTGAATGAGCATTCTCTGTACCATGCAAACCAACACCTAGAGCCCGCGTCTAAACCTCTGTGGTCCCAGTGACACATTCATGAGGTAGACTGAGTTCACCAATAAATCTGCTGCATTTATTGCTTTCCCAGTCAACAAGACTGTGTGATTTTTTCCCCCATGAGTAGGAGTGTTTTTATTTATTTATTTATTTGTCACAGAACAAACGTACAATTTATATTCGAACTTCCTAACAGTACATTCTGATATAATCTATATTTTTAAAATATTTGTCTCCTTTGTAGTAAAATTAAGAGATATTGTAAAAACTTCCTTTTACCTAGCTGCTGTTAGGTAAGTTAAAGTATTACTGACCTTGTGCCAGAAAGCATGTGTTCTGCCAAGCGACTGAGATGGCAGAGGAATGGAAACTCAATTTGCAGATGATTGAAAGCAGTGCTGGGTAAAGAAGGCAGCAAAATGGTGGTCACGCAGTGTTTTCCCCACAATCATGCAGAAACTTGCCAATAAACATTGATTTCATTCCCACTCCTCATTCCTTCTGCTAGAGCTTGAGCTTTTCCCTATAGCAACAGCAGAGAGGTGACTGCTTTTATTCTCAGACCTCGTGCTTTTCATCTCCTCAGCCACAAAGGCTCTAACAATGCTCTCTTTACTATAACAGATTGCTGGATTTTTAAGGAGAATACCAACCTCTGTGGAGTGGCAGAGCAGGATCAGGAATTTTGAGAACAAATATCTGCATAGGAATCCCTTATCATACCTAATGAAATTGTCAATAAACCTGGAACAACATCCTTGTTTACTTACAGCCTGCCAATTCCAGCTTTTCATGTTATGTAGAAAGGACTGGATAAACTCTGACTCCTTGATGCTTCTGTAGATGTTATTGCACAGGTTTTTCTTTCATTCTGTTAATGCTAATGTTGCTATTCAGGAGTTTAATACTGTTGCAAGAGCAGTTTCAGGATATTTTCCTTTATTCATGATGTTTCACCACCAAAGTGTCGATAAAACAAAGTGGATATTCCCTAAGTCTATAGTTAGGGAGCTAGAATGCTTTTCCGTATCCTTATGGACATAGGAAAGGCCATGTGTCTCAGTGTTGTCAAGCATACCAGGAGTTGGCCAGTACTGCCCAGCCCTAGAAGTTAGGTAGGTTTGAGCAGATTGTTAGGTCTTCAGGATAGGGACCTTTGTGAAGCTCTTCTTTGTGCAGAGCACAGGCATAATGCAGCCAAGTTCCCTAACTGGTGTCCAAGCTACTACTGTAATACACACTTTGCAAGACTACAATTGAAGCTCCCTTCTTTCTTTTCTTTTTTTCTTTTTTCTTTTCTTTTCTTTTCTTTTCTTTTCTTTTCTTTTCTTTTCTTTTCTTTTCTTTTCTTTTCTTTTCTTTTCTTTTCTTTTCTTTTCTTTTCTTTTCTTTTCTTTCCTTTCCTTTCCTTTCCTTTCCTTTCCTTTCCTTTCCTTTCCTTTCCTTTTCCTTTCCTTTCCTTTCCTTTCCTTTCCTTTCCTTTCCTTTCCTTTCCTTTCCTTTCCTTTCCTTTCCTTTCCTTTCCTTTCCTTTCCTTTCCTTTCCTTTCCTTTCCTTTCCTTTCCTTTCCTTTCCTTTCCTTTCCTTTCCTTTCCTTTCCTTTCCTTTCCTTTCCTTTCCTTTCCTTTCCTTTCCTTTCCTTTCCTTCTTTTTTCTTTTCTTTTCTTTTCTTTTCTTTTCTTTTCTTTTCTTTTCTTTTCTTTTCTTTTCTTTTCTTTTCTTTTCTTTTCTTTTCTTTTCTTTTCTTTTCTTTTCTTTTCTTTTCTTTTCTTTTCTTTTCTTTTCTTTTCTTTTCTTTTCTTTTCTTTTCTTTCTTTCTTTTCTTTTCTTTTCTTTTCTTTTCTTTTCTTTTCTTTTCTTTTCTTTTCTTTTCTTTTCTTTTCTTTTCTTTTCTTTCTTTTCTTTTCTTTTCTTTTCTTTTCTTTTCTTTTCTTTTCTTTTCTTTTCTTTTCTTTTCTTTTCTTTTCTTTTCTTTTCTTTTCTTTTCTTTTCTTTTCTTTTCTTTTCTTTTCTTTTCTTTTCTTTTCTTTCTTCTTTTTTCTCTCTTAATCTCTTTCCTGAGAGGACCACCTCCCAAGGTTTTTTTGAGATTTCTATTTATATTATAGTTAGTCTGTATACCTTCTTCTTACATTACTGACTCTGCTTAGGACCAGATTTTATTTATTACAACTTCAGGAAGGATTTTCTCTAATATTTACAAAGCAGGCAGAAGTATGAACGAGAGTCTCATGAGAAGAGCTGTACCTACAAGATTGGCTAGAATGTCTTCAAAGAGAAACATAACAGTCCAAGTTCAGGTTCTGGCAAGGAAGAAGGAGAGGAAATTGTTTTCAGAGATGGTTCAGCATGTGTTTCCAAACATTTTCTGCTTGTGTGTTTGTTGTTGTTATTTTTTTTGAATCATTTGTTTATTTCCTTTTATACACCTTAACATCTTACATCTTCCCTCTAAGAAAACCAGGTTTTCTCCTTTCTGAAGTCCCAGTGTCTGTTGAAGCTCAACATGAATTGCATCAATGAGCTGTTTAAATACAGACCTGCCCTCAGTACCTCATGATGTACTAACTCATTAAGGTGTGGTGTTAACTGGCTCTGAACACAGCCAGCTTCATTCTTTAGCATGAAACAATGCTTTGTTGACCAAAAAAACAAACAACAACAAAACAACTGAAAAGCAACCCAACAAACCAATATTGAGTACAAGTATGGCTAAATAGCATAAATAGCAAAAGAGTGAATATGGTGATCATTGCGGGGTATTGGCAGCCCTTGTTTGAAACAACTGTTTGAACTGGGGAAAGAACATGACCAAAAGTAAGTGTTCAGCTGTTTATTTTATTTTTAAACACTGACAAGCACACTCCATTTTAAGTTGACAAGCTTCAAGAGTAGTTACTCACAGTATAAACATGCATAGGATTCAGTGGAGATGCTTTAAGGTTGAAATATTGCTTCCAGAGGTGTGGCTGCAGCTTCCAAATGTGGGCATGCTCAAATGGGCTTTCAACCAGTCAATTTAGGTGTTCTAATATAAGTAGGTGTCTTTGTATAAATTGTTGGCTGTGTACTCCTTCCTGTGCTCTCTCTGGATAAAAAGAAACACACAGGATATAATCTATAGCATTTTGGTGTTTTCTGCAGATTCATTGCTCTTCCCATCCCCTCTTGCTTCAGGATTAGGCTCTGCCTGGAAGTGACTTGGAAATGGAAGATATTTGCAAGCAGCTGAATATAGCAGTTCTTCGTGGATCAAATATGTCCTTTTGGCTTCTTCACCCAGCTTGTGTATGCAGTTATCAGGAAGGAATATTTGGCTATTCTGAGTGTGCTGAGGAGGGCCTTTATAGCAAGGTATGCTTTACTGAGAAACGGACTTGTTTTTGTGCGAGTTGCCAGCCAGTAGTCTCCAAGGAAACAAACAACAGCAAAAAAAAAAAAAAAAAAAAAAACAGAAGGAAACTCTCTGTGCACCCTTATGGCTTTAAAAATACTTCATGCCATAATGGTGTGAGGAGTTGTTACTCCAGAGTGAGCAAAACACGCTGAAAACTAAGAACAAGGCCTGCTAGTGCATTCTCCCTGCATCCCTGGGGCAATGCCTGGCTTCCAGCAGGGTGGGTGCAAGGCCTGCCCTCAGCCGTTGTGCCCCTCTGCCATTTCCTTAGCCAGAGCAATCTGGGCCAGCAATGGCCCCTGCACTCCAGGCAGTGAAAGGGAGCACTTCATGTGGAGTCCACACACATCGTGCAAAAGCACGATGCGCTGGGGACTGCTGGAGCTGGGTGAGGGATTGTTCTCAGCTCTCTGAGGCCTGCCAAAATATTCCTGGTGCTCACCATCAAGGCAAACAGCATGGGCTTGCCTGGAGGGGTTCCAGCAACCAGGTCTGAGTGACACGGTACTCGGGAGTGATGAGTGAGGTAGCTCTGAATCAGCACTTACACAATTACAAATCTTTCGTGTAACAAAGGTGAAGTTGAAGTGTCAACGGGCAGAGCTCAGGAGAAGCGGGGAGGGCTGCACGCCTGTCTCTTCTACTCACACTGCTGACTCCTCGGCTGGGAATGCCCCAGGAAATGCTGGGGGAAACTCCTGCCCAAGCCTCTTTAGAGCCTCAGTCACCCAGAGAAGGCTGCAACTTGCAGGCAAAAAGCTCAGTGCTGGCCCCTCTCTGTTGATTTATCCAGAGAAAACCCAGCTTCAGAAAACAGAAATAATTTCTGTAGTACTTTTTGGCCAATGCTGAAGTTTATGAAATGTATGCAAAACAGGATTTCTTCATCTCTGAGGGTGGATGGAGACAAAGTCTCTGTTGCAATTCATGAGTTTTGCATAACTGTTCAAATTGTTTTGCCCCAGAATCCACAGGTAATTCTTTTTATCCTTCTGCTTATTTTGTAGTAATATACAGTCATTTCTTCTTACCCCTACATGAATCAATTTCAATTAGAAAAAAAAGGATTTCATACATGTGCATGTGTGTGCAGAAAAGTTCATTATGTATGCATTTTTCTCATACACTTGTTGCTAAATTAAAGCCTCAGGAGTGTGAACTCAAACCCTCTGGCTGAAGAACTAGAGCCAGTACTAGTGCCAAGCTGGTCTGGTGAGTGTGATTGGGGTTGGGTTGGATAATTTCCTCAGTTCAGTTTTGTGTTGGCATCAGCAGGAGCTACCCTGCTAATTTTAAGGATCAGAGGGTCTGTGGACAGTGAGTTTTTCTTTTAGAGGCAAGATTTAAAGTAAGAGGTTTGCTCTGAGACAGAGAGAGGCTGCTGGGGAAGTTAGAGGTGGCATCACAAAACCTCCATCCTCCATTCAGCCTGGCATTTTGGCACACCTGTGACTGGGCTGGACTGAGATGAGTTGGGTGCAGCCTGGAAAGGGCATCAGCATTAATTTTATCTCATTAAACGGTGCATCATAAAAGTAATAAAAAAGAAAATTAAAAAGAAATTACAAAATTAAGATGATTACTTTGCACTTAGTGAATAGAATATTGTTCTGAACTTTTGCAGGGAAAATGGAGCACAAGAGAAGTGTTTTAACCTTATCTGTAGAATGCACTTCAAATAGCAAGGCTGCATACCAGATACGGGCTGTGTTTTCAATACAAGCTTTCCCTTATAAAGATAAAATTTGTCTGCTGAACCCAAAGCAATACTTTTCAAAAACTAATGAAGAACCTCTACATTCTATTTTACTTACATTGGCAATATTTTATTCTCTTGCTATGTAACAAGCTTCTAACATGCAGTGCCACCAGGTAGTTTCACGCTGCCGCACAGAACCAGGACAAATGAAGCTTCTGGACTCAGCTGCTACTTCGCATGATGGTCTCACTGGGCATTCAAAAATTCCACGAAACAAGACAATATTCTTTCATTAACCCAAGTGGTACCAGACAGGGCAAAATTCTTGCCATCACACAGGAAATTCATATCTTTTTTACGGTAAGGAGAGGCACTGGCACAGAGCCCGCTGCGGTGGCACCACGGGGCTGGAGTCAGCACAGGGCTGTCACCCAGCGCTGCTCGCCCAAAGTGCTCTGCACTTGTGGCATGCGAGAGGAGTCTCACCCAGGTCGTCCCAATGTCCTGAGGTAACAGGTGGCCAGGTCTAGAGAGCAGGACACCAAGCTGCTCGCCTCTGTTGTGCCCATCTCACTTCAGCCTCCAGGGTTTTTGTTCCTTTCTCCTTGTCCAACTGGCACCTCCAACTACAAGTACTTTGTGCACAGGCTGTTCCTAGTACTTGTCTGAACAACTGAGTTGTATTTCAGTTCAAGTTGCATTCCTGTTAATCTGAATATTCCAATTGCTGATAGTTAGCTGATAACTAAATGAAAATTATGGCTAAAATCTTTGCTTTCGTGCCCTAAGGGATATCAGATTTGATTCACATGAGCCATAATGACAGAAATGTCATTAATTACAAGGTGTATTGACAAAGACTTAGTAGATGCTGGAGACAAAGAAGTTACTGATGAGTATTTGCTTTTAAAATAAGGAATAATATCTGAAAAAAAAAGATATAAACAGATTTTTAACAGGCAAATAGATTGGAGCTAACAATACTGTCAAAATGTTTGTTTGATCATACCAGAATTCTTCTGTGTTTAAAATATTTTTCCTTTAGCACGAGATACAGCAAACACCAGTTCCTTACCAGTTTGTACCTTACAGCTGGTTTCAGGTTCAACATTTCAACGTCTGGGGTTTCACTCTTGCTCTTCTGCTCCCTCCTCTACTGATGTGTATATTCTGTGGAGTTGGATAAAATGTGATTACACACTGCAATCTTTCCTGATCGGGACACTTTCAGTCTTTCTCTTCTACTTGGTCTTTTTTTTTTTTTTTTTTTTCATGAAACACACGAAGGCTTAATTATTTTGCCCAGGATTATGCTGCAATCAGTGAGAACTGGCTGCAGGAACATGCAGACAGACACACAGAGAGCGTAATACCCTGAGCATTGTTTCCCTAGGAAGACAGCTTAGCCATCCTCCCTTAAACATAAAATCACTGTGTGGTTCTGTACTTTTGCTGGATTGCTACTGGCTTCATGTATTGAAAAGGGACTGTACTATTGTAAAACAAGACAATTTTTTTAGACCAGTATAATTTTCAAATGATAAAGACAAGTACAAATGTTTTGCATAAGTTCCTCTGATGTTACAGACTTGCCCTTGGCCTTATAGGCAATATGCAGTGTAAAACTCATGGCTGGTACATATACTGGCTGCCTGCCTTGTTAATTTCATAAGAAAATGTTTTCTGCAGAAGGCACCACCTTAGGAAGCACCCTAAAGTTAGTGCCATTGCTTTTTGCACTGCTGAACATGGTTGAGATTCGAGGAGGAAGGAACTGAAACAAGACATATTCACAGAAAACCTCATAAGACTTCAAAAAATAGTCATGAGATTCTGGCCTCCAGGTGTTTGGGCAGTTATACAGAAAGACACATTACCATTTTGTGTTGTATGAGGTCTCACCTGACATCTTCATCACCATGGAGGTTGTTACACGTTGTACAGAAATGAGCCACATCATGTCTTGTTCACACCTGATGTCCTAGTGAGGGACAGTGAGGATGGCCACTGGGATGATCTCCGGAAGGAGCCAGGCTTCCCTTCCCCACCACAACACTGCCTAGCCCAGGTGATCTCCCCCTTGACGCCTTCCCCATGTGTGATGCCACCCCCTGCATCATGCTTTCCCCACGGTGTCTCTTGCTGCTGGCGCCAGGGAGGGGGAGCAGGTCAGCTCTGACATGGCTTTGGTGACAACTAGTCTGTAATTTTCATTTGGGGCTGCAGAGAATTATGCCCTAGAGTTTATTTATTAGAAAATAAAATCAAAGCCAGACTAGATAATTGCTTATGGCAAACCTATTTCTACACAAGGTACACTAGGTGTCAAATACTATGGGGTGAAATCATAAATACAGGGTGTATATACAATACAGGGTGTGTGTGTGCAACCCTCTACTCATAATGGTTATTTTTCCCCTAAATGACAAGGCACAAAAGTGTGAATTTTAGGGGAAAAAAAAATGTCAGGAGAATATTGCTGAATTTCATCCACTGATCTGCCTCCCACTCCTTTTTTTTTTTTTTTTCTGCCTTCCAGAATCTCTGGATTCTGCTATTAATGGGGCATTGGAAAAAGAAGAGGAGTGCAGCAAGACACGGGACTACCTGAGGCCCCAGTAACCAGTGTGTTGATCCATCAACAGAAAGTACCCAAACATGTGGTTTCTTGCTATTTGAGATGTCCTCGGACATCCTACCTGCCTCTGGGATTTCTCCTTGGCTTTGCGTACATTCATTTTGATTGAACCAGCTTATTCCTGGATCATGTTTGGAGGTATTAAGTGTTTTATCCTTATCTGTTAAAGGTCACTTTATTCACAAAAATATTAGTAAATAATGAAGACTAGGTTTGCAGATAACCTTCTCTTGGTTTAGACAAAGCAGCAAACAGATTATGGGCACAAGTTGTGCCCATAATATTTGTGAACATTGCTGTCTGCAAATTGTTTACTGTTTGTATTGAACATTACAGAAAACAGATGAATGAAAAGTGGGAGGTCATTTATGAGGAGAATTCTGAATAGTTTTCCTTTTTACAGGCAATGCCGAATAGCCAGCTCCTGGCATTCAGAGCCATGAACAGGATACACAAAATCATCAAATCCAACTCCTGTCTCCACACAGGACCACTCAAAACTCAAACCATGTCTGAGAGCATTGTCCAAATGCTACTTGAACCCCAGCAGGCTTGGGGCTGTGACCACTGCTCTTACAAACTATGAGTTATGATTTTTGAGCAAATAGGGTTTTGTATTGTTCTTAGACTTCCGAATACTTGATAGATAATTTTATAGCCTTGTATCTAGTAATTTGATGTTGTGAGGGTTAGATTTTTTTTTATTACTTTATTACTGATGTTTTGGAATTACCTCTAGTGGTAAGGCTACTCTATGCCCAGACATTTCTAATCATGCTATGTTTCTTTACATGGATTACCAAGCAACAGGCCATTGTGCTTGTGTACATCTGTACAACCCCTACTGAGCCAGTCTGTGTGGAGAACTGAAGAGCATGTGGTGCAGAGGTTGGCATGATTCCTGAGCTAATCCCAGAGTGCTTGCTGTCTTTGAAACATCAAATGCATGATGCGTCAGCTACCCAGCAAGCACACATGCATTTCTGCCCGGGAAATCACAGTCAGAAGTACTGTAACTGCACCTAATCGGAGACAATCATCATGATACTTCCCACCAAAGCAATGTGGATTTACTGGAGTGGCACAGAATGAAATAGCAGACTCTCACTATGCAATGCACATTTGTGTGGTCTGTTCATAATAGATAGGGAGGCCATTTAGGATGAGCTTGTTTTTCCAAATACGATCGTAGCATGAAGAGGTGTGGTATCTCCCGTACACGTGGAGGGAAAGCTGATTAGCTGCAATTGTGCCATGAACATGCCCCATTCCCATACACACCCTGGTGTGCTTTGTCTTTGAGTCGCATCCAGTCATCTACATCTGCACTGTGAGGTGGTGCACATCGTCCCGCTGTTCCTCCCATGAAACCACACAGCTATGCTGCAAGAAGCAGAGGAGTATTGCACAATGTGTTCAAACCATCTCAGAATTAAAAAGCTGATGAAAAAGTTATGCGGGATAATTAATTAGTATATATCCACATGTTTGCTTATGCTTGCCATTTGTTTGTCTCTTTCAGTCTGCCTTCTGGTCTTTGAAGGGGAGGGAACTACTGCTAATTTATGCAACACAATTTGGAGTTTCAAATTGAACCATGCGTTGCCATACATCTGCTTGGGATAAATGAAACAAGCCGTCCTTTAACCTCTCTCTGTTTATGAGGTGAGGCCAGCTCCTAACCTAGCCAGTCTCTGTCCCTCGTCCCTTGCTCTTCCGTACTTCAGTTCTCCTTACAGTCCTGTCAATGTCCTCTGCTCTCACCGTTTTCTTGTGTGTCCCTCAGCACCTCCTGTTCCTCATGTTTGCTTTTCATTTGTGTCTTGTCATGTTTTCTCACCTACCTGTCCTTTTTCAGTTCTTCAGCCTTCCATAACCCCCCTATTTCCTGTTTCTCAGCTTTCCTGCACACCCTTTTCTACTCTGCCTTCATGATCCTCACACGTATTTTCTTGCCTTACCACCGTTTCTCTGCTGTCCACCATAGTCCTTTATGTCCTATCAAGTGCTCATGCATACCAAGGTGCCAGGTGCAATCCCAGTGCTTTTAGTCATGGAATTTCTTCAATTAAATCAGATTGCTGATCTGAAGAAGTAACATTTCAATGTCGTACCATTGGTTTCTTTCCCTAGACCATACACCAGTTGGCATGGCCCTTTTTTTAACTCATGGTGGAGACAGGTAGACGTGGGGGAAAATATATATATTTGAGAAATTATCATAGTTTTAAAACAGGAACACTAACATACCTTTGGACTTTGGGTAAGTTTCCTCAGGGAACAGCCGTCAGCAATTCCATTTCTTTAGTAGCGGAAATTTGAAGTGTTACCTACATTAGAATTAGATTTATATTAGCTGAAGTTTATTCTATTCTATTCTATTCTATTCTACTCTACTCTACTCTGTTCAATCCTAATTATTGTCTGTTACATGTAGTCTGTTTACTGATCCATGTATCCTCCTGCAAGTCAACATATTCTTTCTTATAGAATAGATACAACCTGTTGTGTCAGGTCTTTTGTCTGTATTTCAGGCATGTGTAGTAGATATTATTTCTGACGTGTTGGCCATAAAATTATTTCCTGACTGCTTTTCATATATATCTATTTGTGAGTGACTCATTTGAGACAGAGTAAATGTATAGATTTCTGAACTCAGAGTCCTGTTAAAGGTTCTCATGACTATTTTGAAAAAAACAGATTTTAAACATGATTAGATAGATCAAACAAAAAATATAAAATACAGTGTGTTATAACAGAAATTTTACTTGGCTTCAGTGCAGCTTTTTAACAGCTGTCCTGTGTAAAGACTGAGCCATATAAGCATATACACACCTACTCAGCTTCATAAGAAAATTTCTTAAAGATTTTAGCTTTTTTTTTCTTTTTTTTTTTTCCTTAAAGGATAGAACAAAGGCAAAAAGGTATTAATAAAAATACCTTTCATCTTAGTAAGCACAGCATTAAAAACAGAGACTGCCAGAAGAAAGGAATGTTTTCAGAAATGTGATCTATCCTGTAATTTCTAGTTACAGTTACATGAGAGCTCTGCAAATGTTTTTTACAATTTGTTGTTAACGATTTTCTACTTGAGACTATCTTTGATTTAATCCCATTCAACTCATAATTTTCAGTGGGCTTGCCTGAGAAATATCATCCTTTTAAACTAAAAGAGCGTAGATTTAGATTAGATATAAGGAAGAATTTCTTCACTGTATGTGTGTGGGGAGGCCGTGGAACAGGTTGCACAGAGAAACTGTGGGTGCCCCATCCCTGCCAGTGTTCAAGGCCAGGTTGGATGGGGCTTTGAGCAGCCTGATTTAGTGGGAGATGGGAGATGTCCCTGCTTGTGGAAGGGGGTGGGTGGAATTAGATGGGCTTTAAGGTCCCTTCCAACAAATGTTATTCTATGATTCTATGATTATATCCTTTTTAGGGAGGAAAAAAAAAAAAAAAAAAAAAAAGCCATCTGAATTGCTCATCAGAATGCCGGTAACATGGGAGTTACACTCACATAAAATGTTTAAGACATTGCCTAAGATGAATTTTCTTCCACTTTTTAGTTGCTTTATTGCCTTAGCTGCTTGTGGGGAAATATCTACAATAATTACTTTTGCTAATAAAACTATTGAGTAACAAAAATAAACTTTTCCATGGTAGCTCCACACAGTCTCAGGTGTCTGTATGAGTGTTTCACAGCTGTCAGCCACACGGGAGTAGAAACCATGGAAAATGCTAGAATGGCACCTGGAGCCAAACTGCGGGTATTTCACTGCTGTCATTTACAGCTCTGAGCGAGTAATGAGAAAGGAGCTGGTCCTCCCAAGGCAGAATCAGCATAGTGGCTGCATTAGTATTTCTGTGGCAGCATAAATTTTGTGGGGTACGTTTGCTTTTGCCTTGCCTGGCATTTGTACTGCATTATCTGTCATGGTACCTTTTCTAAAAAATGCATGTTCACTGTTGGTAACTCATACATGCGCTGCTGTTTCAGGAAATAGCACTGCTGTAATTAATAGGCTTGAGACATTGTGGCTGCAAGACATAGAACAAAAAATATTCCGTCATTTTGTGCCAGTTTTTCCATGGTTGAAAGTGCCACTTAAGTGCTGTTTATATTATTAAGCAAGCTATTTATAAAGCAAGACGCAGAGTAACAGCAACCTTATGAGTAATATCAGGCTAAAACAACTGAAGATAGTTGCATTTATAGCTATCTGATAAACACATCAGCAGAGGGACTGTGATGTGTTTTTGTTTGAAGTTTTGGTTTGGAAAGAAACAGCTTGAATGAGAGAATGTTTGTGCCTGTGACTACTAGTTGGAAGTGAAGAAATCATAAAACAAGTTAGCATGGGGATGATAAAGTAATGATATCATGAATGAGATAGTTTGCTACTGGGTAAGAGCCAGGACAAGTAATGACAGCAACAGAGCCTCCTCCATTTCGAAACCCGTCAGCAAGCATTTGTTTGCAGTTTCCTTCTTGTGGAACTCAGACATAAGAGATACTGACAATAGGATTGTCATTTTTTTACACAGCCACCACATGTAGTCCTGGTGTGAAGCACATAACACTTCTTTTGCTGTAGAAGATGCTTTGACTTCCATTTATACAGCTGCTGATTTCTCCTGAGCTTGCAGATGCTTGCATGAGAAGCAGATGCTGGGAGGGAGTAACAGCTAATTAGAGAGGGATGAGCTGAAGCTCACTTTCGTGCCTGACCATGGATTTTTGAAGGAAGGGATGGCTAGAAGGTGTAATTCCCTTCCCAAACCCTTCCCCTCAAGGGCCTCCCAGCTCCCCTGCCATGCTGCTACAAAGGCATGAAGGCATATGCCCACGTGCCCAGGGAAGAACTCCAGGCTGCCCGGCCCTCCTGGCTTCACCCAGCAGGTCTGGGAGCATGGAGAGGGTCTGTGTGTTGTAATACACCTGCGCCTTCCTTGGAAGCCTTGTGCTTTAGGCTTCCTGCCACGTGGCATGGGAACATAGCTATGCGGTGTGACATAAAATGGGATGTGGCCCCTCCATCTGACGGGGCTCGGAGGCACCTTGCTCCCATTTTTGAGGATTGTATCCTCAATGGCCTTATAGGCACGAGAGTGAAAGAAGAAATAAATAACCCAGACAAAACCTTCCTACCTTGAAAAGGGGAAATGTAGTGCTACTATATCAAATTAAAAAGTAATGTCACTATGGAAAATTCTCAGTGTTCTTGAGTGTGGCTGGGAGAAAAGCCAATGCAGAAAAGCTTCTTCAGCTCAGTTTTGTGCACAAAAGCTCTTTTTTGTGTGTGTGCAAATCTGCTTGTACTTCTGTTTTCCCATGCTGCTGAAGGAAGTAACACAGTCTAGCACAAAGCCAGCCTTACTCTTTAATGGTGCAAGATTTGTAGCACATCAGCAGGGAACAAGAGCTGGAAGGTGAGTTTTGCCTGAAAACAAAAGAAAAAATGTAAACTGATTTAATCTCTACATAGTTAATTCCTTTGTTCTTCTCACTGCTTTAAAAGAGTTAAAAATTCTCTATTCCAGCAGTTATACTGGCTTGGAGTGTGCTTTTGGTCAATTCAGACATGCTCTTCTTCACACCAAAAAGAATTAATTTAATTAATGGTATAAGAAAAAAAATAAAAAATGATTTTAAATTATTCATTTTTAGTTTATAATTACAAAACTTATTAAACATAATAGTCTAGTCAGAGACTAGATAACTAGGTAAACCGGTAATAACTGCTAAACTGCATCATCTACTATCCTGAAATAATATTTCCAAGCACATCATTAAGAACCCATTAAAGAAGGCAAGCAAATGAATGTAAAAGGTTCATAACAAGGCAAAATTATGTATGTAGTCAGTATTCTCTTGCTTTCCAAAGATGTGGGGGAAGAAACAAAAACTTCTTCTAGAATTTTAAGAATTAATGTTAATTTGCATAAAATTATTTCTTCTAGGGCATAGAGGACCAAAAATATTCATCTGAGAGCATTGCAGAAGACACTGTAGACATGTGCAGGCAAAACAGCTCGTGGCTGCCAGTTAGATTATGGAGATGATGCCGACCTGGGACGTGGAGGCGTTGTTACTCTGGTTTTGACACCGAGACAGTGTATCTCTGGACTGGATCTGCCAAAGGGCTTGAACACCTTCAGCTACCAAAAAGCATCACTCCCATTCCGGCCTTTCAGAGGTAGGGCTGCCATATAGACTCCGTTCTCTCGACTCTTAGAGTGTAATCCAAAGAGCTTGGTTGGGAAACCAGGTTCCTGGTATTTTACGCAGAGCCTCAAAACAGGACCCAGTAGAGTCATATTCTGAGTGAGTAGCTGCTCAGAATTTAGTTTCCTAAAGGTATCATAATCATTTACTAGGATATAACCTAAGTGCAGTCATCACACCCATGGTATGCAAGCTGGCATACAGCAGCCGGCAGCCAGATTCCTGCTGTTGCCCACCCCGTGCCAAGCACACAAGGGAGCAGACAGCTCTGAGGAATCCCAGGCAGGTTTGGGACCTGGTTTCTGGTTCCTGTAAGTGTCTGCACAGCACAAAATGCAGGAGTCCAGCCAGAAGAGGACCTGCAATTCCGGCCCAGCCCATGGGAGGAACTCCTGAATAGGATGGGAGAAGGTGCAGGGCTGAAGAAAGCGTGGTAGGGCTGCAGGTATGTGAGCATGCAGCATTTGCTCCCGGTTCAGGGAAGTGAATGGAGACAGGTCCTCTCCTGCATGTGGGCATGAATCAGTATTGAGTCAGGAGCCACCCATGCCACTGATGCCAACAGTGGTGCTTGCTGCTGCCAGTGTTGCTGTTAAATAGCACTGTGGGGTGTTTCCAATGCACATATACATGCAGAGCAGGAAAATTTTAACTCATGTAGAAAAGTCTTTGGAGAAAACTTTGGAAAAAATGGTTTCTGTGAGGATTACCTTTCTGAGTGTCACCTTACACATGCATTTCTTTTGGATGATTCATCCTGTTTCCTTTCAGCACATGAATCTGTAGGAGTTTATAGCCCTATACAGTCAACTCTAACTCAGGGGGTTAATTGCAGTGGATTAGCTGCATCATGAACCAACTACAATGCATGCAAAAATCATGTTCATGTGGTGCGTGGACCTACAGTTCAGGCAGCTCAAATTCAGGTATCACTGCCCTGCATGGTTAATGGTGTCAAGTTCTTCCTCTTTGTTTTCTTGCAATTACCCTGCCTTTACACAAGTTTTGCATAGAGTTCTCTCCCCCACCTCCAGCTCTCAGCTCCCTCTGGTGCTTTCAGGAGCCCCTGGGGTGCCACTCAGAGGAAGACATAGGGAGAGGGTCCAACAGGGAAGCAAACAATTTAGCAAATAATCTCTGAGCCCTCTGCAAAGTAATCCAACACCCCCTGAGGCTAGGCATTTCCTCTGCACTGGGATTTTAAGGAACGTCTGAGGCTGCATTTCTTTGAGCAGCTGAGCTGCTCTAACAGTCTGCTGCTTTTGAAAGGGGTGCTCTTATCCCCTGTCCCCTTCATTTTGTGGCTGGCCCTTCTTTCCATGGATTTATTTGGCTCATTACCTCAGAAGACAGCAACCTGCTTTCTTTTTCCTAATTATTTTTCCCCTGGGCTAACGAGGTCTGTCAGCTGATGGAGTTGGCAGATAGCACCGGGGTGGGATGGGTGGTGGGGAACAGAGCTGGGGATGCACAGACAGGGTGACCTAGGGCAGAAGCTCAGCCCACAGGGTGGGAGTGCATCCTTCAGTGCTGCTTTGGACCACAGCTTGGTTGCCTTTGAAGGATCACCCTGTCTCCAGTGCTACCCTGGAGCTACCTCTCCAGGGTGAGACAGAGGTGGACCTTAACTAATGGGCAATTTAACACTGAAGAAATGAGAAGCATTTTTCCAGCCTTTCTGTCCTAGAGCAGCTAGCTGTGGGGTTGGAGAAGAGCCAGGCCAACACAAGGGAACAGGCAAGAAAAGCAGCCAGGGTGGTGGGATAGGAAAAGAGGACCCTGCCCAGGGTTGTCCCCAGTAAGGCTGAACAACTGGCTCACTGGCAGCTCCCCCCCCAGCCCCACTTCCAAGGGAAGCCTACAGCTGGCTTTCCAAAGACAATCCTAAACACCAAAGTGCCTGCTCCTGCAGATGCTAGAGATTACGAACTCTACATATGCATTTCACAGCACAATGAAATTTGCCCCCCACACACACTTCAGGGTGCCACAGGCACTCTCACCCCATGCTGCTCCCCTGGCCAGCTGCCCCCGCTGCCCCACAGGTCTGAAGTGTGGGACTGGTTGGGTAAGGGCTGATGGATGAAATTTGGCTGCAGAGAGGCTGTCCGCACCCAGGCTGCCCCGGTGCTTTGCTCGGGGCTAAAGAGGCAGTGGCATAAATGTGATCTTTCCCTCGTCAGCAGATTGGTTGATCTCTGAGGAGCTCTGCCTTTTTGATAACCCCTGCCTCTGCTTATATAATTAGTTACACAATGTTCAAAGAGGAGCCTTGGATGATGCAGGAAGCGGAGCCTGCTAATGAGAGTGGGTGTAGATGTGTGATCGAGTTGGAGAGCCAGCTCTGAGCACAGCCTCCTGGGGCAGAGCAGGCAAGGATTGGTGCCCTGTTAGCATGGCTGGCTTGGGACCTTTGCTGGTGCAGGTATGTTGTTTGACCACCTGCTTTGAAAGAAAACATCTTGATTTTTATTTCTTCATGTGTTGAATACACTAGCTTGAGGGTGGAGCTGTGGATAGGTCCTGGGCCTGCTGTTATCAGTGGTGCGGCGTTAGGCTGTGAATTGGTGCAATTTTCTGGAGACAGCTTTGCAGGTGCAGGAGGAGACTAAACGTCCATGAAGGCGGATGTGTACGTGACTCTTCCCTAGCATGCAATTTTGGGGTGGAGGGTTAATTTGTGCAGCTGGAAGGAGGAGGTCTCTAATCTGTGCATCATGTATAGAACAGATTGATAGCAGCTAGCATTTCAAATGTCGGTGATACAACAAGTATTTTGTTCACGTCTGGCTGTAGGAACAACTGAGTGCATGACACCATTCATAAGCTGCTGTTGAGGACAGAGTCTCATTATCAAACACAGGCAGGCAAACATTATGAGTCAATATCTTCTGCCTTCTACCCCATCTGTCTCCCAAATCAGGAGCAACTTGATCAGAATTTATTAAAATGTAGCACTGGGTTATCATTTGCCTTTTAATTGTAACTTCACATTTTCCCACTTCCCTTCAAAATACAGTGCTTTCCTAAGTGGATATGTTGATTGTGACTCAGAGAGCTGAACATTTAAAAAGTAATGTATTTCCAAGAAAAACATCCAGCCCTGCTGGCTTCTGCCTTACAGTCTAAGCAAGTCTCATAGATCTTCCCTCCTAAACACCCCTCACCCCAGCACTCTGTATCTGGGCTCGGAGCAGTCACAGTTTTCTGTCCCAGCAGAAGTGACAACGTGGCCTCACATCCCATGCCCAAGCAATCCCAGTTGCCTGAGCTCCTCTCCACGTGCAGCCAAGAGAATTGCCTGATGCTGATGGGATGGTCTTGGTGAGTGTATCTGTACGCACAGATTAAATTGTGGGTCCCTTGGCAAGGGGCCAAGGAGAAGAGACTTGAGGCAAGGAGAAGAGACAGGAGCCGTTTTGGCTGCCCCCATGCTGCAATGGGAGCACCCTGGAGAGGTGACAGGTCCTGCCTGATGGGTTGAGCAGGAGAGAAATGCCTGATGATAGGTAAATGGTGCTCAAAGGGCAGAAAATATGGGAGGATTAAGGCAGAGGTGAAGAGTTCAGGGAAGAGCTGGTGTAGAGGGGACCGGTGCAGCAGCATTGTCACTTTATTATTACCTTTGCTCTCTGGGGCCCATAATTAACATGCACAGGGAATTGCACAGTCTGCTGTGCCAACAACACAGTGCTGAACCTTGTAACTTGAGCTGCTACAGCATACTGAAGCTCTTCAAACTCACAAGTGCTGTCTGGGCAGAGGACACCAGGAAGCCCCATGCAGGTGTCCCCAGGGCCAGGGGTGATATCCCTGGTGGGCCCAGAGCGTGTCTCGGGGGAGGACACTTAGCAGGTGCTAGCCCCAGGTGTGCCTCCAAGTTTCCCTGAGCTTCTCCAAGCACAGTGAGGACAGGCAGAAGACAACTGCCCTTCGCAGAGGCTGCTCTGGGAGGATGGTGCTACCTCTTGCTGCCTTGAGACAGGCAGATGCTGGGGCTGCGGTGTTAGGCAGGAGCTGCTGCTGTGCTGTGGCGTGTAGTGCTGTAACACAGAGGTGAGCCGTGCATAAGTCCACGGAGAGAGATTCCCTGGGTGGAGAAACCTTACTGTCCCCTGCAAGCCCATGGCCTGTCCCCTGGCATGGCATCACTGGGGCTGGGAACCACCATGGGCCCATCACCAGATGCAGGACTACTTCGTCCTGCAGCCCCTTGCAGGAGGGGTGGCACAGCCATGGCAGGGAAGGCAGGGGAGCAGGGAGGACCACCCCTCCATGCCGGAGTGTGGGTGCTGCACTCCCTTACCCCTTGTCCTCCTCAGTGGCTGCAGGGTTGGCCCATAGGGGTGCCTGTGGTGATCTGGCCTGCATGGCAGAGCTGCCCATGGCACAAGGTCCTTCAGCTGCCCAAGGAGGGACACCAGCACCAGGAGAAGTGTGTCTGCCCCGTCCTTGCTGCTGGTGAGCCCTCAAAACAGGCCTGTGGAGCTGAGGGGAGTGAGGACAACAGGGGCATCAGGAGGGGTGAGGATAGGAGCTGTGTCTGATGTGGTCTCCTCAGCCTCGCTCTCCATGTCATCCAGGCTCTCACTGACAGAGGGGATGATCTGCACCACCTTCTCCTGGAAGTGCACTTGCTTGCGAGGAGCTGGCGGGGCCTCTGGTTGGGCAGGGGCTGCTGGTGGCAGGCTCCTGTCCTTGCTGCCCTTCAGGATGCTCTTCATGTGTCCCAGCAGCGAGCGGTGCTGCTCCCTCTGGGCTCCGTGAAACGTGTATGTCTGCTCGGTGTCACCGGCGATGGTCGAGGCTGCTGTGGTGGCTGTAGGATCCACATATTGGCCCGCCTGGGGATGTGCCTC
Organism: Anser brachyrhynchus; assembly: GCF_964034855.1. Classification (NCBI taxonomy): domain Eukaryota; kingdom Metazoa; phylum Chordata; class Aves; order Anseriformes; family Anatidae; genus Anser; species Anser brachyrhynchus. Next base: position 26,978,119 of record NC_137700.1, on the reverse strand, counting down.
TTTGTGCTCTGGGCTCTTTCTCCTCTTGCTCAGCAGGAAGTAGGCCAGGGCGGTGAGCACCAGCATGGAGCCTGGGGAGAAGGGCACGGTGGCTGAGGGCTGGCCCAAGGCCAAGTGCGAGCCAAGCAGTGTTTGGTCCTGCTAGCTCAGCATCCCACACATCCCCACCATCTCTGGTCCACTGTCCCCAACAGACCATGTTCCTCCTCCATCTGCACTCCTCCCCACCCCAGCACAGGCTCCTCACCGGGTATGGTGACGTGCCAGACGAGGACGGGATGCAGGAAGCAAGCCACCGAGAGCAGTGTGTACCCCAGGAATTTCTGGAAGCTCCCCGGGCGCCTAGCTTGCTTCCAGCAGGCATGTGCCAGAGAGTCGGGCTCATATCTGGGGAAAGAAACAGAAGTCCTTGTGGGATAGGGCATCAGGTGCATGACAAGAAGATTTGGACCTAACCATGACCCACCTAAAGGTTCAGACCCTTACTCTAGTTCACCAGGAAACCAGTGTGTTGGTGAGTGAAGGTAAATAAAGTCTGAGCCCTCTGTGTAGTGGGCAGAGGCCAGGGGCTTCATCTGCCAGAGGTCAGCATCTCAGGTGACCTCTCCTTGGCACACTTGTGCCTACTAGCTGCAGTAAGGTGTTGTCTCCTAGCTATCAGGGCTTTTGAGTTTATGCTACAAGACAGCAGAAGGGCCCGGCCTCTGAGAAGTGCATAAATATTTTCTAGATTTTAATTTAAATTTCTGTGCTGTCTCTGGGAGGGAGCTCTGGGGATCTGGCTCTTTCTTCAACCCCGGTGCCTCGCAGGAGTTCACACTGCGTGTTAAGGAGATGCTGCAGACCAGGGTTTGTTGTGCTAATGCTCAGCAAATTATGGCACAAGCTTGGGTTAAAATAAAAGTTTAATTGGCTGCAGACATGTCCCCACTCACCTCCCCCCTGCCTGAGTGTGCTGGCCATGGCAGTAGGGGCAGGACCTTTGGTGTGGTACTTGCAGCTTGGCTAGGTCTGGTGCTGCCTGCAAAGGACGGGTTGCCCTAGGGAGGGCCCACCAAGGCTGGAGAAGACTGCCCAGAGGCTACTCACGTGAAACACATCTCCAGGAACAAACTGATAAAGAAGAAGCCTTCACAGACAGTGACTGCAATCCCTGAAAAACTGAAAGGTGGAGCTGTCAGGGGGGCAGGGCTGGGCTGGAGCACGCTCTGCAGATGGCAGAAGGGGCACAGGGGGCTGGGATTTACTACCCAGTTCACAACATAGACTGTGTGCTGAGGTCTGAACACTCTGCCTGGGTTTGTGGAGGAAAGACCCAGACCTTCCACCCAGGAGGGGTCGGCTTGCAGCCAGTATCACCTCTGGCCTGCTTGAGTCTGCAGGAGCATGGGGAGAAGGTCACTCTCTCTAACAGGATCAGCTTACTCTTCTGAAACCTAACAAAGGAGATCTCGATTCCCCAAAGACTTGGATGTTGTTCCAGGATAGTTTGTTGCTGCATATGTAGAGGGGTCAAGTGTGTCACCCCTACCAGCTCTGACTAGAAGGGCAAAAATACTCACAGCAGATAGAAAGCCAGGCTTTTGAACTGCCCTCGTTGCAGAGTTTCTACCCCCACGCCGATCAGCACTAGAAGAGAAGGCAGGAAAGATGCTGAGTGCAGGCTCAGTTCCTGACTGCGGTGCCCCGCCAGCTGCCAGCATCCATGCCCTGATTTCTGCGGCTGCCAGCACGGCTGCTCCTGCTCTGCAGCGCCGGTGACTCACGCTGACACATGAACCCCGGGGTCAGAGCCGAGTGCTGGCCTCAACGTGCAGCCCAGGAACCCAGCCCAGCGGCACCCCTGCCAGGGCAGCCTTGCGGCTGCGTGGGCTGGGGAGAGGTGCTCTGAGGATACCAGCTTTTGGCAGCTACAAGAGGTGAGCAACGGTGTCCTGCATCCCTCCCACCCCCTGCTCAAGCACAGCTGCCATGGGACTTCTCTCCCACCGCCCCATCCATCCCTGCCCCTCATCGCCACGCTTCTCCTAGGCTGGGGAAATCTCTGCCCAGGTCCCCACCATGCCCACCACTCCTGCACCCCACTTCTCCTGCTGCACCCCACACGTGGCTGTAGGGCAGCAGCAGGTCGGGGGAAACGTGCCAGCTGCATTCATGAAAGGCCGTAGCCATGGCATTAAAATCCTTTGCTAGGCAAACAGAAAAAGCTATAACAGGAGCAGGCAGATTAAAAACGAGGAATGAACATCCCCTCAGTGCCCCAGCCAGCACAGCACACTGGGGAGTCATTTTAAGGGTGATTAAGAGTATTAGTGAGGTTAAAATCTTCCCTGGACTGGCCATTAGGGGCCAATAGCTTTATGGGATGGAAGCTTTCCTTCAAGATCCTTCAGGAGTATTTCCAAAATGGCACAGGAATGAAGTGCCTCGCATCAGCTGCAGAAAACTGGTTCACCACTGATCCTGTTCAATGCACACTTGCCATGGCCTGAGGAGCCGGTTGGCTTTGGCTGTCCGAGCTGTGGCTTTGCCCCACACGGAGAAGGGGGCCAGGCTCACAAGTGGGGAGGCAGGTGCCTGTGATGCTGGGTCCCTCACACCCACGGGGTTGGTCAATGCCAAGGGTCTGTGCCTGAGCACACAGTGCTTCTGGCCCAGCCAAGCAAAGCCCCACAAGGATGCTGTCATCCTGTTGGTTCCTGCTGTGTCACCGGCAGCTGCTGGTCCCCGATCTGCCAGGGGGACACATGGGACCCATGTGCCGCCCTCCTCCTCAGTGGCTGCCTCTCCAGCCCCGAGCAGAGGCGGGGGAAATCAGCCTCATTGGAGAGCTGTGAAGGGACCAAGCTGTGCAATCCTATATGCAAAGAATTGTCCTTCGCTACCCTGTGATTGAGGAGCCTTCTTTATACTCTCCCCTACAAATGCAGAATTCATCCATTCATTCCTTCCCTACAGACGAACGCAGAATTCAACAGCTTGGCTGTTGTGCTAGAGTCCCTGCCCTGCCTGGGGAGGTTTTCTGATTTTGCACAGCTTATGCTTTATCCTCAAAGCTCTTTGGGTGAAGTATCTGGAAAAGCAAAGGGTTGTTTCCAAGGTGCTTGTTTGGGCTCGTTGCTGCCTTGATTTGGATCTTCTCCAAACCATGTGGCTGAAGGCACATGATTAGGAATTAAATGGTTGAAAGGCTGAGAATTAAGAAATAAGTAAGGACTCTCTCCCTAGACGTAGAAATCACAAGGCCTAAAATCTCTGAATTACAGATATGCCCCAAACATGGCAGGGATTTGTGGGGCTGTTTGATTATTCCTCACTAACTAGCCATGGACAGCAGGACTGTCTGATGTGTCCCACACAACAAGCCCCATTGCACTCCAGGGTCCTGTGGAAAGGTGGGGGTTACATTTTGTGGGCAACCTTCTGTGTTTGCAAGCAGCTTATGGAGTTGGCCAGGCCTTCTCAGGATCAATTAGTGAGGCTGATGCACTCTCCTCTCCCTTTAATATTTTTATTCCAGCAAAGCCTGTGGGATTCTTTTCTGCACGGTTTCCATTTCATGCAAAAACCTCATGCACCTCATCAGGCACTAAACACTGCATCAAGCTGTTTTCTTACCCCCTTGAGACAGACAGAGAAATAAAACACAGGCACCTCCCATTCCTTTGCTGGCCTTTTGGGAAAACCAGGTGGTACTGGGAATGCATCAGAGTGGAGATATGGAAAAGTACAGAGACCAGCTGTACTCTGTGGTGTGTGATGTCTGTGCTTGGGGATGCTCAGCTGAGAGGGGACTGCACTGCTCATTTCAGCAAGAACTACAGAAAGAGATGTAGATGATGCACAGTGAGGAAAAGAGATCAAGCAGACGAGAGAGATTATATTCCATTAAGATACCTCCAAATTGTAAGCTACTTTCAATTTTTATGTTCTAGCTTTAGTTTTCCCATAGCAGCAAGCTCATGTTTTCTCTCAGGAGCTTTAAGAGCGAATATGACCAGCATGGGGCTCATGTGGGCCAGAGGGGGATGGGGACGGAGAGATTTGCATTTGCTGGTTAAAGTTGTGTCCCGGCTCCTATCTGTTGCAGCCTCATCATGATGTGCACTTATCTGCTGGGCGTTTGTACAAACTCTGGGACTCAAACCTCAGCCTGTTATCAGTCCTCCAAAGTACACTGCAGAGCACAGCCTCCAGCGTTCCAGCTGGGCTTCGGCTGTCCTTGGGGACCTGTGCTCTCTTCAGCAGACCTTTGTGCTTTCTACTTGGCCCCTGACTTGAGCAAAGTGTCTGCTGTTGATAAAGGAAATGCCATGGTAGGAGGGCCTGCTGTGACCTACCCTGCGCTGTCTGAAATCTGAAATTCCCAGGGTCTGACACAGGCACCCCAGACACCTCTCATCAGGAAGCTCTGGCTCACACTGCCACCCTCGAGGCAAACCAAACCCTTTGATCCCTGCTTTGCTGATGGGGAAACTGAGGCAGAGAGCGCTGCCTGCCCTGCCCCGTGACAGCGAGTCAGCTGCGGTGCCAGCGAGCCCCTGAGCACACCGGGTGGCTGTAGCCTCTGCCCTGCCCGTTCACCCCAACCAGCTGGGTGGGTGAGCTGGTGATGTTGGCACCACTGCTGTGACCCCAGCTGCTTCCTGAGCCTGGCAAGAGAGGGCAGGGGCTGTGCTACCAAGGCTGGGACCTCTCCGTCCTGCCTGGCCCCGGGCACAGAAGAAATCCCAGCACAGGGAGCTCCCCCTGCATTTTTGACTCCCACAGAGCAGCCTGCCCAGTTTGCGCAGCCCTGGGTATTTTGCTTTTCAGTCCCACTCACATCATGCTTGTCCCCCTGCCTCTTTACAAGCATATCATTTAGTTTTCTTTCCAATTTGCGCTTTAGCTTGTCGTGACACTTACTCGGTGCCTTAAAAGGCGGCAAAGAAAAAGAGAGCTTGCTCCTACCTGCTGCGGTGGAGATGCCCAGCAATCGGCAGGCGTACTCCAGGGCACTCCAAAACGCCTCGTGCCGCATGGTGGGGAGATGAAGGCGGCGATGCCGGCCAGGCAGAAGCTCCCTCCTCAGACCTCCTGCCGTGTGCGGCACCCAGCTGCAGGCAGAGCCTCCCGTGCACGGGGCAGGGTGACCTTTGCGAAGGACCAGGCACCTCCACGGGGCCTCCCGGGGGAGAGCAAGCTGCCACCGCTGGGAACCGGTCAGCACTGCTTCCAGGGCTGTGGACACTTGGCCTTTTCCTCCTCGCTTGCTGGGGTTGCTGGCCTGGGGATGATTAATGATTGGTAAGGGGGGGGTGCGGCTTTGGGAGCATTTGCACCCGGGGTGCACGCGTGGCCTTTCCTGCTTGGAGGCAGCAGCTCTGGAAGCCCAAGCTGATTACATGCATGTGAAGTCATTAGTGCTGTGCGGCTCCCGGCAGGTTAACCGTTTGTGAGGATGGCGGTGCTTGCTTTTGGCAAAAGAGCAGCAGGTTCCTGGCGGATCGTGGGGCTCCCAGGGGTGCCTCCTGCTGCTGATCAACCGCTGCCTCCTGCTGCTGACACCCCTGCCGTGGTTGCTGCTTGACAGCCTGTGAGAGGTGCTGTGTCAGGGCAGATGTGCAACCACAGGAACGAGGAGGTCAGACCTGTTCCCAAGGGTCCTACAGAGCCAGGCTGGCCATGGCAGGAGAGGTGTGTATTTGTCTTTTTGGGAACCTCATTATTTCTGTGCTGCAGTCACCCAGCCGTTCAGCAGTACCACAGCCATTTGCAGTGGGGTCCCACGAGTGTCCTGACACGTGGAGTGGGGGCAGAGGAGGAGGGCTGTGCATCTACACTCTGGCCTCTTTGTTTTGGCTTTAGTAGACGGCATCAGGGTCCGTGGCTTGCCTCTTCAGGACACAGAGCCTCTGGAGAGGGGCAGCCCTCGGCACGGAGGCTGAGATGGGCCAGTGCTGGCCTGCTCCAGACCCTTGCTCCATAGAGAGATCAGCCCGGCCCCTGTGGGCAGCACATACGTCTGGTTCCTGCAGGGCTGTGGGCTCACAGGGCAATGAGTCCACCTGCAGGGCCAGTCACTGCAGCCCCTGCCCTCGCCCTACCTTCTGCCCGTGCAGACTCAGCACCAGCCCCGCACGCGGGTGTCCCCCTTTCCTCCCCTCTGCCCGCACCATGGCGCCTATCTGAAGGAAGCAGGGCTTTAGGGATTTCACAGCTGATGACTCGATGGTGTGCCTGCACTTCCTTTTCAAGAGGGATGGACAGAACAAGGGCACACCAGCGGGGCAGCCCCCCGAATCTGAGCAGACCCCGCTGGGGTGTCGCGCTCCCTCCCCACTGCCGCCAGGGATGCCCCCTGCACTCCTGCTGCCGATGGCTCCAGAAATCACCAAGCTGGCTTAAAAACCCCGAGACTATGCAAACTGTCTGGGTACCTTATTCTTTGCTGTCTTCTTATTGTTTTGGTTTGTTTTTTAACATCGATGTGTTGAATTTCAGGTGTTTGTTTACAAATACGAAAGCTAGAAAATGACTTAAATACATAGACCAAAGGAAGGCAAGCAGTCTTTCGGGATCACTGAGAGCCGCTAGCCCAGGCTTGAAGAAGCTGCAGCCCTGGGAGGTGTCAGCAGCCACTGGCTCTGCAGAGCGGGGCTCCCTGCCCACCCTTCTGTGGTCCCTGGCACTTCCCCTGGCAGGGGACCTGCTGCCAGTGCCAGTGGTGGAGCACACTGGGCTCGGTCACCCTGGAGGTCTCACCCCAAAACAAAGTGACTTTGAATGCCCTTGACAGCAAGGTTTCCTTTCTTGCCAAGAACAAGCCCCAGGGTTTAAAATAAATGCAAATTTGTGGGCGGGGTGGTAATGGAGGAACAGAATCCATTTGGGAGAGGCAGATTAATACATTAACAATTTAAGCCTTCCACCATTCCCTTAGCTATTGCCCAACCTATGTCATGGGATTTGGCTTAATTAGCCTTCCTGAGGGTCCTTGTCCCCTGCCTGAGGAGTCCCCTGGTCTGGGTGAATTCTCCACTCGCTATTCAGGGGTGCACTAGTGCTTCTTTCACTCGAGTGCCCAGGAAGGGGCATGGCATGAGCAGGACAGGCATCCTCAGGTGGCTTTGCGCCAACTCTCCTCTAGCAGTTCCTTCCCTCCATTTAGGAATTTTTTGGCTAGTGCTCCTATGAAGCAACCTCACATGAACCTGACCTTTATCAGTAGAGGGGTCTCCTGTCATTCTGCCTCCTTTCCAGTGGGGAGATGATACCCTCTGTGAAGCTGTGAGCCATTTGGGGGTTTTTCTGTGAGGCTTTTAGGAATAAGTTTATGCAGTCGGAAGAGGACCAAGAACTTATGACCTTACAGGGGATTAATAACCTGTAACCAACAGTGCAAAGCCTATGCACCAGCACAGCCTGTTCTAGGAGGCTTGATAGCAGTGATCCCCACTGCACATTAAGCCACTTTCTTTGCACAGAGGCTTGCCATTTGCACACTGGCTGCCAGCCAGGATTCACATTTACAGGCTGCTCCCAGTGATGTATGGGTTGAGCTAGAGGGTTTTATGTCAGGGTTTCATAGCAATGTTAGTCCCCACCTTCATCTCTCCCACCCCACACTTCACTTTAGAAATTCAGCAGTGGCACGGCCACCACAGCCGTTCTGTGGTCAAGGCCACCGTGCAGCGTCTGTGCCATCGGCAGGCACCTTGCCCCGTGAAACTGCGACGCTGCGAGAGCTCTGCGGCAAGCCGAGCTTCTGTCAGGGGGCCTGAGGGCACCACGGCCTCTGCCTCTGGGCTTTTGGGTGCTGTACCTTCAAATATTTGTCCCTGCTGGGAATCAGAGAAGGTTTCTGGCTTGCTTCCCCTTGGCACCACCCCTGCTGGTGTGACGAGATGACCCGCCCGTGGTGCCCCAGGGCCTGGTGCCACGCCGAGGCAGTGCTGCAAGCCACGCAGGATGGCTGGATCCCACCTCCAGGAGATCACTGCCAAGCTGCCACAGGCTCCATCTCCCTTTTTCCAACTCCTCCATCCCTCTGGCTCCCCCTGCAGAAACATCTCTAAGACGAGCTGTCCCCCGGGGGAGGCAGCAACGCCCGTAGGAGCCCTGCAGGGTGAGAGGGCGATCTCAGGGGATTGCTTGCCCTGGGGGAGCGTGACACGCACGGTGTGCTGCGTGTGACACCCGATGGCATTGCCAGCAGGAGCACTGTGCCGACGTGAAGAAATGCTCCTGGTTTTGCTATTGCACTGACACATCTCTGTCCTACACGGGGAAGCTGGGGCACAGAGCAATGCCTGAGCAGCTCAGCCGAGGGCAGAGAATGAATTTGGGATGCCTGCCAGTGAGTCGGCACATCCTGAAGGTACCTCCAGTCAGGCACGTTACTTGGCTAAACTGTAACCTAAATGAACGTGGTTCGCTCACAGGACGCAGGGTAAATCCTAAAGGCTGTGCTGCAATGCTGATGAGTGAAATCCACCTCTGCAGAGCGGGTCTGTAACAGGGCCGATACCCAGCCTCAGCACCACAGAACAGGGCTGATGCTCTGCTCGTTCCTGTACAGAGAGGAATTGCACCAGGGGGAAGTGCAGTAGTGGAAAAGGAGCTCACAAAGACATCAAATATTCATGTGCAGTCTCTAGGTCTGGAGTGTATTTCATAAAGATAGATGGGGGAGTGTTTTATCAGCCAGCAGGAGGAGGGAGTACTAGTAAGTCTCAGCGTAAACAAGCTCTGCGCAGGAGTTTCAGCCCACAGACATTTATCCATCCATCAAAACCATTTGACTTTTTGCCCTCTTTTCTGGCAAAGGGGACTGGTAACTTCTCCCTGCGTGGGAGCAAACAAGGTGTACGCAGCAGCGATTGACTCACCTGGTGTTTGAGACACACATCAAACAGCCTGCTTGCTGCATTTTGGGGCCCCGTGAGCAATTTATAGAAGGGTTTGTGCAGATAAATAACCAGAGAGATTTATGTGAGGCAACACAAAACACATGTTTTTTGGCTACAGAGATGAAGAAATGGATGAGGACTTGCAAGCTGTGTAGCTGAGGTTATTTATGTAAACGTTCCTGTTTGGTAGGATTTATTCTTGGTCTTCAGCTTACTTGGCACTGCCTTCAAAAGGCTGCAAAGCAAACAAGCACAGCAGGACCCATCACCTCTTTTACTGTGTTGTCTCAAAGGGGTTCGAGTGTACAGGTTTAAAAGAGGTTTGTCACAGTATCCCCGGGTGGGGGTATTGAGTATTGCAGGGTACTGAGGAGCTCTGAGATGACACAAGTACCTTTACCTGATACAGCCCTACATGTGTCTTCTGTTTAAGCAGGCACAGCCTTACGCCAATTTTCTTGGTTTTGGCTACCACATAGGCCTGCCCAGCGCCAGACCTGAGGTTTCTCAATGCCAGGCTCTCTGTGATGCTCTCCTTGTGTGAGTCCCCAGGAGATTTGCTGCCGCTCCCTCAGTACAAACCCCCCGAGAAGGGGAAGCCGCCTGAGCGAGAGATGCGATGACAGTTGGGAGCGGATTTTGCATTCCTTTTCCTCCCACACCACCATGTCTGGTATGCATTTGTCTTCTTTCGTTTACTAGAAACACGCTGTGAGGCAGTGTTTGCTTTTGATTGGGAATACTTATTAAAAATGAAACATCAGATGGGGTTGTTGCTCACTAGCCTGCCATGAGCATGATGCGACTGCTGGTTGTCCTCCCCCCTTGCTGGCACTGTGCTGCCCATTGATGGCAGAATGGCAAAGGTCTGGACTGCCCCTGGGCAGCAGGGTTGATTTTGAGGAATGGCTTCTGACCAGGTTTTGGTGCCAAGTGGGAAGTAACTTGCCTCGTTTTCTCCTTTGTCTTCCTCACAGGAAATGCTTGGATTAAAAATGGTCACAGTATGTGTTGAAAATAACACTCATTTTGCAGAAATTTGCAGCTAAGATCTGGTGGCAGATGGACAGGCAGCAGCAGCAGATCTTCTCCTGCGAATGTGGTCCAGTTGGGCTTGTGCTGCAGCTCATAGCATATCTTAGAGCCAAAACTGGAGCGAAAAACAGAATAAAGACGTATGAAGTTTTCTTACATCTTTCTCCAACTCCACCTCATGCTTTTCTAATCATCTGCAGTCTTAAAAAAAAAAAAAAAAAGATGAATGACTTTCAGCCTGCGGATTGTTAACAAGCTCTTTGCTTGGACTGCCTCCTCTCTGCTGCTGGTTGCATGGGGAATGTTACAAACCAGTGCGCATTGCCTTCTTTTTGGATGGCAACTGTTCAGAAAGGAGAAGCATTCTTATTAATTCAAAGGACAAAGTAATAACTTTGTTTGTGGTACAAATCTTTTGACAGATTGTTCCAGTTAAGAAAAAAGCAATGTTTCAGGCAGACGGTTATGCAAACAGACCACGTACCTGAGCACAACTTATTTATATCTAATCACAAACTTTATTTTGTACCGTGCACCGCCTCAGCTTGCCCAAGCACAGCTTGCTGTCATGCCCTCCAGAAATTTTGTTGTTTTGGGATTATCCCAATACTCAAAGCTGTGATCTGGGGCCACAAATAGATAACCATCACTCATCTACTAGCTAACATGCATTTGTTTCTTCCCCAGACTTTTTCATGCCTCCCAGACTGCACCTGGGGGAATGGTGACTGGAATTTTAGAAGCCAAGATAGGCTCCACCTGGGATAGCCAGGTGCAGGGTGGGCTTGACTGGTTGTGGTGGCCTATGGGAGCATGGCAGGATGCTTAAATATCAATGGCAGGAAGTAGGTGAGGTTTGCTGGGAGATGTCTGGGATTTGTTCATGTAGAGGTAGTACATCTAAACTGCGTGTAACTGCTCTTTGGGAAGTGGGCTTTGAGAGGTGAGGGAACAAGTCCTGCCTTATTGCTGCTGTCACGTGATGCCTGGGTTTGGAGGTATGGGAGCACACCCACAATGGTTGCATTGCCTCTTTTTTGCTGCTGGAAGTTCCCATCAAACTGCTCACCTCAGGAGTCTCTTTTTTTCCCCTACACCTAAAGAGCACCTTGTGAGTAGGACCTGGAGATGGCTGACTCTAAAGGTGAGTGTCCAGTCCAGAGAAGAGTGCTACCCTAGCATTAAGAGCAGCTGGCAGAGCAGGCAGGAGCCCACACTGTGCCTGGCTCAGCTGGGGGCCTGGGACTTGGGCAGGCTGCGATGGGATCCTAGTGGGATCTGGTGCCCATTGGTGTTCTCCTCTGTAGTGAAGTCAACCTTGCTGCTGCAGCATCTCTGGGCATGCAGTCCTTCTTGGTCATCTTTCCCACGAGCTAGCAAGCTGTTTTGTGTGAGATATTTGGGTGTTTCTGTGTGTGCCAGTCAGGTTTAAGCCTTGGTTAAAAGTAAATTGAGGCTTCAGGTTTATGGGCTTCAGCTGAGTTGCTCCTGCTTTATGTCTCTACTGTGGGGAGTGAGGTGTGGTGCAAAGACAGGGCAGAAAACAAGAAATTTTCAGCTGATATCAGTTAATCCTCAAGGCAATGCGAAATGATGAGCTTTGGTGCTGGTACTAGCCTTACATCATAGCTGCTGGGTAGCTGGGCAGGCTGCTTGTCCTGTTTTGCCGGAGTCCAAGACTTCAAGACTTGGTTCTGCTGTTCGAGTGGAATGAAAACAAGTTCCTAAAATACCTTGTTCCTATGCATACGGGGGGAGTGAAGTGCATCCGTTCCTGTTAGCATCTCCAGTGCCATGCACCTGGCTGCAGCTTCAGTAATGTTTCTCCTGAAAAGCCTGCTGGAGCCTGTCTGTGCCCACAAATATCTTTTGTCCCTGCTGAAAGACTTTTCCTTCTATTAACATGTTTGGTAGGAATGCCAAGTTCAGTGCATCTCATTCCTTCAGCTATTGCAACAGAGCAAATGGGGTTTCATAGTCCTGATGTCAACTCCCCTGTGTCCCAGGCTGTCCCATGGCAGTGAGGGCTGTGCTGGGGCCCTTGGGGCCTGGAGCTGCCCCCCTGTGCTGCGGGTGCAGGCTGTGCTGAATTGTCAGCAGCCTTGTCCCCAGCAGGCCTCGTGTAGCTGCTGATCTGTGCAGTTCGTGAGTTTAGCTCTCTGAGCAGCAAGGTCAGCGTGCTGCTTACCTGCCCTGGCTGGAATTTCTCCCTAAGCAAACAGCCAGTGCTCGCAGACCACCCGTTAGCCAGCAGCCTGTTCCCATTAGCTGAGTGCTAGCGACCCCCACGCTGAGGAGATGAATTGCCCCTGTGCCCTCTGATGAGGAGAGCTTTAATTATGAAGAGAACAAAAAGCGTTTTTCCCCCAAACTTGGCGATGCAGGGCTCCCTGGCCTGTTTTGTGCTTTGCTGGGAAAAAGAGGGGAACATGAGCAGTGTTTTGAGGTTCAGGCAGCCTTTCCATGAGGCTGCCAGCTCGCCTGCGGTGCTTACAGGGGTGCCTGAGCCAGGCCACTGGGGTGCTATGATGAGGAGAGGAGCTGATCCCCCAGCTGCAGATGAAACCCCCGCACCCCATGGTGGCTCTGCTCTCCTGTGATGGGGTTTTCCCTTCACAGTGGAGTATCCTGAGCCCATGGAGGAGCTGGGGCTTAGGGTACTGCTTTCATGGCCTGCAAAGGCTGCATCTAAGTAGTGTCGGCAGATACAAATTTTGCTTACTGCCACTGTTTTGGTGGTTTTAACGCCTTCATGGGTTGGTGTGGCAGCATTTTCAGTTACCAGTTATGAAATTAGTTGTGATAGGATTGTGAATCTATTGTAGCCTATAATAAAACTTGATTTTAAAAGCTTGATTTTAAACTCTAGTGCAAAATTCAAATAAAATGTTAAACTATTCAGAAAGCCTGGCAGAAAAGGGAGGTCTTAGGGGGAAGGTGAAATTATTTTAATGAATTTGAGTTCTTAATATGACGGAATAAATTCAGTTAAAAGTTAAACTTACTTCAGATTCATGGCACCTTGAAAAACTCTCAGCTTTAACAAGGTAACACTACATGAGAATGCTGTGCTATCTGTTCTAGTCGGAAGCCACCCAACATTAGCTTCCAAAATGTAAAGGGAAGTGAGGGAAAATTATATCTTTTAAGTGACCTAATCTATGCTGGTGAGATGGATCTGGGTGGGATTAGCTTCTCCATTGGCATGAGGAGAGACAGAAATGGAGACAAGATTTTGTTTGGTGCTCTGTGACCTTGATAAAGCAGGCACCAAAAATCACTGGTTCTGATCCAGGACTTTGCAACCCTTAACAGGCAGGAGGTGGAAGTGCCCTATCTTTTGAGGAGATCCTCCTGTTTCTTACTTGCCTGTTAAATTATCAGCTCCCAAAATAGCAATGTATAGTAGCCACATTCATAATTCATAATTAAAACTTCTACTGGTGTTCAGGCCCCACTGTTGCTTTGACCTCTCTGTCTCTGCATGAGCATCTATTTCAAGTGATGTGTGCCCTGCTCCCAGGGGAGAGCCCTGACACTCATCCTATCAAGCTAACAGAAGGTCATACAATAGTCATAAAAATTATCATAGATCCCTCCCACATTCTTCATCCATGGCCAAACACTGCAACAGGGAACAATCAGGCTTGTAGCAGGGCATCCAATAAATCTGAAGAGGTATTAGGCAGAACTGAAGCTGTACAGCTGTTAGGGTAGAGGGTAGGTATGTAAGGAAGGTTATGGAAACGAGCCCTATCTTCCCTGTGGCAGTTTGGAAGCAAATCTGTACTTCAGGAACATCTTTAAAAGATGTAAATGTTTCATTTGACAAAAGATATTGCTTGCTATTTATTCATCAACTGTATTGTGTAGCGATCCCCTAAATTTAGTGAAGTAGGTTTGTAGAAATGCTGTTCTGCTCATTTGCTTTCTCACTAGTGGTTGTATCAGTTAAGCAGCTTATTCCATATCTGACCCATCCCACAGCAGTATCTCCCCTGAAGCCCTGTGCTGCTCCATGTCAAAGTCTCAATGCTGCCAGAGGGGCAGGTTTTAGCTTTGTCACCTGGATCCTGGGAGCAGTGCATAATTCAGCCTTTCCATACAGAGGATTTGTAATGTGTCCTACAGGCTGTCCTTCTGCTGCACAGCTCCAGCCCACCCTCCTGCTGCTTTGTCCTGGGCTCTGCTTGCAGCAATGAGTGGGCCTGCCATATCTGCTGGCAATGCCAGCCCAGCAGGCAGCCAGGACACATCTCACTTTGCTGCCTGAGCTTTTTTTTTTTTTGCCTCAACCCATTCTTTACCCTTTCCTAAGCCCCTGGGGCAGGCCTGGGGGAATGCGGCCATTCCTACACATCCCCTGTCTGCTCTGGCCCGGGGCCTGCTTCTGTCCTCAGACTGGGTGATTTGTACCCTGTGGGGTGACACTGGTTGCAGCAGCTAGTCAGTCTGGCCTTAGTGCTCATTCCTGCAGTGACACTAGCTTTCAGGCTGAGAGATGATCCGTACAGGCTTGTTCGAAGTGCATTTCCGCTGAAAGGATGGTGGTCATGGCTGTATTTCCCAACGAGTTCTCTACATGTGGTAATTAGCTGGAAGTTAAGGGTATTGGAAGTGTCTACAGACAATTGCCAATTCTAAGAATTTGGTGTGTTCCTGTCATTGACTGTTGGAGTGCTCGTGTGGGCATTGCATGAACAGTGGAGCGTGCTGCCAGGCTGGGTGTGTGGTGGAAGGGCTCTGATGCTGGAGGTCAGGACCTGTTAAAACTTCATCATGAAGTAAATTGAAGTGTTGATAATGTGCTGCAGGGTTAGGGTCACATGCAGTCACTAGATTTTTCTCAGGGTTATTTTGCTGCTCTCACACTGCTCAGCCTGCAACTTTGTGTATGGGGGAGGGTGTGATGAGAGGGGATTCCAACTTTTCCCCTACGAGCCTTTTGGCTAAATGTCAGGGGTTGGGGTGGAGGTGTCAGCCACACTGTCTGTGAGGAGGGGAGTCTGATAGTCTGCATCTGCAAGCTGCTGGGGAGCCCCGGTGCAACTTTGGGGTGCAGTGTGTAAATGAGTGAGCGCCGCAGTGGTTCTGGGTCCTGGCTGACCTGTGAGAAGGGTCCCTCTAACCCCTGCTCACCCACAGGCTGGGCACAAGAGGAAGATGGACTGTGAGGAAACAGCTTCCCCAGGGAAGTGCCTGCAGGGACAGAAAACCAAAACCTCTGGAGCAGAGCCAGGCATTGATGAAGGAAGAAAGCTAACTTCCCCTTGTGGGGTTTGTAGTACAGGAAGTGTGGCTGCTTGGGATGTGTAAATGTAGGCATGTTCTTAGTGCTGCGCTTGTCCGAGAACCCCCCAGATCCAGGGTCTCTCTGTTAAGCAGTTGGTTGGTGGTGGTAGTGGGAGCTGGTGTGCTGGGGATGGTCTGGTCCTATGGCTTCTTCCACTCCATCCCCCCAGTCTATTCCCAGTGTGTAAGTAAAGGGCAGTGGTGTAAAATAACTGGAATGAGCTTTCACCTGGTTCCTTTAGCTTGCCATGTGGCCCTGGGATGGTCAGCGTGGTTGTGTGCCAGTTTCTATGTGGGTATAAACTATTGCTTCAAGCTTCTGTGAGGCAGTTCAGTGCAGCCATGTGAGAAAAGATATTGGGATGTGTCAATGCCAAATACTGTTAGACTGTCACTCGCCAGCTGTGATCTCTGTAACTGCTTACAGAGCAATATGCACACAGCACTTGGCACGGACTTGCTGGTGGTAGGAGTCTGCTGGGCAGAAATTGCTTGAAGAACCCATATTGCTCCTTAGGCTTTATTTGGCTATTCCAATGAGATCTGTGCCTTTAGGAAGTGTGGTGCCTGAGATGTTCCAAGCAGATCGAAGTAGATAGTTTTCTTGCGTGAAAAAAATGTCTGGAGTAGAAATCCGGAAGACCCCAGCTGCAGAAGTAGCATCTAGGATGTATGCAAAGTGTTCTGCTTTTATTTCCAAGAGTCTTTTGTTGTGGTAATTGTTATCCAAGTGTTTTTTCTCACCATGCTGTTGAGGAGTGGCTCAAAATGCAAAACACTGTCCTTCTAAATGAAGGAGCAGCTGTGTGTGCTAGCTGGGTTGCTTGGTTTTCTGTCCCAGGAAAAGGGGAACCCCAGTGCTCAGCTGTTCCTAAAACATTGCTGTTGGGGGGGGAAAAACTAACAGACACAGCAGGAATTGTGAAGCAGACAACTGTGGGGCTGGGATCTCTTCCCTCACCCAGCTCAGCACCTGTGTGTTTGCAGCTGGCAAGTCAGGGTCTGGGCTGTGCTCAAAGCCAGCCCTGGTGAGTGGCCTGGTGGCAGGGCCTGAGAGAGCCAGGAGGAGCTGGGTCCAGCTGGGACTGGCAGGGAGCTCATTACTGCTGAGGTTAGGCTCACTGCTTGCAAAATCAGGGAACAAAGGGATGTTATCTGTAAGGCTGGTGAAGCTCAAATGAGAACCCATCCCACCTTAGTCCATGATGCTGCAGCATTGTCCTGTGAAACCTCAGTGAAACACACAGCAGCTGATGTGCTGATGGCAGAAGATGTGTGATGCGCAGCTGTGAAGGCTTGTTTCACTTACTGCTGAAAAACTGCTGGTCTGCCTTCCTGGGCTAGTATCCCCCTGGGGATCAGTAATACTGGTTTATGTACTGGCCTGAGTGCCTGTTGGCTTTGTCAGCCCAGAGCCCTCACACTGCTCTGTTGTGTTCAGCTGGGGGAGAGCAGAAGTGGGTGAGGTGACATTACCCAGACCTCTCTTTTGGGCAGCGCCCAGTGATGCAGGCAGCTCTGCGCTAAAACGAAGCTCTTGGTAGCAGACTGAGCATATCAAGCACTCAGTGCCCTGGCAGCACTTCTGAAAGCCAAACCCAGAGTGAATGACAAAGTGTTTTTCCGTTCCCTGGAAAGTACATGCTCCCAAACTGCTTTCCTTGCTGCCCGTCTATTCACTGCGCATGGAAGATTTGTTTATGTTAGGCTGTGTAAGAAATATCTACGTGTTATCTCAGAGCTGGGCAGATAAATCCAGAGGAAGATTTACTTGAGTGTAAATCAAAGGCTTTGTTTTCTTGGATAGTTCTTTAGTGTCTTGAGTTGAAATCCATCATGTTATCCCTGCAGCACTCCAGCATTTTAGGGGAATTTGGAAACTTTGCCATCTACCACAGTTTGTAACAAGACTGGAAGCAGTGAACATATTGCGGTCTTTTTCTACTCTTAGAGCTTCTGCTCTGCTGTCTTTCATGAAACTTTTATTTTATGAATAATATTTAAAGAACTCTGAAGCCCAGATGAGAGCTGTGCAAATGATATATAGCCCAAATCCATGGCATGCACCTCTAGTTGTGTGAACTGATTCTGTAGCAGCCCTCAGCTGAGCCTGTTTAACTGTATGCAACTGATGTGCTCAGGGCTGTATTAAACCAGCTTTCCTGTATAGGAGCAGGAGAAAAACATGCCCGTGGCTGCTATAGATCTTTTTCCAAATCATTTCAGGCAGGAATTATAAGGACTTCAATTTAAATTATGTAAAATGCAATTGTTCCCTAATTCCTTGCTGCAGATGCTAGATTTTCCTGCATTTTATCATTTACTCATAGGTACCAGACACTGTGCTGTGCTGCTCCACCTGCACCTGGCATTTGAGGAGGTTGTTGGGAGCCACAAGCTTCCTACATGCTCAGCAGATTTGTTACCTGGGCAGAGAGAACAATGAGCTGCTGCTTGTCCTCAAACCTTGTGGGTACATCCGTGCAGGTAAGGCTTTAGAAATGGGTGACGCTTGCATCTCCAGCTTCTGCTTTTGAAATATGCATGTAAACAGGATATAGGTCTCAGTATATTCCCAGCTGGAGATGGGCAGTCCAAGAAATGCTGCCAGAACTCCGGAGATTCACCAGAACAGTGTGGGTCTGGGTTATTTAGAGAGTTGAGCAGGATCAGTTCTGGGTGTTGACAGACAGTTTATGGTTTGTGTATAGCAGCTTGGCTTCCTGGGCTGATCCTCGTGTTCAGTGTGATTTGGAGGCATTCCTGTTGAGAAATTGAGTCCTGCCTCCAATGCTGCATCCACAGGGCAAGCTGTAGACTCGCTGCTGTCTGCTTTTGCCAGCAGCATGAGCACTGCTCAGGTGATCACATGTATGCAAGTTAAATCATTCTGAAGTATAACCAAGTAGTTGGTAGTTGCCGATGCAACCTTTCAGACTGAAAAGCAAAGTGGCCTTGAGGCTGAGCTCTGCATCTGGCTGTTGGGCTGGGGGGAAGCTGAGTGCATGGGGCTGGTCTGGAGGAGAGGGGAACTGAGACTCTCAGCCAAAGGCACTAACTAGGATCACAGGGAAGGATGGAAAACCAGGTGCAGGAGCAAGAGTGGTGTTTCCATGGTGTGATTCCAGCAACAGGGCAGAGAGCTTAAGAGATAAAAGGTTAATTAGCTAGAGCCCCGGGTGTTGTTTGGTATGTGCCTTGTGTTAGCATCTTTAAGGAAGCATCTTCCTTTGAGATTTAAATGCTGGGTTCAAATAGCAGTCAGGACAAGAAGTTGTTTCCCATGTCACATCAAACTGGAAATGGCAAGATATCCAAACCAATTGGATTCTTGCACTGTCAGGTGCAGAAGGCTGAGAATTGCTAGCCAATACTTTCCTAAGCTGTTTAATTCAAGTTGCTGGTGTGTAAAGCTGCTGCCTTTATTTTCACTCAGAATCCCTAAGGATCACCTTCTCTTCCTTTTGGCTTGGGGATCATCAGAAGCAGAGCTCAAATGGCCAGTCCTCTTGCACAGCACCTTTGAAATAAGGCAGCTTTCTCAGGATTTGTGCAGCTGCAGGCCATCAGGCACTCCCAGATTTTATATTTTATTCTGTTCATGTTTCTGGCTCCAGCATCACAACTGAGAGCTGGACAATATTGATCCTGCACTGCTGCTGGAGGTTTTTGTCTTGGTGCTGATGCTGACAAGGTTTCCTGTTGGCATGAGGCTCAAGCAATCAGTACTTGCCTTTGCATCATAAAGTATCCTGTCAGTGTATTGCTGGTGCCTATAAAGGATATTGCTTGCAGAAGTGAACTCATCAGGAGTTTAAGGTGCCTTTTTCTACGATGATGGGATTGCCCAGGAATTTAATGTCTTCTAAAACCCTTAACAAAATGGTGAGCCTGCTGTTGCATTTGTCTCAATTGCACACGAGTATATTTGGGGGGCACTGTTAGTGTCCATTATCAGACAGCTCTTCTCCCAGGGAATTCCTTTTTCCATGGTGTAAGTCTGTCTCAGAAGTCAATAGCAATTCAGACAACTCCCATGAGCAAGTTCAAATTAGTTATCTTCTGCTCAGATTAAAACATCCTTGGCAACTTTCTGGAAAGTCTGGATAAATAAGACATTTAAAATCTGTTATGGAGACACTACTTTGTCAAAGTTTTATTGGAAGCAAGTTAATACTGGACAAGAGGCAGCTTTGAACTCATCAATTTAATACTTTAGGGTTAAATGGGGTGAAAATGTTGCCCATGCCAAAAGGAGCACTGAATCAGTTTTGCTCAGAAAGCAGAAATACAATTCTTTTGGTTCCACCCAAGGCATAGACAGTGTGGCTATATGCCTATTCAATTTCTGTTACTGTTTAAGTAATAACATGCTGGATCTTTTATTTCATTCTTCAGGGTTCATTCAGTTTCCACCATGGACTAGGGGTGATAACTTCAGAGCCTTACATTCTGCTTTTCATGTCATTTTTTCAGAGCCATTTTCTCTGTCCAGATCTCCCTGGCACAGCTCTGTGCCTTGTTTCTTTTCACCTAGTTCCAGGTAATCTCTTTCTAGCAGACATCAGATGAACAGAGCATTTCAGAATTTTGCCTATTTGGAAAGGCCCTGCTATTACAATCTAATGTAAAATTCACTGCACTGACCCAGTCTTTGCTTCCACAGGTTGCATCATCTGTTTCTGGAGTCACCTACACAGATGCTGCTCCCCTGGACACCCTCTTGTATGGTTATAAGACCTAAAAAAATATTTCCACTTAAAACTGGATGACATGGTGTGATTGGCTGACATGAGCAAAGAAGTGCCTGACCTGTCAGTTGTCAGTCTTAAAAGCAGATTCCATTCTTGAACCTGCCCAAAACTTAAGAGGATAGATAGTATCCCGGCTGATGGCAGAGGCAGGAGGGGGCTGGGATGGAAAGCTTTCTGCTGTCTCCAGCACTTGCGATTAGCAGTGTTCATGAACAAATACCTGCAGCCTTTTTGCAGACCCTGTGTGAGAAGCTGAGGATTTCATTAAATCTGTAATCCTTTGCGTATCTACAACTGTGCAGAAGCAAACATGAGATTTCCAGGTATTCCCAGTTCTTGGAAGCATTTACTTCCAGCATAAGACCTATTTGAAGGAAAAATGTCCTGTTGTCTGATATTTCTTTGAATTCTGGGAAAGATGTAGTGCTTTGTAAATGTCCTAAACCACTTGTGAGACCCCCTATAAGCAATTCCACTGCCAGGGCTAATCCACAGCCCCTGTCCCAGCCCCCATCTGAGTTTTCCTGGTCTCCCATTTCCTTCTGGCTTTTTTAGCTAATCTCCTATTCAGCCTCTGTCTCCGTATACTTGTCACTTTGGCCCATCTATTGATTTTTTGATGTTAATTTCTCCAAAGCACTGGGCTGAGCTTGAGTGTATGGAATTTTCTAGGGAATTTTAGAGATCAAAAATTGCTGTCTTGAGATTCCCTTTTTGAATGCCATGCTATTTGTTGTCTTAGTTAGTGCTTTATCCCTTCCAGATGTTTTCTCAGACTTCTTCCCCTAGGAGGTGCTCTGAGATAATTTCCCACTGTTGATAAACTGGTGAGTGTTTTCTGAGTTTGTTCCTGAAATCTTTGTTTAAACCACACCAGGACAGCATGCTAGCTTTTTTGATGTTTTTCTGCTATAATCTAATACTTGACAGCTAAGACTCTCACCATGAACAGAATCTGTTCAGCTTAGTTATTTTGTAATCAAAGCCTGGGAAGGAGAAAAAAGAAAAAAACTCACTGGAAAGAGTCGAAGTCGCAGCCTGAACCTGCTAAAACGAAGAATAGTATAATGCATTTTTTAAACTGTAATTCTGGGCAAATATCCTTTCAGAATGTGCTCTGGGATTGATGCTTGGCAGAAAATCATGACTGAAGACAGGGATATATTTGGCCCCAGTTAGGATTTCCCTTCGTTTTGTAGCCAAGTGCAAAACCACCATCCAGCTGCATTACTAGATATAGCACTGACCTTTTTACCTTATTGGACCATAGTTTGACTCTTAATTGAAATTGCTCTATAATTACACCTTATGTCCCAATGGATGCTTCTGTCTTATAAAACCAACACAGCATATTGGAACAATCTGCTTGCAAGTGATACAGAGCAGGCTGCGAGGAATGACTGCCTCTCATCTCCGTCGGTGGTGACTCCTCCTGGATGCTCCTCCAGAGCTGCTATGGAAGGAGATGTACACCTGGGTTTTACACGGGTCAGGGAGGTCCTGGCTGGTTTCAGGGGAGTTGATTCTTCACTTCAACTGACTGTCCAGGACATTCCCATGAAACAAAAGCAAAACCCCAAGGCAGCTGGAAAATTTTCATTGAGATCTTATGGCAGGAAAAAGTTGTCTGTGGAAATAGCCTGGTCCTTCAGGCCTGCAGTGACACTAGAACAGAGGGCACATGTACAGATACACCCTGATGCTGAGTGGCAGGAACCTGGGGCTTCCTGGCTCCAGCACTGGCATCTTTGTCCTGGCCGTGTTTCAACCACATAATAAGAAAAGTACTTGATTTCCACCAGCCTCACTGCTGTCTCCCTTGCAAAAACTTCCTGTGGGACAGTAAGTGCCAGCTGCATGTTTAGCTATGCTCCTGATCAAATTCCAGGAGAACAAGGGCATAAATGTGCTGCTAGGTTTAACATGTTCACTCTTGCCTCCTGTGGTTCTGATGCCTTCTTATTGAAATAAAATGCAACTTGCACCAAAAGGCTCAGTGAACTTTGCGGCAAAGAATATAGTGGGATTTCTGTGGAGGATCACTTGCATTTGCTCTCTGTACCTTGATGTTCTGCCTAGGAAGGGGGATGCAGCAGTGTTTTGTAATACTGATGGCTGCAGGCTGTGTCAGCAGGCAGTGGATGGGCTCTGGCTGATTTGACAGTCAGGTGTGAGTAAGGTAATGCTTTCCACCTAATGAGCAAGACTAAGATGAGTATTAAAAGAGCAGCTTCTGTAGCTGAAATGATATCTGTAAAATACAGCACAGAAATGCTATAGTAGCGAGCCAATTATGCAGTGTAGTAGAGCTGAAGCAGTAGTCATTTGGCATGAGGCATGCAAAAACTCAAGTCAATTATTCCTTCCTGAACTGTCCAAACTACCTTTAATGGTCTTGAGTAATGGGATATCTGTCAGTCTTGCCTGGACTGCTCCTTGGTTGAGAAGCTCTTTCTTCCTATCTGTCTGTGTTCACTTTTGGTCAGATTCATCCAGTTTCATCTGCTCTGGGCCTTCTTTCTCTCACAGATTCTGCTTTATACATGCCTGAGCTGCACAAACAGCCTGTACCTCTCTAGGAAAGTTACCTGTCCCAGGAGGGACTTGCCAGTGCCGAAGATGGGTTATCCATCATGATCAAAATGTGTTATGGAGACAAGTGTGGAGTCCTGGGGACTTGCCTGAGAAGTTGGGTAATTGGTTGCATGTGAGGCTGCTTAATCACTGTCAGCTTGTGAGTTGAGTGGATGAAAAGTCTTGTGGTGGTTTGGGGCTGTCTGGAGGGGATGTGTAGTGTTGCAGAGCAGTTGGGGAGATGCTGTTATGGTCAGCATGAATTATGCAAGTTAAATCATAGGAATATGATGTAAAGGCTGTATCCATGTCCCAAAACACATGCACATGCTCAAGATGGCACAGGACTGATGGACAGATAGGTAGACATTTGTCATTGGTGCTCATCTGGGGGGAGTGTGAATAAGCTATGATCACCTCACATCAGGTGGGCACCTAAAACTAGGTGGAAGAAGCTGGGCTTTGATTTCTCAGCATGGCAATTCTTGCCCTTTAGCTGTCTTATCTGTAAATTGGGGTGATTCTGCCCTACCCTCACAGGAGCATGTTAAATTTAGTGTTTGTGGGGCACTGAGACTGAACAGTGGTGAGCAGAATAAATGAAGGGAGGTGAAAGTAAGAGCTCTGTGCAGACAGCAAAGCTTAGAAGCCCATGCTGAGCAATGGAATTTGAAAGAAAATAGTGAGAAGCTGTTAAATGAGTACTGTCCTTCCTGTGTGCTGACTGAGGCTGGGATCTTGTGGAGCAATAGTCCATGAACTGTATTTTAATGCTAGCTACACTGGAAGTTTCTGTTATAATGGTTGGTTTGGCTTTTGTTCAGTATAGCTCAAGTGGGGGTGGGTATAAATACTGTCATGAGGCATATGAGGAAGATGCTGAGCACATAGGAGATGCAATTGATGCTGTGTGCGTGCTGACCCCTCTGAGCAGCTTTCCTCTTCAGCTGGGCTGCTGAGAGTACATGGGTGAGCACAGGGATAGTGATCAAGAGAAATTTTTGTAAGAAATGGCAAGCCTAGAATGATGGGTATTATCTTTCTCTGAAGAACTTGTGGAGCCTGATGGCAAACTGCCATTTTGCCAGTTGATAGAAATAATTTCCCTGACAAACTATTTGCAACTACTTGGTAATCAGCTTTCTCCAGCTCATGTCATGCCATCTGGAAATGCCCAAAGCCTGGCTATTAACGACTGGCTTTCAGCTCAGCAGGAAGACTTTGGGCTCTTCATTTGCTGATTTGCTAATCAAAGAAGCAGGCAGATGCTGCTGCTGTTGGGGCTTGTGGTGTGAAATAAAGCATGCTTACATCTGAGGGCAGCATTACTGTGTGGGGCACTCCAGCTCCCACCAGCCTCCTATCCACCCTCCTGTGCATGAAAAGCAGGCTGTGTACACTCGTGAATCAAGCATGGATGGGTAGCTCCCCCCTTCCACTTGAGATTGTTTAGGTTTGGGGTTGTCCAAGGGGCTTGGGGAATGCAGCGCTTGGCTCCCATAGTGGGCTGGTACCAAACACCCCTGCAGGCAGTTTGAAAGCTCCAGGAAAAGCTTTGTCCAGAGCATTAACTTGATTTTTCTCTTTTAGATGAGAGAAAAGAGTTCAGATGTTTCAATGCTTAAGGAAAACCTATAGCAAAACCTCCTTGCCAAACTTAAGCACCACTTTGTCCAGGAGCTCCCTGTTCAGTGCAGGACCATGTCCCCAGAAGAACCCCAGCCCCAGCTTGCACTGACATGAACCCTTCCCATCTTCCTGCTCCGGATTGTCCTGGTGCTTGGCTGACCCTGTGCTGCTGCTCCTATGAACTTTCTTTTATCAAGTAGTGAGGCTTAAAACAAAATCCAAGATTCTCATTTCCTTTCCTGAACATTTACTCTGGACAAAATATCCTACATGTGAAGAGGTAGGATGAAAATAACAAGACTTTGACACCAAAGAGTTCTTCTCAACTTTGGCCCAAGCTTCAGGTTTTTGAGAAATAACTTTCATTGGTCATCCCAGGAGAGTGCTTCTAAACAAGTATGTTTTCCACTGATGTTTACAATAAGATGGAGTAGCCAGAAAATCTGAAACCAGAGAAGAATTTGGTCAGTGTCTTTGCCAATGGGGAAGTTCAAGTAAATAAAGAGCATCTGTTATGAAAATATCTTTTGAGAGGTGTTGTCCAGCCCAGGCTCTCAAAGGCTGTTAGCACCAGTGTTGAGAACTCCTGGCATATCTTTAGTTTGTTTCAACTTGTTCACATGCATCTAAGTGAGAAATGGACAGTTTCATAAAGCCTTTTTATTCATTGCTATACATGTTTCATATTACAGTTTTCTGTATAGACAATTACTTTTTCTTGATGTTACTGCTTTTTGTTTGCTAATAGTCAAGAGTTTGCCAAAAACTGATGCCTTTCTGGGGCCTTTACTGCAGACTGTTGCTTTCTTTGTAATTACCACTGATTCAGCAAAGCACTTCTAATTTTTTGTGTATCAGACCAGCCTTTGACTTTAGGGGTATGCCCGTACATTTACCTTGAAGTCTGCAGTTTACTGGATTGTGGCCTAATCTGGGAGTAATCTTCAGCCCAAGTGGTCCTGAATAATTAAGATATCATTTGTTGGTCACCAAATGAAGTGCTAGTCTGTTTAGGGTTGCATCTCAGCAATATTAACGCCTGTAGCTGTCTGAGGCATTCAGCTCCCTACAGGACCAGCTCTGAGCACAAGCACTTGCTTATCAGGCAGCCTTCTCACTGGCATGGATGTGAACTTCTCTTGAGACTTGGAGCCTGCCCCAGAAAGATTCATGTAGACAACGGGGATGTGTTAATCTGTGAACAATCAGTCTGGTAAAACCAGATCAGGCTCCCAGTCAGATCTTCTGTTCATTGTTCAGCCACATGGCGGCATTCAGCATGTGCAACCACAACTGGTGATTTAAATGCTCATTTGCATTGTAATGAGCATGCCACTTACCTTCAAATTTTACTAGCTCACAAGACTTCTGAAATGTACGAAGCTCACTTTAAAATGTTTTTTGTTCCATGCTCAAGACAGAAGAGCCTCTTAGCCTTGTGATGAAGATGCCACTTTGAGTTATTTGCAGTTGATTACTGTTTTCCACCTTTATGTGGTTAATGCTGCTTTCCAAGACAATATGGAAAATTCAGAGGTCATGTTGCTGCTAAGTCAGCGCATTAAGTGCATGTTAAGATGTGCATTTAGAGCATGGAGAATGTGAATTCTGCATGACCAGGGTGCCAAAAGGAGATGGTAAATCCTTCAGAGCAGGGAGAAGTTCTGGTTTAGAAATAAATACAGCAAAAGTTTTCTATATTACGATGTGCTTCATGCTTTACCGTAGTAAACAATTTACTTTATAAGCAATAGGCATATGTTCAGAGAACTCCCCTTCCTCAGTCCGAGTTTCCATCACTGCAGGCAATGTACTCCACCTTCCTGCATGTATAAGGGGGGAAAAGATGGTGAGAAGAGGGAGGTATCTCTACTCTTTTCCAATTGCTTCTTGCAAATGCAATGCTAAACGCTGTCAGTGTGCAGGAGGACAGTTCTTGGAGTACAGCAACCCATCAGAAAATCCTGTCAGAAATTTTCCACCAAAACTCATCAAGTTTCCCAAGGAGCCTGTAGGAGGGTCTGGCAGGCAGGTAACAAAGATGATTCCTAGCAAAAAGGTTTATAATACTGGCAAATGGGAGTTTTGAAGCTAATCACCAGCATCTTGGTTTATGACCTGACTGTGGACTTCAAATGTATGCAAAAATAACAAAAACCTCCCTTTGCTGGCAGGGATTCCTCAACTTCTTTAGAAATGTCTCTGCTCTGCATACTTATCTACCGTATCTTGGATAAGACTTTTGTCTTATCACCTTGCCTTACATGGTGTTGAAGCAGGGGAGATGCATCCTTGGGAACACTTTTTCTGTTCTTCTGAGAACATTGTAGAAATTTAAGTGCATTTTTGTATTGTGGCTGAACTCTCCCTGTGAAAGTGATTGGGCATTTCATTAGGAGCTTAACTATTGTGGAAAATCAATATATGCACGTGCTTTATGCTGGCTGGCTTGATAAGATGTCTTCCCTTAACTTATAAACCTGATCTCCTTGGACCATTGTTAGTTGTATGTGGCATGTTAATCGAGTGTTACATAAAGTTTTGACTGAGCTTTCTGCTTTGGGCTGTGTATGGAGTCTACCTGGGTAGCTGTAAGTACAGTTTAAGCTCGGTTTGTCCTCACTGTGAGCCTTCAATGGATCAGATGTTTACTGGCAAGTATCCAACACTCAGAAAACATCAATGCAAATGAAAGGAGTTATGCATAACTCTGAAAAACAGTTAATTTAGTAAGTCTGGCCACCAAATTCTTGGCTCTTCTCCTATGGCTGCATGCTTTTCAATCATACTGAGCTGTGGAGGGTGTTGGGGGAGAAACTACAGCAGCTAGACTGCAGAATGGCCACTAGTTATCAAAGAAGGGGAGATATAAGCTGCTTCCAAACTTTCTTCATATCTAAGTCTGTGAATGGTCTCCTTGTCCTCTCTAGGAGCATTTTAGGGACTTCTACTGACCAGTGGACGAAAACTTTTCTGTAGAGCCCAAAGTGGCATACTGACAGCCTTGACTAGTACAAGTTCATTGGACTAGCCATATAACAATGCTCTGGAAATTCCTTTCAACAACAAGATTTTGTGGTCTAGATTATATTGCTGACAGAATATCCAGAGGTTTTGTTCAGTTGGGAAATGATTAAGATTTTTTTAAAGGTGTTTTTTCATATTGGTTGTTCTCAAATGAAACACAGATGCAAGACTGCTTGAGCTATAAATCTGGCCTCAATCATTCATTTCAACATCATACTGTGCAGAACGGCCTCCACTTAAGTCATTTCCAAATGACTGAACTTCACATTTTCTTCTGTTATTGTCATCAACCTCAGCAGATGTCATAATCAAGGAAGAGCCACTAATGAGAAGCTGCTGGTAAATTTGGCATGTCTCAGTCACTTCCACGTGCATACCTGGAGAGCAGACTGCATCTACAACTGCCAATGTGAATCAAAAACAAAACTAAGAATGAGTGGGTACGTTAGCTGCTCTTGCAGACTGCTCTGTATAATCAACGTAGCCTTGTCAGGATATAGGCAGGAGACAACCTGACTCGTGGAGAAGGTGCACATTTTGGACCAGATGACCTCCTGAGGTGAGGTCCCTTCCAACCTTAACCATTCCAGGCTTGTGGTTCCACAATTACACTGCAACTAGTGCTGGAGATAGTAGCTGCTCAGCATAAGTGGTTTGCTGTAAGAACTATCTTATAACCCAACTTCAGTCTGTTTTAAGATTTTTCACACAACTCACTACATCACTGACTAGTGTAAAGTATGAATATCTTGCTGCTCCATTACGTCTTTTCTTTTAAAATGTTTATCAAGATGGCAAGAGATTGTTCTCTTGCTGTAAATGGTGCAGTCACTGTCTGTTTCTTTCCACTAACTTTTTACACAGCAGGCATTTTCCAGATATTGACATGGCTAAACACACTTGTGTCTACCTGTTTCCCAACAGATTTTTCTCACTGATTGAATTTGAGTAAAGCAATGGAGAGATGGTAAGAAAATGGAGAAGAAAATGTGTACATTTCTGTTGATGCATGTTTTCATCCCAGCTGTTCTTTTAATAGTGATGTCTGAGAGAATTTTGGACATGTCACTATTGAATCAGCTGTGACATCCAGTGAATGACAGCCCATGCCTGATATGCAGAGCCAATTTTTTTTCAGGCTAAGGGCTGTCCTTAGCCTCCTTCCAACATGCAGGTTCCCTCTGTTTGGATCCTTGTGATGGAAAAAGCCAAGATGCCGGTCTGAACAGTCAAATGCTTTGGACCAAAAAATAATTCAAGAACCCATTGTACTTTATGATCACACAGAGGGGTAGTTGTGAAACTGAAAGTTGTTTGCAAACAATTTGTTGAACCAGAGACTAAATTACCATCTGGCCCCTTTGTGCAGCTTTCCCTTTCTGCTGTTCTGCAAGTTCTTGCACATGGGAAGATTTACGTTGTTGATGGAGAGTGATTTTTGAGCCTGTGGCCAATGCTAATTTTGTGAGGAAATAAATTTTGGGTTTTGTTTCACTCTGAAATGAAGGTAATGTATTAAAGTCAAGTAAGGTCACACAATCACAAACCATGCCATGTGCCACAAAGCCTCAGCATTAAATTACTTGCACTGGGTATCCAGTGTTAAGAGCAGTTTGGCAATCACCTGGTGCTCTGGTCCCTTGGGAGAAGTTATGTTGGGCTCTATTAAATTAAGAGGGGTAAATCCCCAAAATCCACCCAGAGGAAGCTTGTAAACAGGGAAGTGAATGGTTGAAAACAAAATGCTGAAAAGCTGTTCACCAGCTCTAATTATTTAACTGACACTGTGGATACTGCAGCAGAGATGATGATTGGATGTGTTAGAAGTCTGGATTGAATCCAGACCTCTGGGATGATTTTCTGTGACAGTTTTTGGTTAATTATAAGAACCACATAAAAAAAAGGCACAAAATTCGTCCTGTTCTGTTTAAAATTTTTCCCTAGTGTGTAAGACCTTCTTTAAAGGTTACCCTCTGATACGTAACACATCCTGTGTCATTTTGCTAAGCTATGACTCTGTAAGAAGTGGTTGAAATTTACAGCTTTGATTAGTCATAAGCTCTAGAAGTGTTTATTTTTCTCAGTTGCTCTTGCTGTGTAATGAATGTAACTTTGAGTACCCTCAGACTCTAGCCCTGGACTCTGGCAGCCTGCTTCTTTCCAAGAAATAGCACATCAGTTACACCGTGCTGGTAACATGAATTAGGTCCTCCTGCTTATTACAGAAAAATAATTTGCAGGCTGAGGAGGAGAGACTAGAACCAAAGTCTCACAAGGTCATTTCTGGCTAAACTGAAAATAAACCTGTGTTTTAAAGGCAACTTGAGAAAATTGCAGCCACTTATCTGTATTGGCTTGCAGAAAGGAGCTGTCTGCCTGTTTGAATGCGGTGGTTGCAAACTGGGGGGTTCCTGTTCCATAAGTAAGTCATTTGTTTCAGTGAGTTAAAATTCCCTCTTTGCATAGAGGTCTGTGACTGCTGGCAGTCCCTGTGATTAGTACCACGTTTCACACAGCTCGGCGTTTCTTGTGGACATGGAGCTGCTGCACATGAAGGATCGTGGATCTTCGGGAGATTTTAGAGGCATTTATTTTCTGTGAGAAAACTGAATGTGGTTTGTGGGAAGAGGAAAAGCCGCCATTAATGCAAGACATATGTTTGGTAAATGACTAATACAGCAATTAAATTCCAATTAACTATGCTTCTGTTTATCAAGACTGATTAGCTAGTGTTTACTGCAGGGTATTCAATTTGCTTTACACTCCCATCATGTTCTAGATGATAGCTGGGTGGTGAAGACTTGTTTCAAAGCCTAGGGAGCCTTTTCCTGGGGAGGACTGAAGCTGAGGCACTGTGCCCTTGCCTCTTGCTGTGCTGGGCTCCCTGCTCGCTACCCCAGCACCTGCATGTGAATGGCTTTCGCAGCAGCTATCTTTGCTAGCCTCATGCTGTTGGAGTTGAAGCTTCTGGTGCTGCTGCCTTCCTCAGACCAGTGTATGCATTTTTCTTAATAAAACGTAGAATTCTGCTGTTCTGCCTGTGTTCAGGGGTGACAGATGCCTGGTTCATTCTTACCGGCATCAGCTGGGAGATGTTTTGCTCACCTTTTCGTTGTTCTTTGATATTCTTAGTCTGGGCAGTGGTGCATCAGCCTCTTTTGTCTGCCCACAGCATTATCTTATAGGCTTCCCTTGTGGCAAAGTTTCACAGAAGAGGCTTGAACCAACCTGCTGCTAGTGCAGGTGGGGCTTGGTGGTGGCCTGAGCTGAAGACTATGGGCTGTACCAGCTCTGGTGCATGTGCTGGGTCATGGGATTTACCAGGAATTTGGTGCCCTCCAAATTCTCACAGGTGCTTTTTTTCAGTGTAAGTTATTTCCCTCTAAAAATATCCTTTGGGGGGCTTAACTGGACAAGAAATTATGGCTCTTAGGAGCTTGCTGCTTGAGTTAAAATATAAAACTTTGCTATTCCCCCAAGATCACTTGGCACCCAGGTGGTGTTGCAGAATAGAGGATACACTCCCCTTGCCCAGGAACTGAATATATATATATATACACGTATATATATTTCATTCAACAGAATGGAAGAGAAAAATAGAGAATGAGGCATTAGGGACTTGTATGCTGTTGTGTCAACAATTGTTTGGCATTGGAGCAAAGCCCAGTAACCCCATCAGCTCCGATTTGCACCTGGAAAGCAAGCTGGAGGGTCAGGTTCATTACACGGGGAATTCTGCTCAAGTGCCAGCTTCAATCCAACATGGAGATGCTGAGGAAGGGTGAAGGCAATGTGATTAGCTCCAAGTTATGGAAGTTACCATCCGTTAGAGGAGGGAGCTCATAATTTCCTACAATGAACTGAAGTAAGGCTGGAGCGGAAATAGGGGGTGGAGGATTTTCTGGCTTTTGAGGTTTTATGAACCTTGCAAACAGTTTATGGGTTCACAAAGCCAGCTGAGTCTGAACCATTTTTTTTGGTAATTTAAACCCTTTTCTTTCCAGAGCCATTCAGGTTACTAATAAAAATAATGTCAGGCAATGAATTAAAGCTCAAGCTCTCCTGCGAAGAATAGAACATCCTATCGGCCTCTGAGCAGCAGAAAGCACATGCGCTACCTTTATTCGCTGGCTAGTGTTTTGGCTGCAATGTTTGTAGTCACACCCTTACTTTCAGTAGCTTTAGTTCTTTATTTAACATGGTATTTCAAAATTTCTAAGAAAATTAATTATAAATTTTTTCCATTTGTAACTGCATGAATTTCTTTTGATCTCCTCTATCCAGTCTCTTACTGTGGCAACTAATTTAATCCAAATTTACAATTTCTTAAAGGTAACTGTGTTCCAGTGTATTTTGTGAAAGTGTCAAGAGAGAGGAGGGAGGACCTTATTAATGATTCCAGTGAAGGAAAAAATCTTCAGGGAGCTAAACTCATGAAGCATTATAAACTTATAACCCTCTTACACCAACACAAAAAAAAAAAGGTGGGGGGGAGACGAGGGCTCAGGGGAGAACTCCATGCTTCAAATTCATGAAAAATTTGTAACTGCAGCAACTGAAGTCTGTAGGAAATTCAGTGTTAGCCCATGGAGCTCTCTGTGTTTCTGCTTTGCTGAATGTCTCTGTAAAGCAGTATGTAACCCTAAACATCTGTGAACAAATCAAACTGACAATCCAGGCAGCAGTGAAACTAAATCAGTGTGTTTGTTATTCCGCAGCTAGTCATAAGAGAAACATGGAGCTTGTTTCACAAATTGAAACATCCCAAATTATCAGCAGGCCTATGACCATTCCAGGTTCTTGCTTTTTATTGGTAGTTACCGAAGCCAAACAGGACCAGACTGAGTCTGTTACTTCATCTCTGCTTGGCTGGAAACGCTGCTGCGGTCTGATTGTGCTCCTAGAAATAACAGGCTTGGCTTTGGCTGGGAGGATGCTGGACCTAGAGGCAGAGTTTTGCGAGCTGATCCTACCACTTATGGGATGAGCTCCCTTTGGAGTGCACAGCTTGCTGGACACTAGAAAGAAAGACATGAAAGAAATAGAGATGTGAATGTTCTGGAGGGAGCTCTGCATAATGTTGTTTTCATAGCCAAATTTTCAGACAATCCCAATGATTTTAATAATAAATTTAGGAGGGAGGAGAAAA
Source organism: Anser brachyrhynchus (assembly GCF_964034855.1). NCBI lineage: Eukaryota > Metazoa > Chordata > Aves > Anseriformes > Anatidae > Anser > Anser brachyrhynchus. The sequence goes on along the minus strand of NC_137700.1, from coordinate 26,945,765 downwards.
AAGAAGTGAATATTTTGAGGAGGAGGTTGAGTTGTTTCTTGCCAATGTGTCTGTTCTGTGCAAGCTGGCAGCAGCTGGGCTGTGGTAGCAAGCAGCCACTATTGAAAGATCATCCTCAGATTTTCATCCTCTAAACTCCTGTGTTCCTGGTAAACACTGTCTCATGATCTAGCTGTGATAAAGTGTATATTTTCATGACCTAATCATGTGCTTCAGAGATTTTACGCCTCTTTTCCTGCACTGGGGTGTGTGTGTGTCCTGCTGGGGTGGGGATGGCCTCCTGTGGGCATCTGGGATGATATGGTGGTTTGGGTCAACGCACAGAAACATCACATGCAGGCTTTGCCTTCCTGTATCCTGCTATAAAACGGTGCAAGCAGTCGGACTCTGGGACTTCATAACCAGGTGTCTGACCATCTTGTAATAACAATTTTAGCTGTTTGTGGTTACCACTGTTGGAGGCACTTGCCCAGGGCCATGCATGTTCTCCAGGGTGCTGCTCACATTACTTCACAGCCAAAACAGACACATGCTAGGGAGTGGAAATGGAAGACAGTCTCTCTTTGACATTGACCAGTTCCCTGGTACATGGCTACCTGGAAAATTGGAAATGGTCCATGGTAGCCTCTGAGTGTCCACCAGCTGGTGTGAGGTTGGGGTGCTCGGTCCTGATGTCCTGTTTGTGCCGCCTGGTGTAAACGATGCTCCAGGGCATGGTATGTGGTGGTCACACAGCTTTTGCCTTTGTACAAGAAGCTGAATAGTGCCCTAAAAACCATAGCACAGAACAGAGCCTGACTGTTGGTGTGAGCTCCTGAGTGAGCACCCCAGACCCCAGGAAGCGGCAGCCCCCATGTAGCCCAGTTTCCCATGTGGCTAAGGCAAGAGGGTAAGTGGGCAGCGTTGCTGGCAGTTGTCCTGACCACAGGCTGTTCTAGCCAAAATCAAAAAAGCAGCTGTCAAATGAGCAAGACCAGCAAGGGGGGGATTTGCTGCTTTGCTCAGGCTACTCTGGGGGAGGAAGGAAGGGAGGGGGTGAGGAAGCTGGGCTTGATCCATCGCAGGCTACCTGCATTCTTTCTCCAGGGCGGGTGCTTCACAGCACAATTCCCTTATGCTCTCTTATCAGCAGCGGGAAGGTGTTTTATTACGGGGTTGCTGCTGGCTGCTCACCAACCACCTCTGAGGCAGGAATTGTCACTCAAGCTAAATTAAAGAGTACTTGAGTACATACAGGGGAAGGAAAAACAAACTGTCAGGAACTGAATCCAGAACTCCTGATGCTTGGAGCTGCCTCGGCGACACGAGTCTTTTCCACCACCCGTAACCAAGTGCCCTTCTTGTGGTTGGAGCCTGGGTTTCCAGAGTTGCCTGAAGGAATCAGTCACCCGTTTGCTTTAGACTGAAATATGTAGTGTCAAAATTCAGGGTTTCTGGGATTTCATCTGACTTCATCGCTAATTCTTTGTATGCTCTCAGGCACATCAGTTAACTTACCTGAGGTATCCTGCTCCGTGCAGTAATCCCTGCTCTCAACTTAACAATGCTGCAAGCTGTAGAGAAGATATGCAGAGTTTTTCAGGCTTGGATGGGACAAACTGTAGAGGCTAGAGCAGTGTTATTTCTGTGGGCATTAAAATATCTTCTGATGTCGGAAGGTTTTGGGAGCCCATTTGCAGAAAAGGCATCTTTGGCAGTTTTGAAGCAGCCCTTAACAAAAATTTAATATAAGGATTGTCTTTTGTGGGAATTTTAATCTACAGCTTCTGCTTTCCTTCAGGATGAGGACATATGGGCCTGGCAAGGAAACAGCCAATTTGGCGGCTTGGCAAGCTTTGGCTGTCAGTGGAAACAGATTGCATGGTCTGCACTGGGGTTCGGGCTGGGAAGGAGTGGGGTCTGACCGTGCAGCAGGGGCTTGGGAACACCACAGGTGGGCCTTAAGGTGTGGGGTGCCTGTAGTGCTGCAGAGGCTCAGACGCCTTATATTCTGCCTGTTGTAACACCACTAGAACATACGTTTGTTGTCACATGGGCAAGGATGCTGAACTGGATTCCCTCGAGCCATTATTTTACCTTGTCTCATCCTGTGTGCTGTGGAGCTGGTACCTGCAGGAGGCAGGTCTGCATGCTTCATGGAGAAAGCTTCCTCTGAAGGGATAAAAAATTGAAGCTTTGGTGTCCTTCCCCACAGTTTTAAATTTTTGGATACATGGGAAAATGTATATTTATAGCATTATGTCGACAAATGCTAATAAATATTGTTGCAGAAAACAGTATTTTCTGCCAAAAAAAATTCTCAATAACATTTTATTTATATATGTTTTTGTCAAAATCAGCAACCTGGAAAATAACTGACTAGAGAGAGAGAGAAATGCATGTAGGGTAAGAAGATGTGGGGAATTATGGATGGTCTACTGGGGGGGGGATTCATTAAAGTCCCTGGGGAGGGTGGCAAGATGAGGTCCCTGCTCGATTCTCTGCCACCACAGAGTCTCTGAGGCAGGCAGAGGAAGCCTACCCTCCACCCCAAATTTTCCTGCCTCCTGGCATCATCTAACCCCAAGCTTTGTAGACAGACATTTAAATACTTGTGGCTTTCGAGTGCTTGTACTCGATAACCCTCAGTGAACTTCTTTGGTGAACCAGCCCCGACTTTGACCCACGACCCTGAACCACAGACACGCCAGCCTCCATCCGTCTGCGGCATGGAAGTAGCCTGGAAATGGGATGCCGAGGGCTGGGGCTGCCTTGCCTCGCTGCTTTCTCCCCCCCCCCCCCCTCGGAGGCACAAAACCCCTCCACTGGCAGTGGGGGCCCTGCAGCTGCAGAGGCTGAAGAGTGATGTATTGCCGGAGCATAGATAGGAATTTTATGAACGTTGGCTATCAGACTTTCAGTGCATTTGGTGAGCAGCTTAATACCACAGGATAAATATCCAGGGACGATATCTATCATCACGACAAACCCTCTCTGAACTCCCCCAGCCCGTGTTCCCTGTTAGCAGTGTTGGGCTCCTATTATTATTCAAGCCCGTGCTCAGCCCCTGATCTGTTTTCAATTTGCTGATAATGATGTCGTTTATTTTTTGGTCCTGGTGCAACCGCAAATCAAGCTGGCTCCCTGAAATCGTCTTGCTCTGTCTCTTCCACCATTGATATGCTCCTCTGAGCAGCATTTTCATCTGACTTGCATGTATGCATGGGCAAGGAAGGAGCAGGATGGAGTGGCTGGGATGGTTTTTGTCTCTTTCAAGACAGCTTCTCAATTCCATGTTAATATGGTTGATTATGGCGTTTTGTAATGTGACAAGTCTGGACTATGAACAGACCACAGGCAGCGTAAGGATTGAAAGGCCTTTGGCAGGGGGACTGGAAAAGTCTGCTGGAGCAGCTGAGGCAAGAGCAAGGTAAAGGTGAGAGTCAGGCAGGTTTTCAATGAAATCAGGAATTTGCAGTCCCTCAAGGGGATACACCAGGTTGGAGAGAGAAACCAGTGTCTTCTGCTGCATGAATGCATGAAACACAGCTGTCCAAGAGTCTTATTGTTGGGCTGTGCAGGAAGAAAGGGAATCCAACAGGTCTGAGAAGCTTGGTGTTCAGAGCCAACCTATACTGTCTTCTGGGCATAGAAGAAAGCATGCTAGACGTGTACATTCATGGTCATTTGCATGTATGTTATGTATTTATCAATTTTCATCTGCTAAACATACTAATGTGATTTGTGCTCAGCAGATGCAGGAAGGTGCAGGTGACCCAAGGATGGAATTTGTCCCCCCTTAAGGTCAGTTTAACCTCCCTGCAGCTGAAGAAGCCAGAGGTGTTGAGTTTTTCCTAGAGCTGAAGTTAATATGAAAAATCACAGATTCATTACAGTCTTGTAGTGCTGGAATGAGCCTGCAGAGAACTCCTTCATCACTCTGCACTTAGGCAAGTGGGTCATTAGGTAACCTGCTGCAATGTTTAATTATGTCGATAGTCAGAAAGCTTTCTTAATGTCCCCTTTAAATCCACCTTGCCTCAAGTACAACTGTTTTTCTTCTCTTACTCTCAGTGAACGTGGACAGCAATCGATCACCATTTTCCTGACCTTTTAAACGCGAGAAGATTGGTATTACATCTCTTCTTAGTCTTCTCTTTCGTAGACTAAACAAATCTACTTCCTTCATCTATTCTTCCTGGGCCACATTTTCTACGCCTCAATCATTCTCGTTACTGTCCTTTGGACTCTTTCCAGTTCCCTACATCTCTCTTTGATTGTGATGCCCCAGAATGAACACAGTATTCCGGACAAGTGAAATCATTGCTCTTGTGTTATATACACATAATACTTTTGATTATACATCTTAGGAGTCAGTTTGTCTTGTTTGCAATAACACCACGCTGTCTCATTGAGTTTATGACTTGATCATTTTATACACTGCAGTTGCCTGTTCAGTCAGTGCGTAGCTAAGGATCAATCCTCTCTCCTGTTTCTGCACTTGATTTCTCCTTGCGATGGTGATACATTACACCTGAACTTACTATGTTTCCTGTTGGTTAGGACCATCTCTCCAATTATCAGGGCTGTTTTTCTAGTTTGATCCTTTGAGGAGTGGCAGACTATTTCAATTTTTGGTCCTTCGCAGAGCTTATAACTGAGTTCTTTGGCTGATATTCAGAAAGCCAGGACAGAGCTGTTTGTTCACTAGGGACTAGAAAAATGGCTGACATTTATAATAGACAATAATATATATATATATTATTTTCCCCACCCACTTGCACATGAGCATTTAAGTAGCTTCTGGTTGTGGTGTCCTTTCATTCTTGAGTTACTAAAAACATTAGCTTGTGTTGCAGTTGTTCACTAGACATCAGGTAAAAATGAGTGCTCATATCTTATTGCTATTTCCTCAAAGATTTCTCTTTCCTTTTCTTGTCTCCTTGGTAATATAGACGTATTGTATTTTGGGGCTCAAAATTAGATCAGTTTTCCATGTTATTTCTATTTAGGGAAAAAGCTCATATTTTATTTGAGAAGCAGCCACTATAAAGGAATTCCTACAGCCTTCAGAGAAGGTACTTAAGGACTGTGGTCTGGGACAAGAAGTCCATGCAGATCTGCAATTTGGTGTTCTTGTTTCTGTTGTGCACTGTTCTGTTCACAGTGAGTGTCTGCCCCAGGAAAAATCCAGTTACCTGAAATTCCTCTTCCTATGTGTCACTGGATTTCTTCGTGTGCAGCCTCCTAGTATCATTTCTTCTTCTTTTTAATCTCTCTTGGTCCCATACTAATAACATTCCTTCCTAGGCTGTGCATTTATTTAACAGATGATAATGGACTTCACAAAAATAGTGGGAAAGTAGGAAGTCACTTAATGTCAGATGATGGAAAAGGGATTTCCTTGTTCTCATCCTTACAAATTGCTCACAGGCTAAGTTGCTCCAGCAAGCTCTGTGAGCATCACGTGAAGCAGACCCCATTCCTGCAACATATTCTCCTGGCAGTGTGCTGACTGACGCTGCTCTGGCCAGCAATTCCAGCAAGGTCCCTGTCTGTCCAGCTGTCGAAGGAGTACTTGAGCATTTTCAGTGTATCAGCTTTAATAGCCCCACTATTTCATCTGTGCAAGGTCATTAGTCCCCAGGTAACTATTGAGAAAAACTAATCACCTCCTGTCTGCTGAGCCATAAATCCTTATTTTCAGTCTCATGTCTGTGCTGGAGTCAGTCTGCAGCTTTCCCATGATCTTGTCATCAGATCACGTGGGGAATGCTGTCAGCTCTCCAGTGCTTCTAAGAGGATGTTGCTGGTAATTTTTTATGTATTTATTTTTATTTTATTTTCTGAAAGCTACTCCCTCCCGCCTTGATTTTATCTGCCTGCTCATAGGAGAAAAAGTCCTTTTTTTCTTCTGAGAAAAGTCCTCTGACCAGGATGTCAGTGTAGTGTAAGGAGCAGAGTAGTCCTGGATGGCATTATGGGCATTATGAACCCATTACACTTTGACCTAGATTATGAGGGTCTGTGTTTAGGGTCTGCCCAGATGTTGACAGCGAGCTCTGGTTTCCCAGCTTTCTGTCACACCATGGACAGGGTGCAGGCAGCTGAGGGTGTCAAGGGGTGGTTGGGGTGATTCCCAGGGCAGCAAGGAGCCCCAGAGCATCTCCAGCTGCTTAGGGCAGAGGCAGTTTTCCTGGATCTCTGCTTGCATAGGGGTAAAACTGCAGTCTACCGTGGAGGCATGGCAGTGATTTTTAGCCTGTGGTTTTGGCAGCCAGATGTGAAGGGATTACCATTTAAGAGGATGGAGGAAACACTGGTGGAATAGAGTCAGAGGCTGCCCTGTAAAGTTAGGAGTGCTGCATGCCATGAGAGGGCCCATGTGCTGCCCTCCTCTCAAATATTTCCCTTCCACTTGCTCTGCTGTTTGGGGGTTTCTAAACATGCTTTCTAGTGGGAGGGACTCACTTGCTCCTCTGCTGTGGCGGAGCACGAGGAGGTTTCTTGACTTGTCTCTGGGTCATGGCTGAATGTTTGATACTCAATTTGGTGGCAGTCATCTTTACATATAAATAGTATGCTTACATATATAGTTTATATATATAGTTTATATATATAGTTTACATATAGATAGTCTAAACTATCTCTGGAGCACAGATGAGCCTTTCCTGCTAGAGTGTACTCATCTACACAGCTTTTGTTCCTCCCTTGTGGTCCTATGGATCTCAGATTTTTCCTGCTCTGTGGCAGCCTTCAACAGAAATGATGAGTGCCTTGACTCATCCCTTGTATGTTTACACACTTGCCAGCCTAAGAAGCATATAGATCCCTCAAGTGATCTTGTGCAATATATTTGGCTTGCTGCCTTGGCTGGTTTTGTCCTCTCAAGCAAAAGTGGAGTTTGGTCATCCACTGGACTTGATCGACGAGTAGAAGGAATACAGCCCAGGATGGTGTGGCCTTTGTCACTCTCATGTCTAAGGATGTCTCAGCTCGTGCATAGCTGAGACAGCTCATGTTGCCCCAGTAACTGAGCTACTCCATCTTGGCTCCTCTTCCTCCTTCAGGGGCAGAGCAATGCAAGCAGCTCCCTTTTCCCTGCCAAGGGACATCCATCCTGGGATTTGTATGTGCGAAGCAATTGTTATCTGCTCTGCCTAATCGCTGCAAACCACAGGGGCGCTGGGGTGGGGAGCCTGTTGTACATGTCAAGATGAATTAGGAGGATGTCAGGAAGATCTCTGTGCATAATAAGGAGAAAGAGGCAGGCTGGGAAACATTGGACAAGTGAAAAAAAGGAACAATCAAGGAGAAAAACTAGTTTTGGGCAGGGATACTCAGCTTGGCTGCCTTCCCTATGGGCTTGTTCCATTAACATTTGGATGTTCAACAAAAGCTGTCTTTGCAGGGGTAAGGAGATAAGCAGAAATGCACTGATGTTTAGTTTAAAAGTAGCAGAGCTCCATGTTTCAAGTACTTTCTGGCTGTTTTCTTCCTCCCCTCTCTAAGAAATGTTCTGGCTTTGCTGTACCAAAATATGTGAGTGAGCCTGGGACATGCCTGGGTTCCTGGTGCACATGTGGTACTGCTCCCCTCATCTGATCTCATCCAGATGTTTTTTAAAAATTATTATTATTATTGAACTATGCTGCTATTAATAACTTGGAAGTAGTCTTGCTCCTCTGAACAGCAACTGGATGCAGAATGAACACCTCCTTTAGTTTCTAGTGTTGGCTTTTTTCTTCACTTATTTACCTTCCTAATATTAAAAGATCATTCTCAAAGCAAAGATGATATATCTGAGCCCTTTGTCTATCTGAGCTGACTCTGGAAGGTTGATGCACGCTCAGGCAAGTGAAATCAGTGTTGATTTTGTGGGGTTGAGGTCACTGTTCAACATCTCACAGAAGTGAACCTTCCCTTCAGTTGTCCTGCCTGGTTTGCAGTGTGCACAGTGGCTTGGCTTCACTCAGTGTGCCAAAGTCCATTGCCTGATCCTCAGCACAAGCAGGGAATGTGTTTACATGATTCTTCTTAAATACAGGTTTTACCAACTGCAAAAGGCTGCCGCTGAGCTTTTGTTGCAAGATTTGGGACATGTCTGGAGGGATATTGTCTCTTCCAAAGAGACTAGCTACTAGGAGGGTTTGCTGCAGAGGAAATGCTGCTGGATTTATTGCTTTGCAAAGACCGATTGTGGCATTGTGTCTGAAGTCACAAGGGGAGGCAGGATGCAAATGTCAGTCTGGTTTTGCAGATTAGGCCTCTCCATGGCAGAGCTGAGATGGGTCCAGTGCTTAGCATTGATCAAGTTATCATTTTCAGATTTTTGGAAAAGTATTTCAACACTTAAATTAATGACCTGACTATTCAGTTTTACAGAGCATCTGCAACTCCTTTTGACTAAAGGCTGGTACCTTGAAGTTGACTGCCTATATGACTGCAACCATCTGCTACCAATCTTTATGGAGAAACCAAACATGAGCCAAGCCTCTAGGGACTGTTCTATGTGGTGCTATGAGAAGTGGACTTGATGATCCAGCAAGTCCTTTCCAAGCCTGCATTCCTCTGGTTTTGAAGCTGGAAACATGAAACTGGGTGATTCCTGAGGACCCTATTAGTTTTGGCTTTACATGGTAGCACGTATCTCCTGAGAACCATTCACAACATGAGAAATCTTTCCTTTTTCTTAATGATAAAACCTAAACACTTTGCTTAGCAGTGATTTAATGAGCAGAATATTCCCATTGTCAAGGTCTGATGCTAATAATAGACAGGCGGCTGGCAGTTTGAAAAGCAGTCAGCACAATATTCGCTATATAAAAGTTAAATCATTTTAACTTGAAAAAAACTTGAAGTGCTTATTACAGGTCAGGTTGTAAGTATTGGCAGTAAATGCAACCTACTGACAAGATGTTTTCAACACTTTTGTGATATAAACATGTAGTATAAAATGGTGCACCTGATGTTAAATGAATTATATGCACAAAAAAAAAAGGGAGGTAGGAAGAAGGAACTTGATGGAAGGTAGGAGCAAATTAGTGATGGGAAAAAAGAGTAACAACAAAAGGGGATTTTTTTAGTAAGAGATAGTTCTGCAAAGTTTAGAATTAGGTAGCAGTTATATTTGGTGCTCTGTATTATTAATTTAAAAATTCACTAAAAACAAGGTCCTTACAGGTGGTTTCACTGGCTTGGAGGGCAGGGTGCAAGACTGAGTAGTGTTAGAAGTCCATCAATATACTCGTTATTTGTTCTTTGGAGTAACAAGCTCATCCAGATTGATAACAGTCACGTCCCAGAGTCTGGGTGTTATGGGGAAGCTGAGAAGTTACGTCTTGAGGTATTTCTTAATTACGATGGCCACCCTTGGGTTTGGGTCATTTATATTGCTGTTCTTTCTCAGGGCTAATTCTCAGTGCTCAGTTCATTCCTGGAAACCCCAAATCCCAGATTTGTTTCCACTCTGTTATCTCTAGCCTCTCAGGGTCTGAGACGTAAGAGTACAGTCTCTGTGGGGAGCCCAGTAACTCCAGTGCTTGGGATCTAGACTAGAAAGAATTTCCACCAGAGCAGGAAGTTCCCTGGCATTTTCCACTGCTACTTACTGCCTGAAATAAAGCAAGAAAAGCAGAGAGGGTCTGCACTGCATCCCTTCTTCAAAGATGTATCCTGCTGTCTAATAGTCATGCTAAAGCAGTCCCATGTGAGGATTCTTTCATTAAACCATTCTCCAGATGAGCACTGGAGAAAGGCTCAGCAATTCAAAGATCCATTATGTTCTTGCAAATGGAAAAAAGACAGGAGCCACAGAAAGCTCAAAGTGTAAAAATGCAGTACATTAGAACAACTATAGACCTACTGTTGGGGCTAAGAACTATTGACTGGCCCCAAATTAAACAACCCCACCCTACCCTCCAAATCCCCACTTTGGGGAAGAAACAGTGGAAAATATCATGTTGGAAAAAGCTGTTTGAGGCAGAGCAAGAAATATAGATACCTATCTGAATTAGTAACAGGAAAACTGCCTGTGCAACAGCACTGTCTTGCTTACAAGCATATGAGAATTGGAGGGAATGTTTAGAGAGAGACAACAGAAGCAACCTCTGGAAGGACTGTATGTAATCTGTTACAAAGGGTATTTTTGCAGTAGAACAATTTTCAGCACTTGATAAATCTTTCCGTTTTGAAAATAATAGTAATGATCAATCCTTAAAAGGAACAAGTTTCAAATTTAGCCAATGAAAAAAAGTTCAGTGATTCTTTATTCTAGAGAAGATCATAGAATGGCTTGGGTTGGAAGGGACATTAAAGGTCATCTAGTCCCAAACCATAGCCCCATCAGCAGAGGCATTTCCACCTTGGACACGTGTTATGCAGTAATACAGTGCATCTCTAAGGCTTCCTTGTGCATGTTTGTATCTCTGGAGTGGTAACACCACACTTACCATGACTGGGAACAGGCTTTTTTTAGCTGCTGTATGCGCACACATTTCCAGAGTTTAGTTGTACAGTTCGGAAGTGAAACATAAATTACAGCAGAGGCAGAGAGCAATTGACAGGTACAGGGAAAAGGGAGAAAGGACCTATTGTGTGAGAAGCAGACAGCTCTGCTGACCTGAAAATATATAATTCCATGGAAGCACAAACCAGAGGGGCTGTGGAATTTGTTCTCAATTCACCATGAAAACCCTGGGCTGGGGCAACCGTCCATTTGATGCGGGTGGTCCTTAATGCGTGTCATAATTTACACTTAAGGCATATGCGATCCCTTGAAATTCCCTTCTTAGGAGGACCATAAAAACAGTGCTGCATATGGAGCTCACTGGAGGTTTCTGCAGAGCTCCCCCATTGTCAGACATAAACACATCCTATTATTCTAGTTTAGGTCAGAGTTCAATGACTCCCCAAGCTTAGTTCAGTTCTGAGCTGATCCCACTGCAATCCGGGTGGGCAAAAGAGAAGCATTTCTAACACAGCTACTTTCCTTTGGCTGCTCCGCTTAGCAATCGGAAGCAAACCCGACTCCTCAGGCTGCAGGTTAATGCACAGCTTATCAGTGAAATCATCCTTGCTCATCCTCAGGCTGTTTTCTGAAGGATTTTGCAGGCATTAATGAAGATTCCTGTTTCTGTATAGGAGATCCTAGGACTATCGTTAGCCTCATCTTCAAGAACAGGAATAGGAAGTGAAAGGACTTCATGCGGGGAATCCTTGTTAGCACAAGAAATAGATCACAGATGTGCCTTTGCCTGTCTGCTGCCAAGGCAGAGCCTGGCCCCACGCCGCACCCCGTGGAGCTTGGCCCCCCGCTTGGGCCCAGATGTCAGCACCATGCTGCTGCTGCTCTGGTCATCTTCTGCTCCTGCACAGCCACTGCCCCAGGGGCTCCTCAGGGGGCTGGGTGGGCCTGTCCCCTTTTCCCTGTGCCATAGTCCCTGCTCCCATCTCTGGTGGGCAGTTGGGGTGAACAGCAATGCACTTGGTCAGCGCAGCATAGCAGCTCCCTAGGGCGGAGGTACTGCTTGATCCCTGAACACCAAACATGCTTTCCCTGCTGTTTGTTTCTTGCTTGTGAGAGTGGGAGAGGAGACACTTGACCTGGGGAGCTCTACAAAGGGGGTCCTCCAAAAATGTCCTCCCTCCACACTCACACCCCTTGGGGACAGTGTCTTCAGGGTCAATGGCCTGAGGGCTGTTGGTGTCCAGCGCCAGAGGGTCATGGATGGACAGGGAGCAATCCGTCTTCTGCTGATATGAATGAGATGAAGGTGCAGAAGGACCTTGGGCCAGAGAGGCCTTGGCTGTATGAGGTGGGGAGGACACACCGTGTCCTGTCCCTGGGAAAACACTGAAGTGCATCTACTTTGTGCCTTGGCTCAGCTGACAGGAGGTATTGCCACCGCTTTGGTCTTTGTGGCTATGTGGAGAGAGGGATTTCCCCACAAGAACAGGTGAGAAACAGTTTGGCCTGGTTTGGAAACAGCTGCAGTACAGTGACTTCAGTGCCAAACAAAGCAGTGAAGAAAAAAAAAAAAAAGACCACCTATTTATTTGACCTGAACTTCCAATGTGCATCAGTAAGCTTGACTGCTTGAGGACTGAATTATTTGCATGACTTGAGCATTGAGACTGTGGTGGCCTGCCTTCTTTGTGGGAGTGCCATCCATTACCCCTCTAAGAGTAAGGCCATCATTATTATCGATGTCTGCTGTTTATTTGTAGTTCAAGCAGGGGGATGTGTGCCTCCCCACCTACAGCACAGCTCATCCATGGGACTCTCCAGCCCCTTTTGTGTTTTTAGGGACCTTTTCCTGCCCAGCTGCCGACTAACAGTCTGCTTTTGCTGTCTGAAATATTGCCCCATCCTTTACTAGAAGGTTCCTGTGTTGACTGAAATATTAAGGCGGCCAAACAATATGCGTGGAAGTTTGTTTATTTGTAGGGTCACGTATTCATGCCTGGTTTAGACTCTTCATTCTGAGGAATTTCAGCTATTTTCCTGAAAAAATGGGGGACATTTATGGCCCTGGTGGGAAGAGAAGGCCTGCAGTGGAGATCAGGCTCAGCTGCCTGGTGCAGCATGACCAAGGGGCCATAAGGGCTATTCTCTGTGTGACACCTAAATACATAGTTGCACAAAGTGCTGTATCCTGATGACACATACAGGGGTCTGCGGGGAAGAGAAAATGAGTGGGAACTTGGATGGATCTTCAGGAGCTTACTGTGAAAGGGGGTGAATTGGCACATGGTCACTAGAGGGGTTAGTGGAGAAGTACATGGGGGAGTTGTGAGACAGTGCATGCCGAGGAAAGTGAGCCTCTTGCATCGTAAGGTAATTATTTTTAAACCCATTGTGGCAGTGATTAATGTTCAGCTTAGGCCTCACTGGCAGCTGGGCCTCTCTCAGGAAGCCGGCCTGGTCGGTGTGGCAGAGGAGGCACAGGGGCACCAGGGCTGCCGGAGGCTGGTGCTGTGGGGCACCTCCTCGTGTCCTTCCTCTGTGGTTAGCAGCGGTGGCTGCCCAATGGCAGCCGCAGCACAGCCACTGCCCGCAGCATGGGGAATGGTGGCAGCAGCCCTGGCGCCAGCGCTTGCCGTTAGGAAGCTTCCATCTAGATCTTGGGAAGCATCTGGGCTTCCTGTAACTGTGGGGTTTCAGCACTGTCATCAGGCAATGAGTCTGCAGTCAGGCTGCAAGCTTTGTACCCGCTACCAGGAGCAGGGAAGTGGAGACACTCAGCATGGGCTAAGCATCAATTTCTGAAGCCCTTAGTCTCTATGAGCAGCTGGTACAACAAGCTCTATCAATCTGTTTCAAAGAACCAGATCCAGAGGAAATATATTGTCTTGAAACAGACAAATAAATTAGTAGCAGCAGAAAACTGTGGTGTTCATAGAGATTATGAAGACTGGAGCCCAGGACTCGGCAAAGATCAACATCCTCTCATGCTGAGGGCAGTAGGGGCCCAAATAAACTCAGAGCTGCTTCCTCTTGAAGCTGTGGAGAGATGACTGTAGCTCATTATCCAGTGTAGTTCATTATTCGGTACAGAACTGAAGTAGGATAAAGGGCTTGTTCTGTTTGGCGTTGTGAAGTCATGGTGCTGCTGTAGGCAGGACGCTGCAGATGTGCACTAGGAGGAGCGGCTCATGATTCTGCCAACTGTTCAGTTCCATCCTGCATCTGGTATCCCTTGTCCAGGTGCTGAGGGTGTTGGTTTTGCAAGTTCTTTTCTATTAACATTATTTCAGTGTTCTTTTTTTTGTTGACATTTTCTACCCCCCCCCAAAAAGAAAAAAAAAAAGTTTTCATTAGAAAATGCCATAACCTCCTTTCCCAGATTTCTAGTGTTGGATCATGTTGAGTTTGTGTGCTTTGCAATCAAAACTTTAAGAGGGTACAGTTTAAAAAAAAAAAAAAGGAAAAGGAAAGCCAACAACTAATATTGGAAAGGGTGTGGATGTTTTCAGAAGAAAGATTAGCTATTGCTTCTGAAAATTGATTTTCTGGCAAGCGATTATATTACAGCCATTTTTCATTAAAAAATAATCTGCTGACCAGCTGTAGCACACTCATGTACTGAGAGGAGGAAGGAGGAGACCTCCACATGCTGCAGTTTGCCAGGGATAGTCAGAAGGTGGGAGGAGAAACAGTAGTCCAGAGGTTTTCCTGAGCGCTGGTGCAGGCAGCGCGTGCAGCGGTAAGAGGATCAGAAGCTGGGGGTGTCCCAACGGACTGACAGTGCGGCCGCATGCTGAGCAACTGCATCGACCCCTGGGCCCCCGACAGGATGCTTGGTGCCCCTGGAAGGCTGCAGGGACACAAACCCCACAGCCCCTGGTCTGCTGGGCTGAAGTTCAGATGTTTGTCCCTCTTGGGGAGAAAATCTGGGGAAGAGTTTAAAGAGCATTAAGCTATGGAGGGGGAAAGCATACCTGCAGCCCCTGAGCCCTCCAGTGACCCTTTGGAAATCACCATGACTGTGCACAGGCTTGATATTATGGTGCTACCTGCAGACACAGGATGGAAGGTGTTGTAGAGGTGACTTATGATACACAGTAGCATCAAAATAGCTGCTGGCTGAAGCTGCAGAGCACAGTTGCACAGCTGTGAAAGCTCATGAGCTGTGTGTGATACCCAGGCACTAAAAAGCAGCTGCAATCCCTGCAGCATGCTGCCAGAGCTAAGCCACTGGATCTCATGATCCAGCCTTGAGGCTTGTCAGGTCAGGATCAGCATTACAGCAATGGGACTGAATAAATGGCAGCTTTCTTTTTTGTGAAGTTGTTGCTTTACATTTGATTTCTTTTTCTATAACCCTCTCTCCTTGTCTCACCAAATTAAAGTGAGCACATGTAGCTGAGGGTGCTAAGGTAATCATCTGCTCCTCTGATCATCCCAGAGCTATTGGATACTCCATCCCGTTTTTCTACACAGGAGTTTTCCTTGTTACATGCAGTGGAGTTTTATCTTGTGCTGTAAGCAACTGGGGCTCTTTGGGCTCAGAAGAGGGGCAACGGGCTTGCAGAAGAAACTTTAAAAACAAAACAGCTTAAACACTGCAGTGTTTCCAGCTCTGCCTCTCTATGTTTGTAAGCTAACTGGTATTTGCCTAGTGTGTGTAGCAATTGCTGTGTCAACAGGCTACTGTGGTCACAGAGTCTGTGATTATGCCGTGATTATTAGAAAGAGAGAAGTGAAGAGGGCGGTTTGTAAACTCAATCTTTTTTGCTATCCTTTCTTAGAAATCAGAAGGGTATTCATTTCTGCTGCCTCTTTGTCTGTGAGGCACGGGCATGGGCGGCCCATTCTAACTGCACGGGAGGTTGAGCCAGCCTTGCCGTGGTGACTGGTGCTAAACCTTGGCAAGCAGCACGTTTGAGAGCTGGGGTTAAGGCAGCTGGACCCTGCCTTGCAACTAACAGCAAACTGTGCTAGGCCTTAGCCTTACATTGCAATGTCAGTGTGTGCAAAGTCCCAGGGTCTTATAATGAGGGAGCACTGCCTATTGACAGCCTACTGCAGAAGGTACCACTTAATTCCACTGTCGCACATGTGGGGTGCTGTAGTAGTGGTACCAGCATAATAACAAACACTTGTATCGCTGGTTTACATTTTGCAACTGGGAAAACGTTCCACTGCTTCTTCGTGACATCTTTATCAGACTGGTGAATCTATTAAAGGAGGGAAATACTGAAATTTGAGTGTGACAAAAGCTGAGAAGCCACGTTCGTGCTATTCCCCACACTCAGATGCTCTCCGCAAATATTCCTGTGAGTAAAACTCTGGCCACAAGAATGCTTGCAGAAAGCTGAGAGCTTTCTATCTGCACTCCAGGAGCTTGTACCACGGCCAGCTGCCCCCTGTGCTGCTTGCTTCATTGAGGGTGGATGGGTGCAAAGAAGTGGAGCTGAATCCAGCAATGTCATGGTAAGAATTGGTTTGCTCTCCATACACCGTTATGCTCCATCAATCTTCTTGGTGTTGTTGGCAGAGCATGCCGAGTGAATGTGTGTCCTTTGGCTATATGCAGGAGTTGAATGTTGGCATTGGACTACCAGCATGTAATCAGGTGTTGACTTGCAGCCCACCTCCCACTACAGAGGCACGCTGCCAGCCATTCTTACTGGGTTACAAGAGGTGCGGGCTGGGCGCCTAAAGTTCCCTGGGATGGCTTTAACCACGCAGCTCCAAAGCTGGGAGGTGCTAGCTGGATCCCGGTGGGACAGCCTGGTCCTCCCCTGCCCAAGCTGCCCCTGCCACACGTCGAGGTGGGTGGGTGCACACCGCACAGCCTCAGCGTGCAGACCCAGGCAGTTCAAGAGCAGGCTGAGCGATGCCTGTGGGTGATCGAGGTGAGCAGCTGGGAGCAGTGTGCTGGCGGCCCTCACCTGAGACATCCCTCTTCTGCTGTGTTTTATTTACAGTGACTTAGATAAAATAATCCTGTAATAAAACTAAACCAAAGCACATGTGGGACAGTAAACTGGAAGAAATGGAGTTAAGCCTATGTGATTTACTGAACTAGAAGGTACAGCTAATGGATAGCAACATCCAGCAAAAAATGGGAGTGACATTTCATTTAGAAAGGGAGAAGGCTAACACTAGATAAGTGGTGGTGCAGGGAAGTAGGACCAATCCTTTGAGCAATGTGTTTGGAGTCATTTGGGGCAAGAATCTGATTTTGTCCATAACAGAGCTGGCTACTGAGTTCAGCTCTGCTTTACAGTTTCCTACAAACGTTCTGGTGGTGAAGCCAATTTCAGATTTGCTAGCACTTGGTGCATTTCAAATTTGGCCAGACTCTTAAGATGGCTTCACCAGTCAGTGCATCTGAAACTACCAGGTGTCTCTTCTAGTGTGGGTGACCTGCGGGGATCCCTGTGGCTGGCAGCTTTCTGTGTAGGAGTCAGCGCCTCATTCTGGGAGGTGGCAGCGCCCCAGAGCACTCCTGCCTCCTCTGGGGCTCTCACTTGTGTTTGCTGTCATAACCTTGTGAGGCAGTGGCTTTGTCTTCCTGTACCTGTACAGTGTCAAGCACAGAAGGGGTCCTGGTGTGTGGCTGGTGTGCCTATCTGCCACTGTAGTAAGAGTAAGCATAGGAAAGAAGCTTGTGATATTTGTCAGGGAAAAACACAATAATCTGCTCTGATTTTTGGCATTTGGCTATATACATCACTGGAAATTTTGCAAAAAGCCAGCCAAAGGAGTTGTATAAACTGCCATAAATGTAAACCAGATACTGTCAATTTAGGGCATTTGTAGTGGTGATGTAAACTGAGCCAGAAATGCTGAGCCTTGGGTCCAGGAGACAGCCAAAATGCAGCCAAAAGCTTTTTCCCCGTGTTTAATTTAGTACAGGTGTGACTGGATAGGTACCAAGCCGTGGTCCTGGTCACGCTCTGCACAAGGAAAGCTTAGAGGAAAGTGACTGGGGACTCTTGGTGAGAAGTCGCAGGACTTCGACTGAGCTTTATGAAGAGAAGACAAAAGCGCGTGAAGGGATGGTTTCTGGAAAGCCTGCCCCACGGCCTCTTGCATTATGCTTTTCCAGGTTTATGCCTATGAAGCGTTGTGCAGGTAGATGTGAGCTCAACCTGCCCAAGCAGATTGGAACCCATGCAAACATGAGGTGATAAACCTCTCTGAGTTTCAGCTTGGCGCCTCCAAGCCCCTGGGGAGTGACACTGGGGAGGTGCCCCAGGTAAGGGGTCACTCTGCCTCTCTGGGGTTTTATGTTTTTACTTAAATATTGTGGCTGAACGCCCTCGGAGATCAGGCTGGAGTGGGCTTTGGGCCTGATGTATGCATCTGCCTTGCATTGTGGTTGGCGC
This sequence comes from Anser brachyrhynchus, assembly GCF_964034855.1. NCBI lineage: Eukaryota > Metazoa > Chordata > Aves > Anseriformes > Anatidae > Anser > Anser brachyrhynchus. The sequence continues at coordinate 26,927,945 of NC_137700.1, read as the reverse complement.
AGTGCATGTGGCTGGGTGGGGTTTAAGTCACTTTATTAAAAGACTTTGCAGATGCGCTTCATGCAAAGCTTTAAAGGTGACCAGATCCTGGTTTACAGGAGCTGCCGAGGGAGAAAGCTGGATGCTAGAGCGCTTCTCTTGGAGGTGTGGTCCAAGCAGATCCAGGGGCTGGAAGCTGCAGACAGACAAATTCAGTGTGGAAATAAGGTGCAGATTTTTTGTCAGTTAAGAGAATTAACTACTGAAATAATTTACTGGAGGCTCTACAGGCTTCTCTATCACATGTAGTCTTTAAATCAAGACCAGGTGTCTCTAAATTGCAGCTTTCCTCAGCAGAAGGATGGGTTTGTCCCACCACAGGGAATAATGATCTCTGACCAGTGCGATGCCAGACACTAGATTGTAACATTTTCTTCTAGACTTGAAGACCTATGGATCCTGCAGACAGAAAGAGATGTGTATTCCTTAACAGGGAATGGCACTTACATCCACTGACAACAGCTGGGAAAACCTGGCAGATCTATGAGAAAAAGGGACTGGAGTTACCTCTGGCAGTTTATCGGAGAAGAATCTCTTCCTACTTGTAAAACCTGGAGGCTGGATAGAGGCCAGGCAGGGCAGCTGCCTCCTGGAGTCTGACCCTGTTTAGAGTCTAAGGAAGGACAGAGCTGAGAAATACTGGTGTACCCTGACCCTCTGCTGCTCTGGTAGTGGATGGGATTGGGAGAAGTGATAGATTGTAAACGTGGGCTCCTGTACTGGCACTTGTGCCAGGAGCTGCCGTGGTGCTGCAAGGCGATGGGATGAGAAACACAGCTCCTTCTGGAAAATGTGTGTGTGACAGTGTGGGTGGGGAAAGGAAAAGAGGAAAGGAAGCACAGCTCCGAGGTGCACTCATCTGAGGACTGAGTTTACATGTAGGGCTTCACTTTCATCAGTGGTGTCCAAGCCAGCTTGGGAGATAGGCATTCAGGAAAGTGTGTGTATATGTGTTCCCCTAGACTGGAAAGGAGTTTGGCTGCTGCAGGAAATTTATTAAATTCAGACTCACTGAGTGAAGCAGTTTTGGAGAGAAAATAAAAACAACGAAGACAAAAAGAACACATCCCCACCAGAAGATGAGGCTTTTCAGGGCAATCTCATGTGAGCTGCAAAAACCACGTAGTCAGCAGTCCTGGTTCCAGCAGCACTGTGTCCCGGGGAGGTGACATTGTGCAGACGGAGCTGCGAGGCAGGTGAGAGGTGTCGGTGCACAAATTGCTGCCGTGCTCATCGGTACTGGCAAACCTCTCTGCAGCTCACACTGCGCAGCCAGTGCTGTAGCTATGGTGCTCTTGTTGCATCCCTACAAATTGTGCATGTCCTTCCAAGCTGATTGTTTCTTCCTTGGCTGGCTGGGGATGTCCATAAAACCCAAGATAAATCATTCTGATTCAGTGAGCAATCTCTCACCTAACTACCTCTCCCCATCGCAGCCATCACGCTGGCAGGCTTTGCTGACAGATGATGCTGTATTTGGCAGACAGATTCCTGACATTTACAGCCTCTGCCTTGGTTCCACTAGAGACAGCGTGCATGGCAACACAACCTGACCCCACCAGGTTCCTGGCTCAGCTCATCACCATTAGCTATGTCAAAGGCAGTCGTGAAAATCTCTGCACCTTGCAGAGCACCTCGCGGTGTGAATGCTGCAGCATGCTTACAGATGGGGGAACCAACTCACAGCAAAACGCAGCCTGGTTCTGGGATGCTTCTTCAGAATCACTCGTGTTGCATAGGTTGTCCCCATGCTGTCTCTGAAACCGGGGCTGTGTTGGAGGGCACGTGTTGTCCCCATGCTGCCCTTGCACATGAAGGGAACCAAGTGCTTTGCCAGCATGGCTGGGGGCCAGCAGGCAGAGAACTGCCAAGCATCTGCAAGTGCCGTGCTGGAGATGCTGTGGTTCCCCTCACCCCATGGGCAGTGGATGCGTGCTGCTCACTACAGCTGGTAGCTGATCCCCCTTCTGTGGTTTCCCCTGGCACTGTGGGCCACTCACACCTTCCACGTGGCTGGGGGTCAGGGCTGGCGGAGATGGCAGGGAGGATACCCGGGGGTTCATTCATGGGACCCTCTGCATTAAGGACATGAATGCTCTTCCCTCCTCTGAGGAGACTGTGGCAGCTCAAGTGCAGCACGGCGATGAGCAGCATTGCACAGCATTTTCTACTGTATATAGGCCAAAACCAATTGACTTGAGAATATATTTTTATATGACTTGTCTCAAGAGCAGGACTCATAATATTTTTAAATGGCAGATGTGTTATAGTGTTTTCATTCTGTTTACATGGCTGGGAAAGTGACCCATCTTACTTTTCATAGCTACCATCTGTTGGTCGAATTCATTCCAGTGCAATCAACCAAGACATAGGCTTTTTTAGTGTTTTCTCTTTTTTTTTTTCATTTGTTTTGTTCTGGTTTTAATTATTATTGTCTCTGGGAATTTAATTCCAAGCTTTCGGATCAGTGAGTAGGACAAACGTTTCTCTTGTTCTTACAGTGGTTGCTTGAAAGGGCTAACTGACGGTACAAAATATTCCATCTTTCTGCTTGCTTGCATGTTTTTCAAAAAAATAAACCAACCAAAACTGAACCTTTGAACAGGTGAGCACTCAGTCAAAGTGGTGGAATGATTGATTTGAAGCCTTCTCACAATGCTTTGTCCGGGTCAACAGAGGACACTAATTAAAAGATCCATATCAACATGGCTCAGGTTTCAGGCAAATTGAGAACTGAAGAACGCCAAGAGCCTCTTGAAAAAGAGAGAGACCACATATTATTGCCTAAAGTAAAGCTTCCTCCACAAATTCCCCAACAATAAGATCGTATCCAGCCCATTCTTATTAAGTAATGATTTGTTTTGCTTATTTTTATCAACAGTCCCTGCTTCTGAACCATAATTTTGTTTTGAAGGAAGCAGAAACAGAGTAGATTTCCTGGGCTGCCAGCAGAGAGGTGGGATGTGCTGCTTCTGCACAGATGGAGGATACAGGGTGGGCAGCACCCCAGCACATGGGGCAGTGATGGAGGCAGCCAGCTGTGTCCTGGGCAATGGGAGCTTGCTTGGAGAAAGGCTGCCCTGAAGGATCTCACCTGGTACCTATCCCTGTTCCCCAGATTCCTGGTGGAGGCCCTCAGCTCATCTGAAAGCCTGGCTGGGCTCACAGCTGTGCACGTCTTTGCACCTTCTGCATTTAATGCAAGTCCAGCTCTGATGCAATGGCTCTTGCTGTTGGAAGAGCACCTTTCTCCAAGGACAGACTGCTCTCCTGCAGCTCCCCAGTGGTGCTGGTGGTCCAAGGCCCTTTGCCCCCAGCCAGTGCTGCAGCTGCTGCTGGGGTCTCTTCAGCATTTTCCCATCTGCGGACAGCCTGTCTCTGAGTAGCAAGCTGTGCACTTTCAGGGTCACATCTTCCAGGCTCAGCTTTGGAGCCAGCAGGGCATGCTGGAGCCATCCATCTGTTAACAGCGGGTACTCCGGGAGGGTGGCAGCAAAGTGAGTCAAATCCCCAGAGTGACACTGGGGACTTCTACAGAGAAGCAAATGACTGCGTGTGAAGAAGAGTGTAACTCTCCTTTTGTGGTGTTAAAAATTTAGGAATGATTCTAGGGCAATGGGGCTGCTCTGATAGTCGCAGGAAGCAAATCAATGCCTCTCTTTTCTCAGTATGGGCAACAGGAATGTGCTTTCCCTCCCTCTGGCACTGAAGAATGGGGTAGAGAGAATTGGTCTTTGTTTTGAGAGCATTGGAAGTCAGAGACTTTCAAAGCATTTGCAGAGAAATGCCGATAATTTAAGAAGATTGTAGGGGAGTTTTAGTTACTGTAACTGTTCAATTACTTATAGAAAATGGAATTTATCATGTAGCAAAATGGATGAAGAAGAACAAAGAACTTCTTAAAAGAAGCTGAAGATGGTGTTACTCGGTTTCAGAGTGATCTTATTTTTAACCTCCACTGAGAAATGTTGACTATCTCTGTATTTTTAAAAAGTCCTTAGGGATCCTCTGTAAGTTTCTTGTACTTCTGGGGAGGGAGTGTGTGTGGTTGTTATTTTCTAAACCAGAAACCCATCATATACTGTTTATTAGTTTTTACCTGCATTTAAATTTCCATCAAACAAAGTTCTGATAATCACTGTAATAAGGGCTGTGTTTATTTTGCTACATAAATTTTCTTGATATAAAACATCTCAGAGGAAAAACATCTGTTTGAAAAAAAGCATTTTCCTCTGACATAAAAAATTAAAAACAAAGCAAAAAAAATGCCAACCACTGTTTGTTTAGAAGTGTTTAGCTTATTTCTGAGCAGGTCAGGAAAGAGAAAATGAAATGAAAAAAATGTGGGCAGCTGGGAATAAAGGCAGCAATCTCTTAGACTGGCTACACGTGTGGGTGGTGGTGGTAGCGACTGTGCTTTTTCTTTATAAGTACAAATGAAATTTCATCTTTACGATCTTTGTTAAGGCGGACCAACTCTTCAACAGCAACCTGCCCAAAATACCCAAGCACTTTTCTTCCACCTTAAAACAAATGTTCAGTGAAGCGAAGCTGAATTTCAGACGACTAGGCATAGGCCAGTGGCGAGCTCACCCTGCAGAAATGGAGGTCAGGGTAACGGGGCTTTGTCTCGCATTTCACCTAGCTCCTCTGGCCATAGCTGGCAGAGGTGGGCACCGGATGAAAGGTGAGGAGAGGAGGTGGTGAAAGGGGTGATGACAGATGGGTCCCGCCATACATTCCTCCTCAGATGTGTTTTCACATCTGTTTGGCATTTCAAGGGTTATTTTCCACTGAGCATCACTCAGGGACACGCAGGCAGGTGAGATCCTGCACTTGAAAGGCCAGGAAGGAGAATATACCAGGGAGGTACATCTTACACGTGTGGTAAAGTGTGGCTGTATAAATTAAAGAGCTGACTGAGCCTCCAAAGAAATACGGGCTATCCAGCCTCTATCCCAAAATCACTGGGGTCTCTGGGTTTTCCTTTTCCTCCCAGGGAGAAGGTATTTTTCCAACGGTCTGAACTCCTGACCCAAACTTTTGCAGATCCATAAGTGGATGTATTTTGTTACTCCCCAGATGCCACTATTTTAAGGTCTGAATCATCTATAGAAAATAGGACTCAGATGCTTAAAAGTCTTTGAAGGAACCCTTCCTGGGGAACAAACTGTTCTTTGCCTTTTTAAAGCTCCTTTTGCTCTGTGGGTGTTGCTGAGCTGTATCCTCACAAGTGAAGCCATGGCCCTATGAATGCTTGTATTGCTTGCCAGCAGTGCAGTACGTCTGGGCATGAAGCCTCCAGCCCCAGAAATGCCAGAGGGTACCGAATGCTGCAGAGTTCTTCCTCTGCAACCCTGGGCAGAAGAGCACAGCCATCCCATCCCTTCCTCTGTCTGCTGGGGTCTCTGAGGTGGATGGACAGAGACATTAGTTCGGAAATTGAGCTTTTAAAGTGCTTTTAAATACTTTAGTTGAATATCTTTGCTCTCTGAGTTACCAGTCCTGCTGCAAATGCAAGAAGCAGCAAAGATCTTTTTATGAGAGATTTCAGAGGATTTTATGAAGGAATAAACATACATGTGCAAAATTCAGTAAGCCCAGCACTGTGACTACTGCTCTAACTTCACTAAGGTAGTACAACAGCCAAATCGGTGTCATAGCTGAATGTGAGGCAATGAGCCTCCATGAGGCATTAAGGACCTCAAGTAGCAGGTGTATGTTTCAAACCATGGGATTCCAACACCAGTGAACCTGTGTACAGGTGCCCAGAGGAGATGCTTTCCTTCAAACAGTCACCTCAAATATTGTTATGCTCTTTGTGGGCCCAGGATCTAACGGCCTGGAGTGATTTTGGATCCTCTACCCATGGCAGAAGCCCCGTGTGTGAAAACCAGGTTGGCTCTGGCTAAGGCACTAGAGAAGACAGTGACAGCCTGATCAAGGACAGAGGCAACCTCTGCTTTGGCTCATCTGGTGATCCAGTAGAACAGGATCTTCTTCTGTTCTGTCTTGGATTAAAGGAAACCAGCTGCTCAGACTCAGAAAGCACCTCTAAGCTTTGGGATCTACGAGGTGGCTTAGTGCTTTTGGAAACAGATTTGATCTATTCCACTCACTGAAGGGAGATGAGAGGTCACTATCGAAAGCCCACCCACTCCTGGCAGTTTCCTTGCAAAGTCTGCTATTGAGATGCCATAGACAATATTCCTTCTTAATGATGAATGCTGAATATGAGTTTGGTCCATGGAGGAAAAAAAAAAAAAAAAGCCTTCAGTCTGGAACAGCACTTAAGATTGTTGACCTATTATTGGATTTTCTGTCATTATCTCATTAACTGTTGAAAAATATTGCCTGATGGTAGATTAGGGAAGGAGGAAAGTTTAGAATTTTTTCCCATGATATTTAACGTGTAGACAAGGCTACCTTTCCATTTTTGTCAGGATGAGAGCCACTTATGATACAGAAATTCAAGGCTGCGGCACACCAGACACAGGCCTTATTTGGGTAACTTTCCTCATGAGAATCAAGTACAAGTTTCAGACTAAATCTTCAAGGCACGCCGTGGCATGGATCCAGCCTATCTAAAAGATTGCCTGTAGCTCTGGAATGAGGGTAGTGAAGGAAAATCCTTTCCCAAACCACAGTGAGACTTTCTGGTTCCCAGCTAAAACTCCTCTGTGTGGTAAGACCTTCTCAGGAATGGATGCTTGTGCTCTCCTCCATGGTGACAGGGCCCCAAACACTGTTACATTGCTGCTGGGTACTGTTGGGCTTAGGGAGGTCATCATCAAGCACCACAGTCCCTGTTGTTCTTCTTTACGTGGGAGATATGTCTCTCCCAGGTCCCTCTGTCTGGGTGCTCATAAAGGAGCACAGCTTGCCAAGCAGTGAGATCTTTACGTAATTTCTCAACCAAAAAATGTGCTTTCTCCACTGCGTGCCTATTAGCCAAGCTCTTACAGAGGGCTATGGGAAGCCTCAATGAGAGTGGTGGGACTAGCAGCCGCACTAGATGGCTACCTCATTGGCCAGCATCACGACCATGGACAAGTCACAAGTCTGTTTTGAAGGACAACGTTGCGTATGATCTTTTTTCTATTACATTTCTATTTCTTTTACTAAGATGGGCTCTGCTAGGCAGTAGTAGTGGCCTGAGTGTCCTACCAGGGAAGAAAGGCAGAGCTGCATGGGAAGGGCAGTAGCTAAGGTGCCTCACTGCTATTTGAAGGCAGCGCCACTCGGCTCTGACAGGTGAGCTCTAGGGGGACTCTCACCAAAAATGTTGAAGTTCTCACAAGGGTTTTAGTTCATAGTTAGTCAATGACTAACATAAACTCTGGGCTCAGAAAATAATATGTATTAAAGGTGATCAGGGATTTACAGCCTGCATTCCTAAAACTCTAGAGGGCAAGGTATTAGGTGGAGGCTAGAACCATTTATTTTAGTTATATTAAATGGAAACTCTAGACACTGTCTGAGTCTGCCTATTCCTACCGCTAACACCACCTGGCAGAAAGGTTATATTATCTGCTGTTTACTTTTCTTCTTTTAAAAATCTTTCAGCCTTCCAATCAGGAATAGGCACGATGCCATGGGCTCTACGAGACCAGGCTCAAATGAGGAAAAGCATCAGATACAGAAAGTGGTTGCAAACATTTTTCATCCGGCTATCTGGGCAATCCTCAGGAATGCCAAAAGGATCCGGATGAAAACAGTCCACTATCTGTAAGAAGGGATGACAAGTCATATTTTTCACCAAGATACGGAGCAGCTGTACTTGTGAATCTGTAGTTCACGTTAGCTGCCTCGCCGATTCCCCCAGCAGCTAACCAGGACTATTCCTGGGTGGTGGGTACCAGGCCTCCAGGGCTCTGCCAGCAGGTCTGCAGTCTTCTGCAGAGCAAAGCAGGCTCACTGAGCTCTGTACCCTTTGTCATATAGTTTGGGTAGTTCTCTGTTGCGTGGGGTTTTCCCAGGCATGTGGCAGTTGCAATGGGTGAGAGTAGCAAGGGCTCAGTAGGGCTGGCTGCTCTTAGCGTTGAGTGGAATAGGGGAGAGCTGATAGAGCACAGAGTTACTCTGAAACCTCCCCTAGGGCCCCCAAGCTCTACCAGTTCCTCACACTTCTCCTGCCTCACCCTGCTCAGGACCCTTGTGCTGCTTCTGTAAAATTTGCCACCCCAAAAACGAAGACGAATGGGGAATTTTCCCCGTCCTATTGGAAAGCATTGAGCCAATTCCCTAGCACCTTAGGAGAAAAGTTCCTTGCAAGTGAATAGTTCTCTGCATTTACAGCAGTACAAAGTGAAAATCTTTCAGGAGGATTTGATGCTTCCTTTTGGATATGGGGGAGTGAAAAGCCTGCTCAGGTATGGTCACTTCGACCCCATGTGACTGTGCAGAAAATAGCCATGTTGTTACCAGGCTCTCTTGCTCTGTCTGTGCAAGGTATATCCAAGCTGCAGACCTCCACCCACTTCGTAAACCAAGGAAACCAAATTCCTTTTTCTCCCTGGCTGCTCCCATAAGAATATGATGCTCACAACAGCCCTTTTAGCATGGCAACTGCAGCAAACCCACCAGGAAGAATAAATTAATCCTTAAAAATAAACAGCTGGCCATAAAAGAGTCCAGCAAAACCCTGGCCTCTGCTCTTCTGATAGCCTAGGGGTCTCAAAGACAAATCACCCTTGCTACCTACCCCCAGTGAATATTCCCAGCTTGTCAGGCCAGCTAATTGTTTTGGAGTGGGTGTAATACATCTCCTGCCAGCAGAGGTTTGTGAGGCACATGATGCTGTAAATGATCTTCTGTTTATCTAATCTCTTCTCTTGCTGCTATCATTGCACATATATACAAACTCCCTTTATAGCTTCCCTCCAGCCACTGCTCTGGTTACAAGTTTAAACAAGTACTTGCTCATTTTAGAGCTACAGGCTTATTTAAGGAAATGAATGCAATAGCACCAGGCTGTTGTTGTGCCCGGCAGGTAAGGTTGCGTGCTGGCCGTGCTCAGCCAGCTTTCATTCGCAAAGTAATGATCTTTGCGGATATTTCTTTCCACTCAAGAGTTGCTTAGATGGGACACAGCTCTGCTGCTTTTTGCTAATCTCACATGTCCACAGATTACCTAACATATGGAAACAAGCCATAAAAACAGATCAACATACCCAAGTCAGAGGAAGGTACAAGAAGTATGTCACCAGGAGCTGGATCCCGATTTCTGCCGATGGGATGGCAATACAGCTCCCTTGAAGACACACAGGCAAAGATGAAGAAAGAGGGGACTTAAACACACCATCCAGCACCCAATGCGCATTCTTAAAATAAGTGCTTAAGCCACAAGACACAAGCTGCAATAAAAATGTGGCTTAGCATGTAGGCCAGTACTATAAGTGACCTTTTCTCTGTGTTGCCAGAGAGAAATATGAGAGAATGTTTTACGATAGCCTATAATCTCCCTATCAGTATAGCAGTGAGTGATTGGGCAGGCAATTAAGTTTTAATTGAAAAATTGGAGCAAATGGGGAGAAAAAAATCAGAAAAAATAAATGGTCGAGTCAGCAAGTCACATTAGTGACAGCAGCTAATGTTTCTAACATGGGCTTTAAATCCTTAGCCTCTCTCCAAAGCAAACATATTATGCATTGTTCGTAACACCCTTAATTAGAAATATTTAGCCATACAAATAGTAGAAGTACATTCATTTATTTGCTCAGGGGCTGGATGAATATTAATAGGTCATCCTAGGGGGGAGGTATTTAGCTCTCATTTTAGAGATCACCTGCACAAAACATTTTGAGCTCATAGACTGTGTATCTTGGTTTCCTCCGAAAGCAAGAAGCTGGCTGAAGGCCTTAAGGCTTGTGACAGTGGGGAAAATGAACCAGGGCTTTCCTGCTTCAGCACACAAGGTCAGCCTGAAGCCACGTAAGATCTGGTCTCAGGTGAGCCAGCACCTGCTGGAGGGATGGATTTGCTCCCTCACAGTCTGCAGCCTGTGCTTCAGGCTTCGGGCTGCAGCTCTGTGCTCTTACGTGGTGGGAGCTGGATTTTTTGTGTGGCTGACGAGTGGCGAGGGTGCTAGGGCTGGGGCTAGCAGCTGAGGAGTGAAAATACTGAGGTTGTCATAGGCTGTAGCCCCTTGATAGTCAAGGAGTTAACACCTTTTTTAGGGCTTTTGTGTTGGGTGAATTTAACATTATGAAATTACCAAGGAATTTAACAGGACGGCTGCTTTTGCACTGAAAGTATACATGAAAAACCTTAAGCTTGTCTTTTTAGCTTTGCATTACAAGCTCACTTTTTACTGCAAATGGTCTTTTTCCCACTCACTCATTCAGGAAACGTAGTGATTTTTCCCACCATCCTGGGGAATGAACAGGAAAAAAATGGATATTTCTATGTTCATAAAGAACAGAATATGACACATGCACTTTCAAGCCATTTCAACCTTTGCTGTGAATACTTTCCCACTGTCCCCCTGAGTGCCCCAGATCCAGATGGGGTTTGCACACTGCTTCTGGGGCTCCTCATCCTGGGAAATACCATGGTAGGAGATGTATTTGCCATCGCAGCAGTTGTAAAGAGGACAGAGCCTGTCTTGGGCAGAGACTGGCCTGTGATTCTCTGCTGATAAATAAACATCTCTGTTTCCCTTTTGCACTATGCAACTTGATGGTAAAGGTTTCAAAGAAATGTTGAGCTGACATCAAAAAAACAGACTCTCCAAGGCAAATAAAGGGAGATTTATTTTCTTATTCAGGTTTCTCAAAGGCTCCTTCTCTGTGCCCTTTCTGTACACAATGGTTTTCACCATTCAGGAATGCTTTCATTTAATGTCTCAAATAGCTTTTTGTGTCTCCTGGTATCTTTCTTTAACCATAAAATAAACATCCTTTCCCTAACAGGTCTAACGATGTGGGTTTGGGGGCACCATGACAATAATCGATCCAGAATATAATTTTTTCACTCATTGGAACCTAAGACGTTGTTTTTCAGTAGGCCACTCTTGGTGTCCCTGTTTCCTCCTAAAAGTTTGCTCAGTATAATGCTGCAAATCTGTAATTTTGTTTTAAGCCAAAGTAGATATATCGACTCAGTTTTAGTGTGGAGAATGTGACGGCTTTTGTGTTGGCACAGCCCCTGGCTGTGCAGGAGCAGAAATGGCAACAGGCGTCCCGGTACGCTGGTGGCAGGGCACCTGCAGGGGCCAGGGCTGTATTTGTGCCAGTCTGATGGACAGCCATGGGGACAGGTAGAGAAATCCTTCTGACAGGGTGAGACCTGCAAAGGGGTTATCTCACAGCTGCTTCACCAGCCCCAGGCTGCTCTTAGGAGCAAGCTGCTGGGCAAGAAGGACCACAGGGCAGGACTAGTCTGATTGCAACTTTACAGCCTTCTCTGAAGTCTATTTTTTTCTGAGAAAAAGAACAAACCATTCCCAGCCCTCCGGCACAAGCAGCTGCTGCTAGAGTTATTGAACCAGGCAGCACATGCTTCATGCTGCTGCTGATTTTCTCTTTTAACTGGATAAATAAGATGCAACTATAATGATGATGAGACTTCAGTGTATTAAGCTGCAGACACTGGTAGGCAGGGATGCCTGGCTGCGAGATGAATTCCTGCACAGTGATAATGGGTTATGGGGATTTCCTGCGTGGCTGCCTGAATCGGGGCCATCTGTCAGCAGCTTTCTGTGGTGACAGGCCAATGCCGAAAAGACGGATGGAGGGAATCTGAAGAGAGAGACCTTCCCAGCTGCAGGGGAGGCTGAGCCATGGGCTGAGCTGGATAGATTTACAGTCTGCCTCATTCTCTTTAGGAGTGATGCTTTCTTGAAATGTTTGTGTTGATGTTATTTTTTTTTTGTTTCTGTACATGTGATATTTTGGTACTAGGATGCTCCCCAGGTACTGCATTAGCTGCTGGGGGAAGAGGACTGGAGGCTCTCAGCTGAGGGAACTGCTGGACATTCTGGGCAGCTGTACCTCAAAGCCTGCCTGAAGGTGGGAGGATGTTTTACCCCAATCCTGACTTTCAAAGGCCGAGGAGAAGACAAATCAGGAAGAGGCTGAGGGAGCTCAGCCATTATCTGTAGCAAGACAGAGATAAAAGGTATAGCTTAAAAGTAGCTCCCTTGTGCTCTGACAACAGCTTATCAAAACATTTACTATATCCCCTTTGACTTAATGTACTTTTTGGTGATTCTCTGTGCTATCCTGGGTAACCAATTTATTGCAATTCAGGCATGCCATTGTTGGTTTTGAACTCAAACAAGTGGTTTTAGTGGTGATTTATGTTTAAGTAATAGGAGCTGCCTAGTACTGGTGAGCTATCCTGCAACAACAAACCAGCCCAGGCAGTGCAGTTGTTGTAATAATGCTGTTTTGTGGCAGTACAGATTAAATGTCCAGCCTGTCTAAGATTTCTGTGCTTTCTTTGTGGTACTGAAATTGCTGAAGCTAAGGCAGTTTAAGGCTTACAAGCAAGGCAGGGACGCCAGAGAAAAGCAGTATCTTTCATTAGGCAAAAGTCTTCAGTAACTGAAGACTTGCCTAGTTTTTCCAACTATATCATTTAGACTAATAAAAGATAATACATCCCCTTCCAAACCCTTATTGTGGACATTTTAAAATAGGGCATGCTTTTAAAGAAGCAGAAAAATTAGAGAGGATGCAGTGGAAAGTCACACACACACACTCCAAAAAAAAATGATTGGAGAGTTTCTGATTGCTTTTTATGCAGTATGAGAATTAGAGAGCTCAGGAGGCTCATCAAGAAAAAACAAGAGGAACCTTGCTCAGACTGGTAGGTGCCTTCATGGGAAGAGCTTACCCAGTTGTGAAGGGGTTTTTGCTCTGGTGGTGTCACAGCAAGAACCACAGCTGTGACAGTGAAGATTAAATTTGAACTATAAATAAGGCATTATCATATTGTTGCAGTACGTTGCTCTCTGTAAGCTTTTCTTTGCATTCAGCTTGCAGGCTCAATATGACAGCAACAGAGTGAAAATATAGGCCCTATAGATCATATTGACTGATCCTTTCCCCTCTTAGAAAGAGTAATTCTGCAAGTGAGCTAAAAGAGCACGGGATTAGCTCCAAAGAGTCTGAAGTCCTGCAGAGTCTCTGAGGCTAAGGACACAGAGCATGGGACTCCTGCGTTTGCTGTCCTCCTCCAGAGCTAATGAAACACCATACAGCCAGACACATGCTATAAATAATGAATGGCCAAAAGAGCCAGTTGGAGACCACTAAGCACGGGAGGGATTTAACAGTTAGCTGAGGATTTAAGAGACCTGCTCTGTCCATGAGTTACTCTCTCCCCTTCCCTCACATTTATCTCCGAAGATAGATGTGTGAAGGCTTGCAGGAAGCTCTCATGCTGCAAAGTGAAGGCCAGGTGCTTAAGAACTAATCAAAAGATGTGCGCGTACAATAAACAGGTTGGTGGCTGACGGGGCAGGCTTTCAAGAGGCCCTTCCAAAGCCTTTCCGCTGCAAAAAGCAGAGCGAACATTTGTCTCGCTGACTGTTCAACAAACACTGTTCCAGCAGCCCTGGCGGAGCCACCTGAGGTGCCTGCTGCCCTGCCGCCTGCCCCTTGCATCCCAGCGCACTCGCTGCATGCAGCCACGCCAGCTTGGCAAGAGCCCGGAAACCCCAGGCAGAAACTGTGGCTGCTGATTTCTCACCAAACTTGTACCAAGTGGTTCGGGCCACTTAGGGGTGGGCTTCCTTCTGGCAGTGGAGTTGCAAAGATGCTATTGCCTGGCCCTCCTGGTTCGCTGAGGACCAGGAGTGCGATGGATGATGTGTCTGACTGCAGAGGAGAGTGTCTGCTGGTCTCCCTGCCCACGGGGACAAGAGGCACAATTCCTGCTGCATAAAGAGTTTGTGTGAGAGGGATGGCAGGAGACCTCACCCAGGGAAGGATGCTTTTGTAATGTTGGCTTGTACATTTGCAGAGAGCAGAAGCAGCAGGCAGGAGGGTTGGGATACTTAACGGGAATTGCTGTTGGCTCTGTTGACAGCATGCAGACGCAGCAAAGCGGCTCGTGGCAGTGGCTGCAGCTCAGCCCAAGGCTCAGCTCTCTGGGGCTGTTATTTCCAGCCTGTGCAGCGAAGGCCTGACCCCCAGGCTGATGAAATCCGCGGGGCTGTTCATCGGGCTTGTGTTCACAGGTGCTGCCTCTCGTGCCTCTCCAGCACAGGCGGGGGAGCTTGGAGAAAGAGGGGCCGATAAAGCCAGCCACAGAAGTTTGCTTCCCACTGGCCCTCTCCTGCCAGGCAGAGGCCCCTCTGCTGCTGGCCTTCTGTCAAAGGGTGTCAGGTGCCTGCTAATTACAGATAATGAGGAACTTAATTGCCCTGCAGCACATGGCTGGCTGTTCAGGCTGCTGTGTGGTTGGGGTAGGGGGTTGTCTGTCTCCTTGCTCTGCTCTGCTCTGGCCCACACACATAGTGGGAAGGGGCAGGGGGCTCCATAGGGAGGGGTTGTCCCAGACTCACAGCCCTGAGCACATGCATGTGCCCTCATGATCTGCTCTGCTTGCATCTGGAGGCTCCTGGATATGGTAGCCCTTCCTGCTGGCCTCTGCCTCTGCTTAGCTGGGAGGGCTTGTGAGGGCTCCCTAGCAAGGTATGTCTTTCCAAAGGGGGCTCTGGGTTTGCGCAGCGGCTGCGGGTATGGGGAGTGCTGGGCTGGCAGGAATTGGGATGCTGTTGTGCTTGAGTGCTGGTGAGCCCTTGCTGACAAGCTGGGTCCCCCTGCCTTGCCATGCTCCAAGTTTGCTTTGGCCCAGGTAGGCCTGTTTGATCTGTGTGTTTGCAGGATGGAGCCAGGTGGGAAGGAGGCATTTGTGGAGCATGCACAGGAGGGCAGACGTTGGATTGGGCCTCTTACAAACACACTGCCAACGTAGCAGCCAGCTCCTAACCCCACCTCTCATGTCTGTGTCATGTGTAGCCATAATTTTACAAAAAGACCGGCCTAATGGGGGATAACACATTTGTGTGTGCACTGGGTTGTGTGACTCCAGAATAGCTCTGCTGGCTGGGGAGCACAGTTGTGTGTTAGAGCCGGGTGTGTTTTACCCGCAGCAAAACTGACTGGCTCCAGCAGAGCGTCCTTGTCTGTTTGATTTCATATCAATTGAAGGTGTTTTCAGAGACTTGTCGAAAACTGATGAGGCTTGGATTTGGCTTGACAGGACACAGCCAAGAACCTTTTAGCATTTTTAGCAGCATTTTTTGACTGCTAGGAAGTTCTCTGAACCACCTCATCTGACTAGATGACTAGAATTCCTTTTTTTTTTTTTTTAAAGTGAATAGCAAGTAATAAATGTAAGGAAATGGGATCACTTCCACAGCTACCAGGTGGTGGGTTACCAGAAATCCAAATACCCCTGTGTTAGTCCAATGTACAGCAGACAGCTTGTCTGGCCCTGAGGGGGAAAGGGTACAGTCCAAATTATGATTACAGTCATGCTTGTATAAGCCTCGAAGAAGCCTTCCATCCTGAAGATGTTTAGAGAAATGCCTTTGTTTTGAGCAAGTCAAATGCACTGTTTCCAGAGCTTTTTTGCAGGCAAGATGTTGTGAATGACGAAGGATAAAGCCTGCGTTGGGCTGTCGGTGCAGCGCAGAGGTGCCCTGTTCGGCCGTGTTTTTAGGCCTCCCTTCAGCGTCTGGCAGGCCGGGGCTGTGGTGGGGGCTGTGCAGGGGCCTTGTTGCAGCTCACGTCCGCGCTGTGACACGGGCTGACGCTGTCGTGACACATGGGCACAGGGGGAGGCATGAGCTTTTATCTGCTCTGAATGCAGGGCTCTGGGACGGGTCTCAGCTGAGTGCACCTGCAAAATGCAGGGGCAGCTGAGCACCGCGGTACAGAAAAGAAAGCAAAAATGTCCCCCACCACAGAGACAACCCGTGCTGGAAAGCAGGACTGGCGGGGCAGTTTCCCGAGCCCTGTAGCCCAGTTGGAGTTGGATCACCTGCTTCAGTCCCTTGTGTTGTTCTTCCACCCTGATAACTCCTTTGATGTTGTTCTGCAGACTGGCCTTGGCCAGCCCCCTGTGCTGGGGTGGGTTCAGTTCATTTTTAGCATTTCCACTGCTGCAGGAAGCCCGTGGTTTCTGGCTTTGGTGTGCACAGTTGGTGGAGGTAGCACTGGCAACGTTTAGGATGAGGCAGGAAGCTGTGAAGGCAGGCACGTCTCTCTGGGGCACCTGAGTCGCGTCCCAGAATTGTTTGGTACCTCGGATTTCCCATCTGTGGGATGGAAATTGATAGAGCAAGTGAATTTATGTTAGAAATCATGTAATACATGGGTTTCTTCAGGCAACGTGCAGTCAGTGCAGCCTAAACTAGTACTTAGACTGTTGCTTCTATATAGAAGCATAGGTAAAAGTAACCCCTTGCATGTGGGTCAGCCTCTCTCAGCAGATGTCTGCCAACACACTGCAAAATGAGGAGAGAAAAACCACCCCAGCAAGGGCAGTTCAGATGCTGCTGCCAAGGCAGATGGCAGGGACAGAGAGTACTGTGTGTGTGGCAGAAAAGGCTACAAACCTTCATCTCTGAAGGCTCTTGGCCACCAAACTGCTCATGGTTTTAATAGGACAGGGATCACAGCCTTATCTGGATAATGAGGATTCTTCCTTTTCCCCCAGGGAGAGAAGCCTTAACCCTGCATATTTGCAGGAAAAGAGAAAGCCCACAGATTTCCTCAGCATCACCGTTGGCACTGGTGCTAGCCTGTACCAGCTCGGCCCCGGTGACTTGCAGATAACAGCGAGTTTTTAGTGACTGCCATGTCCCACAGCACCTTGGCATGCCTGCAGGCTCTGTGAATTGGGATGCCGTGACACAGACGCATCTCTTGGAAGTGCTGTGTGGCCATCCTGGCCCTCTGGCTGTGCTGGCTATTAATGGAAGAACAAACAATTTAACAAGATGAAGTCAAAACTCTGCTTTGGTTACAGGCAGGAACTTGACAGGGCATGTTATTTGTGTGTCACCTAGGTGACAAGCGTGCAGCTGCCCATGGACATCTGATCTGACCGGCGTGGGCCTCTCTTTCTGCGTTGCCTGGGGCTTTGCACCCTGTCATTGATGATTATGTCATGTTACATGTGGATCTAGGGGCTGACCCTGTATAACATGATATAAAGCAATGCAGGCAATATATTGGGACAACAGGGTGGATCCTAATCAGAAACACGTGTGGAATATATTTGCTCTAGTCAAAACTGTCCTGTCTGGAGACATGCTTGTCAAAGGAGAAGGCAGCTCGTTAAATGCTGAAGTATCGCTGGGTCGATGGGTCCCGCAGCCTGAGAAATGCAGGACTTGAATTCCCTGGGCTTACTGCTGTGTAAGATGGTGCAGAACAAAGGACTAGTACAGGGTAAAGCTGCAGGGAATGGTGGCGGTGGGAATCGGGTGCCAAGATGAAGGACCTTTGATTGACTGCACACTGCTGTGAGTACTCACAGTGTGGCTGTGGAAGGATTTTATTTTTTTCCCTTCTGCTAGCCGGAGTGGGGCAATGGTGAGATTAAGAACATGCCCTTGCTGTGTTCGGTGTGGACTGCCAGTGCACCGTGACTTAGATTTGAGCATCTGCAGGTCTGTCTGTTAGAAGACACAGCCTTTACCAGGTAGAGAGGGTGCTTGTGGTCTCAGGGATCTGTGCTGGCCATGCTTCCTTTTCTTCATGTGATATAACTCTAGCCTGCCCCAGGGGGGTGTACGAGCTGTTTAGGCATGTTTCTTCCTCTAAATGACTCCTGGTGAAAATGTTCAGGGGATTTTCAGTCAACATCATTCTGTTTAAGAAACAGTAATTAGCAGCAAAAGCTTAACACCACTGTCCTGTAAAACAGGAGCTTTCTCAGCTGTTTCCATTTTACTGTAACATCTAGAATACATACTGTGAAGAAGGATTGCTACAGTAGAGCAGTGCTTGCACTTCCATATCCCACCAGCAGTGAGAGCACTGATGGGCGGAGCTGAGACCCAGCAGTGCTTTAAGAGAAGGATGCTTTAAGAGAAGGATTTCCCGCTGCATGGGAAATGGGTCTCTCTGGAAGTATGTCAGTGCAAAGTGAGTGCGGATCCCCACGTTTTGGAAACTGCATAGCAAGTTCTGTATTAAGATGCTGAAGCTATTCATCCTAGTTGTGTTTCCTGCCTCTTTCAAGGCCTTACGCTAGAAGCATGACCTGTTCTTTGAGCTGTTTTAATAGCCAAAATGTTGATGCCACCTGCCCCAAGCGATGGACTCTGTATTAGCAATGGGTTCAACTCTGCCCACAGACAGCTGTTTGGAAGTTTGCTCCTCCATAGCAACTCCTGGGCAAAATGCAAAGTTCTTGTAATTCAGCAAGTCCTAAAAATCAAGCCACAGAAGCCAGTGTTATGCCTGCGAAGGATGGCGAGTTTGTATATAAAATGGCATCATTGCATTCATTCACTTGACATAGTGATTTTTCATACATTTAAATCTGAGATAAGCAGACCTCAAACGCAGGGGTGACAACTATGGATTACTTATTGTACGAGGAGAGGAAAAGCTTTGTTTTGGAAAATATTGCATCTAAAAGTGGCTGGACTATAGAATTGGATTTTAGGGTCTGCTTTCAGAGGTGATTTTTTTTTAATTGAAGTATATCACAGAACCATGGAGATACAGGCATGTTGTGTGTGTACACTCCATATGTTATTTATTTAAATAGAATTCACAGATTTAATTTCTTCACTTAGCAGAAGAATTGCATGTATGTTCAGGGGAGTTAATACTGAGTTGATTCACATGCATGTAGAGGACTTCTGGCTGTACAGGTAGCCCTGCATGAGTTACTGCACTTTGAAGGAAGCATTTGACCTGCCGGTATATCAGATGTCTGCACAGCCTGGGCAGTATTCACCCTGATAAAGAATCTGACTAAAAAAACAGTTCATTTCCAAGGAAACCCAACTGCCTAGTAGTCTTATCTGTAATAAGTACCGTTTTCATGGAGCTTTAAGGAATTAAATTAGGGTATTATTTTATTTTAGAATGATTTCAAAATTAAACCCTTTATAAGGAAGGATACAAAAGCCACTGTGAATTGGTTTCTAACTGTATTTACTCAGGAACAAAATCCTTTTCCTTGTCTCCAAGGTTTTTCCTATGTTCAAGTGAAAGCATTTTGCAGTTAATCAGTTTGGATTCCTTAGACCCGGAAGTGCTTTGCCACTGTTCATAGTCATTGCTTCATGGCTAACTTGTCCTTTTTAAACTCATAACATTTTTATTCCATTTCTCATGATTTTTATGTTCATGCATTTCCTCATATCATTAATACAGAAGAAAAAATCATGAAACACATGTTACTAATGTACTGCTCAATATTATGGAATCAGATAAGATTAAAATAATTCTGACATTACACATGTCTTACAAGGATGTACATAAACCATATGTTAGCCATATGTTTCAGCCATTTCAAAGATGATTGAAATAATTGTTAAGGAGTAAATAATGTAATGAAATTAGCTTACAATGTTAGTCCTGAAATGTATATGCAAGTATGGATAACAATATTTCTCAGATGCTCTTAGATTTAACTGAGCGTAGGTTTTAATTTTATATTCAGGGTATTGAATATGACTTTGATGTTTGAGTAGCATTAATACAGCAATTCAGCCTGGGTTTTCTGTTTCTTCACTCTTACAGATAGTTTAAAAAAAAAAAAAAAGGTAGTCTTAACTAATCTAATTAATGCTTTCTGATTTGGATGTATTTGCTTGGAGTGTCCTAGACCTCCCTAAAAGTCTCAGCTCAGCACAAAGCCATACTGCGTTGTGTAAGAGATAATCAGATGAGACTGGTCTGTAGGAGCTGTGGATGTGAACCGATGCAAAGAGAGAGTAAGGGCAGTGCTCTACTCTTCTCAAGAGCAGAGCTGGGAATTGAGGTTGATTGTCCTAAAAGCTGCATGCTTTAAGCCCCAAAGTACCCTTTCTTGTAACAGGGTCTCCTGTCTCGTACCTCCTTCCCTACTTGTGGCAGAGACACAGCGTTACCAGCCTGACCTGAACAGCTGCACACCTTTACTCTGTGTACAGGAGTGGGAGCATATCTGTGATGCAGGACTTTGAGATGAACTACCAACCTCTGCAAGCAATCACAAACGTGCTGTAGGGTTTAGGTCATGATAGCCTTCCTGCCTGCCATCGTGTCCCCCAGTGGCTACATCTGCCAGATGGATAACGTGCAGTGGTGGTGGGTGAATAAAGGTGGGTGGGTGCAGAAAGGGGGATTGATGCTGGGGATTTGCAGGTATTTACTATCCCCCTCGGTTCGTAGTTCAGTGTGCTCCATGTCCTCCCTGTGTGCTGGGGGATTGGTGGGGCAGGGACAGCACGGGGACAGGGAGTGGCTGGCAGTGGGTGACATATCGTAGGGCTGACTCCGCAGGGTGATAAGGGTGAACAAAGTAATCTCACCTGCTCTTAGGGTGTCAGGGAGAGAATATAACATGCAAGACTGATGAAGGTTTTGGCAGTATTGCTGACAGGTGGAGATTTCAGCAGCCTCTCTTCCTTGTGTATCTTCCCCGAGCGACATGAAACAGAGCAAAAGGATCATACGCAGACAAATACCTCTCCTTACTCAGTCATCTCTGGCCATAAAACATCTGCTCCCTTTCTAACTTCTTTGCTGCTTCCCCTTTCCATGGAAAGTCTAATTCTTCGTGGACCCTGGATCTGACCTTTGTTATTTCTAGCGTTGCCAATGCTCGATCCTTCACATGGTCCCCCTGCTACTGTTTGCCACTCTTTTTCCTGCGTTTTGTTTCCTTGCTGTCCCTTGCATTCACCCTTGCACCCTTCTCCACTTTTTACTGCCTGTTTGGGATTTGCCTTTGGTGTAATTCAGCCATTTCAGCTGCCTTGGATGCTAGTGTACATCTTATTTGCATGCCAATAAGCTTGTGGGATGAACTTACATTACAGAATCACAGAATCGTCTAGGTTGGAAGAGACCTCCAAGATCACCCAGTCCAACCTCTGACCTAACACTAACAAGTCCTCCACTAAACCATATCACTAAGCTCAACATCTAAATGTCTGAAAGACCTCCAGTGACGGTGACTCCACCACCTCCCTGGGCAGTCCATTCCAATGCCTAACAACCCTTTCACTAAAGAAGTTCTTCCTAATATGCAACCTGAACCTCCCCTGGCGCAACTTTAGCCCATTCCCCCTCGTCCTGTCACCAGGCACGTGGGAGAATAGACCAACCCCCACCTCTCTACAGCCTCCTTTAAGGTACCTATAGAGAGCGATGAGGTCTCCCCTGAGCCTCCTCTTCTCCAGGCTAAACAACCCCAGCTCCCTCAGCTGCTCCTCGTAAGACTTGTTCTCCAGACCCCTCACCAGCTTCGTTGCCCTTCTCTGGACTCGCTGGAGCACGTCCATGTCCTTCCTGTAGCGAGGGACCCAAAACTGAACACAGTACTCGAGGTGCAGCCTCACCAGAGCCGAGTACAGGGGGACCATCACCTCCCTAGACCTGCTGGCCACACTGCTTCTTATACAGGCCAGGATGCTGTTGGCCTTCTTGGCCACATTAATGCAAAATGGAGAGCTGGGAGCTTGTGGTGACACATGCACAAACTAGCATTAAACCCTAACGTGTACATCACCTGTGGGTGTCAGCTGCAGAGCAGAGAAAGGACTTTCTTCATTTCTAATTTTATCTACAGAAGTGCTCAAACCAACTCTCACCTTTCAGTGTACAATCCCCATTTTCACTTTTCAAACAAAGTACGTCTTTTTTTCCTTGTGGAAAAAACACATCTGTAAGAAAAATATGCCTTTTAACTAGGAGAATTAGTTCTGCTATGGTATCTATATCCTATAGAGGGAAAAAAAAGGGGGCATGAAGAGGCTGAATTAGAGTGAAAATGCTGAAATCTTCAGTCCCTGCTCTGTACTAGGTGAACTGCTTTGCCTCACAGAACTCGTATTTTTGAGTGTTTACTTTTCTTTGAGGAAGAACTCTTCTGTTTAAATAACCAGAAGTGTAGAGATGTTTTTGCAGTTGGAAAGGTGTTGAGCTTGAGGTTTTGTGTGTCAGCTCTTTATGTATCTTCTATAGCTGCTCAAATATTTTTTTTCTTTGTAAAAGTTTAACACAGAAAATTAATGAGGAGCTGGCTGCTTAGTGAAATGGTGCGGTAACTGCAGCCAGGCTAAAAGTGAGTTGTCAGCTCTGGACCTTCCCAGTCCAATAGGTAATTGCAGAACTGTGTGAGTGAGATACAAAGGGAGGCTCTGAAAGGTTCAAAGAGATTTATAGAATATTTCAGACCACAAAAACACATAAAACAAAGTCCAAAAGGCTGCAGGAACAGGACAAGAGGGACGTGCTGTCAGAAGCAGCTTGTCATATAGTTATGATTTACTGTCCTCTCCCAAGCGATCTGTACAATCTCTGTCAGCAACATGGCAAGCAAATAGCGTTCAGGGGGCTTGAGATGAGTGTTTGGGAGAGAAGGCAGCATGACAATGACCACCACAGACTTCGGCAGGGAAGCCTTTGCACAGCTCTTTTTGAACGGAAAGCACAGAACACTCCTTTCACCTCTTTCTTTTCACTGTGAAAGGACAAACTTAGGTCAAGTAAAGGAAATATCCCAAAATAATAAGAATTTAACTTTGGGGTTATTCAAAGCCTACTGGGGAATTTAGATATCCATTGAAATTAATGGGAATGGTGTACCTAAGTCTCCACCGTAAGGTCAAAAATCCCAGCCTAAAATTTTCAAACCCATCATCTTCCTTATTTCCAGGCGTCATTTGTTTCTCCTGCTAGCCAGACATGGACCTGTGCTCTAATGTGATTTGTATACAAGTATACAAAGCAAAAGTCAGGTCTGTTTAGGTTCAGTGCTTTGACTCTGGCCCAACCCCTCCATTTCTGCAGCATTCAAAGCAACAAGAGGCAATAAAACTATTTTCCTTCCTCACCTTTCCTATTTAAGCTTGGGGAGGGGTGGAGGTGGGGGTGAGGTGTCGTGAACCCAGATTTAGAAACTAGGGACAAAACAAACAAATTCTCAAGAAGTCCATTCTGTGCCCAGAGAGCTGGTGCTCTATGCTTTGCCAGGAAACCCTAGTCTTTTGCAATAGCTCAGCTCACTTAAGAACATATGTTAATCATGACATTAAAAATAATCTAGCAGAACATCCCCTTTTATGGTTCATCCACAGGCAGGTTTCCAGTGGTAGATGGCTTGACCCAGGTGGTGGTGATGAGGTTTAGAGAGGCTTTTGCATTTGGGCATCAGTGTCTGAAAGGCATCCTTTTCACATTACCAGCAGGGCTGCTGTGCTCCATGTGTGCTCCTCCACATCCAGTCCACACAAGCACTACCTTTCTCCTTGGTTGATGCTGACATATCTCCCCAAACCTTCCCCATTTTCCTTTCTCCCTGTCCTTCCCCTTCATCCTGTTCTTCTCTTCTCGCTTGTTCTTTCCCTTTGTCTCTCCGTGCTTTGCTATACTTTCCTCAAGCATCTTATTCCAAGTCCTTTAATCCCGACCCTTCTTTCTAAATCCTAGACTTCTTGTCTCTGCCTTCTTAGATCTGTCATCACCCTCTTCTTATCAGGAAACCTTTCTTCCAGGCGGCTTCATTCTGCAAGCAGGAGGGTGTGTTCCCATCTGCACCCATGAATGAGTCGTGTGCTCAAATTCATATTTCAGCTAATCCTGCCTGGTCAGAACTTTGCTCCTGGCCTGCTGTTGTTCTGTCCATCTGTACTCCTGGTCGGTGCTGCCAGCCATGCCCCACATCAAAGGGCAGGTATCGCTTGGCTGTAGGCTTGGCTGGATCACGATCAGCAGCAGTGCAAGGAGAAGAATGGAGGATTTGAGGATGTAGGTAATGTTATGACTTGACTGTCATCTTTATAAGGGACTCTGCAGATGTTTCCAAGGGAAAACCTACTTCTAGAAAAATTCTAGGAGAGCCCAAGGTGGATGGTCACTTATGTCCCTGCTTTCTTGCTGCCATGCAGCACGTACCCCTCTTACAGCAGGAAACAAGGCTCAGCAATCCTGCTTTGGTCAGACTGGCCTGCTGGTACACGAAGCCTTTGTGGGGAGAAAGCTAGGGTTGCTAATCTGTTCTGGAAGTAGGTTTGGTGGGTACAGGCTTGGCATCCCAGGAGCCCCTGTGCTTGTCACCAGCTGGAGGTGAGGGCAGGGACTGAGCAGCCAGCAGGACCCACGCCAGTTGATTAGCAGCACAGCATGCATGAGATTCCTTGGCATGGTGTGAGGTTATTGAGAAGCTGGGCTGAATCCCAAACTTGCCCCCGGCAGAATTGGCAGATCACGTAGCTAGTGTCGCTTTCAAGCACTTGGCTAGGCGAAACCCAGCCCTTCTGCATCCCCAGCTCCCCTCCGCTTGGCTTTGGAGTGGATTTGCTTAGCGGGTTGGCTGCCTCTCCACCCGTGTGTTTGCAGCGTTTGAGGCATGGTGGAGTGTGTATCTCTGCAGTAATCTAATTCCATCTTTACAAAGATATGTGATGGTATCAGAAGCTGCAGATTCTTTCAGATTGGCTTTTGGCTATAGCTATTGAATGAAATATGTATTGCAAGGTTAATTCCGGTAGACGTGTAACAACCTTAAAGTTAGTAAAGCTTATTTTAATTTGCTGGTAGAAATTAGAGCTGGAAGAATTCCAGGTAATGCTTGGAGTGACTGTGTAACGGTTGGGGCAGGACTGCTCCTGGTGCCACAGTGCAGCTCCGTCCTCTCCAGTGCACAGCTTCAGCACAGGACTGGTGTTACTCCCCAGGCTGTGCTGTCGGGAAGAGAAGGTCCTTGGCAGAGCTGGCTTTGATAACACCAGCGGTGTTTGGCTAGGGAGGCCTTTTTTTTTTAATTTTTTATTTTTGTGTGTTTTTTTTTTTTGGGGGGGGGGGGGAGGGTCCTCAGGTGATGTTATCATTCTCCCCCTCTTAGATAAGAAAAAATGCAAGCAACTGCTTGCTGGTGAGTAGCAGAGACAAGCTTAAAAGGCTCCCTTCTAAGGACGAAAAGAGCTTGTAATTAGCTACTTACATTTGCATTTCAACTACAGAAGAGGAGCAACTCCAGCCTAGCAGTAATTCTTGTGAGCCCTTTAATACAGGGTCACAGTAGGTAGCAGGCTGTTACGGTCTGTCACCAAGAGCATCTGATGAGCTAGACTTGGGGCAGTCAACATACAGCGCTGCTGAGCAAACCACGGTCATGGGATACCATCAGGTGGCTGGCAGATTTCTGTCTTCCTCAGAAGGGACAGAAACCCTTTCGTTTTGAGAAGCAAACAGTCACTGACTTGGCCCTGTTATTACTTTTTCTGGATGTTTGCTGTACATTTTCCTGTGAATTACCTACCGAGGTGCAGGGACATGAAGTCAGCCACACCACTTGGGAGCGCATGGGTTTCATCTAAGAGGCTGTGTGGGAGTCCCGGCTGCACACAGTGAGGATACAAGGGTTTGGGGAAGGAGAAGCTTGTTCCCCTGACTCCTTGCTGGCGTGGTCACCAGCACAAGCCCCAGCATCTTCCCACAAGCCTGGTAATGCCTGCCAGCTAACCAGGCTGCGGGGCATTAAAGTCTCCTCTTAGGAAAATTATCTTCCCCTTTCCCCTCACCCGCAGCCCTGAGCATGGCCTTGTTTTGATTGTTGTGCTCCCTTGAGCATCTGGCTCTGGCTCATGACTCAGGGGGCTATTTTTCTGCCACATGCTCTTGAATAGAGTTGTTTAGCACAATTTTAGCCACTTGTGGCTGTGAGCCCAATTGAAAACATGTGTGCTGGTTAAAGGCAGGTGGAGGGATTTCTTTTGTTAATTAGGCTTCAAATTCCATTGTGTTCCCAGTAACCAGTGGCTCAGGCTCAGATTTTGGTAACACCAGACAAACCCCATTAGTGAAGGAATAACCCTGGATTTGCACTGCTTATAAATCTTATAAGCCTTTCTTTCTTTTCTTTTTTCTTTTTTTTTTTGTCTTTGCTTAAAACAGTTGCATATGGCACTGATTTATTTCTTCTTTTTCCTAAAAATAAAAGCTTCTTCAAGCCTGGAGGGGTTAAAGATGCTTTCTGGGGCTGCATGGACAAAACTGAGGTGCTAGGATCAGACAGGAAAAGCAAGGGCTCCTTTCCCACCAGCGTGTTGTCCAGTCCCCCGCCACCCTCACTCCCTACCCCCAGCCTGTTTTCCCTTCTGCTCTACACCCAATTGCCAATTTGATCTCTGAAGCAAGGGACTGCCATTTTGCACTGGGCTGTGAGCTGCTATTCCCCCCCTGTGGGCTCAGTAATTAGAGTAACACTTTGTGTAATGGTCTAAGCAACAAATGCCTGTAGCTTTAGCCCACCCCAGATGCATCTCAGGTTCATTATCAGCTTAGGAACTCTGACAACTGGGCGGGAGAGCAGTTTTGTTGTCAACAAAACATTTATGCTTATGGCATAAATGGCACAGAAATCGAAACTAGAAGTTCACAGAAACCAGAATTCAAATGGAAGTGGAGACTTAGATCTGTTGGCAGCTTGGGGGGCTGGGTGAAGGCACAAATGAGCTACCTACCACGCAGCTACCTTAGCTGTCTCTTTTTGGTGGACAGAAGACCTCAGGCTTAACTCCTCAATGGCACGAATTCCCTGTGGCACAAGGGCTTTCGATGTGAGTTAGACACCTTAAATACATTTACCGCTTTGGCTATCAGGTACTTGCTGCCCATTAAAATCAGCACATCTGAAGAACGCAAACACCTCTGAGGCTTTGGTCTTCTGTCTTGTGGATTTTTCACCATGACGTTATTTGCCAAAGTTGTTGATTTTTACAAAGAAGCTGCTGCAGTGTTGAGCCTTGCTCCATCTCGCTACTTTTGTATTATTTTCAGACTTTATAAAGGCAATCCCTATTCTATCATTAACAAAAATGAGTAGTGCCAGAGCTAGAACAGACCCTTGAGTGATCCTTCTCAATATGTCTTTCTAGGGTGAGTTTAAGCAATTGATAACTCTGAGTTTTTTTGATCATTGAGTCTTTCTGTTTTTGAGTCTTTGAATTTTTGAGGTTTTTTGATCATCATTGAGTCTTGAGTAGTTTCACTTAGCCTTTGTTTCTTTCATTCTTTATGAAAATGTCTCATGGGATAGTGTCAGTAAGCCTTACTGAACTGAAGATATGTCATTTGCTGCTTCACCTCAAGTCCTGAGGAAACGTGATCATGCATCACAGGAGATATTTTTCAAGCTTCAAAATTTTACCATTAAACAAAAAAAAAAAAAAAAAGAGCATAAGGAACACTAAGTGGCTATAATGTACCCCCAGGCCCTGTACGTACATGTGAAACAACAACAGGCCCTGTTCTAGACAGAGAAGTTAATTAGCTCTCTGATGCTCTTGGTCCTTGGTGTCTAGTAAAGTGAAGTATGTACTGGTGCAGAAAACTATACTGAGAGCTCAGATGCATTGTAACAAGGTTTCAGTGACAGGGGTGTTTTCAAATTTTTTCACCCTGTGAAACTGCTAATGTGCATGAACTTTCTGGTCATTTCTGGCTGTATCTGGGGCCTGATATTCCAATCCTATTGTGGACTATCAGGTTGAAATTTATCCTTAAGTCTCCCACATCCTTATTTAATGAATTCAGGTGACTCTCAAAGCCAGTTGCTCTATCACTGAAAAGAAGGAATCTACACTTGTATAGCTATATGCTATGGGGAATGTAGTCAATCAACATATTTTGCCCAGCAAGCAGTTTAATGGCTCTTCAGAAGTACAGTAAAAGTTCTGGTCATCATATGTGCTCCTGTTACTCAGTGTCTAGTTGCCCTGTCCTGAATTTAACTGAGAAGTAGGCACAGTGGACTCTGCAAGATCCAATTTTCCATATTCAGGGGAAGGAAAAAGGGCAGGAAATGGTCCTCTCAGCTTGAATGCAGTATTTCTATTTAAAGAAAACAGCTAAGGAAGAAAAAACATGAAAGCTCCGTATCAGTATTACAGCACGTTATTTCCCATCTTCAATCTACTTGCCTTAAACAGAGGTGACACAGATGAGGGATAGGGTTGATATGATAGCTTTCATAGTATGTCCTGTATTCAGTCAGTGACCTTTCAGAGTGACTTTGTGTAACACGTGAAGGTACAGAAGATACAGCTCAAAGACGAACGCTCTTGACTTTCGTCTTTGTTTTGACTGTATGGGGATAAAAGCAGTGGTTGGAGAGGAGCGCTCGTACCTCTATCTCCTAAGAACAGGCAACTGCTCACTGCAAACTGAAGCCTTTGGTTTCTTATTTTTCAAATAAACCTGCAAGGGAAATGACCTGCACTTGAGAGCACAAGTGGAGGGGGATGCTTCCATCTGAGTTTATTTTGCTTAGCGGGTAAGATCAGAAGAGGCCTAAACAAGGCTGTTTATTTTCGGCAACCCCGATCATCTGTTTTGAAGTAAGATCCAAAGAAAACATACTCCCTCCTTCATTCCAATTAAAAAGCAATAAAGGCTATTTTCATTTTTAAAATATTGAAGGTAGGGGATGTGCCAAGAAATCCTTTGCCTTCATTGAGGGGCAGATGTCAAATATTGTGAGGCCATATCCTCATGTGGTGTCATCCAACATCACTCCACTGAAGTCAATCCAAGCAGTTCTGAGCTGTGCTGCCTAAATGCCTGGCTCTTCATCTTGCAGTGCGATTCAAAGGTACAGCTCCTCTGAGCTTGGTTGACGAGGGGATATGCAAACATGGTATTTAGAGATAAAGGACCAAACTCATTCCAGGAGTTTTACCCAACAAGTTCTGTGTCCTACTGCTTTTTGATGATGTCCTTTTTCATCCTGAAGCTCCAGCAGCACAATATCAGCTCTCTGTGCAGATCACTTACGTGTCCATAAGGGGTAGTCATCCCTCAGGCAGGCCACTGTGATTTTTTCTGTTGCCTGGCGCAGGTCAGAAAGAAGACAGGCCCTATATCTACCTAAAACAGAGCAGGTTGTAGAGGCAAAAAGCAGTTTCCATGCTGGGATCTAGCAGAGAAATTGAAGCTGGCACCCAATTTACAAAAAGTCCAGACATGGTTAGGGGCTCAGTTTTAGTTGAAAGCGATGGATTCAGTTTACTTTTGTGTTCAAGGCAATTGCTTCTTTCTGTCTTGCAGTGTATCTAATCTTTTATCTGAGCTGTTTTTTTTTCCTGCTGAATGTATTAGACTCACCAGTGGGGTGTATAAAGGATTTTTCTGAATAAGAGAGCGGAGAATACAATGGGCATAAGGGGAAATAGGTGATAGGAACAATCTACTCTATTGTCATGAAAGACTACAGTTTCTTGGATTTTGTTTTTTGTCTCCTAGTTTCTGTGACTTCATAATTAACCACAGATGGATATGTAACACAGGCTTTGATATAGGAATGGGTCCCAAAGTAAGTGAACCACTCTCCTACTGTTTCTTCCTTTGCATCTCCTGCCCTCTCTTTCTGGGGGAAGAAGAGGGTAATACAGCTGTCCACAGTAGGAGTGAGAAGGCTCTGTTAGCACAGGATTGAGTCAGGAGGGTGGAGCCACACAAAAAGCCAGGACTCTCTATGTTACTTACAGATGTTTGTGATGTTTGTAAATGTTCTTTGCGCTTATCCTCATGTTGATCAGTAATAAATCCACTGAATTCAATGGAAGAGAACTGTGTTAAAATCAGTATGGGAGGAGATGCCAAACAAGACTGCTACTCCAGTCCCAAATTAATTCCTAAAAAGGAAAAAAAAAAAAAAAAAGATTCAACCTGAACCTTAAACTTTAATCTAAAATCCAAAATGAAACTCAATTTTTTTTCTGAGCCCTACAGGGATTTTCCTGGAGAGCCTGGATGCTTGCTGCTTCATCAGGTGTTCTGAACTCAGTGTAGAGTTAAATTCTAAAATAAGCCTATTTGACTTCACATCACATATTGAACATGGATATGGGCAAACCAATGCATACATAAAGCTTGCCAGTTTCTAAAAATCTGACTCAAACTCTGTTCTTCCACTTAGAGACAAAAGCCATGCTAGCAAGATACAGTGGCACTCAATGGTTTCAATGGCATTTGCAGCCTGATTCAGTAGGCTCAAGTAGTATAAATACAATCATAGAATCACAGACAGATTTTATATCAGAAGGTACCTCTGGTGCTCATCCAGTCTGTCTGCTCAAAGGAGACCCAGCTTCGATGTCAGATCAGGTTGCTCAGGGTCTCATGTAAGGAAGTTCTGGAAAGTCTCCAAGGATGGATATTCTATGTTTTTTTTTATTCTATGTTGTTTTATTCTATGTTCTATATTCTATCTTTTGCCAATTTGTTCTAATGCTTACGTGTTCTGTCTGTAAAGGATGTTTTCCATATATCCATTTGGAATTATCGTTGTTGCAGCCTTTTTCCATTGTCATGTCTTTTCACTGTGTACTCCTGAAAAGAGTCTGGTTTCATCTTCTCTACAAGCCCTTTCAAGTAGAAGATGCAATCAGTTCTTCTCCTCTCTAGCCTTCTTTTACCCAGATTAGAAAAACTCAGTTCCTTCAGCCTATCCTCACACTTCATGTGCTATAGATCCTTGACAGTCTTTGCAGTGTTCCTTGGGACTTTCTACAAGTTGTGTGTCTCTCATAAAGGGTGGTGCAAAAGCGAACTTCAGTGTATTTCAGGTATTGATCCAGACATTTACATTTTGTAAAGCTCATGCACCACTTGCTGCATAGCTTGTTGTCTTCCTTGCCTTATTTTCCTTTATGTTCTTTTGATAATGTTTAGGAAACCTAAAAAAGCGAGATCTGTGTGATCTTTAAGCTACCAATGACCTCTGCACTGATAGCAACACTACCTTGCATATCTCTATTCAGTCTGGATGGAGATGTACCCTGGTGTTGCCCTGAGATAAGGAAGAAGAGTATCAGACCCATAAACTGCATGGGAGACCAGGAAGCTGTTTGGTCCAGGCATTTCTTCTGCCCCCAGGCTACTTCTTTCTGGAGGAAGCCATTGATCTCTGGCAGGCGGACATGGTCAGGCATTCAGTCAATCTATCAGTGACAAGCTAACATAAAACAGCGGTAAACAGCCTCCAGCAGTCTTGGGGATAGGCTCCCTGGCTGGAGAAGCACAGATTCAGCATTCGTTCAAACTAATCTTTGAGGATTTTTTTTTTTATTGCAGGAAACAACAATGCTAATAATAATCTGGGGAATCTCTGTCAAGAAAGAGTCTTGGATAATCTCAACACAAAGACATCCAGGCAGGAAGTCCCTCTTGGTTTTGTTCATGTGACAAGACCATACAGGTCTCCAGGAATATCTTTTTTTTCTTTCTGAATGCAATTTATGGTGGAATACACAGTAGTAGACAAATGTTATTGAGTTCAACTTTTCATAACTTTGAATGAGCATTCCCAGAAGGTCCTGAATTTCAGAGAAACCTGGAGATGATAGACAGAAAAAGCTTCCTGGGATCTCAGAATCCACACTAGGAAGTTGAGTCCAGTTTGCTTTTTCTACTGTATATTTTTTTAGTAATTTTTACCAGTTTAGTTTTATGTGTTTGAAGCAGGGATGAGATTATTCCTCTGAGTAATATCAGCAAATTCCTCCTGATAGCCTTGCTGTTTTGTTAATTTCCTTTCTCTATCCCTTCTTATCCATCCTTCTAGCACCTCAGTAAATATGTCTGTCCTCCATAGGGCTCACACACAGGCTTGCAATATCTGTAAACAATTGCAGTAACTCCACACCTTCCCTAGATCATGCTATCAAGCTGGGCGGCCCCAACCCAAACAAAACACTACTGCACATCAACACTGTAGCACTCTGTAGGTCTCCCATAGCCAACCCTAAGCAATTGCAAGGTGGGGGGCTTTACTAATGTGTACTATTCCCTCCGCTTTGCGATTGCTTTTATTGAAGTTCAGATCCGTGTTTCAGAGGAAAACTGTGGTCAGATGCGCTGAGCCGTTTGTGGCCATACGTTGTCCCACAGCTTTGAATGGACTGTATGCAAAGACACAGCTATGCCTTTAGGGACCTGTTTCTATGTC
The DNA here is from genome assembly GCF_964034855.1 of Anser brachyrhynchus. Lineage (NCBI taxonomy): Eukaryota > Metazoa > Chordata > Aves > Anseriformes > Anatidae > Anser > Anser brachyrhynchus. Next base: position 26,895,761 of record NC_137700.1, on the reverse strand, counting down.
TGGCCTGACCGGGTGAGGTGGTGTTCTTCCTCCGGATGGCACAGAACATGACTCGCATCCCAGGAGAGTGGTTTTAAAACTACCTTTACGCCTGCCCAGTGTTTGACCACTCCAGAAGCTGGAGAGAACCCTACTGCAGCTGAGGCCGAAGTTACGGCAGCCTTGATGATGCAGTCTTCTGGACTGATGTGTAGCTATGAAACTCCTCAGCGCTGCAGGCAGAATTTGTGTTCCCAAATATACCAGTCATCCACAACCTGCAACCCTCCACAGCAGATGCTGGGAGCCAGCAGGGGTCCTGGGAGTTGTTTTGCTAGTGGCCCTGTCGTACCACTCTGATCCTCTCTGGGGTGTAGGGGCTAGTGCAGGAAGAAAGATCTCACTCGGTGTTACCCCTGGATTGAGCAAACCCTAGAAAATATCTGCATGGAACCTGATATCCTCTAACCTGGGTGAAACTGGTATTGCTTAATGTGGTCTCCCTTTTTCCCCAGCAGGAGGCTTGCTACCTTATTCCACTGAACTCTCCTTAGTTCTCTTGATTAGAAGTAAAGGCCATGAACTGTGTAAGGGAAGGGGGGAGGGGGGGTTGTCAAGGACATCTGAGTAATGACCAGTGCCCGGCACTCAGTTCTGACATCACCAAACACATCTGGGTGGTTTCCATTGCAGGAGCAAGGCATCTGGGGGCTGAGCCTGGCTGTATAAGCGAGAACACAATAGAGCTGAGTGTCTTGTGGTACTTTCTGGGATGGAAAGCTTCTGTATTCTTGTAAATAGCTGAGGTGGCTCTAATGTGACTCTTATGGCACAGGATGAAGAGAGCTGTAGGAATTTGAGCGTGTTGTATGCGCTGCACCAGCTTTTCCCTCAGCAGGCAAGGGTGGGTGGGCTGGGGCATCAGCAGGATGGAGGCTGAGGGGTGACCAGGGCTCCCTCAGCCCTGCTCCCTTAATTTGTGAGCAGGGTAGAGACAGTGCTCTGTGAACTGGTGGGTAGAAGGACCCTTGTATTTTTTTGGTGGTTTTGAGGAATAGGTTAATCAGGGTACAGACTGCTAACAACCAGCAAAGAGTACATTTGTGGACGATTTCAGCTGGTGATACTGATAGGTAATGAACTCACGCCTTTGCATTTTTTCACCTTTTAACTGATACAGTCATACTCTGTATTCCTGATTACTCTTCTCTACCAGTTCAGAGGCCAGTCAATTGCCTGTGCCTATGATCTAAGATCAGAAAGAAAATGGTGTTATGTTCTCATTGCACATTTGCAGGGGAGAAGCTGGTTACGTTACACAGACCTATGGGATCAGACTCCTTGGAACATGAGACGTGTGTGGGTGAACTTGGCCAATGAGGCAGCCAAGAAGACAATTTACTAGCCCACCCCTGAAGAGCATGATGGGACTCCAGAGGACAAAATCAGGGGCCCATACAAATACTTAGAGAAGTTAATAACTTTTCTTCGTATGTCGGTGCTAGAATTTTAAGCCTCATATCAATTATCCTTCAGCAAAGTGTGTTTTACTATGGAAAAACAATTACATGCATAGTGGGAGCTCTCCCAACTCTCAACTGAAGCAGCAAGGGTGTTGAAATTTTAATGAAGACCTTCTTTTCATGCAGGATTTCTCAGGTGTTGAGTTAAACCACTGCTAATAAAAGAGAAACAAAACCAAACACAAGATTAAAAATATATGCCAAAACCTCTGTTCACACTAATTTCAGCATGAGTCTAAAGATCATTGTCTTCAGATATCTATCATAATTTTGCCAGTTCTGAAAATATCCATGAAGTTCTATGATGGAAAAGGGGTACCACTTTCACAAGTAGTAGAACAGGCATCCCTTTTATCTAACTAGGCAGTTAAGCTCTAACTAACAGTCAAGCTCCTACCCAATCTGTTTGTCTTAATCCCCAGTCAATGCAGAGAGAGACTGACAGGGCCAAGAAGCAACCTAAACCGGGTGGGCCAAGAAGCAACCTAAACCGGGTGAAATAAGCCACTTTCTAGGGCAGTGTCAGCCTCCACCAGCTGGTACCATCTGGATACAGGCTGCTTAGGAAAATATTCTTCATCTGGATGCCTCATTGTTAGAAACCTGAATTTTGACTGGCTGAATCTCAAACTGAGCATGGTGTAGGTCTTTCATTCACCAACAGTTAACTTGCGTTGGAGCTTTGACTCTCTTTGTTTTCTATAGAGTTCAGGAAATGTTGTCTGCCCACATTACTTCAGTTCTGCTTAGGATCTAGGGTTGTAGGAAAACATCCACTTGTAAAAATGTCTTTTAGGCCCTGCAGTGCCTAGTGGAGCCTTTCAGAATCTGGACTGGCGGTCTCTGCTTGCATGTTCTTGAAATTCTTATCTAGAGTTTGTATTTCTGGACTGCAGTCTTAGTCCTCTTGAAAAAAGGAGAATTTCTCCCTTTGGCTCCAGCAAGGTGTGTGTATCGTTCCTTATATAGAACCAGAACGGAGAATTATCTTTTTAAGCCAGTAAACATTTCAGATCTACTGTATCCATAGCAAAGAACCAAAAATGAATATATGGTGATTTTTTTTTCATGTTATTCCTAAGCAATGGGATTCTCTAACATACTTTAAAGATATTACCTGCTTCAGATAAAAGAGTTGGTTTCCAGGACACTGAAAGCTGATGAGCTTTTACCATGTGCTCTTGGGCCCCAGATCACTGGAGTCCCAAAGGAAAGAGCAGCTGCTTAAAAGGGATAATACAGAAATAACTCATTGAAATCAGTGCCGAACTCACACACTTCAGATGCATTCAAACAGAACGCTTCCCTTTCTGTTTCCTCTCTAACTCTAAATGATGATTCATGTAAGTTTGGAACTGATGGCAGCATTTGTCAAACAAATCTCTGCACTCTTCTCTAGCCACTGTGCATTTAATATTTTTAGGTTCTGCTATAACTAAAGAACATTGGCCCATTAAATCTAATTATCCACCTCTGGGAAACAGCCTATACCTTGAGGCTTTTGAGGAAGGGAAAATTCCGCAGTTGCACCTGGTCAACTGGTTACACGTGAAGGAAGTGACCCCTTAACCCTTTTAGGTGCTCTGAACATAAAACTTGTTTAACTCTCTCTTACCCACACAGCTACGAACAGCATTACTGCTCACAAATCTATGCAGCCTCCTTAAATTTATATATATGTGTATATATATATATATATGTATATATTTGACTGACCTTCAGAAGCAGGGATTCTTCTTGGTGGTGTGGGGTAGAGCACTTCTTTTTTTTTAAGAAAATAAAATTTTCTTAAACCTGGAAGTCATAAGGTTGGGATCTGTTAAAGTCTGTGTGTGGGTGCAGACCTCAATACAGTGGTATCCAGGCCCATTCTGGAAGCCTCTGGGCTGAATGTAATGCACACAGTACAAAATCAGCAAAAGTTGTGACACAGCCATGCTAGTTGTCATGATGAGAGGGCTGTCGCTGCTTTTTCCTATATGATGATGCCTTATTGTCAGGACATTTTGTCTTTATGTGACTGTAGGTGGTAAATCAAATATTTCCATTCTGAATAATTTCATCAGTAATTCATGGAAAAAGTGAAACCATTGCAAAGCCATTGTATGAGAGAGTGTTGTCCTTGCTTTGTCTATTGAGAAGCATCACAAAAATGCATTGGTGAAGGAAGGCCTGGTCATAGAGAAAGCCCAAATTTCCATCAGCTACAACATCCTCCTGGCCTGTTGGGGGATGTAACATGGGAGAGGGTTGCTCTGGGACTCTTCCATTTTTACTTCTTCCATTTTGATTCCCTTATATTATCTCTGGGTTTGACCTAAATGGTTTATGTAGCTAAGGGTATATCAGAGTAGCGTCCAGTCACAGCTTGGTGTAGTTCATTACCTGAGTGGTCCAAAGAAGAGAAAGAAATTAAGAGGAGTATGCAAGAAGATGCCAGACAGACACAAGTTTTGTGACTGAAAAGATGCTCGTTTCTGCTCCAGGTATGTAATTAGACTGGTGTATCTGCCTGGGGCTGTAGTTGGGTGATAAGAAAGCACAAAAAGTCCATCTTACACTAACTCACACATGAATCTTTGAATTTGGCCTACAGAAGATATAGGAGCTCTGGTCACTGGCTAGAAAGAAAGAAAGAAAAAAAAAGTGAAGGAAAAGCAGTATTCTCCCACCCAGCCAGAATATATACCTCAGAATAACCATGAATAATGAGGTATGAAAGCGCAGCAGTCAGGAGAGAAGCTGTAAAGATGTGTCAGGCAGTCACAACCCATCCATAAGGCAGGGCACTCGCACGTCAGGGTTACAGGTCTGTGCTTTCCCATGAGACACGCTCTGTTCTCAGGCTGCAGGAGAAGCGCCCGTCGCTCCGGCAGTGTCCGTCCCGCCTGCTAGACGAAGGCACTGTCATTATTTCCATTATTTCTATTCCATGGCACTCTGTGTCTGCTGAGATGATTTGTCCAGGCATAGGGGATCTTGAGCCAGAAGCAATTCTTCCCTTCTGGTAGAGTTTTATGTAGAATGGAGTTTTTATAAATAGCAGCAGCCATTCCCACTGCAGAGCTCTCCGAATCCAACCTGCTGTGACAGAGTTGCTGTGTTTGAGAAGAGCTTATACTGGAGTATAAAAAGAGCATCAAAACTGATGGGGAACGAGGTGCCCTCTCTTGAACATAGCAGGACTTGCCACGGCAGGTGGCACCTGCTGGGATCTTGATGCTTTAGTAGCTAATTACCAAATCCCTTTGATGCTCTGTCAGCTGGCTGTGAGTTTGCCAAGTGAATCCGGGGTGGCCCTGGTGATATGGACACAGTGACACAGGCTGCTGCTGAGCACCAGGTTGTGACCTGGCTGGTCCTGACCAAGTCTCAAGGGTGTAAAGAGCACTTCTCTTCTTTAGTCACCTGCATCAGTAAAAGCTACTCCCTTGGATACATACTTAGTTTTGGGATGTGTCAGAACAGTTCACACAGCATAAGAAAAGATAAGGAGACTGTGATTGAAAGAGATGGTTTCCCCTGGCTCTCAGGTGAGGACCAGCACATGTCCTAAAGTCAAATGACTTTAGAAGATTCTTCTTTGTTCTGACACACCATTAAATGCCGTGTAAAAGAGTCCACAAAGACAACTAGCTGGCCAGGGAAATCAAGAGCTATGCTATGAAGTGAGTACCTTTGTGGAGTGGTAAATTGATGCATGCCCTCGTGGTTGTCCTGTTACACCAAGGGCTCCCCTTCACTCCTAGGGGCTGCTGGGGCTCAGTGCCAGGCCCACTTCAACTCGTGGGCACTTACTAAGGGGCACTGTAGAAATGGTGTGAGATGGTGATGCACTATGGTGTTGATAAGGTAGTTTCTGCACAGCCCTCATCAGATTTCTGAGTCCAATATTGCAGATTTGGAGGGGGCTGGAAGATTTGGAAGGCCTTGCGAGGTGCCTCCCCAAAATTAGTTCTGCATTAGGAGGTAGTGAGGAGGCCTAAACTCTACCTCCTGGTTGCTATTATTATACATCTCTTCCCTTTGACAGCCAGTTTCAGAGGTGAAGGAATATCTTTCTTGAAACACAGAAAAAGAGCAACCTGAGGTTGGCATTTTGTGCTTAAATGGGGCCAGAGTATCTCAGCTCTCATGCTCCCCTCTCTTAGTGCAAGAAAAAGCAGCAGCAGAAAGTTTCATTCCTCAAATCCATAAAAGATTTAGCTGTCGTGAAAGCAAAATTTAAAGTCAAAAGCTCCAATTTTCACCAGGAGACGCTAGCTGAAGGAAAAAACTCTAACAGAGAAAACACACATGCTTCTTCACAGCCCCAGCTCCAGCATCATCCTCTTTTGCTGACCAGGGATCTTTCCTAGCCTGGATATCTGACTAGCACACGGACGCACCAGCTGGCTGTCCTACCACCATGAGTAAATACATTTGGAAATGGATGTGCTATTGCAACGCCTTACACATACATCAAAGTGTGCTACGTGCACAGCTGGGATTTGTCTCCCTGCCTGCTGCCAAGTGCGTGTAAAGGTTCCAGCTTCTTCCCCTCAGTCTCTTCAACCTTATATATTCTTAGTTCTTCCTCCACCATTCAAAAGCAAGCTAAATGGCATATTATTAATGATCTTTTAGCTTAATAGTCACACTATTATGGAAAGTCTGAGAAGAGATCATTGTTCTACATGCCAATAATCTGCCCACCAATGCTTCTTAGTGTCAGATGAGCATGTAAAGCATCTTTATTACTACTTCAGTTAAATTTAGTTCTCAGGCAAATAAGAGGCCCTGACTAGAGCTGGGGGATAGTGCTGGCAAGCAAGATGAGAAAGAACAAGGCATTACAATCCCAAACTTCATAGTTAGCAAGTGATATCACCTTGGGCTGCTGGCTGTGTTAGGATTGGTCCAGCAGCCAGGCCTGGGGAGGAACGGGATAGCCGAGCACCAGGGGATTCTGTTCTGGACCAGGCATGGAAATTTTCAGATCTCCTGCAAAAAATGTTAACGCTACATTGCAGACAACTTCCTGTAATCTGTGTGACACGGTTTGTGCACCAGGCCCTTGAGAATCTGTGTGTCCAAAAAGCTTCCCTTGGTGGCTTTCCAGTGATGCAGCTGGGAGGGCAAAGCTGGGTTCATCTCGTTTGTAGCAAGGATTATTTCAGTCTCCGTTAATTCTTCTTTCCTGTGTTAATGGTTTCTTTCTGACAAAGCTCCGAGAATTTCTTCTTGCAGCACGAAGGGATAAAAACCCACCCCCCACTGCCTTGGGTCAGCCGCCCATTTCAGCTGAGCCAGAGTGAAGATAGAAGCAGAAGGTTTTTGTCATTCTGAATTTCTTGGACAGTGCTTTTCATTTGTTTGTTTTGCTTCTCCCTTTGTGGTTCATGAATACCTTTTACCCATTTGGAACTCAAGTCCCTCTGATTCTTAGGCCGGGTGATCCCACTAGCTCCAGCCAGGATTCTGCATGCAGAGTGCTTACAGAAGTGAAAGCTGGGATCAGGAGCCTTTAGCTGTGTCCAGAAACATCTTCACCCACCCTGAAGCTTTAGATAAATACTTGAGCTATGCAAGCTGGTGCGAACTCCAGATTCATTTTAGGAGCCCGCATAGACATAGACACTAGACATAGACATAGACACTAATTTTTGGCTGGTTTCAAACTAGTGAGAGCAGTTCTCTGCCCTCTGATATCCCATCAACATCAGGCACAGTGAATTCTGGTGCAGGCGAGTCCTGGGGTAGAAGGGCATTTCTCAGGAACAGAAGGGGGAAGATTGCTGCAAGCACACGGGGTTATCTGACACTCATAAGGAGCATTTTACCATCGATGATCAGGGGCCATTCTCACAGATTATAAGGTTGATTATAACCACAGTCACTAAGGGGAGTGCTCATTAAGTTTCTTGTCCTATATCTGAGGCTGGCACTGAGGCAAAAGCCCCTCCAGAGCTGCCAGGTCAGGACTGCCTCCAGACCGCTCTGTGAGTAAACAGACATCAGCACTGGATACGCTGTAGTAACTTTGCCGCGGGTTGCTCAGAAAAGTTGTAAAGTTCACATTTCTCAGTCATTTGCTGCAGCGGTGCCCATCTGTTAAGCACTGGTAACAACTGCAGTGTTTCAGAGCAGATGTTCCTCTCCCTGAACAACTGCCCGTGTGGGGTTTGCTGATTTCCTGGATCACAACTGTTTATCCCAAATAACTCTGCAAGTAATTGCCTGAGGTCAGTTCAGAGTAAATGCCCCTGTCTTCTGGATTTACACTGGTATGAGCAGTGTTACTCTCTAGCCCTGTTCTCAAACACTGGTGCAAATCAAGAGGGGAGTCAGTGAAGTGTAAAACAGATGGAAGTGAGATCAAAATAAATCCCTCCACTTTTTCCTTGCAACACTTCAGATCACAGATGGGAGAGCTGGGATGCAGACAGAATATGACAGGAGGTTACTTGAACATCTGGAGTCCAAACAAATGCTTCTTTATGTACAATAATGTTTAGCAAAGAATGCCTAGGAAATGTGAATACTGGACCCAGTCCTGGTCCCATGGAAGTCGCTGCCAACACCGTTATTCACGTCAGCAGTCCTGCTCTGATGACATTACAAATGTCGTGTCTGAGTTACATCCGAGGGTAAACACAATCCTAAAAGCTTTCTCTGAATCTTTTTGGCAGAATTGGCTTTGCCAAAAAAAAAAAAAAAAGAAAAAAAAAAAGACAAGGATATTTCAGGCAAGAGCCTAATGACCGGTACTTGGATTCTCTCTTCAAGGCCACAAATATCTATGAAGTGCCCAGTTCCTCTGAAGAGCTGCTAAGAAACAGGCCCTTAATCCTGCTTTCTGCCTTTGGAAATGTCCCATCTGATTAAGATTTTGATATAGCTGTTAAAATGCCATGGCAGTTTAAGATAATACAGTTGTCCAACTGTTTGTCGTTGAACCTCTTTCACTGGGAAGAGATTACTGCACAACAGCCCAGCTGTGAAACAGATTTGGATGAGCACTCTTCACGTCTTTCAGCGCAATACCAAGCTGCAGCTTGGAGATGGTACATGCTAGTCTGATGAGGAGCATTCACATGGGCTGTTGTTGCGATAGAATAGTAGGGGGTGTCACAGCTGCCAGAGGCAGCCGTGGAGATCCGTGGAGTATGAATTTCTTAAATCAGTGCAGCTTTTTTGGCTGTGATTGATTTATGTCAATCTTACGCTGTACTGCTCTCTGACAAAAAGCTTTGAGAAGGTTTTCCTAGGTAGTTCTGTGTGCGAGGTGATGAATCTTAGTGATGTGGTAACTCTCTCAGGGTACAGGTCTGTCCCTTCCACTGTTATTAGCCCCCTGAATCACAAAAGGCTTCTTGGAACAGATCATTTAGATCGGTTAGTTGATACCTTTGTCTGAGAACAAGAGGATACAGATTCAACTTTTGCTGTCAAAAAGCCAGTGAGTGGATAACAATACTTGTGTTCTCATGTTCAAATCCAGCACCAGACCTTGGAGGGGCAAAAAACCAAAACAAAACAAAAAAACTTTTCTGTTCTGGAAATCTGAGGCTCAGAGTCAAGCTTACAAACATTAAGATCTCTGCAAGTTACACTGCTGTACTTACCCAAATGACAATGTCTACATGTGGCCTCAAAAGCAGCTGCTTTGGGAACCTGATATTTTCATTTCTTCAGCGAAAAGATGAGAATAGGATGAGAACAGAAGTTAGTTTGTAAACATTTTCAGGAAAGGATGTGATAATAAAGAAGGTCTTGGATTGCAATGGAGGAATCTGGAATTCTTGATAGATGTTTAGAATGGATGAGCTCTGTGTGTCTGTATGTGTGTTTATGGTTTGTATAATGAAGGACAAATAGGCAGCCCAGCCTCTTCCCAACTGGAAATCTGTGTGTGATTAAGGAAAAGAGATGTGTTCCCCTCACTACCATTAAGCAAGGTTCTCTCTTATATCACTGTCATGGACCAGAATCTGATTTAAACCACGTGCTGTAGCCAGTAACCTCAGATAAATCAACACTTTGTGCCTTTCTAAGGTATTGTCTCTCATTGTAGGACACTTAACAAACTGCCTGTGTGGGAATTACTTGTTTAATGTAAAGCAGAAATACAGCCATCCCAGGGTGGGAAGGCAGAATTAAGACCAACAGGACTCATAACAATTAAGTGGAAGGTATTAAAGTGTCTGAGACCCTCCACTGCAGGTGGCATTCTGCAGGCAGACGGAGGGGGAAGTCTTCCGTGCTGTAGGTCAGACTTGCACAGGCAGGCATGCACAACCAAACACGGAGCTAAGACTTTTCTGCTGGGTAAGGGGCATAGCGACAGAGCTTTCCCCTAGGTCTGCACCACCGTAAGGTGCCTTGCTGACACCTGGAAATGGGAGTCTGATCAGAAGAATTATCTCAGCTATGATGCTAGTCACATTGGTCTTCTGGGTGCTTGGTACGTTTCAGTAAGACTGCTGATTTTGTAGACCCCGTAGGCTTGAGTGGTTGTTTGAGCTTTTGGTAAGACTGTCTGGGAGTTTATAGGCTTAAAATAAGCAGGTATTTTTCTCAATTTGCTGCAGACTTTTAAATGAGGAAATTAGATGAAAAATGGGTTTTCAGGCAGCTCTACCTGAACAGTGTTCCCAGCTGGGATGCTCATCCAGCTCCTGAGAAAGGCAGGAATGAGGAATCACTGGAAAAAAAAAAAAAACTTATTTTTTGTCTGTTGCCCCTTCAAACGTGAAGTCCTCATCTGTTGTTCAAGCGGAGTTCCCATTTTGTCTTCAGATGCAGCCTGGAGGAGATACGTACCTGCACCTCAGATTGTTCTGTGGTAGTTCTTGCAGGTTCAGATATAGCTGAAATTTCATTTTGCATTGCATGTGCTATTTAAAGCAACCGAAGTGGGAGTCACTAGAACAGACATGTTACATACAGTGAATGGCTGTTGTTAAATGCTGTTAATTGCCTTGGCTGGGCAGCCTGCTTTTCTCTGCTTGCTTTCTGCTGTGATCCCAGCCTTTGTTCCTCTTCTGCAATGGAAACATTTCTCCGTTATTTATTTTTGCGTGAGAAAACATGTTTCCATTCCGAGCCTCTAGATACCGCTTGGGTGCCCCCCTGACCTCTCCTCGTGGGCCTGGCCCATGTAAATGACCAGACGAAGGAATGTGGATGAAGGAAGTGCCATAAAGCAGAAATATTGCTGGCTCGTAAATTCCCTCCACCACAGAAAGATTTCAAAATAAACAGAGCTACAGCCACATAGGACAAAATAACTCAGCGGTGCAAAATTCATCACTGGCTCTCGTAAAGGAGAGAAGCCTGACATCAAAATGAAACTCCTCCAAGAGTCCCTTCTCTGCTTGGTCTTTTGCCTCAGAGCCCTCACACCAGGCTTGCATTGCTTTTCCGTACAGACTTTACCTGGTTTTGCTCTTTGGACTATTCCTATCTTCACAACACGTGTCAAGCTCAGTGCATGGTGGTGGAAAGCTGAACTGCAGTTCTTATTCAGGTCACTGGGATTCAGTGGCTGTCTTATCATCTTGGTGGCTTTTATTTAAAAAACAAAAACAAAAACAAACAAACAAAAACAAACAAACAAAAATCAGCTTCTAATTTAACTGTGTTCCTCCAGCCTGTGGCACCTATGTGTCTGTACCTCCAGTACCTGGGAGTCTGAACATATCAGAATTGCTTAGGCAGTTTCAAATGTCTTCTCAGGGCTGGATCTGCTCAACCACATACTTTCTTCTGCTCTGGGGACACTTCTGTCTCTTTTCATAGGGGCTCAAGACCTCTTATTTCTGAAATAAGGTTATCCAGATACCAGAGAACTTCCAGGCACTTGAAGAAGAGGCAGGGTGTATATACAACACTGTCAGCCATCCATGAAAAGAGGGAAGTTTCTCCTTGGACCAGGAACTTTTTAAACAGAAGGGAGCTTTCTTCTGATATTACACATGCCCACTCTGCTAGGGAAAGAGTAGAGGCCCTCTTAACAATTTCCAAAAATCCCACAGAATTTCAAGAAGTGTGATCAAATTGGGAATACTTGAAACAAAATTTCCCCTCTGAACCACTGGTACAAGCATGTATTTCAACTTCAGACACAAGTCCCCACTCAGATTCATGTTTGGGAGTAATAGCAATGGAGTCAACAAACCAGCAAGCAGAGACCAATTGTTAGTTGTCAACACTTTCTGGTATTGACATTAGGGATTTTCAAAAGGTGAAATTAAGGAACGTGTGATGATCTCCTCCAGCTTGTTGAAAACTATTCCATTTTGACACGAAATATATTGCCTTTCCACTGAGACACAATATCCTCCCTCTCTTCTCCCCTGGCTGCTGTTGTTCTCTAAAAATAATATGATTTGTTTACTTAGAGAAAAATTGAATGTTTCCAAAGACACTGAGACCTTTTTTCTCTTCATCAAGAGCCCAAATGTCCACTGAAAAAGCTTTGATGAAAAATTTTCAATCAAATCCAATTTAAAAAAGAGAAGAGGGGGGGAAAACATGACTTTTTGTTGTTGTCATTGAGGCATACAGCAGAGTTCCTTAACATCGTTTGTGGGAACGAAGAGGAAAGTGCCTGCCTTTGATCTGAAGGGAATCCTATAGTTTTCCTGAATTCTGCCAGCTGCTCCAATTTTGCACTTCCACTCAGACAAAACCCTACATTATGACTGAGCCTTAAACCAACATAAACATTCCTGTGCCCTTTTAGCCTCGCTGTTAGAAGATGGAGTATCAGTGGAGCTGAGAATTTACTGAATACATCTAAATGAAGTGTAACCTTCCAGAGTTAGATAGCACCAGCTAGATAACCCCATTCATGTGGAAATATGATGAAGAAGGACATGGAAGATTGTATGACAGGACTGTAGCTGATAGTCCTTCTTGTGACTTCTGTACTAACTGTACTGGACATGTAAGCACCAAAACGTTTGTGATTGCTAAATCTATAAAAACTCCCCACCAAAAAAAACAGCTAAAAGATCTGCCCTTCAGTGAGATAGAAGGCATTCCTTATGCCATAGGTTGTATCATGCAAGAACAAATTAGGAATAAATGGATGAAGAATAAACTGAGGCAGCAATTAAGAGAAAATCCTTAACTATTCAGACAGCCTGGCTTTGGAAAACTCTGCCAGCAGAAATGGATAAAGGAGGTGCAAAATCAGAAGAGTATTCGTAGTGAATCTTCTGGATTCAGCCCAGAAGATCCTTCCCTGTGCTTTGTAACCTTAGAGTCTAAAAACCTTGAAGCACTTTTTTAACCCTGCAGCTTTTATTGCTCTTACAAATTAAATGTTTTCTAAGACAGTGTGAGAGAGCTAGTGTTGTCTGAAGGTCTCACAGGGATGCTGAAAGCACTGTCCATTTGGACAGACACTCCCACAGATCACAAGACATGGATGGCAGATATTCCTGAGCCTTCCTTCCTGAATGCAGGGCCATTGCTCGGGAAGGACCTCAAGGGGTGTCATGGGCAGCATCTCAGAAGTGTGCAGGCTCTACATGCCCAAGGACAACGCTACTGCTTATACACATCTCCAGCAGCCCATGCAGGAGGCACTCTTCTGAAGTCAGTGCTTCCAAGGAAGTGGAGCACCTTGGAAGAGCAGGCTGTGGATGAGAAAGATGACAAGCAGAACAGAGGCTGAGCAGGACAAAGAAAGAGAAGTGGAAAGAAAGGGCAGGGAGAAATGAAGGGCTGAAGCAGCAAAAAGAAAAAGGAAAAAAAAAATAAAGAAAGCCACAGAGTATAAATGGGTGAAACAGGCTAAGGGGTGAGAAGGAATAAGAGGGGGTTGCAGACATATGAAAAAGGGGAGACTGACCAGAAAGGTCAGCTGTCAGGCCTGTCCTAGGCAACATCTGGGCTTGCTGGCAGTGGAAATTAATGAAAATGATATCTCTAAGTCAGGACCCAGGGCAGGTACCCGGTAGCTGTTGCTCATCTGTCTGTGCCCCTGCAGTCTCCTACCTTGCTGCTGTTTCCCCTGTTGAGCATGATCCTCCCACTCTCTCTTCCAGCCTCACAAGCCCGATAGAGTAAATGTTTGGGAAATTCCTGTTCCTCTTGTTTTGTAGCATCTGGAGTTAGGGCTGAATAAAGCCCTTCAGGCTGGGAGGTTTTGGAAGGAAGCCCCACACTCACTGGGCCCTTCGCCAGCAAGTTAATCCTTGCTGTATTGACCCTTCTAGAGGCAGCAGTCCCAGGCCACCAAGGATCTGATAGCCTTGAACTCTCCGTGCCTGGAACTGCGCTTGCTGCTTCTCAGTGCTGATCTCTTCCCAGCAATTTCCTCTGGAGGCCCCAGGCAGCAAAGCAGGGGCAGCGCAGATCAGTGATAATCAATGCTCTGGTGCAATTGCCATCGTGTCAGTCAAGACAGAAGACACTATGCCATGTGCTCGAGCTGCTTTTGTTTATGTTGCTGCTGCCTTGCATATGTGCAGGCCAGAAACTCTAGGTTTCCCTGTAGACACCCAAGATACTTTCTCAGGGCCATTGGATGTAAACTGCATAGATCATTGCAACGTGCCTTGCCCCCCTCCCCAAGCATGGAACTAAAATGAAATTGGGCTTAGGCAGAGCTGAAGGTGCACAGCAGTTAAATGGTGCTTGCTGTGCTGGATGAGCAAATGTGTGTGTGTTTGTGGGGTTAAATGTAGGCCGGACCTGTTCAGGGCAAGTCAGTGCAGTAGGCAAGAGCACACATGCTCTACAGTTTTTTTGTGGGGGCTTGGGGTCAGTTCCATCATTTATAGTAGGTAAATGGAAGACAGAATATTTATAATCTCTGGCAATGTCTGCAAGTCTCCCAGCTTTCACAAGAAGCCATTGTAGCTCTGGATCTCTGCAGCTATTGCAGTAAACTGTACTGCATGAGAGCATGGGCTTAGCCTTGTCTTTAATACAGGCTTTCTGTGTAATCTCAAATTCCATAAATAGCGTTTGGTGCCATAGCACTCCTCCAGAAGCTGTTTGCAAAAAGCTGGAACACTTGTACCAAAAAACGAGGTCAGCTGGAGCTAGCAGCTCTCAGCATCTTCGGCAAGCAAGGCTTGGTGTCCCAGGCACTGCTTCCCCCAGAAAAAGGGGACAGTCTTGCAGACATTGTCCAGAATAGCGGCCTGCCTTGGTTCCTTCTCCTCCATCCTTAAAATAGGAGTAAGAAGCAAGGATGGAGTCCTTCGGGTGTGTTTTCAGTGCTTAGATATAGGCTTCTAGTGCCACACAGGCCTACGGTGACCACATGTCCACGTGCAGGGAACTGACCCCTTCGCCTAAGGTCTATGAGGTGCTAAGACATTCCCATAAAGAACCCCACAGTAGTCATGTCTAAATAAAGATACATTTTATACAGCCAGCCCAGCTGATTTCTTCTTCACCTGTAGTGTAGACACGTCTCAGGCAGGTTTGCTCTCACTGGCACTTGTAGGAGGAGTGCAGAGAAGCATCTGCTACCTCTTTTTTTTTTTTTTCCTTTTTTTTTTTTCACTAATAAAAGCTGGGCCCAAGGGTTTTTATGACCTTTAAATAACTCAGTCTTGCTCCTGCATCCCAGCTGCAGGCAGTCCACCTGGTCAGGGTGTTTGCTTGGGAGGAAAAAGCTGCCTTCTGTAGGAGATCTGAGAGGCTTTTGTTTCCCCATTTCTGTATCAGATCTGCTGCTTGAGAGCACATGCAACACCTCCACAAAATGTAAAAGGGAAAACTACAGCCCCCACAGAATGAATGAGGCTGTAAATCCAGGGAAAATCTTCCTGTGTCATTTACAAGCCTGCACATCAGATACTGGCCTCTTGTGCAGAACTGCTTGGTCCAGACACATTCCTTCCCCTCCTTCCCCCAGCTATAGGCACAGAGAACATTTTCTGTGTTGTTGTTCTGGGAAAGGAGATTGCAAGAAATAGCATTTATGTCCTTAGATGGTCACGCTGCAGAAATTCTGTTTGTTCTTCGCAGGAAAAACTGGTTAACTATAATCTGCTGTCTGGTCATAGGAAGAAACTCCATCATAATGCTCTGGATTTAGTATTCTAGGATCAATTCTGCAAACCTGAAGCCTTTCTCTGATGTGAATTCCCAGGGTTTCTGGTGTATGCTGTCTGGGTAACTCTACTATTTTGGCTTTCCCCATGAGGTTATTGATAAGTATTTTATTGCATAGGGATGCTGTAGTCAGCTTCTGCTGGAAAAGCAAAGTTCAGTATCATTCTTATCTCCAGGTATTCCTGACTTTATCTTCCAGACAAATATTTAATATGTGCATAAATGCCTTCTGTGGTTTTTCAGATAATGCAGGATCTTGAAAAAGTTATTTAAAAGCAGGGGTGGGAGAGGGGTGATGAAGCTGTAAGTTGTTTTCCAGAGACAGTGGAGCAAGGTCTTTAACAAGTAGGGTGTATATCCCACAGTTCCTTATTTCTACTGAAGTTTCTGATTCTGTACAGAAATCAAATGATGTGACACCTGCTCAAAACTGCCAAAATCCACATCAAGTTAGGAGATCCACATCCTCATTGGGGCTGAGCCCAGACTCTTGGCCACGTGCCGAGCAGGCACGCTGCAGGCAGTTTCAGCCATGCTTGCCCTCCACCCCTGAGCATCTGCTGTTGACCATTGCTGGAGGCAGGCTTCTGGGCTATGCAGACCTTTGATCTGAAATAGTGTGGCCTTTGTGCTGCTCTTATGCATCTTCCTCTGGGTTCTTTGTAACTGTTGCAGTGCGAGTTAGCTGGTTGTGCTCTGTCACTGATGTCCTGCCCCTCTGAACACTGTAACACAGCCAGCCTGGGGCCAGTGCCAGTCCTGTCCAAACCACCACTGAGGGAGCTGCACCAGGGCAGGATGAGAGCTAAGGTGCCAGGTAGACTAGCGTTGGGTTCTTCATCGCATGGGGGGATTTCCTGCTGCGGAGCTCAAATGTCGACGCCTCTGTGCTGTGTTTGCTATTTGGAGTCAGAGCAGAGCCACGGATCGGGCCCTCAGCCTGGAATATGCAGGCGGAGCTTCGTGTACATGCTAAGTTAACACACACCAAGCAAGCTGTAAGTCAACTGTGATGCAGATGTCGGGGAACTGATTGTATGCATGTGTTAAGGGGGTGGCCATGCCAAATTTAAACACCTACTCTACTCCCTCATGGGAGGCTGATGTTAGCGTTTAACTTAAGGTATATGTCATGAAACAAGACAACTCTCACGTTTCTCATAAGAGCGAAGGTGCAAGGGTGACCGTACATATGAGCATTTTGGGCTGTCTCCTTCCTGAAAGTGTGAACAACAACATAAATGAAGAGCAAGGTGAAACTGAAGTATTTTCTTCTAAATTGCCTTGTTTTTATTTCAGTGTTTTTTACTGAATGACGGAAGTCTTGAGGAAACAATTTGTTCACTCATATAGTTGTGAATATGCTGGTTTTTTTGAGGTCAGTGATTTTGAATTGACTGCAACCCCTACAACTGAGATTACAAGAGCTCATCAAATGTTCATCATTTGCACAACTGTGTTCCAGTCTGGTTGAAATCATAGGTGAACTTCTTGGCATGAAATTCAGACTGGATGAGTTCCTTACCTTTATGCTCTTTGCCCAGTTGAAAATAGCATGCCAAACTGCCTTTGGTGAGCTAACAAAGCCACAAATGCTTAAATATATAAAAACACCTGCACATCAACAACTGTCGGTCCCTGTTTGAGAAATGAGATCAACAAAAACATTTTGTGGACTCACGATATAAGACAATGAAATGACATGGACAGTTATGATTTGGTTGTGTGAGTCAAAGAGGAAATAGAAAGCATCTCCAGAGAGGAACTTTGTAAGGTAGTAATTGAGTATGAGCAGAATTTATACACTCCAGGAGGGAGGAGTGAAAAATAGAGACATTAGGGGAGAAAAAAAAAAAAGGTACGGTCTGTGGGACTATAGAAAGGACTCCCAAGGGAAGAAATAGAAGCTGTATCTATAAAAACTTTTAAGAACAAATTGAACACAATGGCAATAAATATTCTAAGAGAAACAACCCTGCACTGTGAGACAAGTTGGTTAGATGTCTTTACTGTACTTGTCTAGGTCTTGTAACCGAGAGACTCTTTGATGTTCTTTGTGGATGGTCGAAGTTTTATAAACACCTGGGGATCCATTAGGATGAAAGATCTGTAGAAGCACCAACTGGTCCCATTCCCTCTGTGTTCCAGTATGTATGGTGATAATCTCTTGAACCCAGATTCTGAAGTAGTGAGGAAGAATAGCTGCAGCCACAAGACCCACTCAAAAGAGGAGAAATGAGTAGCTGATACTTCTGCTAATATACTGGGAGAGAGTCAGGGTATGAGTTTGTACTTCAGGGACTCATTTCTGACCGACTATTTTCCTCTAAGTGAAGCAAAGTTTTAGGAGATGGCTATGAAAACCTGGGTTTATACAGTCCGCTATTGGTTATGAGGTCTGGTAAGGCTCCAAGCAAAGCACATATCCAGTGAGCGATCAAACGACAGGATTTGGCACATCACAGCCACACCCCAGTTAGCTCTGGTCCTGTACAACACATGTCCTTGTCCTGTGAGTGACACGTATGTTAAGTGATATTAATGAGTGTTTATTACAAACTAAACATGTTTACCACCTGGCAACTCTAGACGACGAGTGTCAGAACAGTTCCAGCAAGTGAGATGTTTCCACCTCCATAAACAAGCTGCTTGCTGGACCTCACTTCAGTGTGGGAGTAATTCAGCTGCCCGTAGCCCAGAGAACAACTCTGTAAGTGCAGTATGGATTTAGGTACAGTATCTGCCTCCTCAGCCCTCCCTGTACCTGCTGCCTGAGCACCAGTGCCTAGATGCTGGCACACAGTGTGCCTTCCTTTCCCTTCCCCAGACAAAGCCTCCTACCTTATTTTTTTTTTTCCCCTCGTTTTTATCTTACCTGCTAATCTGGGCTTTTATGTGATATAACTCCATGGTTACTCTTTTCTCAAATGGCTATATTCATAGGTTTAATAGCTGATAATATTTTTAAAACACCACTAAAATAATGGACTTCTTAAATGATAAGAACACATTTAAAAGATTTTTTTCCCGACATTTCCTGAATATTCACTGAAAGAAAAAAAATCAAAACCAAAAGCGAAATACAACGAAAGTTCGAGTCTGTCTCCAGATACTGCAAGGCTTTGTATGGTCTGGTTTTAAAGCAGTGCCTGGTGTCCAGTCGCTAGAGGGCACCAAAATACACCTAAACCGCCGGCCACCGCCTCCACTCGCCACTGCAGCAGCTCTGGGCGGGTGCCCTGGGGTTGCAGGTGGGTGATGGACCTCGGCTTTCTTGGCCCTGGGGTCGCACTCACGTTAGGACTTCAAATTGGGTGCGGAATGTGCCCTTGGAGTGGACTTCCTAAGCCATATCCCTGTTTACTTTGCATCGCAGAGTTGTCCCTGCACGTGTGAACTGCTTTGTGTTGGGATGAAACAAAATCGGAGAAGTTGCTCCAGAAGGGCACGTCCTGCAGTCACTGAGCAGACCTTCAGTCTGGGACCAGACCAGAACTACACTGAAATAAACCCTTGAAATGGGCTGGAGTGACTGCTTTGCTCTCTAGGTCTGTTCTTACTCCACCACACAAGTTGCTAATGTAGACAAAGCCATGAGGCCCCTAGACTTTGCTGAGGGAGAAGGCAGCTGGAAAGTTTGTTTCAGAGCCTGAAAATCCCCATGGTGTATAGATATTTGGGTTATGGCTTTTTGTTCATGCCTATCTTAAATTAAAAACAAGCTTAAAAAGTCCCAAGAGACAGATGACTCGTATTTGTGCAGTCAAGGGAAAGCCTAAACAAAATGAGATGGGTGCCATAGGACCTCTGACCGTTTTGACCTGGCAGTTGGGCTTAGATCTTTTCCCTTCAGACACAAGTCTGTTCTGTTGTGATGCTCTGGTCTTCTCTGCATCAGTTTCCCGTGGAGAGAGCATAAAGGCAGCACTGAGCTTGGCCCTGGCCAGGCATCCCAGGTGCCTCGTCTTACTGGGAACAGCGAACCTCTATCGCTGAGGTCTAGGTTCCTCGAAGTGGCCCGCAAGCTCAATGAACCTGAAAATTCCAAGCGAAACCCAAGCAAAGCCACACAGTTTTAAGCGCTCTTGGAACCAAATCCCCTCCACAGCGTCGGGGAGAGGCAGAGCACGCCAAACTTGGCTCTGCTTTACCCCAAGCTTTCAGGAAACTCCTCACAGTGAGGCCAAGAACTATGTTTGTAACAAAACCTAAAACCAAGCAAAATTTATCACGTTTTGAGTTTCTTCATGAAAGGTTAGACCATCTTGGGATGTGCTCTGCTGGGATGAGAGGAGGGATGAATTCTGCCCTTAAGGGCCAATTTCACATGCACTGGAATCACATGCAAAGCTCCCAGGGAAGCAAGCTTAAACCTTTTAAACTGTTAGAAAAGCAGCTACCACAGTTCTCTGTCACTCTAGTTAACCATCTATAAACAGTTACTCACTTGACCTCTATTTGATCTCTCCCTCTGCCCTCCAAGGAATCTTTTGGGGCCAACACGCATTATGGATCTCTCTGCATTCACAAATATTTGAGGCTATTCTACTGCAATGAGAGCGGACCTCTTGCAATTCTGTTTGAATATTGGTGATTTGGGGAGATTTTTTTTTTTCCTTCTGCAGGGCAGACAGATCCAACAAATCACTTCTTGTAGTTCATGCTCCTTTGCTGCAAATACTTAATACTAAAAGCTCTGTTCGCATTTGTAAAAGAGGAGGTTGGAACCTTGACAGAACAATAGGGAGGGAAGATGATCTTTATTTTAAGCACTTCAAACAAGAAGGTCAAAGACAGGAGTCAGGGAAGATCTTCAAGCCACTCCAGAGTTGTCCTCTTCTGGCTGCTGCTTGGGTGCTCAGCAACACTGGAAAGCCTTCAAGCTTTCACCTGATTACTAGTGCAGGCAAAAAATATCACCATTTTAGGAAAGTTGCAAAAATAAGGCTTTTTTTATTTAAAAAAAAAAGAAAAAAAAACCCTTAAGCAACACAAGAATGACAGTAAGCAATAAGATGGAGGTAAATATAAAAATATGTAGTGAGTAATTGAAGAAAGAAGAGCTTTGTGTGGATGCTTTTATTACTATTATTGCTTGAAAGTATGATAATGCAAGTGTTAGATTGAGTTACAAAAGAATATAAACACACAGAAATATCAGAACACTGAAGATCTCCAAACACTCTTAGCTCTGCGCTCTAAGGATGCCATGCAATAGTTAAACAAATTCGATGTTAACGTTTTAGCTTCTTTCATTTCTTTTCCATCACAGCGTTGTAGCATGTGGAAATAAGCAGTTTAAGCATTCTTTAAAAAATCATGCCTTGAAAAGAATCTGCATCTAGAGACAAAGATACTAATCTGTGCTAGTTGTTATCGTCGGGGCTCTTGCATGATGTTACAGCAAAGCAGAGATAAGGTTGATTTGGTATCTTAATTGCGCAGTCCCACAGCCTAATACATATAGATTTCTAAATGTAAATTACCTTAACTCTAGATCACTGAATTTCCTGGGATTAACATGCTTGATTTGTAATGTATTTTACCCTCAATTGCTGAGATGCACTGTGGATCTTAACTCCATTTAAACAGAGATTCTTCATGAAAACTATGGCCATCCAAAAAATGATATGTTTAGTTACAGATAATAAGCCCAGGAAATATTATGGGAGATCACAGTCAAATAGTATTAGTGAGAACAAGATGAAATCAGGGATACTATTTTCCCAACCCAAGGACACTTAGCTTAATCCTTAACTCACAAAAAAAAAAAAATCTTAATAATACTGAGTGGTGTTGTACTGGCTAGAAATGGCTTACTGTAGATACAATCTGTGGGGATTTAAAGCAAGCTCAGACAGTAATGATTTCAGTGCTGAGTTATGCCAGTCTAAAATTCTGAGCAGCAGAAATATTATCATCTTCCTGTTTAAGAAGAAATGTAATTTGATGCAAATAGGCTAAAAATTTATAATATGGTATTATTAGAAAAGGCTCTTAAGCTGTGTTGAAATCACCAGCAGGTCTATTTTTAAGATTTCTGAATTCATCCTTTCTTTGTTAGTGTTCAGATAAGAGATTAAAGTTAGTGGCCGCCAGGAAGTTCTGGCTGCTGTTGGTTTGGGAATGGGGTGGGATTCGGCTCACCGAGGGCTGCAGGCTGCTTGTTCTGAGCATTCAGAAGAGCACTAGTTAAATCTGTGGGAGTTAACATGAAGTTAAAACGAACTTTTTCATGGGATTTAACACTTACAAAGTCACTCAGCTTTCTTTTCAGTGTATAATTTGTTTAGATTTCCCTGAGATCATAATTTTAGATTGGGGGGCAAATGACAAGACCCTCATTGAGGTTTTTTTCACTTTTTGCTTTGTTTTGCTTTGTGTTTGTTGTTTTCCTGCTGCTTAAATCTTAAACACAGAATCGTTGTGCTGTAGGTAACAATTTGTTCTCGGTGGAAAAAGTATCGCAGCTTGCACAAATCGCTCGGTGTTTGGGTGAGCTCAGTTCTTTTATGAAGATTTTTTTCTTTATCCCAGCAGCAGGACTACATCAGTGAAGCGATGAAGGCAGTGCTGGGTGCGGGTCAGCCGCCCCAGCTTGCCCCGCAGCCCCTTCGGGGGGTTTTGCACGGGTGGGTTTGCTCTGACCCGAAACAAAACCACCCGGGGAAGTTCTGCGTGAGGACTGGACAGGTAAAATCACCCTGTTAAAACAATCCTGAGGCTCGGTTTGGTTTCTGATTGCTGTGCAGTACAGAACATACCAGCATATGGGTGGGTGAACAAGTTGGGAGGGCGGAAACCAAGCCCCCAGCAGAAGGGTCCACGGGGTCCCGGGGTCTCCGTTGTCCTCGGGCGCTTGGTGTGCCACAGCTGGGCAGCACACTGGGGCAGCTCTGGTGAGGTGGCGGAGGAGCTGCTTGAAGCTGACCGTGTGTGGAGCTGTAGGGGACCCCCGTATCTGCGTGCTGCAGCTCTTCCAGTCGGCTCTGAAGGGCTGCCCAGGCACCTCCTAGGGTCCCAGCAGTTTCCCCTGCAGTACGTGTGCATGTTTGGGGGCGCAGGGGAGAGGGAGACCACTACTCAGGTTTAACTCTGAGCTCACTCTGCATCCATCCAGCCCCTTTGATGAGATCCTGGGGCTGTCTGTTTTCCCTGTGCTGGTAGCAGCAGCAGACACTCTTTTATGGCAGCGTGGATGTCCCCGTGTGCCAGGAGGAGCGCTGGCGGGACAGCAGTGCTCCTGGCAGTGTTTGTGCTTGGATTAAGCCTGCACTTCTCCCGTCCCTGCAGAATGTCACAACTGTCAGGGCACCCGCAGCGAGCACCAGTGGTGATTATTGGCCCTTTCAATGCATCGGGTTCCTATGCTACCGTGCTAGCTTGCCCAGGGAGGGGGGGAGAGCAAGGATCAGCCTGAGCAAATTCAGGGCTCCTTGGCAAACAGAGCCAAGGAAATACGAATAACTAGGTTTAGGGGAGCTGGATGTGAGTGAGAATCGCCTTTTGCAGCTTGTGTCCCGGGGAGGGAACCAGCTCATGGCCCAGTGGCAGTGCAGGCATTTCCCTCGGGCCAATGCCTCCAACCTCCTGTGCTGTGGCAGAGAGAGCTTGAAGCTACCCGGGGTAAAATCTGGCTGTGCTGCTGGCTTTGGTGACTTCGTGGACCTGTCCTTTGAACACCTCCCGGCCAGGATTAGCTTTACCCGGTGGTCCCCTCCCCATCCCAGCCCTCTGAGGGCGCCTGTTTTAAATGCAGCCGAGGGGTCCCAGTTCAACCAAAGCCTCGATGTTTATTTGAAGTATTGAACGCCAACAAACAGGGCCCCGTGGTCTCGGACTGCAGGCAGCGAGGACGTGCTTAGGTCAATTACACTTGACAATGCTGCGATAGCTCAGGGGAAGCGCACCCCTGGGACCTCGGGGCTCTCGATGCTCTGGGGGTTTTCAGCCGAGGTGCCAGGGAGCCCAGCAGCATCTGCAACACAAAGGGGGCGAAATGGGGCAGCAGATGGAGAACCGGGTCCGGCTAATACGGTGAAAAGATGGTGTTTAGGGCTAAGCATGCAGAAGCAAAACTGAAAGCTTCCTTCTCTTTGCCATCCCCCCCCACCTTCCCCCACCCCCCCCCCCCCAAAAAAAAAAAAAGAAAAAAAAAGAGAAAGAAAAGAAAAAAAGAAAAATCCCCGAGGAAAGAAAAACTTCTGCGAGGATGCTTCGTATGAGGCGCTGGATGTGATGTCCAGGGCGCCGGTGTAAGCCTAGATTCTCGCCCACGGGAGCGAAGGGGGATTTTTCTCCTCCGGGTGCGGAGGCCGAGCCGTGGCAGGATGCGTCCCCGGGGGGAGCCTGGCGGCTCGGGGCCGGGACCTGCGGGGTCGGGACGCCCGGAGCCGGCCGAGGCTGGGGGCTTGGAGCAGCAGCTCCCTGCCCCGGCCAGGGCTGCCTGCAGTGCCCGAGATCCCAGCCCCGTCGGCCGGGATGGGGTGGGGGGGGAGCGGGGAAGGCTCTTTGCTGCCCGGGGAGGGGGGAGACCGCGGTGCTGGCGGAGCGAGAAAGCCCTCGCTCTTTTTTTGGTCCCTTTCCAAGCATTTTTTAACAGAGGAAGGATGTAATAACATGCCACGGGCAATAAATCATAGGCTGGCTACTCCCCCTGCTCCCCTCCCCCGGCCCCTCTATAGAGGCAGGGGAGGAGGGGACTCGCTCAGAGCGCGGCCGCCGCCGGGACGAGCAGCACAGCGCCCAGCATGGAGCTCCGCGCCCTCGCCCTGCTCGCCTTCGCCCTGGCCCTCGTCTCCCTCTCGGAGGGTAAGTGGGATGCCGCCGGGACCCATCCTGCCCGCCGGAAAGCCCCGGCAGGAGGACGAGGGGATGCGGGGGTTGCTGGAGCTGGGAGCCTCCGACAGCGCTCGCTCCGCAGGGAGGCGTTTGGGCTGCAAAATTGTGCGCCTTGATTTCCACTAAAGAGAGAAAAAAAAGTTGCAAGAAATGAGAACCAGGCGGCCGGTCCCGTGCCTCTTCTGTCCCCGTTCCCTCGATCGGGGCAGCGCTGAGCAGCAGCGGGCGCTCGGCGGGCATCCCCCGCTCGCTCCCGCAGCCCCGCGGGGAGGTTTCGGGGGGCTCCGAGAACGGGGAGCAAAAAGGGGACCCCGAACTGCCCCGGGGCAATACGGGCTGCCCGCCGACAAGCGCCACGGGGCGCTGCCACCGCGGCCGCCTGTCCCCGCAGGGTCCCCGGACCAGGGGTCGGGGAGCCGCGGGACCCCTGCCCGCAGCCTCCGGGGGTCTCTCGGCGCCGGGAGCCCCGGTCCTCCGCTGGCACAGGTGTGCCACGTTTTGTCCCCCCCCTCGGAAGCACCCCGGATCGACACTGAGCATCCCCAGCAGCCGCCGCTCCCGTCGCGTTGGTCCGTTCTGGGGACCGAAACTTGGGTGTTCCCCCCCCGGGGCGGGGAAGGGTCCCCTCCCGGTGCCCCTTTGTTTAGCCGGAGCGAGTTAATTGCTCCCGATGATCCCAATAGCTCGGTGCCGAAGGCGGAGGCAGGCCGTGTGGCCGGGGCGCACCGCTGCGGTGTCTTCATGGCAGGGCGAGCGTGGGGGGCCCGGCTGCTCGGGCGAGGAACGGCTTAGAGCTGTCGGGGAAAAACTGGTGTAAGGGGACTGACACCACAGGACTGCGGTGCTAACAGCTTTTTGCCTGTTTCTTTGCACGTCAAGTAGTGCTCTCAACCCTGATCCAGATGAGGGTTGTGGGGCTGTCTTGTCCTGGAGGGCAGGTGAGCTCCAAGTTCTTCTCAGCCGTTCTGGTAAAGCTGGTTTTACCTATCATGGTCTTATCCCCCAGGGAACTGGAGCTGTTCTAGTCTTAAAAAGTTGTCAGCCCTCTCCTGATACCGCCAGATGTAGCTTTGGATGAACAGGAGTAAAATGATGCTTGCGTTGTTTCAAGTGGTTCGTCTGTTCGTGCCCAGCCTGCTTGCCTGGTCAGAGCTTCCCTCGCTTGCTCTGACCGGCCAGCCTTGATAAGCGTCCACCCTGCGGGGGAGATTTCAGTGAGCACATTGGGTTAGAGAGAATTTGTCAGCAGAGGTGGGTGTTCAGAGCCAGCAAAACTCAGCTCTGGGTCAGAAAAGAGTCAAACTATTAAAAACATAAGTCCTGCTAGTCAAGAGCAAAAAAGTTGCTTTCTTTTGTCTAAGGACATGCAGCTGCAGGAGTGACAGAGAGGTGTCTGAATAGCATCTAGCTCTTGTGTCACCCATTTCAACCGAATGTGCTAGACAGATAAAGTTCTCAAAAGCTTTATGCACAATCAGTTTCATGAAAGCTAAGCTGGTGTTTTCATGTAAGGGTACAATTAACAGACCATAGGAGAGAGTAGCCTCAGCTTGTGCTCAGTGTTTATTAGACATCGGGGAACCCACAGAGCATCCACTCCTGCAGTGCCAGCCCATGGAGTTACTGGCTTAATCAGCTTTACTACGTGTGGAACAATTTGTTTCAAATTCTGAAATGTGATAAAGAAAGATACGCTTGTCAGCCACGGGGCAGGACCAGCAGTGTCCCGTCTGCTTTTGCTGTAGGGGTTCCCGTGTCGGGGAGCGCTGTGTGCGCTGGGTTTCCCTGGCAGGAGGCTTGCTGGGAGCAGAGTGAGCCACAGCCATGCTCCGAGAGCCGGAGCGCTGGCAGGGCAGGGGCAGGGGATGTCGGTTCCCTGGGAATGGTGCTGAGAGCTGCCCCGGTGCCTGTGCTGCCGTACCTGCTGCTCTGTGTCTCTAGTTGGTCAGCGAGCAAGGAGCACAGAAATGCCAAAGGGATTCTTGTGCTGGCGTGGGAGTTGTCACTGCGCCTTGCATTGGGGTGACAGAACACCGAATGCTGGGCATGCCCTCTGCCTCGCGGTGCTGGATGCCCTTTTTCTGGGCAGGAAACAGCTTCGGGATTTAGAAACATGTTGGTCATGGTTAAGCTTTCTCTCCCGATTTCAAGTGAGTGGGGTGGGATCGAAAGTCCCTCTCCCGGTCTCAGAGAAGACGGGATTGCATTCTCAAGTCACAGATCTGAACATTGTGTAGGGTAAAGCTTAAACTCACTTTGTCAGTACGAGCCTGCAGAGGTGCTTGCTCTGCAGATGTGCGGAGAGTTGCTATATGACTGCATGCGGTTTCAGCCTCCCTTTCCTATATAAATGCACTGATGTGTAGCTATGAGGCACAGATATGCAGTGAGAAATCCCAGTGCCCTTCTCCTCCCTTCCTCACTAGCACTAGTCCGTATAGCGCGTGTTTGGGGGCTCACCCCGCAGCCCTCCTGCTCCCTTCGCATGACAGACGGGAGCTCCTTCTCCCATTTATTCACTCATAAATGATATAATTATTTGGACTGATGGATTGCCATGAAGCTAGTGGAAAATGATCTCCAATTTTGTTAACTTCTAGTCCTGATTCAGGTGTGAATCTGGAAGAACTCCACTGATGAATTTCTCTGTTTGCCTGTCTGCCAGGGGGATCAGACTCTGGCTCATCTCGTTAGAAGTGCTCAGAAAAAAAAAAGGATTTTCCTTCCCGAGGACAGGGTAACATCACCAGGCTGTCTGTGGTTATGTGTGCTAGGGACAGGTGTTGGTAAATATGCGATATGTGCAGATCAGCTGCACTTTGAAAGGCTGTGTCATTTCTCACCTTCCTAGAAGAGAGCTTAGGGATTCCAGCCCTTTCCCTGCTCTTTAGCTCTTCGTCTGCCTTTAAGGGAGCAGGGCTTAGATGCTGCGAGTGCTCCCATGTGGCTACATACACAGGGTGGCAGATTGCTGTGTGGGATCTAAAGTCTGTCAGATACAGATCTGACCATCAACACCGTGAGCCAGACCTTGTGGCTTAGGACCTTCACTATGAATTCAGTTCTTCCTGGAGTCTGAAAACTGCTCCAGTGAGATACCATTTAAAATCTTAGGCAGGTCCTTCTAGACTTCCAGGCAAAGGTGCTGTGTTTGTGTTGCATTGTGCCTGGGGCTTCGAAGCTTCCACACAGAGCAAGGACTTCATTTACGTGCGCTCGGTTGCCAGTAATTAAGTCCTTCCATGGAGAAATCATCTAGCAGGGCTGCATCGGATGCTGTGGTGAAAGCCAGGCAGCTTTCCTCAGCTCTGCATGCATATATATTGCTGACTTTTAACCCAGGGGATAAATTTAATTCTGCCCCTCGTGACGCTGGTGATGAGACTCTCCTCCAGCCCGGTGGTCCCTGATGAGTGCCTGGGGAACACACCGCCTGATAGCTGTCTTCTCGAGTTGCCGTTACTTTGCCATGGGCTGGAGGAAGTTCAAAAGACCCCAGATCTCTCCTGCAAAACCACTGTGATTTCACATCTCCTGCTCGCACCTCCTTGTGCGAGCATCTCTGAAAGTAAGGGTTGGCTGCAGCGGGGAAAGGTCAGCCGCCGGGCCCTGGGAAAGGCCGAAAGACTCGGGGCTTTTCTGTAGCCAGTAAGTCCCCCCTGAAAGCCTGCACCTGAGCCGAGCCGTTTTGATCTGATCTCTTTGGAATTCATCGCTTTCTTCTGGCTACCTTCTAATTTGGCCTCGGGTCAAAATCATTTGGCAAGAACAACACTGAGGACAAGTGCCCCCTCTTTTGGCCTTTATCTTGTCTAATTACCAGGAGCATCCCCGCACAATGGAGGGGCTCCTTATTCTAATCTCTTCTTTTCTTGTCTCCATTTTCTCTCCCTCTTCTTTTGTCTTCCAAAATCCCACGCACCGGGATTAAAAGGCTGGGTAGTGGGGTGAAAGAATTGAGCTGTGAGCTGTGGACAAATGCTCTTCCAAAGATACAGCTTTTCTATTGCTTTTTTTTTTTTTTCTTTCCACCTGCATATTTGGGAGGCAAGAGAGGACTTTGTCGTGCCTGGTCTGTGTATCCGCTGCTGACCCGGAGCAGGAGGCAATAACATGTCCTTTCTCTCCCTGTGTCCCACAGAGAAACCCGTCAGCCTGACTTACCGATGTCCCTGTCGATTCTACGAGAGCAACGTGGCAAGAGCCAACATTAAGCACCTCAAAATCCTCTCCACCCCCAACTGCTCACTTCAGATTGTGTAAGTCTCTCATTCTTTCCAGTTGGGTGCAAATCTCGGGGGTCAAAAGGGAGAATCACAGAGCAGGTTTCTGCTCCATTTGCTGGTCAGCCCTTCCCCTTGCTGCAGTTAGGTCTGTGTCTCATGCCATGATTCCCAGCTCACCTCTTTACCCCGTACCCTGCTTTACCCCCCGCCCACCCCCGGAGCCCAGCTCTGGATGTTTCCAGTGGTGTTCCACCTCTGAGCTCCCTGTGATCCCACGTTTCTCCCACAGGTACGTGAGCAGGAACATCAGGCAGGCAGTCCCTTATACGTAGAGCTTCACGCCTTAAGAAAAAAAAAAAACTTTACAGTGGTCTGAGTCTGGTCACACTTAGCAGGCAGTGTCTGACTCCAGCAAATCACAGATCACAGCAGGAGAGAAAAGGTGCATAACCAATGGAAAATCACCTCTCCCTTTTTGGTAAAAAGAAACACCAATTTTCAGGAAAAATGGTGTTGATTTTTTTTATTTTTTTTTTCTGTGTGTGATTTTAAGGGGGTCTTTTGGGTTCATTTTTTCATGGGTGACTCCCTCCTTCAAATCAGCATTCATCTTTTCATTGCAAGGAAACAATACTACCATCAACTTCTATTGACCTCTGTAAGGGCGTCTCAGTGACTGCACTGGGTTTATCAGTGGCTACACTGCAGTGCTCTCAGCACTGGTTCTGTGTGGATCCACATTGAGCTCTTCCAGTTGTAACTTAAATGCTGTAAAAATCTGTTCTTTGTCATCCAAAACATTTCTGCATTAAGAAAACTGACGTGGTTTCATGATATTTCTCAGGAATATACAGATGTATTTAAGGGTGTGCATCAATTCGTGAACAGTTTTTTATTCATATGATTTATTTTTTTTTAAACCACTCTGTGTAGATCTTCTACATTTTCACATGTGTGGTTCTGCCTTAGGACTTGGTGGAGGACAGTGAGAAAAAATGTAAAACCCAGCTGAGAAATAATTTCCTTTAAGAAAAATGGCAAAACCAGCTGTGACTAACTCTGATCTCTACCTATAAACAATTTTGGAGGCAAGCATCCAAAAGGCAAATAGTGTATGGATTGGTGTTCTGGGACTGTCAGTCGGTGTCATGAGGGTCCCAATGCTAAGGCTTTGTAGAAGATCTGGAATTTTCTGGAGTAGATTCAAGAAAACAGCAGGCACTTAATATTGGATACAGTATATAGTTTTTCTCTTAATTAACGTGGGATCATAGTCATTAGAGAATGGTTAAGAGCACGAAATACAGAAACACAGCACATGTTCTTGCCCCATTCCTGATCCAAGTGTGTCTGTTTGGAACAGGATCCAGTAGCACACAAACCACATGAATCTACAGGTCACCATCTTTCTTTTACTTAAAAATGTAAGGTACTTAAACCGAAAACTTCCCTCCAAATGCTCCTGAAATTTTGAGCTTCGCTAAAAGAGGAGTTGAAATGGAATCAAAACTAATTTATCATTTTGATGCTTGAAATGGTTTCTCAGCTCAACCACACTCTGAATTCATTAGATACATGTTGCACAGTGAAAGTGTGAGTGACTTAAAAGCTGTTTGCAAGAGTAGAGAATGTCACTGAATTCATACAGATTTTTAAGGAAAGAGCTCAGGCTTTTTCAATCAAGTACATTTCCCTTTATATTTGAGGGGAATTGTACCTGAACAAAAAGCCTAGGAGCAGGCCTTTGTCTTCAGTTCCACCGGGAGTAATCTCCCCAAATCCAGAACTCTCCTTTGTGGACGTCTGCTTCGACGAAGCCCACCCCAATTTCCCTGCTTTTCAACACAAGGAAATAGGCATTTTTAGCATGCATTTAATTGCATCCTAAAGAATACACCAAAACCCATTCAGACAAATGCTCCTTACACATGCCTAGGTCTCTGTCACGGCCATGCAAGGATCAGAGGCTGCCAAACTTGGAAATAAATGTCCAGAAACTCAGTTTCTTAATCCTTGATGAGGGGAGTTCCATCTCCTGTGGCAGGAGGGTGGTGACGTGTGCTTTTGGTTCTGTACTCCGTACGGCCAGCTTAGTACTTCCCCAGCACTGCTAAGATCAGCAAATCCATTCTCACTGTTGGTATCACTTCACTGGAAATTCTCCAGCTTGGCACTACTGTAAGGGAAATATGAATTAGGCCCATTCATCACTTTATTGGCACGGGGTTTGCAGGACTGGATCTTCAATGTGTTTATGTTACAACTGTGTTGTTGCATAACTTCAGACCAAGGAGCCTTTTTGACCTCTTCTTACTCCACATTTTTATATTCTGCAGACTTTGCTTTATGAAGTTGGGAACATTTTGGCCTCCATCCAACAAAATGCTTAAGCAAGAACTGAACTTACTCCTATGGGCATTTCCATGAAATTGCTGTTCTTGGCACTTTTACGTGGCAAGGCTGTTTAAGGGGAGGCTTCTCAGCAGCTGGGGCAGAGGCAGGGCCCTCTGGGGTAAGCGAGGGATCACCGCACTCTTCAGAGGCCCTGAGGGCCCTGGAGGGTCAGACCTCCTGATATGGGTGACAAGCTGTTTGTACTGCTACTGTATGAAAATGCAGGTAACCCAAACCCCAGGTCATCACAGGGAATTTGCTTCAGACACTTGTCCCCTTTTCTGCGACTTCTTAGCAGATTTAAATTTGCTTAGGTGTAGCATGGAAGGAGCAGCTCAAACATGCAGGAGAAGCCCCTCAAGAAATTTCTCCTTTTTTTTTCCAGTGCTGATTGAATATACGAGGGAAAATTTGCCTCTGGCACTATGGTGGAACACAATCATCTTCCTGCATGCAGCCTGCTAGCTCAGTATAGAGTAAAACAAAAAGTGAAGGAGCGACCAGACGCTTTCAGGACATTCAGGAGATATGGTTTGGTGTCCATCTTCAAAACATGCAAACATTCAGTTTGTGGTTGAATCTGAAAGATGTTCTTAATTAACTCCTTGCAGAAATGACCTATATTTACCACACTATTCTTTTCAAATGAAATTTAGCTGTTCCCAGCATTGAACATGTAGCAGCCCAGATAGGAACTGGAAAACCTAGATTCATGTTCTGCATCTCTTCCTCCCCAGCATGCATCCCAGCACAGGAATCAGCACCTGGGGGGACAAACCCTACCAGTACTCCAAGCTGTGTTTATATTAGGTGCCTCGAGGGTGGCAGGGGTATCCCAGCCTCTTCACGAGTCATCTGAGAGCAGCACTGACTCACAGGGAAGTCAGACACAGCTCTACTATGTGGGATAGGGTTGCAAACCTGTGTGCAGAATAAGGTGTGAGGGGGGGTGTGGGCTGGGGGGTGCCACACATGAGACTCACCCTGACTTTTCTCCTTTGGCAGTGCAAGGCTCAAGAGCAACAGCAAGCAAGTGTGCATTGATCCCAAGCTAAAGTGGATCCAGGAATATCTGGAGAAAGCTTTAAACAAGTAAGGCAAGAGACAAATGGACTTAACAGTTAACACATCCTGAGTTATTCAAGGGTAGAACATTAAGGGCTGGCTTTAACCATGTGGACAAAGTACTCGTGGAATCAGACATTGTTTTGAAGATGGGTTTGGAGTTGACCTAGTCTGTATTAAAACAACAGCTTCTAGTATATCTTAAATGTTAAACTAAGAGTTTTGCCAGAATTTGAGGCAAAATCCATCCTAAAGATTCTGTGCTGAGGTCCCCAACTCATCCTTTTTTAAAAAGAGCCGTTCTCCCAAGGAAAATGCTTCCTCTTCCCCAAGCAAAACTACAATTACTTCAGAATCTATATTGTTCCAATTTGTTTGGAGCCCCTTCTCCATGTTACACTGGGGGTCTGCTTGCACAGGCGGATGAGGCTGAGCACGTCTTTGCAATTAAAATTGTTTCTCTGCTGGCCAGTGTGGAGTGCTAATAATCTCGGCCAAGGCAAGATGTGCTGCCATGAGTAAGGCTCTCCCACAAAGCCAGCCATGCCTGGCGAATTCATACTCTTTTCCTCCAACTTTATTCCCCTTGCGAGTGGCTGGTCATGGCTATCCTGAGGAGGACCCAGCCTATCAGTCAAATTTTACGGTGAGCAAGAGCGGCACAGAGAGCATTTCTGTGCTGAGTTGCAGGGGAGGGCTCCAGCTTTGCTGGAGTGGAAGATGAGAAGAAGCAACGGGCCCTGGGCCCCGGGCTGCGGTTGGTCCTGCAGCGGCAGTTTGGCCAGCAAGCCCACCTGTGCACTCAGAGTCCCTCCCACCACTGCCACCACATTGCCATCCCTCAGTAACCTGCTGTAACCGTGCTGAACCTTGTCCCCGCTGCCTCTGTTAGGGTAAAGGCAGGGTTGGAATCAAGTCGTTCGCAAACGCAATGCGTCCTTGGAGAAAGGTGGGGAAGGGTATGGACCCAGAGCAGATGTGAGGCCATACAGGTAGCTGAACGCCCTCCACTGTCTGCTGTGAAAACACATCCTCCAAGCGAGGGGTAAAGGAAGAAAAAGTCTTTGTTTCCCTGTGGTTTTACAATAACAAAGGGGAAAAATGGTACCAGAGGCAGAGACATTCTTCTACCTGGCCCTTCTGGGGTCAAGAGTGAGGAGGAGGAGGGAGGGAAGCCAGCTACCAAACTGACTGTGATTCCAGCCCTGCCAGCTCTCCCCATCTCATCCGATTCTCAGTGCCTTCTTTGCTGCCAGCACTTGGCCCTCTCATCCTTTGGGCAAATTCTCTGCAGAGGTAATCCACGTTAATGCTGGCAGGATGGCTTTGGATTTGGGCACAGATGAATCTAAGAGCAGGATGTGGCCTGTGCCGATTATTCCAGGGGCTTGGGCTACTTTTTTCCCCATCCTTGGAAAATCCTCAAGTCCCTGCCTAAGTTTCTGTTTGCTGTCAGCCCCAGTGAAGCCCTTGGTGCTGTTCATAAGACTTGAAACTTAGGAGGCACTTAAGAAATTTGCAGGGTTGGCTAAATGTGATTTTAAGCTCTCATCCTGCCTGCCAGCCTTAGGGGAACAACTCAGCTGGAGCACCTTCTGCTCTCACTTCCACTGGTGAAGATCTGGGGCCAGCTCTACTGAAACCAGTGAGCCTGCACCTGATCTCCAACCAGTTTCTGGTTTTTGGTTAACCTAACTTTCATCCAGAAGCGACTCTGCTATTTCTGTGGATTTCATCCTGATTTACATTGATTAACAGAAAAGAATTTGGTCCCAATTCTATTAAATAAGATGACAGCATACATTTCCATCACCTAATCCCAGTAATCATGGCATTATTTTCATTTTCCAACTATTCATGCTAGCATAAGTGGCATTTTCATGCTCCATAGACAGTCAGGGCTCTGTCTGTAGCATTTTCACGAGGCATGTTTTTGATATATTTTAGTGCACAGCTTTGACTTCTTCAACAAAATGTATTTGGAATATATTTATAGCGCATCAAGCAATTCATATATTTGAATTGGAGCCATATGAATGTTGGTAGTTTAAAACACCGATATCCTTCTAAACTACTAACAGCTTGTAAAATAAATCTATATAGATCTATAAATGTTAATGTAGCTATCAGTTTCAATCAGCCATATATTATATTTTTTCACTTGTACTGAAATTGTATGAAATGTGACATTACCCTATATGCACTAGCAATAAAATGGCTAATTGTTTCATGTTATGAAAACCCAATTGTACATGGGAATTTATTTTTCTGGAATAAAATCAATACGTTTTGTAGAAAGGGCTCTTGTAATTGCTTAAGTAAAATCCAAACTGTCAAGACATCTTAATCAATACCAGTGCTTCCATTTGAGAGTATCTTCTGTATTATAATTTGCAGCTAAAGGCAATCAAGAGGTCATAGAGCATAGTAGTCTAATACAGGTGATTGTGAAAGTAGAGATGGTTTTTAGTAGGGAATTATTTTGCTCATTAATCCTGCTTAGCCTTTATTATTGCTTTATATTCATCACATCTCCATGTAATGTACGTACTTATGAGACATCAGTAAAATACATTCAGGCTGTCAGGAGTCCAAACTCCTTAACTGGCTTTAAAAATCATCGTGCAACTGCTGTGGCCAACATCATTCAACACTCATCCATTTTATAGACAAGGGGCAAATCAGTCCTTTCTTGAATCAGCTAGCAAATCCTTTACCACTTCTAGGCAATCCCAGTCCTCATTTACAGTCGCACCTTGACTGCCTTTTCCTTCTCCCTTTATGCAAGGATTTGCAAAATCAGGCCCTTGTAGAGTTAACAGAGCCCAAAATAAGCAGAGATCAGAGAATGATCCTGACTTGTCCATTGTCACGTTGACATAGTCCCAGCTCAGAACTTCCCCTCAGCCCAAGATGCTGAAGTCCATTAAGCTCAGTTGTTACTTCTGGCACAGACAAGAGAGTTGATGGATCTGGAGAAAATGACAAAGTCAAATAGGAAAAGCTTTGCCTTCAAGCCCTTTGGGAGAAAGGAAAGGAAACTCCTGACTTCCAGGGGCTGGTTATAATGAGAGCTAAGCCCTGTTGCTGCCTTCCTCCATAGCACTTGTAAACCCAGGTGTGGCAGCTCTTCCTTGTTTCTAATCTCATTACTAAATAAGGGCTGCAGTGCAAGACACCAAAACAACAGCATCCTGGTACTCCACCAAGCATGTGCTGGGTGGCTGCCCTGCACAGTGGGGTACAATGTAGGCAAACGCTTTCACAGCTTCATTTTAAGGCACCAAATGCCCATAAATCCCATAGAAAAACAACCGGCTCTTATGGGAATTGGTGGGAATGGTGGGTGGGAAGCCAGAAATCCAGCCCCCTCCAATCTCGTTGTACCTCATTGGGTGCCACGTGGATAGAGAGGCTCCTGGATAACAAGTTCTGGCAGGCATCTGGGGAGGTGTCAGTGTTTTGGGGAAAAACTTCTGGCCCCAGGACTTGCAAATGGCCTGTCACCAGGGCACTTCTATTTGCTTAGTGTTCCTCTGAGGCAGAGAGCATGTGAAGGGGGATGTTATCTTCATTTTCACCCTGCCAGCAAGATGTGAAGGGGACATAGAATAAATGTGAATAAGGCCTTTGTATATGGATAATTTACGGCAGTCTCTTTGTATTTTTCTTTTAATTTAGACCACGTCATCGCACTCATAAAAAAAAGCAACAGAAGAAACGGGGCCCACTCTGCCCTTCCCGTGCAACACCACTAAAGTCTCCAGGGAGAAAGAATGGTAGGAGGCATTAGTTTCTGAGCTGGGATACCCCAGGTTCACATCCCTGCTCTTCCACAGACCATCCTATAGGATGCTGGGCAGATACATTAGTCTGTCCAGGACTCCATTTTTCCCCATGTTTGTTGAAGATAACAACTCTACCCTCCCTGCAAAGGGGTGTTATATAGATAAAGCTCTTAGAGCAGGGGAAAAGTTCAGCCACAGCGGAGGTGGGGGTGAATGGGACAGAATTTTTGAACCCTGGTGTAAAGCTGTAGTGTGGCTGTGTTGATGTCAGTTTTGTTACACCAAGGGGGAGTTTGTCCAAGTTATTTTGTTCTCAAAGTGGCCATGCTTTAATGGCACTGCATATTTCGGTTTTCTAAGGGATACAAGGAATGCAGCAAAATATCTGGCTGTTTCTCACTAGGTTGCAGTCATATGTAGAATAGAACTTGTTGATTCCTGTCTGATCTGTATGCCTGATTTTCTCCTCAGGGAGACCAGGGCAAGGAGGGGACTGGGAATAAACATTTGGGATAATGCATTTTACCCATATCGAACTTCCCAGAGGGATCTGTGCAATTTCCCCATGCTTTCTAATGTCAGCAGTCTCTGGGCAAGAGCTGCCTCATTCTTGCAGTCTCCTTTGTAGAGATGCTGCCTAAGGCCTGGCCATCCCATTTTACAGATGGGAGAACTGATACCCAAAGAGGGCAAAAGAGCCCTGAAGCAAAGCCAAAGTCAAAAGTAGGGTAAAGGTTGGGATGCCCTCTGTCTTTTAAGCTGTTCTTATTCTTCCACTACCAAAGTGACGGAGTTAAACTATAAATAACAGCTGTGAATTTGGCACTAGTGTTTTTCAATGACAAATGCAGCATTGGGCAGTGACAGCACGAAGTGTTGCATCAGTGATGGGTTAAAACCTCTCCTATGGGAGATTTGAGACAAATCTCAGAGATTGGTGTTACCTACACCAACCCTCTGGATGTCCCAAGTTGTTTTGTCCCATCAGGATGGTGTGTCCTGCCTTTCTGCACCACAAGAGTTAGGGTTACCAGTGTGGGATACTGGAAAGGATATCTTCAAAAGGAAAATCTTACTTATGGTTTAGTCACCCTCTTTATGCCCGGATGAATTTTCTGAGGCTACCTTCACCAAGAGTAGCCACAACCAGCGCTGGCTGTGGTCACACAGTCTTACTTGACCAGCAGGCATTGAAAGGGATCTTTGTGCAGATCCTGTAGGCTAGGCAAGACATGCTGGGGCATCAGGGTTTTTGAATATCTGGTGTTTACCCTCTGACACTTGTAGCTCAGCCTTAGTAATTACCATCTAGATGGTAAAAGGTCGATCAGTTGGAGCAGGAATAGGGGTCACTTTGGGCAAAAAGCTGGAGGCCACCAGCACAGCCTGGCTCCTTGTTCTGAGTGAACCCCATCCACATCCACGCCCACAAAACACTAGCCTGCCACTCTTCCTGGGTACCATGCTCACACTGGTCTGAGGCCTCTGCTCTCCACTCTCCCCATCATGGGAGATGAACAGGAGCAGAGCGTGGGCTGTCCTCTGTGTTCCTCCTACAGACACCTGGCACCTTTGCAGACCCCTGTGGAGCACAAGGGATGCAGTCCAGGTTCTCCAGCAGAGCTGTGGGGTGGGGAAGGAGAGGAGGCACTCCCAGTGCCACTCGCTCTGTTACTGGGGCCTCTCATGGATGATTAATCCCTCCTTTTCCTGCTGTTTTTTTTGTTGTTGTTTGTTTGTTTGTTTGTTTTTTGCTAAGTCTCTTTGCCCACCGATAATTCTCTGCTCTGGCTTTCAAGTCCAGAATAAGCTTCCTAGCCAGCCTTCCTCCTATATT
Organism: Anser brachyrhynchus; assembly: GCF_964034855.1. Classification (NCBI taxonomy): domain Eukaryota; kingdom Metazoa; phylum Chordata; class Aves; order Anseriformes; family Anatidae; genus Anser; species Anser brachyrhynchus. Next base: position 26,858,041 of record NC_137700.1, on the reverse strand, counting down.
AGCTCTGAACACCTTACTAACTGTGACGAGCACAACCTGCCCAAAATAACTCCCGTGGCTGGGTTTGCCCTTCTGGGCCCCAGCAGCTCCTTGTGGAGAACTTTCCCCAAACCATTTGGTGCATACTGGTTGGAGGGACTGCAAAAGAAATGCCTTTGGGTTAGTCCAGATGCAAATTTGCTGTTTGACTAGGCCTGATATCAAAGCTTTTGCAACTGAAATAGACCTTAATAGTGTTTCACTCTGTTCTTCATCAACAGGAGGTTCAAGATGTAAGAGGCAAGCATTGTAAGCCGTCTACAGGATTTCTTACTGTAGGACCCAGAGAACAGATAACCAGTATTAGGGAATGAATACATTTCACTGTTATCATGCAGCACAAAAGCAACGCTTCATGCATTTCCAAAGGTGTTTTTATTTTTTTTTCACAAATTGGCTTGCTTTCACAGTGCTATTTTTATATAGTAAGATGTATTTGATTTTGAGAAAAATATGTTTTTATACAGTTGGTTGATTACCTAGCACTGAGGGCAAATATGAATTTAAACTAACCCTATGTTATTATATAATATTTTATTTCCTTTGCTATGTAGAGGTTCTGCTTTATTTAACTTTCTTTTGGTTCATGCAAGTCTCCTGGAGATTTAAACCTAGAAGGACATGAACTGTACAGTGCAATGTTGTTGTGTAAGTAGTGGAAGAGTTCCTTTCCCCCAAAAGTCATTGAGACCAAGAACATAGGAAGGCTAAAAAGCATCAGATAGCAATGAAAGTGGACAGCACTATTACGGGTGGTGATTATAGGTATTTTGGCTGAGGGATTGAATTCAGGGCTGCAGGGCTAAGCCATTCTCTGAAGACTGGAGACCTCGGTGGCAACTACGAGCAGCTGGGGCAATGCACATCTGGTGCTGCACGGTGCTAGTACTCGGTTTGTAGTAGCTGAGCATGTTAGGAGCCACAACACTGATCTGATGTCACTTGGCATTTCCTATGTTCCTGTGTTTCCGATGACAAATTTTAGCACAAAAAGGAATGGGTTATTAAAGATCTAACAGCTAGATCATATTGCAAATTGCTGGAGGAGTCAAAGATGCTGCCATGCACCAGGTGTCTGTTCCCACCCGTCCACAGAAGGTGATTTCAGATCGGCTGGCCTTGTGCTGAAGTAGATGGAGGAGCATTCATGTGACCCTTCACCAGCAGCCTCAGATACTGAACAGTCACACCTGCCTGAGGGCAGTAACATTTTTGATTGCTCTGTGTAGATCTCAAAAAGGTTGTCTGCCATGTCTTTGGAGAAAAGAGGTAACTGGGGCAAGAGAGGAAAGACACTGAGTGTCTGCCCCGTTTGGGTGCTTCTTGGGTGTGGAGATGAAGGCTAACACTCACTGTTCACCGGTGGTCATGGTTCTGCTTGCTGGTGAATGGCACAGCCTCTGGGATTTTCTTTGCAAAGTACGCCTGGGGACAAGTACCACTTCTTGCACCAGTTCCCTCTCTCAGCCAGAAATGTCTTTCTCCTGATTCCCACCTGTGTGAGGAAGTACCTTTGCAATATAGTATATGGCAAAACACACCTAAAGTACTATGATAACCACGTTGTGCTGCACACAGAGATCTGGGGGGAAGCACATCTGTGCAGCACAATACTTGTGTTTGTATGTGTCTGTGTCTGTATTGTAAACAAAAAATGTTGTAACGTTGTGTGTTTTTTTGGAGGGTTGCTTCAAACAGGATCTTCCCTCTTACCTGCAGCCTGTGTCAGGAACACTGAGAGGGGTGTTTCATTAGGCGCTCCTTTCTGTGGCAGGCATCTTTAATGCCAAAGAGGCACTTTGGCTAGCCGGGGACTACCTTATTTCCATGTGGATTCAGGTAAAAATCTTGTAAGTACTTTCCTCTCTGCAAAAGGGTGCTGTTAGAGAGAGTGCTTCAGCTGGGACCACATCACCTCATTTACTTTGAAGTAGAAACCAACTGCTGTGCCTAAAATGTGTGCGTGTGACTTTGACATTCCTTCTATTGTTACCATCACCAAGCTGGTGCTTTAAATGTTTTTGTCTCCATTTTGGAAGGTCTGGCACCACTGTACTTGGTGAGAATCGGGCTCTTGATTTCTATGTGAGTAGGGTCAGAACCTCTGTTGTCAAGGTAAAGGCAGAAGTTCTGTGAGAAAACTAGAGTTTCTTGTATCCTCCCTGGACTGCGCTGTATATCCTAGGGTCCACCTGCTGTCCCTACACACGCATCTGCAACAGCTAGTGTTTTGCCAGGGGGAGAACAGGAGTGACTTTGGGGAAAGTGGGCGAATCTTGGTTCTGACACAGACACGAAGCGCGTCCTCACCCAGGAAGGTGCGTCCTTCACGTGTCCACATCCTTTGCTTCTAAGGGGCACACCAGCTGCCCAGTGACCGGCTGTGGCTGTACAGCCTTGCCAGTGCCCTGCTGCAGTCCCAGTTAACAGGGAACGAGGTCAGTGCCAGCAGGGAAAGGCCCCTGGGCACAGGCCAAGCCCACACCGCAGCCTGAGCAAACAAACTCCTCTTCTAGGGGCAAACCTGTGGGCATTGCAGGGGCAGGCTGTGTTAAAGGAAGGGCATTTGCTCTTGAGTGGGGAGGAAGGGACCCCCTGCGATGCTAGGGAACATTTACAGCCAGGTGGTGGTTTTCCGGGTGCTTGTGGGCTGTCTGTCCTCAGGCATTTCTTGAGACTCTGTGAGCTGGGCTGATGACAATTCATTGCTCATGTAGCTAAGACCACTCAGGGCATGGGGCTGTTCCTGGGGCCAGCACCGTGTCCCTTCCCTCAGCTGGAGCACAGATCCACAGGGGTGAGTTCAGGCAGGGTGAACGCAGGAATGGCACAGACCTGGCCAGGAGTAACTGAAGACTTACATGAGAACCCGATAGAAGCTTTTTCTTGCTTTAATCCAAACTCCAACCCTGAGCGGGAAGCTTTGCCTTTTGCTTGGCATTATTTTCAAGAGAACTGTTGTGTCAGGAAGAGCAGCCGTGCCCTGCACACAAGGAACATCGATCACTCGGCTGCACCAAGCTTCCTCACTGCCCTGTGCATCACACCCTATTATTCCTCCTGAGCACACCACAGTCCCAGCAGGCCGAGAAGCTGCACTAACAGAGCCCCCCTCAGGGAGAGCACTAGGTTTTCCTTTCTGCTTCTAACTGTTGACCAAAGACCAAATCAGGGAAAGGAAGCACGGGGAGATGGGAGTGATGTAGGGACCACACGTGAAGGGAAGGAGGGAAAAGATAACACTGAACTGGTGCTGAAAAAGCAGCTTCCATAAATGTGAAACTGTCGTGTCACGTGTGGTATATTTCAAAGTGCAGCTGTCAAATCCTAAGGTTGTTTTATGTCTGTTTGTTTGTTTAAAGAAGAATAGTTGGTATTTATTGCCGTGCCATTTTTTTTTGTAATTATTTATACTAGCTTTACACTTGTATGTATAAATATTTTATCTGAATTCTGCCTGAGGAAGGATGAAGGATCACTTCTTGATGCGTTTTTAACTAATGTGGTGTTTAAGCAAATGTTCATTGGTCTTTTGTAATGAAGGCTGTATTCCAAGTAAAATATACACATTTTGTTGAAAATGCAGTTCCTACAGAAGTTTTTTGTTGATATTTTCCCTTTGTCAGAAGCAGAGGGTCCTTCTTTTCTCTGACAATTTGTTTTGAGTGATGTGATTTATAGTAATCAGGGGTGTCTGAGAACTTATTACCTAAAAATCTATTTTATTTTTTTTAACCAACTTCCCACTGACACAAGTCTTGCCTGCAAACATGAAACTGGTGGCCAGAGAGAAGAAAATATTTATCATGATGAAAGGGCTGCATGAACCTCCCATCTTCCACTCCTTAACAGCTCAGTGTTGTCAGAATGTGGTGAATACTGTACTTTATATTTTTATTAAGTCAAAAACAAATTCCCAAAAAATGTGAAAAGGTTTTTGTATTTGTGTTCCTGTAAGGCAGCTTTTATGAAGGAGTTTTATTATGCTTTTGAAATTACTCCTTTCATAGAATATTTTGAAAATAAACACTTTTATATTGTTGTAATTTCTCCAGTAAATGTGTATGCACTTAACATTTTCTTAATAAAAATGTCTATCTAAATGAGACAATTACTTGCTTTTCATGGTTTGTTGTCACACACAAAAAGCTAAATACTTCCTGTCAGAAAGCCATTTGGATGTAGCACAAGCATCTAGTTTCAAGGACATTTCCAAGCAGCCCTTTGGACTTAGACCCTTCAGGAAACCTAAGGCAAAGTGCCCAGTGGATTGCAGGGAGCAGCAGCCTACCAGACTGAAGGTACCAGTGCTATCTTCAGAAGGAAAGGCTTAAACACTTCCTTCCTAGACAGAAGCCTAAACTTTTTTTTTTTTTAACAACTTTTCTCCCACATTAAGTTGACTAGAGTGAGAAATGGCTCATCATTTTTGCTCCAGCATCCCAGTCTCCACAGCGAAAAGAGGTCATCATCAGCCAGCTCCATGCTGGCAAAGGGATGGTGGTTTCTCTGAAGACCCTGAGGAATATCAAAAGAGCAGATGTTGTGAACAACACTCTCCTGGGGGCTGGTTTTCCCAGGGCACAGCGGGGTCAAGGCAGGCATGCAGCAGGCTATGGAGCACATAGCATGCTCCCTCTGCAGCTGCCCTGCTCCAACATAACAGTCCTCAGCTCATCCGCTGCAACAGCACAGGTGAATCCCATCCCCATGTACAGCTCTGGGTAGAGCAGAGGCTGGAGATAATTATCTCACGGCAGTGAAACAGGGCTTGAGTCTTACTGACCTTATTCAATAAATATTACTTGGCCAAATTGACACAAGGCAAAAGACATGCAAAAAAAGGGGAAAGGAAGCTCAGATGACTGATGGTCCCCTTGCAAATCCAGCAATGATTTAGTAAGAGATTATGAAAACCTGAGCAGGTAATTGTGCGTGCAGATGTTCCGTGAAAGATTCCCAGGCCACCAGGAAATGCACTGGGAGTAATTAGCTACAAAATTACACATTAGTATTAAGGAAAGGCCGCATGTTCAGTGGAGCATTGTGCTGTGTCTTTCATCAATTATTTTCTCTAGAACGTGAAAGTTTGGTTTCTTACTTCCTTGGCAAAACATCATGGCAATGTATCCATGAACTGCACATTCAAGGGGCTGCTTGGAATTAGTGGTGAACCCACCTTTATTAGCACATCTGGCCCTCTTCAGAGGCAGCTTTCCAATATTAACAAGCTGAAGGAAATCAGCTGCAGTCATGGCTTCAGCCATCTTGACACTGATTAGGAGCAAGATAAATTAGGCCCGAGCAGGTCAGAAGACAGCATGGGAAATGTCCCTCTTTCTCCAGGATCATCACCTACATGAAGGCCTGGTCCTGCAGGTAGAGCTACCCTGACAGATCCCTCTGCTCTTTAGGAGCCTGACTGAAGTGAGAGAGCCTGCTTTACAGTCTAGTACAACAAGGGCAAGACACATAGGGAAGGTGCTTGCAGAATAGGATTTAAAGTTGCTCGGAAGGAGTGACAGTTACTGTCTTCACATTTTAAACAAGGAGCCTGATTTGAGTAAGAAAACTCCTGTTGCTTGTCTACACATCTTTCACATGAATGCTGGTTCCCCGTTTCCCCTTTTTGAGCAACAGAATTAAAGAGCACTTGTGTCAAGGGAAAACAGGACTCTCTTTCTTGAAGTTGTGGGTTAAATGTACAGAGCAAGAGAAAAAGGTAAAATCTTTTTGATGGGTGATGTGAAAAGAAGTCAGCTGGAGAAGAGACCTTTGCATGGCTGACAGCAAGCTTGAATGGGAAGATGGGGATGTGTCCGTGGTGGTGAGATACATAGGGTGAAATCCTCTGTCACTAGAAAAAAGGAGGATATGGGAGACTGGAGACAGGGGCAGAGAAGGGCTTGGGACCCACCTCAGAAAAGGGATAGAGAAAAATGAGGACTCATAAAGAGAGGTGTGGAGGACACTGCAAGAGATGGCGGGGATGGAGTCAAGGGAAGAAGTTGAGCAGGAGGTAAGTGAAGAGAGCCAGAGGAGAGGGAAAGGAAGCAGCCCGTGGAGGAGGTAGGGTAGCACTGCCAGGGTCAACAACCACCAGGCTGAGTAGGAACCTGAAATGCCCTGCTGTGTTTCCTCAGACCTCTGTCCTGCATCAAGGGGTGCCGCTGATGAAGAGCTGAGGAGGAAAACTGCTAAAAGCACAGAAGCAGAACTTCATCCTCTTGGAAAGACAAAGTGCTGAGGATCTCACCTAGGAGCTGCTGTGATGCTACATGACAAGGGTCAGTCCTACCTTCCGGTGAACATCTTCCTGTTTTATAAAGCTACTTGCTTTCAGTTCTTCCAGAGTCTCTCAGACAAAACAAATAAGTGACTTTGAGACTAGCAAAGGCAAAATAAAAAAATTAATAAACAAAAAGCAAGGCCTAGAAGCTGAAGCTAGAGACATTAAACTGAAAACAGATTTCTAAGCGTGGAACTGATTAGCCTTTGGAACAAGTTCCCCAAGGGGGGGGGAAGCCCTGATTTTTTCTCTGTCTCCAGAGCAGTGTTGAACGCCACTCTGGTGTTAGCCACATACAGCTTGATGGGCTCTCAGGGGACACTGGGTGAAGTTCTCTTGCCTCTGTTATGGATGGGGTCAGACCCGATGAGCTAACAATCCCTGTGGCCTTAGAAACCCATCTACAGAAAGCCCCTGCTCTGAGGGAGCATTCCTCAGCCTGCCTGTGATTAATAACACCAGTACGTCAGCCGTCCCAGCTCTGCTTGGACCGAGGCTGAGGATGGCTCCTGCTGTTACACAGGAGACAGCTCTGGGGTAAAAGGCCCGTGCTTTTTGTCACGATGGTTGCCCTCCAGCTGAAGAGGCAGGGGCATGGCAGAGAGATAAGGCCACGGCCCTGTCCCTGATCCACAGGTCCTGCTCACGTGGGTTCTCTCTGGCAGGAGTGCTCACACTGGCGGTCTCGCAGGAGCATCTTCCTTTGTCTCTTTTTGCCCTAGACCCTTATTTGTCCTTCACTCAGTCCTCTGGCTCTTTGGAGATCTCTTTTTGCTTCCCAAACCCAGTTGCTACAGCTCGTGTGGCAAGTCTTGGTGACTCAGGGTCCTCTGTCACTCTGCCAGCCAGCACTACCACCCTGCGTCCTCACCCTTGTCGGTGCTCTCTGGAACAGGGCCAGGGGTCTGTTTCCAGAGGTGGTGGGACAATTCCATTTCTCTTTTGCATCCACTGTATCGGAGCAGGATCAGAGTCCTTTCAGAGAGGAGCTGCCTGAATATTGCTGCTGAATTGCTTGGCTTATGTTCTTGGGCCCATTCCCACCAGTGAAGTTTGATCTGTCTTTCACTGCCTGCCACAGCACCACCCTTTGGCACGTCAGCGTGTCCTCAGCTCACATTCCTTCCAGCTTCACCCTCCAAAGCCATTCCTCACAGAAGCTGCCTAGGAGAAGCGGTGACCTCTTATTATTGCCTTCCGACTGCCAGCACCCGGGCAGCGTGGCCCTGGCGTGCTGGCCTTGTGAGCTGGCAGAGCCCAGAGGGTGCTTCAGGCTTCTGTCAAGCCCAGACGGGACCACCTTGGCCTACCTCCAGTTTGAACTGAGGGCAAAGTCTAGCACAGGCTGTCAAAAGGCGGAAAACATAACCTAAGAACAGGGCAGAGGTTTAAAATGCTGCTGTAGCTGACTGAAACCTCAAAAGCTTGTGTGAGTCTTCCACCCAAAGATCCACAATCACTTCCAGCTGCCGAACGTGCTGCATGATTTATTGCAGCGCCTGGAAGAAGATTTTGGCTGTGGTGAAACATGTTTGTACATTGCCTGTAAAAACAGAGAAGCTGAAGAAAGGACGCTCTGGATGTTGTTCAGAGTGTGTAACAAAACTCGAGTTGCCAGATTGCCAAGTCCTTCAACACGCAGTGCCACAGCTACACATAAACCAACAGAAGTTTAATATTCGGCACACGCTATCTGCCTACTTCTGAGTGCCACAGAGGCACATAAAAGACTTTGGATTATACAGTACAATTCCTGCGCAAAGGGAGGACTACTTACGTGAGCAAATGCCAAGCCCCATTGTATAGCCTGGCCCATGTTTTCCAAATTAGAGCCTTCCCACAGGGCAGAGCACTAGTAAAATAGTTCTGCACAAACTATTTGGAAGAGAAGGAAGAAAAAGAAAAGATTTTTTTTTCTTTCAAAATATAAATACTATGAATGCAAATAGGAATCAAATGCTGCATGCCAGAATCTACAGCCACGACAGCAGATGGATGACTGCCATTATGCTCAGTGTCCACATTCAAGATTAAGGTCCTCATAGTAACTTTCAGTCCTTTCCTTAGCACAGCTGTCCCAGTGTTTCTCTTGATTGCCTGCAAAGCAATCTACCCCTACCTACTGTACCAGTCTGCACTCTCCTCTTCTTGTATTTCATCCCCCAGTCTGATTTTGTCTCTGTCCATTTTTCTTGTAGCTGTGATAAGGTCCCGTTGTGCAGGAGTTGCACAAACACAGAATGATAAAGAAAGTCCCTACCTGACAAGTCTCATGGTCGAAGATCTGCTCTTCTGGGCTCTTAATCGAGCTTACATGTTGCAAGGAATGCAAGTCTCTAATCTCCTCGTTGGGTGCTGGAGAAGCATTGCACCAGCTGCGGGATGGCATGTCAAGCAAGCAAAGAAATAGAGATCATCTCATTTCACATTCTCCTTTTTCACCATCTGCAAGACTTGGCTAACAGGAAGTATTTCAGTCCCTTGGAGAGGTGGAGTAATGCAAAAAGATAGCAGAGAAGTGACAAGGAGAAGCGAGGCTTCCCAGTCATTCAGTTACAAGAGATAGGGCCTGGAGAGGGGTGCTGGCAGCAGGAGATGAGCAGGTCTGTGCTGTGCAGCTTGCTCTGCACGGCTCCCGTGTGGCCTGCTCCCACGTGAGTCTCAGCAGCGCTCGCCCTGTGTATCACTGCTTTGGGCACCCAGCCATCCTGGCTCCTCCTCTCTTCCGCTTTTCCTCCCTCCTTCCTCACTTTTAACTGCTTTAAGATTTCTCTTTCCTGCTGCCATATTATTTGTTGCTGACTTTGGACATTCTTTATTGCCTTTCATCAGGCTTCCCAGTGCTCACACACTGTATGTTGGTTTGGCCCGCTCTGCCTTTTGTCTGTGCAAAAACAAAAGCTTTATCTGCTGCCCAGAGACCGCGGGGACTTCAGGGCTTTCCCAGTGCCAGCACCTAATTGCAAACAAATGGAAGTCCCCAGCTATATCTCCAGCAATACTGTGTCTTGGGTGGGAGGGCCTGATTCTGCTCATTCTGCGTTTTGGGATTGGTGAAATGCTCTTGATTCACAGCAGTGTGTCTTGGAGTGCCATCTGGCCTTCAGCAATCTATCTGCCTTGGAAGAGAAGACAGAAAAGCCACAAGATGCTCGTGACATGAGTATCTCAAATGTCTGGTTTCCCTTAACCTCAATGAATAAAGGGTAGTTGATTGCAATGAGCAATCTGGACACTGTTCTGAAAACCCTCACAGGGCACAGCAGCAAACGGTACAACGTTCCACTCCATTTTTGTCTCTCTTTAAAAGCCTCAAAGGGATATTTGCTGTGTGGCAGGGACTGCCAGAGAGAGGCGTAGGGAGCAGGGCATCAGGCTGGAAGCGTGTGGCTCACACACACACACTCCTCAGCCCAGCCAGCAGGCAGAGCTGCTTGACGGTTCGACTTTCATTCAGGAGAAAGAAGGAGAGATTCCCAATACTCGGATATTTGTTTTCATTCCAAATTAGGACAGAAGTCTGAATTTAATGTTTTCTAGTGCAATGAAGAGTTTGGAAAGAATTCAGTCAGGAGATGACAAAATTGTTTGTTCTGTTCAAATTATCAGAGAATTGCATCTGTCTACATGTCAGAGTGACTCATAGGAACTGTAGTTCCAGCAATCCACCCTGACCTTGGTTTCCCAGGCTGGACCATCTCCTGTGCTGCACTGCTGTTGTGGCCCATCTGTGGCTTATTGGAACAAGTGGGGTTCATGGGGTTTATAGTTCCTCCACAGTGCCTAGCTCAAGAAAGACACTGAGAGCATGAAGAAGGATCTGGGAGCTTGTACAGGCACTGAGCAGGGTCCATTTCATCTCCAATCTTTCATTTATGATTTTACTCCCCAATACATAATATAAACATTTCTCCAAACTTCCCCTGAAAACCTTGACTTTCACAAAAACTATTTTTAATTGCATAAATATTGCAGCAGAAATTCTCATTCACCTCTAAATACTCTGACAAGTTATCACTTACCTGCTATTCACTTTTTTATTTGCCATTCTTCAGATTATCCTGCTTTGCTGGGGGAATCATTCACAGATATCGATCATCTGGCAAACAATCCCACGTCCTGACAGCATATTTCTTTCTTTGTTGCTCTCAAGCACCTCCTCCATCTCAGAAGCTTCCCAGCCCTCACATGAAGTGCACTTCACACAGCGAAATCGCTGCTGGGGCCTGTACTGCTCTTCCACCTCTGTCCCGTGGCACCTGCCTGTGCTTATTCTGGGGGTCTGTCTGCACAGGCTCATCCCAAATAGCAATGCCATCACCCTGCGTGAGGGCAGGTAGCAGAAAGACAAGAGGGAGGATTATACTTGGCCCTGTAGCAAACAGATCTGAAAGGAATGGTTATCTGCCAGACTGATTTTCTTGGAATCCAGCATTCAGTGGGAACATGGCCATGCTGGTTAACCTGCAGTGGGAAAGACAAAAGGCTCCGAGGTGACCGTTTCAGTGCCTTTCAATAGCGCTTGAATGTTTCATTTTCTACATGTTGAAGCCTGTAGTTTTGATAAAGTAAAACAGCTTGTTTTGACTTTATGATTTCAAATATGATCCAACAACATAGCACAGCAGACCAACATCAGAAGTAGATGTTTTTATCTTTCTGTAATGAAATATATTCTTGAATCAAATATTTTTTGCAAAAATTATCTTCCTGCAAGAAATTATGATATTCTGACTTCCCCTGAGCCAATTAGTAATGGCATAAAATGGCAAAACATCAGCAGTTCTCAGGAAGAGATTTTTATTTTTTTTGACCAGTTCTAACAGCCTCTCACAGCCATGGAAGATAGGCTCTGCAGAGGAGCAGAAGACCTGTTATTCCACCTAGCCATACTGAAGCACTGAGGGCAAGTCATGGCACTGCTGCTGGAATCTGTCCCTAGCAGCCGTGAGCCTTGATGATTAGAAGGTGAAGGTATGAGGGTGCCCAGCAGTGATGCTTTGGCAATATCAGTGCCTGAAAACCACAGAAAGAAGTATGTGCAGCAGCCAACCCGGACAAGTCTTTTATGTACATTTTCCTTCAGGGACTGTTCTGTGATGGATTTGAATTAGGCTCAAGATATGAATCTATAAATGTGGTATTTTTGGTCACGCTGCCTGTTTTGTATTAAACCTCTGCAGCTTGCTTTTTTCTTTTTCTTTTTTATTTATTTTAGCAGCTGTGCATGGTGCAGAGCACTGCCTCAATATAATCAGAAAAAAAAAAAAAAAAGCAAGAGAGCCCGGCGAGTAGGGGAAAGGTACATCATGTGCTCTGATCAGCACAATATTTGTGTCTCAGTGATGGGCAAAAAATCATACAACTGTGTTCTGTGGGTTTGGGGAAGGAGCCTGTGTTCAGATCTGCATTTGCCTTTCCTGTGCAAGATAGTCACACTGGTTACTGGTAAGTGTTTTTTTTTTTGTTGGTTGGTTGGATTTTTTGTGTGTGTGCTTTTTGGGTGTTTTTTTTGTTTGCTTGTGTTTTTGTTTGTTTTGTTTTGTTTTATCTTTGGCACAAGATTTCATCAAAAACCAAGGTGAAGAAACAATTTTTAATGCAATTGTATTCCAAACTAGGAAAAATCTATTCTTTTACCTTACTTGACTTCTCAATCCAATATATTTGTGAAAACCATGGCTCCGAAAACATTGTATCTGAAAAAGAAATTGATCTAATGCTTTATTCCTTTTACACCGAGAGCTTATCTTTAGCATAACTGCATGCTATCACTTGTCATACACACCACGCTCTGTAAAAACAGCAGACTCAGGTCCAAATGACTGCAGGTCATTTTCTCCATCTTGAAAAAAGATAATTAAGAAAAAAGCCTAAATAGTTTCAGGTATGTGGATTTAATGACATAGAAGACAAAGTCTGTGGGCTTATTTTGGATTTATGCTGCATAACCAATGTTAGAACTTGGCCAAGTATGCTCCCCTTGGACTTTTCAGTTGCTTTGTTTTACTAGTTACTTAGGACCTGCAGATCCAAGCTCTTTGAACATTTGCTTTCAGAGGAATTAAATTAGATTATCTCTGCCTTTCATGCTGCAATCCCAATTGCTCAGACTTTGGCAAATGTCCTTCCACATGGAAGCAACCTTGGGGACCTGCGGAGCCCCTCACCACCCAGACACAGACACCGGGTCAGGATTTCTTGTCAGGCCAAGCGCATGCTCTGTGTCTGCTAAAAAGTAAAGCACAGGGAAGGCTGAGACGAAACCCATGCTGATACCCCATGAGGAGCTTGTCTCTGGTAGCAAAACACGATGCGAAGGCTGGAAGGCTTCCTGCAGCTCAAACACAGCAGCAGGCCTGGTCTCTTTCTGGAATCTTCCTCTGAGTCTTTGTAGCTCGTGCTGCAAAACATCCCAGTGCTTGTAAGGTTGTGGGGTGGGATTTATGTAGGTGGATAGCACATGTAAGAGAGGTTTGCTCTCACCCTGTTTCTCTCAGGGGCTGCACCTTCAGCAAAATGGTGCAGCCAGGTGTGGAATGTCTCTGCACTGCCTCGCTGCTTCTCAGCGCCCCTTCTTGCTCTGACCACAAGCATTTCTAGAGAAGACACAATTTGCTTTTCTAACACATTGTCTGAGCTTGCATGAGCAAGTCACTTTAAAGAATTGCTAAAGGAAGTCATTTAGGAAAATTCCTACAGAAATGAAGTGTTGGGTGACCCCCTCAGCGAGGAGCGCTCACAGCGTTGCGAGGCACCGGAAGTCTTTGCTCCCCTCAGAGATGTCTTCTCCTGGAAGCCGGCCTGGAGCGGGGTGGGAGCAGCCAGCGCCTTTTGGCAAGGTTTCTGCAGATCCCTCACGGCTCTGCAGAGATAACCCACCAAACTCTGGAAAAGTCCAAGCCACGCTGCTGCGGAGTGGCAGCACGCAGCCATGACCTGAGTGGCGTGTCCCACCACCATCACTGCCAGCTCGCGTGGTGCCTGCGCCTATGTGACACAGCAGCAGCCGCAGTCAGCGCTGGCAGGGCGAAGGGAGCCGAGGAGCCTCCTCTCTGTGCTGAGTCACCAAACAGTTATTAAGCTCTTAAAAATCTCCTTTACTTGCCTCCGGTGTCCTGGAGCAGCACCTCTCAATCTCCCACCAGAGAACTACCCAAGTGCTAAGGTTATGAAGTGGCTGCTGAATATGAAAAGAGTCAGGAACTGACACGCTCAGCAGAACACATCAGCTGGGGACTTTATATTTCCTGCCCACTGGAAGCCAGGGAATACTTACAACTTCTTTATTTTTTTTTTTAATTTATATTTTCCAAGCAACAAAAAAGAACAACTTCATGACAATTTACTTTATTGTTGTTCTGCTAAAATTTATTTATAATACCACCTGTGCATAAGTGCTGCCATACCAGAAAGGGCCCAGATATAAATGAGTAGGGGAGTGAAAGGCACAGGTTTAGGTCCTGGGAACAAACACAGAGACTGGCCTTTGCTTTGCTTTCAGGAGTGCAGGCAACCCTTCTGGAAGCCTGACCCAAGTACTGCAGAGCAAAGGGCAGAGCAACCCAAGGAGAACAGCATTTTACATATGCATAATGACACTACCACCACCACCACCACCACCACCACCACCACCACCACCACCACCACTACTACTACTACTACTACTACTACTACTACTACTAAGGGTGAAGCATTCCTAGAAGAACAGTGAGGGGAACAAGGAGCAGTGCAAGTTGAGGCCTCCTATTGCAGTGGGCAAGGCCTGGGAACTCTGAAGCTCCTCTTCTGTTGTACTGTCTGCAGGGAACAACAGCAGCAAGCCTTGCATTTAGCTTCCAGGCACTGGTGAGTGTGCCTGGTTCTCCAGGTTTCCTCACAGGAACCTTGGTTTCTTGCAACAGGCATCTCCCTCCCACCATAAGCTACCCCTGCATCTTCCTACACGCATGGCTGCAGCCCACATGGTAGTGAGACCGTGGCAGCTCTGGCAAATGCAAAGGGGATGCAGCAGCTGACAGGTGCTGCACCTTGAGTGGGAGATGATAAGAATGTGGAAGAGCAAGGAGCAGATGGCACATGAGCTGAACTTACTTCTTCTTTCATTTGGTCCTTTGATTTTCAAGTCGAGGTTGATTTTACAGCAACCCTGTAGCTTCGGTTCAGTTTGTTCTTGACTGCCAGTTGGCATGCTATGAACGTTAAGAAAACAAAACAATCAACCCTGATTTCTTTGCCACTTACAGAAGCAGGTCAGAGTTTATTGCTCTGAAATTTGCATTTATGTGTGTGAATTTAAGCAAGGTCACTGCATACTTCAACACTCGCTGCCCGCTCAGTTGTAAAGAATCAGGAAGCCATAAGTAAAATGTGTGTATTAGAGTCATATGTGTATAGATACATACAAAAATGTGTATATACATATGTTTGTATGTGTAGACAGTCCTACATATAATCTGTTTTACATTTGTATAAAAGGTGTGTATAAAAGGCAGCTAGCAATCTAAAAGGCCAATAAAATCACACCCTGAGCGCGCCAGCTAGGAAGCACAGAGAATTTTATTAAATCTGCTATTGAGCTTGGCGTGTAAATCAACTCTTATCTAGCGCTACCCATAATATTAATCAAGAAATGGCACCGTAGAGAAATTTGAGCTTCACTCCTTGGAAGGGACACATGAGATCTATATTAGAACATCCAGTGGGAGCATAATGGAGAATGTAAACTCCCCGGCAGAGCTGTTCTAGGGATCTGCTGGAAATTAATGCTTTTTCCCATTGGAAATCGGAGCTGTGTCAAGATTGACGTCTTTTGTGGAAATAGATTGATTTTGGCAGCGTTTTCCCTCTGGGAAAAGGGAAGAGAAAATGGCTTGTTTGGAAGCAGCAGTGTCTCATCCATGCCAGTCATCCTGTGCCTTGCATAGCTTGTTTTCTCGTGGGGCACTGCGGCAAGGCTGAGGGGGAGATTGCGCTGCAGTCAGGGGGTGGGAGGCCGCTGGAGACCAAATCCAGTATGAGCAGAGCTGGGGAAGGCTGCAGGACAGGCAGAGAACATCAGCCAACGGCAAACAGCTCCCCAGCGCCAAAAAGGGCTCTTTAGTTGACCTCCTGTTCGCTGTCATTACTTTTCCTCACGGTTCTGGATGAAACAATGTAGAAAATATCGGGATTGCTGGAGGGGGGTATTATTTCTTAGTTAGGCTCTAGCTGTTAAGGCATTTGAAGAATTGTGTTGTCCGTGCAAGAATATTGGGGGGGGGGGTGGAGAGGCTCACTTGGTTTAGAATTAAACAGATGTGTATATGAGGCCATTGTGCTACAAACCCTGTGCACTGAACAGCTAACAAGTGGACTAGTTAGGCTCTGGGTTAGTTTATGTGTGTAAGGAGCGAGCACCATCTACCAGCAGGGCCCAGTGTGAGCAGAGAACTGCTGAGTTATTGCAACATTTTGGCTAAGCTGCACCTAGCTGTTATTTCTTAGGATAGTCTGACCATCCTGAGGAAGTTTACACCAGCAGAACCAGATTTAGGAGCAATCTCAGTACGGCCAGGCCCAAGATATGCTCCACAGATTACTTTCTACTTCCAGCTCTGGTCTGTCTCCCTTGTGTGCCAAATAGCATCGATTTCAAACATTTTCTGCCCTTGCTTTATCCTTCATTACAGGTTAACCCCCATTGCTCTGGAGGGCCTCCCTGAACTGTCCCTCAGTTCCTTTCTGTTCTGCACTGTAGACTGCTCTGCAAGGAAAGGAGGAGAGAAAGGGCTGGAGAGAGGGTTATACCATGTACCATATAATTTCAAACCTGCTCTTGTATGCATGCTGCCGAATGGTCTGGGATATGGTGTGCAACAATGGAAGCAGAACAACTTCTATAGCACTTACACATACCACCACCTTCCCAGACAGCTGTCCTGAGGGCAATCTGCTCCAGGTGGGAACTGGCACTACAGTGAGAGGAATGGGGCAAGTTTACACCATGTGAAGACATGGACACCTCAATTCCTGGGGAGGGAAAAGTGCTTTTTCTGTCTGACACCTCACCGTGAAGAGTTTGCTGTGGTCTGGGAGGCTGCCAGGGACACGGTGGAGTAGCTGGAGGCACCAGAAATTTGCTTTCCTATCCCATGCAGTGTGTATTAATACACCCAGTGTTGCTAGTGGAGATCCTGAGCACCTCTCTAGGTATGCCTTTACTTCTGTAGGTCCTTCCTAGCTTGCTCCTGGTCTGCAGCAGACAGAGCCAGGGCTCCGTGCTGCTCTGTCATCCCCAGTTACTGTCTGTGACATCTTCTCCTCCAGGGTGACCGTGTGTTGGAAACAGCCACTCCACATCTGTCCCACACTGCTACTGGGTGATGGTTGTCTTTTTTTTTTAATTTTTTAATTTTTTTTAACAAACACAACCAAAACTCAGGTGGATTGAAATTAGCCACATATTTGGCTGAATCCAGTCAACAATTTCAGAAGTAAAAAACGAAGCAAGCCTCAAAAATTCTTCAGCATTTCAGTTTGCCATTTTACACTTAAAATAATCTGATTAAGGAAATCTTTCTTGTCTAAAAGGTATTTGAATCAGAAAGATAGATTGAGACAAAACAATAGGTTCTGTGTTGATCATTCTGTAAAATCTTTTACTTCTTTTTTCACTGTTCTATTACAGAAATTCAACTCAGTCCAAATCAGTTGTCCCATTCCTTCCCTAAATTCCCTTATTCATCAACCAAAAAGCCCGTCCCTTTCCAGCTCCTCTCCATCCACATTCTCAGTCAATATCCTCTTGCTGATCTCACCACCTACTGTTTATTGAGGCTGAACAACTGGACTGCAGTGGAAGCTAAATTACTCTGGGTATTTCCCATCTTCCATTTCTTGTCAGCAGGATGTATTTCTTCCCTTCATTCCTCCTTTGATGAATGTGTTCCTTCACCACCACACTTCTTGGTCTCCTCCAATGATTTTTTTTCTGACACCCAAATCTTTTTAGTAACTCTGGTTCAATTTACACATCAAGCATGTGGCTCATGCACACCAGGGCGGAGTATGTCCTGAGGGCTGGTCATTCACAGAAGATCCTTTTACTTGTGAGCGTGAAAATGGCCAGACCCTCAACTGCTGTGACCTGGCACATCCCCAACACATTCATATGGGTCTGAAGTGTTTTACACTCCTCTGAAGAGATGGTTCATCCAGAAAGACCACAAGATACTTTACAGGAGGAGAGCTAAGGGTCACTTTGCCTGTGGCTGATGTGTAGCCAGCTCTGCTCTGTTATGTCTATCACTTTTATTAGACTTGCTTTCCTTACAGGCAGACCTCTTACAAGCCTCCTATTTGGGTAATCTGCTCTTCATCACCCTGTGCGTTTCAATCCACATATTTACACGATTGGAGCTATATGGGAAATAAGATCCACATCAGCCCACATCTGTACTCCCACTCTGGAAAATATTTCACTGCTGGGCTGTCAGGAATCATTACAAATCCGAGGAGCCAATGCCCTCATATGAATGCCGTCAACTAGCCTCCAGGACCAGAGATGATGTATGAGCTGCGTTAGGCTCTTTGCTTTCCCCGGTGCTCAGAAACGCAGCTCCTCTCTGGGAAGGAGGATGCTTATTGCTGCAAAAGTCTAAACACATCTGCACTCAAGGAGCAGAGAGAGATAGGGCCCTGAGCCTCCCATGCTTGTGAGGTGCTCCACCGTCTGTGCAAACCAATACATCCCAAGAGTGGGATAACCATGCAAACGGTGCCCCCAGTTAGGGAGGGGACAGACACTGGTGAGACACATCCTCTTTGCCTCCTGGGTAGAACTGGGATGACAGTGTATCATCATGGCGCAAAGGCATTAGGTAAATGTCTTAAAGAGCGAGAATGTTAAAGCCCACATGAGGCAGATGCAGCTTCTGTGGTTGTCTTTTAAATACAAGACAAACAAACAAACAAACAATGACAACAACAACAAAAGAAAAAAAAACTGAAAAAAAAACCAGTGTTTCAATTTTTGTTCTTGTTTCTCCCATTCATTTTAAAAGATAAAACGCCTCCCTTTCAACACTTTTTTTCTTCTGATAATTGTCTATAAAAAAGAAAGAGGTTGTAAAGGATGAAGAGCATTGAGAGAAGGTAGATTATTTCCCTACTTTAATAGTCTTCAGTGTCTCTTTCTTCACTGGGCAGAAATCGTGGAGAAGTTTCAAAGCAAATAATATTTTTAATAGAATTTTGGTAATTACTTTTTAGGGAGAAGGGAAAAAACAGTTAGACAAGATGATCTCGGAGGTCTTTTACAACCTCAATGATTCTGTGAAAAATCCATAAAAAAGCACAAGCTTTATCAGAACATGAGTGCTAGCCATGGGATGTCCTCAGGGCCCCCTGCTACCTGCAGCCCAGGGCTGAGGTGGCTCCTCTGCAAAACGTGGGCCCTCAGCAGCTCCCTAGTGTGCACAGTGGCAAGGATGTCCCCTCATCGGCCCCCCTGTGCTCAGGTTTACATCTCCTCCTCCTCACCTCTCACCGAGAAGGAGTAAAAAAAAAATAAGGGGGGGAGGGGTTGGCTTATGAGTGATTTGGAAGGAGTTCAGGTATGGTCGCCCTCAGTTTTCTATCAGCACATGAAATCCAAGCCTTCTTTTCTCTGAGTTTACTGCCCATTTAAAAGGGTTTCCCTGTTTTATGTCAGCTCACGGATGACACAATGTCACATTCAGAATTAACGAGGCCAGTGAGGACGAGAGAATGTCATTAGACTAAATGCAAATGCAGTGCTCAGAACTGGCCCAGACCTTTGCCCCAAAGCCAAATGAATTCAAGGCTAAATCCTGGATCCAAATAGCCCAGGGCATGACCCATTTCTTGTTCAGACTAAATCCAGACCTTGAACTTGAGAAACTTTGTTAGTTTTTTGCTTTTAATTTTCATGCACTACTTAGTTTCTGTCTGTATGCCAGATATGAAAGAAGAAATGCAGAAATACTGCAAAGGAGGTCATCCTTCAGCTCCCACCAGTCAGACCAGAAAGGGAAGTGGCTAGAAAGTCTAGATGTGTTTGAAAGGTTTCCAGCACTCATTTGCAGACTCCTCAAATCTGGATCCATTCCCAGTGATCATCCAATCTGCTAGGCCTTTCATGCAAATTGATCTCAGGAAGGTCTACTCCTTTGCATAGAAAGACACTCTGTCTTTTCTGTCTGAACGATGTCTCCGGGGGCTGAGACCAAAAGGAATGGAAGTGGAGGTTCTGAGGAAAGCTGTGTGCATGGTTTCTACCTGACATGTTGCCTCTGAAATGAACTCAGAACGGCCACAGCCTCCAGCCAGTCCACAGCTTCTGTTGTGGTGTAGGTGGGCAGAAGCAATATTTTCCAGTTTACACGTAATTCACTTCTTTTTCTTCATTCTGAAATGGAGCTAAAGCAAAAATAAAACATCAGAAAAAAATACTGAAAAACAGTGATGAAAAGGAAAGACAGTCCTTTTTTTTTTTTTTTTTTTTTTTTTTTTTCTAGACCTGCAAGTTCCTGGTGATCCATTTTGGCCAAGGGTTTCACTTCCAAAATGGCAGTTTTCAAAAAGTAAAATAATTGTCATGCATCTTCTGTGATTTTTTATTTGCTATAAAATCCTGAGGGTTAAGCTTACTTCTTCCTTATGGTTGCTGATTTCACTTCATGTCTTTCTTTTCCTCTTAGATAGCTTGAGTATTTGCTATGTTGAAACCGTTGTTTTTGCCTTTCCAGTATAATTTCTTTCCTTCCCCGCACAACAATCTCTGTTGCTGGCCCAGGGCTGAGCAAATGATCCCGCATTCCCAGAGCATCCACAATTGCTACTGACATCAGCATCTTCACTGAAGCTAAACTGCAAAGTAGAGAATTAACATGAGGTTCAGATTTCAGCTATACTGTTTGGAAGATGGGTTGGCTTTTTAATGTGTTCAAAATGCAGGGCCAGACATAGGGCTCTCAGCTGTTAGACACCAGGCTGTAAGAGCTTTGCCTAGCGCTGCCCCGCATACAGAAATCCTGTGTCCGGGAGCTGCTGGATGGATAACTCAGCACACAAGGAAGCTGGTTCTTTCTCAAAGCACTGAATAAAGCTTGCATCTGTACGTATCCTTCTTATTCTCAGGTCTGCATTTATTCCTGATGGCTGGCTGCCAGGTCAGGGTTTACTAGTGAAACTCACGTGGGAGTAGTTTTGAGAGCCTAAAAATCCATCATGACTTTTAGCTTTTTACCCCCCTTTTCTGCAGGAATAACACCCCTCCAGCACCTTGCCTTCTCCCCAGTTTGCATTGCTCTGGTAAGTTATTTATCAATAAAAATTCCTCAGCCAACACATAATTGGATTTCTACAAAACTTTCAAAACTGAGCTGCACCGAGCTGTGAGAGGCTGACAATTAACTTGACAGAGGGGTTAACACTTCCAGCTTTGCATCTGTTCTCACTGCCTGCTTCTTTCAGAGCAATTGTTTTCTCACTTTATTCTGGTTGCAGAAGGAGCAGGTGAAAACAAGCCCCAGCTTTTAGCAGACAGCTCTGGTGGTTGGCTGATGCTTGGTGGAGTGGCAGCAAAAATGCACTGGGAACTGCTACTGGCAATGGCTTTTAAACTGGTGTTTAGTGAGAAAGGGTGTGGGGAAAGAGAGGAACATGCAACAGGCTTCAGAAGAATTTCAAGGATTCCATATTTAAGGGTCCCCCTCACCTAGACAATCTGGTGTCATAGGTGAGATAGTCTATGGAAGCTGGGAGGCATGAATTGTTTGGGCTTGACCTGCAGCATTGACATGGATTTGGATGAGAGCAGCCTCCCTCTGATGATGGTGCAAAGCACAACCACAGAGCACTGTATCCTCATGTCCACCATCACAGATGTTTCTGCAGCACAGTAGAGATCTCTGGACTGCTCAAGCCAAGTTGCCAGCAAAAACAGCTCAAGCAACAAGAAATATCTGTCTTTCCAAGTTGCATTCCCCTTCTTTCCTCCAGTCCCTCTTTTCAAGCCTTTGCATTGGGCCGGGGAGGCTACACTCTTCCCTGAGGCAGGTAAGTGATGGAGATGGAGATGGAGATGATGGAGATGGAGATGGAAGGCACTGGGAGTTTGACTGCTCTCTCTTCCCTCTCAGTGCTCCCTTCCCACGCCACTGTCCTGACTCCAGCTGGGCTGGGCACAGCCCAAGGGCAGAGGTTCCCAGACCATGGGGTTTGTACCACCAGGGTACACAGGCAATCCAGACTGGTGCTTGGCCTCACAAAAGGCAAGGTGTCACCAGCGTCACAGCCAGCAGTGTAACTAGTCACTAATGTCACCACCCCACGGTGCCCAGCAAAGACCTGCTGTGCTACGCTGTGTAATGAGCTTTCAGACCTCATAATATTTGTGAGATAGGAGAAGCAAAGCTGGGAGTTACTTTGTGCTGCTGGGTAGGTCTGTCTCAGACTGCAGGGTGAGCTCTGCCTCTGCTCCCAAACACAGCTTTTGTGTGGAATTGGCTTTTTTGTCTTACTGGGGCTGGGCTGGGTCTCCTGCAAGACAACATAACCAGTGTCTCCTGTCCTTCATGGCCAGCTCCATCGGTTCCCTGCAGTGACCATCAGCTCTTCCCCTCTCCATTACCTGTTTCAGCAGATTTTCTTCCTCAATTCAGGCCTGAAGGTGACAGCTCTTCCTGTTATCAATATTCTCCAGACATTCACTGTGCTCTGCCTGTCAGCTTCTATGATCCCAAATCTGTCTCCTTTTCATGTTTCCCATAACCAGCTCATCCATCATCCCTGAAGCTCTGACAAGGGCTGGGTCTGAGTTTGATTTCCTAGCTGGCACCAGAAAGGAGCGGACCGCCTTGGGGCTGCAGGGACGTGCAGACATTTCTGATGAAGCAGATGGAGCTCACAAATTAGATTCAGGTCTAAACCAAACTCCAAACACCTCTGAAATGAAGCTTGAGACTGAATCTGAGCTTGAGGTTTAGCTTGGTTCCTGTTGTGAAAGGGAGCCAGAGGGCTAAGCACTCCAAGCACTGAGCTGGGCTGTCTTGGACCCTCCAAATGAAACACACCGAGCATTTCTTGACTTGTCTGTCTGAGGATGAAGAGCTGGAGGCTGGAGCAGGGACGATGTAAGGTCTGGATGGTGTAAGATGGAAGGTGTGAGGTCTTCCCAGTGCCACTGTCTTGGCCTGGCCCACCCACCTCCATGTCCAGCGAGCACTGCCTGAGAGAGACCGGTTCTGCTGCAGGAAATATAATTGCTTTACACTTTGCTTCCTGTTTGAACAAAACCAGAAGACCAAATTACTAAACCATTTTAAAGGCAAAGGATTTCAGGAGAATTGAATTAGGAGCATGGAAACTGTATTTTCCGAGGCATTCTCAACAAAGATTAAAAAAACAACGGCAAAACTGATGAGAACAGCTTTTTCCATCTTGTATGAATGTTTTGAAACAAAATAGCTTTATTTTGCTCCAAAGCTCAAGTGGAGGCAAGTTTTCTTTTTGCTTCATTTCATCTCTCTGGAATATTGAAAAACATCTGCCACGATGGCCAGATCCTCTCCGTCTCCCCTAAAATATTGCTTCACTTAAAACTACGTTTTCTGATAGGGAGAAATTTCCAGGCAAAAAGTTTCTCTTTGTGAGAATGGGCCCGGAGCTGTCTGGGAACAAGCCGTAGCTCAGCGCAACCTCTCCGTTCATGGAGAACTTCCCTGGGCACTTGGTTCCCCTCTGCACACAGGCTTGTAAATAAAACATAAAGGCCCCCTGCCCCTGCAGCCCGAGCAGATGGAAATAATCTGCGTTGGTTACGTATCATTTTACACTCTGGGGAAATCAGGTAGGTGGTGACACCGTTACCTTTCACCAGGACTTTAAAGCAGTCCCCTTTGTGCCCAAGGACAGCCTCCCCTGCCAGCAGGCAGAGCTGGATGTAAGCAATGGAAAGAAGGGATGGGTAATATACACATTTCTGGCAGCCCCCTTCTGGTCTTCCGAGGCTGTCTGTCCGTGTGGGGACGTGGGGCTGGCAGCACATTGGAGACTGTGCCACCTGGGGAGACAGCTGCCTGCAGCACCCGCAGCCTTCAGAGGGACTTCACCTTCCAATGCCAAGTGCAGACAAGGCTGAATCACAGATTCTGCTTCCAGCCTCTAAATTCATCCTTTCTGCCTGCTTTCAGCATGCCAATTCCCAGCCTGGAAGTGCTATATTTCCTTACTGAAAAATTCTTCTTGGCTACAAGACCGTTCTTCCCCTGCAATAAATGTTATTTTACTTATTCGTGTATTACTGGAAGGTCACCCCAGAAGGCAAGGGTTAAGTTATGTGGTGATTTGCAGGGGAGGCCACGTAGCTTTGGCAGGGTCTGTGCTCTCCACCCCTGCTCCCCGTGTCTGGTGAGGTTCAGGTCAGGGGTAACCGGTGCAGAGTCAGCGTAAGGAGGAGGAGATCTGGGATCTGCTCATCTCCTTTGCTGCTTGATTAGGAGAGATTGCAGAGCTCCCCCATCTCTGACCCTCCGGCTGTGTTTAAAATATTCCATGGGATCTGGAGGGAAAAGACAATTATGTTTCATAAAAGCATCAGCTGGTTTTGTAAAACAATTTTACAGTCTCTTCCCCTTCCTCAGTTTTTCAAGGAGTCACAGAAAGGGAAAGAACAAATGAGTGGGCTTTTTAAAAAGCTTTTAAAGAAAATGTTTCAGGTTTTGACTTTCAGTTAAAAAAAATAATAAAGATCTCTGAAATCAAAAAGAAAGGAATACGGGGGAGGGATGATGCAGAGGAGGGGGAAATTCACTTTCATTTTTGACCAAACCAAAATCCACTTAAAACAGTGAAAATCATGCAACCAATCCCTCGGCCCATCGTTCCCTTTTCAAGCACAGAAACAAACCAAGCCTTTACTAACATGGGATCTCTCTGCAAACTGTCGTGTTTTAAGAGAACAAATAAGTGGTACATATCTACATATCTCAAGAAATTTTTTTCTTTTTTTTTTTTTTTCCTTACAGAAACACACCTTCATGGATCATTCATTCCAGTAGACAGCTGGGGATACACTATTCATTTGTAATTTTGTCTGTACCAGGTGTTTCGTTGCATGGCCTTCAGGCTCCTATCTATCTCATATAGACCAGGAAAGCATTAGGCCAAAGTGTATTTCTCCTGGTGAAAGAAGCTCTATCAAGCAGATACTACCAGCACAGCACCAAGAAAAGGCTGCTTGTCTTGCACAGCCTGCTGGACTTCTCCTTTCAGCACAGTTGATATGATGGAGAATAATCCAGTCAATAGCATAATGCTACTGCATGTATCAAGGGGCCCCGATCCCAAAAGGAAGCTCTGGAATCAGAAGTGTGATTAGAGGCAGGAAGAGCGATTAGAGCCCAGGAGAACACGTTGTGTGAGAAGATACTGCGAGCACTGGGGCTTGCTTTACAGAGGAGATAAAAAACAGGGGACATTATGGAAGCAGACAGGGCCATATCGAGGCCAGATCGTCACAGAGCTTCTGTTGCTGCGTCTCCTGATGCTTGAATATCCTGGATGTGCACAGACACTCATGAAGTTGAGCCGTTGCATGTGAATGTAAGTAGGGGAATGGCTTCTCCACTCGTTGCAAATAAATATGAGGCTTCTGATGCCTGGAGATTAGTGAGGTTCAGAGTGAAATAGGACATTCCTCAAAGCTAAGGGGAGTATTCACAGTGATATTAATTAAGTTTCAAAAACAAGAGTTTGGGGAAAGTTATAAAATATATTGGCAGACAACTGCTAATAAAGAAAATTAGTAAGGCACTTCCCCAGCGGGCAGTTTCTCTCTTTCTTAGCAGCACCTGGTTCTGAATGTAACTGGAGTTGAGATATTGGCCCAGATGTCTCAGGCAATTTGGCAAGCCTGAGCTTCTTCCCTTCTGAATTTACTCCTATAAGTCAGCTAAGGTTCAAACGCTCAGTTTTCTGTCTTCCCTCCTGTGCGTTTTCTCAGCATCCATTGCTGGTTTTCTTATTTACACACCCAAGGCTAGTGTTTATACACCAGGGTCCTCTAACCAGCTCTTGTGTGTCTATGAACTGCAGAGTCTAAGTTTGTAGAGGGGTGAAGAACAGTTTGTTGTTTTTTTTTTTTATGGATTTTTGGTCTTAGGCAAGACTGGGTCCTTCTTGTGGCATTTCCAGGCCAATCAGAAACCTCTGGAGGAAGCAGGGGCTTGAGAGATTTGCAGCTTAGCTTTGCTCACTGTAGAAGTTGGAATAACTTGGATAAACATTGGTTAATCAGCACAGCTCCTCAGTGCTTATCTGCTGCAAACCCAGACTGCTTACTCCTTACTATTCCCCCAGCACTAGTTTTCGCCAGACATAATCACAAACATTCCTGTTTCCTGATAACACGGAGAGAAGCAAAGTTGATTCAGAAAAAAAGCTTCGGTGTGCGCGAGAGCACAGGCAGCTGGCGCTGCTGCTCGCGCCCTGTGGCTGGTGTTGGGTGAGGGCTCACCAGAGCCAGCCCCACTTCCAGCCCAGAGGCAGCCGGGGAGATAGGAAGCAGGGGAAGCATGACTTCTGAAGAGCACAGATAGCCCGGGATAATCCCTGCTTGTCAGCCACTGAAGTAGGTCTCTTGAATTTCACTTCCTGACAGCGCTGTGAAGTGTGTGCGTGAGATGGTGACGCAAGGGAGAGGAGCAAATGGCTGGTAGGAGGTAGATGTTTCTGAGTAGATGCTGGAGTGTTGCAAATTTTTGGCAAGCCTGGTAAACTCAGCAGATTTTAGGTTTACAGAGGATTTTTTTTTTTTTTCACAACTATTATTTTTTGAGAAACAGGAAGGTAGCTCTGATACACTGGTTGCTGCTAAAACTCCCCCACCAGATGTGCTGATGTGCTGGGAAAACAAGGGGTGCTTCAGCCCTCCTGCCCCCTCATCTCTGAGCACTCTTCGATGCCATCCTCAGAGCCAGAGCTGTGTGCATGGACACTGGGAGCACTGGAGCACAAATCCTGAACTGCAGGAGATGAGAGTACATCTTCACACACATCCGTGTCTTGAGTGACGTATATGTCTACAGTTCTTGGCTTTTTTGAGGATATTTCTACTAATCTATTTTCTCATGTTACCAGTGACATTAATAGCCTTGCAGCAGCTGCTGCCAAAAGAATGATCCAGTTTATAGGCACAGTGAAGAACAGCTTTTTACATTATTTGAGATAAATAAATCTTTGTTCCCCAAGCAGAAGAAATGATTTGATTCAGGAAGGTAACTCAGCAGAGAAACGTTTTCCCTCAAAAGGGTTCAAGAAGTGCTAGTAATAAAGAATGCAGTCACCACAGCAGATTTATTTATCCCTTTTCCCTCCATCACTTGTCATATACTTCTAAAACGGAGCTGACTCCCAAAGGGACCAATTCACAAGACATTTATAGTAAAAGTTATGTCCAGCCAAACCAGATGGAGAGCAGATAGTGCAGTACACAGCGGGGGAGCAGATGTTTTCTAATCATTCCCGCATCATTCCTGGTCACTAGCCAGTAGTATTGGGATTACCCAGTCCCCATGCAAGAGCAGTATGGCTTTGTGCTCTGCAGAGACACATGCTAATCCAGATGCCTGCTTGGGAGAAAAATCAGGAGACTCAGCACTGGTATTTTTATGATGCTTTGCTGTTGCACCTCATTTAATTTTTGTGTTGATGGTAAACAAAGGGAGCGAGCATCAGAGCTGAAATCACGCTTTTTGCAGCCATCTCCAGCGCTGGTGTGGCCGCTCAGGAGCCCTCTGCACCTCCAGATCTCCCTGCAAGGCTGCGTGTGGCTCCCCACCAGCTGCAGCCCTCGTTGCATGGACCTGAGGACAACTGGCAGGAAAGCAGGCATGATGGCAAATGCCTCAGCAGGTTGTGCTCAGGATCTCCAGGGCTCTCTGCAAGCTCCTACAGCCTGAGGAAAAACAAACAAACAAACAAACAAATAAATAAACAAACAAACAAGCCTGGCTGCTTTCTGAGCTGGAGCTGGAGCAGGCTTAGGTCCTGGGTGCCAGGATTGCAAAGGGGGCCTGAGACACCTCAGGTGGTATGAGAGCAAGCAAGCAAAAAATATCTTTACAGATCTTTACATCTGATGGACAAAAAACATTTTGCATACTCACTCTCACTTCTAAGTCACCTTGAATTCTATTATTATTACTTTTTTTTTTTTGAGGGCTGAATACTTACTTCTTCTATCCAAATTCTGAGAATAAATTGCTTTTGTCTTCATTTAGACAGCGGATAAGATCCAAATGATTCCTGGAAGAGAAAGATTTATTCCAGACGGACCTGCTGTGAAATCCTCCCATCCATTTACACACATATGTAGGGATAGACACACATAGGTGCCCATGTACATCACCTATATCTTTATCTATATCTGTATCTATATTTATATACATAATCACACCCAATGTGCTGTAAAGATATATAGAGACAAATCCATTGCATTAGAGCTCATATTATCCTGGAATCAAACCAGGATGACATTTCCTGACTTAAGACAAAGCTGCTTTCATGCAAGAGGTCATATGGAGTAGACAAACCTCTTTTTTTTTCCTCGGGAAGCCATGATTTTCTCAGGCGATCCCATTCATGTGCCTGCAACCCACATTTTACTGTATCATGGCTACTGTATATTTACATTCCAGTGGCACCTGAAGTGGGAAAACACTTGTTTTTACACAAGAGCCTGGGTAAGCTGGTGCCTCCTGGGCTGAAGACCACACGTGGTGCCTCCCTCGTATCGGTCCCTCATCCAGCTCGTCCCAGCTGTGCCTGTAGGTATTGTGCTCAAACCTCAAGGCTGCAGAGCTGCTACGGGCTGAGGGCTGTGCCTGGTTTAGGCACTTCTGAAAATAGTCGTGGTGACTTCTTTATGGTGCAATATGCGCACACACACATACATATGCAGATATACATACAAATACTTGCGTAGCTCATCCTTTAAGGAAGCCACCTGACAAATTTCTGCTTCTAAAACAAATCCAGAAATTTTCATAACACTTTGCATGTGAAGGACTGCGATTTTGGTGCAGACAAGAACCAGTCTGAGAAACATCTCTGAAGGAGGTGCCTGCATTAAGGATACTAGATGCTGCAGAGAAAGGAGCTGGTGTCCCACTGCATTCTTTCATATTGTGAGTGCATTTATTCTCTTCTTTATCTTTCCTGCCTTCTTCAGCTAGGGAAGGGCCTCAGCACTGAGGATGTTTTGTAACAGGCTCTCGCCACCTCCAGGTAGAAGAGGATTGCTGGGCAAACAGGATGGAGAGTCTAGCAGCCAGCTTCAGCACAGAGATATTGGGCTGCTTGGGAAAAGGCAGGAAGGCAAAATCCTCGTGCTCAGGAGCCCAGCAGTATTTACACTGCTGATAGTGAGACACAAAGGGCCACGAGCAGCTGGATTTGTTCTGTGCAATCTCATGTTGGGGCTGCATAGGTCTAACTGTTTCCATCCCTTAGCTGTATTCATCTGGGACTTGGCTCTCAGTGAGCCGTCATCAACATGTGTTCCTTTACACTAGGGAGGAGAGTGGATGGCATGCTCCGTCCCCTTACTCAGTATTTGTTGGGAAACACTCCCAGGGAGCCAAAGGGTGTTCAAGCGCTCTCCTGTCCCCAGCAGGAGGCTTGAGATGCCAGCTGGCAGGGGCAGAGTGTGCTGGGGGTAGATGGAGCGTCACGTTTGGTTAGTGCCTTGCATCAGACCTCTCCTGGTATTCAGAAGACTTTGCTCATTAGGCCCCTCGGCCAAGCAGTGCTCATGAGGGTGCAATTTACAGCAGACGTTGTGTGGGTGGGTCTCCTCTGAGAAGAATGATACTAACCCAAGCACAGAGCCAAACAGCTTTGCTTTCCCGAGGATGACGTGAAGATAAAGCAAGTTATGGCTAAAAAATATTTTGCAACACGAAATCTGGAAGCTGTCATGAACATGGAATTGCAATTAAAATTCTGTCCTGCTCGCAGCATCACCATTAAAGAGCGGGTCACCAGGATCTTCCTGCTGATGACAGCCAGGACATTTGTTGATTACTCTCAGTGTGGTGGCTGCAAGAATATCATTAGGCAGAGGAATTTCTTTGCAGAGAATGATTTTGTTATTTCAACCTAGGAAATGCTGCTCATCTTAAGAGTTAGGTCCATCAGAAGGAACAAACTCTGCAAGGGTGATAGACATGGCTTGAAAAATTCATACCCACACCTGACCTTTCTATCTTCACCTCTGAGAGATTATTTCCAGGGGATAAATAACAGAGTATTTCATCTGCTGGGCAAATACAGCCCTTGTATGGTCTTCCTGAAAACTTCAGTTGTCCAGAACTGATGAAGATAAGCCAGCATCTCAGGCAGGGGTTGCAGTGGGTAGAGCAGGGGACAAATAAAAAAGTCCCTTAGGTATTGCCTATGGCTTTAATTCAGGAAAACACTGAGGCATGTGCTCAGCCTAAGACTGTAATACTAGCAATAGTCACTTGTCTACTTAAAGCTAGGCATGCGGTTAAGTACTCTGTTGGACCAAGGCCAGCACGTGTAGCGTGATGCTGCTAGAGGAGCAGTCAGCAGCAGGGACTGCATGACGCACATTGGGGCTGAAGGCATGCCCCCAGCCTGCCAGCTGAGCTCCACAGGCAGCCCTAGGCTGTGACACTAACCCCTAGGAGACGGCATACCTGCTGCCCTGGGGATGCCTCCCGACAAGGACAAAGTCCTCTGTGTGACCCGCACATCTGGGTAGCGGCACTGGGGGCCCCACGAGCAGAGCAGTACCAGCAACAGGAATAGCTCTGCTGGAGAAGCACGCTGACATGCTCTGGAGTCAGGAAGCCTGGCTCTGCACCAGACGGTGCCACCTGAGCCACAGAGGCACAAGCATGTGGTGTAAATGTCAGGGGGAAATTGTTCAGTACACCTACTCAGTGCTGCTGTGTTTGAGGTGCATAGCTTGGGCCAAGATGCTTTGGGCCTCCTCGTCCTTTTAGCTGTGTGGGTGTAATATAGGTGAGCACAGAGTGTGGGAGAAGCTGAGAGCAAATGTAACAAGCTTAGTACCTGAGCCCTGGATAGTGGCCTGGAGAAAACCAGAAAATGGCAGGGGCCACCTGGCACTGGAGCTGAGAACAGAGGGATTTCTTCCTGCCGTGCTTGGGGAAAGGAGTTTTGCTCATTCTCTGCAAATCTGCAAACAGGCAGACTGCAGTGCAAACATAACTCTCAACAGCGCTGTGTTGCTGTGTTTGTTTGTTTGCTTGCTTGTTTGTTTGTTTTTCCCTCTTGCCAGAAGTAACACTCATCATCCTGAGCAATGCGAAATGCTCGGAGCAGGGTGGGTTGCTGCTGCTTCAGCATCCAAATACTTCAGGTGTGCTGGATGCTGTCCTCTGGGCCAAGGGTGTGCTTGGAGGTTGGCTGCCATGCAGAGGTTGTGCAGGGAGCCCTGGAGCTGTGCAAAGGGATGGATCCTGCTCTGTGAATGTGGCAGGCTATCAAATGAGGGAGAGATTCCTCACTTTTTTTTTTCTTACTTTTTTTTTTTTATAAAGAAGCCACGGTGTGTTTTTTATTGCTCTACAACAAAAACCAAGTGAAAGAAAAGCAGTCTTTTGTTAGTAAGAAAATGAGATGCATTTTGCCCATTTAAACATGTATGAGATTAGACAAATGTGCATTCCATTAAGAAAAGTTTTCTTTGAGGAAAATACCTCATGTTAGCAGAGAAAAAAATAGCTGAAGGAAGTAACTTCTAGTATTACACTGTGTCGCCCGAGTATTCTAGGTGACTGAGTGCCAAAAGTTAGATTTCATTCATTAGAAACCATGCACAGTTCGATTGAAGCCTCTGAATGAGCAAGGATCTGGCTTTTGAGTCTTATGGAAAATTCAGCGTGGGATGTCAAAAACATTTCTATTCTAAAGTGATATAAATAAAGACAAATTAGGAATTGCTTAAGCAGTGTGTGTGAAAAGATTCAAATTATTTCATTTTGCCTTTTTAATTTATATATTTTTAAATAAAAGGACTTTCAAAGAGAAAAATTAATCTTTCCCTGAAGTGGTATCATTTTAAAAAGATGTTTCCATACTTTTGAAATGCTTCATTTTGGAGTTTCTCCCCTAAACAAAAAGCTAAAATCATCTTCTAGATTTTTTCCATGTTGAAGGAAATACATTTTCTTAGCTAACAATTCTTTCATTAAAGAATATGAAACATACTCTGAAAGCACACTTGATGAAAGATGGGCTTATTTCACTGCACACTGGAAAGCACTCAGTTCTGGCAAGGGCAGTGCGAAGGTTTTCAAGGGCTCAGGAATTCACAACGATTAGACACTTAAGCTAAGATGCTTCCCAGAAGGGATTTGGAGTATGGCGCTCTCAGCTATGCTTGGTCATAAATATTACTCCGATTTTAATACCATGTGTGGTAAGCGATCTTAGACTTCAGTGAAACTCAGAAAGACTGTCTTGTGTGCCTAAAAGAGATCTTTACTGCCAAATACTATGTCTTAAAAATGTATTTGAGAAGAGCTCTAGCTTGGGTTTAGTTGAGTGTATTGGGATACAGCTTGCCCAACAAAATAAAGGTATATTCCATCAGCAGATTTGAGACTGGTCCATTTTTTGTTTGTATGTGTACATTTCTTTGGGTGGAAAAGTAATATATATAGCAAAGGTGAAAAAACAGAAAAACGGAAGTTTCCAGAACAAATCTTTCAGCTAAATTTGTTTTGGTGAATGATATCCAAAAGCAGTATTTTTTGTATATATATATATATATATATATATATTTTTTTTTTTTTTAAAAAAGCCATACATACATACATACATATATATATATTGCTTTCAGATACAAAGTGGTCTTTGTTAGGAAACTTTCTGATTTAACCCTGGTCTTAAACAGAGGTATCTTATCTAC
Organism: Anser brachyrhynchus; assembly: GCF_964034855.1. Classification (NCBI taxonomy): domain Eukaryota; kingdom Metazoa; phylum Chordata; class Aves; order Anseriformes; family Anatidae; genus Anser; species Anser brachyrhynchus. Next base: position 26,825,741 of record NC_137700.1, on the reverse strand, counting down.
ACAGTACCCAGTAATGGAATAATCCAATTAAAAGCATTTCAGATACAGGTAATTTTATGAAAAGCACTGAGCTATTCCAGGGCACAACTCCTATCTCACCGCTTAATTATATTTTCTTTCTCTACAAAAATACAGCTATCTGCAAGTGTAATGAAGTGCTTGCTGTGAGGAAGGGGAGCTCACTGGTTCATTAGCAAAGCAAATGATTTGCCTTTGGCATTGGTTAACCCTAAGGGCCAAATGCCACCTCTCAAGTACGGTGACAGGAAAAAAACAGGAGGCAGTCTGGATTTACAGTGCTTGGAGTGCAAGAAAACTTTCGTCCTTACTCTTCAGTGGGAAAGTAAATACAGTATTGCTGCTTTCCATCCATCATGTCAGGTAGCTAGATGGCCTGACTAGATTACAGAGGCCACACTAACAGTTATGTATATTGGATCAAATTGAAAAATGCCCATTAAAATCAGATTCCTGGAATTTAGCTGGAAAACAAAATATTTCCTCTCCAAACTCATTATACTTACAGAAAAAAATAGGGTGAGTAAATGAGAAAGGGACCCTTAAGGGACCCTCCTATCTGTTTTAAGATTGAAAGCATATAAATATAGTTGGGTGTTTGATTTCTTTCATGGATTTGTCACAATTGTTGGATATTTCTGGCTTAATTTTGGGAAAACTTGTAAATGTTAAACCTTTCAAAACTACACATTTTTATCATCTTCTCATGTAGAGTATATACAGAACATAATGTTTATCCCAGATCTGTAAGATGGAATAGATCTTCCAGTGCTGGCTTCTTGGTGGGAGAGACATTCTTGTCCTGATAATTTGTTGATTTTTCATTCAAAATACTCCACACATGGCCCCGATTTTGACACTGCTCAAGAACAGCTGAGCACTTGCCTGCTTTTTAGCCTGCTTGCTTTCCTTGGCTGAGGGCTGGAGGCCCAAAATTTCGGGGATGCGCCACCCATAACAGCTGACCCTTCTCCTTCACACCAGAGCAAACAGGCTGCCAAAATGCAGACGGAAGACAAGGGGATGAAACAGGCCTTGGACAGACCTGCAGGCCCTTGGCTCACTTGCACCAAGCGACCAAGCGTGACTCAGAAGAGCATGGGGCACCAACCACTGAGTCTGGCAGTGGCTTTCAGGACTTTTCAGAGCACCACACAGGGTGTGCAGCAGTCATAGCTTCTCAGACTGGATCAGGATTTTTGCTTGTTTCCTCAAAAGTTTCCAACATCCATGTTTTAAACTCTTGACAGGCATCCCACCATAAGTCTGCCAGTTCTCACCCGAGGCTTCCTAAACTTCTGAGTTTTCCTTCCCTCTGTTCAAGCTTCGTATCCATCTACATATCCGTTTGCACAACAGCCCCCCAAAATGTAGAGGATTTCACCACACTGAATTTATCTATAAATCAGATCAACCAGAAGGGATTGGTGGGATTGCTGAGTCCATGCAGGGCTGTCTGTACCAAACCAGGGAAGTATGAGTCTTTCTACTCTATTTTTGCAATATTAGGTTTATATTTCTGAATATCTGTGCATGTGGAAGCAACAGGGAAATATCTCACTGTGAATGCAGGCAAAGAAATGTTGGTTGTCAGCAGGAGTGGAAAGGAGCTAAGGAGGTGAAGCCACGTGGTGGTGGAAAGAACACCAAGTCGTTTTTAGTCATTGGTTTTGATGGTTAGAAGTGACTTCTAGGTCATCTGGGCAATGTAAAAAAGAACACCAGTATGTGGTGGGCACTGAAAATCTCACCCTGTTTTTTGAAGTTTTCTACTAATATATTTTTCTTGATTTAGGCTTCCCCTCTGTATGCCCTTGCATATATCCCCTTGTGTAAGGTTTCCCTGTTATTCCCATGTGCGTTTTCCCTGTCTTCATTCTTGTCCACATACACACAGCAGGTGGGTAGAGATTTGTCATCCAGTGTGATTTTTAAAGGTGTACAGGGAAAGATTCCAATATTATTAAGCTTTCTCACATTAAACAGTTTAATATATTGTTAATATGTTACGGTTTTCGCTTGGACTCACAGTCCTTTTGCATGTTGTGTTTGAATCCCTTTACTGCCAGCGCAGTAAAACTTTGACTACATCTAAAAGCATTCCTAATAAATAATCTAGAACTCCACTTATTTCCCATTAAAAAGGCCTCTGTTTGTAAAATCCTTTTCTTCTTTAATGGATTTTTTCTTGCATTCAGCATTTCCATCATTTGTAACTGGATCCAGTGCAAAACCTTGTGGAATAAATTTTAATACCACTGTATAAACTAGGAGCAATTTAAGTGTCATTTGAAGGGCTACTCCGGATTTGCACAAGTGTAACTCTGAGAAAGGCCCATTGAAAAAGCAAACTGAAGAGCTGAATTTGCAAAATAATGCACCACAAGAACTACAAAGCTGCAAACAGACGAATCAGGTGCAGTTTGCAATGCGGCTAAAGACAGTGTTTCCCAAGGGCATGCCAGTGACTTGATCAAGGATCTAGAAACAGCCCAAATACTGAGATATATTTGGGCGGTCAAATATACTTGCCTCTCCAGCCCATTCCTAGAGGTTTCCAGCTTCTGGTGCAAGAGGGAATCAGGAGCCATGGATCCCTGCCACCTTGCAGCACCCACAAGGGCAGGTGGAGCCCTGAAGAAGCTCCCATAAAACAGAGCCAGGTATCTCAGCTGTGCTGAGTTTTAGTTCCTCATCCCCTCCAGACCCTAGGAGCTGAATAACTGGGAAGTGAACAACACTGGGAAGTGAAAAGATCCCTCACTCATTCCTCTTGTGTCCTTATTTTCCTTTGGGACAAAGCCCTCGATGAGTGTGCAAATGTATGTATAGCCACCTAGGAAAAGAAATGCAGGAAAACCCACCTCCCTGCCCCACGGCTGCCTGACCCTGCCCTCTGAGCCCTCCTCGGACGGATCCACTGGTTCTGCATCTGTCACTGGGTGGTTTCTGCAGTCAGTACAAACATCTCAGAGGCAGTACAAACATTTCAAAGTTTTGCTTTGTCTTATGCCAAAATACTCCTTTTCTGCATTTAGGAAAGCAAAAAAAGAATAACGAAGGAAAGCTATCTGAAGAATAGATACTTGTACCAGCAACATCATACCACAGGAATGCAAACATGCTTTAATCCCAAAATCATACAGGTCCTCTTTCTGCTGTTGTTGTGACCCTGTTTGAGAAGAGATACAGACACCAGTATATCTAAACCCTGTTGTTTGCAATTTCCCCAAATTCTAACTACTCTGAAAACTTTCATTTAAAAATTTAAATTATTGTAGTAAGAGCACATGCCCTCCCAGTGAAAATCCTATGCTTTGGGCAAATCCACAGTTTCTTAAAATTACATCTCACAGAGACTCAAAAGCAATGTATGTGAAATCAGAACAAATGTATGTGTGAGGAGAGCAGGGTGAGAAAGTGACTGAAGCAATTGGCAAAGGAAGATTGCATCCAAATGATTAACTCCACCAAACAGCCAAGATTGGATCCTTCTTAACTCCCACCAGTTTGACTTCAAGATTTTTCTAACTTAACTTATTTGCAGGTAATGTAAGAGACATATCTGTAGTTACAGATAGTTCAATAATAAAGCAAATTGCAGAAAATTGGTGAAGTGTGAAGAAAATTGGTATATTAATGACGGCCTGTTCCCTGCCTCTACAAACGGCTCTGCAGACAAGTCCCAGGAAGGAGGAGGAGCGTGGCAGTGTGGCAGTACCTGTCACCAGCCTTTGTAAGCAATGCAAAGAACAGAAACCAAAGCACAGGTTGTTACAGTCCAAGCTCTCAGAGGAAAGACTTCTCACAGACACCGTCTGTTTACCATCCTTAAGCAGTGCACAGCGGTCTCTGGTGCTTGCTGTCCCGCTCTCTGCAGGTGCTCAGGAGATAAGTGGCAGACCTTCAGTACCTCGCACCATCTTATGGAGCAGCACTGCAAACTGTAGTGTGCGCAGCTGCCAGTCTCTCCTCTTCTGTTACCTTTAAATTCATATTTTTAAGCTTTTCTGTTGCAATGCAAGGTCTTCAAAGTTCCTCAGGGGGGAAAAAAAGCTAGCTGAATTCCTTGTAGAACCACATTATTTTGGGACCTTGGACTTTACACAGCTTCAGTGACTGCAGGATCAGGCGATAGACCCTCTGCAGGTGGATCGGCATGGTTTGGTGGCCCCTCTCGGTTCTGGTGTTGAAGAACGACTGACCATTTGCCTGTGGCTCGGTGTGTCCCTGCAGAGGCTGTCAGGGCATGTGCTAACCTCACCCTCAGGAGCTGTGAAGCCCCACAACATCACCTCCCTTCCAGAGCACGTGTGGCAGGAGACAGGCATGCTTTAGATATTATTGGCCATGTGAGAGGTCTGTGTATTTCCAGTTCTACCCCACATCTACACATCCCTGTTTTTTGCTTACTAGACTGAATAGGAATATTTATGGGTCCTGGAGATTATTGTTGGCTTTCTCTGTTGCCAACTATCTATGTGGGGTAAATAAATCCCAGGTATTTTCTCAAAGGAGAGGATATCTGTTCATCATTTTACAGCGAATGCAAATCTTCTTCCTTTTAAAGTCTCTCTTAACCACATAGTCTCCAGCTTTGGCTAGCTCAGCGCCACAAGCCCAGTGCACATTTGGCTAATGTGAATCTCTGTGGATCTTCTGTACAAGCCATTTCCTTATGCATTTTCAGCAACAGAGATACTAGTGATGAGTCAGTAATTGCATTAGCAAACACTGTATTTTCAAGCTCCTATGGGGCTAAGAAGACCCTGATAGGCCAGGGGAAAAACAAGTCCAAATACACATTGCCTGGGCCATTATCCCGGCTCACAAGCAGTTGGGTCTATGTTCTTTCCTCTCATTTGCCTGGGCCATGACAGCTTTTAAGGACTGTTGTTAAGGCTGAACTGAGATCCCTTAGACAGTTGGGCTCAAAGTATGATCAAGACTACAGTTATAGGTGATGGCCCAAGCCAGAGCTCCAGCAGCACCAGTGTTACTGCCAGATAACAGGTACAACGTTTTCCTGGCAGCCAAGCAGAGAATGAGATTTAACAGAAAGCAAGATAAAGATAATTGCTTTTCTCTGCCATACATCACCATCCTCCCTGATCTGCAGCCAGAGCAGCTTCTGAGACTGCTCCTTAAATAACTCCTCCAAACCAACCTCCCGCTGCCAGTCTTTTGCACTGAGTCTGACTCGTTTGGAAAGAAACGAGTTGGAGAGGAGCCTGCCGAGCAGCTTTGCAGGCAGACCTGAGTGCTGGCACCCTGCAAGGTGGCGGCAAGCAGAAGCCTCTGCTGTGTCCCAGCTGCCTGCAGTGCACACATCTGTCTGCAGCGTGCACAGCTGTCTGCTGGGAGCACAGCTGTCTGCAGGGAGCACAGCTGTCCGCAGGGCATGCAGCTCTCCACATGGCACACAGCTGTCTCCGTGGTGCACAGCCTGCAGGTTGTCCTGACACGCACATGGCACGCAGCTCTCCGCATGGCGCACCACTTTCGCAGGGTGCACATCTGGGTCAGACTGAACATCTGGCACAGGGTGCACAGCTGTCTCATCCAAGCTTGGGGTGCACATCTGGATCAGGGCACAGAGCCGTCTGCAGCTGCAGAATCCCAGTAGCCTCATTCTTCCCTGAGCAGATTCACCTTAATGTAGTTTGATTGAGCCTATCCAAATTCACACCTTCCTTTAGATGGGGTTGACTTTTTGGGGGTTCCCAGTAGCTGAGCCACCAGGCACACAGCCCTGGAGCAGGGCAAGGCGTGGGGAACATGCTTGTTGAGGGATGCCAGACATTTCAGCTGGCGTTAGCCACTGCACAGCCCATAGTTGCAGACTGCCAAAACCTTGGCAGAAGCCTCAATTACCTTTCCATGACATCATGCAGGTCAAAAACTTGAAAGGACAGACCCTGAGAACAGGAATTGGATGTGACAAACTAATGTGACATGTGTCAGCAACGCTTTAGATAAAGCTGGTCCTGCCCTGGGCAGGAGAAGAGATTAGATGATCTGTCAAAGTCCCTCTCAGCACTGCGAGAAAGAAACGAAATCCTCACATGAAGTACAGAATGTTATATATGGCCATGAACAAAATGTTTAATAATACTGAATAATTAATGATACCACCGCCAGCTGGCTCGGTGACTCAGTGGAGATGGGAGAGATGCCTAATCCATTTCCACCCTCCCTGCTTTCCCACCTTCCATGCACGCGTGGCAGTAATTCGCAGCGCAATGGAGGCTGCCTGGCCAGCGAGAGCATGACAGCCTTTATGGGGTCTGGTTTCAGTTTTCTCAGGACCAAAGCATCCCAGGAGGGACAGCCATCTGATGAAGAGAGCAGCTGCCCTCTGCATTCGGGGGAGCAGTAATGCTGTGGCACAGCACACCTTCTGCAGGCTTCTTAACTTCAGAGCTCTGCTCTCCATGTAATGAACTGCTCTTTATGGACTGGCAGCTGGGTTACCTGCTCCATAGGTGGCAGCACCCCCCAGGTGTGCAGGAGACCCAAGTCAGGAAGCCTGGCAAGGTGCTGGGACTCAGAGCAGGCAGAAAAGCAGGGCCAGAGAGCAGGGAAGGGAGGACGGGACAGGCACCAGGGGTCCAGGCTGATGGGAAAGATGGGTCCCAGGAGAAGGTGATGCAGGACGGGATGCTGGTGCCTGTTCCAGCTGGTGGCACGCCAGGTTGGGACCAAATGTCATTAACAGGATTTAAACCCTTCCAGTTGCTAAATCCACTTGCAGAGGAAATAGGAAACACTGCTCTGCCCTAGGCATGCAGAAAACCATCTCCTGCTTTCTGTGCTGTGTTGGCAGTCGTGGGCCAAATCCCCCCAGGCAATGCAGTGCAGGCTTGCAGAGGGGCCATGCTGTGGGAATGATGGAGAGGGGACAAGGACAGTGGCTGCAGCTGGGCATGTGGCAGGGCTGGTCTGCAATGGAAGCTGCAAAACCTAGAGCCCAGTGAAGGCGGGAGTGCAGGAGAAGGGTGTTGTTCTGTTCCTGAAATTGCTGAGTAAACAGACTTTCTGCTGGATCAGGGAAGCGCAGTTTGTCCAGAATATCCCAGGCTTAGATTTAATGGTTTTCATCCATTGCCTACTTCATTTACATATTGCAGCAATTGACTCTGATCCAGGTGAAATTCAAAACTGCAGGCCAGTATTATTCTGATCCTCGGGGTTTCCTTGGCAATCACATGACATTTAATAAAATAGCTGGAGGTGAAATAATCCTATCATAATCCCAGAATAGTCCCAGCAGCTCCATAATGCCGGAATGCAGATCTATTCCAGGGGATATTTCCTTTGCAGTAGGCAAGGCGCTGGTATCTAGAGGGTAGAGAAGTGATGAAAAGGGCTTGGCATTTGATGTGAAGGCTTAGAGAGTGTTCAGCTCTGCTGTGGCCGAGCTCATTCTTGATTGAGGACAAGAGGGTAAAAGCAGCCAAGAAAAGACTTGTTTGTAAAAGTGATGGTTTCCAGCCCTCCTTACAGGTGCCATAAGTGTCCAGATCTATCCTTCCTGCCCCTAGTGTAGTGTCTGAGTTTCAAGTGAGCACTTGTTCTCTTAAAAGTTTGGAGATTTCCAGCATCACCTCCTGAGTGACTTTCAGCTGCTGTTTAGTATGGGTAGAACAGAGATGAGCTTCTCAAGGAGCTGTACTGTGATGTGTTAGAGGAAAAAAATTCCCCTCAAAATGGTCAAGTTGACCAAATCCTTCCAGAAAGTGTAAATATATCTTACTTTCTCCCTCACCTGACACGGCTGGTGGAGTAAGGAGCTTATTGAGTGCCCTCTGCACTCTGCAATGTTAGATAAGACAGCAGCAGAAGGATCTTTTCCTTTTGTCCCCGTCCTGGGCAAGCCCACGGCCACCAGGTAGAGCCATCCCACAGTGATCTGTTATCATCCCTGCCAGAGATTATTAGGAGCATTCAGAGCTGTGTTAGTACATGCAAACATTAATGAGAGACACCTGAAAACACTGAACCTCTATCCTATGGGGAATGTGGGTAGTCTAGCTTCTGCTTTAATCTTGAGACAAAAATGAAAGGAAAAAAAAAGGAACAAAGTGGAAGGAAAAGTCACAAGAATTAACATTTTTGTTGGATGGGAAGTCCCCAGAGATGTCATCTGAAACCTCACATATGTTAATTTTCTACAGATAAGGAAGTGCTGATTGCTTTGATGTGACAAAGCCTCTGGTAGAAGTAACATTTGGTGTTTTAAAGGGGTGATGTGAAAATGGGGTAGGAGCACAGTTCTGGTGCTCTGCTCCACTTTCCTGCTACCAGAGGCATGCGTACTGTAACCTCAGTATTTGTTTAAACACACAAAGCCCAATCTTAAAGTAGATTTATTTTCCAAATTTGCTACATTTGGAATGCCTGATCTTGAACACCGTTCATTACCATTTCTAGTGAAAATACTTGTATGCTTATTAGTTCTTGTACCAGCATTGCTCTTTGGCTCTTCCTCCTTCACAGTTTCTGCCCACCAGCATCCAGTACTTGTGGAGGGAATAACCACACTGCCTCTTCACATCTGTGTCGTTAGCCTATGCAAACCAAGCAGCCCACTTTAGTTCTCTCTCACAGTAGACTCTCCAAGTTCCTAAGCATCTTTTTATGTCATATGGAAATACCTCTTCTCGCTTCTTTCTCCTCAAGCATCTGCTTTCCTCTGTCAGTATTATAGTGGTGACTCTGAGACATCCCATGTCTGAGAGCTGCAGGGCTGCATGGGTTCCCAGTGATGAGCTGTCCTCTCAAGATGTAATTACTGAGCCCAATCCCTATGCAAACAAATCTGTGTGAGGTGTTTTTGTCCCATTTCACTTGTTCTAGTCCCTGAGATCATCTGATTCTTCCTGCATATGCTATAATTGCACGAAAACTGACACTTTCCTGTGTATGCATTCAATTAAATCTATGTTTCATAAGAAGTTTTTAATGGGGTATGTTTCTTATTGTTTTGTTTATTAAATCAGTTTTCATAATTGTTTGCCTTTTTTTTTTTTTAATCTCTGTTTTGACAGTATCCTGCCACTGTTCTGGATTGGTCTTTTGGGGCTGATGTCTGGTCTTGGAAAAGCTGTGTATATCTGATGTAATACTACACAAACACAAAATGTGTCTTCAGATTAGAGCTGGAATAACAGACAGCATCATCGAAATGGTTCTCGGTGCACTGAGACAGGGATCTGGCCTAGTGATTCCACTGAGATAACCTCTTTGAGCAAAAGAAGCAGGACCTTACCCAAAATATAGGTTATGTTGCACAATAGTGAAAACTTTCCCTGAAAGGGATGTTCCTTCTTCAGCTTAAAGCCAGTGCCAGGCTGCTAGCAAGGTACAGTCAGACTGAAGACCTGGGATCCTGTTTCTATCCTAGTCCCTCTGACCAACCATGGGCTAGCCATCAGTTTTTCCATGAGTTATTTAAAACCTTCTGAGGACTGGGGCCATGAGTTCAGCTTTTCAACAGATCTGAAGAAATAGCCTCTTGCCTGGTAGGATCTGCAAGAATGGGAATAGCCTGCAGGTGCAGGTTATGGGGAAGGGCAAATAAAACGGCTGTGTGCTCTCCCCACCAAATTTCCATCTCTGTGCTGATGCTGCAGGTCTTGTGATAAGGAGGAAGCCAAGAGCTGCATGGGCTCCCCATGGCTGCGTCCAGCCTCGAGATAGATGTAGTCGCTTCTGAAAAATCTCGCTGAGTGTTTGGATGTATTTTTAGGCTCTAAGTATTTCTGGCACTTCAGTCCCCTTTCATTTCATCAGCATTTGCAACTGCAAGAGAGAAACAATTTCATTTCTCTGCCAGGATGGTTGCTAGGATTAGTGCATTCGTGAGTGCAAAGGGCTGAGATACTGTAGCAGGGAAAGTAATAGAGGTCCCCGAGACGTGCATCTCTGTGCAACGAGCATGGGAATTTGCCAGCATTGTGGCAGGGCTGATTGTTTGAATTAAGCCTCAACATATTTTCAGGAAGAAAACTGTAAACAGAGAATACAAATGTAACCATTGTTATTTGCAACTCAGCTTTCAAGACTCTTGCCAGATTATAAATCTTGACTGCATGTACCTCTGCCGTTTCTCAGGTCTGGATCAAAAATATTTACCAAGGAAATAATGTTTGTAGCAATGATCTCAGAGCAGTGCAACTCATTAGCTGGTAATATGCCTGCAGGCAGTACGAAAGATTCGATCCATCTGGAATTAAATCGCAAGGGATAGCTGGAAGCTGTATTCAATACCGATGGTGGGAAAAGCCTTAAAACTCCTTGGTTGCAACACATGAAAGCTGTGAGCCATCAATAACCAAAAAAATATGATGTGCCAACTATAGCAAAAGTAACGGCAGGGCAATGCCATTATTTGAGGTCATTCCACCTTCATCTTGTCAAAAAGGGATAGTGGAAGGGCATGACACAAGCCAGATCTCTAGCCTATCCCTCCCTTGTCAGTAGAACCTAATTGGCATTAAATGCTGAATGTGTCTGGCTTTAATATAACTCCTCTGCTCAATTACTTCATCCACTCAAGCAGTGGAAAGCTGCCCATTTCAAGTTTATAGGGGATAGCTTGCCTAAGTGCTTCAGACATCAGAGGCCCAAATGACCTAATTGATATTTTATTAATAAATTCTCAAAACGCTTCTAACTTGTGCCAAACAGGGGAGGCAAAAACATGTTGGATTAGGAGGGAAGGGGCTCTCTTCTACATAATACATCTCTTTGAAGCTGCTTAGAAGTGGGGGCAAACACTGGAAACCTGTTTCCATCCCTGTCAGCAGAGTCACTGGGAAACACACGAAGGGGAAGGAAGTGTGAACATTTTATGCTGCACCTCTGACTGGTGAGCCCATTTTAGGGCAAGTGGGGAGCCGAGCTCCATTGCCCTTTTGCTCTATGCCTTCTCCACTAGCACAGGAGAGAGGGAAAGGTGGCATCGCCTTGTAGAAGATTAAGCATTTGAGATACACCCCAAGTTCATAGCAAGCTGTATTGACAAGCAGAGGCCAAATACCAAAAGGAGGGATTTACCTCTGGATTCAAATTTGATGGTCAGCTCTGGCCACAGGCATGATGAAACCATTACTGCAGTATGACCACTGCTGGCTGTTACCCCCCAGCTCTGTCTGGGAGCACCTTTATCACATAAGGCTCTTCAAGCAAGACATTTGTCTCCAGTGGGTCTGGGTGGGGTAGGACAGGACTGTCACACCATGAAGCTGCCATTGTGCCTGGCCAACCTGGTTAATACTAATAGGGACGGAACAGGGTTTGACCCCATTAGTTGCCAGGTGTTGCTGCAGCTCCTGAAATGGTGGGGCACTGACCCCAGCCAAAAGTCTGCAGTCCGCATTAATAAATGAAACATTTTAGCAGCTCTGACAGATTGATAGGCTCATAAAATGCAAGATGGAAAGGAACCTCAAAGCACCATCTAGTTCAGCGTTTCTCTGGTCTGCAAGGCATCAGGAGACTGTTTGTGAAAGCAATGAAAAAATCTGTTGTAAAACTGTACCCACCCACCCCATACGCTCTCATGTGTGCCAAAATCTAGTGGGGGAAACTAAACACAGCAAATGAGTGCTCAGTGCTTAGCTTCATTTTCAGCCAGTTGTAAATGAAAAACATGGTGGAAATGCTGCACGGGGCCTGCAGATTCCTCTCAGATGGCTCGTGTAGCCTTTCATTGAAAAAAAATATCCAGAGACATTTGTCCATTCTCTCCTTGTGCTTGCCAGAGAAGTGAGCTCTAACCATTCATGACAGAAGTCTGTCCAACCTGGTTTTTTCTCATGTTGCCTTCTTATTTTTTATACCTAAGCCTCCACATTTTTCAGGTAGTGTCATTTGACCTATTAGATGTGTAAATGGAGCCCTCAGTTACTGCAATTTTTCATGGTCTTTCATCTTGACCCTCTCGCACTGTCAGCCAGTTCTTTGTTGAAGAAACACTGGCAAGTTCGTGCTCATTTGTAAGCCTGAAGAAGAGTATCTTCCCGGATCAACCAAAACCTCTCTCCAGCTGTGTGTGCATCTGCAGCAACCAAGTCCAGAAACAAGAGGGAAAAGGAAACTAGGGAAGCTGTAGGCATAAGAGGCTAAACAAGCTCCATCCTTCTGCAGCAATACTAATAACAATGAAGCAATGCAGCAGGGTTGGTGGTTTTTTTTCTTTTTTCTTTTTTCTTTTTTTTTCTTTCTTCTTTTTTTTTTTTTTTTTTTAAAAGGAGTAATTATCAATTTTTGTTTTGCCTTATTTATTTTTGCTTTTTGGAACCTAGTGAGATAAACTTACTGATTTCCTAGTGCGATGTGTATGTTTATATTCCACCTTTTATATTCCACATATGAGTTCTGGTCCAGTGTCAGATGCTGACAACAGACAGGATCCCCACTCTTTAAGGAATTCAAGCGTGAGTATGAATGGCCACTTCCCTAGAACAATTCTCCACCAAGGGTGTAAGGAAAAGGAAGAACAAGTAAATGTTTCAGCTGTTGGCTATAGCTCACCTGAAAAGCAATTTCACTCCCAAATCCACAATAATTTTTAAATGAGATTAGATAAGGCTTGCTTGATTTAAAAAAAGACATGTAAAGACATATAGTAGCAGTATCTGATTATATCTGCCATAAGGACAGTGCTATTATTATGTGTTATTACTCTGAAATGAGTTTTTTTCAGCTCTCCATGATATGCAGAACCACCAGCCATAGGGTACCACATGGTGATGACAACCTGCAGGCAAGGTCTCCTGCCAGTGCTAGCACATTTCTTGAATGGTATCTGAGATAAGTTAAATTAAGCATGCATTGCAGTAGCCTGATTTTGGAATTCTGATTCGAGTGAGGAATGTACACACACTAACAAAGGAATACAAATGTTATCTGTCTTTTGGGTTTTCTGAGTCACGTTTTTAAAATTATGATATATTAAATTGTGCTTTATTTCACTTGATTTTACTTCCAGTACTACATAAATAACACAATGTATGCATCATAGAGTGCATAAATTGTCCATGTGTGCACAGCCAGCTGTCAGCTGTCTTTGGAGGGATTTTTGGGATTGCATGGAAACAGTGTCTGTGATGCCGAGGTGGGAGTAGACACAGCTGGATGAGTGTTAGCACTAATAAACCTTCCCAGAACCTCTGCATAGTGCAGTGATGTAGTGATAACCAGCTGGGATCCTGCAGAGCCGGCCCTGGACTGGAGCTAATAAGTGCTGGTGGGCTCCATCCAGCCCTGTGCAGAGCCACCTGGCAGGCAGTGTACCATGATCCCCAGAGAAGCCCTGAGCATGCACATTTTATCCTTCTGCTACGCAGGTATCCAAGCCTCCTTCCTTTTTCAGTAATTAATTTGCTGAGCAAATTTCCAGGTGAGTGGTGAGATCTAAAATGGTTGTTTCTAAAAAAATCTGGGCTGGTAAAATATTCAGAAGCAGGACACTGCAGTATAAAGCATCGCTGCTTTGTCTGGTTTTGTGTTCTGTCCTGTTAGGAATGATGGGACTGTGGCATTCCAAGATAAAAATACCTTCTGGATTGGAAGGTAAAAGGAACAAATAATCGTGGCAGCCAGCCCTAATAGTACAGCTCCTTGCATGCTGGGAGGTTTCTCTAGCCACTTCATGTTGCTGAGAACCTACTAGTATTTTTACAAAGTTCCCTGGCCACATTTAGGTTTCTCAGTTTTTTAAACAAGTGTCCAAGCTCTGCACATTTTCAGTCATTCAGTTTGAGTCCACATGTTCATTTTGGATATTGGATCTGAGAGAAAGATCTTACACTAGTGTTCAGCACATCCCCCTGCTTTTCACACAAGGTGTAGAAGAAGCCAGCAGTTGCGTTGTGGGGTCAGAGTGTTAGAGAGAGGCTTCGTGTGATGCTGCAAACAATGCAGTTGGAGCCGTCATATCCATTCACCCTCCCAGGAGCTTTGTCCTTGCACCACGTGCTCTGGTGACTAAGTTAACCATGACAAGTCAGAGTTTATGTGGTCCTGGAGACTTTCATGGATGCATCTCTTTGAGGCTTGGTCATACTTACAAGGGACCTTTCTGGGCCTTACACCAGCTCTCAGACACAAGGTGATTGCAGTGGTCCAAAGGCATGAAGCAATTCTGGAATTTGTTGCCGGTAGAGACCAGCTAAATGAATCTAATGGGGCTTTAGTTTGTCTTATTAGAAAATTGTTATGTGTGCACCAATAAAAGCAGGTATAATAAACTGTGCAGCACATCACAGCCTTTTCTGGTCTAAGGATAAAATGGACCAGCTGATTGATCTGAGCTCTCCATCTATTGTGCATGTCTATAAATAAGCAAAGGAGATTTAAGTCACAGGTCTCTGGGACTTCCCATTCTTGTAGGCATCACTTCTTTTCCAACCCCTTTCAAATCCTGCCTGTCCTGAGACAAGGGGATTTCTGAACCGGCCATTAAGTTGGAATTGGCAATGTCTTTCTTAGTATTTTAATGCAACATTCTACTTTGGAACTGTGGATCTGTTATTTGAGGACAAAAGCAATAAGAGAAAACAAGGCATTCCTGAGAGGCAATGCAATTTGTATGTGGCATCCTTATGTTACACTCCTTATGTAGCATGGAGCTCTTTACAGACCCCTCTTTGATCCAAGATGAACTTTAGCCCTTTGGAGTTCAGAGGTTACATAAAAAACTTTCTTCCTGGCTTTTAACGTCAGCAAGTGGAGATTTAAGCCCTAATAGTGACAAACTCCCATTGTTTTCTGTGTGCTAGGATTTAGATGGGATTAAATTGAAGGAGGTGTAGAGCAGGTCTCTGCAGCTTGCTGCTAGTAATGGTGTTTCTCCTGGGATCTTCAGGCTTTCAGGAAGAAAGTTGGTGCCTAGTCCTAGTCTTCATGCATGTCCTGACCGAAACTACCTTATCCAAACACATTTTGGTGAAACAAGTTAAGAGGAATCCCTGCTTATCCCATCTGCTTCCATTTTTCTATATTGATGTTGGCTGACAGTGTTTAGAGACATGTAACAAACCATCAGTGCCCAGAGAGCTTCCCACTGCTTGGTTCCCTGTGGATAGCCTTGAAGGAAAAGAAAGTGCAAACATTTTGCTCAAGGTATCATTACCAAATTCAACTTGTAACATTACCAATCCAAACCCAGATGAGTAGATGCTGTATGTTTCCAATGAGCCTCAGCCTCTAATAAAGAAAAATATCAGAAAATGACAGCATATGCTGCCAGAAAATATTTCTTCCTCTGGAGGAAAGGGAAAGAATGAAAGAGCTCAACTCTCAGTGCAAAACACTTTGCATGGAGAGATTTTGGAAAGGTTCCCTAGCCACAGTGGGCAAATCCTTATGTATATCTCATCCGCACCCTGTACTTACAAGTGCTATTAATGCACTAACATAATCCAGTCTTTTGCAAAAAAACATGATAACACACTTCAGTCCATCAGCCTGGAAGTGACAGCTCGATCTACCACGAAATGCATGAGTGCAGAGCCCTGCACAGTAGGATCTGCTGTTTGCCTCTGATATGCTGCTCCGCCACTGCCAGGGAGCAGGCCCCACCTGGGCAGCGCGGCACTCTCTTCAAAGGCCTCCACGGAGGGCCTCCTCAGAGCAACTTGAAAGCAAGGCAGCTTGGAACAGAAAAGGCCAGGGTCACGGTGGAGCATAGATCACTCCCCAGGAGCAGCCACACAGCGTGAGAGACACTTGGCACTTCCTGGAGGCCTCTAAGCCGCGAGGTTTCCTGCATTAACCAGCTGGCTGCCGGGTTGCTGGGGTGGGCACTGTGGATCAGCAGAGGGGGAGTTCGATGGTTGCAGCTGGCGGGGTTGCAGGAGGGCACCTGTAAGGCTGTGTGAAACACACGTCAGCCTCAGTGGCTATTAAAATGTTCAGAAAGGATCTCATGAACAAGATGTGGGCTGGAACGGGAAGAATCAGCCTGCCATCCTTCCAAGGTGAAGAGGGGAGGCCGGACCTTCTCCCAGAAGACGGGGTGTTTCCCCATTCACAGCAGCCCCTCCTCAGGCAGATGCAGAGGCCATAGCCTGGCTTGGCAGTGGGACCTGTGGTGTGTCTGCTCTCCGCTGCTTTGGAGAGCCGGCCAACGCATCTGCTGCTTCACACTTCACTTCCCTCAGAGATCTTGGACAAACATCGCCTCTACCCCGGGGAATTGCTGTGCTTGTGTCTCTCTTGCTGCTCACGGCTGTGGCTGCGGGGGTCTCGCTGTGTGTCAGGGCCCGGTCAGGATGGCCGCACACCAGGGACTTCTCCTGTGCCTTAGCTGGCTTAGGGGCTTCCCCGGCACATGGAGAGGAGCAGATTTCACTTCCCAGGGCTCAGCACTCTGAGGAAAGGAAATGCTTCAAAATGCTCTTTTTATGTCCCCTGAGGGGCAGCGAGGGACGGGGATGGGTGCCCGGCACAGGGCCAGCTGTGGGCAGGAGCAGGCCATCTCCTGGCCATCACTGGCAGGTGCCAGGCGGGGCCGTGAGGTGCCACCAGTGCCTCAAGCCTTGCAGAGGACCAGCTGCTGGCAGGATGGGGCCCTTCAGCAGGCAGCCAGGAACAGGCAGGAGCTGGACCTGGGAACGGTTACACAGCAAGACCCTGCTGGTCTGCATGAACTGAGGCCTGCAGTGCCCAACGGGTCTGCAGTTGTCACTGGGTGCAGTGAGAGAGGACGGTGCTGCACTGTGGTGTGGCAAAATGAATTGTTTTTTCTCTCAGTAAACTTAATTATGCTTGGTGGTACTTTGGCGGCAATTTTCTGGAAGAAAACAAGTGTCTGAGTGTCTTTGCAGAAAGGGCTTTTTGCCATTAGTGGTGCAGAAGTTGTATCCTCTAAAGGATTGAATTGCGGGACACCAGCTCTTAGCACTACTGCAGCGCCCTTTGTGGATGCAGCTGGGTGTAAATCTTGCTGGCAGAGCCAAAGAGCAAGCTGTTCAGCCTCCTCAGCTCTGCTATCCAAACTACTGCCATCCAAACCCACAAACCATAGCTAAGCCATAGCTACCCCACCTATGGTTTTGAACAGATGTTCCTGACCTTACTATCCTGTTTTGCAGCTTGGCATTCATCAGTTTCAGGCAATATCAGTGAGTCTGGGAAGGGATCCATTCACTTAACTTATCCAGCGTATAAATTTGCTGCTCTGAGTGAAATCACTTAGTAGTGGGAAACACATAAAGAGGATACATAAGGTTTAATGTAGCAAACTTCAGAAAAAGAGATTACCAGATGTATCTTTGTTCAGTCCGGATCTCTAAAAGAATAATTTTCTAGGCTATTGCAAATTTTTTACATTAATTCACTTTTTTTTTTTTCCTGCACAAATGGAACGTGACTTTTTATTCAGTATCATTAATCAGTGCATCACAGATCATGGTGATCCCTGAAACTCTTTTCTCTCCATAGTCTCTCAGTCTCTTCACGTACACCCAAGCCCATCCTCACCATGTCCTTTTCCCCTGCGAATGCTGTGACCTTGATTGATGGTGTGGTCTGTGTGTCCCTCATAGGTTTCCTGTGCATGAGAGGAGAGTGAGAACGCTGCAGAGCTTCCAGACCTTGCTGGGGGTTCAAGGCAAAAGGCCTCTTTTGTCCCAAACAAAAACTTGGCAGCTGCACAAGCACTCTTATGTCGGTGGTCTCTTCTGGTTAGGGTGAGGGAGTCCCGCACAGCCTTCACATGCTGCCAGCCCCGGCTGCTTTGCAGGGAGCAGCAGGGGGGCTCCCTGCTGGTGGACACCAGGTGCATGGTCCTGGACCACCAGCAAGCAATGGTGAGCTGCAGGTTGACCCAGAGTCAATCTGTGATGTTCAGAAGCAGAAGGGAAGGAGATAAGGAGGAAACAAGGCCAGTGAAACCATCTGATAGCTACACGCTTTTTTGCTTAAGAGGAGAGTGATGGTACAACGTGAATCCTTGCTGTGCTGCAGGGTGGCTGGCTGGCTGCTAGGGGGGCAGACAGCATACAGCATCTTCAGATCACGCTGTGCTGGGTAACTTTGGCTCCTTGTCATCAGGAGAGCATTGCTTGAGAGCTGCCCAGCTCTGGGCATCAGTTTGGCAATAAAAACAGGTATGGCAATGGCTCAGGTAGCCCCTTGCAGCATCAGTTCACTTGGCTTACACAACCCTCTCCTTGAGGTGAGCCAGGAGCCCCTTTGTGCTCTCATCTAGAAATTCTCCATAGAAAAAACAGAGCAGGGAGGGGCTCTTTGGAAGTAGCCCCAGACCCTGTTGGGAAAAGCCATGTCTGCTGCTGAGAGGTGTTGTTGCCACTCCTGTGCCCATTGGGGTAGCCACCAGGTCCAGGAGGCCACCAGCCTGCCCATGACAGGACCTTGGGGCACAAGGAGGACTGAACTGGCTGTGTGAGCCCTGGGCTTGATTGTCAAGGCTTGGTTGGCAGTAAGTTGTCACTAATTCAGCAGCTGGATGCTGCCTCTGAACACCTGTGACCCAGAAGAAAACTGAAAGGATGAGGTTTGGGGGAAGGTTGCTTACTGCAGAGTTGCCAGCATCACTGTGGTGATGGTGTTTTGTTTTGTTTTGTTTTAAATCTCAGCTGCCAGAGTCAGAGTACCATTGAGAACAGCAGTTTACATTTCTTAGTTTAGTTTCCAAGAGAAGCCAGGTTTACAGGATCAGCATACCTATCCATCTGTCTTTCAAGCCCTCCCCAGTGACCCTCAAACCTTCTAGCAGACTGGAAAGAAGGGCCGAAGTTTCAGAGGTATTATGTTTTTATGAACCCTGCAACACCGGGCAAGGGAGGGAAGGAGCAGGATCTTGTTAAAGCCCTCCTGAGGGAAGGAGAGGCAGGACTGGGTTGTCAGCTGTGCCTTGTGTCGGCAGCTGCCTGTCCAGCCTGTGCATGCTGGCAGCTCTGTCTGTCTGTCTGTCTGTCTGTCCGTGGTGCTCCTGCCTGGACAGCTGAGGCACCAGCATCACTTCTGCTGCCTGTAGTGCAGCTTTAGCCTGCCTGCAGTTCTTCACTGTTACACACATAACCTGGAAAACAAGAAGCGTTAACAGCCCCTGGTTTCAGAATGCCAGCTGTGGAATATGCCCTGGATGGAAACATTTTAAAAACACGGATCTCTAAATGCTTTTCATTTAACTCAGCTTTGCATTTTCCCACATCTGCCACCTCTTCATCTGGTACCTCAAGGCTCAGCAACACTGCATTGATATCTCAACATCTCTGTTATACTTCCCATCACAAAACCTATTCTGAGCTGGGCAGAGCTGCTGCCTATTTTCCTGGTGATGAACAATGAAATTAAGTGACCTGCTCCTTCTGCCATGCCCCAGGCTCTCACACAGTGACATATCAGACACACTGGTAAAGTCAGCTGTGGATAAAAAAGGCATTTACTTACCATGTATATAAGACCAGAAGAAAAAATGAATGCATACAGTCTTTTGACTTATATTGTAGATTCTTGAGAATAAAAGCTACCTTTTGTTTTGATTCTGCAACACGCTGAACAGTGGGAACTTGATCTCAGCTGGGGTCCATATGCTTAGTATTCCACCACCCTATTAACAATTAATAAATGCATAGCAAATGATTGTACCTGTTCTCAAGGGGTTACTACAATGTCTGTTATTTTTGGATTCAATTCATGAATAACAGATTAGGAGCATAGTTTTTCTTCTTGCAGCTTTTTTTTTTTTTAAAGAAAAAAAAGGCATTATGATATCACCTAAAAGTCAGTGAAATCTTATTGGTGTCACATTCCTCTGATGTCTCTTTACCTGAAAAGAGAAAAAGAGCATCTCCACATTTCATCTCTTCTAATTGAGTTGTATTTATGGAGAAAAAATTTGTGAGGTATTTCTATTTATCTGAAAGAAAAAATCATCCAAACACTTTCTCTAATAACTGACTGTTTGGATCATTTAGGCAACCTTTTTACTTTTAATAAAATATCTGTGTTTCCATAAAAAATATTTTATAAAGTGATTAAGCCCCTACATAAAAGTTGTATTTGCATTTCATTGCCTGGGAGGTGATTGGTCATCTCCACGCAGCGTTTATTCCTCTCTGTGTTAGCAGGCTCTCGGGTTTCACAATTACAAGGACACAGCCCTGCTATGAAAGCCCATGCTTGGAACAGAGGGACAGAAGGGGATCCACAGAGTTCCCCTAGTGCAGAGCTCAGAAAAAGGATGCTCCTTCCTTTGTGCACCATTCAGCAGGTCCTTGGCAAGAAAGACTTGGGAGCAAAGGAGTAGCACCATTTCCAGGAGGGGCAGTCAGCCCTTGATAGCTTGCAAGGGTTTAGAAGACGTTTGGGAAGACCTATCAGCATATGAGACTTCACCCTGAGCAAATGGTGCCTGACTAACTAGTTTCCTGAGTAAATGGTTTTCTAGACAATGGCAAGGTGAGCTGGATTTATGCAATAAAAGGCAAGGTGAGCTGGATTTTTGCAGCAGTGCCGTGTGGGGAAGGATCATTTTAACTGGGAAAGGTGGTGGTGAGGAAGACAGTGAAAGGGCAGCAGTGAATGAGCAAAGGCTAACTGCCAGGTCTCGGCTCCAGCATGGCCCTGGAGAGACAGGGGACCTGCCTGGCTTCTCAGGAGCATACCTTCTTCCCTGCCCCTTCTTCTCCTGTTTAATACCAAGCACAGTATTTATCAGCTAGCAATGCAAGAGAGTCAATGAACTGGTCCCAGGGGGTTAATATAGCTACAGACTCACTAAAATTCCTAATTACCATGCTGAAGTATGTGAGACTGCAGTAACTCATTCAGTTACAGCTCACTTTTCATACTTCAGGATAAAAATCCCCCCTGTGGATATAAGTTATTAGTTGTTCATATTAATATGCATCCCAGGGCATCTGGGAGGCTGGGTCCTAAGGACGAAGAAACTCATTGATTCACCAGCTTCTGCCAGTGTCTCTGGACATGCTAAAGCTTGTAATCAGGGGCAAATTTCTTTAAAGACCAAGTATTGATTTTGAGATGTGTCTTTTAAATGTTAATAGCCTCCCTTCAAAGCTATCGCCTTTCTTTTTTTTTTCCTAACTGTCCATTTAAAATATTTTGTGCTATCCCATGACTGTTTCATCTGCAACGTGTGTGCCCACGTGCATTTTCTAAGAGCAGGGTCTGCAGTTCATCTTGCAGCCCCATCACCCCGTGCCCTGCACAGCCTGCACAGAGGGGTGGCCCTGGCACAAAGGATGCTAAAACCAAAATCTGCCCACAGTGTGTCTGTTTCCAGACTTATGACCCCAGATCCAGACACCAGCTGCGCTTCTGCAGCTGAACTTCCACC
Organism: Anser brachyrhynchus; assembly: GCF_964034855.1. Lineage (NCBI taxonomy): Eukaryota > Metazoa > Chordata > Aves > Anseriformes > Anatidae > Anser > Anser brachyrhynchus. The sequence continues at coordinate 26,804,383 of NC_137700.1, read as the reverse complement.
AGGCTCCCAGCCCCTAGTTTGGCAACTGCTGCTGCAGTTCATCGAAAGTTTGTCAAAACCCATCCAATTCCACAAACCCCGCGGTTCCAACAAATCAGCATTTTTCTGCAGAAACCTGTTCTCCTGGAAACTTCCCAACCCAGTCCTACAGAGAGCCATTATTTCTGAAGCACTTTTGTAAACATTTATTGCAGGGTTTTTCTTAATGACAATAGCCACAGACTCTGGCAGAGCTTAGTCTGGCAGTTTGAAAATCTCACTCTTTCTTGTGCTTTGGCCAGAGAGAGAAAAGGAAAAAAGAAAACAAAACTGTGTGTCTTTCAACACCACCGCTGTGGTTTGGCTGCAGGATGTGCTGCAAACACAGTTTCCTGGAGAGGTCCCTGCCTGACACAGCAAGACTGTGGCACTCAGGGCATTGCTCCTAGATAGTGGCAAAGATACTCCACATTAGTGTATCGTCATCCTCTTACAAATCTTCACCATAAAGGACAGTTTAGCAGTGCACAGGGAATTTCAAGTAGCAGAGAAGAAACTCAGCTTGAGATGCCTCCATGGGTTTCCTTTGGTCTTTGCTACAGAAAGGATGTCCGCCTTCCTTTGCCCTCCAGATCCCTTTCCTTACAGATACTTTCCATGCTGAAACATTGTTTTTGCTTTGTGCGATCTTTATGTTCATACCTCCTCTCCCTCACGTTTGGATGACCCCGCCCTGAGCTCCTGAGCTCATCTCAGTACCTAGCACACCTCTGGGGTCTGCCTGCCCTCTATACTTGATCTCTGCTGAAGATCACCCCACACCTGCACACTGCTCATCCATCTGGCTCTACGCTCCCAGATTCCACTTCTGAGCACCTCGAAAGCCATTTATTCAGTCCCTTTGGGCTGCTGGAGGCTTTCCCCTACAAATGAAGGGCTGATGGTGCATTTGATTTCTTCCTACTGCCAGATCACACTCTGAGCAGCAGACCATTGTTGCAGAAGAAAAGTATGCAGGAGTTTTACAACCTTGCTGCTCTTTGAGCATAATAGTTTAGTGAGTGTAACATATAACCGAGAGGAAAAGCAGCCAGAACACTTCCAGAGCCTTTTACAGATGAGCTAGTTACAGCTTGTCCTTGTATTGCTGCTGCGTAGGGGTCAGGCAAGATGGAAAAAAGCCTCATCTCTGCAGGGGTCCCTGTGCAAGTGCCGAATCTGCTGCTGATCCATGCCAGCCTGAGTGGTGACATTGCTCTGCGGAGCGAGACAAAGTGCTACAACCCAGCCTTGTACCTAAAGCTCACTTCAGGCTTCCTTAATAAGTGCAGTCGCATTTAATGTAGACACCCAAGTGAAACTAAGCCGCATGTTTGTGTGGTTAGGGCAGCAAATGGGGAAAGTAACAATGATTTGCATCAGGTGCCTCTAATGTGTCCATTTTTTCTGTTTCTTGCAGTATCTGTAACACTGAATTACAGCCCAGAACACACTTTCCTCTAAACCTACTTCAGAGGTAGTAGAAACCACACAGAGCAGAACTGCATAACCCTCTTTCCTCCTTAAATCATTTCATATTTCACAGGTCCTAGAGAATGCTTTGCAGTTCAGGAGAACGGTCGCTCTGGGACACCACACATCCCATTTTAAATAATAGCCCAAGTGTTGCCTGGAGGAATATTAGTAACATTTGCCAATTTTAAAAGGCTTGTAAAAGAATTTCCCATTATAGGATTTCACAAAGCAGCTATTTCAGTATCATTTATGCCTTGTTATGTTTCAACATCTCTCTAAGTTTATATGTAATTTCTAAAATAGGAAAACACTTGCTCTGGTAGAGGCTTTCCAATATTCTATCTAGAAAAGATTTTACTCCAAGTTTCTGGTACCTGCATTTGGATTGAGCTCTCTGGTCCTACAGAATCATTAGCATCCTCCAAAGAGTGCCATGACAGCTGCCTGCACGGCTCACGGTGGGCAGACTGTGAGGTCAGGAGCGGGGAGGGCTTGCTAATCAGCTGCTATGAGATGCTACAGTCCCCTGGGATTTCTTTGTGACTCACAAGGCAACAAGGCGTGACTGCCTCCAGGGAAACCAGGAAGGGCCGTGAGCCCAGCCTGGCCAAGGCTGGTACCAGTTTTGGTGCTGGGGACCCATTGCTGAAGGATGTTTCCTCCACACAGCCACTCCAGCTGTGACAGCTGTAACATAGCTGGGGCACAAAGGAGACCCCCACAGAGCCACCCCAATGCCAGCACTGCTTCAGTAGGATCACTGTGGAGAGTCAGAGGAGGACGCTGTCAGGGCAAGGCTAGTCTTGTCATGGTCCTTGCTCTGGGCTGGACTTTGCTTTGCCTTTCCTCTCCTTCCCTGTTCTGCAGGCTTTTTGGAGCCAGCAGCCATGCCACTGCCGCTCTGCCCCAGCAGCCTGCCTGGCCGCCTGAGCACCATACTGGAGGCACAGGGAGCTGCACAGATGGGGAGTGAAGCAGAATGGTCCCAGATGTATTTTCTGATGCACAGCTGGGTCTGCAGCAGGTGTGAACATCAGGGCTCAGCATATGGCAGCAGTGGGTGTGAGACAGCAGAAATCCTGATGATAATGCTGATGTCCTCCCTGCACAGGCTGGCACAACGCTTTGGGTCACTAACTCTGAACACCTGTGTGAAACATGCTTTTAAATAGTTCTGGAGAAGGCTCACCTGTTGCTTTCTCCTATCACTTGCTAGGCCAGAGGGTGCTGCAGGCCTGAGTCTTCTCAGCCTGAAGAGGAACTTGAATTCAGGGGTCTCAACTTGTGCTCTGTGCACATCCCAGTTACGCAAATGGGGGGAGGAGGATGCCTCTTTCCTTCTCTAAAAGAAAAGTAACCTTAATTTTTGGAGTGTGAACTTCTTGGTGAGAAGCCTTCTCCAAGTATGCCTTGCCTCTTCTGTGATTCAAGAGACTGGTGTCCAGTTTGATTGCTCCCCTTGGTATGAGGTAAGTGCCCAGTGGATTGGACTCTGGGAACTTAGGCTTTGTTGAGAAGTGGAAATGTTGGCATTAAGGGAATATAAAGCCAAGGAGTGAAACTTCTATGTGGTTCATGTGGTTGCTGAAATGAGAGTGGCTTTCTGGTCAGCAAAACTGGATCTATGCACCTCAGATTATGCTTTGATATTGAAGGGCTTGGTGGCACTCCCAGGAAAGCACCCTCATGGGGCTCACCATGCAGTCACAGTTGGGAGGTCATTGTGCTGCGCTGCTGGGTGAGAGCTCCTAACCCTTCACCTTACCTTCTGGGGCTTGTGTGGGGTACATGAGAGCTCTGGCTTGCTCCAGACAAACAGTACAAAGGTTCAAGGACATCCATCCTGCCTTTGCTGTATGAGAGCCAGCCCAACGCAATGTGCCCACGCCTCAGCTCTTCCAGTTCCCAGCCGCAGCGTAACCTCACCTCCCTGGGGATGCAAACGGAGGCACCAGCCGATCTGCTGGGGCTGCTGTGGTACAAGCACGCTCTGTGCTGCTGTCTGGGGCTTGTAAACTTCAGTGCAGAAGCAGGGCACAAAGCCACGGATAGTAACATCTTAAACCACTTCAGGGAGCCTTCCCAGAGCTCATTTGTCAGAGCCCGAGGTCTTCAGCTGAACATGATCTTGCTGAGCAGAAGGCATCAGGGTTGCATGAAAACACTGGAGATATTTTAAAGTGTAACCACAAAGTGCAAGACAAGAACCACAGCTGCTTTTATATACACAAACCTCAGGGGAATCTTCCCCATTTCCCCAAAGCATTTGAACCCTGAGAGGCAGTTGTGCACGCCTGGGTTGTCACCTCTTGTGTGCTTTCACCCTGAAACAGGCATAAGGCACTGCTAGCTCCAGCAGTCCTCAAAATGCTGAGAAAAAGGTGAAGATGAGCATAAGGGACGTGGAGGACAGGGAGAGGAGTGGCTTTCACTGCAAGTGCTTGGAAATGTCACTTCACAATGAACAAGTACATAACTTAAAAGCAAATTAAGAGCATGGCAGCAGTCAGTGCTAGAGTGAGTTGGAATGGCAGGCAGGGTAGGTGGCAGCAGGGAGTTTGGTGGGCTGGGGGATAGCGTGTGCTTTGGTGCTGCATGGAACTTGTGCATGACCCTGGCAGCAGCTGTGCTTTGGTTCCCTGCACCATGAGAAGAAGAACAACAGTTCCTTATCTTATGGTGCTATTGTAATTTTTAATTCATATCCATAAATCACTTTGAGAGCTCATGCAGTAGTATCAATTTACTGTGGAGCTGAAAATGATATTATCATTTTTTTGATAAGGCACAAGATAAATATTTTTCCAAGTGAGAACCCCAATTAAGTATCATTCTGAAGAGAACATAGCCTAAGCAGCCTAATATTGAAACAGGGTGTTAGCTAACCACAAAAGAGCTTTCCATGTCCAGAGCTGGATCTCCAACTTGTGAATTTACAGCCTAGAGGCATAATGGCTTTCTATCAAATTTGCCATGTGTTAGAATAAAATACCAGTGACTGTAATCCTAGGGAAGAATCCAAAGTCTGCAATAGACCTAAAGGAGAAGGAAGTGGGCAGCAGAGCTCTCTGCATTTCGGAAATGTTTACTTGACAAATATTTAGCGAGCTTGGAGGTATTTTTGAGAAAAAAAATGTCATGGGTTCATGTTGATGAATGTTTTGCTACTGATTAAATCTGAGCCTGTATAAACTGTGTGGTGACAAAGAAACCTGAGACTGTAATGAGGAAACAGTTGGGTAGGATGTGAGAGATTGAAACCACAGATATTGCCATCCCCAGGAGAAATGCTTTATTCTAAGGACTGGAAATTAGTTTGGGACTATTGGATTCCATTCAAGGAATAAGACCTATTATGTACAATATCTCCTAATCTTTATCCCAGAAATTGTCTTGAAAAGCCAAATCTTGTATCGCAGTAATTAAAGGAAAACATATGTGAAACAAGATGCCTATTTCTTGTCTGGACTCTCATTAGCCTGTCCACCATAAAACACCACTGCGGCTCCAATCAGTATAGATCAACATCCCTCTACACATCCCCAGATAGAGAGTGGCTTTGAGCATTTCATAGACACAGGATTTCCAAGGCATTCAGTTTTGGTTGTCCAACCTGGCCTCATTCTTCAATATTCATTTACTTATGCAGCCATCCTTCTTTGTGCCGCAGTCCCATTAACTTCACTGGGACAATGAATTCAAGCAAGTCCCCAAATTGTTGTTGAACCATCATGCTTGGCATTTACCTTTTAATACAGAGTTGTGGTTTTTTTTGTTTGTTTTTAACTTAGAGTAATTTTTTTTAACATGGAGCCAAAAGTTTTGATAAGTGCTAATCTGAACATAAGTACCCTAGCTCTGACTCAGACCCTTAATAAAGCGACACTCAATGTGCAATATTGTTGGACTTCAGGTTGCTAATATAATAGGTTCACCTGGTCATCAAAGCTGGTTTAGTTTTGAAAAGTTAGGCCTAATTTTATTCAAAAAGAGCAAACAACAAATATGTTTGTCTTTCTGGGGTAAAAGTCTGTCATACTTTGAGTAATTTCCATTTGACATTAATAAACATTTTATTGCAACACACGCCATATTGTATATCTGTGCTCAGCAATATCGATACCCAAAGGCCGGGGCTGAGTGAAATGGCCTAGATCCCATGAAAATACAAATAAGACCTGCGGTAAACCAAAGTCTGAGTTTCACATGTGCACAGATATACTTGGTCATTGGAGTTTTTCAAATATTTCCTTCCAGAGACTTTCCTTGTAGCTCTGGTGGCTGTTGCAAAATTCTGTTCTTTGTAAGTAAAAGTTAATTATGCTAGTGTCATACCTGTTCTGTTTGTGAGAGGTAGGGCTGTGATGGGTGCAGGGGCAGCAGGTGGGGTTTGGCCAGGGCACATCCCCACTGGGCAGTGAGGAGCACCAGGCAACCTCTCCACCTCCACAGGACTGCGGTGAGGAGTCAGCCACTGGCAAAACTCCCATCACCCATGTTTTCAGAGTTGGAAACCCCATAAGGAGAAGAAATCAATGGTTAGAGCCATTTCTAATGGTGCCTCGACCTTTTCCTGTTGGGATTTCAAACCACAGGAAAGGAGTGAATGATGCAGGTTAAAATAGAAGCATAGCTGGGAAAGTTGTGTTCAGTGGGTAGCTTTGCGGACTCAGGCCCTTCCTGCTCATGCTCAGATATTTCTCTCCTCATTACATCTGATATTATGAGTCTGCAATTGGAGATTACATTATAGAGTGGGAGCATTGCTGTAGTCAATGCAGAGACATGCTCATTCTTTTCATAGTTACTTTTCCCAAAATGCTGTAAAACCTCCAAGTTTGTACTGATAGTCTGGATAATTGTTATGCCTTATGGAGAGCATGAATTTGATCCAAATCTGGTGGTGTTTTTTGGTTTGGTTTGTGGTTGTGGGTGGGTGTTTATTTTTGGCAAACATGGGTGAGATATGCACCTAACTCCTTCAAACCATGATGTGAAATCAAAATGTTTTGGTTCATATTCCTTTTAATTCACCTTAGTTCATTATCTGGGAAAGCTCTAATTCCATATCCAGGGTAAAGTCTGAAATTTAAAAATAGACAAGTTCCCAAAAGGGAACGAGAAGAGTTCAGCAGAACCAGGCTCTCTCTGCAAGGCAGGACACTTGCAGGCAGTTGGTGTTAGGAAGAAGTTAGTTAGCTGTGCCATGACTGCTGACCCTGAATCCTCCCTCGGTCCCTTGATAAGCACGTGTGCTGCCTGTACTTAGTTCTCTCCCACTGCTTTCCTTTGAGTCCTTGGAGCAGTTTTGCCCAGGAGCAAAGCTTTCATTGCTCACATTTCTAAGTGCTCTAAAATCCACCTGTGCATTTTAGAAACCTTTTCAGAGGGGAGGAAAAAAAAAAGGAATTAAATGGTTTTAACACCTTTAAAACCATTATAGGAGTGAGAGGATGGACTGAGAGACTGGTAAATATTGCTATGGGTTAATGGACTCAGGCCCAGAACTGTAACAACTGCATTTTTGATTCATAGATGAAAAAGTATTTTTAGAATAGTATAAGAAATAAAGTGATTCTTGTTTGTTTGTTTCATGGCATGCCATTTGAAATGTTCCCTGAACTAAAGTTTCATTCCAAGGCTTTATTTCTCCCCATTTTCAAATAAATTTAGATGAAAGTGGAAACAAACTATAGTGGTCATGAAGAAACAGTAGTTTTGTCTGGAAAACAATAAAATGAAACAGCTGGACTTTATCAAAGTATTCTTCTCTCCTCTCCTCTTTCTTTTTTTTTTTTTGGCAGATATTTTTTTTCTATGAACATAACAATATTGGTGCAGACTTAACTGGAGGCACCAACCTTCCTCACAATGCTCCTGTTCCACCGTAGCTGCAATGACATCCTTAGCTCTGCTTCCTGGGGTCATTTGGCCAGGAGGCTCCTCTGGCCCCTCTTATAGCCAGGAACGGATTCTTATAATCAGACTTCTCTCAAGGCATGTGGCTGGGGAAATTGTCTTCAAATTTGGTAGGGCCTGGGGCAGAACTGGGAATGGAAACTAGGGATAATGTGATTAAGGTCTGCAGAGACAGAGCAATCCCTCAAACAAACTGGGGCTTCATGTTCAAACTACATAAAATCTGGCTCAAGTAGATTGCTTCTAAAGTAATTATGCTGGGAAACAAGCTAGAATAAGGCTTGCAGGAACAATCTGCAGCCACTATGTGAACAGTTTCTCTTCCTGACCAGCCCAAAGACAGATAACTCGTGTGGCTACTTATCTTCATTGAGCACCCAGAAAAGGCTGAGTATCTTTGCCCTTTCCATGCTCTGTGAGTTATCCAGGGAAAGCAGCCCAGCAGAAAACCTCCAGCAGTCATTGATCACACAGCTGGAGTCCAGCAGAGACTGAAGAATTAGGGTTAGGATGATAAGAGAGCTATGCTTTGTTCATCTGTTGCCTCAGCTACATGTAGCCAATATTCTGCCTTCTCCCAGCATCCTCCTCTCAGCCTTCAACTCTGTTGATTTTGGTTAAAAAAGAGAACAATTGAAAAGCTTGGTCTGTGCTAAGGTTTTTCCATCTCTCTGGTCAGGAAAGGTGCTGATCAAATATGTGTTATCTGTAGCAGGTGCAAGAGACTTGTCTGACAGAAGATGTAGAAACTATAGCTGTCCAGCTACCTGTGTGGCTGCAAGAAAAACTCCAAGCCTCGTGCAGCCAAAATCTCCCAGGAGCAATCCAGACCTGTTCTGAGTGCTGCCTGGAGGGTGCTGAGTTCCTTGCTCTCCCACAGGTGATTTTCAGCTTCCAGTACCTCCCAAGAAGAGGCACAGAAAGGGTGCTGCAGCTCTGAAACCTAACTCATTCTGCTTGTGCCCTCCTCTATTTAGTTAGGAAAGTGGTAAACATTGCGGAGATTAACCTTGTAACCTCAGCTAATTCATGTTAAGTTAGTAAAATGGAGCAGAATCTATGAACAATCAGCATTTGTGGCTTTCTGGGCCTTTTAAGCTCATTTCTTTGCAATGCAAACCTCCCTCTCCAATGATTTGTTCGGCTTTAAGTCCCCTGAATTCCAAGCTTTTATGTTATTACAAGCTTCCCTTTACTGACCGTGTCTGTGCCAGCAGGTGCATGAACTGGGAGGCCCATGGCAATGTGCATTTTATTACTTCCAAACAGACTTTTTTTTCCTGGTTCTTAGCAATTCTGGAGCTATTACTTGATATGTGGCTATTAAGGTTACAAGAGGAGAGAGACGTCAGTTCTAAGCCTGTAACTACTACTATCAAAAAGGCTACTGCATAATTGGTATTTGAAATGCATGTGCCAGCTGGGACAGCTGCACATGTGGACAAATACCAGTTAAGGAATAAAGAGACATAATTCTGCTAAGAACAAGCAAGATACCTTAACCAAAATATTTGTTTGCATCAGAAACATTCACCTTAATGTCAGTGCAGGAGGTGGGGGCTGTCACTTGGCAAGGAGCGTGCTTCTCTCCATCAGCTCTGAGGCTGGCGAGGTGCTTGCACCCTGAGATGCTGCCTGCTGCTTCTGCCTGGTTTTGGTTACATGCTATGATTCATCTCTGGCAGGAAATGTACATGAGGTGATGGCTGTGATCAGTCAAACAGGGCCTTTGAGAGAGGGAAGGCAAGCTCTGGTAGCTTCATGAAAAAAAAAGATGACTCGGGTTGCCATTCAACTGTGTGTACACAGCCCTGCTCAGAACTATTTCTGGTTTTATTTAAGTGTTCCAAGAGCAGTGGAAGTCCATTTACAGGAAATCAAATATCAGACAATAGGGACCTACCTCAGCAGGAAAAAGCACAGGCTTTTATTTACAAGGAACTAATTCTTCCAAGCAATGGTGAGCGCCAGAGGCAGTGACAGACTCCCTTTCCCTTCCCGAATGGCTGCTAAAAGGGACAGACATTGCACCCTGTCAAAATGTTTACATATGGCCTCCCCAGCAGCCAAACCTGCTGTCGCTGAGAGCCAGAAGTGAGCAATAAATAACACCACTGACTTTCACCTTGCTGTAAAAGCTTTCATCTTAGCGGGCAGGAAACCTTTTCTAACACACTTCACACCTTGAGAAAATCCTTTTGCATTAGGATGTGGGAACTGAAGTGGCCTTCAAGAGAGGTGTTGATACACAAGGGACCTAGTCCAAAGACCATTAATTTGCATCCTCACTCTGTCAAAGGATAAGGCTTCAAGAACAAGATGCTTTCGTACCATGCTCAGCCTTCACTTCTCCTTTCTGGGAAGAGAAGGCTCTTAGGAGGAGGACTGAGATTTCAGGGACCGTGGTGGGGAAAATAGATTTCAATTTTCATGTCTCAGTCCTTGCAAGCTGTTAAAATTTGACTATTGTAGATACAGACTTGCTGACACTCCCATGGCTTTCGCAGGTTGTCAGTGCTTTTAGCAGGCTGAGATGCTCGGGTTATTTGCTGCGGGCTCCTGTCCTCTGCCAGCTCTTCAAATAAAAGCACTCCCACACCCACTTGTTCTTAGTACCTCTGCAAGGGCTCTCCTGCCTGCAGGCTTTTATAGCCTGTGGTCTGTTTATGGGTTTAGCTTTATAGCCAGCCTAATTAGCTGCGGTGATAAGGATAATTAGGTAATTAGGATAATTTGGATAGCACAGTATGAGGCTTTTCAAACCTTTCTTCTGGAGAGCTTTGTCTGCCACAGCATAGTCAGTTACACTTATCTAATCTCATGGAAAACAAAAAGCCCATATATCTCTGAGAGTGATTGATGGGGGAAGAGTTAACATCCAAGCTGAAGTATGAGCTGAGAGTAAGTAACCTTGAAACACAATCTGTGAGGGCAGAGCTGTAGCGCTGAACTCGCACAGCCACAGCTGATGCACAAGCAACACGATAGCTTCCTCTTATCCTGCAGGTTACCACATCAGGACTTGGATTCTCTTTCTAATCTGCTAGCTTTTGACAGAGACAGTGATGAACCACTAGGAAAAAAAAAAAAAAAGGACAAAAAAAAGACCAAAAAAAAAAGAAATTCTCCATCCCTTGATATCTTCAAATCCAAACTGGATGCTTTCCTGAAAGATACACTCCAGCCAAATATGACTTGTAAGCCACACCAGGAATGACTAGAAACTCTATCATTCCTTGGAGAGGCTGAGACTACAAGGTCTCAAGCCTCTCTTTTCTGAATGTCTGTGAATTAATGAACTTTCTCTTATGGCTTTTTTCTGCCACTTCCTTTTCTCTGTATTTCCTAATCTAGATGTTGCGAGAGTGGAAGTAGGAGCAGCAGTGGGGTCATAATTGCAAAGAGAGGATCTTAGGTACAAAAACTTGGAAACATTTCTCTCCTCACAATCAGAATTGTTGACCATCATGCAGGAAGTAAATACCTCATATTTTTTTCAAGGGGTGAAGTATTGTCCAAAGCTCACAGAGGACCAAAAGCAAGATATAAACTGGGAATAAACAGGGAACTTGAAAATAACCAAACAGGGGAAGTGGACGTTAAAAGCCTGGCTGAATTTCCCACATTTGTTGGAAGAGAATATTGAACAACCACAGGATCCTAGGCTGAGGAGGAAGAAGATATAGAACCTATAAAACATGGTTAATTTTCATGGAAAAAGAAAGAAATGTGAAGGCAGGTGACTGATGAAGTTTCTTGGGTATTAACAGAGGATGATTCAGCATGGAGAAGAGCAGCCAGGCTGAGGTCTGTCATTTGCTGCCCTGAGCTGCCCCCAGGAATTTTCCTCTTTGTCATTATGCTGAAAATCTTAAAAAGCTGACTGAGGGAGTGAACTGAAGGGAGGCAACCTTCACAACCAGAACATCACACGTGCACTCCCAGGGACGGGGCACAGACGCAGGTGCAGATGCAGATCTTCTCTTTTCTGTGCTGTGATGTGGAGCCCACATCTGGAGACAGGAGGGTGTGGAAGGATCCCAGCTGTGAGGTGGGACTGTGCAGCCCTTCAAATGTGGCCAGCTGGCCAGGGCTCAGTCCTGACAGATGAGCTGCAGAGCAGGTATGAAGCTGAAATGCTGGGAAGCCGCACAAGCGCCTGCTATTCTGTAACGCTGGGCTTGCCTGAGGGCATAGAGAGCAAAATGCTTTCCTAACAAATTGTTTCACTGAGGTTTTAAACTGGACACCGGCAATGATCCAATATATGTAGAGAAAACATGCCAAATACAAGCTGAATTATAAGAAACTAGGGGCTGGATCTCCTCTATCTGCAGTATATTAGATCTAGGGGGCCACGCAGCACTGATGTGGTAGAAGTCCCTTGACTTCTCCACAAGGACTGGTCTTGATCCACGCATCATTCCTGGAGAAGAAAAAGCTGCACTCCCTCTCGCTGCTGCAAAGCAGATGAATCCAGGATTTCCTGGTCAGGAAGGACCAGGCGTTCTCCAAGACAAGCAGAAATCTTTGGGCATGCCTAAAAGCCAAATCAGTGGTGAGCTTTCCCCAGTTGTCTTTTGGGTTCTTTAGGTTTGTTGTTCTGTAGGAAGATACGCCGCAATTAACTGGACTGACTGCCCAAACGTCTACTGGCTGTTGGAGGGCTTGCAGACTTTCCTAAATAAAAGCCACGATCTGCTTCTGAATCGTTCAGCGATTTGCACTGTATTTATGAACTCAGATGAATGCCTCTAGTCTATTCTTTCCATTAAGTCACTCTTGGCTTCTATATGTAGCTGAGTCTTGCAACAGACCTTACTCTTAATCAGCACTGACTGGAGCTGCTCAGGATATTTTAGCTGAAGTGATTTTTCCCTCAAAATATGTCATTTTGAGTCCTTTTCTTTTTTTCACAATAATCAGTAGTGATGGTGACTTTTCTCACCAATATTTCTAACACTTCTTTTTCCACAGGAAAAGAAAAAAAATCAATACTCCTTCCCGTCTGAGTTATTTGCTGACATTCCTGTGTCACTCAATCTTCCAACTGGCATGTCATAAGCTATTGTAGAAGTGTTGCGGCAGTTGATACGTTCTGGGATGAAAAAGAAGGATGTGTGTGGGGAGGTGAAGCAAATGGGAAAGTGGACACAAGCACACAGTCCCTTCATCAAGTGAGATGATACATGACATAATGGCCAGCATAGGATGTGATAGTTATGTTATAATACCTGCTATAATAGCCGTGGGAAAAATATATTTTTATTTTTGTTTTATTTTATTCTTAAACAAATAAGGGCAGCTGTTACTCAGCAATGATTGAAACTTCCTGTCTTCTCTGGTTTATGTCTTCTACCCGTGTTAGTATATTTTAGCATTTGGAACAAAAAGTGCTCATAAACTGCGTGAGCAGCTATTGTTTAAAATATTTTAAATGATTCCCAGTGAAGACTAGAATGGCTGTGTCTCAAGAAATGATGTAAAAATAATAAAAGTAACATAAGAATAAATATATAGGAGAACATTCCATTTTCTCCTTAAAAAAGGCTTTTTCTTTTTTTTTTCCTGAATGCATAGCTCAGTGAAAAAAAGCATTCAGTCTTTTTTTTTCCACTCTAGTCAAAGTGAAAAAAGATTTTCAAATTTGGAACTGATGAGAAAACTAATAACTGTACTTATCTTTGGAACTGCCATGGAAATGCAACATTTTGTTGGCACTTGATGACTGCTGTCCTGTGTATGTATTCAAAGGAGTGTTGGAGCTCCCAGGTTGAAGTAGACCAATGCTGTTCTCCTTGAGTTCTTCTCTCACTAGTAATAACCAACACCTAGTTCTTCTTTAGTCATTAAGGCTCATGCTTAACCTTCTTTCTTTAGGACTGAGTGTTCCTTTCAAAATGTATGTTATCAATACCCACTGCTAGTTTAGGTACTACTGTTATCTCTATAAATATCTGCTCTCTTTCTTAGTTCTCTCCCTCATTGATATTGTCTGGAAATAAATTCCACTATGCAAAAATCAAATTCAAAGGGAAAGCATGTCCTTTTACTGGCTTTGAACTTGTTTTTACTGAATTGCCTCTTTTTTTAATAATGTGACCAAGGTGATCCACATTTCCCAGTCTCCCTTCCCTGACACTTTCATTGCTCATACAGTTGCTCATACAGTTTTATCATCTATTTCTCCTCTTCCTGGGGGGGGGGTGGGGGGGGGTGTAATAATAATAATTTTAAAAAATGTTTAACAGTCTCAAAGACTTCACTTCTAGTTCCTTCTTTATTTTCATTACAATTATCCAAAGTCTGGGCATGGAAGATGTTTTTTTGAGAATAGTAAGCAGGAATGCACATTAGAACTGGCTCGAAATTTGCAGTGTTTTCAGCAGAATGATGAAAAAGAGTTGGGCTGCAACACTTATGGTGAAAGACATTCCAATTTTTTAATCTAGAACAACTGAAAAAAGAATCAATAGAGCTACATTTTATCATTTAAAAATGAACGTGTCCAGTTTTATGGGTTCAAAATGATGCCTATTTCGTATAGTGAATATATTTATGCTTGCAATCAAAATAAAACATTTCCAGATGACCAAAAAGTAGTTCTTAGGGAACCTATGGGAAGACCTTTGTAAACAATTCTTTCAGGATAAAAGTTACGCATTCAAATTATTTGCCTATTTGAGCATGGAAAAAATGCTCATTACGAACAATTATAATTTCTCTCCCCTCTGCCCACGCTACCGTATCCAGGAAAGGTAGTACGGTAGATTTTATATAACAACATATTATACTCCTTTTTATTTTCTATTCCATCCCTTGTACAGACTCATGTATTGCTTGCCTTTTGATCTTAGCTATATATTCCTGCCTTTCCATGTATTGTAATTCTGTAGGGTGTGTCAGCTTAGTAAGAAAAACTGATCATGCTTCCAGCACTCCAGGAGAATTACTCCTCTGCTGAAGCATGCTTAGGATGTTGGGTCAGTCTGACTGTTGGCTGTATGCTTCTGCATGTGTGAGTCTCAAGGAAATTTCACTCTGAGATGCCACAAGTGTTTGTCACTGGTCTTTACTGTTTGGAGTGAGTCACAGGCCAGGGGCTTGCAGGTGGTGAAGACAGCTGCGTGCCGTGTTGGTCCCTCAGTGTTAGAGGTTGCACCTCCTGCCCTGCTGTTTGCCAGTGAGGGGCAATGTCTCCCAGCCCAAACACCTCCCTGAGGAACTGTGGTGCAAGAAGATGGCAGCGGAGGGCTCTAAGCAGACCTTAATCTCAGGTCTGTGGCCTGGAGCTGAGGTTTCTCTCCAGCCTGCGAGGACCAGCTGGAGGAAAGCTGTCCCATGCTGGCAGCAGCAGGGAGTGGGCACCACCTGGACAGCCAGCACAAGGCTCTCTTATACCCAGGCAAATGTTGCTTTGCCAGTTTTCATCTATTTAATTGACACTGACACTTCACATCCCAGCAAGATAAGCAAATACATTGATATTGAAACAGCCAACCTTGCAGTAATCAAATGCTATTAACTAAGAAATACTGAGAGATCTTGGTGTGATGGATATTTCAGATAAAGCAGCTAGCATTTTGGCAGATGCATCATGGAAACCAAGGCCATAAAGTTGTGAACTGCCCAGCACTGAGAGCTCCTGTTAGTTTTGGACAAAGGTAATTTTGTCCAGAGCACCACAGCATGTGACCCAAATGGGCTACTTGAGGAGTTCTGAAAGCCCTTGCCAAGCTGTTCTGCTTGAACTGTCAGATCAGTGGGGATCTCCAGGTGTTATTAATGCTGAAAGCTTTTTGCTTGGACTAGCATGGAGAGATAGCGATGTCTCCTGGGAAGTTAAAAGGCCGCTTTGCACATAATAAAAGATTCTTTAATACCATCCCATGGAGATTCATCTTGTTTCTAATCTATCAAAACTAATTTGTGCCTCAGGGGCCTTTGGCCTATTGCCCAAGTTGCCTTGCCCATCTCATAAAAAAAAAAAAAAAGGCAAGGGAAGTTTGGCAGCATCATCATTTCATGAATGAAGCAGATTGATGTAAACAATGTTGTAAGTTTAATGGGGTCCATATTTACAAGCATTAGTCCCACTCTGACCCTGTACTCTAGACTCCTGCTGACCTAGGGGTTAGGCTTGTCTGAAGATAACATGAGTTTCTACACCAGTCCCCGGATTTATTCAAGATTGTGTTGACTTTCGGCCTGTCTGCCTAAAATATACATGGGGAAGGACAGATTGCTTTCTGCACCAAGTGCTGTCTAAAGGAAGTGTCTGCTGAGTTTTTTGGTTCTGGGCCAAGTTTCCTGCTGTCTAGCATTAGGGCTTTGGCAAGGCAGTCTGGGCCCTGTCACAAAGAGAATCTATAAAAATGTTTTTTTTCTTGTCATCGCACATAATTAAGGACAACATTTTAATCAGGCTGCTCCCACTTAATTGCAGTGCTTTGCGTTAGCTACCCTGGACTTGCTGTTTTAAGTAGAACCGCTGCATTTGTCAGATGGGGTCAGGCTGGGAAGATGAAACCTCATCTGAGATATGGAGAAGTCAATTATTTTATAAGGATGGAATGTGCTCAAGTCATGGTTTGTTACAAGATAACCATGGTTAAATGCAGGAGGGATTGATTGCTGTGGTACTGGAAGCAGTCATCTTTAAACTCTGGTAGCTTGCTGTGGTTTGAGAGACCACATGGAGAGACGAAGATTTCCAGATCAAATCCTGTGACTGGACAGCCAATTTTGATTGATTGATGATTTGATTTTTATTTAAATAATAAACAGAACAATGAAGAGAAGTTGTACATCAAAAATATCCCAGAAGACTCAAGACCTGTTTTTACTTAAGAAATAGACCAAAGAAGAACTCAACCAGGAAGCCATGAATGGTCACCTTTGGAAGATTCACTGCTCTGAGTGCTCCAAAACCTTTTTGCCAAAGGTTGCTTTTTTTGTTTTGTTCTTGGTTTTTTGTTGTTGTTTTGTCTTTTGTTTGTTTGCATCAAGCCTTGGACACCACCATTTTTAGATCCTGTTAGATCAAGACATAGGAGGGAAGAACATTTTCCAGCATCATGAAGGCCTTAAAATCTGCTTGGTCTATAGCCAGAAGAATCCCACAGAAGAACTCAGACTATTTGACTCATAAAAGTCAAACTCCATTGCTAGGCCGCAATGATATCCACAACTTTAAGTGGTGCAGAGAAGATAGCGGGCAGACCTGATACCCTGAGGTCCCTCTGCAATGATCCACTCACTCCGTGATGCATTTTGCTCCAGCTTCAGCTTGTAAAGTGAACAGCAAAGCAGGAATATACAGGATGTCTGTAAGAAGTGTACTGGCCTCCTATGTTTTGGAAGCTCCCAGGAAGGAGCCATGGAAGCATATGGATGCAGTTTGGCCTTGCATATCTGTCTGGCCAGGACGGGGCACTGGGCCTCTGCAAGTGCCTCTGCAAGCCAGCTGAAACAGTTGCTCTGCTCTGTAGCTTGTTTCATGTAAAGCTGATCACTCAAAGCTTGTGCTTCAAAGGATGCAGTCCTCTGTCAGAGATGTTGGCGCTAGTGATTGCTGAATGATAGCTGAGATGTTTGCCAAGCCCTTTTAATAACACCAGTCAGTTGTTTATGATACATTTAAGCTAACTCAGGCTTCCCATCAGGAAACACAGAACTGCTGGCATCCAGACATAAGGTGGACTAAGGCCAAAGTTGCCTTCTTTGTTCAAGTGTATTGACATTTTGCAGTCTATTAACAGCATTTGATGGCTGTTACTGTTCTTACTTTTGGCTGACAGAAGCAGATACAGGGAATTGTACCACTCCAAGCTGCAGGGAGGGCATGACCTGCAGACCGCAATGAGCACCTTAGGAATGTACTTGGAGCCTCAGTTCCAATTTTACCCACTGCATAGCCAGCGAGTCTGACAGATGGGTTAGGGGAACTCCTGAAGGTGCAGCACAGACAGGCTAAGAAACAGGTACACCAGCTTTATGTCCTAATGATAATCAACTAGTTTTTCTTCTCCCTGACACTGGCGAAATCACGTCTGGCTGCTGCTCACAGCAGGGATTTCTGGATGCCTAGAGCTGGAGCGAAACAGCGGTGCTGCAAAGCAGTCAGGAGAGAGAATAGGTATGCACATGTGTTATATATATCCTGCACGTATGTTGTGTTCCTTTGTCCTTCCTCCATGGGATCATCCTACCTGACACAGAGGGGAATGCTCTCCATGACAGAGTCTGGGGCAGGTGCAGGACCAGACACCAGGGCCTGCAATCCACTTGTCTTCACACCCACCTTTTCTTAGGCTGAAACTTGTGGGCCAAACCCAATACACAGGTAGGTCAATTTTTTAAAAATGGCATAAATAAACAGGTGACAAGAGATGTGTCCTCTCATCTAGAGCTGTTGTCTTTGAATGCACACTACCGCCTCTCTTCTCATGGGGTGGGCTGTGCTGTGGCACACGTAAGGTTGCCATGAAATGCAAAGGACTGGCCCTGGCTGTGATCTTCTCCATGGCAGCTACTCAAGCCTCAGCAGTTTTTTTTAAGGAGGTGGGGAAGTGATGCTAAGTTGGCCTGCATATTTTCCAGCTTATCTGACAGTCCCCAGGCCACAGACCTGTTTTCCTAGGTTTGCAGGAAGGACAATCACATGAGCCTGCTCAGGAGAGGCAGAGCACAACTGATATGATTGGGAGCAGCAAGTGTTTCAAATGCTCTACCCCGGGGTTCCTGGTGGTCAATGCAAGTTATTAAAATTCAGGCCTGCTAGTAGTGTTTGTTTCTTGTCAATGATTTTGGCCATCACCCACTGGAAGACTCTTTCTAAGCTCTTAACCTAACCACACATATTCACTGGAAAGGAATAAATAAACATATCGGGCGCAAATAGGAGACAGGAAAGTCAGCAGTGGAAATCCCCTTTTGGCAACTGCTCTGTCTGTGGATAAATGCTGAAAAAGACCGGCGCAAAGGGAATATGACTATTGCCAGCACTGGACGCTGTGTACTGGACTGTATTTCAAGGGTGTCTGTAAATACCACCCTCCTTCTAGCAAGTCAGGTTCCTGAGAGGGCTGGCACGAACTTACATCTAGGCAACAAGGGAAGGATCAGCTGAGGAGAAGGTCTTCTTCTCATTCCAGGAGATCAGTCAGGCTTCCTGGAAGGTGACCAGGCTCAGACCCTGAGCATTCACAATCCTATGTTCTCCTAATCCTTTACAATGCAAAGTGACCTGGTGCATGCATTTATCTTTGTAATGAAACACAATGGAAAGACTTGCACGAGCTGTCATGGCATCTCATTAACAGTTAATATAACTACTGGGTTACAGTCAGGGTCAGTAAGTTCCTATGTCACTTCAGGTACATCCTCAAAAGGACACAATTTGGATAAAATCTTTAGATCTCAGTGGAAGCAACCTGCAGAAAGTATGGATGTACATCTGAAATCCCAGGCACCCAAGTCACAATCGCAAGGGACATTTGATGACCTGGCTGACTGTTACAGACCAGTGATCTGTTGCTGAGCGTTTCTCACTGTCTTGGAGTTCTCGGACTCAGATAACGATAAGCTATTCTGAAAGTACACAGCTCTGACTATAATGAGCGTAGAGCAGTGACAAAAACAAAGACCAGCAGACCTGGCTAAGCAACCTGCTAATCTCAGCCAGTCACCAGAGCGCTGGGATGGGACTCCTGAGGTCTGGATTCTTTTTGCCTCTACTGGTACATACGCTATAATCTTTGTGAAGTCATTTCACTTCTCGATTTCCCAGTTCCCCCTGTACCTTTGTCTTCTCTATGATGGTAAGTGAGCTTTTCCAGCAGGGACTGGATCTCATTCAGGGCCTTTAGGTGCTACTGAAATACAAAAACACAGCAATATTGGAACTCCTCAGAGACTTTGTTCTTGCTCCATTTGCAGGCAGTCACACCTCATCAAAGAGATGTGGATAATGTTTGAATAATGTGACACATCTTACATACTTCCTTTTGAGCAGGGTGTTTAAGATACCCAGTATATGTATTTAATGAGATGTTAATATGCTGTTCTCATACTTTATGGCTCTTGGCAAAGGTGCTTGCACTGTCATTCACAGTAGATGCATTGTGTCCAAATCACAGCAGGCAGGATTGAGACCTGGGTGCCCACTTTGCTAGCAGAAGTCTCTGGGAAGCTCAGAAGGTCACTTCTGCATTTCATAACAACTTCTTGACTAAGGAAGCCTTCTTTGGCTCTGCCTCAGCTCCAGACCCTGGAAGTTGCTATCTATAGACACAAAGGGTAAAACCATCCATGGTCTGGTGAGAGACGGCTGCTCCAGCATATCACCCTTCTCCTGCACATCACTTGCGTTGTGGTCAGAGGTACTTTGTGCCATCCAGTAAACTGTAGGCAAAAATGACATCCCTGGAGAGAAGCACGTAGCTAACACCAGTAAAGCATACTCCTGGTTTGTATGAACTGTGTACAGTACAAGGCACAGGCTTGTCTGCTGACACTGTCACCATGGTCTCCTGGCAACATCAGAAGGTGTATCTTCATGTCATTCGCCCTATATTGCTGATGGTTCCTGAAAATTCTTCTTTTGTTTGATAAAAACATGCTTTTGAGGCAAAAGGATTAATTTTTTTACCTGTTGGTCTCAGGAAGGCCTTAATGGTTGTGATGAATATTGCAACACGAACATGCTGCTGAGCCACACAGAGCTCAGAGAATCAGCACGGGTCAGCATGTTTCACATTGCCATCTAATTCTTCAAGCCAGCAGCTGATTTCTTGGCTCTGAAAAGCTCTCAGGTTATTCAATATATAACTATCTCTTCAGATTTGTTTTTCTAATGGCAAGTCAAAATATGGTTTCAATTTCATTAGAAAAAGTTCTATTTGTACAAGTGTTTGCAGTGGAGTTTTATGGTCTGTTCCCAGTTGGATCAGACCATTACATCGCATTCTGCTGAAGTTCGTGCCGTCAGTGCTGCAGCCAATGCTGATGGGCAGAGAGTGCACCTTATGTTCAGCACATCGCTCTTCTTTTTTCTTCTTCATTACCACTGAGGGAAATAATTGGGAGAAAGCCAAGAAGACTCCTTAAGGCATGTTTCCAACTCAGGACCTGGGATGTGGCCAGGTAGCTTTCAGTAATGTGATGGGGAGCCAGTTTCCCACAAACCATTTCAGGAACGCACCCTTCATCTTCGCAGTCCAGTTTCATCATAAGTAGTGAGGATACACGTGCACACACACCCACACAGAGAACAAAGCAGAGGAACACATGGCAAAGCAATCAAATTTGAAATATGGGCAGTCTTGAATTTCATTTTGCTCCAATGTTTTGGACTATTCTCCTCAGAGAAATCATTTGGTTAAATGCATACAGTCGTGTTACTGTCATGGCCACAGTCAATCCGTGACCAACATAGTGGTCCCTGACTTCATTTTTTTCTTCCTTCTGTCATTTTTTTCTTTTTTTTTTTATTTTTCCTTTTTCTTTCAGGTTTTTGTTTCTGTTTTTTTGTTTCTGTTTGTTTTTCTGCTAGTCATGAGGATGATTTTTTATTTACCCACCAGCTTGTGAGATGGGAATTTGCATTACAACGCATCAATTACTCCTGCCACTTTTCCAGACTCCTTATCAGCAATAAATAAAAAATAAATAAAAGGAGTTAAGCACAGTGACAGAACCACTGAATGTGCAAATGTTATTTTTGCACAGACACATGTGCACAGACACATGTGCACAAGCCAATAACAGTGGTATTTCCCTAAACAGAAAACCCTTTTCTTCCACCAAAGATGTCCCCCTGTCAGGAGCTCTGTGGTAGTGCTCATGTAACTAGCTGCTTGCTGCAAATGCTCAGTCTCAAATAAATCAAAGAACATGCTTCAAGTTGAGATTGGCAAATGTGTTATAAGATACCTATTTTGTTAGAAAGTAGCTACCAAAAATAGGCCAAAATCCTATTCCATACTCGGGTTGTAAGCATTAACTTGCCCATCTCTCCTCAGCGGAATGTCAACACAGAGCTGTGTAGTAGAGCATAAAACCATTCTGAAATTCAGCAGGTTAGTTCCCTGGCACACACATACACAAGAAAAAGACACTTTAAATCCTATCAGCATCTCGCTCATGGAAATAGGAATATCTGCATCTTAGTTGGCTGACCAAACAGGAAAAAATATGTTTTCAGATTATGTTGAAGTGCTTAATGATTATTTTTAATTTTCCCGCTAAAATGTGTAAAAAATATTCCCATTGAAAAATATGTTTTCTTTCACTTTGTTCTCTTGATTTTTTCTTTAAAAAGAATTTAATTATTTAAAGGGACCAGTAGCAGTTTTAAAAAGTAAAAACCTGTATTTTATACTTCTACTGAAAAAAAAAAACCCACAAAATTTTAATCTTAAGATTTTCTTTTCCAAAATTCAGTTAATATAAATTTATATAGGATAAATATACATTTTTCACCAGAAATTGTTTTGAATAAGATGATATGCTTTGCTCAGCATCCGTAATACAGGGGAAGCAGAGAAATATTTTGAGCACCTGAAGGTTTTGGTATTCAAAATCTTTTTTAATATAAAGTTTCTCTAACAGTTTTTTTTTTTTCCCTGGTTCCTCCAGTTCAGTGAAGCCATCAAAAATGAATTTAACCATGACTTAAGCACAACTCTACTCACAAATCCAACCCATTGCTGTGTCTAAATAAACAGAAAGCTCAGCAGCAGAGTTTTGGTATCCATGCTTCTCCAAGCCACAGCTCTCACTAAAATATATTACTCCCTATATAAACGACAACAGTTAGAATTTTTTAACCTCAGTTAAAATGTAAAAACAAACCAGGAATCTCTCCTCCAGCCCTTACCCCATTAGATTTATGGTCAAAAATACGATGTGTCTCTCAACAGGGGGAGGTCACAGAATGGTCTGAGCTAATATTGGAGCCTGTGAAAAAATGCATTGTTGTTTGGTTAACCAGTGTCACACAATTAGGCAATGCTCAAAAATCAATTAGTCATACACTATAGCCAAAATGGCATGTTTTTCTAACTGTGCTATATTTTATTGCATCTTGAAGCTCTGATACTAGTTTTAACCAAGCTGTTTTTAACTCCTGTATGACTTTAAAATGATGCTTTCTTAGGAAAAAAAGTCTTTCAAATCTGGAAATGATCGAGTTCTTAAAACATCCAGAACAGCTTTAGAACAATTACTTTTGTCTGCCCTGGTCTGTTTTTCCAAAAGCTTTTAGGTCAGTTTGTCTTTCTTCCTTTTCTTCTTCTTCAATTTTTTTTTTAATTTAGCTAAGATGCAGCTGTGAAAACTGGATTCTTCTTTTGAACTCCCGTATTTACGTTTGCTTCTGGCAGCCCCGAGGAAATATGATTGTTTTAAAGCTTGCTGCAGAGTTTAAAAGGCCTTAATATGGGACGCCAAATGTAACGTTACACAGTGCAGTGGATTTAGAGATCCATACTGCCTATACTGCAGTCTGTGGTGGTCAGGTGAAGCTGGGGTGTATTTGCAGCTTGGATGTGCTGGTGATTTCTGGTGATTAAGGCAGCTAATAAAAAGATTAGTGAGTGCGAGATTTCTGAGCCAGATGAGACTTTCTCCAAGGTCAGGACCATTTGTGCACAAGTCAGTGCTTCTGATCTGCCTGGAAGTAGAACATACAAGGCCTTGGTAGTTGCAGTATTTATATAATTAACCTGCGTTTTAAGATACATAGGAGCCAAGATCATTTTGATCAAGATGTATGAACATTCATCCTGGCTACCGTAAGGCACAAACTGGGTCTCCTGGCACAAGTAATCCTTACTGAAGAGTTGCTATTGCCACAAGGCAAAGCAGTCACACTTGGGGCATGAATGCTAGCAGCCACCAGCCCCAGAAAACTGTGTTCCTGGACAGAAGCAGTTAGTGTCAGCCTGCCAGCTCACAAAGCCTGGCTGCCTGGGGGACTGGAGACAGGCAGTACAGCTGTGTGTATCGGGAGTGGAAGTGGACTATTAACCTCAGCTAAAAGTTAAACCCTCAAGCCTGCAGCAAAAACTAGTCTCGAATCTAATCTTTCTTAGTAAAAGAAAGATGTAAATTGAGTTTTAATCCACTAGTTAATGCAAATCAGCATCAATCCATTTAAGCACTATCACCATACCAAAATGAGCAAACTTTGCTGATGAGCTAAAGGTCTCAGGTTTGCTCCTGAAAAATACTCAGGCACAGTTCTTAATATTACATGGATAAGTAGTCCTATTAAAATCAGTGGGACTACTCATCTAGCAGGAATGTCCCTTTGATACATTGCCGGGTCAAGAAATCAAGTGATACATGGTTGGTGATAAGTTATAGCCAATACATACATATTGATGTCTGTACGCAGATGGTGTTATGGGCAAACTCCTACTGTATTTTGATGACAGAAGCTTTGATCCTGCTTCAACTGCAGTGGATAATCAGTACCACTTGGCTCTATGTGTCCAGGTTCAGGGTCTGCTCTGCAGTAAATTGGTGGGAAACACTGCTGCATAGTCTACAGCTGCTGCCTGCAGGAAGAGAGGCCCTGGGTTTAATTGTCTAAAAGCTGTGGGCTGGTAATACAAGCAAAGAAAGGTAGGAGTGTTACTGTAGAAAATGTTACGGAGATCAATATCTTTGCTGTACTGGGCATTTAAATAAATGACTGTCTGTATCCAGGTCAGCTTCTTCTTATGGTTTGCTTCTAGTAGGAAGAAATTACATGAGAATCTCTTTCCTTTTATTGTTTCTCTTTGCGTGTACAAGTAAAAAATAAAAATACTCGATGGCTGAGAAATAAACTGCCATTGTGTTGCACCCAACAGGAAGAGACTGCTCACTACATATTCTGGCTTTTGTGGTCCTAATCGTAAGTGGTCCCATGAACATGTTGACGATCTCTTTCCTAAGTCCAACATTAGCTCCTTGGATTCAGCTCCATGAGCTAATGAGAAAGTGATATTAACCATGTCACCGGCAAGGGTATGGTGGTCTGGCACTTAAATACAATTTTTCTGTATGTTGATGTAAATAAAATAAATCCAGTGAGGACTCCTCAAGCTTTACACTGGATAACTTCATTAGCTATGTGAATAAGAAGAATTTCTCTGGGTTAAATATCCACACAATAGGTTTCTTTCTACCAGGGTTCAAAGTGCTTCTTTTTCTACGTTTTGGTGTTGTGAGTGGGAAAAGAGCTTGATTGTGTCAGGATCAATGTCAGGTCTCCTCGGTACAGTATGTGCCTGGTTCAGCTGAGCTGACTGTCACTGAAGAGGAATGTGTGTGGGCCATGGACTGCTTTCATCAGCAATATTTGCTGATCGCTGTGATGCTTACAGTGGCAGGAGATCACAGCACTGCTTTGGGGATATGTCAAGGAGCATTTGGGAGGTAACTGTCCAGAACGGCATGCTCTGGTGTGTGAAAGGGCAGGGGAGGAAGCTGAGTTACTACCAGTCCCCTTTAGTAAAAAGAACAAGCAGATTTTGATAAGGCAAGAGCAATACAATAGTCAATGTCTCAGGGAGGGAGGTGTGAAAAGCTTTGGTCCTCTTCCTCCTCCTATGCTGAGCACTCTATGCCACAGAGTATCACACTGGCACAGCGAGGTCTTCACCTGCCAGGATTCAGGCTGCATCATCTCAGAGGTTAAAATACAATTTCTCTCTCTAATGTTGATGGTACAATGAAAGCGAATCCATAGAGTTAACCTTAATACTAGAGAACGTGAAACAGAAATGTCTGTGGCAGATTCTTTTTTAAATGCTTGCTCTTAAAAGTCCTTTTTCTTGGTTTAAAATCTCCTCCAAAAGGAGAAAGGACCATTTGAAAAGATTAGACAGCATCTATCTGCACAGCGTGGCTTCACTGCGTACATAGCTGTACCTGTTAAGAGAGCTGCATGCAGACAGCAGCAGCGAGGTGCACCACAACCCACACCTGGGAAGCAATGTTCTGGCTCAGACAGCCACCTCAGAGCATGCAGTTTCCTTGCAAGTGGTGGCTGTGCAGAGGTCATGGGTATCCCAATCCTCCTTCAGGAGTAAAGTGACTGAAATTTCACCTTCTGGGCAAGGGGTCTGTTTGATCTCTTGTTTGTACATTATTTCCACTCTTCCCCTTCCAGAGGAACTTGCTGTCCTGATGAAGAGAGCCCTCCCTCCTGGCACACAGCACAGACCCTTGGTGAGTGCTACTCTGCACACATGTTTTCAGATAGCATGTTTGCCAAAGAGAAATGCATGCTCCCTCCCCGTTACTCCTATGTAGTAAATTGGGGGTTTTGACAGCTGCACTGCACGTTTCTGTCATTTACAGGAAGGAGGGATCAACAGAACACAGAAGTCCCTATCTCGGACATACCACTTCTCATCCCTTTAAAATATACAGAACAGTCACCTTAAACTAGACATAAGCCAGAGCTGGATGCCTAAGATTTGGGGTTTTGCTGTCCTCTAGAGACTGGGTCTTTGGTTCAGGCTTGTATGATAGCATGGTTTGACCTGGAGTCAGGACACCCAAGGAGCATGCATCCCAGCCCTGGCCAAGCTTTGCTGTCTCTCTCTGTGTCAGTGTCTGGGAAATGACCTGTAGGGTTTTCTTTATTGTTGTTGCTGTTGTTTTTTCTGAATTGCCTTTTATTTTATTTATTTATTTATTTTCTTCTAGCACCTCCTTACTGGTTCTTTATATTCTCTTCTCTTCCTGCTGTGATGTTAAGTCCTCAACAAGACATTCAGAAGACCCTGGGACATATTCTGCTTTAACTGTCAGTTACTAAATTCTTCCTAATGAATCAAAATAGGCATTCTGAGAGAGCTCTGAATAATTTCTTTTTCTCCTGTAGTCTCCCCTTCAGACACATAGAGATGCCAGTCTTTCCACCCTGCAGATCATCCTTTCTCTCCCACATTTTGGCCAAAATAGAACACATAATTCTTTTGATATACCCCTACATAAATCAGTCTCTCTAGCTAATCCATCATTTTGCTGTGCTGCACGGAGTTCCTTCCAATGTGTTCTCACTACTGTTACTGAGCTGTCCAGAACTGAATGCAATATTAATATTCCACACACTGTATATAGTGCTTGTCAGGCAAAGATTAGGAGCCTTATGAAGATTGATTATTTAAACCTCCCAATGCCACCAGTGATCATGGACTCAGTGCCTATTACTACCTCAAACCTGAAAAATTCCACTCATCTACTTATCAAGGTCAATTCTTGTTTTTGATGGTTGAGTGAAATATTAGCTTTCCTTATCCTCGGAACAGCAAAGGGTAAGCCAGTAGACTTTGGCATCCAGCCACAAAATGTCTCGTATCATAACAGCATTATGGTATTTGTAGGCTACTAATGGAGCTGCCAGCCTGGGTTCAGTGTGAGCACTGCCTGTTCGCTGCACGGGAGGGCTCGGCACTTCATGGTGTGGAGGAGCAGCTAGGTGAGCGGACAAGAAATGTTGATGGGAAAGCTGGGTCTCCAGTCCTTGTTCCTCTCTGGGACTGGAAGCTAAGTCTGTCCTTTACACCAAGAGGGAAGTGGGACATTTTACGCAGCCTGTTTGAGGTCTGCAGTCACTTTTCTGTCTGCATCAGCAGCTCAGGACAGGTCCTCTCTCTTTCTTTTCTTTTGTTTACCAACCAACCAAAATACTTTTGCATAGGTGTGTATATATATATATATATATATATATCTTTTTCCACTTCTGCAGAAGTTTTAGTGACATAAACCTGTCCTACCTGTGGGTTTACTCAGATAAAGCTCTCACTCCATTACACACTGTATAGTTCACCACACATTTCCAGCAAAGGATCAGCATTGTCTAAAGCCTTTTTTGTTCCTTGGTCATTGGCAGATGAACATGATTTTTCAGCCTTGATTGTGGCTGGGAATTTCTCCTGCTGTCTTGCCCATAGATTTAGATTAGGCACTGTCATAAATTGCAGAATAATTGCTGCCATGCAACCTATTAAGCTGGTGAATCTCACTGAGGATCAGTCACACTGATATACTTCAGCTTCACAAGTCTGATCCAGTGCTTTTCAGACACTGTAGTGTAGAAAGGGAAATGACAGGAAAAGTGTAGATAATTTTCTGGAAATGAACAGAAAAAATTTAGATTTGCCGTGACAATGTAAGCAAAAAGCAGCTTAACCTCCCCCTTCCTTTCCTCAGCTTTTTTGTAGCTGATAGGTGAAAATAATGAAAGACAAACTAGCGTGAAGTCCATATCTTCATTACTAATGTCCACTTGCTGACAATTAAGACAGAAACCTGTAATACTTACTGTTCCAGAGTAATGCTGTATTTATAGACCGTATTTATATATTGTATGTATATATGTAACTTTGTTTGAGTTCAGATGCTCATGAATTAAAATGTCAACACATGCACTTAGTTGCCTCATTTCAACTGGACATGCAAGCGTACCTGAAACCAGCCAGACAAGTGTTTGGAGCCTCTCCATCTGAACTCACTGTGAAACACGTGGCAAGCACCTTCATGGAATAGATGGAGCCATTTGTGTGGCTGCAGAAACGCGATGATGGATATCAGCATTAAACTCATGGTGGAGCCACTGATCAAAGTGGCAGAGGGCCGATAATTAGGAGGTTAGCTCAGTGGCATGCGCCCTGAGATTCTGGTGGTGCTGCGAGATACTTCCTGCACTGTGGGAACAGGGCTGTTCTGAAATTAGTCTGAAATAAGTCCAAGTCCAAAATCAAGCTTCTGTTCTGAAGGAAGTAATAAGTGATAAGGATGAGATATGAGACTGAAATTATGGGCTGCTAACAACCCTCAAAGGCTTCTAGATACAGTTTGTGGAGTTATCATGGGCCAGATATTCATGCCAACAAGTTTCCTGAAGAAAATATATCTGTTCAACACACACCGATGAGGGAGCACTGCAGAATTGCCATGGAAAACCAATCCACATGGAGTGCTTTCTGATAGTTTTTAAAGTTAAAGGAAATAGTCCTGTGGTTTAATTATGCACAGTACATCACCCCACTCTGAAAGGTCACCCAGCTCTGCTAAGCTTATGAAAAGGAGTAAACCAAGTGGATTACTATTCCTAAACTTGAAAATGTTAATGTGGAGGAGGAAATTCCCAGTTAACCTCTGGTCTGTTTCCAGACACCAGTATTCATAATTCTTTCATTAATTTGCAGATTTAATTACTTCTTCATAACTTCTTCTAGCAAGTTGGTATGAATATTAGAAGGTAACTTTGGCTTATGCAGCCTGTGTAGGGTTTTTTGTTTTGTTTTTTTTTTTTGTTTTGTTTTTTCCTTTTTTTCAGAGATGAACGGTGTTGCCAATATATTTCAGATTCACAAGTGGCACAAAGAGAAATTGCTTACAGAGCTTCATCATCAGAAGGTTGCAAAGGAGATATCAACATTAGCTAGACTTTTTCAGCACAGTTCTAATGCTATGAGGACTAAGAAACATTTCACCTAAGGAAAAAAAATACCCAAGGGAAGATCTGGGGCTTTATTTTCAACCACATTCTCCCGCAGTTACACCAATGGCAATATTCTATTGCTGTGTACAATGGTGGCATTTTTCAGATGACTCAGTCTGTACACTATCTGTACCAGCCATGGAGTTTGACATTTTCACATAGTTCCTGCCAAAATGCAGCTGCTTACCTCCATACAACATTTTGCAGGCAAGACAGCATTTACATATGTTGCCCTTTAGGTATAAACTGGGGTATTAAAGAGCAATAGCGACTAGAAAATGTATCAACAACAGTGTGAAGAGATCTGCCTTCAGGATATTATTTCTGTACATAGAGCATTAGTGTTTGGAATATTGTGCAATCCATGACTGAGAAACTCTCACCTCACTGGTTAGTTTTTGATGTCTCAATGAGGCATGAAGACAGCAAATCCCTTGGTAGTTAGCAGGAGACATTGATTCATTTCACGGGTCTCAAGAGGGCAAAGACCAAACTTAATAACCTGAGAAGTGAACGTTTTGAGAAGTCTGATGTGGAGCTGGGCCTCCTATCTGAGCTCCTGACGCTTACTCAGCTGAAAGTTGTTCACTTTGTGGAAATTTCTGAGAATGCCAAAAATAACAGAATTCTGTTCCTCTTTGGAAATCCTTATTCCCTACCCCCTTCATTTCCATTCAGGAATTCAAGATGCTAAGTCAAGGGCCCTACCTAACCTCTGCTCCCTCCCTTTCCACCTTTGACTCAATACAAAATATCAGTGGAGGTGAATCATATGCACTGCATTGAGGCAGTCTACTGTGTTTCACTGTAGAAAAGGGTGATTCCATGAACAGTGTAGCCACATGTACCACTCTTTGTTTAGCTTCAGTTGCTGTCACAGGCCACTGGCTCTCTCCTCCCCATGGTCAGTGGTACACAATTTCTGGGTCGTTGAGAACTACTGCTCCCATCAACTCATCACCCCTTTCCAGAAATAGTAGTAGGCAAAAACTAGATTAGAGCTTTTACAGTCAATTTCAACAGTCAGCTTCAACAAAATAACTGAAAGATTCAGCAGGAAATAGCAATTATTTGCTGAATAAAGGACAACTGCAAGGTTTTAATAAGAGAAAGCTGGTAGGAAAAGCAATAAAACCCAGGGAGTTAGGTGGAATATGGGCCATGTGAATCTAAGCATGTGAATCTAAACAGCTTAAGCTAAGATTGTCAAAGTGACTAGAGATTTTCTGGTGCAAAGCTCTTACAGAAAGGTTTGAAAATCAGAAAATGGCCATTATTTGATATCTAAACTTTCTCCTACTCCTCACACTTTGTTAGTTTGTTTGTTTGAGGTGGTGACTTCAGATTATATTTACCGCACTGGATCACTTTGATTTGCTACACAGTAGTGTGATGCAGGTAGGAATTAGGCAGATGCATAGAAAACATAAGGAAGCTATAAAAGAAACAAAGATTTTTATGAAAAGCAGCCTTGAAAACTGTTTAGGATTTTTCCTATAGTGTTTCAATGAAATCTGGGGGCAGTGGAATGATTGATATTAAAGGGACAGAAAAATATGATGTCCTTCTCATGAGAAAAATGTAATTTAAGCACTAAGGACAAACAAACAAACTGGGACAACCAGATGAAATAAAACTTAACTGAGTTTATTTTTTAAAGAAAATCATGGGTTTAAAAATGTTGAAAAGCTGCCTTCAGTTTTAAGTTTGACCTTATTCTTGGCATATCCTTTTCCCACAAGTGCTTGCGGTGCCCCATGGCTCATGGTGTCTTGTGGATGCCTCTTGCCACCCCTTGTCCTGGAGAACTATCTGGGCCACACAGGAGGCTGCCAGGCAGGGTTGCGCAGCACATCCCTGCAAGGCTCCTACAGTACAATGCAGACACCAGCCATAACGTCAAGTCCTAACAAAATGTTGTGAGCCTTCTGCACTTTGTTTTGTGTCTTCTGCGGAAAATTCCACTGGAAATGATCCATTTCAATGGAAATGGATGTTTATAATGTTGAAACAGACCCATTTTTGATAACAGAAAGTGTGGGGGTGGAGGGATGCTCTGCTCAAAATATTTCAACTAACTACTTAGCAGAGGATCAACTCATCTATCTCAGTCTAAAAACAATGGTTTTACTATATTTGTTATTAAATAGAGTTTCAGGACCTGACCCCACTAATGAATGAGGAATACAGATTAGCTTTCTTCTATTTTTTTCATCCAAAACTAACAAGCAAACATAACTTTGAAAACAATGAGCTATACTGCTGGACTGCCTTGATTTTTCATTGCTTTGTTTCAAAACTGTGTGTTGTCAGTTAATCAAATGACCTATATTGGACGAATTCAGCACAGCTTTTTAAATGCTTCAAGGTGATCATGATGTTCGAGGTTGGTCCATGTTAATTTTTTCAGTGTGTCTTGCTTTTCTGAAAAATGCACAAATGTTAATGCAGCTCTAATGATTACCATTTAATACAATGTGTAATGTACTTAAGAAAACAGAGCTTATCAAATTTTAATACGAGTTTGCTTTCACTGGAACAAAAGATCTTAAGTCACACCTGGAAATGAGATTCCTAAATTTCTTATAACTCAAAAAATCTTGCCATTCTGCATGTAAGGCAGGCTGATGATTGCACATACCCTATTAGAAATGAATGGCTGATAAGAGCAGGCACAGCTGCAGCAATGGCATATTAACTCCTCCCGAAAGACCCGAATACCAGATCTACTACTCCTGATCACATCAGGCCACACAGTCCAGGGGTCGTTTATCCTTGCCTGGTGACTGACTGAGCAAATGATGTGAAATGATCCATCTCCACAGCTCTGACCCCATAGTACTGTGAAGGAAATGGAGTTCACTGAGACATCTCTTCCAAGTTTATTTCAGATTTGGTGGAGCATAAGGTCTTCTGTTTAGGATTTTATTACCTAATCTGTTCACCAACATACTGTGTTAAAAACAAACACTCATCATCTGTTTCCAGACACAGAAACAGTCCTATATTCCCTCTACCTTCATACAATGCATTCCAGCCACAAACATTGTTTTTTCACTATCCCTGACGTCCTGTTTAGGATGAAGAATGACTCTCTGTTTGGCCTGGGCATGGTTATTTACAAGTGTTTGTAAAATGTCTAGGACCAAGGAGGAAAGGGTAGAAAAAAGGCCAAAGGAATTGAAGGTGGGAAAGGACCATTAGCAATTGTTTGTTTTATTTAAAGTAAAAGTTCATTCTAGCGCTGTTTTAAAAAAATAAACCCATGTATTTTATTGCCTGCCCTTGGGCCCAGCATGGTCTATTTTGGTCAGAAGGCTTCAGTGAAAGGTGGGATTTCTTCCACTGATAACTTGCAGGATCTCACTGGAGTATTTGCTGGGCAAGGCCTTCAAGGCCCGGCATGGCCCAGACACCCAGGGGGATTGGCTTTCGTGTTTCGTTTGAGTTCCCTTTGTGAAATCTGTAAATGATGGGCACTTGTGCATATGCCAGGCCCAGATGTTACTGTGCCAGTTGTTGTTACCATGGGGATCCTGACACCTTCCCCGGCTCAAAGACCTCCCCTAGGGGAGCGCATGGACACCCAGTCTGGTCCTTTCCCTCTGCTCTGCAATGAGAAGGAGCAGGGCAAAATGGAGGCCACCTGAGGCCTGTGCCAGGGCCAGCCCTGGCCTGGCTGCACAGCTGTGTCTGTGGCCTTGCAGCACAGCCACCTAGATGAGGGCACAAGAGCCAGCCTGAAAGCTTGTGTCCTTCTTTCCTCTCTGCCACACCATTAAAGTCCTCACAAGCAAAAATCCCTCTTGAAACACTTCATCCTCCAAACTTTCCTGGCTTTCTAGCAGAAATCTTGCTACCCCATCTCACTGTTGTCTAGAAATATGTGGGGCATTTCTGTGTCATTATTCCTTTTATTCCTTTGGACAGAGGGTTCATAATCAAAGGCAGCATGTAGACTTTAATGAGGAAAAAACATCACTAATATTGTCATGGAAAGCTGTAGCTGTTCAAGAATGACAAGCTGCAGCATGGGCTGAGCCATACCTGTTATAAACCTGCTGCAGTATGACCAAGAAGCTGCTGTTAGGCTTCCAGTACTTATATTGGACAAATACACTTAACATGCAAGACAAAACCAAAATGCTAAGTGTTTTGTGTGTGTGGTCTGATCAAGGAGTGCTATTTTCTGAGTTATTTAATTTGGAGAGAGGAAAACATATTGTGGGACAGTTTATTTTATTTTATAATTCACTATTCAATAAAGAAATAAAATGTCTTAGAGACTCCAATTAGCTTGTAGCAGTATCACTTGGAGACTGCAATGTGCAGGCCATGGAAGTAAAATGTTTCCACTCCAGCAACAAGGAGAGGTTGATGTCTGTGAGGAGCACCTGAACTGTGGCTGCTGCGAGGGACCCCAGGGGCTGTGCGTGGTCTTTGGTCTCATTTTTTACAAAATACTCTTTGTAGCATCTTAGTTTGGGCTTGCTATATCACATGTTGAATCAACAAACAGTGCTTGATAAGCAAGCAGATGGTTGATAATATTCACATCTTGTTTGGGATTAACGGGGTTGCTGCAGTACTGTGGATCTGTGCAGAGCACCCATCCTCTGTGGTGGACAAAGGCTACCTTTAGACAAAAAAAAAAAAAGTGAAACCTTTGGTTGTTCATCTTCAAGTTAGTGGTTTGGCAGATGCTTAGGGAATAATGGGTCACAGGACTGATGAGGAAATCAAGTCTAAAGATGATAACGTTTCCTTTGGCTGGAGCCAATGTGCAGAGGACACAAGTCCTGGATTTGTTGCTGCTTGGCCATTAACTGGGTTGTCAGTGAATCAACATTTTGCTTCTGGTGCTACAACTCCGAATTCCTCTATGGATATTTTTATGGATATAAAATTGTTTTTGGAGGTTTTGTGGTAATGCTTCATTATTGCACCATAACCCCAGTGTGAACATCATTGTGGGGACTTAAAGAACTGGGAATGAAGAATTAGGGAGGCAAAGGAAACATCCATCATGTTCTTGGAACTCCTGCAGGATTGCAGCATCCCCAGGAGAGCTTGAGGCAGCGCTGGTGCTCTCTAGCACGCAGATTCAGCTGGTCCCTTCCCTTGGGTCTGCCATCAGCAGCACCAGCCAGAGGCACTAATCTGTAGCTGGTTGGAAGGCTGGGTATGGGAATTCAGCATTTATAAGCAAGCAGGGTTGTTGCCAGGGCTGAAGAACGAGGTCTGTTTGACTCTGAAATGATTCAGACATTTATAGATGTTTTGTACAAACACTTATAGATGCTCCTATAGGGCATGGCATCGAAGTGTTAGCTCAGA
Source organism: Anser brachyrhynchus (assembly GCF_964034855.1). Taxonomy (NCBI): domain Eukaryota; kingdom Metazoa; phylum Chordata; class Aves; order Anseriformes; family Anatidae; genus Anser; species Anser brachyrhynchus. Next base: position 26,770,122 of record NC_137700.1, on the reverse strand, counting down.
TACCAGTTATTCATGCCTTCACAGCAAAATGGTGTAGCTGTAGCCAACATACAGTGAAACTGTTGTGATGCAGTATACACTGGTTCTCAAAGCTTGGCTTTTTAGGGCCCATAGGGTCCTGGGCCCTGCTGGTGCCTGAGCTGCAGCCCCAGCAGTGCTGCAGAAGTGTGGTGCTGCTGAGCATGGGAGAGTGAAGGAGCAGGGAAGACGAAGCACCTTGAGCTGGAGTTCAGCCACAGTGCTATGCTGAGCATTTCTGCACTTGCAGAAGTTGCCATGGTATTTTAATAACTGTGGGTGATTTAATGGCCCATCTGGAAAACAGCAGCACTGGTACAGCTGGGTTCATGCCACAAACATCATTGCCTACAATTTTCTAGTGAGGCAGCTTTCTTTTAGAAACCAGGGGGGAATCTATTTTGTGCCTCTTTTTATACTAGCGTAGTCACACATGTTGGCAGATCTGTCTTTCTGTGTTTCCTGGTTGAAATGTACTCTGTCTCCAGTTTTAAATATTCTTCATTTACAGCAGGGGACTAGCGCAGATATGCAGAAAAAATAAATGTGTACTCCTGCAGGACACATTCCTATCTCCCTCCTTAAACTTCTTATCAGACAAGTCCTTCTCTGCACTTTTCCTGTATCTGTCGTGCAGCTCCAATGGAGCCAGAATCATCGATTGCTCTTCAGCAGAAGCATCTGTTTTGTTCAACTTTCTGTGCACAATGGCACTGAAAAAGTGACTGTTCCCACTCTTCACTTGGCCTTTGCAGTTTCATGGAGGAAATCTTCAAAAGGTTCTGTCCCAGTGCACAAAGCCAGTTGATGCCTCCTGGTAAATGTGGTTTCTCTGATTTATTTCAAAATATTTCTTCTTCAGGCTGGTACAGACTGTACTGGAGAATCCAGTTTCAAAATGCTGCCTTTGCAACTGTTACATAGTTGTTTTGTAGTCCTTTCCTCTAATTCTTCTTGCCTTTTGATAGGGGCTATCAAGAGACTCGGGAAACAATAAATAGAAATGTTGTTTAAGTTTATCTTAGAAGAATATGGGATGTTGGCTCAAGGAACTTTGCTGATTATCTTGGCTAGCCTTGGACATTTCCTTTGGCATATCTATAATTGCTTTAAGAAACATGTTCATGCTGAGCCAACTTCTAATACCGTAGATTCAACTACTTGATTTCAGATAGATGGCCAAGTTCTGCCCCCTGCCTTACTGGGATTGCCCCAGCATAACAGAAGTGTAATTTGTCCCACAGCTCTCAGGTATTTAATTTCTTCATTATAACTTACTTATTGCTTTCAGGATATTTGTGTCTTGGATGAAATTTTAAACTTCTGGGAGAGGTAGTTAATAAGAGGGAGAGGGAGAAAAGGAAACTACACAATACATCTAATAAATATGTGACATCTAATTTAAAAATCTGTTGTTTTCTTTCAACAAAAGGGGAAGAAAGCAATGCAGTTGTATTCCCTTATTCCCCAGGATATTGGCACAAGTCCTGGATCCACTGAAATTTATAGGGAGATGTAATTAATTAACTTCAAATACCAGATTCGTTCATGGATCCAGTATATCTCCATTCTGATGCGGATGTAAAAAAGCCTTTGATTAATGATCACAACTTCACCCAGGTATTTGAGGTTTTTTTCTTAGTAGTGACTGCTCTTTTTGGGATTCTATATCATCAGCACACAAAGTGACATCAAAGTCGGTGCCTGGTATTCATTACTGGTACTGCAGATGAGGCCTGCAGGCTTCAACCTTGTCCCTGTTAAGTCACTTGCAGTTTAATCATGGACTTCAGCAGCACTTAGTTTCATCCTAGCTGTTCTTGATAAACTTTTTTAAACAACAGCAACAACAGCCTACATGGCTAAAGGCTATTGCATGTTCTGAAGACCTTGTGGAGTTAGGCAGAAGGCAGTGTCTTGTCTTCACCAATCTGAAGCCCAGAGCTTGAGGAAAGGAGCAGGTGAGCCTGCTCACGTAGGGAGGGCAGATGTGGCTGCAAGGGCTAGTCACCATGTCACTATAAGTTATCGCTGCTGCTCTTCAGACTTCAGGTAGTAGGTCATAGTATATTTTCTCTGATAGAAAAAAAAAAAAAAGAAAAAAAAAAGACAAAGGCAAAGACAGAAAAAGAAAAAGAAAAAGAAAAAAAGAAAAAAAACAACAAACCAGAGACCTCCTGGCTCCAGCAGGTCTGCTCCACTAATGATTGGCTTGGTTCAAAAACATGGGTCATTTCACTGATCGAGGCTGTGAGGTGGCCCTACCTAAGCAATCCTGAGAAAGCAATCCACAGGCAAGGCTCAGAACGTTTTACATCAGAAGATGGAGCCTTAGGTTTTGTAGTCACACCATCAGGAAGGCAGGCCTTGTGTGCAGCAGATGCGGTTCAGTAAAACGATGCAGCTTTGGCAGCCAGTAATCCAGACACATACAGAAACCTCAAGTTGGTTTCCTTGTTGAGCTAGTTTAATTTGTTGAATAAAATTACAGAGATGGTTTTCATGGGGTTTCCACTCATTAAACAGAATGAATTTCCATTGCCACCAGGGGAGCCCAGACGTGCTCTTCCAGACTGGTGGGAATGAGTCAGGGAGGTGTGCACAGGTTATCTTACATGCTGATGCTGATAAAGATGCCTTTAAAATGAGTTCTGTGGGCCTGATTCCATTCCCATTTAAAGCAGTATAAATTGGGAGAGATTCTGTGGAAACCATAGACTCTTTCTGTAGAATAGAGGAGAAGGGAGGTCCCTGCTTAAATTCCCTTTTAAATATTGCATCGAGATTCCAGTGCAATATGGTACAGAGAAGGGACACTTCATTAGGAAGCCCTTTATTTGGTTAATTGCATCTCTGAAATAATACATTCCTTATGTGGGAAACCATACTGTGATCCACTGTCAAGCATGTGGAACAGGTTCGCCTTCTGGGTCCAAATGAAATAGCTTAATAGGCTGTTACAGACAGACCTGTGAAAGTAGGTGGAATTTTCTGTTCAAGCTGCAGTACTGTGGAGGGCAATGACTCAGTCCCAACGGTACTTCTCAAAATGAGGACTAATGCATAACTCGGGGCCTGAGTTTCCTTGCGCTGACACTGCTTTTGCTCTGCAGTTGCTCCGTTCACTTCCACCAAGCCTTTAAGCAAACCAAAGTTTAAGACTGAACACCACTGTCAGGTCTCCTGACTGCTATTAGGAAGGAGCTTTGTAATTGTCTGCTGGGTGTAAATCAGCATAGTGCTGGGAGAGCAGTCTGATTAGCTAAATCTGAAGTCCATTTATGTCAGTACGCTCTGGCTTGCTGTGATCAATTCTCCCGCTTCAAAGCCTGACAGCAGCAAAGGGTTTCAGAAAGCTACTGGCAGAGCTCATGGACTCCGGCAAGCCTTCGCGATGAGAGTGTAACTCTGTAACTATGCTTTGGGAAGGATTTGCAGGAACATACTGTTCTGAATTTTGGAGCAACCCAGTGCTCAAACCCATTCATAAACAGTTTCCCATCTTCCACCCCTCTTGCAGGCCCCCACCAATCACTCAAATCTATGTAATTTTTAAGGATGATTCCATTTTAAAAATAAAACCTAGCATATGAACAGCTTCCAGCATGTGTCAGGAAGAGATAAGTCACCCTAAACTGTGATGGCCCACTAGGGTGCCTTAAGTGGAGTCAAACTCCTGTCTACACAGTCCTTATTAGGATCTTTCTCTCCTTTTCCCTCTCTCTCACTTCCTTTTGGCATTTGCTGTCTGAACTGAACAGCACCTGAGCTGGCGTCTTAAACCTCACCAGTCTTTGTGGAGTTCAAATCGAGTTCAAATGTTCTAATTAAGATGTGCCCTTCCTTTTTATCATTAGATAGCTGCAAACAGATGACTGGAGCTTCCTGACTGGGAAAGATTGGTCAACGGCCTTATATCCAAGGGGTGAAACATTCCTGCCGGGAAACAAATCTTGAGTCAAGTGGTCTGTGTAAGGAGATCTATTAAGTCAGAGCAGTAGCAGCTGCATAAAGACTTTAACTCTTCTTGCCATGGTCTTGTGGGAAAGGATTCTGTCCTCCAAAGTTGGTATCTGGGTCTCACACTCCCTGTTCAGGCCTGATGCATCTTTGCCTCCAAGCACCCAGGATGGTGAGAGCACATTAACTGTTTCTTATCTTTTCTTGGAGTGAGATTTTCTCTTCCTATTGGAACAGTGCTGGGAACTGAAGGCAAAGAAAGGGGAAGACGAACTTTGTGAACAACTGACTTTCTGCTATGGCTGCCAAAAAAAAAAAAAATGTGGTCATCTCATAATGAAAAATATGTATTTTTTCAGAAATTTGCTGACCCCAAGTCAAGCTGCACTTTCTCTGCCCAGAAAAAAATGATTCATTTAATTATTTGGCACTTTTCTCTCTTTAAAGAAATGAAACACCAGTCTCTGTTGTCCCAAGTTTGCTTTAGAATGGGGAATGAAACTTATTCCCTTGAAAAACAAAAGCCAAACATTTTGAAACCACCTCAGTTCATTTTTTTTTTAGCCAAAACTCTATAGTACTGCCACTGGCAGTGCTTGACCTAGCAGAACATTTTTCAGGAAATCATGACTGCAGCTGGTTAGATCTGAACCTTTGATCCATTCAGCATCTACTTCAGATTAAGTTTGTGCTGCTCTTACTTCCTCATTGCTTCCTTTTTTTCTGAGGAAATATGAATACAAACATGGCTGATAGATGGGAAAATTCTAGCCAAAGCCCTCCTCAGACTTCAAGCTATTTAGGGGAGAAAGAGATCTGGTGTCAGTAGAAAGCACAGAGGAGCTGTTTTCCATCAAACTCAAGAGGTGTTTGAATAGCTCTAATCTCAGGCCTGAATTTCCTGTTTGCCCCTTAACCCATGCAATACAATCCCCACCATGGCTAATGTACCAAGGCTGCTCAGAGGTCTCTCAAACTCCATGGCTGTACTGCTACAAGTCTGTAGGAAGAAACCCACCTTCATCTGCTATAGCTGTAAACATTTCATTACCGCTTCTAAATGAGGGGAGGAGCAGTCCTGCTGATCACCTCCCTTTCCCAAGGGATTCCTGTACACTTTGCAAACCTGATTCATTCCTGCCCTGTCAGCTCACATGCTTAGACATTTGCTTGGCTCTGGCTCCATGAGCAGACCATGTTGGTGGAAGCTGGGAATAATATCAAAAGCAACAGACCAGTTCCCCTCTGCCTCTCAGCTCCTTCCTCCGTTCTTACACCAATGCAAGAGTTGCAACAACAACTAACCAACCAAACAAAAATCATCAAATCATTATTGCTTTCTTAATCCAGAGCATGGCAGACTGGCTGTGTTTTCCTCAGTAACAGGGCTGCTTAAAAGCACTGTGGAGGAGCAGTTCCCCGTGAAGGTTTCCCTTCCAGTTGCTGATGCAACCCATCACTAAAGAACCAGAGGCTCATTTGTCTGCACGTACAGCCTGCAAATATTTTTACTGCAGTAGTAACATTGTTGAGGCTGTGATGAAAGGATATAGGCCAGTCAAGGTTTGTAGGGAGAGATAACATCTTTTATTAGAGTAGCTAATACTGTCGGAAAAAAGCAGACACGCTTTTGGAAGCAATATTATCCTTTATTATCTCACTGTTCCCCCTCCCCTGTGACTCCCTACCATCCTTCATCCGAAACAATAAATACTTATAAAGTGGAAGGAAACTTGACCCGCTGGGGCAGGTAAGAGACAAAGGCTTGTGTCTGACTCCTGATCCCCATACCTCTCCCACTGGTATCGGCAAGAAATCTCCCAATGCTCAGGGGCATTATGTGGCCCCCGTCTGCCCCGCTGTTCTGTGCCAGAAACAACAACAATGAGCAAACCCGCTTGCAGTGGCGTCAGTAATGAGCATTTCTGATGATGGTCCCTTGTCTGGCCTCTTTGTGCCCCTCTGTCAGCACCTCTTGGGTCACTGAGAACCCATTGGCAGCTGGAAACTGTAGGCTAGTAATGTGCTTAGCATGCAGCGTAGGGCTGTTAGAGGAGGTATCAGGAAAATCTTTCTAGGCCGTGGTTTTTGACACAACAGAAAAGATTTGTCTGGGGTCATTGCAGGATCTCCTTTGCCAAATGGATTCAAGAGATTAGAGGGACATTTGTCAAATATGACTTTACTGATGATTACCTTGCTCTGCCTAGGGGCAGGGAGATGGAGCAAGTGAAGGTACTGCCAGCTTCCTTTATGGGAGCCCATTTTCATTTCAGGGCTGTCCATCTCCCGGCCACCTCTTTGCAGGCCAGTCACAGCTCTGAGGCTTTGCTCTGCCCGCCAGGGTGAGGCCCAAGGAGCTGACCTCAGCTCCCTGTGAGTTTGGGCCTGCCTGCTTTCCACCTGGCTGTCCTGTAGGGAAAAGAAACGGGTGGTGCTGGGTGGGTCAGCCTCATGTAATCTGTTAAGATGCTTTTTGGGGCTTCCTGTGATCGTCACACAAGTGAGGTACCTTTAGTTTGGGCAGTGTAGCCAAGACCCCTCCCAGAGGAATAGAGAAGGAGGTTATTCCACTGGTCATGATCCCCTCTCTCCAAAGAATTGCTGGCAGCTTTTTAGCAGCAGATCCCAATGCAGCACTTTGTCCAAGATGGCAATGGGAGGAACAGGGAGGGGAGGATCATGATCTGGGGTTCAACAACACTTTTCAACACCACCAGAAGAGTATGATAGAGACCAGGCCTTGAGTAATTTGCTTGGACTGTGATTAACACCTAAAGGAGATAGTACAATCTGCGGTGGCAGTGGAATGGGAGTGCAGGTGGCAGAAATTAAACCAATACAAGGATTTTGAGAGTGGGGAACACCCTTGTCTCATGCCAACAGAGACAAAGGGATTGTCAAACCTACTCAAGGCGGACTTTCAACAGCCTGAATGACCATGTGCCATGATCTCAATGTTATTTCATACCTCAGTAATCACACCCATGCTCTCGGTGTTGCCCAGGACAGAAGACAGAAATGACCCCTGAACTCTGTTCAAATCAGGGAATTTTACCCCATTTCAGGAGCTGGGAAAAGTAGATATACATGCAGACAGGCCACCCAGCTCTTGTTTGTAAATGAAGATAGCCATCATAAGAAGGTTTCCCTTCTCTAGAGAGTATCTTGAACTGGCTGGAAACCTTTAAGCAGATGAATTTCTGGTTTGTTCAAGGAAAGGATTTTTTGGGAAGGAGGTCGAGATGGAGGAAGGGAGAGAGTGACAGAGAGGTTGTGAAAACATGTCAATTTAAACAGAAACTTGTTTTCAGTAGTGTCAGAGTTTCTTTTTAGCTCCGTTGTTCTGATTCATATCAGCTTTTTGATTATATTACAAATCTAGATTAATTTCATACTAGTGTTTTAGGTTATGTTGGTGTTATTTAAGCTGTACAATGTTTTAGAAAAAAAAAAAAAAAAAAGCTACCTGCCCTGCTACCTCCCTTGTGATGTTATTGCTACTCTGAGTTCTTCCACTTACTGGTTTTAGTTCCTTTCAGGTTAACTCAAATGTCCAGCTTTCCAGGGCAATTGAACAGCTTGTTTCCCTGCCAGCAGGCACTGTTTGGATTGTAGAACTCAGGTCCGATCTGGTCCTTCACTTGATAACTTTCATAGTGCACTTCACGAAGAAGATGGATTCCACTAGAACCTGACAGCTTATCCTGAAGGTCCCTGGGGGTGAGCAGATGCTGCTTGTGAAGGGCTTTTGAATAAGAAGCTAACCCACAAGACAAAAGTAAACAAATGAAAAGGGGACAAATTCAAAATGGATCAAAGGAAACACTTTTCCATCAAATGTGTGAACAAGCTACAAAACACATTTCCCATAATACTGTTAGCGAATAAATAAATGAATAAATAAACAAAATTAGCAAGATTGTAAAAAGAATAAATTTATTTATAGATAACAAGCATATCCACAATTGTAAATAATGCCTGGCAATATTATTTTAAAGGGTCATTAAAACCTCTGGTTTCAGGGCTGAGACTAACCTTTAATAAAATATGTACAGACACTTATCTCCTGCTTTGGAGGGTATATTTGCCAAAAACACTGGTGCCTGCTAGCTATTGTCAGAAAAGGAGGAGCCACATTGCATGGACTTTCTTTTACAGTGCTGTCTTGTCTGTACTCCTACTCCCTAAATCTGAGCAGACATTGAGATAAAATATTTGGCATTATTCAAAAAGGAACGGGTAAATCTGTAGATAACAAAAATATCCCATATCTCATTGAAAAGGAAATCAAAACCTTTGCTTACAGGGTTGTGATTCTGCACTAGATAAATCAAGATCTTCATATATATACGTTATTGTACAGCAGAAGACTCCCTAAAAGGCTCACAGATGGTCTATATATAGGCAGAGCAACTGTAACAGGACCAGTTTAAGATTAGGGCATGGCTGGCTGAAGGGGAATTTCATTTTTTGCATGACATTCCCCAAACATCAGAGAACATAAAGGAAACACTAATTTGTTTCCATGGGCTTTGGCCCATAAAAACTTGTGACCAGAATCACCTGAATGATGTTCCAGCCTATTCTCCTTGCCAATGCTGCATGTCCCCTCTCACAGAGCTGTTGTGGTGACAGGCCCTACGTTATTTTACATTATCTCTGATGTCATCTGGTTGGTCTAATAGGACCTGACTGGATCTCTGATCTATTAGGACTACACATCTCTGTCTTCACACCTCTCTTGGCCACAGTAGCTGCTAAAAAGAGCCTTAGGGACAACTGACATTCTTGACTGCCAGCCCAAGCATCTCAGCTGGAAGGAAGACTATTTCCCAAATGACATCCCCTCCCCCATGAAGGCTTTTGGCAGTCACCCTGCTGCCATCTCCAGTCAAGAACATCTGGCTGTAGGATCAGACAGCAGCAGAGCCCTCTGACCCCTGATCCTGGCTGCCCTCTCCCTACCCCTAAAAGGGGGGCTGCCATTGTCTACCGAATTGCCTGGTGGCCTCAGGCTGATTCCCAGGACCGTCCTCCCACCTGGTGCTGGCTGGATGTAAGTCAGGGGCTGAGTGAGTGAGGCACAGAGCCACCCACAAGGCAGCCTCCCCTCCAGGATGCTCTGGGATCCTCTCCATACATGTTGGCAGGACCAGAATCCCGCTGCCCACGTTGCATAGTGCCACAAGCCAGGAGGTCCCCAGGCAGGGCTCTTGTCCTTGCCAAAGCATCGTCAGCCACTTAGCACTTTGTAGTGCAAAGGTGATACGGGGCCGAAGTCTGCCCTTAGTGGTGTTGGTGAAAAGGCAGAACAACTACACTGAAGTCACTGCAGTCCATTTGTGTGTGACCAGGAAGGCGGTTTGCATGCCTGCATTTGTGTCCTTGCCACAGAGAAATTTCTGGGTTTGCATCCCCACCCAGAAAAACAAGAGACAAGGGAATTAATGTCATTTTCCAGGTGGCTCACGAAAAGCAAAATTCCCTCATCCAGCTCAGCTTGTTATCCGCTTGTTATACAAGCTGCATTTAAACAATTATATTTAAATAACCAAAAAAAAAAAAAAAAGAAAGAAAAAATCTGCTCTCAGAGTCCTAGCCACAAAGTTTCCTCCAGAGCCCTTCCCATTGTGTTTTGGAGGCCCTACACCTCCCCCTCCTCCTTGCCTTCGTTAACTGGAGTCCATCTGCTGTGTCCAGCCTGCTGCAGCTTGGGGAATCTCACGTCACTCCTGTCTCGGCTAGAGATGAGCCTGAGCTGCAGATTTTTGGACAGAGATGCCTGTGTTTGTTTCCCAGTGCAGGAGGAGGGGGTGAGTCTTCTCAACTTTGCCCCAGTTCCTTAAAAACAAAAGGCCGGCAGTGAAAGGTGGCTGTGGCTGTGGGCCTGGTGATGCCTAGCTTGGCCACCTCCTCCTCACCCCGCTCTGCACGGCCCCATCCCAGCTCTCCATGGTGATGGGTTGCTGTGTCACTGCTGGGTATCTGCGGCATCACTGCTGCAACACTTCCATCACCAACGGGCAGCTCACAATCAAGGCAGCAGCTCTCCTCCACCCCTCCCAGGACTGCAAACGCAGGGCAGCCTCTCCGCCGTCTGCACTGCATGAGAAATGAAGAGACAGACAGAGAGGCGGCCCACCAGGACAGGGAAGGTGAGTGACCATCGGGCAGGGAGGACAGATAGATCACCCAAGGTCCCAGCTCCAGGGGTGGAGATAGGCCAGGGGGTGAACATCTGCCCTTGTTTCCCCAGAGACTATGTACATGACGACGTCCATCTTGCCATTTTATTCCTAAAAACTGGATCTCTCGTGCAGCATGTTATCAGCACTCTTCTCATCCTAATCCAAAACACAGCACCCTACCAGCTACTAGGAGGAAAATTAACTCTGTCCTAACTGAAACCAGGACAACATGGGGCATGGTGTGTCCCCACCGCGTTCTTGTTTGGGGAGTCCACCCTTCTGCCCGCTCTGCTAGTCCCTGCCCTGCAGGAGGGCATGAAACAGAGGGTGAAAGCAATGCAAAGAGGGAACGAGTCTGAGAAATTGCTGTGAAGCAGATGTCTGGGAATCATTATGAGAACACTCTCAATCTTCCTGGAGCAGCTGAAAGCTTTACTGCCAACAGCGCTTGGCTGCCAGTCTCCCATTGCTGTATAAATGATGATAATGCTCTTCGCTACTCCTTCTCCACACGTTTTCCTCCTCCCCCTGGGGGTGGGATCTCCTTGGCAAGCACAAGGCTCTTGTTATATGTGAGGAGTTGTTGGCAGCGAGGGCTGGGATTGAACACAAGAGGGAGAGGGGGTAAGGTCCCTCTTAAAGCTAATAACCACCAGTGATGGGCCCCCGCTGCGGCATTTTGTGCTCATTACACAGCTACTCCGGGTGCCTTTAATAGGCAGCACTTGCCTGTTCACAAGCGCTGAGCTTTGATAGGGGTTGAAGGGTCAGAAGCATCCACTGCCTGTAGGAAAAAAGCAGTGAGCCCCTCTCCTTGCAGTAGCACTGACCAGAGCCCAGAACTCGGTCCCTGGTACAAAAGTCCAAGAGGCAGCTGTCCTCTACCAAGGTCCATCACTCGTCTTTGCAGGCAGTGCTGTCCTGCAGCCCTCTGGTACCCAGGGTCTGTCTCAGCTTTCTGCAGAGGGTCCCTGCTCTGGGGCTTAATCCTTTTGCTTTTGGTGGCAACTAGCAGTTGCTCAAGGATCTACAGCTGCAGCTCCAAAGAGCCCACTCTGCACTGCTCCTCTGCTGACGAAGGGCTATCTACTCAGCGCTGAAAGATATTCCCGACTGCACACTCAGCAATAGGAACACAAAACAGCAGTGTTCCTGTACTTGCCTACTGTATGAGAACAGCTTTTCCACATACAGAGTTTCAGGCTGCGCTGCTTATATTTAAGACCTGAAACCTGACAAACAATAGCAACAAATAATCAAATACCCCAGCCCTGTGCCTGGCAGACCTAGCCCACTCCAGATGAAGCACAAATTCATGGATGGCACCTCTGAAGATATGTCCTGTGTCTGGACAAGGCATAGAGAGCCATGTGAACCTTCCTTTGTAGAGGTCAGGGAGCTATTCTGACTCCCAACTATAAACTCAAGATATGGATGATCCAAGTTTGCTGTATTCTTGGATTAAAAAGCCCCAGTCTTTTCCAGAAACTTTTAATGCTCGTACACAGGTCTGTTGAGCACATGTGACAGCTCTAATTTCAGCCCTCCTGAATACACAGGCAATCAGTGTCAGAGCTACTGAGCAGGAACCCAGGAGAGCCACTGACCTCACCAAGTAGCAAGATAACAGAGAGCCAGCCCAAGGGCAGGCCCTGACACCCCTTCCCTCAGTAGCCCTCTCCCTGGGTCCCCAGCAGGGCCTTCCACACGGCTTTTCCTCTATTAGCCACACAGGCCTGGCAACTGGGCCCCTGGCTCCCTGTGGGATGCAGGATTGTTGGATTCCAGTAGACTCTGGCATGAGTAAAAGGCAAGTGAGTGATCACTCCTTTGACTTACTCAGAAATGAGAAGCAGGCACAAGCAGGCCTGCACCAGCCAAGAAACTTTTCTCTGTAAATCTCCCTGTGCCTTTTTGGTGGGATTAGTAACAGCACAGAACTGTTTTGCAACTCAAATGCCCACGTATTTGTTTGGCCACTTTCAAGCACTGGAAATAAGCAGGAGGCTTCATTACCCACAGAGAAAAGCGGACTAAATGCAATTACTGCACTTCTTTCAGATCAAAATGGTGTAGTGCAGCAAACAGATAAACCCCATGCCAAAACATTTCCTAAAGAAAGCTTTATTACAGTGAGGCCCAGTTCTCAGAGGCCTTTCGTATTCTTTGTGTTACAAAGTCGTGGAATTGACTTATCCAGAAGGACTTGCACTCTAGAACTGCACTGCTTCCCTTTTGTTGTGTTGTTATAAAAACTCAGGTTTCCTAAATCTCCTTAATAAAAGTTCTCAAAGGGCTGATAGGAGAAGATGGGAGAAGCCAGCCAAGTGTAGCATTCCAGGGCCAGCTCCCTCTTCACACAGGGAAAGAGTTAGAGACCCAGGTTGAAGGTCTCGCTTAAGCCACCCGAGTCTGCCAGATACAAAGCTGTTTGGCTGAAGATCTACCACACCCTGTGCTCCTTTCTCCCCACACCCATGCTCTCCCCTTGCCAAACCCATCTTTGCAGGGTGCTGACTAGGTTCTCAGCAGGGGATCTTTGTTCTCAGGGCTAAAAAAAAAAAATTATTTTCTTATGAAGCCATGGGAGCATCTCAGTTCTGGAAATTCCACGAATTCAACTCGCACTGAGATTTGCAGTTAAGGAAGGACCAAAGATTAATGGTGGAGGTGCTGATTTACACACTAGTTCTGTGTTTTTCTCATAGAAAAAAAAATCAACCAAATAAATAAATAAATAAAAAGGACAATCAAAAGACATTCCATGGGAAATTTTTTCATTAATGATAAATGGTTGACAAGTTTGGCCAGCAGTTAAAACACTGTTGGTCTGACAAGTTATCATGAAACCCCATGGGATCAGCAGCCAGAATGCTTCATGCTGCTTCTCTCCTTCATGGGCATAGGTCCGACATAGGGCCGGACCACACTTCTGTTTGGAGTGTGGTATGGGATTGTGGATCACCTGCTTCACTGACCCCTCTGTCACCTGTGGTTGGTGGGCCATAAGAAATATCTTTAAAAGTGAGTTATGTAAGGAAGGGCGCTGATCATATGACTAGAAAAAAGAAAAAAAAAAGATAAAAAGATCATTTCAGAACTGGTCTGTAATCTGCCCCTACTGTCATGCACCAGCCTAGTAGGCCTTGTATAGCCACTGTCCCCAGGCTCTCTGCTGACCTGTTTCTCTAGTACTTATTTACTCTCTGTACCTTCTCCTGGTCTCTTCTCCTCATTGTATTCAGGAAAGTTGAGATCAACAACAGATCTCATTTACATTCCTTTGTCTCCCAGACAGCCATTGTTTCTACACGTCTCTGAACCTCCATCTGTTCGCTCATCCCATGTGAAAGTCTGTCCCCTAACCCATTCTCTTCCTTCCCTCTTCCAACTCCAGTCCTGCCCACACCTCATTATTTTCATCTGTTACGGGTGGGATTTAATTCTGTAGCAGTGCTGAGAACAACTGGGGAATTCAATCTGCACGAAAGATACCCCACAAAATCAAGCGCTGTGTTAGGAAATAAGTTGGAGTTCATTTCTGAAGAGTGCAGGGCCTTCATATCACAGATGTGTCAAAGGAAAAGTAGGTGGGTCATAAGCAGTGGTGGGGCTACATCCATCATTTTGCCTTCACATGAAAATCCTCAGCTTTGGCTGGAGCATGGAGTGGCACAGTACAGCCCAGGAGTGGGAAATAATCTGTTTTTAGATGTCTATGTTTTCCTATTGTTTGTCAAAACTCATTTCCCTTCTCTGGCTGCCTGGACCTAAATAAAGCGCACTTAAAAATACAGACAATGCATATTACACATGTTGGAGCTGCATTAGATCATCCCACGTGGCTCTGCTGCAGAAGCAGGGAGGCTGTCTGTATCCTCGGGGGTCACCTCCAGTTCTCGCTCCTCCTGCTGGACCGCCTTTCATTTCGCCCACAGGGATGTGCAGTGCTGCACAGCCACGTGGGCGCCAGAGAAAAGCAGATAAATACACACAAAGAACAGGAAAGGAGAGAGAAAGCCAGGGGAATACATTGGTGGGTTGAGCTGCCTGACAAACCTTCTGGGGACTTCACATCTTTTGTTTCAAGTAGGGGCTTTCTTTGAACGACAATGTCTAAGCTGGTTATCTAATACACAGGTGTGAAACCCTCAGCAAGAACATATAAGGTATAAAAGACAGCTCCTGCGTCCCCCAGGACTGCAACTAACAGCTGCTTTTGCAAGGCTCCTTGTGACCATTTAAGTCATAGGGCTTTTCTGCTAAGAAACAGTAAAGAAAATTCTGCTTTGTTGGGTGAAGGGAATGCTGGAGAGGTGGTTTTTTTTTTCATATATCCAGCACCCTTTCATGCCCCCCAGTAGTACTCAATGACTTGTCTCCCACAACATGTAAAAAATTCAGCACCAGGAGTGCAGCCCTGGGCTGAAAGGAGGCTGCCAACAAAACAGCGGAGAGGAACCAGGGAGATTTTGCCTGTGGACACCAGGCAAATGATTCCTCGTGTTGCAGGGCCAAACTGCTTTCAGCAACTGTGGGAGAAAATTGGGGTTTTAGAAGTTTGTATGCTTTAGATTTCCTGGCGGCTGTGAAAAGTCAGGTTTGGCTTGATTTTTCATCAAATGGTGTCAAATTTTTTGACAAATTGAAAAAAAAATATATTACAAGATGTTTTAAGGCATACTTTTGGTATTTTTTAGTCAAATTGAGCTTTTCCAAGATGAAAACCCTTTCATATTATTTTTTGTTTTGAAAACACCAAAAATCATTGGGCTTATTATGAGTGATTTTTCTAAGTGACCAGTTCTGTGAAAATTTTCTTGAAATATTGGTACTACTGAGAACATATGTTTTGCTTCAGGCAGAAACTAACCAAAAACTTTTCCATTGCGAGGTTTATGTGTGATACCAGTGAGAAAGCTAAGCAGCCTCTGCTAAGACTTACATGGACATTGCAAAAGAAATATGGTATTTCCAAGCTGACACTTCTCACATTAGAACAGCTGCTACAGCCCTCAAAGTACAGCCACTACAGCACCTCAGTCTACCACAAGTGTTTCAGAAAAAAAAATAATAATAATTGTTCATTACCTATACATTGTCTGTAGGTTTTTTGCTGTTGTTATTTTTAAGCTGGAACATCATTTGTCGCACTAAAGGCATGAGCATTTTGATTTATTGCTTAATATTTGTATGTCATTCAACAAGCGTGGCTCCCAGGCTCGGGCGCTGCAGTTGATGTGCAAGAGGAAAGTCACTGCCAGAGAGAGCTGTCAACACATCTCATGATCTCTGTGTCCTCGGAAAGCAGCATGCTTGTCCCTGCACCTGGCTTTTACAAGTCTCTATCATTATTCCAGCACTCCTATATGATATCCAGATTTGCCTCCACCTCCTACATGTCCAACCTCATCCCAGATTTATTACTACAAGCCAATGGGCTGATCTGCAAAGCCCATTCAAAAGTGCTGGGAAACTTTAAAGTGTTGCTGGACACTGCCTCCTCTCTCATTTAAGTTATCGACATTCTGCTGTTAACAGTTTTCATTTGGGGGTCTTTTGACCCTCTTCTTTGTTTCGTTTATCCTTACTGCAATTTTTGGCTTCCGGTGAGGTTTTAAACTCTTCTTGGCAATAAAACATAGAAATATTTCACAGCTACCCACCCACACCAAAACACTTTTGTGACCCAGACGCTGATTGGGTGGATAGTGGCTTTTATTTCATACTTCAGTGCTCCATTTGGGTAGTGAGGAGAATAGTAATTCTCTGGCTAATGGAGAATAATCTGAAAAGCATGTTACATCTATACAACCCTAGGTCTGCTTTATGGTGCACATGCTCTGTCCTCCCCAACTCACATGTGGTCTCATTAACAACCTTTGCTCAAAATAATATTGTGTGATAATTTCTAGAGCTGGATCCTGGCCTGATCCATGCTGAAATCAATGTGTGTTAAGTCCAGCTCTACTTTTTCCTCTTGCCTTTCTCCTCTCCTGAGGTCTTTGCAGGCTTTTATTCAGGAGTGTAGCACTGTGCCATCCTTATGACATGGTTAGTAAAGAGTCATTAGTGTTGAGGGTTTTGCTGCCTAATGACAGAGCTAGCGCCGCAGCACTTGGCATGCGAAGGATTGTCTGGGCAGAGGACACCATGCTGGAACTAGGAAAACCTGTGTTCAATTCCTCACTGAGCAGTCACAGACTTCCTTCCTTTGGCTAAATCACTTCATCTAGCGTGTGCTTCAATTCCCCATCTGTGCAGGGTGGATAATGTTTCCCCCTACCTCCAAGCAGTGCAGTCATCTAAATCTTTGCTGGTCCAGGGTATTTTGTTATCACAAAGATGGGAACAAAGATCAGAGGCTACAAACCCATAGAACCCAGAGGTCCCTTTCAATGAAATCCCTGAGTATCCTGCAAAACCCAGAGTTGGTGAATACCATAGAAGCAAAAAACAACTGATAACTAAGTGTGTCTGATTGTACCACATAGGGATCACATTTCCTAAGATTTGAGAAATTACTAAATATTGCAAAAGGAAGGAAAATCTCCAACAGAGAACAAGGACTTTACTGAATTTCCTATCTTTGGTTTCCTGGGGAGCCACTTAGCTTAAGCAGATATAAAAGTTCAGTTCTTCATAGGTCTGGGGGCCAGTGAAAGCCGTGAAAAAACACATAAATAGCTAGGACTTAATTTACACATTAACACCTCCCCTTTCCTAGAAATACCCACCCTTTCTGGTTTGTTTACATCATTAGTACACATCATTAATTACCACATGCTGATGGATTTCTGGTGCTGTGTCAAATGTGTAGAACTTCCGTACAGTGCGAGGGCCTGATTCAGGTCCCACTGGGACCAGCAGCATCGATCTGTTGGCTTACACAGGAATTACCCACAGGAGTGGGCTAGTGTACAGGGGAGAGATGATGACCTGCTCGGTTCTCAGCAGGATGAGGCCCTAGGAATCCCTTTCCTACCCAAACCCACATCCCATCAGGCAATCTCTGAATTATTGTTGGGGCTAGCTTTTTGTAACTACATGTTAATAAATACCTCTCAACTCTAGCCTCTTCTCCATAAAGTATAACAAATGTTTCACAGCTTCAGCCTCTGGACCATAAAGCATAATCCTTTGCAGTGACCTGTGTTTTCCTTGTAGTAATATTTCTCTCCTTATTGTGCCTGTCGACTTTGCCCGCACAGCCCATCAATTAACAATGGTGCCTACAAATAAGGGTTTTTTTATACACCTAGTTAAAACACAGCCATCAAGCGTGGGGGTTTTGATCTCGCCTTGTGTTTCTGTACAAGTAGCATGAGGTGAAAGTGGCAGGAACGGACGTTCTTGGGGGGGTGGGCAACCAAGATAAAAGTCTTCATTTAACACCACTTGAATGTAAATTGTAGTGAAGCATGTTAGTGATAGAGGGGAGGTTATGACTGATCAGATACAAGCCTTTGAGTAGTTTGCCAAACCAAACTCCTTCTAGGAATTTTTCTTCTTTCTTTTTTTGCATTCTTCTCGCCACTTTTGATCACTGACATATGCCCTCATGGCTGCTATCAGGGAGTCAAAAAACTAAGCTGCCTGGGGCAGGAGTAGGAATATGGGATAGAAAGGGAGACATCAGCATATCAAAGATACTTAAGCACAAGGACAACTTCAAGGGTTTTCTTCCAGAGATAATCACCAAACTAATACAAAGTGAAACTGAAGGTGAAGAAAGTGAGAAAGAGAACTGGGAATATTTCTGCTAGGGAGGGAAAGTTCTTTGTTATGTGAAAAAGGGGTCAGATAACAAACCTCTTACATAGCTGAAAGACCAAGCCCAAGTGATACTGGAGTTTGGCTTCCCTTCACTTCAGATGCAGACCTTGAGCTCAGACTAGATCTTGAGCTAAATTCTGACAGGAAATTATTCTGGGATTTCATGTGGTGGAGAAGTTATGTGCCACAAAACAAGCTGATATGTTGATGACAACATGAAGAGTAAAAATGTCAGATTTGGAATGAAAAACTCTGAGAAAGTAGGGTTATAAATGTCAGGTTTTGATCAAAATATAGCTCATTTTTGCTTTGATGTGTCATCATCTATCATATTGACATTAGAAGAAGTATTTTGCCATTCATTCCTTCTCGGAAAATCCAGAAGAAGACCTTGTTTAAGTTAGATTTTTTTTTTAATGAAGATTTTGAATATCTCTGTATGTAATGACTGAGAACACCTGGTTATTTTGCACAAGTTACCCTATCATTGTTCTGCTGCAAGTCATGGACTAAGCAAAAAGCCTCTGTGAGCTATATTTTTTCATGATGTTCCTATGAGAGATTCCTATGTTCATAATATTTTTCATGATGTTCCTATGAGAGACATATCTGAATAATAAACCTTAGCTGAGGAGGTCCATATAGATATAAATAGATACAAGATCAAGGGCCAAACTTAGGTCTCTATGAAAGTAGATATGACTTGCCAGAGTTTGGATTTGATTATTTTACAAAGATCTCATAGGTGAGCAGAAGTGATGGAAAAGGGGGATTGAGGGTTTCCACGTCACCCAGTCCACAAGTGTGACGCTAAGGAAAAAACTAAATGTCAGCTCTAGTTCAACGTCCTAGTGAAATATCTAATCCTGATCACACTTATGTTTATGGCATATTTAGTTAAAGGGGCCTGTTCTGGAAGAAGACTATGTGATTCACAGTTACATCTGTTATTTCTGAGTTGGGAGAATTTTCAATTTTCCAGTGATCGGTTGTGATAAAACACAGTATAAGGTATATAAGTATTCTGCAGTCAAACATGAAAGCTGGCACAGAGCAATGTAAACCTTACCTACCCCATGCAATAACGCTAAAAACACCTTATCAAATTTTGACCCAGAAACACACGTCGCAAGATAACAAATAACTTGTTCTTGGAGAAAGGCCCAGCCCTGATTTATATCTTGCAACCCAAATAAATATAAAAAGTTTGCCAGAGCTGACCATGTAAATCTTAACCACCTCATATGGTTTCATTCTATGAAGTGAAAAATACAAGGAAGAAGGTGTTTTTACACTGTGAATGAGCTATTCAGGAAAAGTGTTATTTATTGAACTCTATGGGAGGGAAGTTAATTTCAGAAGTTATAAACATGATGAATTATAGGTAATATCTTGGAGGAATTAAACGCAATTGAAAGGAAAAAGGGTCCCTATCTTCATTTAAAAAAACAATTAGGGTTGAGCAATGTTAAACATAGGCTTACACCTGCCAGGAACTGGCTGACTGACAATCTTTGAGGCTATTGCTGATTAACCAGAGTGGGGAGCTTCTCACAAACCGGTGGCACCATTGTTTTGTGTCTTCAGTCCTCATGGGGATTCCTCGGACAGTGCTGGGTAATATTTTCAGCCTAGGGTTGGTTTGTGACCTATTTGCTTTCACTGTTCTCTATTTCTACAGTGCAGATGATCACCTGAGAAACCTGGCAGTGTCCCTGCTCCCAGACCAAGTACTTTCAAGCAGGCAGAGATAGGATAGTCCACAGCTACTGTCAGGCAGACCTGTGAGCCTCACCTGGACACATCCCCTTGTCCACCTCCACTGCTGGGCACGGACACGTTCATGCCCACACAGGGACACCTCACACAGGCACACACACTGTGCACACATCACCTGGGTTTACACCAGTGGGCACCAGTACATACTGGTCTTCAGACTCACAAGTGCACATATAGTGCTTATAACACTGAGAGACCCGCAGGTGTTAGTTGCAATTTTGCTGCCTTTAATAGAAACTGTCCATGGCTCCCAACACACCAAGATGTCTCAGCCTTGTATAACCTTGGTGTTGCGAGCCTATGCTAATAAATCTGAATAAGTAAAGGACAGATACAAATCTGGGTAATAGAGTTAAATATCCCTTCTTAACTCAAACACAAAACAGATGTTTTCCATCTACCAGCAGGCCTCCATGATTATCCACACTGCCCATGCAGTCCCCCCAGGCTCCCTGCCGGCCCCTTTCTCCTGGGTGATGAATATGATGCATTGCTGTAGCTAGTGTAGGGCTCAGGTTGCATTACTTCAACAGTGCTTTTGTCATGTGGGTTTGTCGTGCGTCTTTATTCAGCTGCTTGAAAGCACCTCCTGTTCTGCTTTGCTTTGCTTTGCTCCCCACAATCCCAAACTCTGCCTGCAGTCACCGCTTTGCTGGGGAGCTCAGCCCAGTCACCCATACTGAGGCTGTAATAACATTTGGCATTTTTTTCCCAGTGTGGTAAGTGATCTTTGCAGGCAGCATAGGAGCAGTAATTAATACTTGACATAGACTGCGAGAGAATGTTGCTGGTAGGAGCTGAGACGAGGTGTAGATGTTACACAGACCTTTGGAGCAGAGATGGGACTCAGACACGTGATGCCGCTGTTGGTGCTCCCTTGCACAGTGCTTTGATGTACCAGAAGCACACCAGTCCTTCCCACCATCCCAGCAGCTCAGAAGAGCTGCCCAGCAGGTGAAAATGGGCAGGCAGAGACCTTCATGTACACTACAATCGCAAGCCCCGTATTTTTTACTGTATAACGATGAGTTCTCATACAGCTCTGATGAACTTCTGTGCGGAAAACCATCACTGCAAGCATAACTGTACAGCCCACAGAAAGCTTTGGCAGCTTTGTTGGTGGGACAGCCTCACAGGCAGCGCTCACTGGGACCTGTCTGGCCAGCCCATGACTGCAGACAACAGGACATCTTCACCTGCTGAAAGGGAGGAAATTTCTTGAACTGTGTATCTGGGTTCAAAATGACGCAGACAAAAAGATAATGCTGAGCTAAACAATAATCTGGCAAGAAGCTCTCAAAATTGGGGTTACTTATTTATTTTTAATTAAAAAAAAAAACACACAAAAATTTTTTTTCTTTCTCTCTATCTGGAACAAATTGAGAGCAGTTCAATCTTATAATTGCATTTCCACAACATTGTGCCAAGGCAATCAGAGTTGTCAGGACCAAGCTGTCTTCTTTAAGAGTTAAATTTTATTACTGAGCTTGCTTGCAAGTCAGCTGCATGAACTCCAATTTATCCCTTGGATCCACATAGCACAGCCTCAGCGTGAACCTCCTGGTTGCTCCACATAGAGAACCCTGTCGGCAGGCTGATTAGAATAATATGTGCAAAGATAGCACCAAAATTCAATTAAAATGACACTTTTTGTTGGAAACAGACTAGGGAGAGCAACTCACATCTCAAAAGCCAACTTGCATCACTGGGCCAGAAAGCAGTGTTTTACAGGAAAGGCCTGTTGTGGGGATTGCGTGACTTGGACAGTTGACTGGAAGATATGGGGGTCTAAAATCTGGTATTTAAAGAACATTTGCTACCAAATTCATATTTGGCTTTTAAACGCTGTCATTGTCTTCTTCCCCATTTTTCCCCTCAAATTCTTTGGAACCTAAGGAGTAATCTTAAGTGACCTTTAACCACAAAACCTTGGCTGGTGTTATAGCCACTGCCTTCAGAAGGGTCAAAGGCAGTTGGATGTAAACCAGATCCTAGAGCTCTGACCACACCATACCTAGCAACTTCTAAAGAGAGTCCAAGGAAAAGTAAAGACTGAACACGCTCTTCTCCAAATAGAAATTCCCTCCAGGGCAGGATTTAGGACAGAAAATTTTCCATTGCTACAGCCTGAATTGGACATGTCCAGCAAATACTTAGGACTTCAGGGTGGCTTTCTGACTTCAGCTGAACTGAAGTTGATCAGTGCTATTATCCTGGGGATTTCAGAGATTTTTTTTTCTTTCCTAGCACCAAGTCCAAAGAAATGAGTAACATTCACATTTAAAAAGGAAACAAACAACACAAAAAAAAAAAAAAGAATGTGAACATCTGGAAGTCAGTCCTCACAAATGGCTGCGTATAATCAGGATTAAGCCATTACTGTGTCTTGCTTCTTAAATGATGGAAAACTGAATTGTTCTGAATTAATGTTCTCTCTGCTAAGAACCTGCTACAGGCAGAGAAGAAAAGAAAGCTTTGCTTGAACAGCAGTGGCAGAAGAATTTCAGCTTTTTAAAACCTCAGGTTTCCCCTGCGTAAACCATTTGAACACTGGAATGTAAAGTAGTGATGAAAAATGAAAGCCATGTCAGCCCAGAAAGCGATATATTAAAGCAAAGTGTTTAGAAGTCAAAGGCCCTTAAATAAATCTAAAATACGTACTTTATTTTAAGCCCTAAATCTGCTGCTGCTAATCCTCATCTTTAAAACCAGAAACCTATTTTACCGGAAAGCTAGCTGAAGCAGAGTGGAATGTGACGTGACTAGCTCAACAGTAAGTTATTAACTTTGATATTTGTTTTGTCCATCACTACCAGCATCATATCTCTGAGGTATTTCAAAATGACTCTAGTTCTTTATGGCATGCCAGTGAAAAGAATGAACCAACAGCCCAGCTCCCTATCCCCTGCTGCAGTAAATGCAGAAGTTGCAGGTTGTATTCTACCTGGCCCCCATTCCCTTTGCTGACAACAGTCAGCATTCACACTTTGTCTTTTCATCAAATTGTGCACACGTTTAATCCTGCGCCAGTCATGGGGCTGGCAATCCTCCTTGTCACCCTTTTACAGTGGAAGGAATTGGAAAAGGGAGGTTCAGTGAGCTGCTCAGGGCCACAGAAAGACGTGATGCTATAATGAATGTTGGGAAGCAGAGGTGACGTGGTCTCATGGGTACGACACACCCCACTGGGGCCTGGAAATCTGCAGCAGAGAAGTGATGGGACTTAATGTGATCTCTCCTCTTCTCTGAGCACCAGTTTCCCTTCATGCTGGCATCTTCCTTATCTGGGAGCTCTTGAACAAGAGGGATCAGCAGAAGATGATGTAGCACAGGGTAACTTTCCCCTAAGTGCCTCTGGGTACTTCTGCTTAAAACGATGTGTTTCAGTGAGGATAGCCAGCTTGAGTTCTTACTCAGGGATTTGTAAATTCTCTCCCCTGTTGTGTGAGCGGCATACAGGGAAAATGCCCATGTTGCTTTGAGATTCTGGTACATGAATTCTGGGTTGCTCTGTGCTCAGCAACAATAGCATGGACCATCAGCTGAGGGCTCACGATGCTGGCCAAGCTGGGGTCTCCTGTGGAGGCTGACTCCTGAAGGAAGAGGTTTCCCAGAGGTTGTGTCTGTCACCTGCTATGTGACAGGTATAAATCCGTGTTCACTGAGAAAACACATGTTGGCTGTTTGTTAGCTCTGGCTGTACCCAGGGCCACGGGCTGCCCTTGCTGCAGTAGGGAAGAGAGAGCAGGAGGAGGCGCCTTGAGCAGAGCTGCGCAGAGCAGTGCCAGGTCTTTCATTTCCTCTTTCTTCCTTCTTTGAATAGAAAATCCCATTGTTTTAGGTTAAAATCTGAAAATTCCCAAGAGGTTTAGTGGGATGGGACTAATTAGTCAACATGGACATAATCTGGTCTACACAAGCAGTGCCTAACTCCTAACACGTTGCTAATGAATAGCGCTGACCAATAAATGAAACAAGGCAAAGTTTTCTCCTGCCAAGTAATACATTTTTCTGCCAAAAAATATGTGAAGGAAAATAATCCAAATAGTTCTGTTGACTTTCAGTCCCAGGTTTTGATTTTCACTTTGTTTTTAAACTTCTTTGATCTTTCTGAGAGGGAGGGAGAGGGACAAAAGCTCATATGCCTCTCATTTTTCCCATAGGTAAAGGAGGCAGAGAGAAGAGAAATGGAAGAAAAATGCCAGTTTTCTTGTCTCCCCCCATATTTATTTATCTACCTTTATTTATTTACCTATCTCTACCTATTATCTACCTATTTATTTACCACTTTTCCGAGCTGGGACCACTGTGGTAGAAAAAGAGTAGGAAATGTGTAAAATGAGGAAGAAGCAAAGGATTCTTTCTTCTATCTCCTCATGTTTGTGTTTTTTTTTTTTGTTTTTGTTTTTTGTTTTTTTTTTACAAGAAGGTAAGACAGAGAATACTAAAAACTCACAACTTCAGATATTGAAAGGCCAAATCCAGTCAAAGAATTGGAAGGTAAAACTGAGTGAAAATGGTTCTGTGCTGAATTTTTATTTACTGAGAATATTTACTGGAATGAAACACTTGCAAAAAAAATGTTTCAAAATAAAATGCATACTCCATTGATAGGAGAATACAATTGATAAAGGAAGGATACAAAAAGAGAAAAAACAGGGAAGTATAAAATGCAGAAACAATTTCAGAGCCTAATTCTAGGATCTGTGATGTTTCCTGTAACAAAATAGGAAAGCTAGAAATACCTATCAGTCTAAACCTTCAAGACACTGATTTTCTCAGCACCTTATCATTTCTGCTGGGGCAAAGGATCTTCAGTACCCTGCAGCATCTTGCCCTGACTCTCATATGTCTGGTGTGAAATTTCCCCAAGTTCCCTCCATATGGAACTACAACGCCCTGGTCATCAAAAAGCTGCTCCTTGTCTCCAGCCTTGCTGTGTCACTTGCTATAAACATGTATGACGAATGAGTGTTAATGCTGTTTGAGAAATTTAGTGACCCCCAGTCAAGCTGTGAAAATGACAAACCTTGGAATAAAATAAACCAACATATAATCCTTGCCACTGTTGCTTTTGTTATAGCCAAGGGAGTCTTCAAAATATATTTCCAAGTATGTTTCCCAACACCTCAGCTCCAGAGATTTGTTTTACAAGTCTTGGCTACAAATCACAGCCCTCCACCCAAGGATGCTAATGGTCTATTCTATATTGAGCCTTCATATCCATATGTCTGAATCCCCGTAGCGTACACCATGCAAGCAATGCTCTATGTAGTTAGAGAAGCCTGAGACATTCTTTGACGTGACCATGATATGACTGGAATGATTTTTCTGTGCTTGAACCAGCCATATTGATATTTTCCATGCTGGGGAGATAAATTTTAGTTAAGGATGGTATTTCTATTCTGAAAAGAAATAAGGGTGGCTTTGATCTGAAATTTCTCATCCAGTTCACAAAATATGAGGATAGGGGAATAAATGGATGACTTAGAAACTCTTACCAGAAGCCCATTTTGTCAGATAGCATCTTTCTGCTTGGAGGCAAGGTCTTGAAAATGGGCTGACTGCTTGCCACTGGGAAGCGCTTTTTGGTGCTCTCAGGAAGTCCTTGCCTGCTTTGGCAAGCCAGGAGTTGCTGAAACACTCCATTTCCCTTATACTGAGCAGGGACTCCCATCATATCACATTCTTGTCTGAGAGATTTTGCCTGCACAAAGCATGTGTGGATGCCACCCTAGGGAGGGAGGAGGGGAGCCAGACTTCTCCATGACGGGTCCCTGCTTTCCCTGCCACGCTCTGGCTCATGTCGGGCCAGCCAGGCAGGCTTTCTGGCCCCTTTCCCAAGGAGTCTTTCTCTGGTGGATCAGACTGAATTGTTTCTTTTTGGGAGGTCTTCGTAATCAAGCACCATTGGAGGACTTGAAACAAAACAGCGAGATTTTGTGGTCTCCTGGTGACCTCTGCATGGAGCAAATGCACAACCTTCCTTATCCTCACCCTGTACACAGCATTGGCAGCTCTCATGCCAGCTTCTGTGGAGCTGAAATCACTCTTTTGTTCTCTGCTTGTACAGCTGTTTAGCAGCCCCAGGCACCACAGCAGTGCAAGGACTAAGCACTAAGCCACATTAATACACTTTCCCACCCAGTTGAGCTTCCCTAAAATCCCTTTTCCAGAAGAAACTGCTGTCTTCTCCATCCACTTTCCTAGCAGCCTATTTCAGAGAGCTGAATTCCTGTCCTGGCTTCTCCCTTGCAAGCTGCCTCCCTCCATCAGGAGCCGTGTGCTGGGTCTGTACTGATCCCACTCAGTCTACAGGGGGCAACAGGAGTGAGGGCCCTCCTTGCATTAGTTATTTTTTTTCAGCTGTAGATGGAAAAAAAATATCCTCTTGGAGAATACAATAGGAAAAATGAGCTCAATACATATCACTTAACTCCACTCCCTGCTCCCATGCATTCCTGGTCTGAGCCAGGGGAGCAAGAGCATTAGAATATAACCCAAAGCACCCGCTTTTTTTTCACTGTTGCTTTCTTTTAGATATTTTTTGAAGGAGATGTTGCAGGTGGCCTTCTCAAACACATTGACTGCGTATAACGGACTTTTCCCCTTCACACTTTCAGAAAGGAATCGATAGTCCTCTGGAGGGCTGGTATACTTCAGCTGTAAACATTTCAACCTTCCGATCAAGATGGGAACAGCAGTATGTGACTCAGACACCACCATCCTGAGCAGTCAAGGAAGACTTTATGAGTTAGTGCAGCTGAGCTCCATAAGGAATGAGCAGCGTGTCAGCAGAAAGCAGGATCAAATCAGAAACAGCAAACAAAGGGACAGAGAAGAAAATGATCACATTTGTAACTGATGCCAAGCTTTGGACTCTGAGCTGTCACCTCCAGCCTCCCATGCGTGGTGGCAATGCACCTGACGCTACCAAACAAAAGGACGGTCTGGCCTGTGCTCCCCTGCGCAGCACAGCGCACGTGCTGTAGGCGTGTAACACTCTGCAGAACTGCTAAGTATTGGCAACGAGAGGGAACATCATGTCTTTTCCAGCTGTAACTCTTGCAAATCCATGGGAAACTTTCCTTCTCAAACATCTCTCTTGGTCGGCTATGGTTTTTCTTGCTGGCTGGTTTACATTTCTGTGTGCAGATAGTTCCAAAGCTGCTGCTTTAGCTACCCTCCATTTTGGTATCAAGCCACATATTTTAAACCCTCTAATATTTGTAATTAATATAAACACGGGTCACACATGTATTTATATGTGCTAAATGCCAAATTGGCGCGTGTCCTCTTGGCTCAGACGGGGCCTGGAGACTTCCCTGCGGGTGTCCCTGTGGGTTGGAGGGATCGCTTCCATCTCAAACAACTCCTGGACCGGCTCCTGGACAGGCTCCTGGACAGCCTCACAGCACCTGCGCTTTGTCAAAAAGGGACCTCAGGACCGTGTGCTGGTACTTAGGTGGTGGCTGTGAAGCGGGGAGCGAGCGCTGCCTCCTGTCCCCTGCCCCACCGCCACCTCAGTGCTGGCAGGTGGCGCAGCCTCAAGGCCTGCAGGCACCGGCCCACTGTAGGCCGGCTCCCAAGCCCCTGTCACTTCCCATACACAACATCAATGTGTGCCCATTGCCAAGGCCACAATTGCTCTGCCTGCGCTGGGGTGCAGCCTAACACCCCAAACAGATGATAAGTTAGCCATATCTCTTGCTGTCTCCCTCTCTCTGTCTCTGTCCCGCTCAGGCTTCCCCCACCAAAGTGCCCGAGCACCTCCCAGGCCAAACAGCTGTCTGACAAGCCTTCTCCCCGGGGCTCCTAGGTTTTGGATGCTTTTGGATCCACTTCCTCATTCTGCATTGCTCCCCACATATCATCTCTGAGCAGCAGACTCTCTGGATCCGGCACTTGAGCAGTAAGTGACAGAGGAGTTGATTGCAAACAGATCTTTTCAGTATGTGTACATGAAACACATAGTTATGTTCAAGACTGGAAATCTTAAAATTATTTTTTAATATATTTCCTTATGTTTTTCCTACTAATTTCATGTTCCCTTTTTTAGCTGTGCTTGCAACATATTTGGAACCTGCCCTCCTAAGTCACATGGATGAATTATTGCTTTGCTTTTTCTGGGAAACTAATACTATCGAACGGTCACTCCAGTGTACGCCACAAGCACTACTGGCAGGGAATATGTAGGTACTTCAGATTTATGTGGCTGTAACTGAAAGCAGAATTTGGCCATATTCTGCCTAATGAAAAGAGATAGCCACAATGGGCTTTTGTATGAACCTGGCTCCTAGAAGTTATGGCAATAAAAGAAGCAATGCTATCATTTGTTAATTCTAATTATTTCAAGAGTCAGCCGTGGAAGGCTGTTCTTAAAGGGATGTGCTGAACAAAAATGTATAAATAGAAAATAGCAGTTCTTTTACCAGCAGAATAAGGGCAATATCGACTCCTCCAGGAATTTGTATCATGCTCATCAGCATGTGGTTTGAATACCACAGGTTCTTCTATACATAAAGAATATGTGTTTCTCTTCCAAAGTCCTTGGAACAAGCCTGTCTT
Organism: Anser brachyrhynchus; assembly: GCF_964034855.1. NCBI lineage: Eukaryota > Metazoa > Chordata > Aves > Anseriformes > Anatidae > Anser > Anser brachyrhynchus. The sequence continues at coordinate 26,741,830 of NC_137700.1, read as the reverse complement.
CTTGTCTGTAGAATTTCTGTAGCAAACTCCTATTACTCAAGTCAATTGTACATAAGCACAAGGAGGTATTATTGTTGTAACGCCACATCTCTGTCACCCGCACGTAGAAATGCCACCAGCCAGGCTGTGATACTCATTGCTCAGTGAGAGATGGCCAGTAGCCCACAGTCAACAGGAATCAGAAGCAAGAGAGCAAGCAGATTTTTTTTTTTTTAAATACAGTTCTCCTGTAGAGTTCCTAGGTCTTTTCTCACAGGTTTGATCAGTATCCAAGCCTTATCCATCTCCTGTTCATGTTGTCTTACAGATGGTAATAGCAGTCATTTACCCTATTGTATTTGTCAATCACCAATTAACAGTATTTCAGGTCTAAGTCATCTGCCCATTAACAGCTCCAAAAGGGAATAAAATGTTTCACTTAAATGCCACGTACAACTGTTATATCTTGTTCATTTCTTGAATGTGTGTGCTTGCATTCAAGTTAATTTAGGGCTGATGACAAGTATCATACTGACAAGCCCAAAGTTCAGCACACATTCTCCTTGTCTTCGTCATGAGGAAACGTGAAATCTTCCAGTTGCCCATGAATCTACGTGGTCATTTACCCGATGTGGGGTTTCTTTCCCCGCATCCTCTCCCTGGGGAAAGTTGTGTGCACAAAGCCAATGTGTTTGGGTAGTAGTTTTCTGAGGACATGAATTTTTGCAGCCAATCATGCTGCATATGTTGTCAGTTCTCTCTGAAATTTCTCCTCCCCTACATTTTCTGAATCCACTGGTCGCTTTCAGTCACATTTGACAAAGTGGGAGAGACATCAAAAATAAAGCATCCCTATAAAGTAGTGAAAATCAGAGCCTGGGTAGAGGAAGGAAACCCCAGTTATTGTCCTGACTGAGGGAAGGGCTGCAGGGTGAGAGCAGTAATTAACTGTCCTGTTTGATCTGCCAGCTGGCCAAGCAGCAGACATCTCCCAGAGAGCCAGTCAGCACCACATGGCTCAAAATGGGCCATGGCATGTGCTGCTTTTGGCTCCCCAGCAGTTCAGGGACTGCTGGAGAAGAGATGAGGATCTGTGAGGCATTTCAGGCAATGCATGGAAACATGAGATCATGGGAAACTGTTATGTAGGTTGTCTTTGTACAGATGAAACACAGAAATCCCATAGAACAACAGGCTGCATCAGTTCGCATGGTCAGGAAATAACTTGTTTTAATAAGTGCCTACTTGTTTGCTGCAGAGCAGGTGGGTTGTGCTGAACGCCTGGCACTTGGAGACAGAAAATGCTGAGCTGCAGGGTGTCCCCAGCGGCTGGTGGAGAACAGCTTGTAGCTTGTCCTGTACAGATGGGGTGCCCTGGGCAGCACTGTTGTGGACCTCAAACCCCACAGCAAATACAAAGCAACTGAAATCACCTTTGCTCCAAAGAAAGATGACTAAGATCACTCAAATTACCCTCCATTCTTGCTAGGCAGAAAACATCCACAGACCGCTGCTACAGCCAATGTTCTGTTAAACCGCAGCCAACGGGTTGCTCTGGCTTCACTGAGATGATGGAAAACTCTGATGAGCTTCATTAAGGCAGCAACTTAGCAAAAAGAACACACTTTCTGGACCATTAGTCACAATACCTTTGCAGCTTTTAATCTTTGTATATATATATACATATATATTTAAAGTATAGATTAAATTAAATTGTTATATATATATGTGTTACTATATATATAAATAAAATGATCTAATTCCAGTAGATGATACGTTTTTCTTCTTCTGATGTACTTAGCTTGCTTTTCCCAATACAAACAGTAGCAATTCAAATGAAATGAATGGAGATTAAGGAGAGGAGAATGAGGTTGCCGATTTATACTGTGACAACATTTCTTTCATCAAATGAAAGTAAACGTTCACATACAGCAGTTGTACTAGGTTCAGGAACACATGTTGCCCCATCACGGAGTCCTTCTAACTGATCATTACTCAAAATCAGAGCTCTTTCCTTCCCCACCTATGTTTCTACACAGAAAAGACACATCAGTAATGAAGATGACGGCCTGCATTTGTTTTTCATGTGACCTTTCTCCAAAAGCAATTCTTTTTCATCAGTTTCACACAAAATCCATCAAAATCCTCCTTTCCCGATAATTCCTGTGAGGCATCCTTAGGTCTCCCAGCTGGATGGCTAAAGCATCAACCTATTCCCTGACCTTAACATCCATTTTATTATTAAAACTTCCCCCTGCAAAAGCAAGCAATTCTTCAGGCTGGCAGGCCAGGCAGAAAACCTGGGTTTTAAGAACCACACGCTATGCCACGTGTTTTGTTTCTACTGAAGATCATCAGACTTGGCCAGCTGCTGTCTCCTGGATTAATGGCCAGTGCCTCCTCCCCTCAGGTGTCCCACTTAGCTTTTCCCTGGAGAAACAGGGCAGCCATCAGACCCACTGGGATCTGAATCCGAAACTACTTTGGCCATTGACCTTTCCAGCACTGCATGAATTTTTTAAAACAGTTACTGAGAGTTCAACTAACGATTTATTTATTTTTTAATTAGTTATCCCTTAGGAAGAAAAAAGGAGACACTCTGACAGCTCCTTGGTCCCAGAGCTGCTTATCAGCATGTCCAGTAAACAGGGAAAATCTCATAAATATTACATTCTCCCTCAAGATAAGGGATTTCAGAGTGAAGGATTGCTTCCCAGCCCCAAACTCCAGGGCAATGTCATGGAAATGGGTCGTGGATTCCCGGAATGCAAAATCCTTGTGGGTCTTCCCTGGAGCAAGGGAATCTCTCTTGCTCTGCACAGCTCCCCTGGCAGCTCTGCTTCTGTGGCTGTGGTCAGTATGGACAGTCAAGGATACAGCCTGGAGAGATCTTCATCAGCACCTGCATCAGTGACACTTGGGAAAGGAGTGAAACCCCATTTGTTTCTCATTTCAGAAAGTTATAATTTCCTAGGGAAATGAAGGAGACTGTGCTCCCCAAGGCCCACACAGTCCCTGACCCTGCCAGGGGCTCACTCCAGCACCAGCCACTTTGCAGCTGGAACCCAGCAAGGCCCAGACTGACACCACCAGACTCGACGAAGTTGAAGAGAGGAGCTGCCAAAGCCTGTTCCATCACAGGGCCTTTGGCAGGGGTCCTGCAGCAGACAGGAGGAGGTGGGCGATGGACCGCCTCTGAGAGACACAACACTCCTGATCTACTGCAGGAAGCTGCTCTGGTTCCTGGCTCTCTTTAGCATTCACAGTGATGACTTGGCGTGTTCAAGCTCTCTACATAAATCCCGATAAACTCCTAACCTCGAAAACATCCTGTAACTAGGGACTCCCTTGTCTAGTTGCCATATTGTGTGAAAAAGTGCTTCCCCTTATCGCTATTACATTTGCAGCTGCTGAGTTTCTCCAAATCTCTTCGCGCTCTTGTTTTAAAGACAATGTGAATATTAATTCTTCTTTCCCTTATCTATCCCACCCACTCTCTTCATACGTTTATCATGTCCCCACTTATTAATCTCTTGAATGTAAACTGATCCAGCTTTTTTAGGCCTCTGCACATGGAAGTTTTGCTTGCCCACATCAGTAATGGAGTCAGCCATTACTTACCTGCCTGGACTAGGACCCTGTGGCTGAAGGATCAAGGTGACTCCATATCACTTTATTAAAAAATTAGAACAAGCACCACTTTGTTTAATATGTCTATGGAAATAACTTAAAGGAAAGTCTTATGACAGCATCTCCTGTCTCTATTTGTAGTATAATTTTACTATCATTATATTCGGTACAGAAGGGCATATGTTTTATTCATTGTGAAAAGCATAAATAGCTTTTTCAGCTTCTATTTAAAGAGTTCTTGGCACACTGCATAAGGGGTAAAAGAACACAATTATTTTTTTACGTGCTTTTAATTCCTTCCATAAACAAATCCACTGACTTGATTTTTTTACATTTTGAAGGCACTAAGGGTTTATGGTTTGCTGTGCGATGCTCACTGCTAATAGTACCCATCACATTTTTGTGGTATCAGCATTGTCTGTTTTCCATAAACGTGCCATCATAATTCAAAACAGAAGCTTTCAGATATGTTTTGCCTCTACCCAGCAGGAGATCACATCACATTGTTTTACACTCTCAGTGGAATTGCAATAACTGAAGCATAATTTGCATGGCCCTTCCAGTCTTTAATGTTTAACCAAAGTGCCCTGGCATTGTTTAAATACCTATTAATTCTGCTAATTTTCAGCTTTACTGTTAAGTAACTGCAGCTGCTTTACAAAGAGACTGTATTTCAGCCTCTTAAGGGAGAAAGCACATGCCTGGACCACAGTTTCATTTGGCAGAGCCACCTTGTCTGTTCCATTATAACACTTCCTTTAAGTTCCCTCTTTCAGAGGGAAAGAGGAGTTTGACAAAATTTTCGTTATATCACTGAGCTTCTCTCTTAATTATGAAAGCAAAAGTCTGCCCTTCTTCCTCCACCACTTCCAGTTCCTTCCCAGCATAAACCTCATTTCCACTACTGAGATGTGACATAGGGCAGAACAGAAGAGCGCCAATTTCCTAGTGAGTTTCAATTACTGAGAAATTCAGTGTAGTTTCATAGTGTGAAGTAAAATTAATTGTTTACAGGTATTTTGGGATGTGCAATGTTAACCTCACAAAGAGGAAGACCCATGAATATCGTACGTCTCCTCTCAAAAGTATCCTTCTTCCCTCTAAAAAATGGTTTTGCTGAATTCCTGCTAGGAGCATTTACATTCCCAGAAGTTACAACAGGACTAAAGCTATTCATTGCAAAGCTTTTAGGCAAGGCCTTCACCTTGAAATTTGTGTTTGTGGCAGTGCTGAGATTGAAATGAGTCCAGTGACTTGATTGTGTTGATCCATATTCTTTGGCCCAAGGGAGTTTATTTTTATTGTTTCTTTAAAATAAAAAGGCACAATTAAAACAAAAAAAAAATAATATTTGAAAGCAGAAGCGAAGAGGAAATGAATAAGCATTAAGCTCAGAACAATGGGATGGGTCACAAACAATGCACCAGGCCAAACAAGAACTACAGTCTCAGCTCCAGGTCTTCAAGGGCTTCTGCATGTGCTTAACTCTACTTCCCCCGGCCTGATCCTTCACTGATTATGTCATTCTGTCCCCAAGTGCAATAAGAGCAAATTCAAGCCCTAGAAGAATTTACAGCAGATGCACAGCCATGTCTGAAACACGAGGAGCATAAACACACCTTTGAAGTCACGCTGAAGTCCTGCCAACAGAGAATTTGATGTCCCCGTGAGCTTGGTAATGACCTGGGGGTGGCTTTCCAGAAAGACTGAGAACAAGGTGAGGGAGTCATGGAGTTCTCTGAGATTAAAAAGAGCTAATGTCTCAACAGAGCACTGGGAGACAGCATATAATGATGGGTATCTAGTCTTCACCTATCATGATGTCCCAGGGCATTTTTCTTTAAGATGGAACTGCTACACATTGGGGTGGATTGGTGGATTGCTCTTTGGTTTTGCCAACAGCCATGTTACATCCCACTCCAGGAGTTTGCACATCTTGTTACAGTTTCAAGAGGTCATTGGGTCAAACTGTGATCAATTCATTCAGGCTGAATTGCACATTGGTCCAAACCAACCCTACCAAGTTATGGAGGAATGCCTGTCAGATTATACCAAACTGGGGTAGAATTATCCTAAACCATTAAACAATCTGACCATGGCCTCTTAGGCAGACTCAGAGAGGTCAGGTTGCAGAAACCTTCAGCTAACTGAAAAATGTGTTGTCTTTAGCTGCAGCCTGAGAATCAGAAACATCAGTTATAAAGCAGACAAAAATGTAAATACAGGAGCAGTGTGCTGACCACCGTAGGCAAACACAGGGAGCCAGGGGAACAGCAAGAACTGGAAGCCTTTGTTCATCTGCCATGACACAGCTGACCTCGGGGAGGCTCAGGACAGAAATCTGCTATGGGCCATCTAATCACTAATAGGAAGAAGAAGCAGCTTTTTATGAGCATTTGTACAAGATATCCAAACAATGAGCTATGGTGGCAACATAAGATTTTAGTTACCAAAAACCGGGCAGGAAAAGCAATAGGGAAGGACACCAACTGGAGAGCTCTTGAAGTGTATTGACATAACTTTCTGTTTGAAAAAGCAGAGGGTGACAGATGAACTATTCTTGTTTTAGTCTGATTGGGAAAAAATAAAAATAAAATAGGGTATTGGTATTCTAATGATATAGCAATTTGGAGGACAGTGCCTGTGAAATGCCAGTTAACCACTATCCGCTATTCCAGTAAAGTAAAACCCTGCAAATAAGGCTGTTAGGTTCCACATTCTCAAGGGCCTACTAACTAGGGTCTCTCAAGTAGATAATCAAGGTTTTCAGTGGCAAGAAAAGAGCTAGCAGATCCTAAAGGATGGCCATGTCAAACACATAAGAGCAAGCTACCCCTATGCAGAAGACTACCAGGTACACAGTAAAACAATTGCAGCTGCATCAGTATTTTTCTGGGACATTAATAAAGTGGATACTACAAAAAGGAGACTACAAGCACATAGGTAAGTACAATGGAATAAGAAACAATTGGGGATAGAATCAGAGCAGCTACAGCACAAAAGGAGTTTCAACTAGGAAAGGACATAAACGGGAACAGGGAAAAGTTCTATAAATACATTTTAATTAGAGGAAGAAAAAGGAAAGTCTTGATCCAGTACTAAACAGGAAAAGAGAGCAAATAACAAATGATGTAGAGAAGTCTGGCACATCTCTTGATCCAGCCTTCATTTAAAAAAAAAAAAAAAAAAAAAAAAAAAAACTGTTTGTGACCAACTAATTACCTAACTTATTTTTAAAACGAGGTAGGACTGCAGACCAAAACAGGAAAAGACCAAGTTAAAGGATAGTTGGATGAGCCAACTGCGTACAAGTCAGCAGGGGCTCATAAAGTTCACCTGAACTTATTCAAGGAATAAAATGAAGTAATCCGTGAATTGCTAACAATTATTGTAAATCAGTTATTGTAAAGGAGTCACATGGAATGGGATTAGCCCTAGAGCACAGGAGAAAGGTGAATATAGTACTGATCTTTAAAAGGGAGTAATGAGACCCCAGGAAGCTATAAACCACTCACCCTGATTTCCAAAAAATCTGGAATGAGTTATTAAACAATCAGTATTTAAATACCTAGAAGATGGGATGGTGATAAAAAGCAGTCCACTTGAGTTTGTCAAGAACAGATCATGTCAAACCAGCCTAATTTCCCTTTTTAACAGAGTAACTGGTGTAGTGAATAAAGAAGAGCAAGTGGATGTGATTTATCCTAACCTCCTGACATGGTCGCATTAGGTATGAGCTGAAATGTAATCACAACAGGACGGGTGCACAACTGGATGAACTTCACTCCAAAAACATACTTATCAATTGTTCCTATCAAATAGGAAGTTGTTCAAGTGGGATTCCTCTGGGATCGTTTCTGGGCCTGTTTCCATTCTTTTCACTAATGATGCAGATGATGAAATCTGCAGTTACCGTTAAACTTGGAGAGGCTACAAGAGAATCTCAGTCAGAGGATCAAAGTGCAGAAACGATCTGGATAAACTGGAAAGATGGTCTACAGCCAACTTGGTTAAGCAAGTGCTAGGATAACTGCTACTTTCAGTAGGGAGAAATCAAATTGCCAACTATAAAGCTGTAAGAAAGGTATGAGCGGTGGGATGGCAGAAGAAGGTCTGAGGGGCACAGCAAATGGCAGGCTGGATTTGTGTTGACAGTGCAATGCCCTGGAAAAAACATATATATACCTCTCTGAGTTGTATCTGTGGAGCCATCTTGTTTAAGAAGGAAATTATTTTGCTCTGCACTTTGGTGTACAGGTCTCAGCTGGAAGGTTTTGGGCACTGTACATTAATAAAGATGTAGATAAACTGGAAACAATCTGGAGGAGATCACAAGGATGATCAGCAATATGGAAATTATAGCCAGCGAGGTAGAAAGAATTGCATATGTTTAGTCTAGAGAAGATGAAGGGGAGACAAGAATGGTTCCTAAATGCACACAAAACTCTAATAAAGATGACGGCAAGCAATTGTTCTGGATGAAACTAAGGACAAGGAGAGATCAGCTTAATCTGCATCAAAAACTTGTTTTGGCTGGAGCCTAGGGAAAGCTTTCCGTCCATCAGTGCAGCAGAGCAGAAAATTGTCCTTCACTGAAGAGGCTCGGGTACATGTTAGGCAATCACATTCTAGGAAGGGGCTAAATACACTAGTTTGGGCTCAAAGAGACCTGATTCTGTGGAGATCCTTCCCTGCCTGAGGTTCCTGCAGTCTTGAGGCTTAGTAGCTGAGGGTGTGGGTGTGTGATCTGTGATACTATAAAGCAGTAACTAGGTTAGTGCTTTAATAGTGATGATTTTATACGTAACAATGATCAGCCTAAACAGCCCTGCTCCCCCTGTCGAATATTCCTAGCTATCAGATTTCTGCTGCTGGGGAGGTAAGACAGCTATAATGAGAAAAATGAATAACTGCTGATTTTCTTACATTAGCACAGGGAGGTTTTAGAAGCAATAAAAACACAGTGTTTGTTACTGTGTAAACACAGAGTATACGTCCACTTTCATGGACCCAGGTCCACTCAGCATGCCAAATCCATACTAGGGGAAAGCCTGGGTATGTTTCAGTCTCTATTTTGTCCTAGTTGCAACAAGAGGGATGGGGCTGTGGCCTGCCCAGGACTGCTGCCGTGCTCCGCCAGGCCGCCAGCCTGCCCTGCTGGGACCACTGAGGGACTCAGGTGAAGCACCAGGAGGTCAGCACAGGTGAACCCAGCCAAGCAAATTTTTATTCTGAGGAGCTTGTCTGGACAAGAACAGGGAGGGAAACAGCACGTAGCAGGGAGCAGTGTGTCCATGGTCACATATGGGTCCAGGGCAGACCCTCACCCTGCTGCAGCATCTCACGTTGCCATCACTCCTTTGATCCTGTGAGAGGAGCTGGGATTCCCTGAGATCCTAACCCTCCCAGTGGCCTGAGTTGCTCAGCTTTCACTGCTTTGACTTCCCTGGCACTTCCCAGCCATCCTCTGTACTTCACAGGATGGTGCCTTTCACACCCAACTGCATGCAGGAGGGTCTAGAAATGAATACCACCTTACAGGCATGGTAAAAATAAAGACAATGAGAACCCTGCCCAAATCATCCACCTTCAAGAAGCCACAATTACTCCACACGTCATGCATAACTTATTATAGTTTATTTAGCACTTGTTATTTCTCATGTCATAAGAAGAATGTTCAAAAAACACAGGATAATTTAATCAATAAATTGAAGCTGTCTTCCCCCCCCCCCTTTTTTTTTCTTTTTGATATGCCCCCATGTATCTCTCTAAAATTTATAACTTAACAAGTTTGCTTTCCTTTTTTTTATTTTTTCTTTTTTTCTTGTTAGATTTCAGAGATGGAATTTTTCTGCTAATTTATTTCAGTGCCACCTTTTGTTTTCTTAACTGCTTGGGTCTAGCACATCTGGCGAACAAGCAAAGTTTTGTGGGGGCCCTGCTATTTCCTGTGAGGCTATGATGTGTTTTGTCCTATCACTGCACTGGTCTGCAAGTGACACTGAGTTAAGGTACTCAGACTGCTTTCCTGTCTTGAATGCTGTAAGTCAGTGCCAAAAACTAAGGGCGTCAGGAAACTAATGAAGAGGAGAAATGGCAGCAATCACCAGAACATATGCAGCCAGGTGATGGCCAAAGATAGTATTAGGGAAATGATGGAAATCTCTGCAAGGGAATCAGATTGCAAAGTATCATCAGTGGATAATTCAATTTTATAGTTAAATTAGGACTGTTCTAATACAGGCACGAGTTTGGATCTCACAGTTAAGGCACAGTTCCGTTTTGCACTGAAAACAGGAATTCAGCCTCTTTGTTATGTTTGAAAAATATAGTCTCCTCCTCAAATTGGCAGCACTTATCCCTCTGGGTATGAGATGAATGGTCTGGTAATTTGTTAGTTTGTGATTTGCAATTAATTAGAAACTAGGTCCTTTAAGAAATCTGTTCCAATAGTTTCTTTGTTTGAAACATCTCAACAATGAAATAATGCAGACCATTAAAATGTTCCATTTAGTCAAAAGTCATTGAAACTTTGTGCACAGACAATAGCTGAATAAATTAGTTTGCAATTAAAAATCTTCCTATCTAATTGCAAATGGGGAATAGTGTGACATCAAGGAAAGCTCATCCAATCACCAGATTTCCTCTAGAATGAATACACACATGTTAATCCCGTTGGCTGTAAGGATTTGCAGTCATTAATCCCATTGACTTGAAGAGGGCTGAATGGATCAAGAAGAAATTATTTGGCCAGTTCCTTTAAATTTTTGTGTTTTGATCTGATCCAGCATATATTTAAGAGGCATTGCTGAAGAACCTGAGGGAGCAGAGCTCTTAGTGGTGCTGGAGTAGCAGGGCAGTTCATTCTTTCTCCTCCCCTTTTTCTTTCCTTATACTTCCTCAGTCAAATATCACCCTCAGTTCATTCATCATCAATGCACTAAACTAACTATTGTTTTCTATCTGGGGACTAGGAATCCCTGAGAGGTTTAAGAAGTACAATTTGCAAGGGCTCCAAGAAACATAAGTAAGAACTAACCTGTTGGAAGAGGCCCAAATCGGCTATGCAGCGATATAGTTCATTTAGAAATTATGTAGTGGTCCACATATTGAAAAGCAAAATGAAATAAACCAGTAGCAGGTTTGATTCGGGAGTGGTCTTCACCTGTTTGGTGTAACTCTGCCTATGAAATCCTGGCACAGAGACAGACAAAAATTACAGGAATAAAAAAGGAGATAGAAAAAAATAGAGATTCGAGAGGCATGTCAGGGAAAAACAAACAAACAAACAAACAAACAAAAAACAGCAGCACTGGCCCAGGAGATAAAAAATCAGTGAATTCCTTTTCCAGGACCACTGTAGCTGGCAACAGCCTCAGTGGAGGACAGAGGTGTCCTGGGAAGGACCCTCTTGGTCAATGCAGCCATGGATGTTGTCCCTCTGCCATCTGCCAAGGAAGAGTCAACAAAACAGTGGGTGCCAATGCCAGGAAAGCTGTTGTGGCAAAGAGTGGGAACAGCTCTTGGTTTTCAAATCCAAGCACCAAGGGCTCTCTTGGGTTCTGGTAGGGAATCAAAAGTAAAAATCACAAAGACTCTGACTGGAACTAGAAATGGCTCATTTGGGTTGTTTTATGCAAGCTTTTGAAAAATCTTTCTACAACTGATGTCAATTCATAAATGAAAATGTAGTTCAGATGCAAAAGAATGCTTCTGTTTAGAAAAAGTTGAAAAGAAATGTTGTTTAACATTTAAACAGACTCATTTCTTTTTTCAGGAAAACGGTTTTCTGTGTTTATCCCAAATTCATAAATAGCTCTGATTCCTCCTTGTTTGTACAGTGGGATAAGTTCATTTGCCAAAAAAAAAAAAAACCCTCCCTAAATCTTAAAATAACTAACATCCAAAAATATCAGACCAAACACTGTCACTTGGAAGTGAACTACATCCAAAGATTTTACAAAGATCTAATACGGCTGACCTAATGTTAGTCTGGGAAGGAGAGCGTCCCTGAAACAAGTGGGATCCCTGCAGATCCTGCAGCAGAGACACCCCAGTAGAGGCCCACCAGCGAAGAAGAGCTGCATAGCATTGAGACTTCACTAAGATTGCCAGCTGGGAGAGGAGACCAGGAGACATAAAACACGAGGGAAACGCAGAGTTGCACAAGTCCCGTGACAGAGAGAGAAATCCCAGAGCCACTCTCCTGGCCAGCCAAAGCCAGCGGGGGATGCGGGCTGATTTCTTTGCATGATCTGTTGGGAAAACGCTGCCCGGCCAAGGGGTGGGAGGGAGCTGCTGCCCCACAGCAGGGGGAGGTGGGCGCAGTGGCATGGCGGGGGCTGCTCCGTGGCGTGGGGTTAGCAGCAGGGAGGTGACACCAGGCCCTGCCTGCTCCAGGGGGGTGTGACCCTTCAACGCAGCGGGGGTCCCAAGGGCTGGGGCAGCGAGCGGGAAGGAGCAGGCTTGAGAAGCCCCAGATGGCAGAGAGGGGGTTTGTGCAGGCAAGGTGGTGAGAAGCAGTTTGGACACAAGAGGGGGAATCTGCTCTGGGAAATGCCACCAGCGGCAGAGCTGGAGAGGATGTCCTGTTTGTGGGTGCTGGGACACGGACATGGGGCAGGAACCTCAGGGGCCCTCATTTTCGTCTGGTGTTGGAAATGTTTATCCTGGGGACTAAGGCAAAGAGGTTTGTTTTTCATCCATGCTGCTATTAAGAGTTCCTCTGGATTTCCTCTCCAAAAATAGCAAGAGGCTATAGAGGAAAATACATGAAAGCTCTCTCCTCTGAGGCCAGGGACTGACACAAGAGGCACCAAGGTGCGTCTCCTCCCAAGGCTTCCTCCAGCACCTTGACGGGAAGGAGCATGGCCAGACACCTCCTGGCTGACCTTCCTGCTCTGCAGGACAGGGTGGCCAAGGCAGGTGTTCCTCAGGTGGTCCCTTGGGAACTAGAAGCTGCAGCTGAGGGCTGAAGGTGCGATTTGGGCAGGCAGCTCCTGCGCATAAGGCTCTGGCAGCACAAAATTCAGAGTATTATGGAGCAAGACATTGTACAGGTCAGCAAGCAAGATCTTCTTTGAAGATACCACCAGAGAGCCTGAGACTTTATTCTTGGCACAAGACTTCATAATTTCTTTCTGACTGAATTTCCATCCTTTTTTTTGACACTGGCTTTGCACAAAACCCCCTCACCAGCTGCAGCACTGCCAGGTTTCAGCCTTCAGCCTGAAATCTGGACTCACCCTTCAAACCCAGGAGATTCTTTTACATCTCCTGGAGTATAATTTATATTCCATTATATATATAAATATAATGGAATACAAATCAGGCACAGCTGACATGACTCTGCCTTTGGGTCAGGCAGCTGGACCACGCGAGGAATCACACAGTAAAGTAGGTGGCAGGTTTTCAGATCTTTTTTTTCCCCTTTGATTTTATGAGAAAATGATGATTTATGAATATCGGTTTGCAGCAAAGCAGTGGTTCTGATAATAAAACCCTGAAAGAGTATGGAGGGCTCTGTCGTTACAGTAACAAGCCCCAGATAAGTGCTTCATCAAGAAGACTATACATCACCACTACCCACAACACGCTGAAAAGAAGAGGCGAGAGGAGAATGAACGGCATCTGCTACAAAAATAAACTACAGCAGAAGCAGTGCTTGCTGCTTTTATATTCCATACGATAAAATCCAGCATTTTGGAATTCAGTTAAGCCAAACATGCATTTTTCACCTCCTCTCAGCACCTGAGAGTGCTGCCAAAACCGAGAGACCCCAGGCCAGCTTGGGGAGCCTGCCCTGGGCCAGGCGGCCGTGCCCGCAGCACGCGGGGCTGTGTGCGTCCTGCTGCCACCCGCACGAAAAACAATTTCCTGCCTTGCATAAAAGCAGAGAGGTGGCCAGCACAGTGCTGCTGGGAAGTGAACACAGCCTCACCTGGCACAGACAGAGCAGAAGCGGGTCTCAGGCCTCTTTTCTGTGAAGGAAAAGTTTTTCTTGGGTTGCTGCGCGTCTGCCCGCAGGATTCCCCAGCAGGTGGAAAAACACTCTCAGCTTAACCATTGAGGCTGCTGTGGGAGTGGAGGAGAAGCAGAGATATGGCTGCAGGCAGGGTGTCCCCGCTGGGCAGGCTGTTGGCACCACAGCTAGTGGGCAAGGGGCACAGCCCGGCTGGCATCACCCTGGAGCTGCAGGGTGAAGGTGACGTACCTCAAAAAATGGATAAAGACAGACTGAGCGTGGTTCAAGGCCTGCCCCAGGCTGCTCTGGTGCTGCTTTCTAGCATTTGTACAGGTCTACCGTCAGGGAGATAGGGAGACCTGCAGGGACAGACACTGTAGGGCTTTATTCCCTTGGTAGATACCCCGTAAACAAGGCACAGGTTCATATTCCCATCCTAAGCTGAATCCTCAGTTTTATGTAAAACTGCTTATGTTTTGAGACAAGTTGAAATTGTTGTTTTGTGGCTTTTTTGTTGGTTTTTATTTTTCAGTTCCTCATTTTCACTAGTGGCAATTTTTATCCATAATTTACAGAGTGCTTTTACAATTTTCACCCAAAGTAAAATAGATGTAACAGATGGTGAGTCTGTAGCTGAAGAGGGCAATAAAAAGAAGAATAAAGTATCTCTGAAATGAAACTTCCTTTCCAGCACATGCACTGGACGCAACATAAAAGTCACAACAGAGAGTTTAATTTAAAACTAATTTATTGGTGAAATGTTATCAGAATCCCAATGAAGACAAATAAATCAACATGACACTGGGAAAAAGATCAGCTGGGGAAGATGAAAGCTACCAGCAACAGCAATCCGCAGCCGGGGGAAGAGTTACACAAACCGGAGTGCATCAGCAAAGCCAGAGTGAAATGTTTCCTCTGCAATTTTGGATTCTGAAATGAAATAATTTGAGGTTAAAATGCTGATGTTTGCAAATATTTGTTCCTTTCACAAAAAGCAAACACCGGATTTTGGACTGTGAAACCCTTCTGTAGCCTCTTGCTTCCATTTCCCTCCATTCTGCAAAAGCACCAAGTTACCTGCAAGCAACAAAACAAAGAGAAGTGACATCTTTGTGGTTCGGTGACCAAACTTCACTAACACAAGATTTATGTGCTTCTCCTTTTAAGGTAAAGGAGAGGGAAACAGGAACATATTGCAGATCCTTGGTCCACAATTGATCTCCTCTATGCTTATACCATCCTGTGGGATCCTACACCTTGGGTGGCCATTTTACATGACATGCTTTGCTAAGTACTTTGTGGGTGTCTCAGTGCTGATGAGTCAGAGTGCCCAAGAAGACAATTTACTCAGTATTCCCTTGGTGAACAGAGCCACAAAATGCTGGACACGTTTGAGGAGACCCTGCTGCCACCAAGTCTCGAGCCTACGCTTGAGTGAAGGTTTTAATTTTGCAAGAGGCACAACTGCTTAGCAAAGCATCCCACAGACTGTGTGTTGAAGGATGCACTTTGTTTTAGCAGTGATGACCACAGAGTTGTGAACAATGTGGTCCAATTCAGTTCATGCGTAGACAACTGCATTTAGTCAATGAGTTCACTCCTGCGTGAACTAGTGTTCCAATTTGGCTAATGTTTCTCTCCTATACTGTAACAAATTATTCCTATAGACTGAACAGAGCATGCCAAACTTTCTTATGCTCTGATTTATGTGAAATAATTAGCATGGTATTGTCTGGGCGTGAGGTCAGTCAGCTATTTTTTCTTGTATTTTAGCATCCACATTTGTTTCTATTCTGCGTCAATTAGCACAGAGGAAGCAGGATCCAGCTGTAAAAGAATTCTTCTCTTCCTTACAGCATTCACTTCATCCAGACTTTCCTTACACAGCTTCACAACATTCCAGAGGAGACAAAAAAAAAAAAAATACCAACAGAGGGTGAGATGCAAGATCATGCTGAAAATGTAAAGAACTGAGCATTCCTGATCCTTTAATTGTTTCCTTATAGATAGAAATTCCTTTACACAAGGCTATTTGTAAGGAATAATAATAGATAGAAGTGCTTCTGCTCTCCACCTAGCAAAAGATAAAGAGAGTTATAAAGATTTCTGCAGAGAAAATGACTTCTACTGAAAGCAGAAGCATTGGTTTGTTCTAAAAATGAACTTCCCAACCTTACCAGGGAAAAAAAAAAAGAAAAGGAAAAAGAAAAAAAAAATCCTACCCCACATCTACTCCCTGAAACACAACTTAATCAGCTGCAGGACTAGTAACTCTGGGCACCAGCTTTTCAGTTGGGGTAAATCAACAGCTCTCCACTACAGCAGAGCTGAGCTGTGCCAGCTGAACTATTTATGGAGCTAATTGTGCTCACTTATAAAAGAGAGGAGATTGTCATTGGTTTGATGGTAGGAGGGTGAAATAGGAGGGACTTAGGGAGTGATTAAGTCCTTGAGGTTTCTTGATGATTATCCCTGCTTTTCTTACAGGCAGTTTGTACAACTATTCCTCTATTAGAAGGGTTTACTAGCATTTTTCAACAGCAACAAATATCTAGGCTAGAGAGGGAGTCTTTGCGTCTGTTCTCTGCAAGAACTCTTCAGCTTGGAAACCAGCTCTCCACCCTTACCTGGGTAAGAGAGTGCCTGCTCGATGGCCCTTGGGATTTCATAGCAAGCCTTGTTTGCATAGGTAACTTGATGTGAGACTGCTGTTTGTGCAGGATGGAAAATTAAAAAATGCTGCAGTTAAAATTCTCTTTGTAGTATAGCAAGGTGCTCATAGCAGAAAGGTTGCCACCCAGGGAGATTTCTACTCCAGCTAGCTAGATGAGGCTATCTGATGTTTGTTGCCTATGCTCTTCTATGTCTACTAGAGAGCTGCTTCCTTTCAGCATGTGTTGGATGGTTGCTACAGCCAGGTGAGCAGAGATCTGTTTTCAGATCTCTGAGACTTGGTGTGGAGCCGTAGGAGAGCAGATTTTCCTTCAGGAAAGGAACAGGACCCCGTGGTAAGAAGGATCTAGCTATTCTGCAGAAGATGGTGTTTGGTATAACTCCCATGCATCCCAAAGAGTGAAAGGGAGAAATCTCTCCAGAGATAATGTGAAAGAATGCAGTATCAGTAGCAAAAACAAGCCTGGGAAAAACTCCATTTTTCTTCCTGGAAACAATAAATCTTAAACCAAGGAACTGTAATTTATCTAAATCTGTGGTTGGAGTTTTGTTTCTCTTGCTTAATAAACAGCAACAATCACTTTTTGCTACGGTTTCCAGCACGCCACCCTGTTGGAACACAAGTCTGACCAAAGAAATATTTTGTTTGCTTCTTTTATAAACATGAATTTTCATCAAAGTGAAAAGAATGTGTGCAAGATAGTCTAATATCACACCATGCTGTAGGCATCGAGCCTGAGCAGTTGCAAGAAGTTGGTCTTCATTGAAATGGCAGCACAGAATATTTCATTTCAGAGATTCGAACTTCAAAACTTCTCACTTTTTTCATCAGTTTTTTTTTTTTTCCAGTAAAATTACTGTTTGGTTGTAAAAATGGCTTGTGCCTACTTCTAGCTATGAGAAATGGTGTAGTGTCTGTCAAGGTTCTCTTTGTTCTTTCTGCTGTTTTACAAAAGAGGCACATAAGTGGTGATGCCGAAGTAAAATAAGCAAATATGAACCACAAGCATTAAATGTCTTGTGTTATTGGCAGTCTGTGTCTATCCTCAGTGTGCTTGATTGCATTTCTTTCCTACCTCTGGAGCCATTTTCCAGAATTCACTTTCTGGTAATGGCTTGCTGGAGTGAAGTGCCTGGGGTGTGGACAGGCTTTTCGCCTCTCGTGATAGGCAATGAGGTGTAATTATAAGAGAACAAGGAAAGATATTCCATAAGTGGGGCTGAGAGGCTCACATCCTACTTGTAGGCATTCATCTCCTGGTTTTTACATCCTTTTAGGACACCATTGCCACAAGAAAGATTGATGGGTCTAACAGCTCTGCTGGCTGCTTACTCTACCATGGCTTTTTCCCAAGGAGGAGCAGGTGGCATGTTTGATGTTACAATAATTCACAGAGAAAAAGAAGCTTGCAAATGGACCTGGCAAGGCATAAGTAAATTGCCTGCTAACAGATTTGTGTTCTCCAAGCATCGCCTAGGCACTTGATAGAGAAACACAGGATCAGGTTGCAAAGTGGCCTCTTATCAGGTGATGTCTCCCAGTGATATCACTGAAGGGCCCAGCTAATGAAACTTCAGCTAATTTGTCCTTGGTGTTATTTATCTGGCAGCGTTTAAATAGTGCATTCCTGGGGTGAGCTGTTCTGCCCACCTGACGCAAGCTGGACAGGTTGTGATGGGAGGAGAGCTGCCTGTGGTGTTTCTGCTTGTAATGGGTAGCACATTAGAGAACACATACAGAGGCCATAGGTCTGTTTAAGTTTCAGAGTTTTCCATTGTACTTTATGGAGTAAACATACCTGATTTTATTTCAAACAAGAAATCAGCCTGAAGAAGAGAATTCTAGCTCCAGATGCCATTGTGGCAAAGATTAAACACTAGATTACAGCATCTTAGTTTGGTCTCTGACAGCCCAGATCAAAGCACCCCCAAGCTCTGAAGCCACAAAGTGTCACCCAGGGATCTGATCTTCCGCTCCCAGCCAGGATTTCTACACGGGTGCAACTTTGCTGTCTGACTGCAATTCTTTCTTGTGGAAGGACAGATTTAAAGGGGAGTAAGGCCCTAGTTCGGAATGCCAGGCTTTGGGTGTGTTTTTATTGGTACATCTTTATCTCAACTCTTTCTCACAGCTTCCTTTAAGAATTCTTGGGCCATTCTGCTATCCGTAGGAAATTTACCCAAGTTTGCCAAGGGCTAGATTTGGGTTTGAGTTTTATGGGACTATGATAACAATAAGCTTCCATTTTAAATCCTAGAGCCAGACTGAGAAAGAACAGACCTCATCATTGTACTGAAGAGAGCAAATCTGCATACAGCCAAGTCTTAGATGAGGGACCAAAATTCTGCTCTGCTTTCCAGACTCCTGCTGTTCTGAAAACCAACAAAATATATGCATTGGCAAAGAGCCATGCCCAGAGCCTGGCTGCTCTGCATTACTTGCTATCATCTGAAGGCTCAAATGGCCCTGCCATCACCTCCTCATGCCTTGCAGAAAATAGCATGCAGTGCACTGGAATGGCTATTCTAAAAATGAGGCGTTATAAAGAGTTGATAATGGTTGATGCTATTGCTCGTGTAGCTAGTGTTGTAAGGTAAAAGGAGCAATTAGCTCTCTTCTTCAGGGCTTGCATCTATTCGCAGAGAGAAGGCACAAAAAAATGCCATATTCACCAGGTCAACCATGGATTGCTTCAGTTCTCCAATATATCTGGCACTGGAGTGCACTGAAGATCACTTGTAACACTAAATGGCCCGGAGATGTCTTCCTCTGATGGCTTGCTGTGACCCAGCTGACCCTCGCCCAGCCAAGAAGGTGTGGGTGAGCTTGATGTGAAGAAATCAGTGATGTTGTTGACTCATACAGACTGTGTGAGCTACCTGGGGCTTTCTTGCTGTCTTGTACCTGCTTCAGCTGCTTCTACGGGGCGGTGCTACCCATTTATAGCTCTAATGGGGTAGTTGTCAGCATAGACAAAAGTTTAAGAAGGTGATGGTGATCTGAGGTTCTTGGTTACAAGACATCTTATACCTATGTATCTTAGGTCCATGTGTTTGCTGCCTTAAAATCAGGCCAGCACAAGATGTCTCAAGTCAAGTATGCACAATAAGCAAGCCTTTTGGAGAAGCACCATCAGTCATGGCTCCTTGTTGCATCCATTCAAACAAGGAGCATCACGCTGCCTGGAGAGGCTAGGAAGGCACTCTCCTTCCCCACGAGGCATGGGCTGGCCTGACCTTCCCAGATTGCCATTACCCATATTATCTGGTTTGTGTGTGTGTAGTTAGACACTGCTTTCACCACCAGGAAACTGAACTTTGGCAGAACCTGGGCTCCTTCAGTGCACTTGTGAGTAGCTCCGACCCTTCAGGAGCACACATGATGCTGATTTCTCAGTGTCTCTGGCACCTCACCACCTGCTCCCTTTTGGGTTTCTCCACCTGGCCCTGGTGATTCACTGCACAGGAGGGTCTCAGGAGGCCCTGTAACTCCTTCCCCTAAGACTCTTTTAAGGTCATGAAGAGAGGACATCCTGAGGGGTGGGGGGTATTTTGTTTCGTTGTGAATCAGGGCTAACACAGACCTAGCTTGCTGCTACCTCACAGGCATAAGGTTTATGCCATCCTGGGAGACAAGATTGGAAAGGGTACAAACGTGCACCATCCAAGCATGACACCAGCCTACTCTTAAGCAGTCTCCTCAGAGTGTCCTCATAACCTTGTTACTGGCCGGGGCTGTAGGGACCATGTGTTTGGAGAATCGAGTGGGGCCCTTTCCTGCCTGGCAATAAAATCTATTCTAATTACAGCTCCCTGCACATGTGCTCTCTGAAGGGCAGGGAAAAGCTTTCGCCGCTTGAAGTCAGGACTGACAAATGAGCTGGTGTGCTCAGAGCGGGTGGCTCAAGGAACACCTGCTGTGGGGGGCTGCCGCAAGAGCAGGGATGGCAAGAAAATTGATGGTGACCTTGCAGCGCGCATCCAGAGGAGGCAGCGAAGGATAAGCCCACGCTCTGGGTTTGAAGCTGACAGAGCACGAAGCAAATTCAGCACCATGTCTCCAACTAGTCTTGGTGGTGTGGAAGGAGATCGCTGTCTCCCAGCTCAGCGGGAGGAACCGTAAGCAGGATGCACTGCTGTTCAGCTCCCTGCACCCAAAATGCTGCAGGGTCAGTCCTGGCTTTCCCCTGCAGGCTCTGGGCTCCTCCTCCCCATCGCTGCTTGAAGGGTTCCCAAGGGGACAGACACAGCGACTTTCTGCACACTGTGTGAATTCTTCATGCAGAATTGTTTCTTTTTCTTTTAAAATTCTAAGGGGAAATCCAGAGGTTAGTGATTTCGCATTCATGTTTTCTTTAAAAACATTAAAAAGAAACACAATTTTACATACTTTTGTTTGTTTTTACAACTTTGTCCTCATTGGACATATTTCTACTTTGGAACATACAGAGTGGAGAAAGGGGAAAAATGAAATTAGAGCCCCTTATTCATTCTATTGCAACTCTTGGTAAGAAAGTAACAGGGGAAAAAAGAATTTTGAAATGCAAAAATAGTTGAGTTTTTGAAAAAATAGAAATAAATCTGTATCTAGCTGAATATCAAGATATTGCCAGCAGATTGGAAAAAATATTTGAGAAATTTTCTCATTGGAAAAATGAATTATTTTCTGGTTGTTACTACTACTTTGATCTTTATCATCTTGGCCGCAAGACTTATTCTTCAAGCAAGGAAAAGAAGCGCACACAACATTAGTAATGCTTAGAGCAGCCCCAGGTGTCATTTTCAGCCAACAGACCCAGCAGCTTCTGACAACTTTTCAATACATTTTTACAGAGAATGTGCCTAGGTATTTACTATCCTAGACTGAAGAAAACAGAAATTCTATATATGTCAGGAGCACACAAAGAAAGAAAACACCTATAGTTTTTCTCCCTATGTAATGTATCGTTCACAGTTTGGAAGCCAGTCGAGCAGTGGTTTCTAGTGGTGAGAGCAGGATATTGGGTTTCAGGACTCTTGGGCTAAATTATCAAATCTGCCATTGATTTGCAGTGTGACCTTGGGCAAGTCATTTAAAGGGAAATATGTAATTATTAGTTTCAATTGGCCAGACTAACTTATTGTCTGTGGCTTTATAGCACTTGCTACTTTTCATAAGAAGGTTTTGGAGGGATGGTGTCTCGTCTTTGCAAACATTTTTTCTTGCTTTTAAGGGGTTTGGATTTTTTTTTATTCTCTCCCATAAAATATGTAATACGCAAGCAATCCAACAGAGAAAACTAATAACCCAGACTCTACGAGTACTTTAGCACATGCCTCAAGCTCTATTAATGAGTATTTAATTTGAATAGCATGTCTTTGGTTAGTAAACTGCATAATTATGTATGTACACCATTGTAGCATCAGCTTAAAGGACCAATAAGGGACAAACAAATACATGACAAGATAAGAAATGTTGTCCTACCTAATCATTTACAAAGAGATAGTAGGAAAAAATGAGGGATTTGAAGGTGAGGGGAATTAATTATGAAAGTTTTTTGTTTTGTAATTAGGAAATGATTTTGCCCAAAGTGAAGAGGGTAAGCGGGAATCATCTCCATAATTTTGTAAAAAATAAAAACTTTCCAATAGGTATTTTTCCTAAATAAAAATGTTTTCTGGATAAAATAGAAGAGCTGCCCAGAAGTGTATTTGACTACTTTGCTACTTTTATTTAGTACAGTAGCAGTGTTTCCAAAATAAGAAATTTCCAGTTTTTCACACCTCAAGTAGAATTGCTGAAAACAACATAAGAAGGGCTGAGGGGATTTCCATGTATTCTTGTGCTTTCTGATTCATCTCCAGATTTCTTCAAAATATTTCAAGATGGAAATTTTTATAGGGAAAAGCATCAGGGGGAAGGCTATTTCAATTTTTAACATTATGATTAGAAGAAAGTTTAAAGTTAAGGTAGTCTGTAAGTTAGGATTTGTTCTATTGTTTCTTTAGCCTAATGGGACCATGCAAAATAAAGTATAATACTTATATGTCTTGCAGGATTATTTATTCTGAAACTTAGTTATATATATAGTTTATAAGGTGCTTAGGGATCCTCTGATGAAAATGTAATAACTATGTCATCATCGTCATCATTGTTATTATTGTGAATATCATTATTTTTATTCCCTTGGTGCAATAAGAAATCGGTTTGTAAAGATTACAGCAGCTGTGGGGAATGTGCCTCGGTAACTTCTCTGTGTTTTGTACCTCTGCCAAAAGAAGTTTATAAAGAACTTCAGGAGTAACTGTGTTCCTAGCTAACAGGCAGGAATTTGCTTGGGCTGTCACATACTCACTTGATTCGACAAATAAAACTATAGGGTACAGGGTGCACTGGTTTTCATTCAAGGAATTCATAAATGTCATTATTTAAGTGCTCTGGGATTCACGTCTTTACCCTCAAACCAAGGTGTAGTTTGGAACAGAGTGCAAGGTGCTGGTAGGGGGGTAATGGGTGGGCTGTTAAGGGTGACGTCCACCAAATGAGCCAGTGAAGAGGTCCCCTCTCGAGGAGGCACCAACTTGCCCTTTGTGACAGGCCCAGACCCAGGTCTTGGGAGTCACCCAAGCCCCTGCAGCCACAGCTGCTCCTTCCACCAGGCCCTGAGTGGATGCTTTCACCTCACCCAGGTGCAGATGCTGCTGTCCTTGGGAAGAAAATGGGCCTTGGGGACTCTTGTAGGAATGATGAGAAGTGCCCAGGAATTTTGCTCGTTAACTTTATGGTAAAAGTGTCACGTCCTGAGCTTCTCACTCAAAGGTAGCTCTCCCTTTAGAGGGTATTTATCTGATGAATGAATCCAGTTGTTCTTAAAAGAGAAAAATGCATCCATGTGTGAGGGTATGAAGAAGGAGAGGTGGGCCAGAAATTTGGCCAGTGGTCTGAATGCTGAGTGCCAGCCTCTGCTCTGCCACAGACTCACCATCCAACCTTGGTCGAGGTCCTTAATCTGTCAGTGTGCCCATCTGAACCGAGACTGAAAACTGATGGACTGTGTGGAAACTGGGACCAAGAACCCTGCCTGGCTCCCCTTCTAGGTGACCTTCACCACAAGGCACCCTGTGAGCTGTTCAAACACCTTCTAACTGCAGAGAGTTTTTCTCTCCAGGTGTCTGAATCAGAGGGTGCTCTTGGAAATGGTCTCATGGGATTTCTTCAACTGAAGGGACGTTGAAATGCTGGCAGACAGAAAATTCTCTTTCTCTTTCTAAATCTGATGTTGCAAACAAGGGGAAAATCAAACCTCCTTCTCCTCAGGATATGTCCCTGCGCAGGAAATTCATCGGAGAGGCGTTTCCCTGATAAGGACTTTCCCTGGGAAGAAACCGAGTCTGCCTTTTGTAATACACCCTGAAAAGTCACTCCCAGAAACCAGATGTTGTTGAAACTGTGTGAGAACTTGAGACGTTTTACTATCAAAATATTTTGGCTTCAAAAACTGGCAAATCCTCCCGCTTCACTGTGAGAAGATGCAGGGAAGTGGAGGAGCTTCTCACTGCCGCAGCATCCCGCAGCACATGGAGATCACTCCGCTTCCCTGCCTGCCACTCTTCTGGCCTGGACGTGGTTGGACATGAAGTTTTGCTGCCTTTTAAGTGGGAGATTTATTAATTTCTTGTTAGAGGGCAACCCAGTGATTGAAAGTTTTTCTTTCTGTTTACAATATCACAGCTAAGTGCTTTCTTCGGGAGCCCAGTCCCACGCTGTCCCAGGGGGTTTGGAGTGACAAGCCCCTTTCAGCCAGCACCTGGCAGTGCACACTGCAGAAATGGGGAGCGCTCCAGCCCCATGTTCCCCCAGGGGCCACCTGCCTGCACCAGGGCTGGGAAAGAGCTCAGGTGTCACCTCTCCGAGGACGTGTGAGACCTCCCGGTGCCGCTGCCACTATCGGTACAGAAGGATGGGCCTGCTGAGGGGCAGGAGAGGGGTGAAGTGAGGAGCCAGGACGGTGGCTCTGTGCTGGCAGCCCCGAGCCCTCCTCTCCCCGCAGCATTCAGCGGGGGGAGCAGGGCAGGCACCCGCTGCGGTCTGCTTCTGATCACCCGGCCGGGCTGAACACAAGGCTGCTCGCACCGCAGCCAGCGCGGGTCAGGCTGCCCGGGGCAGAGTGCATGAGAACTTCCCTCCGCCCGGGAACACACTTTTAATAGAACAAATCTGGCTCCTCACAGCAAGCAGCTAACCCGCGGCAGAGGGGACGGGGCAGGAGAAGGGGTTCTCCGACAGCTGTCAGCCTGCCCTTGCAGCGGCAGCCACGGCTGCTCCAGCCACAGCTCCTCTCTGGGAGAGGAAACCTAGAAAGATAGGTGGCTCTATCTGCATGAGCACTGTCCCACCTAAAAAACATTGCTACTGTTACTCAAAAAGACTTTTTTCAGCATTTGAAGCGGAATGATGAAGAACATCCCATCTGCGCCAGGCTCCTCCTGGCCACCGTTTTATCAAGGTCTGTGGAATTTTTTGATATACAAATATTTTGTGGCTTCCCATTCATAGCAGCTGGACTTTATCAGCAGGTCACCATAGTGGGGAGATAAGGAGGCTCCTTCTCTAGGCAGCCCAGTAGGAGTTTCACAATCCCAGCTAGGGATTTAAAGGCTATTAAAAACCCCTCTAAAGTGGTTTTGACCTCTGCACCTTTCCAGCATCTCTGTGGTTCAGCAAGCTCTTGTGCTGACAAAGGAAATGGGGCTTTTGTGGCTCTATCACATATTGAAGTATATACATACAGATACACCCTGAAAACCACTTTTATTGCTTTTCACATAAATTTATAAGGTGGGACCTCATAAATTTGCCGTCACTTACTCCTGTGCCCACCGTTCTTGCACTGCCTTGCAGCATGCAGCCCACCTCCAGCAATGGTCTCCTTGTTCCAGTAGAGACAGAAATTTTAGGCCAGAGAAGCATTTTAGCAATTCTCAGTGATTTAGGCAAAATGTTTCTCTGAAAGAAAAAGAAAAAGAAAACTGAAAAAGAATTAAAAGAACAGAAAAGGAAAGGGAAAGGGAAAGGGAAAGGGAAAGGAAAAGGAAAAGGAAAAGGAAAAGGAAAAGGAAAAGGAAAAGGAAAAGGAAAAGGAAAAGGAAAAGGAAAAGGAAAAGGAAAAGGAAAAGGAAAAGGAAAAGGAAAAGGAGGAGAGGAGAGGGGAGGGGAGGGGAGGGGAGGGGAGGGGAGGGGAGGGGAGGGGAAAAAGGGAAATTCCCCTGCTTCCCCCAACTTCAAGACTTGAAATATTTTTCCATACAAATTGTAAAGAAACCTTCATTTGAAACCATGTTTTTTTCAGAACTCTGCTTACAGAAGGCACTTTCAAAGTCATACACCAGTTTTTGAAAATGCAAACAAGGCATTATGTAGCTGGACATCTTTTCATTTTGTACAATTCAAGTGTCCCATCCGTGTGCCACCCCCCAAAAAAAAAAAAAAAAAAAAAAAAGCTTTCAGAGACGTATTCTGCACAAAACGCTTTCCCTTGTGAGCTCCTTGTTGTCTCACAGGGATACGAGAACCCAGTCTCCACTCAGTGTGGCCAGGAGGAGCAGCGAGCCCATCACCAGTGCCAGTGCCACCACTCTAGTGGGACCACAGTGGGACCTGGGCACCACAGCAAGGAGAGTGGCTGCATGAGAAGGCAAACACAGCCCTATCCTGGTAAAATGAGCATTACAGCATCCATGCTAGCAGGAGTACAGCATGCGAGGTCTTTGCTTTTGGTAAGATACAGTTGTGCAGACACCTCATTTTCTCCCTTTTTCTTTTTCAGCAGCACTTCTCCAGGAGTCATCTCTCTGTGCTCAGGAGTTAGAGTCAGGGAGTTCAGAAGAAATATTCTCCCTGTGGAGGAAAAAATGAGCTTACACTAAAAAATAAAATAAAATAAAATAAAATAAAAATTAAAAAGTAGCTCAGTAGCTCAAGAAGCCAGGAAGCGAAAGGAGCATTACCAAAGCCCCCCAGCTTCCCACCCCCTTTGTCCCTCCCCTGAGCTCCTGGGGGACAGGCGGAGCAGCCTTTGAGCACTGGGGTCCTGCTGATATCACAAAGGCATGTGGGAGAGACTACAGCCCCGTGGACATCATTTCAGCTGGCTAAAACACCAGCTATCTTTTCTGAATGGATGTATAGATGGTCCTGACATATTCATATTCCTCTACAGAAAATTCTGTGGCTTGAAAAAGCTCATCTTGACTGCTGCCTGTCAAAATATTTCCTTATTCCATTAATAGCAGTTATGAATATGTTTGTACAGCAGCAAAATGCTTTACCCATGAGTACATATCCTAATTACTCACCGAAAATTATTTCTTTGCCCAAAATTAGTCCTTCTTGTTTGCCTGACCCGCTTCCAATCAGATCACGATTACAGAAAAGTTAATGAATGTTTCACACAGGCATACTTCATCTGGGGGATGGCTGGTAATTGTGGGATTGCCATGAATTCCACCTTGTATTTGGCATTTGCTTTCCAAAATCAAAGCATTTTTGACTGCACAAATAAATCACTGAGATATCTCTGTTATGTCATATTTTTCCTTATAAAACAAAGCAAAACAAAAAAACAACTTTGAACTGAAAATTAACTTTCCACAACTACTATGCAATCTTCAAGTGCTATTCATTGCTTGGTGAGAATCCTTGACTATAAAATCCCCTTTTTTCCCAGCTACCCAATGCGTATCCCTCTACGCATCTGCAATTTGCATGTACCACAGCAGCCACTGGAAGGAAAAAGCAGAACAAAACCCGTCGTGGGGTGAGGACTATACTGATGTTAATTCACGTGCTAAATCCATAAAGCCACCGCTGGAGTGCAGCATGCTCGACAGCCACAAAAACCTGCAGCCAGGCGGCACGAGCACTGGCCAAGCGTCGCTGGCAGCCTGGCTGGCACCTGGCCCATGTCTCAGGGCCAGGACCAAAAGGGAGGCTGATGGGCAGGATGTGACCAATAACCAGGCTTCATCGCAGGGCTCAGACCCACCAGAAGCAGGGAGCCCTGAGCAGCTGCTTTCCAGAGGTTTCGAGCCCCTCTCTCCATAGATTTAAAAGGGAGAGATATGCCGGGGGGGGGGGGGGGCAGGGTGTGGAGGTGGTAAGCAGAGAAGGGAATAAGCCCAGATGGAAGCACGACCTGCAGTGGTCACAGACACTGCTGGAAGCAGCTCGTCTGAAGTCCACGACAGGCAAAGCCAGTGCTGCGAGGCCAGCATGTGTGGCAGGAAAGCCACCTGCTGAGGCACACGGCAGCCCCCCAGCACACAAATCTCCGTGGCTGCCGGCCCTCACCCATCTTGTCCGGTGCCCATGAGGGCTGGGAGTTGAGCAAAACGACCGTTCTTCCTCTAAACCCCACTGGGCAAGGGAAAGGGGCAGCAAATGTGTCACTGTCCCTGGAGGGGGGGGGGGCACCTCTTCCACCTCACGGCCTGAAGCGGTGTGTGAGGTGGCTTGATCCACCGGGAGAGCACATTGTGGTAGCGCAGGTGTAGAGTGGGGCCTTTGCCCATCTGGGTTAGCCCCATCCACCCGTGTCCTCTGTGTCAACGCCAGCAGGAGCCCTGGGGACAGGAGCAGGTGGCGGTGGCACCACACGGGCCCATGGCATGTCTCTGGCCTGGGAGGGCAGCAGGGGCTGTGGTGTGCGCGCTCTGGTGCCCAGCCCTCCGGAAGAGAAGGAAACCGGCAGAGACAGGCAGCTGAGGGACAGGCAGGAGACAGGAACAAGGTCAGCACAAACGCAGGAACCCCGGTCTCGGCTGCAGACAAAGGTAACTCGGCACACGGCGCTCCGCTCCCGAGCGAGCTGGGGCTTTGCTGGGAGAGCTCCCAGCGGGAAGTGAGCAGAGGCTCCAGGTCTGGCACCGTGAGGGCCATCAAGGCCAAGCATTGTCCAGCCTTGCAGAGGGCGAGCCCAAGCCCCAGGATTTGGGCAGGGAGCCTGAGACAAGCCTCGGGAACTGGCGACGCTGACATCGGCACGTCTGGCGTGTCCCACGCTGATTTAGATGGTTGTCATGGGGCAAGCAAGCAAAAATAGGCTGTCCTTGAATTGGGCAAATATTCTTCTCATCTGCACAGCCACTGCTAAAAACAGTTGACTTCTGGAGCGGAAAGGGTGAGATTTCCAGTAAAGCTGTGCTCCCCACACAGACTGACATTGTGGGGCCAACACGGGGTGCCAGAGCTCAGCCAAGACTTACCCCCACTTCCCGGCCAGGACGAAGCCCACCATTTATCATGGTTCGTCAGCAGATTAACGGCAGGCTGAGTCTTTTGGGACAGAGATAGCAAGCCGGTCTGCTTGGCCCACAACTATGCAGCGTTGCATTCACCTTGGGTCCAGTGCTATTTCACAGAGGGGTGGGAAATAGAGATAATCAAAGAAACTCAACAGTTGCTCCATTTTTCACAGATATGACTTAAATGGAGAAAATTCCTACCAGAAGGCAGCATATGGGCTTTCTAGTTTTCCTCCTTTGAAAAGCCTAGAGTAGGGCAGACAGAAAACTGTCAATACTGGGGTTTTACTGAAAACACAGCTTGCAATTATTAGAAACTTTTCATGAACACTGTTTACTTTCATTGGAAAATTCTGGCTTTCAGTCAAAAGTGAATAAATAACCAAAATGGGATGGAAAGTTTCCCCTCTCTTTTCCAGTTGAGAAGGTCATCTCTCTGCCTGTGGTCGGGCACTGCGGAGCCTCCCGGGAGCTGGGGCCAAACATCTCCATGCCCCTTCGTCGGGGAGGCAGCCGTGGGGTTGCACATCAGGCACTGCCCCGCTGGGAACAAAGGGAGGAGAAGGCCACCAGAAAGGTCCCTGGGCCACCAGCGTGGCTGTGGGTGACTTCAGGAAAAGGAACCAGCTGGGGTGCAGCACGGTAGCTTTTTCTGATGATGTGTGTATGGAAAATCATAATGAATCTCTCTTCCCTCTCATTTGCCTCATGGAAGGCCAAAGATGACTGTCACTGGAGAATAATTGTAGTAATTATATAATATAATGACATCTCCTCTCTCTGCTTTGTCTGGAGCATCCACCTGAGGAGCTGGAGGGCCAGAGCTGAGTGAGGACTCCACCACCCAGAAACTCAGTCCCCGACTTCTGTGCCTCCAGGCACATTTAACAGTGGTCAGGTGATATCCTAGCTTGCAATAAAACCATCAGCCAGCCTGGAAACAGACGTGCTCCCAACACCACAGGAGACTGAGATCTGGACCCCATCACATGACAAGAGGATGTTTTGCCCTGATTTCGGCAATATTAGTATTCACTTCGGAATGAGAGCAGCCTCAGCGCTCCCCGTCCTCAGCATCAGCCAAGTCACAGCCAAAGCTGGCCACGTAAGCCTGTCTGTCAGCCCAGGAACACTTCAAGGATGGGCTGAGCTGAGGTTTCGGCCATGCCTCGTGCAAGGCAGCGCTTGTGTGCAGATTTACAAAAAAGCAGGTTTGACTCTCTTTTTGAAGAAAAATGTAGGTTTGGAGACCACAAACTGCTTTGCAAATTTGTGTTAATTCAGATGTCACGGTCATTTAGAGAGAAGAAAGGACGCTACAAAAGGCATTGAGAAAAAAGAAACGCTCCAATTAATTCCTTTCTGAACAAGCCGCTTGTGACTTGCGGTTCAAAATGACTTTTCATTTTTGAAATCCCTGTAGGAATTTCATGTCACTGTATTTTTATAATTGAAAAAGTATGATGTGTTGCGAAAAGTCCCAGCAGAAATGTTCTGTTTCACCCTCAAATGTTTTGTCTTTTACTTCTCTAGTTTCTGACTTTTCCAAAGAGCTCAACCTGCATAGCTCCAAATATATACTGCTTGTTTGAAATGTTGTACTTCATTGCTCTCTCATTTGTTCTGCCCTGTCTTCCACGCAGAGTGCTACCAGCTCTGTTACACCCCGCGGTTTGCCTGGAGAACAGGCTCTTGCTGCTCCTGGCACTGTGCTAGCCACATCTGAGTGGCATTGGAGTTTGGGGATAACATGAAACCCTCGAAACAGGACATGCTGGGCAAAAGAAAAGAAAAGAAAAAAAAAACTATTTATTTTATACAACCAAATTTTGGAATTGTCCCATTTTTGCCCAGCTTTCCTTAAAAAGAACAAAAAGCAGGGTGGAGGTATTGCTGGGGGCTATGTAGTAAACAGCTTGGAAGCCGAGTGCAGTTGGCTGGCGAGCACGCGCTGTGACTCATGAGGGAAGGCTTTTTTTAAACCCTGGAGCCGCAGAGCAAGGACAGCCGTGCGGTCATCTTCCTGTGCCGAACAAAGGCCGCCAGCCGGCGAGGTGTAGCCCCAGCCCGCGGGGACAATGGGGACACAGAGCGTCACCCCAGCCTGTGGCACGCCGCGTGGGGACCGGCCCCATGGTTGCACAGCCAGGAGGTTGCTGTTCATATCAGGGCTGAGTGATTCAGGCTCTGTCCACTGTCTGCAGCCCTGAGAGCTACGGATCATGCCTATGTGGGGAAAATACCTTATCTAAGCCCATTATTGCCTCAGCTTAATATAAACACTGCTTCACTCTGTGCATTGAAAGTTTTCTTAAACCAAGGAAACCTGGAATAAATACCTCATTGTCTCGAAGACTTTATCATGGTGGCATGAAAGAAAACCAGTATATGACTTTGTTCTCCAGCAATAAACTTCTTTCAGTCTCAGGAAGGATAGTTTTGATTTGTGAATTTATTGGTCTCACAGTCAGGTCTTCTCACTTGACTGAGGGGGCTTATACACTGTCAAGTGTCTGGGCTGGCATGCGGTCTGCAAACACAGCCTGCTTGTTTGACATGAAAAGAGAAGGGCTTTTTCACCCATTTTTAAAAATTTTTAAACCTAAAAAAAAATCCTAAGTTTAAAACCTTTTCTTTTAAAGCAAAACAAATAGAAGATTCAACAATGCCAATATGTTTCACAAACTCATCTCCAAATTGCTGCTGTCAAGGGAAATTAAATCTGTTCTTGCAAAAGTCAAACACTGTGGGTTTGAATGAGAAATGGCTGTTACAAAATGCGCTTTGCTTTTCTTTTTTTTAAATATAAAAAGTCTTTCAAATTTGACCAAATCTGAATGGAATGCTTTATTTCATTCAAAACTTTCGTCTTTCATTTTTACTTTCTGGCTTGCACTTTTGGAAGTAATGATGCACTCCCAGAGCTGAAGCAGCAGAGGAGAGCAGCACTTCTCCCATCCCCATCCCTCCCCCTGTGCCTTCCCCGTGGCTGAACCCAGATTTTTGGCCCTGCTCACAAGGGTGTGCAGATGTGGGGCTGCCAGCCAGGATCCTCATTCAGACCAGAAGTCACCAGGAGATGCTGGAGGGATTCCTGTCCACCCTGCCTGTCCCACCACACTGGGATGCTCGGTAGAGCTTTGTCCCACATGACTCCAGCAAGAGCCATACCTCCACCTCGGTGCCTGGGCTGGGGGGCAGTGAATCCCACCTGTGCGGGGAAAGTGAGACCCATTTGTTGTCCCCATCTGAACCCCAGGAGCGCCGGTCCTGACGCAGACAGGCTGTGACACGACACAGCAAACAGGGTGTCTGGCCAGCCAGACACAGCACCCCACGCACATGCGAAGGAAGAGTTGCTCTAAACACAAGGACGGGACCAGATGAGCTGGGTTCAATGGCTTATTGTAAGAAAGCTCCTTAGATTACGCAGATTAAAATCTTCATGGAAACATTTCTGGAGCCTGTGTGTTGTTCAGCTTCCTGCACAAGGCAGCACTTGGTCATGACTATGTGGAACAGCAAACTTAGGAGAGGGGGTTTGTTAGTTTGTTATTATTAACAGGCTGGAGAGCTCATGTGCCTCTACATTGGCTTCCTCTTGCATGGGAAGAAAGTAAATCCCTTCAGAGTCACTGTGGTCTGCTTCAGGAAAAAAGATATTTAATTTTTTGTAACTACAGTGTGCCCAGTGAGTCTACTTATGTTGAATTCCCCCCTGCTTTACCCCTGTGCAAGGCCTGAACACTGAGCACAGCACACGGGGACGCGTGGGCATACCCAGCAGGCCCCCCACTGCAGGCTGGAGAAGCTGCTCCCTCCTCAGTGGCTGCTGAAGGAGTCGAGAGCACACGAGATGTTTACTCTTAGATAGCTGAAGTTAGGCGTGGAGCACGCAGGGCATGCTGGCTTGTGACGGCTGCTCCTCCTGGAGCCAAACTGCGCCGAGCACAGCTGGAGGCTGCAGGGAGCCGAGCAGGGCTCAGCTGGTGGACAACTGGGAAGCCAGGGGCAGGGAAAAAGGATGGGGGGAGCCGCAGGGGTAGACTGAAACCAAAAGAAAAAATTATCATAAAAATATCATTTTCGCTACAACTAAAATTCAGGGGGTTCTTCTGTTTTCATGATCTTTAACTCTGGTAAACATGGCTTTTTATCATGCCTGTTTCTAAATGAAAAATGTCCTTTCAAAATGAAAAGCCAAAACCCTTTGGTTTGCAGCTATCCAGGGGAAAGGGTCTGGTGTTTTAAAATCCCACCCTGTTGTTTTTCTTCCCGACTGCTTATCATATTCAACACAATTCTGGAAACCAATCCAACCACTCTGAAACTGGCTCCCAGTTCATTTAATTCCCCCCAAACCCCCTGTTCCAGCTACCTCCCCCCACCATCCCCCATGTGTCTCACTCCTTCATCCCGCCCCCAGACCTGCAGCCCTGTGCATCCCCCTGCAAGTGGGCCCCAACCCCACTGACATCCATATGTGCTCCCGCTCCTAACGCTCCCTAATAACACACTCACAATTGTTTTGCAAGGTGATGCTGGCAGCAGGAGCTAGCTTCAGCTAGTAACTGCTCCTTTTAAAATTAGCAGCCCCGCAACCTCGAACACATGCAACAAATCCTGGGAAGGCTACATGCTCCTTTATGGCCTCCCGAGGCAGCATTCTCCTCTCACCAAATGGATGTGTAAAGCTGCTGTCGTGCGGCAAAGTAGCTGGCTTTCACTGGAGGAAATACAGAATACTGACCCCAAAGTATCAAAGCAGCAAAAAAAACAGCAAACTCACTGCATCTCACCCAGAACTCCTCTGTTTCAGTGGTTTTGCTCCCTTGCCATGGATGTCCAGAGGGCAGACTTGCATTTGAACACTCTCTTATCCCCTTTTGCACTTCATCGGGAAGGGCTGGCAGGGCACATGCATCTCCAGACTGGCTTTCATGAGAGGAGCCGCATACCCCAGCTGCTGTCTCTGCCCTGATGCTCCTGCAGCGGTCACCCCAGCCAGTCCAGCCTAGTGGCAATGGCTGCACTTCTCAGCAACGTCACAAATCCCTTGCTATGGTGTCATGGAAGTCTTGTTTGTTCACTTCCAAACCTGCTGAAACGTCCTCTCTGGCAGAGACGACAGAAAGCAGCTTGTGAAGTTGCCTGGTGTCCCTGCCCCAGCGGCAGCCCTGGAACACGAGGGTAACTTTTACCATCAAGCAGCAATCAAGTTTCTTTTCAAACCCCTTCCCCCAAAAGAACAGGAACAAATAAGGACTCCTACTTAGAGCTGACATTTCACGCTTCTAACATCAGCTTAAAAGCCTTTTATTCACTGCAAATGTCATTCCAGAGACATTACCTGCCAGGAAAGCAAAATGCCAGTGAGATATTACATTTTAAAATATCAAAAAAATACATTCCACTTTGCCAGAGAGACAACCATTTACTGAGCATTTTCCAAGAGTTCTGTGACTTACGGAGTTGATAGAAACAGGTGGAAAAGGATAACGTAATTGTGCCTAATGATTTAGGCTGGAAGAGGGGAGGGAAATTAAATTTTATTATGTTTATTGATAGATTTGGTCACAATATTATGTAGAAAATGTTTGGTTTGTGACCCAGGAAATTGAAAAGCCATTTGTGGCAGCATGTTTGAGTAACATAAATAAGTATGTATTTGTACATGTTTTATGTTGATACATAATTGTTATTTCCTAGCATGTGGCTTATGCATTCTTGTAATTGTCTTATTAGGCTAGTTTGAGTTTCAAATAGCACCTATATTACAGTGTTTAAGATGTTTGCTTTGGAAGGAATTATGGGACACAAAAACATATGGATCGCTTTATCATATATAGAAAGCATACGGTAAAAAGCTGTCTTTCATTACTCCATTAGCATGGATCTAGATATGCACTCAGTGTTGAGACTTAGTTATTCCTGTGTTTACGACATCTAGGGCTGCTTTCTGTTATTGTGGGTGTTCATTCCCTCTGCTGGAAATGCAACACATCTCTCCGCTGAATATTCCTTCCTGTAAATACTGTGAGATCCAGGATCACTGAAATCAGGGCACGATCCTGGTGAAACAGATGTGCTTCCACCCAGCTGTTCCCCCACCATCTCCCCTCATCTCCCTGCTCCACATCTCTCCTCCATCCCGCTCTGCACCGTGGCAGAGTTTCACTGCTCTGGCTGGACTGAGGCTTTCTTAAACAGCGAGGGAGAAATCCAGCGACAGCCAGGAGAGAAAATCTTCTTGGAAGACTCCTGGCCTTCACTAATGAAAAGGCCCTGGCGCCGTGGGTGGGATTTTATTTGCTAGCACCTTCTCACACGCAAAGGGAACCTGAGAGCCTGAGTGCTCCCGCAAGCTCTGTGTGCCTGGGTGGGTTCGGCCGGGTGCAGGCTGAGGGCACCTGGCTGCAATGCAGGGCTGGCAGCGGCTGTCATGCCAGGTACACACAGCAGTCTGACATCGCACTAAACACAGAAACTTGGCCGTCATTCCCTCTAGTGGTTAAATCCAGAAGAAGCTGAGGCAATTTCTAAGCATTAAGCTTCCATCTCTCCTCTCAGACGAGGCAGACTCATGCCTTCAGCACTGCAGATCGTGGTCCCAGTCCCAGCGTTGGTTCAAGTGGTGTCATTTACAGCATCACGGTGGCCTAAGAAATCTGTTGGGTACTTCCTAGTTTCCTGGTAATATCCACAGAGTGAATGCTGTACACTGCTTTTGCAGAGGAGGCAAAATCCAGCAACTGAGAATTTATTTGGTGCTGAATGCACCTCCACAGCCAGGGCAGTCAGTGCTGGTGCACACCAGCACGTGAAGGGAAGCTGTGTGGCAAAGATCATCACAGCTCCTGCTGGTACATATTTTCACCAGCCAAACCCGCTGCACGATAAAACACCATGCTTGGAGGGCTGCAGGTTGTGCAGTTCATATTCGCCAGCTCTGGAAGGTGCTGCAGTTCGAGGAAAGCACTCAGGCAGGGCTGGGAGGCTGCAGGGCCTTGTTTCCATGAGTCTGAATCCTATGAGGAGTTTTGAGAGTCGGGTATCTTTAGTAGATATCGGGAAAACAAAATTTAATGTAGGTACAGCACAGTTAATGGACCCAGATTTTAATTACTTTCATTTTATAAACTATTCAGCAGATTTACTTATAAATTCTGCGAAAGAGCGTCCTTTGCCTGTAGGAACAACGCTGCATTTGCAGAGGATGTGCTGTATTACTCGTATTTCTCTAGGGGGCTCAAGTCACCAGTTCAGGTGCGAAGTAAAACTCTCTCCCCGTGTGGAGCCCTGACCAAGCTCCCCGTGGTGCACAGCGAGGGTAAAATGGTCTTTGTCCCCTTAGAGTGTGGGCCACCAGCCGTGTCCGTAAATCATGGGCTGTTACTCTTGCTCCTGGCAGAAAGCATGTGATAACAAACTACAGCCAGAGACAGCAACTGAATTAAGTCTGTAGAGGATCCAGGCAAGGAGAGAGGACCACATCACACAGCCTGGGTACCTCACCACAAACCTGTGGTCCCTGGTGAGACCATTTATTCCACAGCAGATAATTACCAGCCAGAGTGCACCTCCTCAGAGCACTTCAACATGCAGCTCTGCTTCCTCTATCGCTTCCAAATGGAAATTCGTTTTTGCAGAGTTTTAAAAAAATTGAATTAAGTGAGCTGTCCTTCGGTGCCCCTCTGCAGCCCTGGGGAACTGCGTGGGACCATTTCTCCTGCGTGTTTTCTAGCAACCCTAGAGGCTGTGACCTCGGAAGAGCCATCCTCTTTC
The DNA here is from genome assembly GCF_964034855.1 of Anser brachyrhynchus. NCBI lineage: Eukaryota > Metazoa > Chordata > Aves > Anseriformes > Anatidae > Anser > Anser brachyrhynchus. The sequence continues at coordinate 26,705,517 of NC_137700.1, read as the reverse complement.
CTTGCTTCTGTTGCCTTTATTGAAACAAAACGAAAAGTTTTTAACTCCCTGGGAATTCAGTGATTTCACACACTTTGGCCCACGCTGATTTATACCTTTGTTAATGCAATAAGCATTTTTCCTGTCGTATGACTCTGTTGGCCTGATTTTCAGCTCCCACTTAGCTGCCCCAGTGTAACCATCAATGATAAATGCTTTAAAACCTGGCCCCAAATTCCCCTCTGCCTCTTGCCTCAAGGGCAGAGTTGTTCTGTTCTGCAAAATAAGAAAATCGCAATGGACAATTGGATTTGCACCTCTTTGCTGTGTCATCTGAACTAATTGCGAGACCGCTTTGCACGCAGTCAGTGGGTAACAGACTTTTAGTTCACCTGCAGTTCCAGTAGAGAATTAAGGACATTTTATAATGTGATGTGGCTCCACCTGAAAAAAATATATTTTCATTTTATTTTTTGATGAGATTAAAAGAAAAACAAAACAAAACAAAGAAAACATGCTGGGTTGACCCCAAACAACCTTTTGTTTCAATCTTGATATATTTTTAAGGCATTTGTTCTAAACTAAGCTAAATTAAACATTTACAAAGAACATTTATAACGGAGGAACTAAAATGTTTTCCTCAGAAAATGCCAGAGGGGATATTTTCATTTTTTTTCATGAGGGGAGGGATTTATGCAAAGCGATTTTATAAATCTGACACTGATTTACAAGTTTCAGTCACTCCAAGCCTACAGTTACCAGTGAAAAACCCCAACTGGCTGAGAAGTTCACATGGCTCTATTTACACATCCACTCTGATGGCCATTCGAATGCCGGTCCCCATCTCAGGATTTTGTTATTATAAAGATCTTAGCCATGACAGAAGAAACAATGGTCCTGAAGTTCACCACAAAGGCCCACAATCTTTTCTGGTCTGAAATCTCCCCCCATTCATAATTTATCTTACCCTCAAGCCCACTAATTTGTAAACTGCAAAAACAAAGCCAGTGCCCAAGAACTGTGCAAGAGATTCCAGCTCACAGAGCGCGCAGGAGTTCACAGATTCCCCCGAGATAGCCTGTGAACTCAGCAGCACAAGTTTAATGTTGCCCAATAGCTTTTACAACTTACTTTCATGATCTTTTTTCAATGGCAATATAATAAATAATGTCAGTTTGGGATTTTTTCTCTGCCTCTTTTTCGTTGCAACAGACATACAGAAAATCCATGATAAGCATCTGTTGTGGAGAAAAAGTAAGTACAATATGTATACACAGGACACATATTAGTTTCCCAAATCGTTTTAATGATGGGCTATAAATATTTTTTTGGCTTGCCTGCAGGCATATTACTTTCGGCTGTGATCATGTCGGATTCCATTAACAGAGCTGGATCTGTATTTTTAATGGACAAGTAAAGTAAACGTAGCTACAAAACAAGAGCTCTTTTTCCTTAGTACTGATCAAAAGCTCCACCGTATTGCACAAGGGTGCTGTATTACAGAAGAGTCACCTGTCTGACAGGGATAAAGCAGATGTCTTATTTGCGCTGAGGATCTCATGGCATTGTCTTAGGAGTGCTGCAGGAATGCGAGGTTCTACCCAAGTTGTAACACAAGATGCAAAATCCTTGTACTCTGCCTCCCTGAAGTCTGTGTTATGGTTTGGTTAGATCCATATCCTTTATTTCCAAGGACTGAGTGCCAAATAAATTGATGCAGCTGCTGTGTTCCTCACCAAAAGCGTCTGCACCACAGAAAATAACCTCTCATCCACCTCAGAGGGCTGCTACAAAGCTTATGTAGGTAAATCCCATAAAATAATCAGATGAAACTTGAGAGTAGGAACTATCTGCAATGGTCAGAGTTAATTAGCCATTACATATTTAACCACAGCTGGAATTAAGCAGTTGGACAGACTGTAGATGAAGGGGATCTCCAGGAAAGTATTGTAAACATTTTGTTCCAAAAACAGCATTTCATCAAAATTGCCAGCTCCCAAGTAAGTCTGAGCTGACTGCACTCGGTAGCACAAAACACAGATGCCATTAATTCTCGACCAAAAGATGTAGTACAGGGAGCAGCACTGGAATCACAAAGGAAGATGGAGGAGGAGTGAAATGGAGAGGAGAAGGATGAAGTCCATCCAGCAGTGAGGCAGCGCTGGAAGTGAAGGGATACTGCACAGCGAGAAGAGCAAGAGGAAATTTAAAAAAAAAAAAATAAAAGTTCTCCAAAGAAACCAAAGACACAGAAACAAGACACAAATCAAACCCGTAAAGTGAGTGAATTAATTACTTGGCAAGATTGGTTCTGGATTCCAGTTCAGCAAGGATCATGTGGATTTACCCGAAGTACATAGCATAGAGTTACATCCCACTAATATTCTGTAGGACTCTCCTGATAGTTAACTGCAGGCACCTAATGAAGCACTCTGATGAGACAAAGGCACAATGCAGTTTTGCCAATGGCAAGCTCTTGCTGTCTGTCATAAATCTGGCATCAGGCAAATAACCCCAGTTAAAGTAAAAAAATCAATATTAGACTGGTAACTCCTTTCTACTTTGCAGCAAGTTGTGATGAAAAGATGCCAGGTTCATAGCTAATTAATGAACTTTGTAACTTTCAAAAACTTTTGCAAAATACTGGTTAATTATTAATTAAATACTCACAGGATGCCACCGCAGTATAAGAAATTACGTGACGGTTTGGGGCAGGGAGAGAGGAAAGAAAGTTTGGGTTAACCATTCCCACCAGTGACCTCAGCTGGAGGCACCTTCCCTGCCTGCAGGGCCTGGATTAAGCTGACTTGAGCAAGGCCCAAGTTCCCTTTTCCCACACTGAAGGGGAATCTGAAATATGTCAACAATATCTGAGGAAATCAGGGGGAGAGAAATGAGAACACCGGGCGACCTGGAGAGGTTGCCTGCAGGAGAGGGGCAGAGAGTGCCGGGTGGCACAGCCCTGTGCTGAGCCTTGGCTGTGCCACCTCTTCCCAGACATTTTCTGCTGAAAGACACCCAGGAATGATGACAACAAGGTCCAACGGGTGCCCAAATCCCAAGCCAGCTTCAGGTCAGTGTCAATGTCGTGGCATCAACCAAGAAATACTTGTAAAATGAAGCTAAGTCACTGGGAAAAGCATCATGGACAAAGCCGGCTTTGTATGATCACAAATGATCTGGGAGAAATAGTTGCAACACCAGCCAAATCACCCCCCAGAAGCAGGACGGGGTAATGACAGGCAAGGGCCATTTCACGTGGACTCGTGTGCCACTTGCAGAGTTCCCACCTGGAAATGGATTTTGGCGTTGCTCTTGCTGAAGGCAGTGTGTGAAACAGAGAAAGCCCAGTTCTGAGATACCAGGCCGAGCTGCCAGGGCTGGGGAGCAGTTTTTGCAGATTTTCAATTCTTTTCTCCCCTTTAGTGGCACACGAATAAAAGGCTACATGTCCATCCCAGGTGTGAGACAGAGGAGGAGGCATGTGCTTGTTAGTGCATTAGAGACCTAGGCTTTCAATGTAAAGATTCAGGTGCCATCTCTCTTGATGACCCTTGCAGGAGCATTCAGCCATAAGGAGTGGGGAAAGGCAGCAAACAAATTGTCTGTGAGTGTCTGAACACAGAGCAGTGCCTTGACTCTGGGTAAATCATGTATCCGGGAGAAGGGCTCACTCTATTTTCATGCAAGTGCTCTCCTGCAAAGCAAAGCTCAACACAGACCACATCCTGCTCCCACCTGCACAGTGTAAGGAGTTGTGTCCTGTGTAGGAACACCTGACCCGGGCTTAGACTTCTTTTCTGCCTCAGTTTCCCTACACCCAAGCTCTTGTAAACCAAAAAGCCTCCCTTCTAAGCTGTCAGTTCAAACAGCTGCTCTAGGCTCACCTGGCCATCCCCCAGCCCCACAGCCCCTTCATCCAGCAGCCCCAGGCAGGCTTCCAGAGCCCAGACCCCACGCCTGCAGCACCCGTGTCCCTGCCAGCCACCTGCAACAGGGTGTGCAGACCCAGTGCAGAGGTGTGAATGCTGGGGCCAGCCCTGTCCCCAGGGCTTTGACTGGCACTGAGACAAACACATAGAAGAAACGGGCTTCTTCACACCCTCAAAGATCTGAATGGGTTGGAAGGCAGCAGGAAATCCTGCCCGTTTCCTGTGCTGGGAGGCCCCTGGGGAGGGAGAGGTGATGGGGGAGGCTGCACAGCAAGCAGAGGAGCACCGAGGGCAGACCCCAAGGACTGCCCAGGAAAACGCCGCCCTGCATTTGGAAACCACACAGAGGCTGACAGTGGCAGAGTCCTAAGGGAGCAGAAGGTGTGCAGTGGGTTTTGAAGGGTCCTAACCCAGCTAAAAAGCAAGCAGTGTTTTGATGCATAATCTTGAGTGCCATGCTATGTTCGCAGCATCTTTGGTACCCCGGTAACTGGCTCAAGGTGCTCTGAAGTGCTGAGAGCCAGGGGTATGGGAAACCCAGCAGGGACCTCAAGGCCAGTATCTTGATCCTGGTGGTAAATGCCAGGTGTAAATGCCAAAAATTTGGTCTTAGCTGGAACGCTGGCCTAAGGGAATTCCAGGCTCCAAGTCAGTCTGGTGCTGATAAAGTTGGCTATTGCTACTGACAGTGGATCTGAAGTGACTGTCCAGTGAATTCTTGCCTCCTCCCCAAAATAGGACAGCACCTACCCCAAGCTGAATGGCAGGAGAAGCAAACCCCCTCCTAGAAGGTCAGATTCTGCCCTATTAGGGTGGACAAACTGCTTTCAGTTTTTCTTTGCCTCTGCAGTTACTTTCCTGCTTGAGGTAGATGTGTAAATCCATCTCTCCTGTCCCTGTTGTAAGAACAACCCATGGAAAAAGCTCTGGAAGGGAGCCCAGATTGGTGCTGGAGTCTCCATCCCTGGAAATCTTGAGGACTCACTTGGTCTGGGCCCTGAGCACCCCGATCTGACTTTAAAAGTTAGCTCTGCTTCAAAGGTTGGACTAAAGATCTCCAGAGGTCCGTTCCAACCTAAATTCTTTTATGACTCTAATAATCCCCATTTTGGCAAATAACAAATGAGCCTTCTCACCTAACCCAAGCCCAAAGCCAGCACACCACGTGAAGCTCTGAGGTTTCTCCTCTAACCTCAGATTCTTGGGGAAAAAAGCCCCGAACCCCCAGAAGAGTGGAGGAACCCTGCTAGGAGCCATGGCACTCTGCTGCTCTGCCCTCCCTCCTCTCCCGAGCAGCTGCTGCTGACTCACTCACCTCAGAAATGCTGCCAAGAACCATAGAAGCCATAGGGACAGCAGGAGAATTCCCTTCTCTTCTGCATCCAGTACTATTTATTGAATAACAGTGCTACTACCCCTGAACCACTGCTCCTGTCAGCAGCCAGGTGGTGCGTGAACATGCTCCTCCACAGCTCCCACGCTGATTTCTTTGGCACGATGCTGGTATTAAAAGGTTCAAGAATTGAACCCTGTTTGTCAAAAATACATCCAGAGATTAAATCTAGAGCTGAGTGGCAGTTTCACTTCAGATACAAAAACTTGGCTAGATTGAGGTTTGAACAGAAGCAAAACTGTCTGAACTGTGAAAAGAGGCCATTTGTCAGAAGGCATTCTGCTTGGGCCTTACAGAGCACAATTTTTATGATAGACCTGCACTACCAGCATAGAAAAACAATCATCTGTTTTTTTAAAGGGCTCCAAGATAAATCACAAGTAGTGTACTACTATTGATTTATTTGTATCTCGATGGAATATTGGAGCTATAAATTACAGTTGAATAAACACAAACTGTGCAGAATTTTGCATTGTTTGAACTTGTCAATGGCAGGTCTTTCCCATGTTTTCATTTTAATGTAAATCAAACTGTGAAATGTATGGATGCAATTTATTTCCAGTTATGTTTATTGGACTTGGGAATGACTTATTAACCAGGGGCTTTACTCAAATTCTCATTTGATTTCCGTGGATTTGACTGCCCAGCCTCTGTGGAGCTTTCATGGCTTGAGCACTGCAGCCCCTAAATCTGATATAAGAGACAAAAGTGGTTTTCTCACAGTGTCCTTGTGGAGTCCTGGAGTGAGACGCTAATGGAAAGAGTACATCCTGCAGAGCAGAGCGCTCAGAAGAAAGGGCTGGTGTCTGGGTGAAATCCCTGCTTGGCTGCCAAGTCTTCCCTTCATTGCGGCAGGGCCAGGAGTTCAGTTTCTATGTGTAATTTAACTCCACGGGGAGATGTGCCCTCCACAATATACTGTAGATTCCCCCCAGTATCACAGAAAAGACTGCAAGGATTCAAGAGAAGATAGCCTTTATGTAATTTTGAAATAAGGGAAACAAATGCTAACCTAATAATGCTAACCAAATCCAGAGCAGTGAGGATGAAAAGGTCAGTTCCATGATTTGATGGCCTGTAAAGCCAGTGAGTGGAGTGTCTACACCCAAGGTATCCCATGCAACCTTTGATGCCAAGGCCTATGAGAGCCTCTTTCTAAAATGGAATGGACACAGCTGCAGGGGTGTAAAGGCAAGAAGGACATTATTTTTTCAGTACTTTTGATTCAACCAACTAAAAATCATGACCTTACATCTTGAACATGGCTGCTCTGATGACCGCTCTGCAGTCCAACACTTCACTGAGTCCTTTATGGGCCTTGGGGAAGTCCAAGTGAAATCTTGGCCATGATGAAGTCTGTAAGAGTTTTACCCTCACCCTACAGCAAGCTTCCCCCTGTGACTTTGAGGAAGTGTCTCACCACTATGTACCTCAGTTTCCCCAGAGAACATAATGCCTCCCTGTTTGACAGAGGTGTCATGAGGACAAACTCCTGGTGCCTGGGGATCACTAGCTGTGACGCTGATAACAGGCACAGGGAAGTCTGTGGGGGTCATTGGACACATTCCATTCTTATGACACTTGAATCCAAAAGAGCACTTAAATCAAAACATCACTGGTTAAACTCAATCCTTAGTGAATGGCAGCCTGTAAATTTCTTAACCTAAATTATTAAGAGAACATTGCATACTTTATAAGTGCATGCTTGAATATACTCATGGGGTCAGACTCTCCTTTTAGCCCCAACAACATAAAGCTGGAGTCATTGCCTGACTCCAAGGCAGTTACTCCAGATTTATTTCAGGGTAACTCTGAGCAGGATCCTGGGTTTTGTTTATGACTTTTCATTTGTATTTTGTGAAAACTTAATAAAAATCTTTTAAAACTGAAAAACATGGTTCCATAAACCCCACATATGGGATCTTTAAATTCAACCAACTTATGAACTTAACCCTGACTTGTCTTCATCTTCTTGGCCTTTTCAGCAGCTAGCACTCTTCAGCTATGTCTGCACTTAGAGAGGTCAGAAAACCCTTAGACAGCCAACTCTTTCCTTTGCCTAAAACAATAACAGGAACACATGACAAAATTGAACCACAATGTACTGAAATGGAAAAGAAAAGCACAAAATGAGGCTAGACAGCTGAGAGAATCTAACTTAATGCCTGCAAAGTGGACAGCCTAGCCAGGCTGGCTATGACATGGCATTAGGTAACACTGGGACCTATTTAGAGGTGCTGGTATACAACTAGCACCTTTTTTCTTTTTAGAGTTTGTGTTAATGCAGTGGAAAAATTGCACGTTCTGTTCTAGATGTCTTTCACGCCAAATTCTACTTGTGGCTGATTCTACCCATACTGTGACAATTATCCAGAGATTTTAAGGCCAAGTGGGATTTTATAATGGTCTACACAGAACTCCTCAAAGCTGGCCATGGGTTTCCCCCAGGAATTTTCACATTAGACCCACAAACACATAGCTGATACAGGGCACATCTAACACAAGGTATATGGTTTTTCATTCAAACGTTTCAAAGGACAGACAGTTCACAAATTACTACAGTGCTTAGCAACCTCATCCAAGAGTTGACAATCCTCCTTGTTAAAAATCCACTCTGTTTAAACATCCCAGTGAAATTTCATTGATTTCAGTGAAGTTCCTCCTGAGTAAGAAAGGAGAGAAACAAGCCAACAGGAAACTCTGAAGAATAGGAGGGTAGGAAGATTGCTTTAGCTTTGGACTCTCTGGTTTAAACTCAATGGATCAGCCTCCTTGCTGTGCTCCTCACCACCACCACAAAAAAAAAAAAAAAAAAAAAAAAAGTGTTGCAGTCAAAACTACAAAAAAAATTAATTAGTTGAGAAATGAGCAAACAGATCTCTCCAGAGGATTTGGAAACCTTTGCTTCAGCCTTTTCAGGAGCTGTAGAAGAGTGAAGAGTGAGAGAAGTAATTAAGGGCCAGATCTTCATCCCTGGAAGCAACACATTCTGAGGAACTCAACACCAGATTTGGAAATGGAGGAAAGTAAAATAATGTGTAAAAGGTTAACTAAAAATACAGATGGTGTGCATTGAGGTATTCCTCAGCCAGCGTCTATGGAAAAGCACTGATCGACCCCACAGGCGAACCAGCCCCGAAAGCACAGGGAGCCACAGGAGAGCAGCTTCGTGCTTGAATGCCCATGTGTGATGCCTTGGGCTCGCCTCAGTGCTCCTGGTCAGGCTGGATCTCTGCCACCTCCCAGACCATCACGACCCATGCCTGGGGCTGGCAGCGTTTCTGGTGCTGTTTGGGGACACTCCATGCAATGCAGTCTGCCCAGCAAAACCACTTACTCTTTGACAGCTGCAGTCAAAGGTCAGACAAATAGCAGGAACCATGTTCCCAATGTCAGAGACGTCAGAGTCTGCCCAGGAAACCAATGTCTTGATCTCTCTGGGTGATGCAAGCAAGTGCTTTCCAAACTGTTGTGTACCTTACTGCAAGCTCCTTGAGGACCAGCCTGTTGCTTAGTTCTTAAGGGAAGGTCTGACACAATGGGACCCTCATCTACATTAGTACCACACAAGCATATACTAAATGGCTGGGAACTGGGCAACTCCCTATCTCAGAATGTAGTTAGTAGCAAAGAACCACCGGTCTAGGGTATGGGAGGATGTAACAAGACCAGCTGGGTCCGTGACATTGGGCTGGATGAGGAAGTCAGGGGAAAATGTTGTTATTTCAGAAATGAGTGCCAGACATCTTCTGAGACCTTGGAAATCTCTGGCTTTTTCCATAGACAGAAAGAAGGGAGGAAAGCAGAGCAATAGAAAAGACAATAGGAAAACAGGGACTTTACTGAAGGACTACACAGCCGGACTACACCGCCTGAGCAGACAAGCTCAGATGAAGCTCAAATCATACTTTTATGGAAAATAAATAAATAATAAAAATAAAAAAATAAATAATAAAATTAAATTAAATTGAATTAAAAAAAAAAAAAAAAAAAAAAACAGAAAATACCACAGAAAATGCCATGGCCCAAAGTGCAACCAGAAGAGATGTGAAGGGGAGAAATGATCTTCCCAATGTCTGTAATAGTAGCAATCATGTAGTGGGTCACTGCTGTCAGTTTAGATGTCTTTCAGAAAATGATGCTGGATGTTTGGGAAGGAAGCAGAAAGGAACCACTGATATGATTTAAGGGCTGAAGAAAACAGTGTCCAGCACGAGTCTCAAGAGATGTCATCAGAATCAGAGTCCACAGGCTGCAGCTCCCAGCATCTCGTCAGAAAATCTTGTCCTCTAGCAAGGGATCTGAAGAGCTCAACATATTTAGCTTCCCAAAAAGAGCATTTAGTGGTGATTTGATTTCAGTGTCTAAGTATCCTCACATGGAGGATATATCAATCACTAACAGATTCTTTTAAACTAGAATGTAAAACAGTAACACGAACTGTTACTGGCAAATCAAAGTCATACAAATTCCAGATAGAAATGTAGCCATAGGGTTGTTTTTTTTTAAACCAATGTCTGTCATTAGACACTGAAGCAAATGACCTAAAAAATTGGAGCATGCCTCCATCTCTTGAAGTACTCAGATCACAGCTGAAGCCCACCCTGTAAGAGACAATTTTTGCTAACACAGATTATTGAACTCTGTCCAGGAGTAATTTTGCAAAATGAAGTGGCCTGTGATGTACAAGAAATCAGACTTAATGACTCCCTTGCAGGTTCAGCAGTGTTGCAGTTCTACCAGTGAGCTCAAGGCAACGTTTTTTGTTTTGTTTTGTTTTTTTTTTTTTTAGTCTTTGACATGCAAGAGCAGGCAGCTGAGCACCACCAGGCTACCCAGCAGGTGGGATCGGGATTTCCCCAGGATAACCACCCCAAAGCAATCATAAGGTCCCTCTCCTAAACTTTCTGTAAAGCCAGTTTTGAGCTACAGTAGATTGACTTTGAGAAACAAATAATTGCTTCTCCAGCCTACAGTCTGTGGTCTGGTTTTGCATCAATCAGTGCAGCACACAGGTGGTGGAGGGAAGCCTTCTAGCCCACGGCAGGAGGACTCAGCAAGCACTGCCAAAATAAGCTTTTATGTCCCAGCTGACATCTGTGGGAATGGGCAGGTCTTTCAGTGTGTGGGACATATAGAATTTATACGAAGGGATCCCTAAACACATTAGCATTCGTTATTTTATAAAGAAGATGGATTTTGCAAGAGGAGAGAATGTGTTTTCATACCTCGAGTACATTACTCCTTTACATGACACCAATGCTTTAATGACTCGTTTATTTTCTCTCGCTTAGTGGAACAAATATTATATGAAAAAATATCAATTATTTACAAGGAAATTCTTACTACTTTTCTAGAGAATCAGAGAAGAACAACATTTCTTTTTCATGTTGATTTTCTAAGATCCTCCGTGAATGTTATTTTTTGAAGAAATATACATATATGTATTTCTAAACAATGGTTAATGGACATCTAATCCTCAGTTGAATATATAACAATCTTACAGAACTGCTGGGTGACATGGTCCAGACCTTAAGCCTTGCATAACTCAGGCTGCATTATTGGTTAAATATATAGAGTTGCAATTTATTTTGTACATGCAAATTACGAATATAATGAAAACATTTCCAATTACGAGGCTGGAAGGCCATTTTTACAGATGGCTTTTTCTGCCAACGGGCAATTTGTTCTCTTCATATAAACATTAGGAAAGTTTAAGCATCTGCTCCTAATTAGATCCCTTGCACAAGTTACTGATACACGTAACTCGCACTTCCCTGTGCACATTGGTGAGATGTAAGATGATTGTTTTTTTTCCACACCGCTCCTTGGAACTAGAAATAGCTAAAGATCTGGAATCACAGCTGCTCTCCGCACCAGAATTCAAACCCAATTTTTATTGGAATGATGCAAATTGCCAAGATTTGATGACCCTGGGAAGCTAACACAAGTTAATTGGGCCCCAGTTGACCCTAATGTAACCACATGAATCTGGGAGAAATCTGGCCAGTATTTGATTAATTTGTTTACAGAGCATGCTGTTTGATTGTTTTTCTATACAAAAGTAAGGCTTCCTACCAAGGAAATCATTTGTGAATTTTATCCCTCAACCATCGTGGTTTCCTCACCAGAGCTGGGGTAAAGTCTTGGTATATCTTTCATAGCACATTCAGCCTTAACCCTTCTCTACCACCTAAAAGTTGAGCTTTATGTTCAAAGCAAATTAGATTTTGGTTCTGGCCATGGTATAAAACTCTGTCACATTCAAGAGACATGCAGAATCAACACAGCCATCTAGCAACTCTTTCTCTACAGCCGATTAGAGCACTGTGCAATTTAAACCTTTCCAGAAACCCTTGCTCGAACTCATCTTTAATGTCTTTAATGACGTCATCAAAGCTTTATACAGTCCTTAAAAGCTTCCAGAAGTGATAGCTCTGGAAAGAATTTTCCTCAAATGTTTTATTCAAACAAAAGAAAAAAGTTATTAGACTGACTTGGAGAGACATAAAACATAGAGTCCTGAGCCTCCCTGTTCTTTAGTATCTGACAGAAATATCTCATGCGCCGTATTACTAATGTGGATCCAGCTAACAGAAGTGTAGTGAAGCTCAAAACACCCTCTTGTCTATAAAGCAATACAGCTACATTCACCCACAGGACATGGTCGTATTGATCATCAGCAGAAACTTTACTTGCTTAAGAGCTCGACCAAAATGTTTTTCCTTGCCTTGCTTAGTATCTCTGACTTTATTGCTCAAAAAGTAGCATGAAGTGAATTAACAGAAGCCCAGTCTTTGTGACACTTCATGTTTTGGTATGAACTGAAGTGGCCACTTATGTACACATTAAACAACAACAAAAAAAGTTGACTCAAAGATCTTGCGGTCTGAGGCCTCAGCAGAAAGAAGCATCATTTTAAATTATATATAGATTTTAATTACACCTATCTCAGGGACCGTATCTTTGCTGTAGTCAAAACACTTTCCAAAGGAGTTAGGATGCATTAAGCCCATTTTTAAAGCAGGTAATGAACCCAAAGAATGTAAGATACCCAATATCACTCACAATACCTTGTTATTGAATCCCAGTTATTTAGAGCCTGCTTCAGCTCTCTGTCTCCAGAAAATACTGCTTTCTTTTCAAGAATGCATAATCACCCATATGCTTAAGTTTTGTTTTGTTTAGTTTTCTTTTCCAGAGAAGGATGTTTTCTTAATCTTATCCAAATACTTGAATGCAGATAAAATATGTATGCTGTGAAAATAAGGGCACCAGAATCAATGAAGCCAGTTTCCTTCAGACTTGTGTTTCATGGATGAATGACTTTGATATCTAAAATTTTATTGCAACTGAAACATCTGTAAGGGTTTTTCCCCCATATGGATCCTCTCATCTCTAACAATGCACACTCTCACTCTGCTCTTTTCCTCACTGTCAGGTCCTCCCAGCATCGTTTTCTTCCACCTGGCCAGCTACTTTTAGAAGCTTACTTGTCTTAGACATCCTCACTCCTCTGACAAATCTGGTGGAAGCCAGCCAATGAATTCAAAAGGTGTCAGGGACACACACAGGCATACATATATACACACAATCATCTTTTCTGTAAGAAATCAGGGCTCATTTCCCTAGACTCAACTGAAAAAATTTTTAAATTATATATAAATAAACTTGTCTTCTGCAATTACTAAATCGTTGCAATAATTAATTACAAGTTAGAGTGATTGGAATTTCAGTTTAAAAGACTCCAATAATTTCTTGTGCATTTACTAGCATCTAGACTTAAGTCCATTAACACACTCCCTTACCACTGACATCACAGCAATCATATATGGTGTATGAAAATTAAATCAGTCCTATTTGCTCTAATTAGTACAGACAGTAGGACAGTGACTGCAGTGTGTAGGGATTTGCTAAATATTTGGAATAGGAAAGAAAATGTAGTATTCTTCTTCCTCTGTAGACCAGGGCAAAGACCACCAAGTTTGTTTTTCAAGAATCTAAATAGTCTTGTACTATTTATTTTCTCAGCAATGAGTTTCCTCCTTTGTGTGCAGTCAAGTCTGCCTGGTGCGGTGTTATGAAAAGGAGAAGTGGTTCAGATAGAAATATGGTTCTAAAGCAACTCTTTAAAAGTAAATCTCTCAGAAATGTTCTTTGTGGGATTCAGTGGTCCATGCTGCAAACAGTCTCACAAAGGGCTACAATTTCAACATTCATATTCAACTTTGCACTAAATGGCAGAATGTTGGGATGTGATTTCGATCATGTCTATTAGAGATGAGTGGAAGTTTCTGTTACAAGAATTTAATTTAAAACACTGATTTACTGTGCACAAAATATTTTGTCTGAAATACCTGGAGTTTAAAGACTTTTGCCCAAACCTGCATTATTGATGCGTCTGGGGCCAGAGATTTCCATAACCACTCAGTGAAATTGATTCCTTTACCAATTCCACAGCTATGTTGTCAGCAAAAATAACAGAAGCTGTCAATTTGGGTGAGCAGATACAATGTTAGTGATTCTCCAGATCACTGAAAACATCTCTGAATTTGGGTTTTGATTTGATTCATACTGAAATCAACAGGAATATAAACACTTTGGCAAACTGGAAATGGACAATCCTTGTCTTAAAACTGTCACATCAAAGGGAAAGTCAGCATACCTGTTTACTTCTTTCAGAGAAAATAAAACATTTGCTACTGCAAGCTACTATTCTGCAGCCAAGAAATCTCCCCCTTCTTGATTTTCCCTCAGTGCTTACTCAGGCAAAGGTCCCATTGACTTCGGTGGGTGACTGGTAAGCAAGTAGGAACTTCAAGATTTGGCCGACATATGTTTTGTAAGTAAATGCTAAGGGAAAAGCAATTTGATCTCATTTCAAAGCCTGGCAGAACACAATATAGCATAATCACTAAAAAATCTAAGACAGAATTTCATCAAGCAAAAACAAACACTGTTCAGAAACTCAGCAGGAGACAGCCAGTCCTGAGCCTACAGTAATTGCAACGTTGAGGATAGGAGTAAATTCCCTGAAGATGCTCCATACAGTAGCAAACCATCTGTCCAAACACTTTCAGAAAATGTTCATGTTTGAAAACCCGGGATCTTGCCAAGGCCTTTGCCATTGGCTTTGGAAGTGTAATGACATGGGATATTCACAGATGTTCTTTCTGAATGTCCCCTACTTTCTGTAAGCAGATAGATATTGGAGACTGCAAAAAGAACTACCAGAAAAGACAACAAAACCTTTTTCCGCCTCCTGTTGCCTTTCTCTACAGTTGGGACTGAGGCTTCAAAAATCAATTAACATTTTTTGCTGATGGACAAATGTAAGAAAAAGATTTTCTTCAAAGTTTGGCCATCACTGAAACTGATCCCCATGTAGAATTTCATCAAGGCACCCTTAAATACAGCCCAGGACCACCAATCCTATCCTTCAGAACAAATATCTGTGATTCACAGCAACTCAAGAGAATATTTTCTAATGTACATTGGGAAAATGATAACAGCTGTTGAGGCCTAAAAATCACTGAGCACTGGATTTTTGCAGAACAAGTACAATTCATCACTAATATATTTGAAAACTCCAGCCTACAACAGGGTCTTTAGTGAATGACACAAGTTTGTAAAGCAGAAAATGATTCATATTGCAGTATAAAAGCAATGATGTTTGAAGTTCAGGGTCAACTGCCAATTCTCTTATGAGCCCTGTTTCTCAGAGCTTTAGAATTTGAATATACAAAACATCAAGTTGACAGTCTGAATGATTTTTCAAACAATTGATTAACTTTCTTAAGCTGATTTGAGCATTTAAAGTAAGGTTTGATGGGAATTTCAGCAGTTCTGAAAAGAAAGCCTACTGAGAGGCATGCTTGTCACTGCACTCAGCACAAAATGCTCAGCACCAGTGGAAGTTCCTCTGCTGCTGCACCTCTTGGGCTTCACCCCAGCACAGAGAAAGCAAAGGGCATGTTCGTCTTTACAGTGTCATGCAAATGGCCTTCACAAGCAGATCACAAAGATTGACACTAGTGGAATTTATGCTGTTGAAAATGCACACAAAACATTGCACTTGCAGTCAGCTTTCTTCTCAACATCGACTGAACTCAGAGTTGGGGTTTCAGGCCCCACTGGCTTGCACCCACCAGCACAATCCTTCCTTGGCTGCTGGAGTGCGTCACCCATGCTGCACAGTGCTCTCCTGTAGTTCAGCTGCCACAGGATGGTAATTTTCAAGCTGCTCCACTCAATGTTTTGCTCCATCGACAAAATGAAGCTGATGACAAACATGGAGACCTTGGCTCGGGAAGAAATTCCAAACAGACTCTTGCACTTCATCACAGCCACACAGTGAAGGAGGGGCTGTGCATTTGGGCTACCTCCCATTGTCATCTGGCTACTGTCTGGCTAAACTGCTCCTGAAAGCCTCATCTCACCTTCCAATTGCTTCAGTGAAGTTGTTCGGATCAGGGCTAGCCGTATGGCACCTATGTAACAGTAACTGGTGGAGACAGATGTTCTAAGTATCGGCATCTGCGTTTCATAAGGGAACATGAGGATCTGATAGATGCAGTCTGCAGGACCTCCCTGAGAACTGACAAGAACCATCACAATTCCCCACAGGCTTCTAGGTAACGGCAGCACCATGTTTTCCCCCAACAACAGTGAGCTGTCATAGCTGCTTTATGGCCATTCTCAACACAGTATCTCAGCACCTTCCAGTTTTGTATTGAATTTTTCTTCAAAAATACTGCTTTGAGTCAAGGAAATCCTATATCACTACTCAGACCAGGAGAGCAAGGCCTGAGCCTGATGCAGAGCAAGCACTGGGATCCTGGTAGATGCATCAGCACAAGATCTGTCACTTATCTGCCAGAGCAAGCACCACACTGGGACCTTCTAGGAAGGAGCATCGTTTGTATCAGTGCATCTTCCATACAGTGGCCATAGGAAGGCTGCAAGGTATGTGACAAATAGAGGGAAGCTTGGCCAAAACACAATGGCCTCCTCTAAAGGCTGAGCTGGATCTTCTTCCCTGATTTAATCATGAATTCACTTAAACCTTCTTACTGATCATTTGGAGACTAGGCAAGTTTGGGTTCAAATACACGCTCAAATTCATGCTTAAAATCTAAGCCAGAGAATCAGTTGATCATGTTCTCCTGGAGGTGTGTAGCAGAGCAAGGATCTGGACCCAGGCACCTCTCCTATAACCTGTGATTCTCATTATGTCTAGATTTTCTCTTAGAAGATTTTTTTCTTAGAAGATTTTTCCACAAAAGAAAAGAGGGGGGTGGGGGGGGGGGGGGGGGGGGGGATGGAGAGAGATAAAATGAAAAAGCAGGAGGGGATGGAGAGAGGAAGAAAAATGAGAAAGAAAAGCAGGACAAACAAGGAAAACAAGAATTTTGAACTATTTTATTTCTAGAGAATGCTAACTGAAGAACTCTAAAAGATCAAAAGGTAATAAACTATAAAATCCTGAAAAAAAAAATAAATCACTACCCCATTGTTTTTTCATTACAGCAACCTTCGGGTTAAGAAAAAAAAAAATGTGACCAGCTTGCACCAGGAACCTTTAAAGATTTCTCGTGACAAGGAGTACAGCACATTTACGAGGTGGCCAATCCACAGACAATCAAGCCAACTGGCTCTTTGTGTTCCTTATAATAAAAAGGAGGTGCTGCTACACTAGTGTAATATTCCTAACAAGAGAGCTGAGGTAAACTTGCTTTTAGTCGGGTCCTTCTCAAATAAATTTTATGAGCTATGCTTGCCCCTTTTGCATGAAACTGCATAATCTGCTTTACATTTTCAATGGAAAACATGATTATAAAAAGTCTTCTTTACCCTTGTTTTTATTTAACATAGTATCAGAATCAGTAGCATGGAAAATAAGGACCCAAGTTACATGCCAGGAGCCTTGGAACATAAACTTTGCAGTGGGCCGATAATATCTCACTGATTCTTACCAGTCTCCAAGACTCTGTCCACGACCCTTCTGCAAAACAAACTTCATGAAATCAAAACTTACACCCTTCTCAGAAGTCCAGTCCCTTCCTGTGGTGAACACTGCTTTTGTGATAACCAGAGGAATTCTATATTTAGTGACAGCACTTGTTCTTGACCTTCAGAGGATTGTTTCCATTGACACATGCTGGAAAGAAAAGGGGTAAAAATCCCCTTTGGGATTTCAGTTCAGATCCTACAGTTCTAATATGAAATTTAAACTGCCCCAAGCCACCAGTGTTATAATACCGCCTGCTAAGTATAAAGCAGAAAGGGAAAAGTCCAGAAGACAATACTTCATTACATGGAAATTCTTTGAATCGCAAAACCATATGGGACATTAAGAGCTTTCCCCAAATCCCTCTCAGATCAATGGAATTCAATTGTTGTACAAAATTGATATTTGGAAGAAGAGAATTCTGATTTTCTGCATTTCTGGGAGCTGACTGAGATTCATCTGTAACGGGTAAAGCAGCTTTGATTTTACAGCAAGTAAAAGAGCCAGGAGACAAAATCTCTTAATCATTTAATCAGCAGTTTTCTCAGTGAATTAGGCTGTGTGCCCTCTTCCAGTCCAGCAAGATCAATGCTTTCCAGTCATAAGAGATCTTTTAAGATCTTTTGCAAGTCCTGCTTTATATGAGTAAAGTTTCACAAATAGCTGTAGCTTGTGAACTTTCCTACAATAGCTTATTACGGGCAGCCCTGCTCACAGTTGTCTTGAAAGTTTCGTGTTTTCTCTCTGTTGAAGTACCATACCTGCAGTAAACCCATCAAAAAGTTTTTAATTTGCACAACTCACCAGGTATGAGACACACATTCCTTCACAGACATACAGACAGGGGGTAGTTCATATGCAAATGAATTTAAATAAATTATTAATCAATCCATTATGAGAAATTAACTAATCTAGAAATATGTTGGCCTTGGTCCTGGAAAGTTCACCAGCAGAAATAGTCTACATTTGACAAATGCATGCACTGTCATTTTCCTATCACGACCTCAAGTTCAAGAGTCTGTTCAACTGGGCTAAGAAAACGAATATGATCCCCAGCTCCCAGGTGAGTGCTTGGTCTAGAAAATACATGACTCTGTTTTAGGGTTATCTTGAAAAATGATTTTGAAAAAAATATTGATTTTTGTCCCACACCATCCTGAAAGGGTGGTATTTCCTTTACATTAAAAGACAAACAAACAAACAAAATTTTCACGGGACACACAAACTGTTTTCCACCCAGACAGGAGAAGTCAGGATTTGCTAAAACACCACAGTAACACGCTAACATCCATGGTGATATGGCTGACTCACTCTTTACCACAAAAGGCATTAAAATGGCATGGTATTTTAATGAAGCTTTCAGAGTGCCTCCCCACAGTAGTTCAGGGTGAGGGGGCAGTTGCAATTTTTGTTTCAGTTTAGCTGGAACAGCTAACTCAGAGGAATAGCATGCTGTGCTTGTTGGCCTCCTTCCATTAAAGATTATGAATGAGAGCTGTGTTAACCAACTCGGAGGAACCTCCTTCATGCTGAGAGTAGCAGAAGACCAACCAACATCTAATTCTCCTTGCTATGACGCTCCTCTGCTAGGCCCATGATGTAGGGCTCAGGCCCTGGGTGGCATGGCTATTCCCGTGACACATTCCCCATTCCACAAAAACCATGTCCACTGTGAAGGCAGAATGGAGCATGACCAGTGAGTGTGAAGCAAGACCTCTGCTTGCCATCACCTTGACTTTTTAATGTGCCGCAGAGAGATGTTATTCATCCATGATATTACACCCCGTGGGTTTGCATACACCTACCTCCATTGTACCATGTGGTAATGATTTGCTGAAAATAGAAACATCATATGTTCTTGCAGGGAGTTTGTATGAACTACGTGGCTCCCCATTCAGGAAATACCTTCTGTTTGGTAAGATCTGTGGGCCAAACATTGATGTAGATGTTCAGCTCATTTTTGCTGTGCAAACCTCTCGCTAGCCATGGCAAACACCTTCCTCAGCCAAGAGGGAATAAAATATGATAGCTGGACCATCAAGTTTCAAAAGAAAAAGATTGTATTTTATGTCAAGCTTCTTTCTAGTAGCTTTTTCTCAACTATGAAAGGATGATATGCAGATAGCTACAGTGCTGAAATGTTCACTGTGCACAATTGGGCATTTCAGGAGACTGCATAACCATGCTCCCATAACCATGCTCCAGTTTTTGTGGTCCTTCCTCTGGTAGGGGGATATCAGGCCTACCTTCTCTCACCTCAGGCTGGATACTGAGTGGGTGGAAGCACTCTGGCTATTAAAAGCTGTCATTCTGCTCTGATCACCTCTGATACAAAAGCAGCATTCACGTTGCAGTAGTACAGCCGGTGATACAGCAAGTGGGACAGAGGAGAGACAGGCACACAAAACCCACTTCCACACCATGAGGACAGAGGGCAATCAAAAGGAGCAGTGAGTAGAATGATGCATGTTCAGGAAGATAATTAATCCTTGGCTAGTCTAACCAAAGGACTTGGTGGGTCTTCTGCCTCTTGAAGACTTTCAGGAGAAAAAAAAAAAATCTTTTTAAAAAAATTTACTTTGACTCTGCCACAGCTCTGACCTTGTAGATGAATCACAGTGTATCCCAGATGTACACTATATAAACAGTCTACTGAGACATTTCTAAAAATCCCTATGGCCTTAAAGACAATGAATTGAGCCTTGTTTAACCTACACGTGCATTATTTCCAGGGCCAAAGCCAAGACTCTTGCACAGCTCTAACACATTCGAAAGGAGTTGTGCCTGCTTGTACCATGAGCCTGCATCCTGTGTTTGTAGAATATCAGCTTTTTTTGTGTGTTTAGTTGTTGTTGTTGTTGCTTTGTTTGTTTTTATTGGTTTTAAAACTTTCCCCAAACTTCTGAAAAGCTTTCAGGTACCATAAAGCTTCACTTTTCCGACTGAATCAGTAACTAATGAACGCTGGCCTGAATCTCCATTAAATACCCAGGTTTTCCAATTGTGCTGACCCATTTGCACCCAAGAGTTTATTTTAACACTGGATTTTTTTCTCTTTCTCTTTTTATTTTTAACAGAATTAAAAAAAAATCAAGAAAGTCTTTGTTGAGATTTGGTTACTCGCCACATGCTGAGTTGAGTTTCCTGTTTAAAAAAGAGAGAGTGTGTGTATGTGTGTGTGTAAGTGTGCGTGTGAGTGTGTGCTGGTGCCTTTTTATGGATATCCTGGCCTGATAAACCCTTAGAAGAGTAAATAGCCAGGCATAAGATTTTCTGTGATATCTTGACCCAACTAGTACCACATACAGATTGTGCGCTGCGAGCAGTGCTGGGCAGAGGTCCCAACAAATGAGAAAAAGTATTTTTAATTCATCTGGGGGATTTCCTGAAGCAAACCTTGGCATGGAAAGAGCAAGCTGCAACACAGCAAGAATGGTGATGTTTGTCTTTGAGGAGGATTTAGCCTGCAATAGATGGTTTTAGTGGAGTACAGGTTGCTCCCAAAGTTTGTCCCCGAAGCAGGGGTCCACAACATGCAATAAGAGAGAGAGAGAACATGGGAAAGAGGCAATTGATGGCAGACAGGAGAAATAAAGAACTGCTTTCAACAGGCTTCCAAACTGTATAGAAAAAGGTGGAAAAGAAGGGTTGCAAAGAAAATATCCTGGCCCTTGAAAGAGCTGCAGAGAAAGGGGGCAGGGGAGAGGAGTGTGCTTTTAAAAACTAGTTTCCCAATGTACAATATATGCAGGACCTTGAAAAAGAGGGTCACAAATGAAAGTGAAGGAAAATATCAGAACTAAGAGTCAATAGAGACGACACTGGAAAAAATCCTTTCAGATCCAAAGGGTCACCAGCCCTCAAAATCAGAATGTGAGTATTGTGAAATCTGGTGTTTTGTTCTTTTTTTTTTTTTTTTAATAAAAAAATAAAAGTCCAGCTTACGAAATCCTGGAATTTATGCGCAAACCTCATCCGGTATTGTTTCCCTGCTTCATAGAGGCTTCTTGCCTTCATCCTCAGAAATGTACTTCAATGTTACTTAAGGGCTCAGAAATCAGGTGATATATTCATGTATCCACTACTGCACAGCACATTATAAGCCAAGCTCAAGACTTTGCAAGACTCACTACTTAACAGCAATGGAAAATGGGAAGCTGAACTTTGCTCCCTTTTGACAGTCAGGGACTTGCATATCATTCTGGCAAAACAAAACAAGCCTGGAAACAATATGATTAGGTAAAGTCTTTTCTATTAATGTCCTAGCAAGAAATCCTCTATGGCAGAAACAATGTACTAATCTCTGATCTGACTCTAACTCTATAATATCACTGCAGGCACTATATTAAGCCTTATTGTTCCCTTCAGTAAAAGGCAGTTCTGAAATTGTGTTTCTGGGGACAGCTTCACACAATTGGAGGCTGAATAGCTGTAAGCACGGCTCCTACAACTGGAGAGGAATGAGAATTTAGTATGGCCTCTCCTGAAAGACAGAAGACATGAAAATAAAGGTCAAGTACTTTGAACCATGGACTGGGAAAGAAAAACAGCTTCTTGTACTGTAGGCAATGACACCATCAAATCTGTTTTGTTGATCTGCTGAGCTCTCTCATGAATGAATGCAGGGTGCATGGAATAACTCATGCTATTTTATTATGAGGTTTCATTTGCTTCATTTCTGTTGTATTTGTGATTGGTACCACAGCCTCGAGAAAGGGTTAAAGAAAAACAAAGACCCTGTAGAGTCCTTCCATATTTTCAGATATACTTTTCTTGTAAAGAACAAGATAAGGTTCAATATGAATACAAAAAGAGGAACTAGCACCCGCAGTTCCAGAGCTTTCCTCTGGCACATCACTCCCTTGGTGCCCTAGTTTCCCCAGAAACAATTGTACCTCCATGGAGATGTTAGCATTGGATCTGACTACTGCTTGCAACCTGCCATGTCTATGCAAGAAACTAGTCAGTAAATGTCATTTACTGCTCATCTGAACAGCTATATTTAAAAATACAAACCAATTTTCAGGTATGTACAGGACTGTTGTCATTTGCTCCGGACTCCTCAGAAGTCACCAGATATATTTCGTATTTCCTTTGTTATGACTATAAGCAGGATTTCATCAAACACACTTCCCCATAAGACATCAATACTTTCCGGCTGCTGGCTACCAATCTGGTCTTGACTCAGGGCACATTTATCCTGCAGACTGCTGTAATGACAGCACTAATGTATTTTTCCCATTTCCATATGTGTTTTCAAAGAAAAAGAAAGAACACGTTCCCTCTACTCTTTCAAAGAGCTCATACTTGCCTTGGAGGGAGTACACTAGCACAAAAGGAAAGCTCATGGGTTTAAGGCTCATAATTTGTCTAGTAACTGATTTTGGTTGCCTCTGTGACAAGGCACAGGGCTTTGGATCTCATTCGGAGGCTCTAAACTCTGGATAAGGAGTTTTGGCAGGTAATGTGAAAGTAGTCATCTCTCTGGTTAACGGAAAGTAGCTCAGGTTTGTTCTGTGGGAGTGGCTGTAAAGGTAACTGAGGGAAAGAGCCTCAAAACTTACTGGAATTCAGTGGAATCTGCGATCATTGAAAAGGGCCTAGAGTTCTTTATGACCAAAACAAATTGGTCCAGTGCTGCCCCTTCAGCAGCAGGGAGTTCCTATTTCTAATCAAAAGGAAAAATTCAGAACATAGCCAGAGCAAAACTCTCCCGAAGTCTCAGCCAATCCCATATCTGCCTTTTTCCTGTAGGTTCATCCAAATCTCCCACAGAGTAATTGAAATGTCACTATATAACGAAGCTTATAAAACTTGAATATAGGATTTGTACTTTTTCATGTCTGTTATTTCCAAAGCTTGCCTCCAGGCCTTGTCAATAGACTTCCCCAAGGGTATGGGGTAAGGATCTCAGCTGCGTCTGATTTGACTACACCCTAATGAACTGGTGAGTCGATCAGTATCAGATACATCTGAGCATTCCCCCAAAATTGCATGTGACATTTACAAGGAAATAATACTGTAAAGTCAGCCTTAGGATCTAGTAGTTGCTTGTAAAGCAAGAATTGGCACTGGCAGGCTCATGTTGATCTAGAAAATTAAGGGAATATAAGAAATCCTTCAGCAGAAGAAGAAAAAACACAAACCTGTGTCTACATGGGCAGTAAATTTTAAGCATCCAATGTCAATCAGAAATTAAATACAATGTAATTCAATCCCACCTCTTGAGATCTGGCCAAAAAGGAAAGCTTTCACAAGTTGAACAGCAGATACTTACCCATCCTCCCTTATTGCATAATGCAACCCAGCTCACATATGGTTCTGCTCAGTGTTTATCGAACAACACAAAACCCTTCCACAAGTGGGGAAAAAACATCCTAGGGACAGACTGGGGTGGTAAAACCGAGCCCCATGACAAGCTGTGTTGCCTTGAGGTGAACTTGAGGAAGCAGAGGGCTGAACACCATCCCTTTCCTGAGACAGCTGTCAGGCAGGGAGGATCAGGTTCTTTCAGGGTTTCATAATGCAAAGCCATTTCATTAAAACTGTTTTTCTCCCTAGGAAAGAGTTTGTTCTTGTAAAGTTTCCAGCTTGAAGTTTCATCCTCCCCCAAATTGCTCAAACTTCTACTTTTCAAAGTAGCATTTAATTTCCAAATTCTAGCTAATTGTACTGGCTGGAAACCCTTTAAAAATGTCCTGAATGAAAACAAAACATTTGAAAATTATCTAAACAAAATGCTGCACTTGACCCCAACCTTGCTTCTCTTTTCCAGATTTTCAGTTCACCAATATGTTTCAGATTTTGACTTTCCGGCCTCTGTCAAGACAAAAAGCTCTTTACATTACCTTGGAAATCCTCACTAACTGAGAAAACCATTTCCAGCCCAGATCTGCTGCCAGGCCCATGCCCTGCTCCCTCTTTAATTCTCAGTTTTGCTCTAGTGTCAAGGATGCTACAAAACCAGAATTATGGCATCGAGGAGAGTGCAGAGACTGCAACTGTGTTGTGGACAGAGAAGAGAAAATAAGAAGGGAGATGTCTCAGACAGATTACATCCTCCTGTGAACACCAGTTCTGCCTGCGTAAGTTTTTTCTTTGCCCTCCATAATCTCTGCTGCAGCCAAAATCAGAAATCTCCCTAGGGCACCCCTGCTCCAGCCCACGCCAGGTCCTGGTAGCAGTTCCCTTTGTCTTCCACATTTGTTCCCATGTGGACCAGACATGAAGTTCAGATCTCCGTTAGGATCAGCCTCACCCACAGACTCCTCACACGCTCTGGGTCAGATCCATAACTCTAGTGCCAATTCACATCATCCTTACTCAGCCCAAACTGCCAGCTGACTCCCCAAAGACCTGACTGCAAAGTACGTCTCTGGCATCACTCAGAGCTCTTGCAAAACATCCATGACCTTAGAAAAAAATCCTGGATGCCCTTTTGGATTCAGAGAAACCCTTCTTCAGAAGAGAGGTTTCATTCACATCCCTCTTGCCTCTGCAGCTGCAGTAGGACACCACGTCCAGCCTCTCTGGCTGTCAGTGACCTGAGTGGGAGCAGAAGAGGGTCACACAGTCACAAAAATTTGAAGTACTTATCAGGTCCTTGAGAGACCAACAGGGCCAGGGCTTTAGGCAACACCCTGACATGGGAGTATAGCAAAGGTGTGGGGAGAGAAGTGATGCTGAAGGTGCCTGAGGTGCACCAGGCCAGGTGAGGTGGGTGCGGGCTGCACCCCCTGAAGTGCGCATACACACAGTGCAGGCTGCATGGTCCAGTACAGAGCAAGGCCAGGAGGCTTAGACCACTGTCAGCAAATCGGACAGCACACCTCTGAACTGTCACATCTCCACACTAAGCGTGACTTTTGTTTACAAGCCCAGAGCTGAATGCCACGCGTGCAAGAGGGCAGGGTGCAGTGCAGCCAGCAGGCACCCTGGGAAGCATCTCGTATGAACAGTTCCTGCAAGGCAGGACACGCTGTCTCAGCAGCTGAGTGCGAAGGAGAACAGGCTATTTGTTCTGGCATCTCATGTACCTCATTAAGCCAAAGCAGCAGCAGACACTGGAAGTGGCCTTTGCAGCTCCCTAGTGCCTCCGCTTCTCACCCTGATCTTCGTAATGACTGGAGCTGTGTCTGAGGCAGGCTGAATCTAAAGACTGTTTTTTTACCCCAGATATTTTAATACTGTGGCAGATCTCGGGGTAGCAAGTGACTGCAAGTGTTATGAAGGGCTGTGTGAGGTTCAGAAGGAAAGAGTGCTGTAAGAACTGGGCACAGCGAAATATACGCTCCTCACAAGTGTGGCCAATCCTACAATTCCAAAACCATACATTAGATCCCCTAAAGAAGGCAGCTTAAAAATCACGGGATTTATCAGCTATAACAGTAATGTTACTGGGATTATTTTTATTTGCCTTCTGGTCTGGGGGCTTTTTATATCATATTTGTGTGTTATTTTTTTCCTGTAACCATAAAACATAAAAAACATGTTGAGGTTTTTATTGTTCCCCTGAATGCGGGAGCTGGAGGTTCACAGAATGTTCATGGGACTTATGGTACAACTCATGGGCTAGGAACGCGTAGGCTTGCAAGAAAGAAGCAGTTGTGTTGTGCTAAGCAAATTTACCTTGTAAAGCAATTTGTGAAGGGAAGCATGTGAAGAGGATGTCGTAAGTTTGTATGATGTGTCTGTGGGGGAGATGATGAGCACATGCGGGACAGTTGTACTTCAACACCATCAGCACATCTCTGGTAAGCATGTTTTCTGAAGTGTGCCTGCTATTTTTTGCAGAGTGCAGAAATGCATGGATGCAGCTTGCTGGCTATTTGCTGGGTGTGAGAGAACACAAACACAGACTGGTATTTGAGGGCTACATGGACAAAGTTATGAGCAAGAATAGACACAAATGAAGCTGGCCTTTAGGTTAACATAATACAGCAGACTTTCCACACAGCACAAACCCACTGGGAGACTGCATAGGATTCATGAATCCCTAACACAAGGAGGATTCAAAGTAGCTGAATCACATAATCCTGGCTGGTGGTGAATGAACATTAAAACTGGAAGGTAAAATAAAAAAAAATACAAAACAATCTGGTTTTGGTTGCTATGCATCCTTTGAGTCCTCAGTGCTGTCAAACCCTTGGTTTCTTCCAGCAGACCCAGCTGCTCACGGGGATTTTCCTGCCTAGCGTCCACAGCATATATAGACTCTTCCCTGCACTGTGAATTCAAGGCACCTGAAGTTTTATGCTGGATGACTCAGAGCTGCCTGTACACAAGCCACCCATCCCCATGCCCTCCTCATTCAGGAGATTGCACGTGCTGTGTCCCACACACGCACAGGCACTCCTCACAATAACTCCATGTTTATCTACAGGGGCAAACCCTGCCGCAGCCTAAAGGAGCTCCCAGAGCTGCTGCGGCCTGAGCCAGCATTGTGCTGCTGCACAAGGCAGGGGCAGGCAGCCAAGCCGGGCATGTGGGGCCTTCTCTGCCCCCCAGAGACACGATGCTACCGAGGTCATGCTGGAGTACTGGCTGCTCCATGTCCCTGCCACCCTGTGAGCTCCACTGGCACTGGTAGAGTAGCATCCATACCCCCATCTGCAAGGTGATCTCCACAGGGATACAGGGCTGCCAGACATGGTAATCCTCTCCTCTGGGAGAAAAGTGAGGCAGTAGTAGAGCTGGGAGTAAAATCCCAATCTGAGTTTTCAGCCAACCATTGACCTGTGCTATCTGTCTCTTGAAGGGTGGTAACACACAAGAGAGGGTCCCCATGTCTCCTGCCCATCCCTCAGCCTCTTGAGTGTCACAAATGGAAACACTCAGCATGCAGGTCTTATTGTAATCCTCTATAGACCATTCAATCTTTCAAGTGAGACTGCCTGTTCAAGCCCTGGAGCCAGGTATCTGGTTACCCTTATCTCAGTGACATAACTACAATGCTATTATCGGCCATTAAATTGTCTGATCATTTTTAATACACCGACAACACGATTGACCTGACGACCCCTTCTCTGCAGTGAATACCACAGGCTAAGACCTCCAGGAGACCCTTCAGAAATACAGCACTCACTCTGTTTTTCTGGGCTTGCTCTGCAGTTTAAACTGCTCAGCTGTGTCAGTATCTAGCTCTTTGGAAGTCCCATTCCCACAGATGCCTGGCTCTTCTTCCTATCAAGATACAGTACTTGGTCATTCATCATTTGTCTTCTCTAAGTTTTCTGCCTGAGGGCCCTCAGATCACTCGGAAGCAAAGTCCTAATTGTCTTTCAATACCTATTACTTTACCCTGTGAACAGCATAACGCTCAGGTTCCTCAATTAGTCATTTGGTGATTTTCACTGGGAACACATAGAAGCAAACCACCAGGAACATAAAATACTACATACTTTCACATTACCCACCCAAGATTTAGTACTCTTTTAGGCACGTAGTAAAAAGGGTTCTGTTGCTAATTAATCATCTGATTAAAGTCCTGGGCTTCCAGATCTCATTTTTCTGCTGAACCATGCTTTCTTTCACTGCCTGTCAACGAAGCTGTACTTGAACCCTTGCCCAATGTAAGCACAACAGAGTTAGTTCTCTTCACAGGCATTGCTTTAGTGATCAGCAGTGAAACAGTGGCTACAGATCCTGCTGACCTAGAGGGCTACATGGACAGGTTGGCTTCCATGTGATTAACTGTTGGTGGTAACTTAGAAATGTTGTAACAAATACAGTATGATAAACATTGGAAAAAATAAGACTTACATATTCACAGCACTCCCAGAAATTTTATTAAAGCCTCATATGGAGCTTTCAGTGCTGAATGGTAGGTAAAAAAAAAAAAAAGGCATTTTTTCTTGTTGCTTCTTTCATCCTAATATCCACTTCTGACCTTACATTGGGAGCTGAAGCAGAAATGTCAAAAAGCAGAAATTTCTGCTTCAGAGGTAGGCATTGTGGTGATGCAGGCAGACCTGGAGGCAGAGTTGTTCTGGTCCATCTTAGCTTAACCCATCAGGTTCAGAGGTGAATTTGCTCTTCTCAGAATTACAAGGGTGGCCTGTGCCAAAGATCGGGAGGAAAATCTAAATGAAGAAGTAATTTTCTAATGAGTTACTGTTTCAGTGATTCAGTCATGTTATGGATGAGCATGGAATGGCCCTCAAGTGATTGGCTTGAACTGATGGGCAGCTGTTTTTCAGCATCAAAAAAAATTCAATTACAGCAAAATTCCAGGGCTGACCCTTTCCACATGTATTTTAGCTCCTATATAAATCCTTCTGGCAGCATCACAAGGGAGGAAAAAGACTCCTTGGTCAAACAGTTAAAACTTATTGTTTTTTCAAGTAAATACTTGATAACATCTATTTAACACAAGCTCAATGCAAATATATCTGTAAGGAAAAAAATCTGTGTGCGAGAGATATAAGACTATAACTAAAGCTGGTTTGCAAATTTCCGACTAAACAAAGTTTCATCAGTAAACACTGCTTCCTTGAACATTTCATCTGAAGCATCTTACGTTTGATCAAGTTTTGCTGAAGTTGAGACAAAGCTAGGTTTTAAGAGATTGACAATGAAATAGCTCTGTACTGCTAGGCAGCTGCAAATGATTTTCATTTCTCAAAAGACTTGTTTTCTGAGTTGCCAGATCACAACATTAAAGAACAAATTTGATAGTGAAAATAACTAACCCCCAAAAAAACTTTTCCAAGAGTGAGAAATGCTGATTTTTGGTCACTTATAATGACCACATCCTCAGCTGTGATTTGAGAAGTTTCCATCCTTGTTTTTGGTACCTTAGAAAGGTGAGATCAGATATTACTAATAAACAGATTTATTACTGATAAACAGATATCAATTATAATAAAAAGATTGTAATTTCTGCCAGAAAAGTGGAAAAAGTAATCATGGGGGCAATAAAAAAAATCCCAACTAGTTTCTAATTCTCAGCTCTTCGATACCACTGTGTAGATCTAAGACTCTGGTGTATTAAACAGAAATAGCTGCAAGCTCTTTGTTTATTTACATTTGTTATTCTTGCCTCTGACAAAGCAGTCAGTGATCCGAAAGAAGATGCTGTGGCCACTTAAAAATAAAAATGACTGGCAATTTAGAGGGCATGCAACTTAAAGCATATCCTATGTAACAACTTTCAAGAAGTTGAGAAGTCATGCCCTGGAAATCAGGCTCATTGTAGTATCCCCATTCAGAAACTCAAATACCAAGGCATTCAAAATCACCACCATATGGGCTCTTTGCAGTCTTAAAAGTTCAGTCCCCAATGAGGATGATGAATAAAAATGTGGTCAATTTTGCTATTTTTAGAAACAATTTTCTAAATACTAAGATAGTTCATCTCCTATCCAGATACTGGGAAACTGCCTCCCTTCTAGTTAATCATCTAAAATGCTGATAGAAAAACTCTGCAAGAACATACTTTGATCACTCTGGGAACTTTCTACACTATTTCATGCAAATCAGCCCCAATGGTACCATTGTCACCCTGCACTACCTATGTAATTGTGTGTTCATGCACACACATATATATATATATGGTACCTGAAAGGGCCAAAACATGCCAAAAGGCTATTTTAGCACTTCAAAAAGTTTTACAGGCATATGCAGTATATTATTTTATTTTCCCCCCCTTTCTCAGTGAGTCTCAGCATCCATACACGTACTTCTTAAATACTGTTTCAAACACCGACTGTGCCTGTTTGTGTGTGTATGTATGTGTGCTTTGTTTTCTTTTCTATCTGGGTCATTAACTGGCGTAACTGAGCTCATGTGCAACACATCTGGTTTTTGGTAAAGTCCTGCTTTTCTTCGGCTTAACAGCTGCATTGATTGAGGCATGAAGCTGTTGCTGAACTGTTCACTCCAGTGTGTGACACAGGCAGAGCAGCAACCTGGGCTCCTTTCTGACCTTGGTTGCTTTCTTTCTGGTGCCAACTCAGAAAAATTAACATACTGAATGATTGATAGCATGCAATCAGCTGCTGCCAGGACTATTACCATCTCTAATTCAAACAGGGAAGAGGTGACCCAGTCTTGTTTATACTACTGAAATCTGGCTGGAGGGCTTTGGCTGGGCTGCAAAGCCTCATTTCAGTCCATTTGGGGATTTATGTCAGCATTTCACACGTTCTGGGAAACTTCACTCACCTGGTAGACAGTGCCTCTAGCACCAGAAGTTAACCGGGTTACAGAGTCTCTATGAAAACCACACCATTATCCAAGGTAGTCTCCATCTCAAATCTAGTTTATGGACAGTATTTATTATTTCTAGGGTACCATATGTGTGCACAGCATGCTTTATGGTCAAACACAACATGGAATCTAGGGCTCAAATCCTGCAATCCGGTCTGCTGATATGAGCTCCCGTGACTGTGCTTTGTCTGGGAGAGCTCTGCTAGAATATCAGCATTTGGGTCTCTGCATCTTGAGGCAGGATCAGGCAGACCACCAGACTATACACAGATTAGCATGGGTATGGGCTGAGAGAAGTTAAGACATGAAATTCTGCAAAGCCCTTTAGTATCATGTAGTTTCAGGTATTACTCCAGTGGTGGTGGTACTATGGTTGCTACTAAAAGCAATCTTCACTCAATTCTTTTTCAGTTATATTAATGCAATTCATCCCAACTAACTACTGGCCTTACCTCATTTATGCTTGTCTGTCACCATGGATGAAAAAAGATAGAGGCAACAAATATCCTGATTTGGATATCTCAGTTAAGTGTCAGTATTTGGGCTGAATGAACGTGGGACATAATACTGAGGAGCCTGTAGAAAAACGGGATTCCTTTGAGAAAAATCAGTCCAACTGCAAATTATCCCAGTGCAAACAAAGGCAGTGAGCAGGCACCAACAGGGCATTCCCAGGAAATGTGAGAACGACAGGCACAGATCTTGGCACACCAGCAGCCTGATCAGTGCCATAAAGGCATGGTAAGGTTTTTCAGGACAGAAATGTTTTGGGTTTTTTTTTTTTTTTATGTGGAGGATTATAGGAAACTTCTTCTGAGTCTGGGGGCAGCACAGATGAAGACACAAAGTTGCCCATCTGATAGACAGTGATCTGATGCAGTGACATTATTATGGAGTTTTTGGTTCAGTTTAGCCAGGCTAACTATCAGCCCTGTTTTGACTGAATTTGATCCACACTATTCCTTCTAACATAAATATGGGTTGTTGTCCTATACTATCAGTGCATTTATCTCTCGGAAAAGGTGAAACAACTGGTCATCTGCCTTCCAAAATGTATATTTTGGAATATGATGAGTACGGTACAGGAGAGGAGTCAGGAAGACTAGGTTGACACGACAATGCAGAAGCCCCAAGGTACTGGTAACCCTTAGTGCTTTAAGTTCTGGTTTTGCCCCACGTGTATGCTGTCGCTATCCCTTGCTGCAGGGGTTGGCAGCCACGTGCACAGTTACTGCTGGGTCAAGGGTCCTCCCCACTTTGTCTGACATTAATGAAACTGCAAACAGATATTACTGTACCACTCACACTTGCTGCCCTGCTTTGTCAATGTTTGCAGAGCTGTTACCTTGCTGGGTTCCCAGTTCAGTGCCAAACAGAGGAAAAGTCTTTGAGGTAGCATTTACTATTTGATTTCCTTGGATAATGTTAGGTCTGCTGTTTGGAGGCTGGATACATGTGCAAACAGAACTGATCAGCCAAGCCTTTCCACATCTGGTGCACGAGTACCTGCATGCTACCATAGCCTAATGGCATTTGAGGCCTGGGAGCCTGATCTCCCATAGGCAGCAACTTATTAAGAACGTCTGAAGAAAATTTCCCCCCAAAGCTGTACTCTGCTAAGTTGCCCTCCAGTCAGTCACTCCTGACAAATACTGGATTGCTAGCTAGACCTCGAGGCATACACACAAAGTCACTACAATGGGTTTTACTGGCATACCAAGCCTTCTCAGCTGTTGCTTACCACCATCTTTCAGCACAGTGCCATTCGATGTTTGTGTAAAAGGCTAAAATATTCGTCTTGCTGGAGCTTCATTTGCACTGTAGCATCTCAGACACGGAGCCTAGCTTTTTTAATATATTCTGTGGGATTTGCAGTATATAAACCAACACAGAGTGGTTTATGAGAAGTTTCCTCTGGCAGCGTGTGCAGCCAAAGTTTCTTGGAGCATGGGAGTTTGTGTGGAGGGTGTGAGTTTTGCTTCTTAAAGCTTTTTTGTTGTTCTTGTTATTCACAACCTGCTTAGTCCATGGTGTTTTAAGTCCGAGTGACATCAAGTGCCCAAAATAAAACAAGCCAGTTTCATGAAAAAAAAAATGGAAAACAAACTATTTTTGATGCAATTATCATAGTATTAGCATATTAGCAGAGATCTCAGGAGCTGCACATCCAAGTCATGTCAAAATGCACAAATATGCATTACTCTGCTTATATGTACTACAGCCTTCTTCACAGCTGAGACACCTCTCTAGATCATCTGACTGGTCATGAAATGTCATTGCCGCTGTATTATAAATCCATGACCTGAAACAAGTTCCTCAAAGCTTGTGGGCATTTTCAGGCAACACCTTCCATGTTCTTCCCCACAGCCAAAGCTGAGCAAAACTGGATCGATTTATAGCTTCAGGTCATAACTATAAGAAATTCTCTTCTGACCTCAAAACAGTCGATTCTGAGCATGCTTAACCCTTATTCCTTGTATATGTGGATCAAAACCAAAGAAAGCATTTACAACAGAAGCCCATTCACCATGAAATTGCATAGTTTTCCTTGGGAACTGAAAGAAAGAAAACTGATGTCCAGTCAACTTTGAATTAAGGACACAAATTACTTAGGATCAACAACGTTAGAGGAGGGGAATGCTACAGCTGTTTATTAATCAGCCTGGAATCCAAGGTATGTGCCTTCATTTCCCATTTGTAAAATTGCATAATGTGATTTTCCAATTAGTTCTTCTGATACTAAAGAGATTACAAGCATGCTGTATTCTGTATACAAAACTGGTGGAAAAGGATTTTAATCAAGATTAAAATCAGTAGGTGCTACAGGCACAGAATTAATAACAAAATGGGAACTGAATGCTACAGGAAAATGCCATAACCTATTTGTTCACTCATTCAAAGTTCTCAGTTCACATCTCTGAAAAGAGAATGTGCAGATGCAACATTGCTAATAAAAAGACTAACCAAACATGCTATACGTTGTGCTTAGAACTTAAAAAAAAAAAAAAAAAAAAACTACAGAAGGTGTCTTCACCCATTTGGATGAATGTTTGGCTCTGCCTTGTACCCTGCTTTCTGTTACTAATTGATTACAACATTTTCATCTGCTAGAAATTGAAAAAATTAGGTACATTTTCTGAGATCACATTTCAGTCAGCCATAAAAATAACAAAATTAGACCGGCAGAGAAGTGGTAGCGTCCAGGGACATCCACCCTGCAATTACTCCAGACGTTCCCTTCTCTGCTTACCCTGGTTCAGAGCAAAGCAAGAGGAGGAGCAGACCAAGTATAATTCCGACAGTCTCCTATGGGGATTCAAGGCTCACATGTCTCAGTTTTTCCTTCCCAGAATGGCTTTGAAGCACTTTAGGACATCTAGGTTCTAGTGCGTAAGATAGGGTGAACCTCAGTCCACTACAGAAAAACATGTTTTTAGCAGAGTTTTCTACCTCTAGATCCAAGAACCATTTCCACAGACTTTCCAATTCCTTTTCCCAGCAAGTCTCCAGCAGCTCTTTGGAATGCTATGAGTAGGTAGATTATATCTCTCATCACCATCCCCAAAAGCTCTTCTCCTTCCAAGACTACACCTTCCACAGATGAGAAAAAGTCACCAGTTGGAGTGACATCTTCATAGGAAACTCCAGCTTTCAAGAGAGCTCTTTTAGGTCAACAGCAACATGAATACAGGCAGTGGGAACCTGACCCTGAGTCACAGAAGCATCCTGTTATCTCCAGCAACTTGAATAGAGAAAGCAAGCTGCCCTGGGTATACAACAGCCCACAGAGAGTCCGCTTACTTGGCAGGCTGCCTTTTTAATTGGCTGTATCCTCAGCAAACAGTCTCTTTGGTCCCAAGAATCAATCTTCCATTCAGCCTCTGCCTTGTGGGAGAGAGAAGGGGTCACCTCTAGACCTCATACCTCTGATAGACAAAGCAAAGGAAATGGCAGGCTCAATGTGTTTGAATTTTAAAAGAAAAATATAGAAATAAAAAAAAAATGACAAACTCAAATGTTGGATGTGAGAAGTGGCTAACTCTACACAACCCAAGTCAGAATGCCATGAAATATCTGTCAACTCCTTTCAAAGGAAAATAAAATAAAATAAAATAAAATAAAATAAAATAAAATAAAATAAAATAAAATAAAATAAAATAAAATAAAATAAAATAAAATAAAATAAAATAAAATAAAATAAAATAAAATAATTGGCATTTCCCATATACTCTACATATCCTCTGGTAACAAGAAAGAAGCAGTGGGCTTCCCTGGCTACCCAGGTCCCTATAAGTACCATAGCAGTAGGCTCATTTGGCTCTAGATGAGATGTAGCTCTTCTCACAGCACAAGCAATTCTCCTTATCTCCATCTGCTGAATGCAAAATGGATCTGTTACACACATACATGAGAGTCAAGTCTGCTCATCAATAAAAAAATTGCCCTTTCACTGGGTAATCTTCCTATTTTTGCCTTCTCCCTTGTTTATGCTCTAGCAGAAATTACATTCAGAATAGGCAATACTGCCATAACTCATCCTTAAGGTATTCCGTCTTCCTGCAAATCAGGGATATCTTAGCACTTTATAACTGTGGCTGGCCAAATGATCAGGAGTGAGGAAATAACTGATTGAGCTCAAACCGGTGCCCACAGTTTTGATTTAATGGGCATTATCTTATCTATTTTAAGTGTTATTGACTGGAGAGAAACAGCCTGGCTTGACTAGCTGTGATTGGACAGAGAAGTCAACTGAGTTTTCTGCAGTCCTCCACGGGTGGGTACAAATTCTATATATGCTGATTATACAGGGAGAAAAATATACTCATTTGCAGGCTGTAAGCACAAGCCTGTGCCAGTGAAAATTGTCCTATTAAAGGCTTGTTGAAAGCTAAAAGGACCCAGCTGCTCTCAAGTCATCAAACAGTATTTTGCAAAACAAAACCCCCATGAAGCTGTTAATATAAGCAACATCCTCATCCTCTCAATTGCCTAGAAGCATCCAGCTTGAAGAGAACCCACTCATGTTAAGCACACTCAGTACAGCACAAATTTGGTTTCTAACTCAGAAAGCTTATGTCTTTGGTGCTCCCAGTCCTCTTCTTGCTGTGCTGCAGCTCTCAAATTTCCTTGGTCAAAAGAGCTGATTGAATTCCATTTCTCAACGAAACAGATCTGGTGTTGGATGGAAGTTTGACAGAGAGACTCGTCCTGCTCTCCCTTTCTGTATAAGAGGACAATATTCAGGATTACAGTGCTAAGATCTAAAGACTAAAACACTCAGACCCAGTGTGCTTTGTGTGGGAGCACCATAAAATTTGTGTGGGATACCCCATAAAAGTCTGCTTTAAAGTGCCATGCCAAAAATTGAGTTAAAAATCAGGCAAGTTGCATGGTAATGATGGCAATGAAATCCTCCTCTGAGCCATTCTTTTCTTCCCAGCCACCCCGTCCCAGCACTGGTCACCCGCACAGCTTTATGAACTATTCTTCCTCCCACATCCATGTAAAATCTGCCACTGGAGACAGAAGCTCTGTTCTCACTGAAGATAGCAGGGATGTCTACAACCTCTCGTAACCAGCACGTACCTATCCCATTCCTCCCTCCCCTCCACCACATACACTCTGCAGAGCACCCCTGGAAGTGAACAGGAGTTCTGCCAAATTAAAAGCTGCAGGTTCAAGCCCTGCATGCTATAAATAATTAGCCTTAAAAATATCCATACAACAAAATTCACTGCCTGAGGACTTGTAAATGTGTACGGTAAAAATAATTCTCTTGCTGCCTGTAAAATGTGTTTCTTATTAGAGATCTCTCCTGACCCCAAGAGTGCCCACAATGTATTTCTCTCTGCCTCTCACACTTAGAGGCATGTGCGCATGTGCACACATACTTTGTTCATTTCTAAACCTGGCAGCTGTAGCAGTAACAGCAGTTGTAGACATTTTGAGTATTTATTCATCCCTCACATGTTGGGAAAGTCTTTGGGGTTTCAAAATAAGATCCTTTGCCTTCGTTGAAAGAAGAATAAATATATAAAAAAGAATGTTACAAATTTGGCAAAGATCACATCACAACATCAATCCAGACCCTCAACAGAGCGAGGCAAATAACAATGTGCAGATTTTATTAAAAGTACAAGAATGAAAAAGCTGTTTCCCACAACTGAGGAACTTAAAGCCAAAAATAAGCAAGCCTGAACTCTAGCTTTGCCTGTGGTAATGAGCTGTTCCTCCCCTGGCGGACAAAGGATGACTCTTTGCTTCGCCCTGCATCACACTCCTTTCTCTGAAGGTTGTCAGTTAAAAAACAGATTGCTCAGACTAAAAAAGAAAACATTTTTTTGGTAGCCAATGAATCTTGATCCCCCCTTTGCCCTAGCTTTATATGTTCTCTAAAGCAAAAATAACATTTTTATGGATGAATGATCTTCTATGCAAGGTGCCTTCTGTTCAGTTTCCCACTACACAATTGCTATTCACTTTCCAAAAGATAACATCGCTTGATCTTAACTTTATCGATCCCTGATCAGAACTAAAGGCAATTTATTGGCACAACAGGGCACAGAACAGGCACATGTAAGCAACCACATTCTGGATGCAGCAACAACTGCAGCCATCGGCAGCACAGTTCAAGGCATTTTTGAGGAGAAGGAAAATTCTTTTTGCTGTCATTGGGATTGTAATCACTGAGATCAGGCATAAGAGGGAGACGTGGTCACATAACAGGGCAATTCAGAGTTTAATTCCATTCATTTTACTCTTAACTGAGGACAGCATGAGATCAGAATTTCCCCAAATGAAAATATGAAATAACTATTGGTTCCACTGAGGCTGTTCTGATTTACGTTGATGGAAACAAAACACTGCCTGGCCTTAGGGGCTTTAGCTTTTAAAAAAGGACTTACCAGAGGGGTAAAATGATTCCACAGGAGATTAAAAAAAATAATAATAGAGTCAAGTTCCCTGCTCTGGATAGGTTCAACCCAAACAAGGAGTTCTGGAATTGATGCTGAACTCACAGAGTGAGCTATCAGACCTGTGTTCTGCAAGAAATCCGATTAGGTGATCACAGTGATTGCTTCCGGCCTTAGAACCTCCAAGCTATGGGATGAAAATATATAAACCAAGATAAACATTTTCTGAAAGATCCTTTGCCTAATTCTTCTGTTTTCTTTCTATTTCCTGTTTGTTCACTTAATCACTGCTGTATTTTTTCTTTGAATGAAATGAAATGTTCTTCAGTTTATGAAAGAGATAGCACAAAAGCAAGACTAACTACTAATTCCCAGCTGAACCCCTTGGTGGATAATGCCTATTTATCAAATTTGAAATTGATTTGCAATTTTGATACTCAAGGCAATCTGATCTCTGCAGAAACAGACACCTTTACATCGTCTTCTGATGTGGCATGTGGTTAGAATCATTCTTAAGACACTGTAAACCAAGATCCTTATCCCACAGGAGGGTTTTACACAGAACTTTGACTGCAAGTTTGAATCAGCTATATTAAACCTGAAGATTTTTCAAGCAGTCAGACAAGTTTAAACTCCAGTGGAGCCAAAACATTTTCAGCCATATAACAAACAGCTTTTAGTGCTAATAAATGTCATTTTCCTCCTGTCTACAATATGTCACTAGATTCCCCCAGTATGAAATGAAACTGCTCTTAAAGAATGCTAACAGAGTCCCACAATACATTTTTACCTCCTTGGACTCCTAAAGTTACGTAGCAGGGGTAATTCAGGGGTACATTCCAACCTCTAGTGCTTATAAAGTAATTTTTCTTAGTCCTCAAGACCACACTTGCCTCTCTAATGAGGTGAAAGAGATGACTGAGATAGAAGGGCTCCTGAGCACAGATCTCATTTCCACCATGGATAGGTTTGATAATTCTAGGCAGGTCACCAGTCTCCAGAGGGCCAAAATCAAAGAGGGAGCCTACAAAGTTGTTAGATCTATTTTCAGTGGCTCCATTCAGCTCCCTCTGTCATTTAAAGCACAGTTCCTCTAGCTTCATTTAGACCTGGTCTTGCTCCTACCATGTAAATACATGACTCACCTTACAGAATCAACCCAGAGCATGGTTAAGCCAGGCAGGTGTATATATGGGCATAGGGCATTCAGCTGCCTCTGGCTGTCTTCTTGCATCCCTTCCCCTATACATGGGTATAGGGTCTCATAAGGCAATAGTTCACACCAAGCACAGAGCAAAAGCAGCTAGCAAGATGATGTAGCAAGTTGAAAATCAGGAGATCTACTCTGATGGATCTACACCAAAGTTTATCCTCAACTGCATAGGTTAGGGATAAACAGACCTAACAGAAAATGGACTTAAAGGAATCTAAATCAGAAAGCTGAACTACCTGATGGAATGTAATCAGAATTTATTTCCCAATGTACTGTCTGTAGCCTGAGCTAATAAGAGCATATTACCTCATAGTGAATTAATTAGCCTAGCTGAGTTTGAACCCATGCCTCACAGGACCTTTTGGTGAGCTGTCAAGAGTGTTGCCCCAGACATATTATCCAGTGTA
The DNA here is from genome assembly GCF_964034855.1 of Anser brachyrhynchus. Lineage (NCBI taxonomy): Eukaryota > Metazoa > Chordata > Aves > Anseriformes > Anatidae > Anser > Anser brachyrhynchus. The sequence continues at coordinate 26,666,460 of NC_137700.1, read as the reverse complement.
ACCCTATTAATGGAGAGTAAACTATGGCATACCAGAACACAACTCTAAATGCAGATGAAAAATACGCTTGTATCCCCTAAATGCATTAAAGTGAATTCTGGTGATAAGACTATATAAGTGTCCTGGTGTAAATACCAAGTATGAAGATACTACTATTTCTGAAACATTCATTTTAATGATTGAAAACTTCCAGGCTCAGTCACTTTAGTAAAATTGCTTGAAAGTTTAATCAAAATGTTTGGCAGCTTCTAGAGCAAAAGAAAAATGAAAGCTTTCTCAAATTCATTTCATTATTAAAATAAGGGAAGAAGGGGAGATTTTGTTGCTGTTGTTAAATCCAAACGCAGCACACATTTGCATGAAAATAACAACAACAAAAAAGAATTAAAACTATTTTTCTCTTATTAAGTTGGAGTGGTGACTCTTCTCACTGGCAGCAAAAGGATTGGTTAAGGTCACTGCGGAATTCAAGATCATCTGAAGGTAATATGTAGCATGAATAATCCTGGGGCACTGGCTGGACCCAGATGCTGATTCATCCTTTGGCAATGACTGTCCACAGAGCCTAGAAGCAGCGGGGAAGCAGAGGAAGAATAACAGGGAGAATTAGAAAATACTCATATTATATATGAGTATTTATAATACAGAGCTAGCCAAAGGATGTGAGTTATATTGATTTTGTGTCATGAAGTTCTAATTAGCCATTTCACATGTCACAGGGAGAGCAATGAATTCAGGCAGACACATATTCACAGCAATATTTTATTACACATTTTATGATTTTGCCCTGAGGGGGAAAGGAACTTGAGTGCAATTTCAGAACCACGGTGTACACATACATAACATGGAGCTGCCTTTGTGTCATCTCCTGATATTGTATCATCTTTCTCCTGAGAGGGGGAAGCTCCTTTCAGGAACAACAACAACACGGAGACAGAAGCAAGGGTTACAATGAGCATGTGCTGCTGCCAATTGCACAGTACACTCAACAGTGGTTCTTAAAAGTGGTTCATGGGCCATTTTAGCCCATGGTCAAGAACTTCTTAGCATGGGGAAACCTCAGACCCACCATTTTGTACTGAGTTTATACATAAGATTTCCTAAGTGCTTTAAGGGTACTCCTGGTAGGACTGAAGTAGACAGAGGCTAAAATTCCAATTCAGATTTATGATATGCCAAACATGAGTTTTACAACATCGGATGTAGAGAGATATTTAGTTCACAAGTTCTGCATAATAGTCCATTAAACTAGTCTCACTTTCTTTTTGACATTTCCTTACATTAGAGATCTGTAAATGAGTACAGAACATCAGGACAGCTCAGAAAATGGTTCATTTTTACTATTTTTTTTTCTTCAAAAGCTTGTATTTAACAAATAAAAAATGTTTACCAAAATTTATTGCAAGGAGAAGTTGGTAGCAAGAGGCTAAAGAAGACAGGTAGGAATTGGTAGTTTCTGGTGGCGGGAAGCTATTTTCTGCCAAAAAAAATGTTCACCTTTCAGGGAAAAAAAAAAAAAGTATTTTAAGTTTTCAGAGTTTGAAGTAAATTCCTAAAAAGAATGCAAAAGTTTCTATGGTGGGAAAAAGACACATATTTTGACTAGTTTTACATGATTCATCAGCTCAGTTGTGTGTTAGATGAATCAGCAGCCTAAAGTTCACTGTGCTATTGAATATCTAGAGTTCTGGGAGAGGGCTCATCTAAACTAAGTACCAACACGTATAATATAAAATATATGTGGAGAAGGACAGAGCACTGTAGATGGGTGTAGTAGCTAAGGGAAAGGTCACTGAGAAGAGATCTTCAGTTTGGCAGTATCATGAGTTATCAGGCAGGTCTTACGGCCATGGACTGGGCAGACAGATCAACTCATTCAGAAGCTGAAATCACACAGCATCCAGACAAGCCAGTAAATCCTGCCAACAGTTTAGATCATCATTGGTTCAGGGACAGCCCCAAAAGAGCACAGCCAGCCTGCTTGCAGGGCAGGCTTGGACAGACTTCATGAGAGATGGTATCACTGAACCCACTGCCTGCTTAAATCACCCCTGTATAAACCAGATACTTTCCCTTTGCTCTGAAATACTTAACTTTTTCTCTCCTCACATTTTGTTAAGATACAAAATCCATCTCTACACATTCTGATCCTTTCGCTAACCAAGCAGGTAACACAGCAATCACTGCTGAGTCAACTCAGCGTAGAAGGATTTCAGTGAGAAAAGGTACCTTAGACAAGTCTGGAGTGGAACTTAAACTAAACAAGAGGAGATGGGGTTGTAACCTGAATCTGAATCTCTGAGATCCTATGAACAAAATTCTGTTCTCTAGGAAATGGTAATTTCTAAGGAAACTTAAGTTCAGATTTCCCTATCAAGAAATAATGGCTTCCGTGTAGGAAAATTAGAAAAATTGGGCAGGGAAAAGGGTGAGAAAACAAAGACTCACTTTGTTCCCCATCCTCAGACTGTCTTTTAGCCTTTGTCAGTTGAAAACCAGCTTTTTTTTTTTTTATTCTAACCTTTGCCAGTTGGAACCGAGGTGGAACTATGTGGACGCATTACTTTCTGAGTAGAAATAACACTTCCACATGGAAATAAAATTATTTCAAAAAAAAAAAATCTGTTCAGGAGGAACAAAACTTGCAATTATACACTATTTCATTTTGGTGAAAATCTTCACTTTTCAGGAAAAGCTTTTATTTCCATTAAAAGGTTTTCTAGCCAGCCCTACCTATAGAAGATGTGTTAAAGTCGTGTTTCGCAAATCAGCACTAGCCTTTCTAGGGCCCACCAGCACAGCAAACATGACTTTGTCCAAAGCTATTTCTGCTGCCCAAAGCTTTCTGCCTCAGGTCTCAGGCTGATCAGCTTGTAACTGCCTTGTTTCATACTTGACTGCCTCATTTACACCAATGAAAACATCTGAGAGCCATTTGTGCTGGCTCAAATCATATTCTGCTCGGCACAAAAGAACCGAGGGCAATTGCATTGCAGGCAGAGCATGTTAAGTGCACAACAATGGCCATTGTGCCTGCTAAACCCATTGCAGCTCCAGCCCCACACGCTCCCAGTCGCGGCTCTGGCTGGAAAGCTCAGGCTTCCCGTCGGGGCTGTTTTGTTCACAATGTTTTGGTCTTTCCAGCAGGAGATCAGATACAGATCAAACACACAGGATCCTCCCGCTGAACAGAGAAAGGGCCGGGAATCACCACGAAGTCACTCTTCTGTTATGATTTGGGTGGGAAACAGACATCGGGTGCTTTCTCTGCAGTTATAAAAAGTTGGAAGCACAAAATGTAAAGAAGGATATAAATGGAGCTGTTCACATGACAACAGTCGGAGCTGAGGTTAAGTGCCAGGCTTTATGAGGAATGTCCCAAACCTAAGACCAGATGCTACCCAATGAAGTTCATGGCGGTGCTCTAGCAGTGTAAAACTGGGGCTGAGTGTTAAGTGACATGCCCTTCAATGCTGAGGAGTCATTAGAAAGGCTGAGAGGTTCTGCCTGGGATCTCTGAATCGATCCTCATATCCCTACAGGCCACACAAAAGGCTTAACTTTAAAGAACTCAATTTTAGTCCATGTTGGAGACCAGGCTTAAAGCTGAGGATAAGTAGAACGTGAAATCGGATGTAGCTCTTTTTAAAAGACCTCTAGTTGGATGGACAATCAGTACCTTTTTTTGACTCTTGAAAAACACCATCCCTCAACCAAGACAGGGATTGTAAACTTTGCTTAATTTGGCTCCTGCATAAGGTCATGCCACTACTCATTACATTCCTCCCCTCTCTGCTCTTATATGTGAAAGCCCTCCAGCCTTCCTGCATGACAGGGATGGAAAGGAAGACACCACACTGCAGCCTAACACAGATTCACACACCAGTCTTTGTCCTTCTTGGGTTGCCCTTTGGCACAAGAAGCCATACTACAATCACCTCCCAGCTGGGAGAAACTTGCAGGAAACACCCAAGACTAAATATCTGTTTTTTCCTTTTTTTTTTTTTTTCTCCTAAAGTGTCCCATTTGAAATCCATCTCCTTTCATAGCTGGCCTGCCAGGTAAACCTCTGAGGAATGCAAATTCCTGAATTCTAGAATGTGCTTCACCAATCTGTGGTGGTTGCCTGTGCTGAGACATGTTTATGAAGGAAACTAAGTGATAAGAAGGACCTGGATGGATATGCCAGTGATCTGATTTCATTTCTTCATTGTGGAGTAACTCTCATTACAAAACACATCATTATCCTCTGGAATTCTTTTCCACGGGATCCTTGAGAATGAGAGTCAGAAGCTAACTACACATACATACAAATAATGGGAACAACCACAGTCAGACTAGTTGGAAATCACTTGAAAATGCAGAAAGGTATAAGCCCATCTCTACATTGGGGCATTAAAAAAGCACCATCTCACCAAAATTAGAATAATCCTCTGGTAATTTTTATCCACTATTCACCAAGAATTTTCCTATGATTTCTTATGACTTTTTTTTCGGAGCACTTCATACTGGTCACCAGCAGAAAAAGGAGATGGGACAAACAATTTGATAGGACTTATGAAAAATTTCTCTTTCCTGTCTGTCGGAATAAAAGCCACCAGTAGTCACTAAAGAACATGTTGGTACCTAGATGATGTTGGCAGGAATTCAGCTCTGTACATGACCAAAGAATCAGGGTTTAAATTGCTAGCACATAGGTAAGCACTTTCCTGAAGAAAGACCCCCTCATGTTTCAGCTTCCCACCTATTTAACAAGCACTGTAGAATTGCGGCTTCACAAAACCCTTTGAGTAAGGAGAAACAGGTTGTGTCCCAAAGGGTGAGAGGGCCCTCTCCACCTGCCTCTTTGCATGCTTACAAGGAAGCGGGGGGATTCAAGTAAGGGACCAGACAGATTTTGGAGAATGGCAGGTTCAGGGCAGCAGCACTAATAGTAAGTCCCCTCAGCCACTTCTGCTTCAGTAAGAGTCTTTCCTGGGACTTACAGTGCACTGCAGCCCTTCCATGCCAAGCAAAATGAAGACCTGATTCTTGGCTGAAAACCATTTTGGTACCCTGTGATAATGACAAATCAACAAAAGATCAATTTTAACCCATGACTGCATGCGCACAGAGCAGTACCATGGCTAGCTTCTTCCTAGAGTTGCTGTGGGATGGGATGTTGTCTCCCTGGGGCTGCTGACAGTGAATACAGGAGGTGAAGACAAGCAAGATCTCTGTCTGGGGTTTAAGAGGAGTCAGGAAAAGATAGAAGAGCCAAGCATGTCCCCACAGAAGGAAGATAAAGCAGTGATGACTTTCAGCTGAACCAAGCATGCACATTCATGCCTGAGCGGGACTTGAATCGACTCCCTACATGCCAATACAAGTTTTGTAGGGCACACACCCCAAGATCCAAGCGTTGCAAAGACCCATTCTAATGAAAATGAACCAAAACTTGTGCCTGAGTTTCCCATGTTATGGGGTGGCCCAAGAGAAATGCCAGACTCTAATTCTGAGCTTGATCCCCTTCCGCAGATTACATCCCTTAGGGAAAACCAGAGGTTCAGCTTAGTTGCTTATCCCAGCATCTGTACTTCGCACAGTGGCCCAGAAACCAAAGCAAGCTTGGCTCCCCCCTGGCACTGCAAGATTTCTGCTACAGTTAACACTGGAAAGTAACCAGAAGTGGCCACAAATCAAAACCACAACAGGCCTGCTGCAAGTCTTACAAACCTTGGTTTTATACCAAGCTAATAGCAGCAACATCACTGAAGCTATGGGTGATTTGTAGTCTGTAAGTGAGAACAGAAGCTGGCTGTCTGTGTAGAGAAGCTAAATCCCTTTAATTATTAAAACATATCCTATTGCTGTTGAAAATCCCATTACCATTGGAAAAAATACACTTGTAATAAATGTATGCTATACATCAAAGACCTCTTTTGTAAATAAAGCATGCTTTTTTTTTCTTTTTTTATTAAAAAGAAAAAAAAAAAAAGTCCCAGGGACTAAATTAATGTTTGATCTGTTATCTTTGAAACATTTTAGAATGGCAGATTTATCTGCTGTTTATGTTTTTCTTCCCAATATAGCAATAAATTAGTTTTGTTGATAAGGGGAAATGATTTAATATAAAGGGTTGGAGGGTCCTCTTCTGAAGCCAGTGGGAGACTTGGCTGAGCAGCAAAGGCAGCACTGGAGGGGGCAGTGGAACTCAGAGAAGCATTCCTGCCGTCCCAAGTGCACTTCACAGAGCAGAGCACCAATGCAAGCCTGCTCCTTTCCGACCCTCAGAGATTAACAACGCTGAAGCACCATTTCTAACATGCACCATGTTTTGGTTGTGAAATGGTGACTGTGCAGCTATCTCTTACTCATTAACATGCTGCCAGTTCATGACTTATTGCCAGAGGATCTGGTGTCCCATACTAGCATAAATACCAGAACCAAGAATTTGTTCTCAGCCTGATGAAGGCCTGCCTTGGCTTTGAACCACACCAAAAGCTGTCTAAGCACAAGGAGAGGGGGTGTCCAGTGCCCTCCCAGCCAGCTGCGTAGGCAGCTTTACTAACACACAGGTCACAGTCAACTCTGCTAGCCCCAGAGTCAAGCTCGGCCACCCATGCCCTGGGTGGGCACAATTTGGCCACGAGGACCGTAGAGGAGAGCTGGTGAGTGCTCAGCCTGCCAACTTCGGGTTGGGAAATGAGGTCTTTGCCATACAAACTGCACCAATGATCTGAACTCCACAGAGAAAAAAAAAAAAGTGTGAAAAGTGCCACTTTACAAGCTGCATCTGTCTTACTGTGCCCCTACCTCTGTCCCTGTGACCCACCATCGGTTCATGCACTTCCTGACATCACTGCCCCCGCCAAAAGCAGGGCTCATGCTTGCCCCATGCACCAACCATTTTGCCCAGTGCTGCTGGCACAGGACAGAGACACTGGCGTGGCCTGCAGCCCCCGGTGCCCCCGTGAGCTGCAGCTCCCCACTCCATCCCCACAGCCCCATGCTAATACTTTCCATCCTGCAGCACAACCTGGCCAGTGCTGCATTTACGAAATGCTTCATGAGCAAGGCTATCTAAATAAGCAGTGCAAGCACAACATCTGTTACCCAACCCTACCAATTGTTTGTATGGAGAGCTTCAATCAGCAGTCCCTCCAACCAAAAGCCAAATTAATATAAGGATGTTGATTGCACATTTCTGCTTGGACCATGATTTACACTGCAATGTTTCAGGGATGAAATAACAAACCTTCAGTGGGTGCTAGGCGAAATATGGTCCTGGAGGTCCCATGGGCCATAATGCAGCCCATTCAGCTCCTCTTCCAGGCTGCCTAAGGGGAAGGAGCCTGCCATGACCTTCCCACCCCAGCGATGGAGCCTCCAGGGCACCATTATCTACCTGTGGACTGTGTCCTGAATTTAGACCACACATACCCTGCTCACTCTACAGTCCTAGCACATGTCCCTGACATAGCAGTAAGGCCTGCTGGGGAGATCTCTAGCCATCATAAAATGCTAAGAATCATGAATATATCCCCCCCACATGAAACCCTGATATGTTCCCTACATAGGTCCTTCCACTCCACACTAATTCTTACAATTGTTATTTATAAAACTCTGTTACTTCCTGCCTGATCTGACTGGAGAACGAGGAGACCCTCCTGTGTGCTTTGCCAAGTGTTCATACAGTTTCTGGCCTTGAAGTTTCAAGTCATTTGAGCAATTCTTAATTTGATCCATAATAAATCCAGTTTGGGTTGGCAGAGCATGGCAAATACTCCCTGAGCTTTCCTGCTACCCACGGGGCTGAACTGAAAGAAAACCCACAATCTGAGGAGAAGAAAAAAATGCAAAGCTTGCTTTTGGGCAGTAGAGAGAGCAGGATCTATTTTGGGACTAACTCAATGAGAAATTTGTTTATAAGGCTCTGGGGAGGAACAGAAGTTATGTGCTATAAACCAAAATAGGTCCTTAACCCTCTTCCCAAGTAGTGGGTATTTGAAGGCTCCTTCAGCAAGGAAACACATACTTGGAGACAAACCATAGGAGCAAGAGTAAAAAGAAAAATAACAGAGCTCTGCCCACCCACCCCCTTAGCAATCTCTGTGAGACACCCAGCGCCCCAGGGCAATGGTTAGGAGATTGACCAAACGGACTTTAGTCAGGGGGAAAGCTTTGGCAGTGTAAACACTACTGTGGCTTGAAATACAGACCTACAGGGTTGAGCTTGAAAAAGAGGCTGTTGGTGCCTTGAAATCCTGGTTTCCATATTTCCAGAGTGACTGGGGCTGGCTACCTCCCATCCTGAAGGAGATTCACGCAGGGTACCTGCATGGCGCTGTCATCTGAAGATCTGGCTATCAGCTATTTTGGCAAGCAGACTATGCTATGATTTACGATGTCAAATATTTGCTATAGAGAATACAGTGAGGTCTTCACAAGGGAAGCTGAAAGTTTCATCGAGGTCTTTATAAAGGCTGGGTTTTTAGCTTCCTTACTGCATTTGTTTCTCCCTGAAACCTCATAAAGCAACAAGCTGGCAAGTATACACCCACAAGAAGTCTACACACATTAACGTATCCTGTTCTATATTACTTGGACTACAGAGACTCCATTGCTAAGTTCTATATCATATGCCCTCTTTCTGTTGCAGATCAGATCGTATCCTCAAGGGAGCTTCACAACTGCTGGCAAGATTATGTCAAATAGTTTGCCCCTCCAAAAAAATAAAAAATAAAAATAAATAAAAAGCTCTTAATGACACCATAATGAAAGATCTTATTCTGAAAATGCTGAAACATTTCATGTTGACATATTAAAATTCTGTTTACAAAATGGAAATTTTCATTTTAAATGACCTAGACTTAGAAAAAAGAGGTGGAAAGTTTTAACATGAGCAAACTAACTCAAGAGCAACTTTGTTGCAGTTAGATCTCAAGTCTGATTGAAATTAAAATTTTTCCTTTTTTTTTCCCTCACTGCTCACAATACTCACAATGGCTTAGCTGAGTCCCTGCATCAGAAAACCAACTTGCTGCTCCAGCCCTGTGATATTCATCCTTCAGCTATCAGTGAGGTTGGTGTTCTGATGAAGTTACAGGTACTTCAGGGAGTGAGGTCACAGCCAACCTTTGTGAAGACCCAGGGATGTCATAGAACAGTGCTCTCACGATATACCATACCCGATCCTCTTTCTTTTTCACCAGAGCTCAGCTATGGGTGGGAGATACACTGAGTGCCAGAGGTATGCAGAGTACTGGAAGGATCCCAAAGAGCTTCATTTTTCATCAGGCTGCACTAAGGTCAATCCCAGCATCGCTGTCAGCTCCCTTTTCCTGGCTCTAGGAGGGTTGCAAGAGGAGCCATCTCAGTTGATCACTGCCCAAATCACATTCAAGAGCCCATAGAAAAGCAACAAAACTTTGGTAGGAAGCTGAACAGCATCATCTTAAAATTCTTTCACTGGCCTTTTTTTACTCCCTATTCAGCATAATCCCAATGGCCTTCGCACACTGCCTTAAATAATCCCCCACTATAATAAAGGTTCCTTTCCATTGCTCTAGCGATAGCCTGTCAATTGGCTATGGCTCAGGAAAAGCAGGAGCTGGACACCCTCCAAATCTGCTGAACAGAGCACCAAGACACTGATTACAAGAGATGACTCCTCATAGCCTCTCCTTCAAAAGGACAGAGGCATCTGTGTGAGGGATCACACAGAAGGGTCTTACAGTCCCAGAACTGGAAGAGTTTGCACTCTGAGGTCCCTTTTCAGCCCCATCAATTACCCTTCATTACAGGGGCGATGATTCTCTGCAAAATCTGATCTGCCTCTTGTGAAAACCAGAGCTGCAGCAGCTCACTCCAGAATGAATTTCCACTTTACTGTGTTTCACTAAGCCCTGCAGAACCAAACACATAAAAATAATTGTGCTGGTGAGTTAGCCAGCCCAAGAGCAGACAACCTGGAGTCTATTCCTGCTTATGCACTGGCATGAGAATTGTCTGTTCAGTTTCGGTCAGGAAGAATGAGGAAAACCTGCCTCAGGAAACTGGCACATGTGGGTATAAGTTGTCTGTGCTCTTTTGTTGGTAACCTCTTTGTGCAAGCAATCAACCTGCTTGACTTTCAGCTCTATTTGCCTGGCAGGTGGTTGGAAAGGACCGTATTTTCTTCCCAGTAAAGGGGACACAGGTGATTTGGGCTTCCTGGGAGCCATCCTCGCTGCCTCACTTTTCCAGGCACAACCTGAAAGCAGCCTCGATACCCTAGCCTCTCCCATCTGGAAAAGCCATAGAAGGCTCTGCAGGAAAACCAGCCACCCCACACAGAGGGAGTTGGTCACTAAGAGCTTGCAAGTCACAGGACCTGCCATTCCTGCTGCCCCTCCTTGGCTATATTAAAGAAGGCCGCGTCTGTCTGCTCCTCTGCATGCACTCTGCACTTGGCTGCTGGCAAGTTACCAGTTGAAGCTGTGGTGGGAAAGCCTGAAATTCCTCCTTTCCATCTACATTTCCCCTTTGGTTTCTCATGCTCTCCAGACAGCCACTCCTACAGCTTTCCTTCCCTTTTGCCCCGACCCGCTCAGCACCCCGCGAGGTGGTGACGGCACTCAGCCAGACACACTGAACCTGAAGGCTCCCCCCCTTGCCCAGCAGTCGCACAGGGAGGGAGGCAGTATTTATCACCACTCCATCGGCCTCGGCCAGACACTCGTGCCATTAAGATGTCAAAACAGGTTTCTCTCTGGAAATCCAACAGCCCTGCAGACTTACCCTCACAGGCAGCAGCCCCAGTTGGACATCTGTTCCCTTTCAACCTCACACGTGCACTTAAAATGCCGGTACTGTCCACTTCTTCAGGGCTTAGGCTCCTATTAAAGCTGCCTTCAGCATGATTCATTGTTATCTCCCGGTGTTGATCTGATTTATGGATTGGCCTGTGTTAATTAAGGTCATAAAATTGGGAGCAGGAAAAGGCTTCCAGCGCTGCGGTGCTGTTTAACGTTGTGTTATTTTCCAGCCCCTTTGTTATTTTACAGGGAATGGGAGATGGCAAAGCTGACAATCTGTGGTCAGCAATGAAACTTCAGTGGGATGAGCTGTCCTCAGCCTCAGGAGAGGAGGCAAGACACCAGGAAGGTGAAATCATCTCTGCTCATCACTGATTTGCAGACACCAGTGAATTGATAGTCCAAGCTGTTGTTACTCAGATTAGCCTTGTGACTACAGCCTCAGCTGAGACTGGTGCTCCGTTGAGTTAGGCACTGTACAAACATCTTGTAAAGATTATCCCTGCCCTATGAAATTTGCTATCTGAGCACATGAGAGCCCATGGGTTCTCTGCAGTCTCCCCTCCTCTGAGACTGCAGTGCACCAAAGACCATTTTGGTCAGCTTAGGAGTGACCAGCAAAGCAACCCTGGCCAAACACAGCTCCACACAGGTTCCTGCTGCGCTCCCAGGGCACACTGGACTCTGAGCTGCCGTGGCACAACTGTTACTCCTTCCTGAGCCACACAGGTTCACACTCGCTCAAGTATCTAAACTGGTACAGTAGCACAAACCTGGCTGATGGACATTTGGCCTCCTGCTACATATGAAATGGACAGATAAATGCACACAAAAAGAATTGCTATGTATTTCTAGTTGTTTCACTAACATGTTATAATTTATATCTATTGTACTTTCACGAAAGTCACTTAACATTAATTAAAACATACTTGCACTCACTGGGAGTGCAGGTTTACTTCTGTCATGTGAACCTGACTTTCCCAGAAAGCATGATGTCTTCCTCTGTTTACTTTCCTCTTCTAGCCAATTTCATTACAAAGTTCCCATGAACTGGCTCAGAAATTCATGTATTGTGGCCATATTAGCCACTAGGGACTTCCTAAGCATATTCGTGTTACAATTTTATTTTAACATCAAACTTGACCACTGTAAATCTGCTATGGTTCCACCGCCAGCTACAGCAAAAATGTTTGCTTGATGCAAGCATGATGCAATCATATATAATTCCAGTGCTATAAACAAATGCTTTATGTCCCAAAAAAAAATTAAACAATGCTAAATATTTCTATTTGTAATTTGTGAAATTTATTTTGTTTTTAAATCAAAAGCAGCATACAAATAAACTTAATTCTTCTGTTAAGTGTTTGCTGACTTTATCAGAGTAGGAAAACTAAACATGATAAATACTTCATCGCATGAAGTCTTTATTTAAAGAGCCTATATCTTTAAAAAAAAAGGTACAATTTATAGACTTGTTGAAGGAATTTCTGGGTGAGCTTCTGTGACCTTTGTTATGCATGAGGTCAGATTGATTATCATAATGGTCCCTTCTGGCCATGAGCTATGAATCTGTTAATTTTAGCTCAATATCCTCTTTCTCTGAGGGCAAAGCTGACTGAAATGATATCACATTTTCCACTTTAGGACTAAAGGCACACATACGGTCACTACAATCGAGCTGGTGTGCACTGCTGTATTATCACACACTAACTTCTGTGTATATCTGAATCTTTACTCAGCTAGTTGGTAAATCACGTTGTCCTTATTGGAACATGAATTATTACTGATAGCCCAGATGATCCTATCCTCCAAAAACTAGGGCATTTAAAAACAATTAAATATTCACCTTCCTTCTGACACAAATGTATAAGTTCCTGTTCTGGAGTTTCATTTGTATTTAATTCGTATATTACCATGGTTTCTTTCTATATTTTAACAGGACCCAAAATTCTCTCAGTCACCCCATTCCCATAAGTGGAACTTTAAAAAAAAGAATAAACAAATACAATGGCACTTAGCAGTGCTGCAGAAAGCATTACAACTGCAGGTTATCAGAAAACAGATAGAACAATATTGCAATTTAAGCACACCAATGTATTTCATGGCAGCAAGACTTCTCCGTGGCCAAGTAAAAGCCACAAATTTCATTTCCAGATTCAGCTGTTCATATGATACAATGCTAAAAAAATTATTTTTCAACACAGATAATCCACTGGCAGTTAGCTGGGAGCTGACTATTCCATTTCAGGCTCATTAAGCTGAAATCAAAACATTTCATCTTGGCCAGCTGAACAGAAGCATTCTGCATTAAGTCAACTTAATATTCCTTTGCCTTTGGCCCTGGTGCTTCCCAGCTGTTGTGCAAAATGGGGTGCAGCATGCTGAATGCTTTGCAGACTGCACCCCTCATCCACTTTCAGGTTTTTGACTCTGCATTTTCCCTAATAGTAATTTCTGCGGGAAACAAGTTAATTATTTGGTCTCTTTCTCCCAGCTTTGAATGAAAACTAATATTGATATATAAGTATTTCTCTTGAGAGAAAATATCCAATTTTTGCACAGTGTCTATCCAAGATGTTGAACTTGGATAGGGAAAAGCTTTGGTGAAAGCAGAGAGGAGGTTTTTATCCCAGCAAAATTATATAATATTTAATACTGATCAGTTCCCCAATCTACTCCTGTGCAGGGACATACAAAGAGCTGTGCTGGTACAAAGGAAGGGAGATGGAGGATATGTTGGGGGCAGAAAAGAGTGGCATGAAGCCAGGGCAACTTAATCCACTCATGATACTACAGCCTCAGCAAAAGAAGGTCAAAACAGGGTTTACAACAGAAACGCAGACACAACATGATGATGGGGAGACAATCTGCTCTCCATAATATTCCTATTATCCTAAGCAAACAGAGGACAAGAATGAAATGTACCACAGGGCTGTTCTGTTGTGTTTGTGTAAGAATGCCATTTTAATTCACTTTCACCAGTGCCTTTAAGTCAATACTTTTTTATAGCTACATTCTCACGTGAAATCTATATCCTGGCAATTTGAATCAAGATTGCCCCAGGTCAGACACCTGTAAAGCTGAACTGCAACAGGAAAGAATGGCACTTTTGTATTAATAGGCAAGAGACAATTCAGAGTCATAGTTTTTTCCTGTTGTACCTTTAGGAGGCAGAAAGACAGAGTTGTCATGTGGTTACATATGTCCATATCATTACACAATTTTTCATGAACTTTCCTCTTTCACTCGTCTCCATACCCACTTGTACAGAGGCAACTCAAGGTGATAGATTTCAGGGCAACAGGGCAAAAAATCAACTTCATGCTAAACATGTCTACAAACACATTTGTAGATTCAATCAGTTTTTAAAGACTTATGCTCCAGGTTCTTTCCCTTCTCCAAAATTTGGTCTCCAAGACTTATCTGGTGGGATTCCTGTGGCTTAGTCACTGAAAGCTGCAATCAGGCAGGGGTTTGAGAGGAAGGAAGAGGCTGGTCATCTCCAGTTTATGCCAATACAAAACTACTGTAGATGTCCACAACACCCAGTAGAAGTCTGCCTTTATATTTAAAAAGCCCTGCACTTTGACCTAATGATCCACAATTCAAAACATGTGCAGTGAATTCCTAACCATCTTCATCCCATCCAGTCCTTAAAGGATGCTCTTATGCACCCTGAGCCCCTAGATGTTTTAACAGCCGAAGTTAGGAATGCAGAAATTAGCCTTAGTGATGTCCCTTTACATCTGCCACCATCCCTGATATGTGTGGTGAAAGCTGGGAGACCTCACTCATGAGCAACAGCAAATGGGTTGGGGTGGCTGAGTGGGTTGTCCTTCCCCATCTTCCCCACTTTCCCACCCCCTCCTTCTCTCAGAGGTTGCAGCCACTGCAGTAGGAGTGGCTTAACTGCTCATGAAACTCTTCCTGAAGCACTACAGTTTACTGTCTGGTGCCTTAAAGTCTTTTCCAGATGCAATGGAAACAGCCTCCAATAGAGGGATGAGACAAACAGCTGAAGACAGCAATTTGACCACCCATTCCAGCTGAACCCGTGGGTGCCCATGCCTTGAGACCCACCCCAAAGCTGTTCAGCTTTGCTCAGAGGCAGGGGCATCCCAGCAGACAGCCCAGCAGTGCTTTAGTTCAAACAACAGTTCTTGAAAGAGCAGACAGGAAGGTGGCCCAGTGAAGTGCCAGTGACACCCTCCTGGTTGTGCATCTTCCAGAAAAAGCTAATGCTAATGGTTTGCAGGAAGAAGCTGCAGGGGAGTGAGAGGCTGCTGCTCAATCTGTACATCTTTGTAGCAGCTTTGAGGGCGCCTTCTCTTGCAACCAATGGCTAGGATCCTCTGAGCAACTCCACTACAATTCACAGGAGAATTAACAATTCTCTGGAAGCACTAAAGTGTTACTAAAGAGATCTTAAGGCATAAAATATCTATCAGCCTTAATTCAAACAAAAAATGCTGTATGTTAGTACATAAGCTGAAGCCCTGTTATTTTCCCCGTGCTAAGTGCCTCTTAACTGAAATCTATGATCATTTTTTTCCAGGCCCCTCTCCAGCCCACGACCCAAAGATTAGCATTGCATGTAGTAATGTGTCGTTAGCATGCAACACTGTGTGGTAGGGATTGCCCTTGATCATTCCACCAATTCCCTCTGTGGCCTGGTCTTCTTACAGAGGCAAAAGGGTCTTGCCAGAGCTAATTAAAATTAAATAAGAAGAAATTTTTCCAGAGGCCTCCCTCCACAAATTACAAGTCATATATACAACACTCAATTTTGCAGCCCATAATCACATTAGTAATGCCACTGAAGTGAACAGAGCTCCTTGGGTGAGTAAGAGTTACTTGTAAAAAATTGTACTTCAGATTTGGTTACAGCCTAAGCTGGACTCAGTCCAAACTGAGAGCTTCATACACCCTACTCCTATTCATAATTTTGGGGCAAAGTTCAAAGGACAAAGTTCATCCTTTTAAGAAGTGAAACCAACTCCATATCTGATGAACATTGCTTTCTATTTAAAGATATGTGAAGTGTTTCTAGCAACTTGATGCCACTGATGCCTTATGATTACAATTTTAAAATGCACACTGTTTTTGCAGCTGACTGATCAGAAGTGAAATAAAACCAAGGTATCTCTTCAAGGATGAGTCTTTTGGGCTGCACTGGATGGCATGCACACACAGCTCCATGAGAAACAGTCAGAGGTACATCTGCTGAACAGAACAGGACAGAGCCAGCTCTGGCACCAAATACTATTTGGCATAGTTCAAGTCCATGGAAACGATCAAGCTGGGATGTTCAAGCTAAAATGAGAACTGGACACCTTGTTTTCAGTGCAAATTTCAGACAGCAGAGCGTCCCAGGGCTGTGGGTTCAATGCTTGAAGCAAAGGCTTCTATAGGCAAAAATCTTCTATAGGCAGGATGCCTGTGGCATGTTTTGGGCCTGCACAGAGGAGTCATTCATAACACCAGAAGACATTCCACAGCATTTCAGTTGAAAATGGGACACTCATCTGGAGTTTGCTGACCCACTGAACTCCTTTCCTGGGCTTTGGCAGGCACCCCAGCAGCCCAGTAGTTCTCCTGCGCCACACCACTGCATATGGAGATGCCGGGGAGGTGAACAGGATGCTGTGATATAAACACAAGCCCTGTGGGCAAGATTCCATCTCCCTGAAGACCTTAATTCCCATCCCTGTCATAAGGCTTAGAAACCTTCTGACAGGGCTAACTGGCTGGCACTGTTGTCAGCAGTGGCTGAAACAGGTCAGAAAGGAGCACTTGGCTGTTTTATGGTGTGTTGTGGGGAGGAACTAGAGATACAAGATAACTCAGAGTGGTATTAAAAGCTAAAGGTAGTACAACATTACACAGAAAAATATTTTAAAGCGTGATTTTCATGAGCGCATAAAGGAGTTAAGTACCAAAGTCACACAAGCAGTGGGTCTTCTGGGAGCTGGCATCCAGCTCCTTTGGGATCTTTTTGTTCAAAGACAATGCTGAAATAACTGGGCCATCATGGCCAATACCAGTGACTGTACAGAAACCAAACCACAAGGTTTCAGACTGACTTGAGCCACACAGTTAGTCTGCACAATGAATGCCTGCATACACCACACATATCCACAAAGGGTCAGAGCTGAAGGGCCCCTGGAGAGTCATGAAACACTCCCCTGCTCACACGGACATTTGACTTTTGGTCTTAATTCATGTGCTCTTGGGCTAGGCCTGGTTGCTCTCTGAGGGAGAAACCCAGCACTGGCTCACACTGACGGGAACCAGGCCCCCACAGTGTGGTCTCCCCTTCAGCACGAATTACACGTTATGCTACAGTTTTGGCATTCCTTGGTGGTTTGCCATACTGACATCGTATGGGAGCTACACATAGTTTCAGAAGAGAAGGGCTTTCCCCCACCAGAGGCAGACAGAATGGCCAGTCGGAGTTTCCAGAAAACATACTACCAGGAGTGTCCTTCCCACACCCCAAAAGTCCTCCGTGATATTGCTACCTCCAGCAGAGCAAACTGACCAGCAAACAAGAAGTAAAAGTTTACTTCCTATGAAGGATCTTTGGAAGTCCTTTGGGACTACAGTACAGATCAGGACAATATAAGTCTTAGGGACAGCAAGTGCAGGAAGCAATGAAACAATGTTCATTTTTTAATTATTTTTTAATAAAATGAATTCCATATTGTATTGCAATATTTCTATGAGACTGCTCTTCAGCCACTCATGGCTCTTAGCACACCCTCTTCACCTTCCCTGGGGGCACCTGACATTTTTAACATCAGCAAATTTGAACGTGATTTATTCAGTTTCTTAAATATAGCGCTTACCTAGTTATAAAATACCGCCCCAATTCTTTTATATACAATAACCATTGTGCTTACGATGACTTAAGCCATGCATATTATTTTTTTTAAAGAATTATATTTACATGGAATGTTTAAGAAAAGAATTTGCCAGATTCCGGAAGTACACCTTCCTTTAGAACAGGAAGGAGATCATTAATTTTTACCTTAAAACCCAACAAGTGTAATGGTTTATTATCCAGAGGGAAACCAGTGAGAGAGTTTCTTTTCAACTTGATGAGGTAGGTGTTTATATTAAGAGATTGTTCTGAAACCCTGGTGCCACCAGAGAGTAACAACACTCAGATCTTACCTCAAGCTCAAAGCATTTTAATGATGAAGTCAGTCATATCAGGGGGAACACCTGAGGCACAAAGAAAAGACAGCAACTTACTCAAATCCACCTCAGAGGTCAGTAGCAAAGCTGAGCTTAAAATCAAGGCTCCAGTTCCTCTCTTCTACTTGTCTAACCATGATTCTTTCCTCACTTTCAAAGCATCAGTCAGAAAGCCTTTTTCTATAGCAATTAACTCCTCCTTAATGGACTGAGCTTTAGGGATTTACTCTGTCATACTGTGAGGTTCTAGTATGCATTGTCCCTGGATTTTGAGCTCAGTACAAGGAGATTTGAAGAGATTGCCCGTAACTCAGAATTTGACAGCATTTTGGAAAGTCCTATTTAGAAATAAAGAGGAGAGGACAATAAAAAAGATCTATGGCCTTGCTGACACAGAACCACAATTTGCTCACGTCTATTCATGTCTCCCAAGTGACCCTATTTCTGGAAATGCCCAACAAGAAGTACAGGCATCTGAGGAGGGTGATATAACAAGGAGTGCATTTTTCAAAATAATTTCCGAATTAGTTATTGAAAAGGTGAACTGACCAAACTCCAACACAAATCAAGACTAAGAACCCATTCCTCTTCAGCCCTTGAGGATCCAGCCCACCATTAGGAGACTTGTGCCACTGCAAATACCTTCTTTCTGCCAATAAAGCCTTAAGTGTGCTGTCAGTGATCTTTTGACTCATGTGAGTAGCATGACACCAACATTGATATCCTGGCCACGTAATGATTAGGGAAGTGCTGTCTAGCCCCTTCCACATTCCTGCTGGTGATTCAGTTCCCTTCATACTCCTCCTTTGCTGCACAACCTTGCTGGTAAATAGGCTACCCTGCTATGTCCCACAGGTGGGGCTGCATTTCAACAGTGGCAAAAGTAATTCCTGAACATAATTGTTTTCTTTTATTTCCAGGCTTCAAAGCAATTTGGGATCCCTCAGAAGCTGGGAAAATATTGCTCCTTCTATAGAATGTTACTTCTCCTGTAGACATGCACGTACGTACCCCTAGGACCCAATGGCAAACACAGTGGGAACGTCAGTCCTAGAGCTGAACTCCAGCTGCATTCATCACCTCATCTGTTATTTGATGGACTTTTGCCAATGGGCATTGTCCGCATGATAAAAAAGGAAAACAAGGAAGAAAAAAAAAAAAAGAAAAAAAAAAAAAGAAAACAACTTTCCAGCTAGTATTTTAAGGTTGTGAATAATATGCCATTTCCAAGAAAGGAAAAGTACAGTCTTTTTGAGCATGTGTTTTGGCTCTAGTTGGACATGGAGAAGGTGTGCCCACATTTGACTGATCTTCCAGTATGGTCATTGCGTTTAGTCAGTGGGGAGGGTGGGAGAAGGGGGGAGCTGCAGTCTCTTGGGCCACATCTTCTCCCTTGGCAAATCTTCCCCTCTGGGAGAATGCAGCAAAAAGATAAGGAGTAGGGAAGAAGATTTGATGACAGTGTCTCCTTCACATCCAGATATCATGACTTTAAATGATCTCCAGCTGATATGTGCCAGTGAAAGCAAGCTCCATGCTGGCAGTGACCCACCCTGCGCGAGATTCCTTGTGTCACCACTAACATCCATTCACTGCTGGGAAATGGGTTGTGCAGCCCCTGGTCCCTACACTCAACTCTCAGACATCACTTTTAGAGAAGCTTTCCCCTGCCTTTAGGGCAAAATTGAACTTATAGCCCAAACACTTTCCTGGATGCTTGTGTTCACTAAAAGCAGCACCTTGACAGATTTTTCCATTGTGAATACCCCTCACAATTTGTCACCTCGTACCAGTGAGTGGGCTGTCTTGAATCTGGTACTGGGCATGTGCATGCAGTTACAGACAAGAGCCTGCACCCTGGACTAGATGAGAACAAGTCCAGAGAGCAGGGGCAAGTAAGATCAAACATACATTAAACTAGTGAGATATAATAGCCACCAGGCAGAGCTGAAGCCGCAGAGCAATATCTGCCTTCTTTTTCCCCCATCCAAACTGAGGAATTCTTGTCCAAGCAGAATTCAGATTCTGGGCAGAGACTAATCCATATTCATGACCCTCTGGGCTGGGGCAGAGTGAAGCAAGCTGCCAGATGCAGGGTGGAGGCAACTCCAAATGAGCTGCTCTGGGCCTCAAGGCCCCACAACTGTGCCACGGAGGTGCATGCGCTAACCTAGAGCTGCTGCTGCGAGCATGGTCACCCCTGGGCTCCCCGGGATCTGGAGAGCTGGAGGAGCACCCTCTCTTCTGCACTACAGAGCAAGTTGCTTGGGAGCTCTGAACCACTCCGTTGTACTTCTTCACAGGGTGGGAGACGGGGCTTGGTAAATGGAGGGGGGCTTAAAATGGGCATTGCCCTTAAACGTTGCTCCCATACCCTGTTACTAAACCAAGAAACGCTTTCCCTTACCACGGTCCAGTTTTGACTCACTGTGGAACCAGAGGAAAGAATGTCTGTGCTTTCACTGGCAGATCCTTGAGAAACCACTGGGAAATACGTTTTCATAAATACATGCATTTTTCACAAAAGTGATAGGAACGTCTCCATCTAGTGGTCTGCCCAGGGAAGCCTGACTTCAGGCTCCAGCTTGCTCTCCAGGCAAAGTCCACTCTGTTTCATGTACTTTGGCTTCTCCAGCTGTACATCGATACAGCAACATTTCCCAAACTTCCAGGGGGTCCCGCTAATGTCGGAGAAAGGCCTGGAGATTCTTGGCTGGATGCTCAGCTGTGAGCCGCAGTCCAGATTCCACCCACTCGGCTTAGCCAGAGTAGAAGGGGATCAAATTGTCATCCCAACATCTGTTTAGAATCCAGCAAGAAGGACACTACAGTGTCACACACATGCACACACACATCCTTGCACAGATATAATGCCTACAAGTGTCAGGTCGTGGTGACATCCCAGTGCTTTCAAAAGGGGGAGGTGTGGGTGAGGGGGAAATTTACCTGTCCATTAACCTCTAACTACGATTCGCTTGGTTCTAATTAACAGCGAGTACAGCAATAACGCCAGCATTAATGCATTTATCTCCTTAGCATCCCTAAGAGGCAAGGGCAGTACTGTCAGCCTCATTTTACAGGGGGGGAACCAAGGGCCAAGAGTAGCCACAGTCAAGCCACACAGCAGACCAGAAGAGGTGAGTGTAGGCCCTCCATGCCTCAGCCTAGCCCACTTGCTGGCTTCACTTTTACCGATATCCCCGGAGCCTGCCAGAGGGTCCAGAGCAAATCTGCAGCCCAGTATAAATAGAGCAATACAGCTTAATTCCCCAAGCTTTGTGTAAAGCAGTATCTCAGCCAGGGGACGCACTCGGATACCTCAACAGGAGAGCTTTGTGTTGTCACCAAGTACAGTGACGGATTGCCTGCTAGAAGGTAGATTTCATCCTGCACGGCAGATGGGGAACGAGCCATAAAGATAGCTCACAAGAGTGCAGAGGGGAGAAGGGGCCAGGTCCTCCTGCTGACCAGGCAAAGCGCATCGCCTGCCGCACTGTCTTGGCCCCAAAACTAAGCATTTTGAGGGGCAGCCAAAAGGGGAGAGTGGAAATGGACAGGGAGGTACAAAAAATGGCAGGGACTTCACACAATGTAAGCAGACACGTTTAAGATGGAAAAAGCAGCTCTAATCAAACGGAGCTCTGAATTTCCCTCTAGACACAGGGTATTAAAAATAATCCCAGCTGAACTTTACCCACCTCTCTCACAGCATCTTCCAGCAGCTTCAAAAATAAACAGCTCTGTCTGGGTGGAGCTGCAGCCGTAGAGGATTACAGGCACTGGGCTAACCCGACATGAGTGCAGGGACCGTGAACAGCGCTTCCCTGGCCCAGCTGTATGGGGGGTTCTGCCATGTACAGTTTGTGACTGCAAAGGCAACGGTCCCGAGGATAAGACACAGTGAAATGAAGCACGAGGAAAGGGCTGTGAGGCTACTCGCTGCTCCTCACAGCCAGCCCAGGCTGCAGGCTCACTCCTGCCCCAGCCCCAGCGCATCATGCCTTCCCACCCCGCTATGGGGCACCTCCGGCCAGTGCTGGGGAACACTTCATCCTCCCCTAGGACATTGGCCTTGTTTGTTCTTGCTCCAAAACCCACCTCCTGCAGAAGCCGCCTCTGCTCTGCTCCCACATGCCCACATGCTCCCCATCACACAGCGTTTCCAGAGCTCCCCCATCACGCCGGCACTCACAGCTCCCCGCAGCCCTCAGTCTCACACCTCCCTCCTTCCCATGCACACATGCCCATGAGCTGTCCTCGTGCCCCCAGCCTCACAAAGTCACACTCATCCCCCTTTCCCTGCAATCTTCACCTCATGGTGCCACTTTGCCTCGAAGCCACGGACAGTGCACACTTGCTCACTCCCTGCACACCTCTGTTTCTTCCTTCTCTTCCCAGGTTTTGGCATCTTGTGCAGATAGGTTTTATGGTAATCCTGTGTTTTTCCAGCAGTGGTGCTCCCCTTCATCCCACCCCAGCACCCACATGGGGCAGCACCTCGCCAGGTGTCCCAAGAAGAGGTGGCTTTGGACCTTACCCACAGTACCCCATGATACAACCTCCACATTACAAGCTGCCAGGAAAAACACACATCACATTTTAAGAGGCTTTAGCACAAGTTGAATAAATCCCAGTGCCCTTGGGGTTCCTTTACCCACAGGCTCTCCAAGCCCGGTATGAACATTTCACCAGCAGGGCTGTGGTGCTGTGACATCAGGAGGACAAGGGTGCCTGGCGGAGTCAGGGCCAGGATGGGGCACAGGCTTGCTGGAAGACCCAGGGCCTCTCAAAGACCACATTTAACCACAAAACAGTTGTGACAGGCTTTGCATCTCTCCTCTGGAGTTGGGCCAGCAGCACATTCAGGCTACGTCTGGCTGGGTGGGAGTTGGGGAGCACAAAACGGGAGCTGTATTGGCGCCAGGGAAGAGGACGCAGCTTTGGGTGTGAAACAGTTCCTGCCTGGCTCCTGAGTGGCTCATGCTTCAATCTCTACTCTTAAGCTATCTGAGGTTATTCAGGTAAACACAATTTCCTGCATTAGGCTCCACTGATCTTCAGACACCAGAAAGCTTTTCACTTCTCAACAATTTCTCTCCCAGGAACTGCAAGATCTAAGAGTACCTGGCAGATGACAAATTAGCCCATCCCGGGCTAGCACACTGCTCTCCATCAGTTGTCTTGCTGTTCCCCTCTCAGTCCAAAGACTGGAATCCCTTCCACCCTCGAGCCCTGCCAACTCCTAACACTGTACAGAAATGCCCAGGGGAGGTGGGAAGCACTGTCTCCAGCAGACTCCAAGTCTCTAGCAAGTTCCGAATTTTTAAAGGTGTTAACCTTGTTTGAAAGGGGAAGCAAGCAACAGGGCTAGGCTGCAGCAGAAATAATCAGACTGGGTGGGAATTACAGCTCCTTTTGGCTGGGCCACACAATCCACTCAGCAACAAAACCTTTGTTAATCTCCCACATATTTCCTGCCGTAACATTAATTGTTGGGTATTATTCAGGGGAGGCAGCAGGCATTTGGTAGGAATTCTATTCTGATCGAGCAATGGCCAGCACTCCCTCATTGTGCACAAACAATGCCTTTTTGGAAAGCTCCTTTCAAAGGGACTTGGCCAAAAGATTGTTTTCTAAACTGCCCTCCAGGCCAATTTTGACTGCTCTAATTCAGGCAAGACTCAGGCACTCACCCACTCAATATGTCATTGCAGATATCACCTTTTATCTCTCTCAGATTCTGCTCAGGCAAATTCTTATTGATTTCTGTCCTTGGTACATCCTTCTCCCTTCTCAGAGGGGAAATCAAAGCTTACTGATGCTCTCAGGTGTGCTAGGCAGCCTATGCCCTGCCCGAACTCAAGCTGCCAGGCAGCAATCCCCAAGGAGGCATCAGTTGGATGTGCAGCCACATGCTCCCACCCTGGTCTGCCTTGGGTTCACAGTGGGGGACTTTTTGCAGGGGAATCCCCCAAAGGAGGCTGCAGATGCTTCTCCTTCCAGGCTGCCCAAGTGCTGTGGGGGACAGGAACTAGGCCAGAAACCTTCCTGCTTCTAGAAGAGGTTTCCCCAGCACAGACATGGTGAGAACGCAGCTGGGCTAGCAAGACTGACCCAGCACAAGCATGCATGGATGTGCCAGGCCCGGCAGTATTTTCCCTTGGTATTTTTAGAAATGTCTTTCTGGCATGAGTGAGGAGCTTTTCGGATGGGACAGAAGGGGCATGGGAAAAAGCAGGCATACACATGAGAGAGAGCCCTCAGGCGGCATCTGACATGGGGCTTGGAGAATGTGGCAGAGAATGAAAATCTAACACTGGCGAGTTCACGAAGCAACAGAAAACCACCACTCACTAACAATCAGTTCCTTCAAATCCAAGGCCTCACAGATGTTCCTGAGCCTGTCAGTCCTGCCAGCTGTATTCTGATGTGACAAACCCAAATTTTTAACATACCAGTGTGCTTTCCCCACCTTTCCTATACGGGTTGCTCATTGTTCTCTCACTCCTTGTGGCAGGCTATTGCTCCTTGCCAGGCAGTGTTCAGTAGATGTTAAAGAGTCACCAGTTTCCTGAAAACTGTAGCGAAGACTGTGAAACTAAAGAACACGTGCTGCACAATAAGTCATAAAGCATGTGTGAAAAATAGTTGACACAGAAGCTGCCATGGAAACCAGTGCTACCAGAGAACACACAGTCACAGAGCTCCCATTAAAGGCTGCAAAGCTGAACTCCAACTCTAATCACTAAGGCAGAATATATTAAATTTACCCTCATGTCCCATTCAGCCTTCACAGCAGGTTAGCTGAAAACTGTAACCGTTTCCGTTAGCAGTGCTGGATGCTAGTTATTAGTAATTAAATTACCAGAAATCTTCTTATAGAGAAATTCTTTTCATCTTGCGTACCCCAGAAACTGTTTTTACTGACTCGGCACAGCTCTTCTCCCAGCAAGCGAGCCTGTTTCAAACAGACTGCATGGTTTCCCAGGTTTGGGTCGTATTCTACTTGGTTGCCCCCCAGCTTCCCCCAGCAAAAACACCCGGCAAGTGAGAAAAAGCCCAAGGTGGAGTAAGAAACATGGTGAAACTAGATTAGGCTGGTCAGGCAAGACAGCAAGCGACATCCTGAAAACTACACAATGCCCTGCAAGTATCACAGGCATCTCCCACACCACGATCAGCTGCGGTCGTTAGATATTAGTTAGAAGGAGGTAAGTGACATCAAAATATTTGCATATGTACACAGCCTTTAACATCCAACAGGCAGAGGAGAAGTGTGGGAGGCTTTTGGCTGGTGCTGCCATCTGTAGTGGAGAAGAAGCCCTACAGACTGTCCTCATTCCCAAACCTGGAAGATTTCTCGGATGGCCTCGTTGGCTGGGTTTCGGACATGGCTGTTGCATATTCTGAAGCGATGGGGATATACCAGAATTTATCACCCACGGCAGCAATTATAGATGAGAACAACGCCGAGCTATTTGGTGTGGTCTGGATCTAGACGCGAGATTCTATTTATTCGCTCTGCCATTTGCTTCAAAAGATTTTGATGTATCCAAGGGCCAGAGCCATGCATTTAGCATATTTTTTGTGCTCTCTCTCAAGGCCTGGTCTTTATCTCAGTGACTTCAGAGAGCTTCAGGACTGCACTGGTTCAGTCTATGAGGAAAGCCAGCTTTTTTGCTGACTCTACAAACTTATAACAAGGCTTTTACTGACCTATAAAGGAAGCGTCTAGGCTAGACTTGTCAAAAATAGGGCACCAGCAAACTAATTTCACCTTATTTTTAATCCACCTAAATACCATAGGTTAGAAAGTTCATCTCATACTCAGATGTTTATAGGGATCTTATTTTGCTCAAGAGGTTATAGAAACAGAAATGGTGGAGGAGAAAATAAAATCCTGATGAAGAAAAATTAGGACTGACTAAGAAACCCTGATGAAGAAAAATTAGGACTAGTTAAAAATTTGTAAAAATTCTTTTTTCTGGACAAAAGTTAGATCTTTGAGTAAGTGGTATTTTCTGAGTATGTGAAAAATGTGTGCTTTCTGCAGAAAACAAAGTGTTTGTCATAACATTTTGACTGAAAAGAAAGTTGGTCTGCAGGATTCTTTTAGCTAACATTTTTTGGTTTATAGGTGAAAAACAGACTTGTTCCAGAGGGAGAAGCAAGAGGAAGAGGAATGGTCAGGTAGGGAGGAGTCCAATTACAGCTCTGCAAGAAAAGAATTAAAAATAAACTAGAGAATGTCCCACTACATATGAGAAAGGATGACAGATCCTGAAAAGGGAAAGAAATGTGAAAAACTAAAATTAAAGCACAGGTTCAGATTTAATGAGGCTCTTAAGAATGACAGTGTTCTTATAAGAGTCAGAATAAGGTCTTTGGCCAATGCTAAGGCCTTTTTTACACATTCGAGATCAGAACTCAATTTTCCCACAGTGCTGTTCACAGTACATACCCTGTTATTATGCTCCAGCATATCAAACTACAATACATAAAGCTTTTAATGACATGTGGAAGGTGAAAGCTTATATAAAAGAGACGTGCATGACAGTCATGATGGGAAAATAACAATATTTGCCATTAAACAAATAGCCCTCAATGCATAAATATTGTGATATGAGATCAAATTGCAGTTCATCAGCTTGGGAAGAAACATTCATGACATTCATGCAGCTTTCTCTTAGATTCACTGAAATCCAAAGTACTGCTGCTGACTCCAGGTTAGCCTAGATTTGTTTCTTCAAATGAAGGACATGAATGTTATGGCACCAAAGAAAGCAATATCTCTTCATTTGCTCTTTCCTCATATGAGAAGATGGGGAAAAGGTTGTAT
The DNA here is from genome assembly GCF_964034855.1 of Anser brachyrhynchus. NCBI lineage: Eukaryota > Metazoa > Chordata > Aves > Anseriformes > Anatidae > Anser > Anser brachyrhynchus. Next base: position 26,639,643 of record NC_137700.1, on the reverse strand, counting down.
TTTTGAAATTATCCATTTAATGTTAAAATACTTCCACTCATGCTGCCAGTACCTATATAGAGCATATGACATCAGGTCTACTGGTGTCAATTCAGTGGAGCAAATTTACACGTAGGGAAATTATGATCCAAACTGATTCAGACCTCAGCACCTTTTTTCCTATGAGATGGACCTCAGAATGCCAATTTTATCTCCCAACCTTGACAAAAGCAGCTTAAAGGCTTTCCCATCACACTCAGAGTGAGAGCTGATAAGGCTCAAAATCCAGAAATTGCTTACTTTACAACTCTAAGTCCCTTTCAAGCTGACCTTCTGCCCTGAAAGCCTAAAATCCCTCACCAACAACTATATTTAGGCAACTGAAGAGCTGGAACATCTGGTAATAATAACAGCAGTCTCACTTGGAAATGACATTTATATACCATTGTATAGAAAGCATCACAACACTGCAAAAACTTTGGAAAATCCCCTTTGTAGATTTCAGAATGGAAAATTACCTGCTAGACAATTTGTGTGTCACCAGAGGTGCAGAGTGACAATCATGTACAGGAATAATCCAAATATACAAAAAAAATTTAAACAAAGCTCAGCAATATGATCTGGCATAATAATAATAATAATAATAATTTTTAAAGTATTTTTTAAAAAGCATCTGAAACTTTATTTAACCAGAATGTCTTTCATGATCTTTCGAAGACGTATTTCAACACTTCTAGCACTGAAAATACAAAGCCATCAGCAATTAACCAATGCCTGAGAAAGGAAATAAAACTGACGGGTATTTTCACCTCCCAAGCTGAGCAGCATGTGAAAAAACAAACAAGCAGCCTTCAGGATCTCATGGTACTTTCTTTTGATTGCTTCCTTTTAAAGGGGGCTGCAAAGCTAAATGGAGCTCTGGGTCAATATTAGCAGCATTCATTGTTTGCCCTGCCTGCTCTTCATCACAGCTTGCCTAGGGCTATGCATGTTCAATACATAAATAAGCAAAATAACTAATCTCAGATAAAAGTTCTTTGTAGATATCCAGAATTCTGTTGGTCTACATTCTGATTCTTTGAGAATCCTAACAATGTTTTAGCAGTGTTGAAAAATAATAATTAAAAAGTCTATTTCATACAGCTGTGGCAGCAGAAGTTAAGGTGGGATCTAGTGTGACCAAACACTAGATGCTCAGGAATGCAAGCTGGGTGCAGACATTGTCTGCTGGACCTCTAACATCCTTGATAAAAATTTGTTAGGCTTTCTTTGCTATGCTGTCCTGTACCAGCAGTAGGTGATGATTGGCTGCTCCTCTAGGCAGGACATCATATCAGTTGGCTCTCAAATGCAAGAGCATCCTTCCTCAGGTGAAGGCTAATGGCTGTATCTGAGATACTCAAACAGATTTACATCTCTGGCCCTGCCTGCTTGCAGTCATAGCAACCCATATGGTAATTAAGTGCCCATTACACCAGTGCACTAGTACTATTTCCTACACTAGTGGGAACATCCTAAATTTAGCAGCACAGTATCAACACAGAGGGCAAACAGTGTTAAGACTGTGCGATTAGTTAGCATTTGCAAAAGTCAGCACACAGGCACTTTAACGTACCAATATGTACCACATCTGAAGGTAAAGGCTGTGCTCCTCAGTCCAACAGGATGTCCACACTGATAACTAGGATTAACTTCAAGGTCACTGTTAAACTATGATCCAGTGACCAGCTGAGCTGGAAACCCCTATCTATATCCTTTGTCCAAGGCAGTCATGGGAGTTTTGCTGAATTCCCACATGTGAAGTTAGTACCATCCCCAATCTTGGTGCTCTCTGCTGTATTTGGAATTTACTCAGGAATGCAGGACCTCAGGCCAAGAAGATCCCCTGCAACTTCACCATCCCGGGTTCTCACTCCCAACCCCGCTGTACCTCACTTCTTTCACCACCCCACAGGCAGCAGCAAGTCTGGGAGGCTAAGTGCAAGACATTCATAATTGCTTCCTAGAGGACAGCACAGACACCTTGGTGACTGTGCAGTGTCTGCGTGCTTGTTACATGCCTGGCAAGTGCTGAGGTCAAACGCAGTTCCTGCTGCCTCTCTGATTTCAGCTCTCGACTCACTTAAAAACCCAAAGCTGTATCATGTAGCACGCGTTCGTTAATTTGAAAATTAACTTCTGGGGGACAAAAGATGAAATAAAGTAGGGAAGGGAAGAAGGACGGGGAAAGGGAAAGGAAATTGCTTTACTGGACCACATTTTATTAATTTTTGTGCTGTCTCTTTTTCAGCTGGCCAAATAATTGTCAAGGCTGTTGCAAATCCCACAGAGGAGGTTGGGGAGCCTGGAGTGATGTGCACTTGTCACGACTCACCCAGCAACAAAGAGTTCCCAAGCACTGGACTCTGAGCCAGCCAGCAGGACACTTTATGACTCCACTAACAAAACCAATAATTAGACTTACAGAGAATGACAGCTATGAAAAATAAACAGCAACAAAGATTAAAGACTCCAAAGCTGCCCAACCAATGGGAGCCAAAGTTTATGTACTCAGACCTCTTAGAGCTCCCCTGTGGTCTTTTGGCAATTTGATTTAATTCAGTCTGTACTTCCAACAAATAATTTTAAAATTAAATGAAAAAAAAAAAAAGGAAAAAAGAAAAGGAAAAAAAAAAAAAAAAGAACAACCCAAACACCACAATACTTTTGTCCAGTATTCACGTTTAGTTGATTACAGCTCTACAGCTTCCAGGAAATCTTGGAAAGCTTTAATAGTCAGACAACTGTTACTGGATCCATTAATTCCTCTTTTTTTTTTTGCAGATGTTTTTTCCTTCACTTATAGCACAACAGGACTCACCACTTCCAGTCATAGTCAGCTAGGAAGATGGGAGTCCCCTGTCCCTGTGGGAAATGAACATACACACGGCCAACATACAGGACTTCACACATGTAAGGGAGGAAGAACTATTCCTGGTCCCACCTCCAGCACCACTAAAGAAGTAAGAGAAGGATTTAAACACACACTTTCTGGCACCAAGGGTGCTAGCCCACAGTTAGCAATAGCTTTGAATTTTCATGCAGCAAATTGCATATTGACTTTCATCCTCCCAGCCATATTTTATGGATAAACACCAGTCACTCAATGTTGGATTGAGAAGTTTCACCTACCTGCACTCCCCCAGATCCTCCTTCAATAAATTTTGAAATATCTATCAGTATACCATTCTCCACTAGATATCAAAAATTCTTGATCTGTTTTGAGAACAATGTCAAAAGGTACTTGTTTTTTTTTTTTTTGTTTTGTTTTGTTTTGTTTTTTGTACTAATAGTTTAAGAGAAGGGAACTCCAATGCAATGGATCTGATGAAGGAAATTTAAGAAATGAAAACCCTGAATGATTTTTTTGTTTAACTGGAATACATAGTATCTGTGTGACTCTATAGTAAATTGGTGGTATTTAAATGATTGCTCATTTTATGCTAGAATGTACTTTTTTATATACTTTTTCTTATCTCTTCCTGCAAAGGAGATTCTCCACCCTTCCTTGTACCTTTGGTGATTTCAGGAACTTACTTGTGAGGATCTTAATTCTAGAGAAATATATTATCACGAGACCTTTCTCTCTCTCTCTCTCTCTCTCTCTCTCTCTTTTTTTTTTTTTTTTTTTTTATTCTCGTAATTTCCTTTTACTTAACTCTGGGTTTTCACACAATGAAAGGACAACAAGAAGACAAAAAAAAAAATTATGTTGTCTTCCTGGTATTCTGTATACGGAAGATACCTTTCTACTTTCTAGATAACTTGGCAGTACTCAGAAGGCTTGCTGCTTAGATGCCAGCATACACACACACACAGCTACTCTTTACATAATGGACCCAGCCCCTGTGTGTGGCCAGCTCCAGGCCAGCACAGGCTCAATGGTGGCTCTTAGGATTCCCACCATCCCTTGATTCTTACAAATTTATGTGTCTGATCCATTTGGTTAATGTTTCTTATAAACACATTTCAGCTTCTGGTCAGTTTGTGAGCAAATTGAGCTGACCTGTTTTTTTAATCCTTCGGTATATCATCAGTCTCCTGAATCACAGAGCATTATACTAGCTACAGAGGGCAGAAATCAACAAGCAAACTCGTGAGAAATTTTATCAAAACTTATTTGGCATGGATATTCAAGCAAATAAGGCTATGCTTTAAAAAGTGTGGTTTTCTTTCACCAGAAAAACAGGACTTAGGTGTTTATAGGTCTACCAAAGCAACTTCAGTAGCACAGTGACTGCAGCAGTTTTCTGGGACATTGATTTAATACATAAAATATCTTAATAAACCAACACCATTTCCTGAAACACCTGCTCTTGGCTGCTTCCCATCCAAGTTTTGGCGGGATTGACTCTTGCTTAGCATTGAGATCAGATGAGATAATAGCCCAAAGCAGTATGCTGAGAATTCAAGGGAAAAATCAACCAACATCATCAAAAGCCCTAAATTCTCATTCAAGTCGACACTGGTGGCCTGCATGCCCTTTGGAAGTAATTAGTGTATAGTTGTTGGCAAGGCACTTAAGAAAACACCTTTTGTCCTTCAATTCATTTTTATCAGGAAAATAACCAGAAGAGGAATGAGTTTCAGTTGTTCCAAGTCACTTATCTTTTTCTAGATTAAAATGGAATAAAAAGTGAAACAGTCATTTTTTTGCAGCTCTTTGAAGGCTGCTCCATGCAGCAGGAAACAACGCCATCATTTTGAGGCAATGTTACAATAATCAAGTCCCTCACTATAGTAATGACTTGCATATAAGTATCACATTACATTCTCCTTCATATATTATATTCCTTACACCTAATCAATTCCACTGTGACCTCAATACAATTTGTAGAATCCCTTACTATTTGTTGGTGGGAGGGAAGGGCCACAGTCTCTGGGGATTGCTTTGTAGGCCATTAGAATACACATCAAGTGGTAACATTTAGGAACTATTGCAATCAGTCTTTATAAATTCCACACTAATTGCTGAGCTGCCATTGAACGTGCTGCATGCCAGCAGTTCCCCGTAATAGGCTTCTTCACATGAGGAGTGAGAGAGATCTGGCAGTAAGTGGTAGTAGTGTCAGTGGCTTTCCTGAGTAATTTCCTGAGTTCCTACAGAAAATGAACCTGTAAGACAGCTGTCTTAAAGTTCAAGAGACATAATCAGACACAGATGTGAAACAAGGCCAGCTCTTTGGGCTCAGTGAAAGGAATACATCATTTTGAAGACACTCTTCCATCGACAGCTAATTAGTTCCAATAAAATTGGGTGTGTGCTGTTCGTCAGGGCTCTGAAAAGTGGTTCACTCCCTAGCACATAGACAACAAAACATTCTGCCTGACCCACCTGTGCTGTTTTGGGGGAAAAACTGCTCAAGCTGTGATTAATTTTTAAAGGTGTCTATCAAAACAACTATTTATTGCTCATGAGAACTATCTCCACCACTCTTTCTAACTACATCGGTCCTCCTCTGGCCACTAGGTACAGCCCAGTCCTGCTGCTGCTTCCTGTGTGGATTTTCAAAGGCCAGACATAGCTGAGATAAGCAAGTCCAGTCCCAAGTTTTCTGAAAAGCCACCTTCACCTCTCCCAGAGATGGTGCACTGCTGAGTCAAATCAAAACCCCTTGGAAGACAGGGCACCAGGGTCAGAAACACCACTCTAACAAGGTCAAGCAGGCAGCTGCAGGGTCTTCCACAAGGGTCAGCTGAGAATTGCTTCTCCTTGTCTTAAGAAAATCTGCTATCCAGCATTTAATCAGGAAAATCAGAGGCTTGGAATGAGGGGAGAAAGGAGGACGGAAAGGACTGGTTAGAACTCTTTGGTATTTTATGGTGGAATTATTTTGTAGATAGGACCAACAATGTTCTATTTCCAGTTGCTCTCCAGCTGTCTATGTGGATTCCATTTGTCTTTTCAACCATCCTGACAATGATATTGTAAAACAAATGGAGAGCCAGAGACACAGGACAGGGAGCTGAGTCCCTCGTATCACACATTTGAACACGCTTTTCCGCTAATTCCACTAGCAGGCACCACTAACAGTGAAACATTAATAATCTTCATGCAAACTGGCTGTCCTCCAATGAAAGCCACCTGCAAGAGCAGTAGAGGAGAGGCTCAGACAAACAGAATACACAGCGTCATACTTGGGAGACCCCTGCTGTCAAAAAACAGTGCTTATGACCTCAGATAGAGGGTCTGCAAGCAATTCAAGTGTCTGAGACAAGTGTTGCCCACAGAATTTGATTTCTGACTCTCTATCCATGGAATGCTAATATAGCTGTAGCAGTAAGACTCATTATGATTGGGCTTTAAGCTCCTTTATATTAGTACTTCGGAAAAACATTGCTCTTCAAGAGCTGGATGGACGAAGCTTTTACAGAATGCCCAGAGGAACTTATTCTCTCAAGCAATTCTGATACTGAAGCAGTGTAGGAGGGAAACAGATTTTTTTTTCCCCTGGTTTAATTTGAGCAGAAATTCACTGGCCTAAAAGGAGTGATCACTGGAGATCACTGATCACTGATCATATGGGTAGTGAAAGATGATGTATGATAATAAGGATACAGAGCATCCTTCTGGATCCATGTAATAGAAGGTAAAGGTAAAAAGTTTCAATAAAAACAAAAAAAAAAGTAATAAGTTTCAATAAAAAAGGTAATAAGTTTCAATAAAAAATTGTTATATAAAAAACAGACTGCCACTTGTTTTGCATAACCACCATATGTAGAAGAGAAGAAATAAAAAAACTGCAACAGAAAGATTTCGAGGAAACATCTGAGAGGAGTAACTGTAATGGTAGAAAAGCTCTCAAAAAGATGGCAAGGGAAACTGTGAAATCCTTATTAGAAGAGGTTTGAACAGCAGTTTAGCCAAATACTTTGAAGGGAGATGAAGGCAAACTTGATCCAGTATACAACCTGAGAGAGAAAACACAGCATTTTCATGCAAGCACTCATTTGGTACACGGGAAGTTCAGATCCCGCTGCCATTGAACTAAGACCAAGCACAAATACCCAATGATCCAGATGTTTAGATTCTACACATACATGGGCACCACGTTTTCACTTGAAATGATACTCAGAAAGTTAAAACTTTCATCCAACAAAAATTTCCCTAAATTTGGTACACCTACAAGATAACTTGGTTGCTACAATATTTTTTCTGAAAAGTTTACGGACAGCTCTAGATTAAAGTTTGGCATAGAGTTCTGCACCAAAACTGATAGCTTGTTTTCATTGGGGTGTTTTTTATTTTGCCTTTTCTGTTGTTTTGTTCTGCTTGTTGCTCATCCTTAATTGAAATGAGCAAAGATTTTTTCTAAGACTTGTTAGATCAAGAGAGAGAATTCCACTGAATACGAAGATTAAGGCATTTGGCTTTGTGCTAGGACACATCATTGGTTTGATTCTAGTAGTATGAGCAGATTGAAGGTGCTTAGTTAATATTTACAGAACGGTCTACTCCTTTGAAAAATTCCTGAATGAATCCTGTAATGCTCCACCTTTCTATGAAACTTACTTTGACATAAGAAAATTACTTTGATATAACCCCATAAAAATGTCTCTTCCTTACTAGAATAACCATAGCCTTGAATAAATATAATGAGTTTGTACTTGGAGAAGAGATTAAACTTTGGTGTTTTGCTCTTGTTCAACCAGCACATTTTTCCGCAGCATTCCCCCTCCTCCCCTGCCTGTAGGTATAGGGTGGGATCTCTTTGCTGGGTTCTCTATTCACCAAGGAAAGGCACTGTTCAGGCACAGCACCCTGACATTCTGATCTTTTCACCGCAGAGATAAATAAGAGCAGAAGCTGCTGGCATTCCCTCCACTCAGTACTGCACTCCCTGAGGAGGCTAGAAGCAAGCCAGGTCAGAAGAGAGAAGCTGTGGTCATTGCAGGTCATGGGTGTACTTGGTTTCTGGCTTCCTCCCAGAGCAATACCTTTTCTTGGACAAGAGTTTATTTTGCGTTCTGAAAGTATTTTCAACAGCACCATTTCCTTTTTCAAGTTATTTTTTGCCCAGCCCTTTGGGAAACACTAGCATGCCGGCCAGCATGTGTGCGTGAGCGCGTGCATGCCTGGTCTGACACCACCGCCCAGGACAGCCTCAGAGCTTTCCCTGCAGCTTCCGATCTCTGCAGTCCCTGTTAGGTTTTGAGTGGCTGCTGAGTGCCTAGGCAGCTGTAGACATAACTAGCGGTAACACAAACAACTGCTGCTTTAGCAGGTCTAGGCCTCTCCCTCAAACCATAATTTTTTCAAACATCACATACAGTTTATTGCACTGTAAAGTTAAATCATGCAGAATACTTGTTGCAGTGATTGAAAGAAAAGCAGTGGTACTACCAACACAGGGTAGGCCCGTCTGGCATTCACAATATTGCTGTGTGTTCACACAGACCACATACACGAAGGGACACAGCACACCTTAGCCTTTCCCAGAGGTTAAACCACAGATACCACGCAGGGAGTGCGGAGAAGAGCTACATGCCCATCTGACATCTTTAATCTAGGATCTGCAGGTCCGCTGCCATGCTCAAGCACCAGAGGATCCAGTTTGCATCAGCTGTGATAATTGGATCCCATCCTTTCCAATTCTGGTTGAGACACTAGACTTAGTAAACAGTCTCAAATCTTCCAGATGACAATAGTATTGGGTCACAGCTGAACACTTCTCCATTTAGGAAACAGAAGATTAAACAGCACTCTGGTTCCCTCAGCAACAGAAACCCAGGACATTTCCTTCAGCCCCATGCTCCGTTTTCTCACGGGATGTTTACCCATGTGCTGCCACATCTAGTGCTGTACTGCAGGTACATGGGGGCTTGTCAGGATCCAATTGCAGAATGAACTCAAGGAGCAGACTGCAGCCACATGGTGTTTCTGGAGGTAAATCATGGCTCAGTGCGTAGGAGCAAATGGTTCTGATTAATCTTACTTTAAAATGACATGGCTTACCTGTCCCTTTTAAATATTTTCCATGCCAGAAAAATCACAGTTTTACATGAGACATCACATTCTGTATTTGAAAATGCCTCTCCTCATATTATTTTCTGTCGGCATAGGGCTAGATCAGTCAATGTTTTCCATGGCTGTTGGACTGAACTTAAAATGCCAGGGATAATGACTTAGCTACTGCCCTCTGAACAATGATCTGTTTCCCTTTTAGAAAATAAAGAGAAAAACTGAGCCTAAATCCAAAAGTTCATATTGATCCAACTTTGACAAGTATAAAGAGGCTTTTAGGTCAAGCAGCAGGATGAGCAGGGCCACTGTGGCATATATTCAGCATTCTACTGTTGGAAAATGTAAGTTTTTTGAACTCTAGATTTTCTGTTGAAAAAGTCGTTAGTAGAACTGACCGTGGAGAAAGGAGGGAAGCATGAAGGGAGTCGAGGAAAAACATTTCACTTCAAAAAATTCCCTGCACCCACTTGGTTCCTCATATCCCGTTTTCTCCAATGGACGCCGTTATCTACCCAACTATCTGTCAATTCACTTGTAGTCAGAGACACTGTGCACTGCAGCTTCCCTTATTCTTCCCCAGCCAAAAGGACCAGTTTAATGTAAAGCTGGAAGTATGATAGAACTCTTTCATATACTTTCCTGGTGGTTTATGTGTGTAGCACTAGTCTGAGTCACTGTACTGAAGAAGGATTGCATAGCCTGCATCAGTTCAGGACCCTGCATGGTCTCTATCTCTGGCTCTGTTGTGTCACAAATGTCATTATCAGAGACCTTTCCCTGGACACAGCCCTTTTTCCAACCGCCTCTCAACTGCAGCTCAGTTGTGCTTTTTTTCTGTTCTTGACTCTACCTTAAATGTGTACAAGTATTTCCAAACTGTGAAGAGCGACTACAGCAAAGGCTACACAGGTGACTGAGCTTGGTTCTTCAGATACTCAGAGTGCCCCAGCCCAGCCAGACCAATGGAGAAGAGTGCAACAACTTCATCAAACGAGCCATGTAGAAGTACTGCACCTCTTTGACTGAGCCCATCCCTAGAAAGGACAAGTCCCACAAATGGATTTAATTTCCTATGTCTGTGGGCAGCTTCTCAACAAAATTAAAATAAATAAATAAATAAATATATAGATAAATAAATAGATTTGGTTTTCTTCAGAAAGAGTGGGTGGGCAAAGTGACGAAAATATAATTTTAGGAAACCAGTCTTCAGGACCACTGCAGAATCTGCGATCCATTAAGCTTTCTAAAAGGAACCACTTCCACAACATTATACACCTTCTGGAGAAGGAGTTTTCCCCACCATGCAGACTGCCCACAGGTAAATATTGTACCTCCTTCACTTCCCAACCTCCCTGCCTCTGCATCCACACTGCTGCACAGGGAGCAAGGGGAAGGGCTGTTAAGTGACAGAAGAGGTCACACTTCTACTCACAGACCTTCCTGAAGTGGCTGGCACTTCTAAGTATCTGAGGAACAATGAATTCCTTCTGCTTGATAAAAATTTCTTTAGCAACTGCTTTACTCGTATACTCAAGTGTACAGTAGAGGGTGGCCTTACTTTGACAAATGCTTTCCCACAGCACTCCCAAAGCTTCTCTGCCCAGATTTATGTTTGTTCTGTAAAATAAATACAACAACGTGCACCTCTAATAGTTGTTCTGTGTTTCAGTAAAGGTATAGTTCTCCACAAATGGAGATGGTCAGATTATTATATATCTGGTGTGATCTGGGGAGTAATGCAATGTTAAATGGCTTAATTATCTGGAAGAAAGCAAGCTCTGCTTAACAAAGCTGTTTTTGCAGGCTTGCTATAATCTATAATTCACCCAAATAATTGGCAGATAAATGATCTATAGCAGCCAAGTAATTCTGTTCATTCCCATCTGAGTAGTAAAAAGAAATTAAAGATTAAACAAAAAATGTGAATCTGTAGGTGGCAGTAAATCTGTCTTGTGTGTTGTTACAGGATCTGAGCTAGCAGAGCCCATGGAGACCAGGGACACTCTATACTGGGTAGGACGTGCCAGGGCAAACTGTGGTTGGGCTGACACTTCACGTAGATACAACACTACCCTCAAGAATGAGGAGGTGGCAGAAAATAAAACACTAGTCTTAAATAGATGGCTTCACACTCTTGCTTGTGTATGGCTGCCTGGAAGGTAGAGCTGTGTAGCCTCCTCAGCCTGACCATGTAGGCTATCACGTGAAGTTCTGTAGAGACTGGGCTTTATGGAAAGAAGGATGTGCCCCCATGCCCCACAACTAGCTTCCAATAAGAGAAGCTTTTAGTCTTCCTTGAATAATGCATGAGGAAAAAGTATGTCAAAGGAAAATAAAACCATCTTCATTTTAGTGAAGCCTTTTTCTTAGGGCTACCACCCACTCGGCTTCAGGGAAATAAACACTACAAAGTGGACACGCAGCCTCCAGTACCCAGACACTGATGGGGTGCTCTGGGATGTATTAAACTCTCTGACAAAGAACAGCAGCACCAGTGAACTTACAAGGTAACAGCAAAAATAGACAGAGCTAAGCACTGGTTGTATGTGCTGTTCAGACAACCAGGGCTGGGGTTCCCTTTCTGGCACAAATCCAAGCCTTAGAAAAATGCTGCTGCTAGATGCAACCCCAAGACAGCTGTCAACACCACACCATCTAGCTTCTGTTGCTAACATCTGCCTCTGAACAGGCGACCTGAGCCTCTATAAACTCTGGCGAATCTAGATGCTGACCAACTTTGTGCCTAGGACCAACCTGCAGTTACAGTTTAAGAGAAGCACTAATGTGCTTGTCGGGCTAAGAGCAGAGTTTGCCATTACCAAGGCTCCATGATTTAAATTCACAAGCAAGACTTGACACTGCAGAGAATTTCCTCTCTTTGCATAAATTATCTTGTATTTGTGATCCTTGAATCATTTCAATTACCTCTAGCACATCACCAGGGAATCAGGTGTATGTGAACCTTTTGGGCATATAACCAAGTAGGAAAAAAAAAAAAAAAAAGGCAGGAAAACCAAATTGATTTCATTGCGATCTATTACTTTTGCAGCCAAATGGAAACTAAGGTATTCATCTACATGCCTCCTCTGAGGTTTTCAGTTGGCCTAGACGACCTCAGACCGCTCTCTAGAGAAGCCCATTCCAGGGTTACAATGGTGCAATCCAGCTATCTCCATTTGTTCCCACACACGCTGTTCAAAGCAATGCTTCTCCCTGTTCATAGCAGCTTTCACAATGGAAGAACAAAGCATCATGGATGTGATGTGCACTTTCAACATGTTAGTATTTGTTTTGAAGAAAAATCTGCACAAGAAACCTCAAACACTTCCTAAATAAGTTGCAACTCTGTTCTCTCCGCATCTGGTTTACACTTGCTTTCATTCCAACTGATTTCAAGTTAAGCCTCCTGGTTATTAACCAGAACAAATTGCTCTCGTGTTTCTTTCAGCTCGGTAATCAGAGGAAGATTTCATACCCATAAAAATGCATTAGATCGTTGTGATAACACTTTTGGGGGAAGGGGAGTTAACAAGAAACTCCTGCCAGCTTGAACACCGTGGATACTTTCTCTTGAGCTAACACAGGAGGATGTGTTCCACATCTCCACTAGAGTGACTCGAGCTAGTGCTGTCCACATAAACCACCACCAACACATGAGGAAACATCCTGTCATACTTCCTAGCTTTGCATTAAACAGGTCCTTCTGACAAGGAAAAGTAAAGGAAGGAAGTTGCAGCTCGCATGCCCTTGATCATAAGTAAATCAAGAGGCAGCTGGGAAGTTAATCTCAGCTGTAGCATTTGCAGAGTATTGTCTGATGCAACACATCCCTTCCCTGTGATATACTGCTTTCCTGTCAAGCAGCTGTGAGTCCTTTAAAATATTGCTTTTCTAAGGGTGATGTACACAGACAACAGGTAGCTATTTGAAGCACATATTGGTATGTTTAACACCGAGGAGGCCTGAAAGCTGTGCCTGTTCTATATAACCACGTGCAAGACTGGAGCCCAGAGGTAGCTCCTGCGGCACTCATGTCAGGTGGAATTTTGCTGGCAGCCTCAGGGTGAGCAAGATCAGGTACCTGGAGGCTCCAGGTACAGTTCCTTGAGCAACTAAACCAATCTCCAGGCTCACTGTTGCTGAAAGAGTGAAAGGGTCTCTCCACAGATCATTTTCACCTAGATTGGTGACATGAATCGGGTCATGGATGGACCCATGAAACAGCAGAATGGGTAGAAGAAAGCGGATGGGATGACACAGCTGGGCACAAGAGCAGGGGATGCACAATACCTCCCAGCAAATTGTGTTAGCTGAAACACCGTCAGAGAGGACTTCATGAAATTTGGTAAAACTGGGGAGCAGTTGCATAGCAGCCAGCGTAAGCCCAGGCTGCTGAAGAAAAAGAAAAAAAAAAAAAAAAACCAAACAAAACAAACAAACAAACAACAACAAAACAGGCCAATACAGTAGCAAAATACCATTTTCCTCTGCTAGGCCAGGCAATTGGGTGTCTGTGGGACAGACTGGGCCAGCTTGCTGATCTAGCAACTCTGCATCCAGCTGACCCACCCCGACCACTGGCTGCAGCACCAGCACTGCTCCCACAAGGAGGGTGCAGACACCCAGTCAGCAGCAGAGGCATGCACGACGGCGCCTTGTTCACCCAGAGCACAACTCTCAATCATCTCAAGTCAGCTGCGAACCTCTATCTCGAATGCAAGGGTCTAAAGGCCAAGGAAGGAACTATTTCTGCTTTGATTTACCTACCACCTGGTTGTATGCGTTTGTCACAATCTGATTATTTAAGGCCTCAGTAAGTTTAAGAGCATGCTTTGTTCTTATTTGGCAGTAGGTGCAGAAACGTGCTCCGTTCCTGTTTGGTACTGTAATGCCACGGGGTCGTCATTGTGTAATTTAAGAGTTACACGTTGTCAGGCTGCCAGCAGCACACTGTACATGGGGGACGGTGTTTTTTGTTGTTTAACCATTGTTTAAGTTTAAATAAAATCTTAATTGCAAATGGAAAAAGATCTGCCTAGTTAATCAGGCCAGGTCTGCTCTGAAGAGAGTTTCCGAAGCCTGTTCTGAGTTTTATAATTGGGTAGTTCAACTCAGTTCAGAAAAAAAAAGCACCAGAATTAACAATATGAAAGGGTTTGCCTCAAACTGTTCCCAAACTTCCAATTCAAGCCACAAAATCAGCTGGAGAGCACCATCTGTTGGTCAGAAAGTTGCTGTATTGCCATTTTATATGCCTCAAATTGAAACACAACTCCCTCCACTGCCCGAAGCCATGGTGTCCTCAAGCAGTTCCCCTAGCTAAGCAGAGCCAGGTCATGCCCATTTGTGCCACAGCCCTGCAGGGGGCAGGAAGGCAGAAGGACCAGCCACAGCTATAGACCCCATGCAGAAACAGCTCATTTACACCTAAGAAAGAGGTTTGGGCTTCAACGAAAGTGACCCAAGGGCCAGCAGCTGAGGGAAGGACAGCCCAGGCAGTCGCCATGGTTCATTTCTATGTTATTTTTCCGCCCTGGTGCCCACATATGGGTTTGGTGACTTCATGGCACAGTCACACTACTGGTGTTCTCCTGTTCTGGCTTTACACAGCTGCTGGCCCCTCACCCAATTTCCATCCCACAGAGGAGCAAACATCCCAGACCAGTGATACCGATGTCAGGCTGCCATCCGGCCACCTTCTGCACAGTACTGAGCAAATTCTGTGCCTTTCTGTGAGAAAAAGCTTCTGTGTTTTTCTACCCTATGCATACAACAGCATTTTCCTATCTGGCTCAACACAGACATGGGAAGAGCAGGCTGTTATTTATCAGCACCTGTATTTTTGTGACACTCCATGAATGACCACATAAGCTGGCTAGGTTTTTCTGAATGTCTATTTTTGACAACAGAATCATGTTTCTGAGGATTCCTACTCCAAACTGGTCTTATCTTTAGACTACCTCTATTTAGATGCCTAATTTTAGATTTCAGATGTTGGCCCATGAATCCTAGTTTTAACCATGAAAAACAACTCCCTCAGGAACACTTTTATGAGAGCTGGCCAAAACTTTTGGCCACAGAAACAGGAAAGAAATATTAAGTAGTTTTTCACTACTTTTGCCTAATTGCAATTTGTATTTATTAGAAATGCCATGAAGGCCCCAAAAGAAAATTAATGCTGTCCTTGTAACAAGGGAGGCTGGCCCAGGTTAAGTCCAGCAACACAGACCACCACCACACTCGGCAGCACTGTGCTCCCCCTAAAATAGCTCCTTAGAGCTCAATCAGGATGAAAGGCCTCCTTCAGCTTCCACTACCAGCAAGGTCAGGACCTGGCTACGGTACAAACATAACGGGGGAGCACAGCCCTGCAGCAAAGGTACTGCTGCAGGTAACCTGATTGCAGTTTTCCAAAGTGACAGCAAAGGTTCAGATCCCCAACAGCCTCCAGCAAGGCTCTTAAATTCCCAAGAAGTGAGTCACAGGGGGACGCTCTCTACCATATGCATGCCTCTTTGGAGCATTTCCAGCTCCAGTAGTTTTCCAGAGACTTTTTGCAGAAGTTGTACAGCGTAAAGTGGGATAAATAAAAGTTATTAGTGATAACTATGAACTAAAATATCAGTGACAGCAGTGATTCAAAAAGCCAGCTTTGTTTCTGTTTGAACTAAAATGAGTTTCCTGAGAAAGAGAAACACTCTTCTGGTCAAATCGGTATATTTCATACATATTTTTTCTAGAAGGAAATCTGTTAGGACATTTTTTTTATTATTATTTTTTTCTTTTTTGGCAGCGAAGGAAGGGGATTGATTCATAGCTAAATTCTGAATGGATACAAACATTTTACTTCAGAGCAACCAAAATCTGGATCACAAGCAGAACATTTCAGCTCAAATCAAACACTGGCTGAGAAAGTAAACTTAACAGTGGCAACAGCTGTAGCCCCAGAACCTCTGGAAATGTCTGTCCAGCAGAGCAAATTTCCTGATCTAAAATGTTTACATGAAACAATACAAAACTAACTGGATTCTGGGTGGGGGCTCCTCTTCTGTCACAACTCATCTTTGTGATCCCCATGCAAACTGGCCCAAGATCTCCTTTCAACCAGGACACAGTAAGAGACGTGGCAGTACAAAAATGGAACGGAGGCTGGTGGTAAACTTTAACAAGTGCTCAAATAAGTTCCTACCAATAAGCTAAGTCCTACTACAAATTTCTGTAGTAGGAGACAATTAAATCAGAAACAAAATTTATGGCTGACAAATAGCTCGCTGCAATTAGCAGAAAGATAAATCAGCCTGTCAGCTAATCCACAGGAGGTAGGCGAGGGAACCTCAGGCAGACAGCACCCTGTCTGAGCTGCTTAAGGGGAATTCTCCTGGGGGAGGGCGGGCAGGTCTGAGGTCTCAGAGCCCAGTGCGTAAATTGGAAAATAATGAAGCTGGTCTGCTGCGATTGCTAGAGAGGTGACAGCGCTGAAAAACAAAGGGATTCTGGAGCCTGAATTAGGGCAGTGGGACAGATCAGCTTGCACATACGGCGAGGGGTTGGGTTACTTGTAATTGCTCCTGTGAAGAGTGGGTGGTTTGCAAGTGTTATGACAGCTGCAGAGCAGAGGATGTCTCTGCTATGAGACAATACAAAGCTGGACCAGAAAGCAGGGAGGCACAAGTCACTGAACTTGGTAACACAGGGCAAGTACTTTGTCCCAAGACACTTGCAACTGTGCTGGGACTCCAGAAGCAGTTATGTTTGCCAGCACTTAAGCTCATCCCCTCAATCCCTGTTTGCATCTAAGCAGCACACACTGACTCTACACAGACAAAGAAATAAACCGTGGGGTAGCTAATAGGTCCATTCACTGCACAAATCTATGCATTAACCATATGAGTGGGACTTTTTCTTCTCACAACTTGCAGTGCTGGGCTGGGAGACAGTGATTTTTTAATCTTAATTTATTGTCTTTATTTGGTTTTCATCCTCATCACTTGAAGGCAGAAAGGCTTTAATTGCATGTTCTTAACATGACAGGTTGTCTTGCCAATATAATCAGTATTCAGAATTTCCGGGAACTGCACAGCTAATTACAACATGATTTTAACCTCTAAATGACTGACGCACTACCTCACCTTTAACTCCATCTTTACATCTTTTATCTAGCAATGCATTTGGCAACCAGTCCCTCTCCTTAACTTGTCTGCATTTTCCATTCAAGTTACTTAATATGAATGAGTCAACAGCAGGGCAGCTAGCGCATTCCTACCCTAAAAGCTCCCCCGCACACAAGAGCTAGCCTTAAATCTCTCTGCTTTAAAACAGCTCTATATCTGCACATTGGTTTGGGCACAGTCTTCAAAAAGCTTCCTCTCCCATCCCAATAAACTGGGCGCTGGTGCCTTGCAAATGCACACACAGGCAGCCTGGCACTCTGCCCTCGGCCGAAACACCAGCAGGCTCCTGGGCTGGGGCAGGCCAGCTGGCAGTGCTGTGCAGCCTGCGGCGGGCCTCTGCTTGTCCCCGCACCGCTGCTGCTACCACCCGCTGCTCGGCCAGCCCCAAACAGCCCCTCTGCTCGGCCAGCCCCGCTGCTCGGCCAGCATCTCAGCCCCACTCCCCCTAGCAGCATCCCAGCGTGCTGGTTTCATTCCCACTGGTGTCAACAGCCAAAACCCTTTGGAAATACTCACAGTGGGTGAGTACGTGGTGTGAGTAGGGCACATTTTTGCCCTCTGATTTTATTCTGCTCCATCCAATTTAGCCTGTGCAGTGGTTAATCTCCTAAACTCTGTTAGGGTACTACTCGGTTTGCCTGTTCTGAGGAGACTGGCAATTGAAAAATGGAATTGATCAAAAGGGGCAAAAGTTATCCTGAAGAGCAGGTTGGCTGATAGCTTTCCCTCAGCCAGAGGGGAGCAGGACAGCATATTTAACACAGAGAGAAAGATGAAACACCAGTTTTGACACTGCAGCAACAAATGCTCTTCCACAATGCTTTCCATCCCAAGGGCTGGTAAGATTCCTGCTACAGAAATGAAGTGGAGACCCTTACCCCCACCTTCTTGTCCCAGGGCCCAGGATTCCCAGCGCTTGATGCCTGGGTGACTGTTTCCTATAAGGCACCGTTTGGCCAGACTTTGTTCAACACCATCCTGATCCCTGTGGTCATTTCCCCTAGGATATAAGCCCATTACAAACCCTAATTACAGAGCCCACTTTAGCTCAGACTGGACAGACACAAGTTTTCCAGCAGAGGAGGCCTCTCCTTTCAGTCCTGGGGGAACTGGCCTAGACAACCACTGCCACAAAACTAGCAGAGACAGATTGTGCCTTTAAGGCCTGGGACCATATTCTCCACCAGGTCACTCATGCAAACACTGTGTGGAAGGGAAGGTGAGCAGGGAACCTGCAGCCTCAGGGCCAAGTCTGTACAGCGGTGTGGCCATTTCTCCCCCCTACCCACCCCATCCCACAATGATTCAATGGTGGCTCACCAGGTGTGTTAGAAAAAACTATTTGACCCTCACTGAGGAAAAATCCCCTTGCCTCTGATTTAACAGATCTAACATTTTCAGCACAGAGATTCAGGCTCTTTGTCCATTTTACATTTCCACTTAGTTCTTTGAGAGTTTACCTATGTAAAGGCTGAGAAATTAACTTCCACTGTAACCCAGTATGTACAAAACAGGCTCCACTAAGAGCCATGGGAGCACTGTTACTGATTTTGCTTGGGCCATCATTCCACACTTTTTCTATTGACAGAGGAGAGAGAAAGCCCCCACTTTTTCCCCTGCCCCCATTCTCACTAGTGCTTGCATGTTCTCCAAATCTACAGCACAATTTGCACGGGAAATTCTTTGTTATTTTTCCTTTCCTGTAGTAGCACAGATTTGACATGCAACAACCTTGGCCTTTTTGATGTCAGATATGACTCATGAGATAGACACTGGCTTTACTGATTAATCTTACTTATGCACATGTCTTATTTCTCCCTTATGACTTGCCAAGAGCATTTATTTCTGCTACACTAGGAACAAAATCTCAGCAATGTCTCCGGAGCATTACATATTGCAGACTCTGTCTCTTTGGCCCTCTGCATTAATTTTCTTCAAATGACACCAAGGGGCCAATATGTTAAGTTTGCACTATTGGTCTGACAAAATTTTGGCTTCTATTTATAATCGTTTGTGTAAAATGCATCAGTTTGGGTTAGCTTAGACCTATTGTGGAGGGAATTGGTCTAGCACAGATCATTCTAAAATTGCTTTCACTTTCTGTACTTGCTGAGGTTTGTGTTTTTGATACAGTGCAAATTGTATCAGGGATACTGACAACTCTCTGATGTGCAATTGGAGGTGTACACTAGAAGGCTCTATTAATACTAGCTTTGGTCTCCTTTCCTTCTTAAGAGGATTTCTTTATAGAATTAGGTATTGATCCTGCCCTGGTTATTGAGGTGGATTCACAGCTGCATGACTCCATGGCCTATTGGCATAAACAGCCTAAAATCAGATGAATACTATAAGCAACAATATAAGAGATGCAAGAAGGGCAATTTCAATTACAGATGTGGGGAAAAAATCACAGAAAGGATAGTCAAACATTGTGGCAGGGATCTAGAGGGGCCCAGGAATCTCCATCCCTGGGGATATTCAAGGCTCAACTGGACATGGCTCGGATCTAATAATCTGCTTTGAGCGTAGATAACCTTCAGAAATCCCTTCCAGCCTCAGCCATTCTGTATTATGAGAAGGGCCCCTTAGTTAAATACAAACTGGAGTGTATTAGGCAGTGTATAACACCTCTGTTCCACAACCGCGCTCAGTCTTTGTAGTTTTGTCATCTCCGAGGAAGGCCCATCAGATGTGCAATCTTTATAAACATGTGCCATCATACAGAACAGGGAAGACCCAACTCCCCAGATTTGCAAGTCATACACCAATGCACATACCAATTCCTACTCCTATGAACCACAGGTTACACACCTCAGAAGGCTCTGCACACCTCTGCATTAGAGCTGGACAGTGCTGGGCTGAGTGACCAACAAATACAAAAGCACCCTCTGCCTCAAGAGCCTCTGCTGGCCTCTAGGCAGATGAGGTCTTCAGGCACCAGCACAGCCCTGCAGCCAGTCACACAACATAAACCCCAGCACAGGAGTCAGGCCTGAACCACTTGTATGCTGCACAGAGGCTGGCGATTCCCCACTGCCTGAGTAAGACTGCTCTGGAGCAAAGCAGTGCCAGGCTTTATTCAGATTAGAAGAAAGACAGGGTAAAAGAAACAGATTTGGCAAATATGCTGTATTTAAAGATAATATTTGTTCTATTTTTCTTAAGCATCCAGGTACAAAAATCTAAGATCACTCCTTACACAGTCTTCTCCCAGGTTTGGGAATATCCTATTTGTATATGACCCATGCTGCAGGGCTTCTGACGTTTCTTTAGGCTAACTAAACTCTAATAAATTTAGCTGTCATGAAGTTCTTTGATATTTAGTCTAAGCTTTGTTTTTGTTTCACTTTGTCGTAACACTTCTGATTATAAATGAATGCTGTCCCCAGATATTCTACAGGGAGAAGGACTGTAAAGCAGTGTGTTTTTATCCAAAACATTAGGAGAACACCAAAGTTCCCTAACAGATAGAGGTACAGGTTGGATCCGATTCAATAACAGAAAAAAATCCTCTCCTGCTTACATGGTTGTTTCTGGATATGTCGAAACAAGTCTTGCAAGCTTCCTCTTGTTGCCAGAGCTGTGAGGAATTGCAGTCAAGTAGATCAGATTGCTCATCTTGTGGACACTTCCAGGACAATTTATTCAGACCATTCCTGGAAGAAACTTGGAAGCCTGCTGAATGCTGGCAAAGTCATACTGGTGTCAGCAGCCTACCCACGGACACTTTCTCTCCAATACTTCTGTACAGTGCATGTGAAGTGCTGCCATCTGCGCTAATCCAGCAGTGCTGGGAGCACTGTGTTTCCAGCACTGCCGGATTCCCTGATGGTAGGGAAAAAGTTGTGCCATGCTACCATTCCATTACACAGAAAGGATACAAATAAAACATCAGATAAAAACCTTGGGCTCGGTAAGCCAATCCCAGATCTACTTTCAATTATTCTTGCTACAAGATGTAGGAATGGTGAAGAGTTGTGCCAAAGTCCTGAATGGACTGAATAAAGACTTATATTTTAATACAGAACTTAACGGCTTACAGTTCCTACTATGTGGCCAGACAGAAAGCAGAGCAATATCTTTTGTATCCAACTAATCAAAGATGCTACTCTGCCTTGCTTTACTTAACCAAATAGCAAAATACAAACCAGAGCTCCTACCTCCTAGAGGTATAAGACTGTATACCCTACTGTTTATCGGGAATTAAACAAAGTAAATCTAAGTTAAAAACATGGGACTATTCACTAAGGAATCTTGATCTAAAGCTTTGTCTTTTGATCACTTCACAAGTAACTAAGAAAAGAAACTGAAGAAGTAAGTGATTGATCCATGTTCGGAAAAAATATTGTATTTATACATACAGCAAGAAAATATAGCCACACTAGAACTCTCCCTTGCAAAAATATACTGACATGGACAGGGTACCCAACACCTCACCCCTTCCTCTTTCTTGCTACATCATAAATAATATTTGGCAGCTTTTGGTATTTAGGAAATAAAAGCTTTTATACGTGTGCTTATGAAAAGCCCAACAAATTTTTGGAACTTTTAACTGGATCTTGCCATAAAGAAAAACCTCTTAGCAGAGACTCTATAGAGCCTGGATATACTCCAGTGAAGTCTATGGAAGGTTGCTTATAGAGTTTAACTATCCGGGATCAAATCTAAAAAGATTCATTCACACAAAGAGCCTCAGTGAAGCCAAATAACTAGGCTTAATCTAGGCTGCCCTGAGATATTTCATTATAGATGTGACCAATTCCCTTTGAAGATAAGGGGATACTTTAACTGATGGACTCTATTTTGCTTTTGGCTAGATCTGTGTAAATCTGGACTAATGACATTGACTTCATAACAATCTCAACCCAGATTTACAGTGATGTCACCAGGAGTGGCATATGAGCCCTGGTGGATTGAAAACGAACACTGAACCTTTGAAATGAAACAGAATCATAGAGTAACAAATGGGAAGATATTTTCTCAATTGCACTTGTGATTATTTTTAATTTGTAGTTAATTATTAATGTAGCCACTAAAGTCTAAGCATTCAAATAAATCAGCATAATTTATGTGAGGAGGTGACCATAGCTAATTAACTCCAATTGTTGGTGTGTTTTTCTTTCCTGGGTAACCAAGGCCCCTAATGCCTGGGTGAGCCAGAAAGTCTGGTCTGCTTTGATATTATTTAGATATTTGGAATTTGTAGCATATTGAAAGGCCCACATTTTCCTCATTATAGGTCTTTACAACTCAAAAACATCCAAAAATGAGGTGCATGGAAAATTCTGCTTTTTCTTAGGTAGACTCCTAATATTTTTTTCCAAATTGTTTGAATTTTTGAACAAAAAAAAGCACCAAAAACATATGGAAAGAGAAAACTTTAGATGTAAAATGTACATATCCTTGAAAAGTCTCTTCTTCAGAGAGAAAAGCATTTCTGAGATACCTTTTTTCCACCAGATTTGTAATGCCAAATTATTAAGCCAACAGCGAATATGTTAGGGTTATGCCATACTTCTGAATGTTATTTAATGTACCATTAAGAAATCACTTGAGTTCCTGGCAAACTCTACTCATTCCTTTACAAAAGTTTAAGGCTTAGGGGGACCATTATCATAATCTAATCTGATCTTCCACTAAACAGAGAGTCGAGCATTGAGAGGGAATATTTTGTGGATATCATTAGTAGTGAGGCTTTGTATATCAAGTCTGGACATTGAAGACTGCCTAGTGCCATTTGGAAGTTGTACTATTCTTCTACTCTTAACCTACCAAACTAAATTGGTGGTGATTCTTACAGTAAATTTATTTACTCAGTCATCTTAGGAAATTAGACGATAGGGAGCTAGAATTATACAACAGAATAGTCATTTACCTCATGGATGATCTTCACCTTTTCACCCCACTCTAACTTTAATCAGATACTGCCTGCCATTAGATCATTGCCTCTAGAGGCACTTGATGGAGGTATGGTACCTTTTAAACCTCCCAATACATGTAGTTAAACCTCTAGACTGAGTGAGATCCCTCACTGAGGCTCACCTTGGGTCATTATGGCACAGAAGGCAGTCTACAAGGGCATTACTATTTCATCAGAGGTGTCAGTAGCCAGGACATTTACCCAGATCCTATTTCAGCCTCCAACAGACTCTTTGCCTCAGAAGATGTCACTGTGTCAGGAGATCCAGGGAAAAATCCAGAGCTGAGGAGAAAGCCAGCCTTAGAACAGATCACACAGGGGCGATACCAAACACATTCTATCACAGACAAAAATATTAGCAAGCCATTGTAAAGCAGCAAGATAGAAGATGTTTACCAATTATTCCTACAACTGATATTCTGGGCCTAGCCTGTAATCATGAGCTTTACAACAGTTTAATCAGCCTCTTGGCCTCATCTTTCTAATTCCAACTTCATGCCCCCAGATTTATTTTAAACAGTCCAGCTGAAATGATTTTCTTGGCCTGTTATTTGACCACGTCATGTACATTAAACCTGAGCCAAAGTCAGATCCAGTTCCAGACTGGTTTTAGGCCCAAAGAATGCTTGTGCTTTCATTAGACAGAACATTAACAACTAATAACAATGCAATAGTTTGCAATAACTAGTGAGCTATTCAAAAACACAGTCACAGATGAGGCAAAAGAAGGAACTAATCCTCTTGCTGATATGGGCTTAGAATTGATATAGTATGAAAATAGTTTGATCATCAGAGACATGCAGACTGATCCAAAATGCAGCAGGGTTTGTTTGGCACCAAGCTTCCAACTTTGACTTCTTCCTAATGAAAATCAGCATTGTATATATTTCTGTATCTTTCCCCTAGCTTACATAAACTGATTTTAACCAATTTAAAAAACAAAACCCTCTCAAACTACCAAAGTTCAGGGGCCTCTGTTTTTGCAGCTCCAACATTTTTACTAAGACATCTCCTACTTTGTGACATTTTAATTATTCACAGCACCAGGGCTCTGCAAGAGGAACATGCGGTGTATTCTCCATTCACTCATTCATTAGTTTTAATTAAACCCTTTAATTTTATTTATGCTGTCATGGACTGATTAACAATTTGCAGCACAAACCAGGAAGTTTTAAACAGCACCTTGAGAAATCTTCCTTGCTCTAAACAGAGATCTGCTATAACTACAGATCTGCAGGATTGTGTTCTGAAAGGGAAAAGGAACCACATCAGCAGCTTTCCCAGCGCAATTTTCTTTTAGCTGTTTAACAAAACATATCTCAAGGCCTTGAGGTGCGAATCACAAATGATGAGGTGTCCAAGGAGTTCCACAGAATGAAACTGCAGACAGGTGCTGTGCAAGCTCCTTTATTAGAAGCAGTGGATGGCTGAGTTGGCGCAGCAGGATGCGTCAGGAACAGTGGATGAAGCCCCACTTCAGCAGAGACTCAGGACATTTTAAGCGTTGCCAAAAGGACAAAGAGCACTGCCTGGAACTTGTTAAAGGATAAATTCAGACAACAACATAAGACACTCTAAACAGGATCTTGATAGCTGTAACTTACACATTTTATTATTCTTTTAAATTCCTGCCATCCATTTGAAGAGTCTGTAACTTGCACCTTCTGACAACAGACCTGTCTCTTAAGACCTTCACTGTAGTGATCTTAGAGCACCTGGGCCCATCAGCATGTATGCTATACCTCACTACAATTCAAAGACTTAAATCTACTGAAAAGAGCCACCGATATACCTCCGCACTGCCCTGCTCAGCAATTAATTCTGGTCCCCAGATCCTGTAGCAGCCCTTCTTTCAGTCTTCACATCTGTTCTCTCCTCTCTGGCCACATTTCCTTCTCACAGCTGCTTCTGTTCCCATTTGTGCACCTCAGCTCTGCCTCTCTTGCTTCTTCAATGGTGTTTCATCTCTGCTACCTGCCTGGAAAATACTACCTCACGGCACTTCTTTCCCCCTTTCCCTGCCAGGAGTAGCTGTGTTCTCCAGCTGAGGGAAGGGGATATAAATGTAGGAGAACAAGAAAAAAGCATCTCCATTGAACAGAGCTTAGCAGATAGTTTAGCTCCTGGGATTTTCCAACAAAGCTACTTCCCTTCTCTATGAACCATCTTTACTCCTGTGAGAATAACGCGTGAGGGAAAGGAGACGCAATCATACTCCCTCCCCACCTTGGTGGAATTAACTTGTAGGATTTTTAGCTACCTTACTTTACTTTACTCCCTTACTTTAGAAATGCAACTCTCCACTCGGCAAAATACATGCCTTATACCCCACTACGTTACACCCACCACTGTGAAGCCCTCAGATGAGTATTTAAATTTTTGTACGGTCCTTTCAATCGGCCTAGCAGTATGTAGTGTACAGATGAGGAAGCAGTCCTACTATGGGTGAGGAAGCCATGCACTATCTACCTCTTACATGGTACAGAATCTGTGCTGTAACCGGAGGAGCTAATAGGATGAAAGGGGAGAGGGAAAGCCTCCTTAGGGACCACAACAATCCCCACCTACCCACCTCCATTAAGTCAATCACTATAATTTTGCGTAGAGTCTTGCAATTAGGGAGAAATAAATACAGAGCGAGGCACAGACATCTCATCTTCTTGGCCTCTGCTTTGAGTACAAACCGAGGCCAGACAGGGAGATCGGTTTGAGTGTGTCAGTGTAAAGTGAACTAAAACAACACAAGTCTTTATCCTCTGGCACAGCCTTCAAAATCTGCTCACACAAGAATTCAGCAACGAGCTATTTATAGAGGCTGAACTACCTCCAGGCCCTCTGCATACGGCTCTCCCGGGAGCGCCCAGCTAAGACAAAGCAGAGCAGGGCGAGCTGAATCTGCCTGCCTCATCATGAAGGTTGAATTTCACTCTGGCCGAGAGCATTCTGGGCAACAAATGAGGCCTCCCATAATGTATTCCAATAAAAACAGAGGCTTTAAAAAGAAATCAGTGTTTTGTTCCTTTCCAAGAGACATAAATCGTTGCAAATTGCGCTATTTTAGAAGCCTTTGTGATTTCTTTTAGGCGATGACTCCCTCTAGTGTCAAAGCAGGCAGATGGATGGCCTCTATTGGGTCTGTCTCCCAGCCTGGTTTTGGAGGTGACAGAGTTACCTGAATATCTATACCCTTCTCTTCCTGACACCATTTGAGAGTTCAAACATGGTCTCAGCATGTACTTAAAACTAATATATGTTTTCTTTTTATACAGGGCCTTAAAAAGTGCTGAGAGCTATAAAAGATAGAGAGCAAAGACAAAACATGAACCAGTGACCTGGCTGCAAGCTCAGGAATGTTCCTCTACAAGCTGATTTGGCTAGGAAGTCACTTGTTCTCTTCCCCTGCAGAAACATGCAGCCCAGATAAGCAAAAAGATGGAGTTTTCCTAAAAATCTGTTATTCTCAAGAACTTTATTTTTATGTCCCGCAATGGACATATATTCCAGCAATGCCTGGTGGTAACATATCCAGGAGGAAATACAGATGAGCAATTTAACTAGGGTAAAGTAGTAGGAGAAACCTTGACTTCTGGAATTTGTTAGGAGCAGATTTCTGCTATTTATTTCTTAAATACACCACAGTAGGAAGAGGAGGGAGAAAAAAAAAAGAAAAAAAAAGAAAAAAAAAACAATAAAAAGATTAAAAAGTTGTATTTCTCTGCAATATAAAAAGCAAAAACTACTGTTGCTTGCCAACTACACAATTATTTTCAAAGGGCTTAGCAGCTCTCTTAAGTTGATATATTAGCTTTATTACACTGGTGTGGCTCTGAGAGATACTTGCCACTCAACTTGCTGGTACAAAGAGATCCAGATGCTTTATTACTGTGGATGGAATTCCCATTTCTGCCAATGCTGCCAGCAATTCTGTGTCCTCCTGAGAAGTAATGCAGCCCCTAAATCATTTATTATCTATTTCCATCACAACTCCACAGTGTTAGCATTTTGTTTTAAAAGTGTCAGTGGGCCTCAGTGTACAGCATTTTCACCGCTAGAACAGAAACCTCCTAAGGTGTTGGCTCAGACCCACAGCTGATAGTTCATCGAGAAAGGACTGAAAACTAGAGAATCTAAATCAATATGCACTAAAATCTGCCACTGACATCTGTTTTTTAAAAGAACAGTGCTGCCTTTGTGCACTAGAATACTCCATACCTGCCTAACCGAACCCTTTAGCATAGTGTTGGGATTTTCAGCTTTTAAAAGTTGTCTCAGGAAGGACAAGTGTTCCCAGGTGATCATCTCAGCTGCAGTGGCAGCATTTCTAGGAACACGCACAGCACAGATAACTGCTCAGAGAAGTTCCAGCTGGAACCATGGGTGTCCATGCCACTGAAGACCTCTAAGCAAGTAAGGGAAAGTTTGTCCCCCTGAAATTCAGCGTCAATATTTTACAAGGTTGCATTTGAGATTTCTTTTAAAATTCCATTTGAGTTTTTCCCTCTACTATTATTTAAAAGGCCAACCTCTCATTTAAGCACACTTTTTTTTCTTTTTTTTTTTTTTCTTTTTTAAAATCTGCTGTGTTTCAGGCTACTTGAAGTGTGTTTTTCATAGCAAGGGGAATTAGTCCCTGGATTAACTTACCACGACTTGTAGCGGATTTTCTGCTGTTCAGTGTATTGAAATCAAAATGTCATGTCTTGCTAAGCCACGTGTGCTACCTCCACTCCAAGACACAGGCTTGATGTAGGAATTACTGAGTGAGAATTTTTACTGTGTGTCATAGAAGAGGTCAGAAAAAATGATCTAATGGTCCCATCTGGCCTTAGGCTCTATGAATCTATGAATAAATGAAAATCTTAGGCCTAAGCACTCTGGGACAAGGAAGGTCTTTAAATATTTAGCAAAGCACTGCCACCACTGGGACTGCTCCATAAATAGGAGTAGCAGTCGCATGCCTGAGGCTCAGCTATCTCAGATCACCTTAATGCATGTATACAGTTGTGTGATGACAGCTCAAAGAAGATGTTCAAATGCTGGGGTCACGTAATTCTGAAAATATAAAGGTTCAGATTAACTTTTTATTGGCTGGTCAGTCAAGCCTTTCTGTGTGGTGGCTCCTTTGCTATTAATTGTAGTTCATGTACAGGATTTCCTCAGAACAAAATAAATATCATGTCCTGTCCCAAAGTCCTTCCTTAGTCTTCAGTTTAGCAAAATATATACTGAAATCTGTGAAGGAAAGGCCTAATTAAAAAATCAAGAATGATGATTTGGCCAAGTGTCAGCAGGGCACACCCTTAACAGCATAACCAGGCCACTTAGGGACCTGAGAGGACCATCGCCTGCTAGGAACCAGGGTTTTATACACAGCAGGTTATTACTGGGTATGTTAGGTACATTGCTGGAACATGTATATAGGCTGGGTGGCGAGTGGGTGGAGAGCACCCCTGTGGAGAAGGGCTTGGGGGTACTAGTGAATCAGAAGCTCAGCATGAACCAGCAACAAACACTTGCAGCCCAGAAAGCCCGCCATATCCTGGGCTGCATGGCCAGCATGGCCAGCAGGGCGAGGGAGGGGATTCTCCCCCTCTGCTCTGCTCTCATGAGACCCCATCTGGAGCCCTGCGTTCAGCTCTGGGGTCCCCAGCACAAGAAGAACGTGGACCTGTTGGAGTGGCTCCAGAGGAGGGTCACAAAGATGACTGAAGGGCTGGAGCACCTCTCCTATGAAGAAAGGCTGAGAAAGTGGGGATTATTTTGCCTAGAGAAGAGAAGGCTCTGGTGAAACCTCATAGAGGCCTTCTAGTACTTAAAAGGGACCTACAGGAAAGCTGGGGAGGGACTTGGGGAGTGTAGTGATAGGACAAGGGATAATGGTTTTAAACTATAAAAGGCTAGGTTTAGATTAGATATAAGGAAGAAAATCCTTACTCAGAGAGTGGTGAGGCACTGGACCAGGTTGCCCAGAGAAGCTGTGGATGCCCCATCCCTGAAGGTGCTCAAGGCCAGGTTGGATGGGGCTTTGGGCAACCTGGTCTGGCAGGAGGTGTCTCTACCCAATGCAGGGGGATTGGAACTAGAAGGTCTTTAAGGTCCCTTTCAACCAAAACTATTTTATTATTCTATGATTCTATGTTTCTTATAGTATTCCCATGCCATGACTCTCAGGATAACATTTTAGAATAGGAAACTGAATAAAAATGATAGAATAAAAATTAAACCACTGCCCCTTTCCATCTCATCATTGACAATAGACTACAGAACCTGTTTTTTCATTACCCAGTTCAGAATCACAGAAAAAAATTGCTTCCTTTCCAAGTTGTTATTCTGTTTGAGCTTTCTTGGAAGCCTAGTTGCTGGTCCTCACAGACCACCAGAAGTGACAGCTGAGCACTGAGCTCTTGCTTTACAAACTCTGCCAGGATCCTTTCCAGCCAGTAATCCTGCAAAGCTGACAGAAAGGAAGGAGGTCCACACAGTCTAATTTGCCAGCCGTACCAGTTCAAGTAAAAAAGCCTAATTACTGTATATCAAAAGCTGCCAGAACCAGCTCCAGCAAGGATTAAGTGTCATCATTAATGCTTTCATGCTAGAGGGGTGAAGATTTGGACTACATTAACAATATTTTAAAAACTAACCAAACAAGCAGAACTTGTCCAGCCCAAAAAAACACACTGCCAGTGATTTAGCAGAGTAGCTGCACTGCAGCTAGCAGTTGTCTACATGTAAAAAAAAAAAAATGAAGGTAGATACAATGGAATGCTATAGTAAAATACTGAGAAACATGGATGCATGGGACTCCACCAGTGACTATGTGAAAGGATTAGAAACCACACATGTATGTAGCTGACAGCAGAACTGAACTTGCGGTTCATGAGAGGATAATTTTCTCTGTGAAAATGACTACATAGGAAATATAACTTCAAAGCCATTCTGTTATATAACACAGATTTTGTAGTTTTTTAAAAACCTTTTTAGAGGACAGCTCCAGGAAATAGTTGAGGTTGGGAACACATTAAAACTATAGATCTCACCTGTTTAGGCAGAACTATGTGTTAAGGTAAGAGAAAGAAAGGCATAGTGTTGTAAATGCACCAAGGATGAACCACCACAGAATGAACTTCAAAGGTCTATAGGAATCTATCCTTTCTATGACTTTAATGGAACCACATTGATTTTCAGCTGCTGGGAGACTTGGTTTCGGCAGACTTCAGTCAAACAGACTACATACACACCACCTGGGAGCATGACTCAGTTTGCAAAAGACTAGTTGCACAACAGGTTTATTAATATGCTTATTATTTATATGTCATTGCCAGCGTATATGGCATTTCACAGACAGATGACAGTGATCAGTCTCTGCCTGAAAGGCCTGCTACATTTTTATACCATGGTTTCAGAGCACTCTCACAAAGACCATATATCCCCTCACTTACAGAGCATAATAGTGCTCTCGATGAGCAAGCTCTACCAGGGATGTTTGGAGTCCTAGTCAGGACAACAGCATAACTGTTTTGTTCTGCAAGTACCTGCCTCAAAGCCATAGTATTTAATGTTGGATTATAGCCTCCCGCTTCTGGACTTAATACTAAGAACATCAGCAATCCGTTAATATATAACAAAATCTTTACTCATTTTCCTCTCAAGCTTGAGAAAGAAGCAGCTCTTCATTTGAAAACTCCTCTCCTGGCAAATAATACAACACTCTTATTTTATTATTCCACGACAACTTGTCTTTCCCCCCTCACTAATCAGTTTCTGGAGAACTGAGCCTACCCCTCCATGATGCAGTTTAGTTTTGACAACAGTTTGATGTTGCTCTGTCCTTAAATGTCCCCCGGTTGCTGCCTTTCTCACTCTGCTGGAAGACTTTGCACTCCACATTTTCAGTTGTTTCAGCAATTACAAAACATCATTCCTTGTATTTAGAACACGGCAACAAAGGTTAAAAATAAGCCTCCTCATTCAAGTCTTTAAATGCTAAGTAAACAATTTTTGCGGTAGTAGCATATTTCAGAGCAAAAGAAACAAAGGAGTATTTAAATTAAGCACTTTTTTTTTTTTTTTCCTGCTGACCTTTCAGGTCTTGGCCTTATAGACCTTAAATGACCGGTTCTGTCGAATTCCGGAGAATTCCGGAGATTGGGAACAGGATGGAATAAGGGAATAGAAGGATGGGAAAGGAACATCTTCAGTCAAGGTCTTGTAATCTTTTTTCAGGATAAAGCCAGGCCAACAGCAACTTTGAGAGTTATTCATTCAAGAGAGTTATTCATTCAAGCTTGACACCAGTGGCTACTAAAGGAAATGGTTTAATTTCACATAGAGCGGGCACGTGGAAACTCAGTAGGATGTAATATTTTTTTTATGCAGCTGTCAGTGCTGGTGATTTATGAGAAAAAGCAACAGAACTCCTACTCTTGGAACTTATGTGTAGGGACTCTGTGGGTGTGTTAGATATGCGACAAATTTGTCAAAAATGTTTCAAGGACATTTGAAATGCTTGAATCACTCGGCACTTCATTTATCAACAGAGTTTTACCACAGCAGTGGTAAAACGCAGCTCCATCAACACGCTGTAGAAACATGGTTGAGAAAATGTCAGACAACAATTGCCTATAGAGACTAGGACTTTCCCAGTACAAGAGACATCATGGAGCCACTAGAGAGTGTCCAGCGAAGGGCCGTGAAGGAGATGGCTGAAGGACTGGAGTATCTCCTGTGAGGAAAGGCTGAGAGCTGGGACTGCTTCGCCGCGAGAAGAGAAGGCTCAAGGGTGACCTTATCAATGTGTACACCCTAAAGAACGGGTGTAACGAAGACAAAAACCAAAGTCTAATGAATATCTTCTCTCCCTGTACATCCTATGTCCTTAAGCATTCATGATTAAACATTATGTCATCATGCACAAACATGACTTTTGCTACTCCTCTAAACTACTGTAACATTTCTACAACCCAATCTTGACAATCTTCTACACGCAGGGTGACCAATTGGTAAGAACCAGGATTTGTTTGGATCAAAGGTGCACTATAAATGCATTTCCAGTACCAGACAAGCTTTCTTTCCCTGCTGGTGTGTAGCATTTTGTTGAAGTTAAGTGTGGGAAGGATAAGGCATTGTGACTTACTTTTACCCACACCTGAAAAATTTACAAAATTTTTCTTTAAACATCTGCATCATTTCAAGTCACTGCAAAGAGACGACACTAAGTACACACAGAGCAGGGCAACTAACGGGCAGCCGAAGAAAGAAATTCTGTGGTCGATCTGAATGGCAAATTGTTCCCTGAAGCTGAGTTCAGCTCTTAACTGCTTCAGTATGTATTTACCAAAAAAATAAATATCCAAATCTACTACGTATTTGTCCTTTCTCAGTTGGCCCAAGGCTGAGAGGAAAATAAGTATATAAATAAATGAGTAAATCGGTCCTGCTGGCCAAAAGAGGAGGAGCTGGGTGCAGGTCCCTCATGGCACTGCGGTGGGGAGTCTGAAGGAAGGGGAAGAATGGACAGAAAGCCCAACGAGCCCCCCAAAAGGTTTTTATTTTCTGCTTTTGTCACTGCCAGAGGATCAGGGAGAAAACGGAAGGGCACGAGGAAGATAAAGGACACCTTCCCCCTACTACGGCTTTCTACCCCCACAGCTCCCTGCCGGGGCAGGCCCGGCAGCGCGGCGCAGGCGCGGCCGGCTGAGGAAGTGACGGCAGAACGGCGGCAGTGGGCGGCTGGCGGTGGCGGAGCGGCGGCGGCGGGGGAGGTGAGCGCTGCGCCGGGGGGTAAGGGGGGAGCCCGGCGGGGGCGGCGGGGCCGGGCCGTTGCGTGTCCCCGGGGCCGGTAGGAAGAAGCGGGGGGAGGCCGCGGAAGGCCGCCTGCATGGGTAAGGTCTGCGCGCAGTTGAGCGCGCCCTGCGCCCGCCCGGAGCTGAGCACAAACGCGTCCTGGCGCAGGCTGGAGGGCTGCGAGCGGCGGCAGCGCCGGGCGCCCCGGTCCCTGTGCCGAGGTGTGCCGTCGCCTGTGCGGGCTGCTGCTGCTCCGGGCCGGGTCCTCGGGCTGCAGCCTGCGGCGGCTGTCAGCGGTGCTGGGCTGGCAAGCGCCCTGGTCGGATGTTCAGGTACCTCTGTCTTCCCTTGGCTGCGTTTCCTTGCGTTGCAGCACTGGAGGTTTCTCTCTTCTCCAGTCGCTTTCTTTGGCTTCTCCCTCGTGGTTTCTTGTCTTGTCAAAAAGTAAGAGATGGACGTAGGTTTCTGGCTGTATTCTTACCATCAGCAAACAGAGAAACACAACCGCTTTTCCATTTAGGTTTGACGCGTCTCCACGTCTGCCTCCAAGAGTCAACTTGACTGTTTTGCCATTCCGTCCCGCTGAAAACTTATGTCAGGCTGTTTCACATACTCAGTAAATGTCAGTGGGGTTGTTGTTTGCTTCTTGGTTGGTTGGTGTTTTTTTAAACTAGAGTCTTATCCCGTTTTGAACACTTGTATTTTTGGTTTTGGGGTTTGTTACTGTGCACGTGTTTTGTTGTAGTCTTCTGGAGCGTGACCGTTCAGGCAAGACTCAGTTCACTCTCTGATAACGAAGTAGTAGTTGCAGGCAATCTTCTTAATACAAGCATTTTCCAGGACTATTCCATGTTGTACTCTTCTTTAAGAAGTTTAAGAATTTCTTATAAAGAAATATGCATATTGTTTTGCTTCTATTTGGTCGTAACCTTTGTGAGAAAGTGTGCAAATATTCTTATGACAATGTGGTTCTTATCATTCTTTGTTGCCTTTGAACAGAGGATGCCAACAGAAAACAGCCACCTAGCAGACAATATTCAAGAACAAGACAGTGGTACTACTGTAAGCAATAATCACCTCCATAATGCTGAAGAATCAGGAACTGAACAAGAAAATGGCGTGTGCAACAGTGACCTGGGTAATAGTTCTGGAATTCACAACTCTCCCAGCCAACCATCCACTTCTATGGCGGTTCCTTTGGAGGTGCCCAGAAGAGGACAACCCCTGTTACATATCAACAGGCAGCAGATTCAGTCTGTTTCTTATAGCGCACAGGCTGCTGAACTCAAAGGTTTAGGAGTTGATGTCTATGACCAGGATGTATTGGAGCAAGGAGTTCTTCAGCAAGTAGATAATGCAATTAACGAAGCTAACAAAGCAACAAAAATAGCTGATGCTGAGAAGGAGTATCAGTCGGTGCTGGATGACTTAAGGTAAGTTTTGTGTCCTTACTTAATGTTCTTTTCTGTTACTGGCAATCAAATGAGGCCCAATATCTCATGTTTTAAAAAATCAGAGCATAAAAAGGTGTTTTCAAAGCACTAGAGCACATGTACTTTTCTGAATCATCCACCTTTTGGAAGAAAAAAACGCACATCAGAACAGTGAAGCATAGCTCTTATTTGACTCGTTCAGTCATGCATCAAGGCAGTAGAGACATATGACATAGAGCGCATCTTGTTTTTCTGCTTTGTTGCCTACCTTGCCAAGATACATGTCTGTTTCCTGGCCAGTGGAGAGCTGCATTATACTCTGTTATTCAAAGTAATATTCAGAAAAGTACCACTTCTTCAGTCCTGCATGCTTCATGTGGTTACCCGCTTCTGGTTGCTTTCTGTAACTTGTTACAGTTATTTTCCATAGCTTGGATGAATTGGTAACATCAGTGTACTGCATCTAAGACAACCTTACAACAAATGTTTGCACAAAGTACTTAAGGACACCTTCAAATAATCAAATGCTTAACTAGGAGCCACAAGTCTAATAAGATTATCCAGTCACTGAAAGAGGGATGCCCAGCACTGTTACTTGGTATTGTCTTGATTTTCTTTAAAAAGTGTCATATAATTTTTTTCTTACCCCTCTATTTTCAAATTCCATGTACAGTCTTAAAATTAGATTTACATGAGGATGCAAATGGTTTGCACAGACCTGCAGAACCACTGCTGTAGAAGAGTGCAAGTCTAAAAGTTGATTTTGAGGAAAAAAAGCAGAGATATAGCTGACTTGTTGAATAGAGGGACCAACAGAAGTGAAAATGTGAGTAGAGCATGATAGAGTTGATCAGAGTCCTGTAACGCTGAGTGTTTTTTTTTTTGAGTAGTTGGTATAGAGTTCATAGTAGAAGCAAAATTCGTGTGAATGTTATCTCATAATGTAAGTAGATGAAGGAGAAGAAAAAAGTTAGAGTTAAATCCCGCAGTTCTGTTAAATAACTCTTTGTGGAAGAGGATAATAGCAGTAAGTGGTAAGAGACCTTTGGGCCAAGGAAGCAAAGGCCAATAGGTCGGACACCATCTGCAAAAGGATGCTGTACCTAAAAGCAAAAAAAAAAAAAAAAAAAAAGAGGACTGAGAAGGGGAGTGGGATGGTTCAGTAGTGTTGAAGGGGAATGGAAGGCTGAAGGTGTGCAGACAGCACTGATAGCTGGCAGAACGCATCTCCTAGGACATCAGTGGTAGAGTCCAGATTAAAGCTGAAGAGGTAAGTGATCTAACAATTAAGGAAGCTATATAGTGCATTTCTTTGCATACAAGGGGAATTACGGCTGCTTTACAGGTGTTGTTAAGTTTTCTATGATGTTTTTCATAATGCTTTGAGATGCTTATTTGTATATCTTTATTAAATATTCTGCTGTTTCAGTCAACAAGCACAGGCTTATTGCTTCTGACAGTGGGGCGGTACCTCATTCTTGCAAACAAATTCAGCAGCAGTAACAGATTATACTAGATTTTAGTATGTGGTTCAACCGGAATTTCCTATTGTATGGAGAGAGATGGAAAATGGTTGTGCATAAATAAAAAAAAAAAAAGGTTTAATGTACATGTGCTGTTAATTCTTTGAGCTAGTTTGTCTTCCTGAAACTGTATAGGTAAAACAAATGGGCTTCCTATATAACAGCGTGGAACTATTAAAACAGGTTTCCAAAATGAAAACACATTATTTCCCATTTAGATTATTTAATGGTATCATAGAATCATGTAGGTTGGAAAAGACCTTCATGGTCATCAAGTTCAATCATCCATCTGACCTACTGAGTCCCATTACTAAACCATGTCTTTCAGTGCTACATCCACAGTGTCAGGACAATGCACGGAGTGGAGGGAGCAAGCTCCAGATCCATCTACTGAGTTCAAAAATTCATTTAATATTAAGTCCTCTCATCGAGAACTTACCTAAGAGCAGATACTACATTTGATCTTAACTGATCCTGCGCCACTTCCATCCCTGGCACTTGTCCCTGCAACCTGTGTTTTATTGCATTGTATTTTGTTTATCTTTAATGATGAAATCAACCACTGTCACTTCCTTGCGAGCATTATCATATTTGTAACTTTTGAATACTAAATATTGCAGTGGTTTGTCCTTTCTTTTGAAATTTTAGTATAAGCAAAACTTTTTTTATGAATATTTAATGATGTGAAGTTTTTAAAGTGTTCAGTATTTCTAGTGATGTTTAACTATAAGATGCTTATTTAGAAACCTACCTTTAGTCTTTTTTAAATCTTCCCTTGAACATTCTGGAATTTCTGAACTGTCTGAATTGCAGATGTTCTATTTTTCCTTAGTAGAGCTGAACAGTACATTGCAATCTTTTTGTTTTTCAGATCATGCACATCATCTCTGAAACAAATAAATAAAATTATTGAGCAACTTTCACCTCAAGCTGCCAACAACAAAGATATAAACAGAAAACTAGATTCTGTGAAACGGCAAAAATATAACAAGGTGATTAGATTACATTAATTTCCTGCTGACAATACTTACATTTGACTTAAGTTTTGGCTTATGTGATATACTTCCTTTTTAATGATAGATGATCAGAGTCAATCAAAAATTGCTGTTCCTTCCCTTTGTACGTGGTTTAATTTTCTACCAAAAAATGTAAATAAGTAAAGATGTGAAAGAGAGAGTTCTTTTGGGGGGGGCGGGGCAGGGTGGGAGTGATTGTAAATTTCAGACCAAGCTGTAAAGCTGATGTTCCAGGGCTTGCTTGGATTTCTGATTTGCATTAATTTTAATTAATCCTTCCCAGTAGTATTTAGAGAAATAGCAATGCATTGTTAGGGTATGATGTAGTTGATCTAAATCTCTGCTCCCGTGGTCTTCGTCCCCCATCTTCCTTTCCCTAAGTCCTCTCTCACTGTCTGTATCTTTCCTGTACAATACACATCATTCCCCTCTGTGAGCTGTTCTGACTTACTGACTTGGCAGAAGCTGCTCTAGCTTTTTCCTGCCAGAATAGTAAGTCAAAGGAGCTTGTAGAGCAACCTAGCAGGCATCAGTGTAATGTAAGCAGTAGACCTATACAGCTGTGAATAGGAAGGAGACTTGAGAGAAGGGGAACTTGTCCCGGTCAGGAATATAGCTCTTAGATCTGCTCACTGTCTCATGGAAATGCACCCTAATAATTTCTCTAATGACCACCTAACTGAAAAGCTTTCAGACACTTCTTCCCACTCTCAGGCCACCTGCCACTGACTCCATTCAGTGTTTTTTTTATATTTTATTATTCTTTTGATCATTTCAGAAACTTGGATAACGTAGTGCTCACAACTTGTCCATTAAAGAGAGTGAGGGGGGACTGTACTGAATAGCGGTGCAGGACTAGAAATGAGTAGCTGGTAGTAGCAGAAAGAGATGCATTAAACTGCACTTAACCTCTGAAGTGTTATCAAGTAATTGTACGCTATTTTCTTGTTTTCATATTACTTGAGTAATTTATGCAAGTGTTGGTTGCAGATGAAGTTCATATCTCGTTGGAAATCCATTGTTAGCCATCTTTGGAAACCCATTGCTAGCCATCTCTAATGGCGTTTGAACGGTAACTATCAATCCCTGTATGAAAACTAAAATCTGTAAAAGTGGTTCCAGTAACCTCACGAGTCTGGTTAAATTACAGTGTGTTTGAAGGCAGGCACTGTATTTGAAGCTGGTCTCCGACAACTTGCATGTGGAAGTGACTTTTAGTACTTGTCCTTTCGTAGTATATTGTAGTATAGAAGAATACACTTACACTTTGTGGTTTGAAAAGTACTACATAAGGGCATGGGAAGGCTAGTGATTCTTTATTCACACAAAAAAAAGTACTCTTTGTGCTGTGAACTTCTTTTTTTTACCTCAATTATGTGCCTATGTAGGTGAGGAAATATTTTGGGAGTGGAGTTACACATGTGGAAAGTTGCATTGGCTATGTCTTTGTTTTACTGTTTGGAATTTCTTGTTTATAAATGAAAGTTAGCAATACCAAGGAATTGCAACATTGCTAGTAAATACCCGGTTGAGGATATTGCAATCAGATAAAAGGTGTAGCAGAAGAGCTAGGTATGAATCATTTTCTTAGTGTTAATGAGCTGTGCTTTTTAAGACATCTGTAATGTTGAATTTTTCACTTATTTTTCAAAAATATTTAACTTTGTGGGTTTTGCTGTTAAATTAGCTGTGATCGTTCATGAATTAACTATAGAAATGTATATTGACTGATGGATTTACATTTTCCGTTTCTAAGCAAACATTCTAAAACTTCTGGGATGATAAATAAATCTTATTAAATCTTACAGCTGATTTTAGTGGCTGATTACCCAGTAATCCAGTCTTGCAAATCATGAACAAATTATTTGATATTCTCTGCATATCTCGCAAGTGCAATTAATGGGCTTCCTTTGCTAGTATCAACATAGTTATAAAATGACTTTGAAAGATGGACATAAAAATGCGTAACGAACATGTGAAATCTGTGTGTTAAATAATCTGATCATACTGCATGTGTATTCAAAGGT
This sequence comes from Anser brachyrhynchus, assembly GCF_964034855.1. Taxonomy (NCBI): domain Eukaryota; kingdom Metazoa; phylum Chordata; class Aves; order Anseriformes; family Anatidae; genus Anser; species Anser brachyrhynchus. The sequence goes on along the minus strand of NC_137700.1, from coordinate 26,600,787 downwards.
AAGTTACTCACAAAATTGTTTGTGTTCTATGAGTCAATGCCCTACAGACACATGGTGACAATTTTTTGCACTTTTTTTAAAATTGAATACTTTGAACATTTGAATATGACTTTCTGTTGGAAAATACTGCAAATATTCTAACTTAAGTATTGTTTAAAAGGATAGCAGGTCTATGAATCAGACTAAAAATTAAATGATGTATCTAATTCTCATTTAAGGAGCAGCAGCTAAAGAAGATCAACGCAAAACAAAAACGTCTCCAAGCAATTCTTGGTGGAACAGAGATTCTTGATAAAATAAATGAGATTGAATTTGAGGATGATGAAGGTATGGGAGAAAGCAGGAAGTCCTCTTTTACTTTGGTGTAATGCCTTTTGTTGTTTGAAGGTAACTTGCAAGATCCTTGTCAATAAGGACATAAATTTCAGTGGTTTGTTTTCAAAGAGAGACTTAAGAACGCTTATTCTCTGCACCTGCAGAATTGCAGATCTTGGCATATTCATGTGGGGAGTTTTAAAAAATGGATGTTAATCCATATTCAGCTCAGTAGGGATGGCTGATGCACATTAGAGTATTGGGCTTAATAAATTGGAAATCTTAACATTTTTTTCACAGCTAATTTGATAAAGATGACTAACATCATGATTGAATTACATTTTATATGCTGTATGCTATCAATCAGCATTAACAAAATTGTTTTTTCTTATTGTTGGGAAACAGCATTAGAAATGGAGGGAGGAAGTGTTTCATTTTTTTCAGGCTGCATTACATTTAGGAATAAAATAAAAGAAAGAACTTCTTCCAGAACAATATATTTGTTCTCTCAGTGTTTCTTATGCAAACGATTTTCACTGTTTACTTTCTCACTGCCCTCTGCAAACTGAGCTTGGATTTTGTAACTCCAGCTTGGCTCTATCTTGCCCACCACTGTTATCTGCAGTATTCGGCAGGGCAAGCTTGGACACATACAGTGTTGTTGCCCTGTACATTTACCCCCCTTCAGCTATCCTGTTGCAGAGGTGTAACACCTGTCTGCTGTGTGTCCACCGCAGATGTGGATTCCAGATCTCACAGAGCTCTTTTTTTCTCTCCTGGCTCAACAAAACTTACTGGGTGTGAAAACCTCAGTAAAGTTTCTTAGCAGAAAATCATCTTAAGCCTTTTTTCTTGTAGCAGGCTCATGCAGTAAGACTCAGGCACCCAGTGTGCTGAAATGTAGTTAGAAAATGAATGGAGTCCATGACAGAAGAAGTGGGGTTCAGCAGTTCCAGGGATTCAAGAAACTGAGGGGCTGGAAAGGAAGGGGTTTCATACCTGATGCATTATTGTTACTCATTAAACATGCTTTGGTGATAAATATGGTGTTTTTAATGGGACAGTAGCATGCCATGCTGATGATTCTGGTATAGCTACTCTGGAATTTTAGACCTTTAACACGTTTCAGGCTGGAATTTCCTTTCAGCTTCTTGAATTCAAGAGATTTCATTCCTCTATAACCATATGCTTCAGATACCAGTTATAACTTCAGTTAACTGTGTTAATAAGTATAGTAACTGTGTATGCAGTTTAACTGAAGCGTTCTTTTATGGCAATGCAATATGCAGCCAATCTGACTTTTAAAGTCGTAATCCTAACATTAGCCTATTAGTATTGTAAAGTAGGAAGATAGTGTGTTGTTGGTTGATTGGTTTGTTTGTTTGTTTTCAAGCATGTGGGAAGACAATCTTTTATGTATACCTTAACATTTGTGTCTCTGTCCTGGTATGGTTAATGGAAATGTCAAATTTCAAGTTTATGAATAGGACTGAAAAGTCAGTAATAAAAATAGAAATGGACAGCGTTGCTCTGTATGCAGTCTGTGGTTTCTTGCAGTGAACATGATATGTTGAATTGAAAGCATAGGGACACATTAGAGTTCATGTGGTGTTGAGGGTTATTCATTTATGGTTGGTTTTGCTGCTGCTGTGGTAGTTCCAACGGTATTAGCATTTTGATAGTGGATGTAATGTTTCCTATAAGAATTTTTAGAAGAAGTTTGAAGTTAAAAAAAAAAAAAAAGTCCTTTGGCTTTCTGTTTTATTGCTTTCTGGCTTTTTTGAACTTCTTATATTGTATGTTAGCTTGGAGTTGTGTATAAAAGCGGAATGGATTTAAAGTTTGAAAAAAAAGTTGTTACTGTGTTTGAGTTATTCAGGACACGTGAAAGGTATGGTGGATGTTCTGATTTTTTTGTTCCAGAACCTGGTCCATCGTCTCTTGGCAGTATGCTTATGCCCGTTCAGGAAACAGAGTGGGAGGAACTTATTCGTACTGGCCAGATGACCCCTTTTGGAACTAAAATACCTCAGAAGCCAGAGAGGAAGGCACGACGATTAATGCTAAATGAAGCATCTGATTTCGAGAAGTATTTAGCAGACCAAGCTAAGTTGTCATCTGAGAGAAAGAAGTTATCCCTTCACAAAGGAGCAAAGAAGAAAGTTCAAGCCAAAAATGTTCAGTGCATAGCTCCCACATCTACTACAAAGGAAAAAAAGGGTAAATCCCTGTCAAAAACAGATAAGCGGTTAAAAAAACACTTGAAGAAACTTCAGAAGCATGCCCTTCAGATTCAGTCAAAAGCAGGGATTCCAAAAGAAAAGAAATATCCTGAGACCAAGAAGTTGAAGCGTGAACAGGAGGACGATAGTGGAGAGTCTGAGTATGTACCTGATGAGGAGCTCTTTGATCCAGAAGAAGTCGAAGAGGAGGAAGAATGGGTACCTTCTCATGCTAATAATGATTCTGATTATGAACTCAAGAATTTGTCAAGAAAGGGAAAATATTTGGTGAAGAGAGATTCTAAAGAAACTGAAGAGGATGCTGACTACTTTCCAAGTTCTGAGGAGGAAGAGCCTACAATAGGGAAGCGCAAAGTAAAGAGATGGAGAGATGATGGAGATGAAGACTATTATAAACAGAGACTAAGGTTAGTCCTAGACATTTTATTAGTAACATTAACAAATGATATTGCACATGTGAAAGGCAGCCTATAATACACAGGTAGGAATTGGAGTAAGGAAAAGGAGACGGTCAGAAGAATCATAGCCTTCCAAAAAGGAATCAGGCTTACCTCTTAATTATAATGACTTTGCTATTTAATTTTTCTGATTGTTATAGGGTCCTTCAAAAATAAGTTATTTCAGTATTCGATTTGTTTGTTATTTGCAGAGCTGTGAATGTGCCAACAACAAAGTGTATATATAAAGCGACATTTACTTGGCAGCGTTACTGTTTACTTAAGTGGTGCTTTTGTCTGCAGGTCTTTATATCTACTTTTCAAATATACATGATTTGTTCTGTTTGATAGGCAAAATTACATGCAGACTGACCTTTCAGAGGGAAAGCACTTTTACAGTGTGAGAGAAATCTTTGGCTTGGTTTGGGATGAGGTGGGTTTTTGTGGTTTTTTTTTCAGCTTTAGTTAACAGCTAGTCAAGAAGAAATTCCTTGAACAAGTCATAGTTATGTACTATTTTTGTAGAATCCATTCGTTTATTGAAATATGAGGCAAATATGTATAGTGTATCTGGCTAACAGGTTTTTTGAACATCAATATAAAATGAATCTTGAATTTAAACTTGTGAAAATTCATACTAGAAAGGACATCATCTGCATTATTTGATTAGCAAGTGATATTTCTTGCATAGTTTAGATAAGTAATAAATGGACGTTCATATTGCTATGACTCAGATCTAAGAAGAGCTGCCCTGTGTGACAGTGATTTTTACCTCTTCTTGCTCTTAATGAGGGTGATGTCCTTATCTAAAGAGGTAGTGGAAATAGTAGTAGTTTTGCTACAATAACCTCAGGTTGTAAACTGTGTAAGATTTATAAGGTAAGTCAGCATCTTCTATTAAATAGACTAGTATAATTAGGTGGTTAAGTGTAGCTAAAATGTCAGGAACACAAGTTACTTCTGAAAATGGCAGTTGAAACACCAGGTGCTTATCTGTAGTTTATGAAATTTATATAGCCTCGGTGTCAATGGTTTCTCTGTAGCTACAGTGTGCAGATGAGATGTCTTCTCTATGGATAGCATAGCTGTTGAGCTCCTAACAATAAGGCTGCAATGTTTCCATTTTCACTACTGCCCGGAAAACATTTTTAAGGGCCAACAAAGTGATGTGTAGTTTGTTAAGCTCTTAAAATGCTAACTAGACATGCCAGTAAAGTTAAGGAATAGTTTCTACACACTGGGAGCCAAAAGATCAAGATCAACTAAAACAAATAAAACTATTTTAGTGTTCTCTAACTGCTGGCATGTTATCTCTTTTCTGCTGTAACTGTTGAGCTTCATGTAATGAATGTCAGCTTGTTGATAGCATGCTTACTTTTAATTCGTTACTTTTTGTGAATGTCCTTCAAGTAGTTTATAGCCCTTCATAAAAGCATAGATTCCAAGCTGCAAACAGGTGTCCTACAGTGAAAGGAACAATAGATATTAGGGCTGTTGGTGCAGAGTGACTGATGTAGTGAAAAGGCATAGCATAATGCCTAGTTAACGGTTGGGAGACTTAAATTTTACTTCTGTAAAAATATAAAACCCTACAGAGTTAAATGAAGCTGTATCAGAGAAGCAGATGTATAAATACCTATCTTTTCATGTTGTGAAAGCCGGAGCTGCTTGGAGGAAGAGGTATATTCTGATAGCAGAAGTACTTGCACGTTTCAGAATTGTTCCTGGTAACAGAACTGTAAGTAGGAAGAGCCCAACTTGACTTTCACATCTGAGATTACTAAGGCAGATCAGGAGCTGACATGAGGTGTTAGTATCCTGGGATTGCCAGCCTGCTTTTCAAAGTTAAAGCATAGTTTTATTGCTCTTGAATAGAAGATTTCAACAGGACCCTAATCTGAACAGTGTCCATAGGGTCAAAAAGAAATGTGTTTTTATTGGATGCATTAAAAAAAAAATAATTGTATTTAATTGGTAAAATATTTACTATTTTATTGAATAAAACTATGTTCTTCACATTTGAATTAGACCAGTATTAAATCATTTTTAATTCAGTGTTTTCATCAAGAGTAATTTATTTTGATTGAAAGTTTTAATATGACTCTCAGTTTAAATTCATTCAAACACGTTTTTTAATAACGTTAAGATTGTGACAATTTATCCTTAGCAAAGTCATATCATAGACTACATTTCTTTTGGTTACTAAAGTTACAATAAAAGCCTAAATGAATTTTAGAAATATCAATAACTGTAATTGCCACCAAAACACTACATCTCTTAAAAATTTCATAGCTACAGTTATTGTGGCTGTTAAACTGCAGCTGTCCACATTGACGTTTTTATGCTGACACCCCCAGGTAATCTTCATTATGGGAAATGCCATGAGAAAATAAAGTGTAGTGAATTAAGAAACATATTAAGAATGCTATAGAAATTCTGTCATTTGCTTACATTTATGTCTTATTTCACATCAGTTTTACTTTTGAATGCAAATGAATGGGTGAGATTATGGTGTATTTTACCCCTGAGATAGGCAAGGGAAAGTCCTTTAGGATTACTTTAGTCCTCCGAACATCTAGTCTTGTGCTTGGCGCTGAATAAAGTCCTACACTCCTAAAGATTGAAAATGAGTTTCCTTAACATTAAAACTTTTCAGGGATGGGACTTGAAGAGATTGGTCTGTGTCAAGGGGAAAATACGGTGATGTTGTTAAAGCATGATAATTAGCTAACTGCAGGACTGCTCAGCTTCTCCAGAAGAGACTGACTGCTTCCAGAAGAGGAGCTGGTGCATCTGCAGGAAGCAGGGCGGGCAGGAGAGCGCCCCGTTCCTTGCTTGCCTCCTAAAGGCAACTTGCAGCAGTCAGCCTAGTTGTTGCTCAAAGCAAGGCGTGATCAGTGGAAAGGGAAAAGGCTAGCTTTTCACTAGCTTTACAGTACACATACTTAGCAATTTAAATTCTCTTCCCTTGCATGGCTCTTGCCTTTGTTTGCTTACCATTACTGGAGCAGCAATGGTGTGCAGAGACACAGGGAAAAATCAGAGGATCACAGAATGGTCTTTAACATCCCTTCCAACCCAAACCACCCACTTCCAACCCCCCTGCCACAGACAGGGACACCTCCCACTAGATCAGGTTGCTCAAAGCCCCATTCAGCCTCACCTTAAACACATCCACAGCTTCTCTGGGCAACCTGTGGACAACTACAGTGTCTCACCACCCTCTGAGTGAAGAATTTCTTCCTTATATCTACTCTAAATCTCTTCTCTTTTAGCTTAAAGCCATTACTCCTTGCCCTATCACCACACTCCCTGATGAAGAGTCCCTCCCCAGCTTTCCTGTAGCCCCCGTTAGGCACTGGAAGGCTGCTGTAATGTCTCCCTGGAGCCTCTCTCCTCCAGGCTGAACAACCCCAAATCCCTCAGCCTGTCCTCACAAGAGAGGTGCTCCAGCCCCTTGATCATTTTTGTGGCCCTCCTCTGGACTCGTTCTAACATGTCTCTGTCCTCCTTGTGCTGGGGGCCCCAGAGCTGAAGGCTCCAGGTGGGGTCTCACAAGAGCAGAGCAGAGGGGGAGAATCCCCTCCCTCGCCCTGCTGGCCGCGCTGCCGTGTGGTTGACCATACCACACAGCTTGCTGCCATCAGCAGACTTGCTGAGGGTGCGCTCAGTCTCACTGTCCATGTCACCAGCAAAGGTGTTAAACGGTGCTGGTCCCAGTGCTGACCCCTGAGGAGCACCACTTGTCACTGACCTCCACCTGACAACTGAGCTGTTGACTGCAACTCTTTGAGTATGACCATCTGGCCAATTCCTTACCCACCAGGTAGTCTGTCCATCAAATCCCTGTCTCTCCAATTTAGAGACAAGTATATCATCTGGGGGACAGTGTCAAATGCTTTGCACAAGTCCCGGAGGATGATGCCAGTTGCTCTTCCCCTATCAACCAGTGCTGTACCCCCATCGTAGAAGGACACCAGATTTGTCAGATTATTCTTTGTATTATTCTTATTGTCAGATTATTCTTGTATTATTCTTTCAAGGTTTTACAGCTGTGGAAGCTGCAAACGACGCAGGTTTTTTACATATTAATCAACATTCTCCTTTGCTGTATTAAAATGGAAAGTGTAAATATGATCAAATAATTTTAGGTCCTTTTATGTAGTTAACATGTTACACTGTTAACATCGCTAATATAATAGCTGCATGAGGCAATAGCTTGGAAATAAAAAAAATAATAGCGATCCTAAGGTCACTGTTCCCATAGCAGCTGCCAGTATGTATAAGCCCACTGCTTCAGGGAAGGAATTATATCTCACATTGGGGGAGATAAGTGCCATATCTATGTTTTCTTGTGTATTTTGTATAGTTTTTGGAGTACTGTTATCTGAATAGCTCTTCATTCAAGTGCTGTCAAGTGCTGCGAGGAAAGGCTAGAAAAGCTGCTTCTTTCCATGTCTCCCAAGTGACATCCAAGCAGCTGAGTTGCTGGAAGTTGTGGCTATCAGTGCACAAAATAGTTGATAAAAAGAATCAAACAAAAATAAAATTAGCTAAAAAAATAGGTTGTGTTTTTCTCAAGTCAGATCAGTTTTTGTATGGTAGCTGTCTTTGAAGTATCCGTATCACTGAATCTCTCATTGTTTCAGAGTTATAAATTTAAAAAGGATTAAATATTACCTTTTGTGGAAGACATTTTCTTAGAGCATCCTAACTGCTCTTTAAAATGACAAATCCAAGACACAAATGAAGATATATTTTGGCTCACTCACTGAGTACACCTTTCATTCTAAGCTCAAGTGTGTAATTGTCTACATCAGTCTTAATTTACTTGCAGAGACTTGTGGTACTAACTGCATTTATTTCATCTGTTAGGACGTACCAATTAAATTCACCCATACAGACCATAAAAAGTTAGATCAGAAAAGTAATGCTGAATGCTTCAATTTAGCAAATTAGAATAATCTGTAAGGGGTTCTTAGCTGTCTAAAATAGAAAACATATTGTGCTTCAAAAATGCAAACTATATTAAACACTCAGCTTGGTTCCTGACTGTATTTTAAAAAGAAAAAAAATCAAATTGTGTTCATTACTGTTTTGGATGCAGAATTTCTTTCTAGGGTATTGCAATAAGTGGGAAATGGGCTTAGTATCTGAATGCAATCTTACAGTAAGGAAGATTTAATTGTATGATATATGGCTTTGATACTGTACTTGCAGGATGAAATTGTACTTACATTAGTGACCCATGGACAGCATAAAAGTAAATTTCTCAAGGGTCATGCTTCTGTTCTCAAGAGACTTTGGTGATACAATAAAACCTATGTTTCCTGATTGTTAGGCACGTTAATGAAATTTAACTGAGATTCATAAGGATATTTTTAATTTTGTCAATATATTACGTAGTAATTAAGTCAAATTATGAGCTACTGCTGTTTCTCCCTCTAAAGTTTGACTTAAGGGGAAGGGTACAGGAGCAGACGGGCCAACTGGTATAGCAAATACTATCTTCCCATTTCGTTGCCCATTTAGAATATTTTCACTTTCCTAAAGAAAATAGTGAAATGTTACTGTAAAATAGCTTAATACAATATCTTGTATCAAGTTCACAGCTTTTCAGAAACTGAATAACTTCTTCAAACTGCAGTTTATTATAGTGGTGGTAAAAAAAAAATGCTGCTTTCTCTTTAAACTTAGGGGAAAATATCAAAAACCTCCAGACCTTTAAAAGAGATGCTATAGCAGTCTTTTATTCTACAGTTTGTGTTATTACACGTTTCAGTAAGGTAGCAAATACAATGTGTATAAAAAAGGAAAATTTGGGTCAGAATTTATTAGTTCAAATTCTAGATATACTTATTTTCTAGGTATCTAATGATTTCAAGAGGTATCTTGACATTGGTCAAAATTACTGCAGAAAATGTTGGTGGAATTCCTGAACGGCTTTGAGCTTTTTTTTAACCTGAAGAAGTTTCTTCTTGGTTGTTTGTGGATCATTTTTTCTAACATACACTAGAGGGCAATCTGCTTCTTCCCAGGGGAGACTGAAGCTCTAGCGTTGGCTGGTGGCGATTCTGACATACAGAATTAGAGGCAGGCTCTTGTACAAAATACTGCTTCGCTTGTCAGTTGTATTCGATTTGAATTTAATATGGATTCTTAACCCAGCTGTCACTTCAGAAGCTTTGTGATTTGAAATTGTTTTCGTCGTAGTGTGATAAGTAGGTGTTTTCTTTCTTGTTTTGAGTCTTATCTTAACGCAGTCAGATAAAGTAACCCAGTTCTGACACGTGTCAGTTGTTTCTGGAGCTCAGAACAATAATTGATAACAACTTCATAGTACTGGACAAAAATAAATGTGTTTTTATGCTGTGCCTCTAGAATGTATCAGCCTTTTTGGATGAGTTAGCCCGTGAGCATGAATGCTGTTTTCCTGAATCAAGGACTAGCAGACTGCTAGTCAAAGAGAGAGATTTTCGTTCCTATGCTAGGCTATTTATGAAAAAGTATTTGTGGTGAAAAATTTCTTACACTTTTAGTAAGTTTTTTTTTTACTACTTCACTGGGTACATGATTTCATGTAATGAAATAACAACCTGAGAGCTTACAAATAAATATTTGCAACTCAGTCTCTAATCAGAAAACTGTCAACAGTTCCTCATATTTTTCCCTGCATATGCTGCTTTTGCATATGCTCCATCACAATTTCTACTTCTGAAGGTGACTGAACGTAAGAGATCAAAACACATTGCTGTAAAGCTGTCTCTCTGAACTTGTCCAGTATTGTGTTTTCCTAGTTAATTCCTCAGTGTAATTTTTTTTTGCAGTTATTGTAACTTTCATGTATTTGGAGATGGTGGTATTCATTTTCACTTCATAAAACAGCACCACGGTTCCACGTTTGGAACTGCTTCTATAAAGGCAGGCTGTAAGTATTTTCCCAAGATATTGGTATAAAGCTGATTTAGAAAGCTACCGTAACTACCTTTATCCCATGAGAAAGTATGTGATTGCTGTTTGTGTATCCAGCGTTGAATTTCTTCCCTGTTCCTAATCTGAGGTTTTTATACAAATTTGAGGGACACGGAAGCCTTTAAGTGAAGCACCTGAAAGTTTTGCCAAAGTAAGTGGTCAGAAAGAGAGAGAAACTTACTAATGCTGCCCCTAGGGAAAACACAGCTTGAGGTTAAGTCTTGCTGTGAGCTCACAGGTCCTGCGGGAGACGACTATGAATGACCTAAGACGAGCCTCTTTTACGGTTTTCACCTTATTTAATACTGGAAAATGCAGAATAATGTCCCTAGGAAGGCAGGCACCACTGTTTTCCTTGCCCCCAAATCTGCTTATTTGTTAAAATAAATAAATAAAATACAAGGGGAAAACTAGTCCTTCATTTTCATTTCGTTTTTTCTTTCAGTCACTAATCAAATTTTATCTTAAACTGTTTTAACTGGGAGGGTTTTTCGCTCATGGAGAAGGCATTTCTCATATCAGCTGGAGGGTGTCACAGTACTGTACGTGTCATTGTGCCAATAGTGTCTGCTCTTAATGTGATAGAGATGGGTAGCATGGGTGAAGTCTTAAAGACTTATAGCAATGTGTGGAATGTTTCATAGTGTCTTCTGGATTATTTTGCCAAGTTTGAAGTGCAAAATACCAAGAAAGAGCAGCAGTTTTATGGGCAGTTGTTTGAGAAGTTCTAATGGTAACTTGTGTCTCCATCCTTTTGGGTGGTTAGGTCAGGATATAAATCAAGATAATGACAGTGTGTTTAAATTTTGTTTCTGCAGCTGATGATACTGCCAGCTATGGGACAGAAATTAACCAACGGCTTTAAGATTGTTTCTTTTTTCCTGACATAGATAAAATTGGACCAACAGCTTTGAAAACGCTCACTTAACCCATAACCTTAAAGTGCATTGTGTTGTGTAGCAAGGCTGAAATTAAAATACTCTTTACATCTCCATTGATGCAGTTTATGTCCTTTCAAGTATTCAGCTTTGAAGATTATATACATTTTTTCTCTCCCTAAAAATATGTACTTCTTTTTTGCATATATTTTACAGAAAAGTCAGAATTAATAACTTTAAAAAAAAGGTAGTGAATCTCCTCACTTTTTAAAATAGCTCATAAATCCTTCTTTCCAGAAGATGGATTTTTCTTTAAGAACTCTGATAGTTCATTTACCTTGCCATCCTTCTGCTGCTACAGCTGTCCAGCCAACAGCAGGAGCCTAGGCCGTTTTCGTAATGGGTAAATGGGAGAGGTAAGTTGTTACCAGGAGGGAAACAGGACTGTGCACTCAGCTGTAATGTTTGCCATTTGGAAACTGGAGGTGTACTGGAAAACTGCGGCATCCCACTAAGCCCTCCTCCATCTAGATATTGCAGGATTGTTCTGGAGTGTATTCTCCAGGGTTTCTTCAATGTGGAGTTGAAGACTGGACAGATGAGCTTCTCATCCCATCAGTGCTATTTATAGTTCTTTGGGACCTGAACGATTTCCATCCTTATATTTTATGTTTGAGATGCTTTTCGACTGTCAAGGCTTCTCTTTCTTCTTCAGCCTCATTCAGGCTAACACCTTTATGTGTGAATTAATTATAAATATGGGAAAAGTATTCAAATAATGATGGCTTAAATTGGAGTGCACACTTGATTTGAAAGTATTTTGGCTGGTTTGGGAAGGATGAGGCTGTTCACTTGGGAGAGTAGAGGGTTTCAGTTAGAAGAAATTTTACTGGTCCATATATCTCGGGTATCTGAAAGGAGGTACACAAATCATTTCATCCTTACAGATGCAACGAACTTTTTATTAGATGAAATCTGTCTGCTTGCAGAGCAGTAGCACAAGGACATTTTCCATCTGTTCTATAACTTACACTTTCTGTAGGGATTTTGTCAGGTTATACAATGTGTTTGTATTGTCTGCAGTGAATACACTTTCACGGGAGAATTCCAGCAAAATCCAAGTTGTCTGTGAAGTGCTGTTGGTGGTTTGGTATTTACTTGTTTTGGTACTGCAGTCATTTCCTCCCAGCTGGCAGTAAGCATGCACTTTGCTATTACAGGTAGATGGGTTTTTGGGGGTCGCTAAAACAAATGCATCTTGGACGTTGAAGATCCTTTGGTACCCTTTCTAAAAGGGGGCACAGGGTGGGAAGGCAATTCTGTAGCCTGCCTAGAGTCCAAATACAGCCGTCAGGCTGCATACCATAAATCACTCTGTAATTTCAAAATGTTAAAATACTCAGTGACTACTTAACAGCTTTTAGAGCACATCATCCCTAAGACAGTGATGTTTCCAGCTGAGTCCTCTGTATACAATTATATGTTGCTAAACATTTCTCTAGGTGAAAGAAACCATTTTAAATATTTGTTTAAATTGAGAAAAATAACTTCAAAGTACTTCAGCTTTATTGCTTTTTTTGTTGTTCAATTGTTGATTTTGATGGTTTTTTTTTAAATGGAGGTTTAGGAATTTAAGGTAGCCAGTTTCTTTTAATGGTGCTGTTGATTATATTGTATTTAGTATTTCTGTCTGTAGATGATTGTAACTAGCTATAAAACTCTGAAAGCTTTTAACTAATCAGGATTGCATGAACATTTTCATGTAAAATATTTTGAGTTGCATAACTCTGTCCTCCAATGGATTATTATTTCAGATCATCACATCTGAGAGTGTGTGTATATATATATATTTAATTTATTGTTTTCTACTCAATGCAAAATTCTGTGTAGTATTCACATAGGTTTTTTTCTATTCCGTGTGTAACTCTAGGAGGTGGCAAAAAGAACGCCTGAAGGACAAAGAACATCAGGTCTCTGAGGAAGTTTCTGATGAAAGCGACACTGAATTTGAAGAGGGTTTCAAAGTTCCAGGATTTCTCTTCAAAAAGCTTTTTAAGTATGCATTGTATACTTTATTTTAATGTTAAGTTGCCCTATGCTGTTAGTAATGATATTAGTAACAGTGATGCTGATTTCCAGATACCCTTTGCTGCAACTTCTGGTACAACTGTTTCTGTTAAAAAAGCTGCAGGAGCAAACCTCAGAGGTTATTTATTGTAAGCACAAAATGCAGCTTTATGAAAATAGAGTTAATAAGTGACTTGTGAGCATTGTGTTTATTAGCCAAACTAAGGATTGAGAAGCTCTCCTCGTCTCTTTTTGTAAACTTTTTATTAGCTTTCTTTTAATCTGTGTGCAGAGTGATAGGAGAATCACTTTACTTTGAAGATGCAGTGTTGGCAAATTGTGATAAATGAAAGCAAGGAATATAGGTGTTTCTGTGATTGGGTAGAGAGTGATTGAAATTTTCTGCCAGCAAAAAATATAGTCAACTTTTTTTATGAGTAGTTCTATGATCATATTATAAGATCTTTAAAACATTACTGTGGTGTCCAATGACGCTTTCAAGCAACTCATCTTGATCTCAAAAAGCTGTATACAAGAGGCAGCCCAAATAAGTTAGCAGCTGACAAGTTAACTTTATCCATAATCTTTCCCTAACTTTCAAGCATCATTGGCTTGTATTCATTTTTGTTGGCAACATTTCACACAGAAGGAAAACCATCTCCTCTTTCAAAAGCTAACTCTGAAGTCTTATAATTAGTCCAGTACAAAGCTATGGTTTCTAACAGGCACGCATGGAGTCCCTTCCAACAGGACCACTTAGTCTTAACCTCAGAGAAATTATTACTGTTGTCCTGCAATTCTTCAGAAGGAAAGCACTAGCTCTGAAATGGAATTGAATTAATGACTTGGTTGCCAGGACCATACACAGCCAATATGTGGTTTCCAGTTGTTTATGCGAAGGTACTGCAGGAGTAATCATCCTGAGAACGGATGTGTGGTCTGAGCAACCCAAAGGGAATCGAAATAAGGCAGACAACTAGAAATTAATCTTAGAGATATCAGCCTCACTAATGAAGGGTATCCCTGTAAGCATGAGTCAGTTGGCAAAACTTCCTAAGTGGTTAGAAAGATCAATTGAGTTGAATGATTTTTCTGACTTCTAACTTAAATGCTGAAATCTCCAGCGTAGGAAGGCCCATAGTCGATAGGCATTAAACTTTTGAGTTCTGAACAAGTTTAGTAGAAAACATGGAAGTATATTGACCCAAGCAGGAGGTGTATAGCACTATTCTGTTAAGTGACCTTTCTGCATATTTGAATGGAAATCCAAAGAAGTTATATCACAGTAGAAACAGTAGATCTTTAAGTTTGTTGTCGTGGTGGTTTGGTTTTGTTTTTTATTAATGCACTTCTCTCTGCTTTGAGGAACATTCATCAAGATGTACTTAGCTAGTATCAGTGGTGCTACTATGGAGCAGAACTAAACACAGTGAGCAAGACTGACTTAAAAGCATTGCCTTACACTGTCTGCACTTAGCCTGAGAGAAGTCTGTGCAAACATGAAACAAGCTTTCTTCCTTACATGCTTTCAGTGCATGATTTCCCTAACATGACTACTGCAATGCAATTTTGTCTCAGCAGCAATGCAAATAAACACTGTTAGCTACAGTAGTAAATTTTGAGGGATGCATCAGAGGGTAATTGCTGATGTGAAATGCAATGCAAACATAACTGTCTAGAAAACTGGGCAACATTTTTCTTCGACTGTATTTTTTCAGTGAAAAACAAACAAAAAAAGTCTAATGAAAGCATAAGATTAAAGAGAATTGATTATCTCTCCATATAACTGTAACAAATTATTTGGGAGAAACTTTTAAAGTTTTTCTTAACCTTTTCAGTTGTTGCAATTTTTGCATGCTTAGATGTTTTTACAAAGAATTGGCATAGCAAATCACCTTTATGTGTTCCTCACAAGCTAATATTAATGTTTTTCTGTGTACTTTCATAGCCATTTAAATTAATGTTCTGTCCCTGAAAAAAAAAAAAAGAGCTTTAGAAATGTATTTACAGGACGTTATTTAAAAGTATGTTCCTGTTTTTGTTTGTTCCATGTTCTAAGATACTTATCTCTGGCCTTAGCATACAGCATTCTTGTGTAGGAAAGGTTCTGGGAGTTGAAATCATCTATGTAGCTTCATGAATGCTGTTTAGTATCATATCCAGTAAACAGAAAATAAAAATCTATGCAATTGAAGTTTCATATTTAAGTAGATGCTTGAAATCTCGTGTAGGGCATTGTTCCTGTGTAGGGAGTGGAAAGACACCATAGGTGGATACTGTATTTCCTTAATGATGAGTAATATTCAGAGCTATTGAAGTATGAAAGGTTAGAAGAAGAAGAAGAAAAAAGTCTTAAATTACTCTTCAGGCTTGTTTGGAAAGCCTATGGAAGTTTGTCTTAGTGCATGAGATTGACTTAGGAAAGGGAAGCACTTTGTGACCCAGAATGACTGAGAATTTCATTTCATTGCAGAAAGTTGTGTGATTTTTTTGCTATTATCTTTCCATCCTTTAAAAAAATAAAGCTTTTGCTTTTTTTAATCTTCAGGGTCCAAAGGTTTTCCTGGTAAATTTTAATCTATTATTGTGCCTGTTTAAACCTGTTACGGTTAGTAATAGCTAATAATTTGCTCTTCACATTTTGTTCATCTGAATCTGTTTGGTGAAAGCGCCTGTGTCTTCTCTATTTTTAGATATCCTTGGAGCAGAATTTCTCCCAAACTTTATTAACGGTATTCTCTTTCTTTTTGAGAAGAAAGGGGAAGATGGAGAAAAATGCTTATAAATGCAGCTGACTTTTAAACACTAGATGTAATCCTAAGAAATAATACAAAATAACATCAGGAAATTATTGAGTAGTTGTCCTCTGAAGATATATGCTGAAAATTAGTCTGGAGTAGCTTCTGACTCAAATTAAGATTCTTTTTTTCTACATTTTTTCAATATTTCCATAAGAAAATGTTCTGACCTTCATAAAATATTGTAACAAGTAGCATCTTCACCTGGTTATGGCCAATCCTGAAAACAATTTTGTAGTTGTTTAATTTAGATTCCTGCGTTCATTAAGGTGAATTCATCCCTAATAAAGGGATTTTTAAGGGCTTCTTGGTATAATGCATTTGAGATATCAGCAGTTAGAATGATGTCTGAACCATTAGATGTGTTCTTTGATCATCTTTTTCTAACTACTCAGGCTGTTTGTTTGTTTCCTTTCAGCATTCATCTAAATCCATACAGATCACAACATAAATTGATTTTAATAGGGCTTTGTAGATACTGGTGTCATTAGCTGTCAGTACTCCTAAACATTCTTTGTTGAAAGAAAAACACTTGAAATATGCATACAAGAGAATGCCCCCAAAATGACCAATTCCTATTTTACAAAAAAAAATATGTTTTGCTCTTTGCTGTGCTTGGCACTCCAGCAATGCATGCCATCAAGAAAATAATACTGGTAACCTTGGTCTTCTAAATTACAAGACACAGAAATGCTGAAACATGGATTTTCTTTGAAATTATTTAAATATGCTGTTGCTTCACTTTTTTGTTGTTTTCAATTTAGCCCCCTTCCCTTTTCCAAAAGGTTCTATTCCTGCTGCTGGCACTATTTCGTATCATTGTAAAAAAGCATGTTTTAAAATTATTCTCAGTCCAGCACCCTACCTCCACCTTTTTAGCTTGCCGTTGTAAATGTTGGTTTCTAATCTACTGCTTTTAACTAGAATGTATTTAACATTGTTGCTTGTACAATTTCCAGTGGGTGACTGGGAATAGAAACTACCCTGATATTCTCACACGATAACACACTGCAGCATCCTGTTCACTGGAATAGCTTCTATTGTTTTGCCTTCCTAAACGTTTTGCCTTGTTGACTTATTTATTCATTAAAAGAGATTAAATATTATTAAATGAATTTACTGTAAAAAGAAAGCGTAGTGTGACAGATGTGATCAGTTTTGAGAGTGGAGAGTGAAGTCAAGCTGTAAGTCAAGCTTCTCCTTCAGTTTAAGGTATATGTTCCAAATAATACAATTCATGAGACCCATGCATGTCTCCTCGTCTGAAAAGATAATTATGCTTTGTTAAGAGTAGCTTTCCAAGTTACTTTTAACACTTAAAATATACATGAAATAAAATACCCTCTAATTACCATGACTATCAGTTTAATTAGAAATGTTTTAGCATTGCATAAAGAATGAAAGTCACATGTAATGTTTGAGCACATCAAAAATGTATGACCTAGTAAATACAGCACTCATGTAAAACATACATCCAGCATGTTACTGTAACTAGTATAAGAACCTTGCCAAATGATTAATTCATGAGTACTTTCTGTTACGATCTGTATTATCAAACATTTGCTATCTTCTTTTCCTTGTTTTTAGGTACCAGCAGACAGGTGTTAGGTGGCTCTGGGAATTGCACTGCCAGCAGGCAGGAGGAATTCTGGGAGATGAGATGGGATTGGGCAAGACCATCCAGATAATTGCCTTCTTGGCAGGTCTGAGCTACAGCAAGATCAGGACTCGTGGTTCAAATTACAGGCAAGTGCTCCTCTGCAGACTGTCAGTCTGTGGAGCTCAATTAATATTTCATCAGATGTATTGCTGGTGGAGGAGGGTCCTGTGAATTATTAATGACATTTCAATTACAATATTCCTTTAATTCTTTTAGTGGGGGACATCAAAGGAAAAATTTTACGAGACAATGGAGCTGTAGGGCAGGAAAAATTAAACATGTAACACTTTTAATGAATTCCAGGCATTGATGCTTCATTTTGCAGATGAGCCGCACTAGATATTTTGGGTCAATACAGTGTCTAAGGTTAGCTTCCACAAATGGATTGTTTACAAACTCAATTACATTAATATCAATAGTTTACACAATATGGAATTTTAAATTAGATGTAATACCTTTAGTTTCATTTATTAAATTTTACATTAAAATATTTGTTCTGGCAAGACACCAGGTGAATGCTTTACAGGAAGCAGCAAGCTGATTTGCGATGAAAGTTAGAGTTTCTGATCGGCAGGGAATTATCTATGCCAGAAAAATAGTAGTAGTAATAAAAACTGTAACTTACACAGAGGAATTTCCATCTTTGTTGTTTTCAAAACTATATTCAAGTGACTGGCTTACAAAAGCTATCATATTCTTTTTTTATTATTGAACAATACTATGAAATTCTTTCTTTATAGGTGAAATTACCGGAAAGGATACTTGTTGGCATTCTTGGATTTACAAATGCATGCATGAATAATACTTGAATTTTCTAGTTTTGGTGGCTCTTTATCTGATGTGAATTACGACATGCAATTAAGCAAATATTGCAGTACTATACTGAACAAAAATGTTAACTATATATAGAGGGACATTCAGATTATGTTCAGCATGTACTTGAATTGTAAAATAATGCTTTAAAGAGAAAACATTACTGTCTTTTGGAAGAATTGTATTCTCCATTTGCTTTCAATTGTAGCCTTTCTATACAAAACTGCCATGCTGTACTCCATCACTCAAGCCAGTTGATTTACTTTGATATGACTGCCTGTTTTAAGGATGCTGCTCTACAGATGACTTTGTGCAGGTATATTACCTGCCCTAGTTGGAGGCCCACTGAGTTGATAAAATTCCTTCAGGAACACCTCTCGACATGGTTACACAGTTAGAGTCACGAGGACAGTGCAGTGAGACTACAATGAATCTTTGAAGAGGCCAAAATATAATTAAACACCTACGTTGCAATGTTCTTTCTGCACATGAAAGCATGCGTTCTGTTCTTTCTGGTGCATCTAATTAGCAAGTCCACCACCAGAGTAACTCCATGGAAGAAAACAAGCTTTTTTATTATTATTATGAAACTGTTTATTCTCATTTTGCCTGTGTGTCTAAACAATTTGGTCTTTGCATGTTCAAGTAATTTCCACAGCTGCACTCTGAACTAGGAAAGTACTAACACTAGGTGGTTAGCTTCTGTCTGACAGTTGTGTAGTCTAGTAAGCAGAAGACCTCCTGGTCAGTGTGGTTGAGAAGCAGGCTTTGTTAAGAGTGGGCATAGTTGTGTTGTTAACATGTCCAAGGGACTTGATACCTCATTGCCTTGATGTGTAGAGGGAGCTAGTGTACTGCTGTATGAATCTGGCACTGCAGCCTTTCCTGTAGTTTCTCTCTGCCTCGGCTCTCATTCTGTAAAATGGAGACGGTCGTAGTGTCGTTACTGTGCAGAAGAGCAAAGATTGTTGTATTTGGTAGCACTTGGCTATTAAGACAATAGGGCCATTTTGGAACGTTCGAAATACACGGCTATATTTTTTATTCATGAAATTTTCTGCAGAAATATCCTTCAAAATAAAGGAGTAGAAATTTCCTTTTGTAAACTGATTCTGATTCTGAGATTTATAGAGGGAAATGTCTTCTATTGAACAAGTTGAGGTAGGTGCAAGAAGCAAGGGGACTTTCACACCAATGGTCTGTTCACAAGAACAAAACACCAGCAAGCTTCGCATAACCCATTTCTAGCTGTATTTAGATTGAAATCTGTTGCTGAAACCTGATGAACAGCTTATGGGTCCATGAGCTTGTGTGCTTTTTTCCAGGTACATTATTGTGTCTAATGAAGAGATCGCCCTTCACTACAGACTTTCATTTATATGAGAGATCAGATGAGAAACTCTGTCGTAAAGTTTAGACATGGATTGCTTACTCATATGTGCTCTTCAAGATACTGAGATATGTGAACATTAAGGCTTGATATGTACTATGAGTGACAGAGAGATTAATTTCCACAATACTGATACTGAAGTAAATATGACACAATACTGACACAATACTGAAGTAAAAGTGTATTGCCCCTGATTTTTTTATTACTATTTTTTTGCTCATGTTGCCTGTTCTTTGAGTACTTGTAAACACAGAAGGTTTACAACTTTCTTTTTCTTGGTAGTAAGTTGCAGGAGTAAATCTTATGTGCAACTTTAGGTAAATCCAGTTAAATAAGAGCTAATAAAGAATACTAGCTATGAATTTGGCTTTTATAAATTAGAAGCAACAGAAGAAGATTTGAGTATTTTTTGCGTTTCCAACTTTTAACCTCCCCTTGGATTGCTGGGATTTCTCATCTTTAATTAGACTTTGGAAAGCTTTTATATAACACTTTTTTTGATGATTAGAGAGATGAACAACATCCAGGTTGTCCTGCGCATGTATAAGCTTTTAATAATCAAGATTATTTCTAAATGTCAGCAGTTTCTGAAGGTGCTAACAGTTTTGTTTTGTTTTTTAAAGCAGAGCATTGCAGGTGTTTGGGATTTTTTTCTTTATTGCTGTATGTACGTGATCTTTAATTTAAACTGTGATCGTTCGAAATGCTTGTTTACTACCACTTGAATAGTGCATAGTTGGCTCGTGACTATTTTGTATCATATGAAGACACAGACCAGGATGTGGTAATTGTAGCTATTGCCTTTGTTTCCAAAGTCATTTTGTTCTAGTTTTTAAGCAGCAAGTATTTTTGAAAAATAACCAAGCTTATATTTTTGTTCCTGCTCTAATATACTTCCTGCATGGTTGATGGTATTTGTTCCTGATGGTAATATTTCTTGTTTGGCTGTCATGCAAGAGATTTTGTCCTCTTTTTAACCATAAAAGTGTCTCTGAAATTTACATACAGAAAGACTTTATTTCAAACATTTCCACAGTGAATCTCAGAAACAGTTGTCTGAGTATGAGCAGGAAATGGATGAGATGGTTTTAGCCCAGCTCTGACCTCAACTTATTTGGATGTTACATTCTGTTTCTTTATAGTCCTTGTATTATCTTGTGATCTGTAAATTGTGATGATAATAGTATAGTATATTATCACCATGAAGCAAAACACGTGTGAGACCATATGTGCACTTTTTTTGGGTGTGGAAGTAATAAAATGGTTGATGATAATTTCTTTTTCTCTTAAAAGAAATACAGTCACCAAAACCTGTTTTGTATTACCATGGGATGCAGTATGAAGTTCCCTTATGCCTTATTGTTTGGAGCTTTTCTGTTTCTGTGTTTATGTTGATAGATTTTATCCATTAACTGCTCACTGCATTCAATAGATAGGCTGTTCTAGCTTTTTCTTTGTTATCTACCTCTGGAAAAAATTATAGGAAAAGAGTGCCAGTTAATTTCCGTAGCTCTTGTATTCCACTCGAATGATCAAGTGTGTCAGATTATTTTAACATAGGGTATTTATTTCATGTTGAAGGTTTGGTTTTTGCTTGTGTGCTTTTAGGTACCAGGGATTGGGTCCAACAGTCATTGTTTGTCCAGCTACTGTGATGCATCAGTGGGTAAAAGAATTCCACACTTGGTGGCCTCCATTTAGGGTCGCCATTCTCCATGAAACTGGTTCTTACACCAACAAAAAGGTAATAATTGACATACATTTTGTAATTCCAGAAACTTGTATTTTTATGTGCTAGCCAAAAAAAAAAAAAAAAAAGAGTATCCTCTGTTCCTGAATGTTTCTGTGCAAGCTTGTGATCTTCCTCTGATTATTTTAAAAAGTTACAAAATTCACCGCCTTGTACAGATTTGTTAGGAAACAGGACAAAACGGGAATTGTCATTCCTGGAGTACAATTACATTATAATACATAATAATGTTACTTGAACAAGTTAAACGTAACAGGTTTGTTGTTCAGAGCACTTTGCTTGTGCTGAAATCCACGCTGCCATGACTAGACTGCTTGTAAACCAGATTGCAAGTAGTTCAAGCTTGCTATGGGGCCCCTGCAGGGTTAGACATAGCTCAGCTTTTTATGGAATTGAAGTGCATAATTGTTTTAACATGTTATTTTCCTTTAAAAGTCTATCCATTTATGGTAGCCAACATAGTATGATACCTAATCTACTTTTACAGTGGTGCTCGTGTGCTAGTAACTGCCGTACATGATTTGGTGTGAGAAGGTTTTTAGTCTTTCTGCTGAAGGTAGACAAGTCAACAGTAGAGTTGGTAACTGAGAGGGCCTCTCTGAAAGAACAGAAAAGCTTCAGAAGACTTCTTGAGTTTAATGAGAACTTTACTGCTTTATCTCAATTTCCATAAGGCTTTCCTTGCCTACTGGTTTTTTAAAAGCATTTAGTATCTGCTAGCCGCCTTTACAGTTCAGTGAAAATTTAAGCCCATTTATTCTGTAAATAAATAAATAAAATAATTGGATGCAATCTGCAGTTTAGATACTTAAACCAGAAAGATGCTATGTATCCTCAATTCTCTGAATTCATTGTGGAGAGCCCTCTATACTATTGATTAGTTTGCAAAGCTTCTCTGTAAATTTCCATGAAGTTTCTCTTCACTATGTCTCACTGTCACTCAAAGACATGATCCATCTATTCCTAATGTCCACGTTATAATTATGAAGCAGTTTGCAGTATTATCAGCTGCTTTTGCTGCAGCTGATCAATGTAGGAACCTATTAGTATACATATATGCTTCTAGTACTGGTGAATTCTTTCCTTGCACATTCGTGATATTGATAAATATTTAATACTTTCTGTTTGCACAGGCAAACTAATTTCTTTTCAGTTGACCAATATGTCAGTTAATATCACCTGGTCTCCTTTAATGATAGTGTTACTTTGTTGGTTTTATTTTCCTCAAGCAGTGCCTTTTCCGGCTTTTAATTCTATTGGCCAATGTCTTTATATGCATGTTCTTATTCCATTTCTGAAGTTGAAGCTTCAGACAAGTCGGGATTTTCAACCCTTGGTACCTTGCTTGAAGAAAAACAAGGAAAGCTTTTTATTTTTTTCTCTTGGCCTCATATTTCAGGTACTTAACTGGATTTGCAGGATTCAGCAAAGCATTTTTTTAATTTCTCTTTAAATGTTTATTGAATTTCTTGTAATAACATTAAAATGATATGGTGCTTAATTGCACTTGATTAAACATATCGTGAGGTAATCGATGCAGTTACAGCGCATGGCAAAAAAGGAATAGCACACTCTAATGTGCTAATGGCTTCCTGATGTTCAATTAACTTGGTATGTCTTCAAGCCCTAAAAGTCTGTTGACCTCAATAACATGCTTGCACATCTTCCTAAATAAAATTAGTGTGCATGTATTTTGGGGGTATTTGTCAATTAAAGAACTTGACAAACTGAATCTAATTTTTTCCGTCTGTGGGAATAGTCAGGTTTTCATAACTTTACCTCCCCATTGTGCTCCTACAAATACCTACTCAGTAACTTAAAGAATTTGGATACCATACGATCACTTTAGATAGGTTCGGTTCTCTTATCCTGCCCTTTTGACAACTGCAACAGGATGCTTTAAATGAGAGTCACTGCTAATGGGGTCATCACCTCATGCACATTTATTCAGTTATTTCTTAACCAAAAGAGGCAAGGCTTATGACTAAAGTAAATTAAAAAAATAGGATCATTAAATGGTCTATGTCAGAAAAGACCTTCAAGATCAAGACCTTCAGGTTGAAGGTTGGACCTTCAAGTCCAACCATCACCCTGATCTACTGAGTCCCCTTGCTAAATCATATCTCGTACTGTCACATCCACATGTCTCTTAAATACCTCCAGGAATAATTCCCTGGGCATCCTGTTGCAATGCTTGACCACCCTTGCCATGAAGAAATTCTTCCTAATAATCAGTCTAAACCTTCCTGGTGCAACTTGAGACCATTTCATCATGTCCTGTCACTTGTCACTGAGAAAAGAGACTGACACCCTCCTTGCTGCAAATACTTTCCCATCCTAGTAGTTGTCTTCAGAGATAGCTTGAGGCCATCTGGAAGAAATGTAACACTTGATTTTATTTTATTTTTTTTCTGCTTGTGGTCACAGAAGAAGATCGTTTGGTTCTTCTGTGATGATTAATGTGTGTAAGTTTAAAGTGAAGAGAAGAATCAAACTGAAGTAGTAGTCCTCCACCATGAAGTCAGCTTTCAGTTTGAGTATGGTACAGCAATTGTGGCTGAGTCCTTTGGTGATGTTTTATACTATTAACCTCTCGCAGTAGTTTACACTCAAACCTGATGTAGCTTAAAAGTGACTTGCAAATACCAAGTGCTCTGACGCCTCTAAGAATGTGAGAAAATAAAGAAGTAAATCCAGCTTCTTGGATTTACACAAAGACAACATGAACTTCAGTTATCTTGGCTTAACATCTCAAATGTGGGAGGTGGCTGCATTGCTAAGATCAAGGCTGAATTTTTAATATCTTGATCTTTAGAACAAGTATCATTGTGGTTAATTATTCTTTCTGGTGGTAATCAGATTCAATCTGTAAAGCCTTAACTACTTATTTATTCTAGCCAAATGCTGGACAAAATGCAGCCCTCAAAAGCAATTGTCTCTTCATGATGCTTGCACCTATGGAGCCATCTGTTTGAAGATGACTTTGCACACCGTAGATTTTAAGCCTTCTGCCCTCACAGTAGAGTACATAATCTACATGCAAAGAAAATAAACTCAAGAGATTACAGTTCTTGGCATGACTGGATATAGAACCTTTATTTTAGCCAAAGACTCTCTTTCTGTGTTACAGATCAAACTTGGATAAACTTTTTATTATGCCACAACAAATAACATTCCTCCTAAATATGTAGTAAGTGCTCTAGCTTTTTTTATTGCAACATTTACATTATTAAACATTGTAATGTGTTCTTGTGAAGCTTCTTCGTGGTGCCATTTAGATTGTTTTGTTGGGGGCAGGGAAATGATAAAGAGGTTTTATAGGTTGAATTTATGGATCTCTGGACTTAATGGTTGGTTATGAGATAGTGAAAAGGCTGCTGAACAATGCATTTTTGATTGACAAATTATATATAGTTGTGTAAGTGACCAGGTAGGTATCATCTTGGTGAGTTCACACGTGCCTTAAAGGCATCTGAAAGTTTAGAGAATTTCATGGCTATCGTTAGTTAAGTTCTTTAAGTTCAGTCTTACGTGCGTGTTTCTATTTAAGAATATTACCGTTATAATGCATAATGAGTACAGGTTCCCTTAATTATTCTTTTAAAAGGACTACTTTAGCTGCTAAAAAGATAAATATTATTTCTCTATGCGTTAACAATTGTGGGTTTGTATCTACAGCAAGGTAATCAACAGGAAGAAAAGGTTTGCTTAAAGGCTTGTCTGTAGAAAACATCAGTGAAATTTTTTAGCCTTAAGAAATGGTACTTGCTGAAAATCTTTTAGCCTTTGTATGTTGCGTGTGTCACAGTGAAGATGGAGCAACACAATCTATGTAATGACCACAATGTTAGGTGAAAATACTGTCTGTAAATTGCAAAGGCCTAAACTATTGTGCTGAACAAATCTGTAAGATCAGCCTTATTCCATTCATTTGCATGTTCCTGTGTTCATTAGGAACACTAGGTCTTCTTTTTAAAGACCAGAGTTCAGAATTTCAAAGCTCAACAACAGCTGTGTTCTTTTGTCATTAGTAGGATTTGTCTCTAATCTGAACTTATTTTTATTTTTTTTTAGTTTAACAGCGTATGCCCTGAAATATTTCATTGAAGTGTATCCCTAAGAGAGAAAAATAATAATAAAATAAAATTTCTGAATCTAAACAAATGGTAATTGTGAATTAAAGACTACGTCATAAAATATTGCAAATTCTGAAGTGACATGGTATTAAACAGTATGTCCAATATTAAATCCATTATCATATTTTAAAAGATCTGTAATTATTCCAATAACTGCAACTAAAGCTAAAGCACCCTCTATCAAAGTCTCTAGTACAATAAAATGATAGTTAATAGGTGTTGTAGTGTGAGTTGTTAAAATTGTGGTGTTGTATTTCTTCATTGTCAGCACAAATCCTTGTTTATTAAAAATTTAGCTTGAAGGAAACTTTAATTAATTACAGGTTCAGTAAATCCTGACTAGGATTCTGCTGTGGTGTGTTTACAGTGAATGGCCTTCATGTGCCTGCGTTTCACTTCTGTTCTTTCTGCTACCTGACAGCGTGATTTATGGCTGTTGTTTTCTGCTAGTCCACTGCTTGCCCTCTAGGAGGGATTGGTCTCTTGAGCCTCCATAATAACAGCAGCACTTTCACAAAACATCTTTTAATGACAACAGTGTAGCATTCTGTAAGTCAGGCTAATTGCAGACATACCCTATTAATTGCAAAAACTAGGAGAGGTTACATATTTTACAAGCTTTTAATTTGAAATCGCCCGAGATGATTTGTCTTAAGTGTTTGGGTAGAGATGCCTACGATATTCTATGATAGGCCATCGCCGAGGCTCCAGGACACTGTTGCAGACTGTGGGCAATGCACCAGCTCGAATTAAGGTTTAGATGTTCACACCTGCCTAGAACTCCTCCTATGTCTGTAATACATTTTGTTGTAAAGGTTGCATATCCTCTTGAGAATCACAGCATTGACATTAGATGATGTGTCATGTTTTTACCGGGAGATGATAATCAGAAAGTAAAAGTTTTTGCACAGTTAAATGCAGAAAAACATTTTGAATCTTGGGTTATGTCTCTGAGCAAGAAGTCATGGTAAGAAATTTTACAAGATCATGTACTCTTAACACCATATGATTCTTTCAGAAATAGTTTTTTTTTTCATTTAAAGCACTTCAAATAAGTGTTCTTAATGTTTTTGAATATGCAAATATTTTAGGAATGTGATTTTTTCATTGTTGTCGTTCTTTCCTTTAGCAAATTCTGCAGTGGTTCTACTTTAAAAAAAAATAAATATTTATTTATTTATTTATTTTCTTTTTACACTCACTGTACTTGTTTAATACAGAATTGCCCCCCAGCTCATCTTCTGCTTTTGCCCCTGCATGCTGATACGGCGTACATTAAATCAGTGATAAAACTCCCATTCATTTTGCTCAGGTCCTATGTCATGGACTAATACGTGCAGCTCTTGGAAAACTACTGAATAAATAGTCAATGTACTCTAGCAGTGAATTCATGTGTAAAATAGGGTATGAAATTCATGAAACTGTAAATACGGAATGGGCTTGAGCTTCCACAGATTTTAAGGTAGTTTTGACATCCTCTGACTAAAAGCAGGGATTAATTCTGGGTGCAGCTTGACTATTTTGAGAGTAATCTAAAGCAAAAGTTTAGAATTGGTGGTTACCAGTTTATATATCTTTCACACATATGGGATTGATGCTTTTATTTTTTATTGGCAATAAGGTAGCAGCTAACAATAGTCCTATTTTCCTGTTTGCTGTGTAAACACAATATAGCAGAAAGGAAGATTATCTTCATAGTTAGGATGCCCCTCTGGGAAAAAGGAAATTTGGTTTTGTTTTCCCTTCCCTATGTAAGCTTCAGTGACCTCATTTATGTCCTGATATGCAAAGATGCTTAAGCACCTAATTCCAGTTGATTTCTGTAGCAGTTAAGCACCTTGATCCAAATAACCGAATCCATCCAAATAAATAAATAAATACAAATTGGTCTGTGCTCTTTCCCTTCCTGTATAGCAGAAGATAATATCAATCTTCTATTAGATTTATATGTTGAGGACAAATGCAGGAAAGATGCAGTTCTCTAATACTGTGGATGCTGTGAAAGCATTCAAGGAAGGTGATGTAGACTGCTCCTGCCCTAGGTAATTCACAGCTAAAAAGGCTAGTTAAAGACATGGGGAAAGGATATAGCTTACAAGAGAAGCATGCAATTTGGTGGTTAAATAAGAAATTATTAATTCTATTAATGAAAAGAGTAGGACAGAATTTAGGATTAACCAGATAATTTTTTGTGATTGTTTTTGTTTTTCACTTTATTTATTTCTAACATTCTATTATATCTTGGATGCAGTACACAAAGGTAGATTTGTGATGTGAGTATAGGAGAACTTGAAGAAACTAGTTATTTTGATCAAATTTCATGTTTGAGTTTCATACGCTGCCTTTGGAAACAAAAATACTGATTGCTTCTTACCAGGCTTCAGGTCAAATTCTGATCTGTTATACCACAATATTCAGGTGCTTCATTCTTTTATAGATAAGTTGAGAGTCCTATGATCAGTTTATTTTACAGTGATTTTCTTTGCGAAATAAATTATTTGCTCTTTCAAAACTTTTTAAGCATACCTTGGACAGCAAACCTGTACTTCTGCAAGTCTGAATTTTCAGTCTTGCTCTGTTACTGACAGCATGCACTTTTTGCTTTTAGGTGAAACTAATTCGTGAAATTGCTTCATGCCATGGAATTTTAATTACCTCTTATTCATACATTCGACTGATGCAGGATAACATCCACAGCTATGACTGGCATTATGTGATTTTGGATGAGGGTCACAAAATCCGAAATCCAAATGCTGCAGTAACACTTGCGTGCAAGCAGGTACTTTATCAAAAACAGGTGAAAGATTTTCAGTGTGGCGGGGAGGAGGGCCAAGATCTAATAGCCTTATTAAGTTAGCATAAAAGCACACATTTGACCATTAAGTTAGAATAAAGCATAAATCACAATGTTCTATATTTGACTATTTAATTTACTTAATATTTTAAATGAGTTTACATCATTCATAGAGATTTGTAGAGAAAAACATCAGAAATGTTAAATGGAGTAGGAATTTACCATTAGGAACAAATGTTAAATTAATGTTAGTCTTTATTTTCTGCTAACAGTTTGTGGGCAATATATTACAGAAGGTTGTGTATTTCAGTAGCATGGGACCATATATTATAACATGAGAATTCATTGGTGGTAGAATTGAAAATCCTCTGAAGCAGGAATCACTTTATACCATAAGCCATGAAAATGACTTACTTCTGTCTTTGTTTTAATTTTGCTTTGTTTTAATTACTAGTTCCGCACACCCCATCGCATCATCTTGTCTGGTTCTCCTATGCAAAATAACCTAAAGGAGCTCTGGTCCCTCTTTGACTTTGTATTCCCAGGGAAACTGGGAACGCTACCTGTGTTCATGGAGCAATTTTCTGTTCCAATAACCATGGGAGGATACTCCAATGCCTCTCCTGTGCAGGTAAGTGCATCAAATATATCAGTTCAGTTGAAAAAATGTTATGTTGTTAAGAAACTGACTTTTAAATGTACCTCATGATTTACATTCTAGACACTTTTTCAGTAGAGTCACATGTATATGTTTTACTTATGCGTATGTGAAAAAAAATATTCAACTAAATGAGACCATTTCTTCCATAGAGAGGCGTAGCATATACACAGTTGTTTCTTGTCAAGAAAGTTGAAAAAAATATAAGTACTCTCTGATATAAAGTAAAGTTATGCAAGTTGGGGGAGTGGAGGCCTAATCTCATATTTTGATATATTTTAATAGAACTTTCCTCCTTGATTTCAAGCTTCAGCAAATTGTTTTAGATGCTATTGAGGAATGCTTAAAACAGAAAGCTATTTTCATTTTTTAAAACAAAAATAGGTATCAGAAGTCTGAAAGTATATAAACTAATTTGAAAACAAAAATTTTTTGGAATATCTTCTGAATAAATGTTCCTATTAATATTTGCACTTACGGTTCTCTATAACTTCGTAAACACATTTCAAGCTGCCTAATAGATAAATCATATAGTAATCTGTAGACTAAAGTTGTATATAAATGCTAACAAATTTGCTTTCTATTAAATATTATTTTTAATGTTTTGCACATACGCATTTCTAAAGTTTTTTCTTTGAGCTTAAGTGCCTCCCTTGTCCGAAGCTTAGTAATTTAAAATTGGACAGCTAATTTGTTTTTTTACATATCAATAATTTATTGTATTCTTTGCTTTAAGAGAAATGAAGGTATTTTTAGCCATTATGTACAGT
Organism: Anser brachyrhynchus; assembly: GCF_964034855.1. Classification (NCBI taxonomy): domain Eukaryota; kingdom Metazoa; phylum Chordata; class Aves; order Anseriformes; family Anatidae; genus Anser; species Anser brachyrhynchus. The sequence goes on along the minus strand of NC_137700.1, from coordinate 26,571,106 downwards.
TAATACCCATCTCACACATCCATTACCCATTATAGAACCATATGCTCCATTTGAGGCCAGAGTGACCTTTAGTTTCTGTGATCATGGAGATTTTCTTGTACCGATTTTTTTTTAATAGTCTCAAGCGGACACTAATCTTCACTTATTGTCTAGTAACCACCATTGCTTCAGGCCTTTTTTTTTTTTTTTTTTTGATCTTTGGTATGTATTAGCACTTAATCATGTGTGGTTTTGGTTCTGTGCAAGTTTATACTCAGGTCAGTTTTTAAAAGAAATCTTATTTCTGGTCTCAGATTCCACTAACTCACTAAAGATAAATGAGTGGTATCTGAGAAAGAGTTATTTATTCAGTGTTATTGTTGCTATCATGAATTTATTGCAATTCATGTTGTATTGAGTAAATAACTGTAGGTCTGCATAAATCATAAAGCATCTCATTTTATGAGGACTTTCCTATTACTAATTATTGAATTTTGCTTTTTGCTAAAATTTATATCAAGAACCAAAGTAGTTTTTGCTTTTTCTTCCTTTTTCAGGTAAAAACTGCATACAAATGTGCATGTGTGTTACGGGACACCATAAACCCCTACTTGCTGAGAAGAATGAAGGCTGATGTTAAAATGAGCCTTTCGCTTCCAGATAAAAATGAACAGGTTTGCTTATCGTTACTATTAAATCCGAGCCCTCTTCCTCCCCCAAATCCAGTCTCTCAAGAACATTTGTCAATAATTTGTGCTAGTAACAGTTGAAATGCTATTTTAACTGTAGATAACCAAATTTTGAATTTCCATATTCTTTAAAGAGTCTGGGCTACTGTTAAGAATGCAATCATAAGCAGATCAAACAAATTATGTTTTTGTTCTTGTCAGTCACAGGGCCCTATGTAAGTTTGACATAAAGCATAATATTGTGTGCCTTTCAGGATGTAAATACGTGATTTTTTTTTCCATTTTAACTCATCAAACCACCTGAAAAATCATTTTAAGCTCACACTCAAATGCTAGTGACAGTACAGGTTACATGTACTAACCTGTTGTTTTCACAGGAAGTTCTGAGAATTTGCAATTTGTAAGGGACAAATTTGTAAGGCACCGTGAGAAGTGTTTCCTATAAAAGTAGCTTTGAGAGAATGTCAGCACTGCACAGTTACCTCATTAAAACTGAAAAATGGCAGCTCCTCCAAAACTAAAATTTGAGAGGAAAAAACAACTGGGAAGTGGCACAGAAAATATGATGAAACCCATCTCAGTGTTTGTATTCGTTCTCTAAAATTCTAACAAATGTTTATTTCTAGTGGTGTCTATACATTATCTGTTAATTCAGTATTTCAGTATGTTAGATGTTTCTGTGAGGTTTATTTGTAGCATTGTAAAACTTTAAAACTTGCTTAGTCTGGAGTTTACAGGTTGGGCTTGAGCTGTTTGTTTTGTTTTGGTAGGTCCTCTTTTGTCGTTTGACAGATGAGCAGCGTCAAGTCTATCAAAATTTCATTGACTCTAAAGAAGTCTACCAGATTCTCAATGGAGACATGCAGGTTGGTATTAATTAAGGTTGATGACAGGTAGAGATTGATGGATTAAGTCATGGATTGACTTCCACATTCTTTTAGCTGGATTCTGAACAGAAAGGAAAACACATTCATCTCAGTTCTGCTTTTGTGGATGTTTGATTTTTTTCTTAGAACTGTTTCATGGAATACATAGAGTTAGTGGTTCCTGTGTAATGGCATGACCAGGTAAAAGTAGGAATGGAATGGGCTTCAGGATATGTTTGTGGTCATGGGAACGAATTACAGCTTGTTAGATGACCTGCAGTAGTTAACTGTATGCATGCTTTCATCCAATTGCAAATGCAAAGCAAAGGAAGAGTAATTTGCCCTGAAAGTACACAACAGGTATGGTAACTTCTTGATGCAACAGTTGATGATTTCAGTCTTAGTATATACCAGAGCAAATAGTAAACATCCTTGTTATTGTCTTCATAGTCACTTCAACATAGTTTGACTCAATCCTCACAACGTAGATGTTGAAATTGCTGTGGCAAGGATGACAGCAGTAATAGAAATACAGTTTCAAATGCCTGCTGTTGCCTGTGTAAAAGGTCTGCTATTCCTTGTTACTCTTACATTTCACACATTTGGTCCGTTTGACATTTGTATACGTGCAGTGGACACTTTTCACTCCCATTTTAGCTGTAGGGCACAGATATATTTTTTTGTAATAAGAATATTTTGTTGTTGTTGTTATAATGCATTATTTACTACATTTACTTGTCTTGTGAGCTGTGAAATCTTTTCTCCTCTCATCCTCAGTGGCTCCAGCCAGTTGCATGGTCATTACAGCCTTGTATATTGCAGTGCCAAACAAAGCAGATATTTACCTGACCCTTTTTTTGACTTTTTTTTCCAGATCTTGCAATGGTACAGGGGACAAGTTTCATTGAGTGGCTAGCAATTTTAGTTATCACAATGAAAATTATTTTAAGGAGCTTGATCTTCAAGAGGTAGCTTATACAAGACTATCTGCAGAAATTTGCTAAGGTGTTACAAAATAGGCTCTCATATTTTCTGGAGATTTGAAAATTTTGTACAGTGAATGTCAGTGCTTTTGTTGGATGTTTTTTTGATGTCACCTGTGAATCCCAGCTGAAAAAACAAAACCTCACTGTTGTACAGATAGACCATAGATTATGTGCTGGCTCATCCAATTTTTAGTGATGGAAGATTGATTCTTTCAAACTTTTTTTTTATGAGTGTCCATTCTATCAGATGAATTAATAACACTTGTAATATTATCGAATAAATAACTGAATAGAACTCTTCTAACATGGCATCAAAAGTGATGGTTTTCAACATCATGTGTTTGTTTAAATGTGTTCACTCACCTGTTCTTTGTTACCATGCATTCTGGTGGGTATGCTTCCTAGTAAGAATTTTAATATGTTCCTTTAATAGAACAAACTTGATAGATTTTTTTTTTTTTGAATAGGAAAAGTCTGACCATGAGCTGCAGCTAGGGACTGCTTCTGCTAATGTGGAAATTGTTGCAGAATACACTTAACCTTGTCATCAGAATAGGTTCACTGTTATATATTTTCATTGACCTTCTCTTGTACTGCTTTTTCCCAAGAAGTTCCATGATACAAGTGTTGGCATCCATTGGTCTCTCTAAAGAGCAAACCCCTATTAAAAACACTCTTCTTGATGATGATTAGATTAATACGTTATTATTTTTCTTGTTCTTAGCCACAATTCACATAGCTACAAGTATTTGTCAAGAAATAAAAATATTCTTTCTCCTGTATTCTTTAGGTTTTCTCAGGATTAGTAGCTTTGCGGAAGATTTGCAACCACCCTGACCTCTTCTCTGGTGGTCCCAGGATTTTGAAGGGTGTACCAGATGCTGAAGTGGAGGAAGCAGATCAGTTTGGATTTTGGAAACGCTCTGGAAAAATGATAGTGGTAGAGTCTTTGCTGAAAATATGGCACAAGCAAGGTCATAGGGTGTTGTTTTTCACTCAGTCAAGACAAGTAAGAGGACCTAATTGTTTTTAGTTTAGTTGTTAGTAAAACTGAAAAAGTGTGTATTTCTTCCAACAAGGCTTGTAATTAAAAACAGAGTTGTTCTTTTTTTTGGTGTCCTTCTCATAAAATTAATATTATGTTATTGGGAGAAAAAAAAGCGTAATGTCTTTGGAATAACTGGAGATCATCAGTTCCATAGCTCATAAGCTTTACTGGAATGACAGTGTTGTGGCAAGTGTTGCCCAAATTGAATATACTGGGCCAAAGCTTCCATCTTCTATATAGCTTCTAGCTATATAGAAGCTTCTAGCTTATATATAAAAGCTTCTAGCTTATATATAATACCAGGCTGAAGCAGTGGTGATGTATTTATTGTCCCTTCTGAACAACTTCAGGATAGAACTGGTAGTCTGTTACATCTAATCCTGAGAATTGCATCTTTTGGGCCAGTAGCATAGCCAGTGACCTTCATTCATTTTCCCTGTATATTCATGATTTTGTCTTGGTTCTGTGGATTCCCTGGAATGCTGCACCACTTACTTATTTAAATTATCTTGAGACCACAGCTCATGGTTTCCCACACCAAGTACAAACATTCCAGTCTTGTATTCAGCAATGAAATAACTATTCTTTTCTTTACCCCAATTACATATGTTGATGAATTTTCCGCTCACTTTATATTCACAAGTTGTTGGTTATTTTTCTTGTTTATTTGATTGGCACTGTGATTCTTGTGACTTAATTCTCATGACAGAAATTCTCATGACTTAATCAGAGAGTTGCATAGCCTTCACATCTGGATTTTATTAACTTTTTTTTCCCATCACAACAGATGTTGCAGATCCTTGAAGCCTTTGTGAGAGGCAGAAGCTATTCCTACCTCAGGATGGATGGCACCACAACAATAGCTTCCAGACAGCCCCTTATAACAAGATATAATGAGGTGAGATGTTGTATCCCATGTGCTAATTAGTGGGTATAATACCTAGGCTTACCTTGAGTTCTTGGCACTCCTTTTTGATCTGTTTTTAGAATCATAGATTCATAATATCCTGAGTTGCAAGGGACCCACTAGGATCAAAAAACATACTGCTTCAGGTTTGAGACACAAAACTGGGGAGTTCGGTCAAATGAAACCACTTTCTTAGTGTAAGGGGAAAAGCGTCATCTTTTTTTTCATACAAGTTGGGTTTTCTGCTAAGAAAAAAGGAAAAAGAAAAAGGGTTGAAGGAAGAAAAAAGAATTTTTGTTGGGCAACAGTAAATGAAATCTAGATCAAACTACTTTTATTTGTCAAAAGAGATATTAAATAAATGAGGAAACTTCTTCTTCTTCTTCTTGGCTCCCTTTGGATTTTTGCAAATAATAATAATAAAAGAATCCAGGAAATAATGAAAATGATCTCGTGCTTTGGTAATTCTTTTAGTAAATTCTATCTTGCATTATAGGACAAATCCATATTTATTTTTCTTCTGACAACTCGTGTTGGTGGTATTGGAGTTAACTTAACTGGTGCTGACCGGGTTATTATTTATGATCCTGACTGGAATCCCAGTACAGACACACAGGTAAGTTTGGTCCATTGCATTCCATTTACTAGCTAAGTTGAAATAAAACTGAAGGTGATATGACGTCTATAGCGTTAAAGCAGTATGTTGCTCTTCCCTAAGTTGCTGTTGCCAGCAGTGGTCAATTAGGGGACAGCTCCACATTATGATTGCTCTTGTGGCAAAGCCAATTTAAGCGGTTCCCACCACATCCCCTTTATGCTGTTAGGTCTTACCACTCTTCAGTATTGTCGATTCATATAATCAGAGTTTAGCAAAACAAACAGTTGAAATGGACTGGAGGTTTTTGTATTTTTTTTTCCCAAATAAATAAACAGACTAGATGTTTCTCAAGGAAGAGTACAACTGTTCAGCTGTTGAACAGGCATGACTGTTTGTGGTGGCAATGCAGGGTAAGAAAAGGAGAACAAATAAATGTTGCTTAAATTGGGTTTGTCAATCAATAATGATATGTAGCTGTGTCCTTAGGAGAAGCTGCTTTTAAGCCAACACTTTAACGGAATTGTTCTTTATTTGATGATGCTATGAGACTCTGCATTATCAGATCCCTTAACAGTATGTGGAGCTTACACATACTTTTTTGACAGTTAAAAGTGATTTCTGGTGGAAATCCTGCATAACTCTGAGATCTGCAAGTGTGCAGTCTGACCTAGAGTGGTCTGTTTTATTGGTTGGTTCAAGATGTTCAGTAAAAGCTCTCAGTTGAGAAAAAGGAGTAAAATTCAAAGGAAATATATATAAGTAGATCTCTTTCGGAACAAGCTTGTATAAAGTATATATCTGGGATATATACTCAGAACTCAGACGTGAGTTCTAATTTTAAGATACTAATTTATTCTTTGAGATTCCAAATAGAATTCTTGGTACAATTGGATTCTTGTCTTTCTACATAGGTAAACTTTCTAAATTGTTTTCCTCTCCTTCTGAATTACTTGTCCTAATGCTGTAGAAATACCACAGCTATTAACTTTTTGAACTATTTGTTAAATGTCCAAACTAGGTTTGAAACAGTGGTATCCCTGTCAAATACTTGTCTAGGAGGCTAATGTCTGGTAACCAAACCTTTTGGGTTTCAGGCTCGGGAACGTGCTTGGAGAATAGGCCAAAAGAAACAAGTGACCGTGTACAGGCTTCTCACCGCAGGTACTATTGAAGAGAAGATATACCACAGGTCAGTCAAAATGATTCCTTGAATACAGACCTGTGCTCAAGAAAATGTTTGCAGCTAATCTGAGGTTGTGTAACAGTTAAACACCTGTGTATGTGCTCACACGGAATATAACCCCCAACTTTGGTCATGATAGTCATGGAAAACTTTACAATTTCTGCTGAGAAATAGGCTTTCAATATTATACACACTGTGATACTGCCTCTCTGGCTCCGAGACCCCACATGCTAAATACTCCTCGTAAATCTGTTCAGGCAGCTGTGTCCCACCCATTTAGAATTCACTGTAAATTAGAGTATGAGGCATAGACAAGAAAAATGAGCTGCTTATTCAGAACATGAGACTTGAAGAGTCTGAGGTGCAATTTGAAATCAACAATTTTTTTGTTATCCAGAGGATATGTAAGGATGTATGCGGTATGTATGTGTGTTTGCTACTCTTCAAGCCAATTTGATTTTATTCCCAAATTGTTCCAAAATGCAAGAATTAAACCTCCAGAACTGCCAGTCATGATTGTTATTTATTCCAAAATATAGCTAAAGCCTTAAAGTGCTTGCATTTCTGAATCAATTAAATCTTTTTGTTTGCTCTCCATTCAGCTTTCTTAGTAGTTAGCTTCACTCGTATGAATTCCAAATGAACAACATACATGGGAGTCCTCTGGCTAGGCATTGCTATTTAGAACAGGAGTATCCTCTTTGAAAATGCAGATGAATGGAAAGCTCTAAATAATGAAGTACCAGCACTTATTGAGTTCATTTTTTTTCTCTGCTTTACCACATTGACACAAAGCATCCGCTGTTGGTTGGCTTGCATCCCTCTGGCATACACGTGTTTGAGCAACACTGACCACATCAAGGAAGTGGGTTCTAAGGGTCAGGACAGCCGTCAGAAATAAAATTAATTTCCAGACCAGTCAGTGGACTTCATGCTTTAAGCAAGTTGTCTTTTCCCCTTGCCTTGTTTTCCTCCTCGCAAATATGTGATCGCCCTTGCAGGAAGCTATGAAGCTCAATTAATTCTGGAAAACTAAAAAGATGGGTGCATTACAGTACCTGGTACCTATATTTGAACATAGTTTTTGCCAGTTGGATTTTAAAATAGCTTCCCTGTTTAAGGCCAGCAGAGCTAAAACAATAATAAACATTTTCTGAGAAGTGATTCCCATCCCTTTTTGGGGATGCGTTTTTTTTGTAGAGGAAAACAATGCTTATTGTAATCAAAAGTTACATAGTATAAACATGGCATAAAAGTTGATCTACCAATACTAGCAGACTTTTTGCAGCTTAATTCCCCTCAGAATTTGTTTTGTTCAGTCCTCTATAAATGGGCTGTTTTTTCTCTTCCTTGCAACCCCAATTCTGCTTTCTCTTTTCACTGGTTATCATCCAGTCCTCACCATCAGACTGTGAACTACACTGCTGCTCTTGATTCCTTCAACCAACTGAACTATGAAAATGTCATTTTAACAAGAAATTGTTTTTCACTGAAAGAGCTTTTGGATAGTTTTATTGTGATATATGCAAGCTTTTCAATTTTAATGGACAAAAAAAAATCTAGCTGTGAAGTTATTTATTGCTTAGTTAATGGATGCCTCACAGGACATTTCAAGATGGTGGTTACCTGTTGTGTTATGGGATTGTTGTGAAACAGTAAATCCCCGTGTTTAACAATTTAGTTGGTTGTTTGAAAGTTACTAACTCAAGATTGTCTTTTGGAAACTAACATCATCTTCCCACTGCTTAATCATTCTGCAGGGTAACATTAGTGCTTATACAGTTTTCTTTTTAAGTACTATATTCAGTACTTAAACATAGCTAGACATTGTTTCATGCACAAAGTACTTTTTTTTCTTTTTTTAGACAAATCTTCAAACAGTTTTTAACAAACAGAGTGCTGAAAGACCCTAAGCAGAGGCGCTTTTTCAAATCCAATGATCTTTATGAGCTTTTTACTCTGAGCAGCCCAGATGTGTCTCAGGGGACAGAAACAAGTGCAATTTTTGCAGGTACACTCTTTTCTAATCTCTTTAATAGAAAAAAAAATGTTTGAAGTGTTTGATAAATTGATATTAATTTTATTCATCCCTCAGGTACTGGTTCAGATGTTCAAGTCCCAAAACACCAACTGAAACGGAAACATGAAAAGCCATCTGATGGTGACACTTTGAAAGGTGGTCTCCATCTTGGAAGAAGCAGTTCACCAAAGTACAGCAAGTCATCCAATTCCTACTCAACCAGCCACATGACAAATTCTTCTAAAGCGATAGAAACAAGTGAGGAAACCAAAGGAAATTTGGAAACCTTTAATCAAAATAGCTTTGCAAAAGATAACACACAGGCTGCTACTAATATAAATTTATCAGATAAAAACAAGGAGGAAAACTTGGAAACAGATGACAAATGTATGTCTCAGTCATTGCCAGGTGATGCAGGATCTTCAGAGAATGCCAACTCTCTAAACAGCATGGTGACTGATGAAATACATGGAGCAGCTAATGTAAATATCGAGGGAGATCTTACCCTTGCATGTAGCGCAGCTGGCTCTTGGGAAAAGCAGGTTGCTAAAACTGAAGATGGGCAATTGGATAATAATCATTATAAATGTACCTCAAAAACAAAGCATAGAGTGGATGTGCTGTCACATGAGAGCCACAAAGATAAGTCTAAGAAGAAACATCACAAAGATGCCAAGTTTGAAGGGGAGCGTATTCCTCATCTAGTGAAACAAAAGCGCTACAGAAAGGAGGACAGTGAAGAGAAGGAGGAAGATCCAAAGAAAAATGATGATTATGTCTTGGAGAAACTATTCAAAAAATCAGGTAACTGTTCAACAGTGCCAGACTATTTAAACAGAGGTATACAAAGCTTATGCAAATGAGGAAGGGAGTCATTCTGTTACTGTGGTGGTTAGAGTTAGAATACAAAATGTATTGTATCTGTTCTGTTACTCTAGTGACATGTTAAAATGTTCATTGTTGAAATGCTTAGGTTATGAATTGTACTCATTACCTTGGCACAAACAGCCAGCCTTCCAGAAACTCTTTTGAATGTGAAAGTAATACAGTGGTTCTTCTGGAAATAAGCGAGTAACCAACCTTCATTTAGACAAGAGTTTCACTTCTGTCTGTCCTGTCCATAACAATAGTAATGATCAATTTACCCACATAATTGCTAAGTCTTTTGTGAATAATGACCTCATCAGCACACCAGAAGTGGTTTGCTGTCAAATTGATTGCTCAACTGATAGAAGGGGGATCTCTTACTAGAAATGACTATACTGAAGTGCTGAATATGATCGATCTGAAAATGAAAAAAAAAAGTGATTGTGGCTTTCACTTAAATGGTAAATATTTAATTTTACAAATTAATGTGTAAATTAGCAGGTGTCCTCCTTCACCTTTTTTTGTGTGCTCTGTTTGCTAGGAGTGCACAGCGTTATGAAGCATGATGCCATTATGGAAGCTTCCAGTGCAGATTATGTACTGGTAGAAGCAGAAGCAAACAGAGTGGCCCAGGATGCCCTGAGAGCCTTAAAAGTCTCTCGACAGCGATGTTTAGGAGCTGCTTCTGGTGTGCCAACCTGGACAGGCACAAGTGGGCTTTCAGGTGCACCAGCAGGAACAAAGTAAGTTCACTTCTCAGACTGCTTACCCAAAAATCAAAGAGTTCCTTAGAATGCTGTAGATTTAAAAAAAAAAAAAAAATTTGCACCTGGTATTTGTAGTAACATGCATCAATGTCGAGTTTCATTTTTTATGTTTAATAAAGACAAAATAATGTATTACTAGGTTAGGAAGTAGTCCATCCTGAGGTACAAAGAAGGCATTCTTGTTGCATGGTAGAGGAGAGAGAGGTTGGCAGAGCACTCTCGAGAACCCTAGAATGCAAACCCAATTGGTGGCTTTGGCAAAAGAATCTTAATCATTTTGAGAGGGATGTTTATGGAGTTAATTCTTTTGCGTGTTTAGGAGTCGGTTTGGTCAAAAAAGAAACCCTATGCTGCTTTCTTCGCGTTCTACTTGTGCGTCACCTGGGAGGAAGAATAAGGTAAGAGACAAAAGCTAGTATTTCTCTTTTAATAGCTGATCTATGTGAAGTTCTGATTCATGCAACAAATCTGATTTATACTGTAGGTGTGTGTCACATGCCTATTTGTCACATGATTATGTATACTTCTAGAATTTTTAGTGTCTCAAGAATGTGATTTTTCATTTTTTGGTATAGCATCTTGATAAGGTCTAATCAGGTACAACAAACTGCAGCATGCTCTGAGATGAGAATTATACTGCCTCTTTATTGTGTATTTCAGATGTACAGCTTCTGTGTACTCACGTGTGTTGTTTAAGTCTAAATGGCAGGCAGATTTTGTTCAACAGATTCAGTGTATCTCAAAATCCATAGTCTGTATGTTTATTTGCAGGATGCGGATACAATAAAGAAAGAAAATGTAAAGAGTAGTAGTTCCAGTGCGCACTTTGATGGAAAATCAGAAATGGGAGAATCGTCATCCAGTGCACTAGAGTCTTCATCCTTATTAGCTAAGATGAGGGCAAGAAACCACCTTATTTTACCACAAAGGACAGAGAGTGAGGGAGATGAGAATTTTCATCAAGCACCCGCTCCAGCCACAGGTTCAACAGAGTACGATGAATTGCTGGTGGATGTGCGGAACTTCATAGCATTCCAGGCCCGTGTGGACGGTGAGGCTAGTACTCAGGAAATACTGCAGGAATTTGACTCCAAACTGCCTGCGGCACAGTCTTGCGTCTTTAGAGAACTTCTCCGCAATCTCTGCACCTTCCATAGGAGCCCTAACGGTGAGGGTGTCTGGAGACTGAAGCCAGAATTCCGCTGACCTCTGTCGAAAGAAGGCACCTATCTGCGCTTGGCCAATACTCTGCTTTCAGAGACTTGGTGTTTGTCTCTTGAAATGAGAAATTATTTCATGTTTGTGACTTAATAATTGACTTGAGCGGACAGTGAAGCAGCATTCGTTGCAGGCTTAGATCTGACTTCATTTCTGATTTAAGCTATTTATATGAAAGTGCCATCTACCTCATAGGTGAAACAATACAAAATATCAGCACCTTTTCTTTAAAAGAAATCTTAATATAAACGGGATGAAGAACACCTACTGACATTTTACTGCAATAAAAACCATGGATGTTGCCGTGGGCTATAAGACTTTTATTTGATTTCTGTGAAATTCCAAGAACTACTTTCTCAATTTTCTATATGTTACTTGAGTAGTCATTAGGCACATAGTGTACCATCCAAATTAAATAAATAAATAAAGATAGTGGTCAGCATGAGAGATTTCACTTGTACTGACAAAGGTATCTAAATCATTAAGAAGCTTTCATTACTAGTGAAAATTTGCTTTTAATGTTGCTGCTTCCATTGTTGCCAGCATCTAACAAATGAGTGTAACTTACATCACTAATTAACTTGGAAAATAATTTTTTTGCCACAAATGTTTAATCACAGAAATGGAAAGTCTGGCAGGATATTGAGACGACTGAAAGTTGCTAATTATGGAAAACTGATTAGATTATGGAAAACTCATTTACCTCATAATCATTGATTTCGTCACAGTCCTGTACACAGTTAGCAGTTGCTTGGTACAGTACTTCTTACCAGTGGGGTAGCAGTAACTATTGTGTTTGTCACAGGTTGTGGACTGATAATTGAGATCCCATGAAACGTTTGCAGGTCTCGTTGTAATTGACACTGAAATTTTTCCAGTTCCCTGTTAGCACTTAGTCTTCATCAAAGTACGAGATTGTGAAATGTTATTTGGTCAGAGAGGGAACGATTTCACTGTATTTTGCTGCACATAATCACTTGTGGTTAGGCAGAGTCATAATAGGAGCATACACAGAAGTCACAGGTCATACCTATTCTGTAGATAGGGAAAAATCTTGGTCTTCCTGCCAGTCAGACAAGCTCTAAGTCAATACCTGTTTTTTTCCAAGGAAGGAAACAGTGGATTATTTGTAGCAAACCCAAGCACTATGCTGGGTCTGTCTTCAGAGTGCTGGTGTGCTAGGTGAAGAAATCTTGAGGGAAAAAAAAAAGGTTATGAGAGCAAAATGATGGTCTTACACATTTTTGCAGCAACATTAAACTACTGTGTGATTTAAACTAGCAACAGTTATATGTGCCTAATGTCCTTCCTGTCTCTAAACTATTGAGAAAAGGGAAACCTGAGTTACCTTTATTTTATTTTGTACAGTATGAAATTATCTTGTTTATTTCAAGTACAAATATTGAAAGGTGAACGGTGAAGCAAGAGTACAAATTGGGTTCCTTTGTGCTAAAGAAAGGTGGTCTTTAAGATGGCTTCCAATGGCTTTTCTTCCTTTTGCTCTGTGTTAAAGGTTCTGTGAATATTTGTAAAAAAGTGGCCCCTCACTGTTTCAAAAACTGGTTAGTTATCTTTTCACAGACTGGGATTGGAGAGGACAGACAGAAGAATCTGATTTTCTTCCTGATGGTATTTGAAAGTGGGACTGTTGCACCTTTTCCTGACATCTTTTTCTGTTTCCATTTGTATTTATTTATATTCTTTCTTTCAGGGGAAAGATGAAACCAAGAATCTAGATTGCAATCACAAAACAAAAAATGCTTAGAAAATTGTAGATCTGTTGATATGACTTAAAATGGATTAGTAAAAGAGTAAAACCACCCCAGTCTTGCTTTTCTCTCCAAAGCTACAGGGGATTTCAGTTGGATTTGTGTAACATTCCTCCCCACACACACACACACACATCCTTATTCATGTCCCAGGAACAATCCAGGAATTCCGCTGACAAAGCTGCTGTTGTCACCTTAGTTGTCAGTTCTGGTGTCCTGTTTTATTTACTACTTTCAATCTTAAAGACATAGTTTCTGTACTAAGGAAAGTTTGGATCTTCTTACTGATGATCTGTTGATGTAAATGGACTTGCATGTGCTTTTATAAACCCTTGGCTTTTATGGACTTATTAAAAAAAGCAAAAGCAAAAATCTGTTCTAGAAGTCTTCCTGTGTTGTGGGGAGGATGGAGTGGGGGAGACATCTTTTCCTGCAGTGTGGCTCTGTGACTAAATGATTCTAATTATCTTTAAGTACAATTCCATTTTTCATACAACTTCAAATTATGCATCCTAGCAACTAGATTTTTCCAGTACTAGTGGATATTTGAAAGACTGAATGAATATTGGTATAACACTCAATTATATGTGTATTTTTAAGTGATTCATTTAAAAAAAAAAAAAGTGTAAGATTAAAGGTCTACAGACTGATTTTTTTGGTGAAAGTCATTCTGGAATAGCTGAGACATTTACAGTAGAAGGGTTATTTAGACTAATCCTCCTCTTATTCTAGAATAGGTGTTTTATCTCTTTTGTTGTTATTTCTTTAATTTACCTGTGTAACATGAATTCCCTTCATATCTTTACAGAAGATCTGAAGCAGTTCCTGACTAATATGATGTAGTCAATGCGTTTACCATCAAATAGTTTATAAATATGTAATATTTTCAAAAGCTTGTACTTCTGCCTTTTCAGTTTTCAAGTATTCAATGCTGCAGTCAGTAGCTGTTAGTTTATTTGTGTTATATTTTTTCTTACCTCAACAAAAAGGAGATAAAGATCAAAATACAGATGCTAATTTAGGAATGAAGTTGAAATCATTGAATCTTATTAAGGAAAGCCATTTCAGCATGCAACAGCATAATCTTCAGTAACAAACAAACAAACAAAAAAAGCTACACTACAAGGAACTACTGAAAATTTATTTCCTGTAAAGACACTGAAAGCCGCTATGCACCATGGTACTCCAAAATTGTCGTGCATTTGCATGCATGACATGTCATGCCAATGTAGATAATGTGACTTACTAACTACACAACTCAGCAGGGGAAAAATAAATAAAAGGCTAGAAAGCTAAATAGCAAAAACTTGGATTGTTCCATAAGCAGTTGTGGGGACTGTGTACACATTTTCCTGGATAAAATGTTCCATATTGGTATCTCAACCGCAGAAGTTAAAACTTATAATTATTCTCCTTCTTATTTCAAGCCATAAGTATCTGTAAGGGAGGTGAGCTCTAGTGTTTTTTTATGATGTTTTGCTTACGTCTCTTTCAAGTATTTATTCTCATTTTTTCATTCTTTTGCTGAACAGTTGAGTAGGTTGACTGTACAAAACTTTCTTGCTGTAAGAACTAATGCCCCACAAAACAAGAAAGGTTAGTAAGATGCTGAATGCATAGGATAGAAATGGTAATTAAAAATGGAGAAGAGTATTTTTAAATACTTAACTTAATGCTCTCTCAGCCTCTTCTCAGAGGGCTACACCACGTGGAGGACGGAGTCTACTACAGCTAATACATGTTATCCTTGGAAGTAAAGTGAGATGCTGCATGTACATGATTGAAATAGCCATTGTTAATTTTTCTCTAATTTCTGTGTGCTCATGGATACTGCTGTATGGAAAGGACAATTACAGGTGAGTTGTGTTCCTGGAAAGAGAGTCTGTTGCACAAGTTTTTTTGTTTGTTTTCAGGAAGAATAATCCTATGGGCTCCGCTTTTGGCTGAACTCCAGATAAAATTTGAGATGTTCAAAAAAAACCAAAAAAACAAAAACGTGGAGATAGCTGATGGCAACACTTTTGGTAGCCATTTGAAGACACTTTCACGTCTTGGTTTCCTGTTCTTGGTAATTCCAACATAAAAAGCTAAGTAGGAAGTACTCTTGGTCATACTGATGTTAATCTGCAGTTGAAGCGGGATGGATGTGTGTGTGTTATTTACGTGTTAACTCTGATGGTGAATGAATACTGCCAGGATCAATAATTCCCCATTATTAGTATGTAAGGAAAAAAAAAAAAAAAACTTTAGGAGATCTTTTTATATGAGGTCTTTTTATTGATTTTTTTTTTTAAAGTCACACTTTCTCAGTGGAGGAAAAAAATATGCCCAGGCAGGCATCGTACAAGTAGAAAAAGCAGTGTGAAAGTTATCGTTACAGGTTGTGTCCCTCAAGGAAAGCTGTCACAGGAAGCAGCATTTATGCAATTAATTTGACAAGTCTTTGAAAAAACAGCAACTTATGTTTTTCAAAATGGTAACACTTTGCTCCAACAATTATCTAGCATGATGCAGTTTCTCATGTTGATTGTAGCTGTGCTTTCTCAGATGATACATAAAGATGGTGAAAAGATGAGATGTTAAGAGACCCTGTAGAAATTTTATCCAAACTTGGCTCACTCCCTATGTATTGTCCAAGAAATTACTTCAACCACCAGGAAAATCTAGGAAGGAATAAAATTTGGTAGCATAGTCACTGAGATAGTTTAAAATGTGGCGTAATCTGTTTGGTTTTGTAGGAGCAGGGAGATCTGGATTCTACTGCTATAAACTGCCGAGTGACTTTGGATGAGATACTTTACTGCCTGCTGCATTGGCTTCATCTGATTGATGCAGTCTTTAGGGGAAGGCAAGAAATCTTTCACATCCTTTGGAAATGGTTCAGGAAATGATTGCAGAATACAAAGAAGTCCTAGCTGGAATAACAAAGGTAATATGGCATCTTATTGTCTGGATCATGAATTCAGCAACTGTAGTTCACACAAAACTATCATACAAAACGCTGACAGTACAGTTTTTGGAGGGCTTGAGTAGGACACATGCCTTGGAGTCAGGATGTGCTGGCAAGTCTGCACTTGGGAGTTTTTCTCCCCCTTGGGAGAGGTATTTATATATTAGATACATGGCAAAACCTCTCTGCTACTTAGGTCCATTTATAATTTCCCTGTTCCAACATTCAAGCTAAATGCTGAATGCACATTTACTGACTCAGTGGCTCTCTCCATCTATCCATTCCTCAAGGGACTGCTATTCTAGGCTCTGAGGTGACGTCAGCGCTCCTACTTCACACGGTATCGCTGATGTGGTACAGTTCCGTTCCTTAGCTGACACTGAGAAGATGAAGTTTTCCTTAGTAATTCTAAACTTTGGTTGGTGGCCCTGGTTTTACTCCTCTACTAAGATCGGAAGTAAAGGGGAGTCTAAACCCGTTCACACAAAGGTCATTCCTCTTTTCCTTTCAAAATGCGTATAAGGCAGCTGCTATGAAGCAAGTAAAACAACTTGGTGTTCCTGCTCCCTGCCTGCAAAAGCCACCGGGAAGACTGCAGTGTATTATGCTGTGCTCAGGGCATGGAAAATTACCCTTTTTATCCAGAAAGAAGAGATTATTGTGAGTCACTCAACCAGGAACTACAGAACCTAGACAGAGAAGTGTCAGGCAGCTGTGCTGAGAAAGATACAACTTCCAAGCTGCTCTATCCACTGGTTATGAAAATTAAACAAATACTGGTAACTTAAGGGAGAGAGAGAAGTATATTCAGAGCCGAGCTCTTCATTTCTGGATGTCTGGGTTGGACTTACATTTATATCTAAATTTGCTAAGGCTCTGAAATATGCAATGAAGACTTCCAAGTAAACTTTGCTCTGCCCACCAGCAATACACAGGATAACCACACTGTTTCAGTATTGACGTCCCGTACTAATTGTAATGTCATCACAGATGAAACAACAGGCCACATAATAAATCCCACTGCTCTTACCCATAAGCTATGCCTGTAAGTCAGACAATTTTGAACTCTGCAGACCCTCCAAGCTGTTTATCCAGTCGCTTGAGAGAGGGAGAAGGAAAAACAATGCCAATGCTGAAATCTTTAGAGAATCCACCTATAATTTTATGTTGTTAACTATCTATCATAGTTCCCTACAGATTCCCCACTTTTCCTGGGCTCCCAGAGCCACACTGCTCACAACATGTAAGTTGAGAGAACGTACTATTTTTATGATACAGTATAGGGAGGTTGAAGCCTTGCACTAATTGCAAACTAGTATGTAGTATCATCAGTGGAGCTATGACCAACTCTTCTATAAGGCTTACATAAGTGGTGAGTCATACAGTCTTACGAAAGAATAGGGAGCGAGGCTTTCATTATGTTGTTTGCCTAATCAGAAATGTGAAAATAAAAGAACACAGCACTCAGTGGGTTATCTTTGGCTAACAGTAGGCTGGAATTTCTGCAGTTGCACTACTATGATTGAGGCATTTCATTGTTTGTGGTCCCAGCTTATATTAAACAGAGAGGATTTTTTCATAAATCTTTGCCTCTAGGGCAGAGTTAAGGTTGTTTGGGAACCCTAGCTATGCGTTTCCAGGCATTAATGTCTAGAAGCAGCACCACGGGAGTAGAAATGGAGGTACATGCCTAGGGAGGATACTAGGAGTAAATGAAGAGGCCCAAGGGCAGGGTAGGGTTTGTGAGGATGAGCATGTAAAGAAGCAGTGGAGTGGAAGCTGAACTATTAGGATGACTGAAAAACCGTCTAGTGATGATTTCTTGCATCTTACTAGTGTTTTTTCCATGCTCTCAGGCAAGTAGTTGCAATAAATGGTATTTCAACCACCACTGCTGTTACCCATGAGCCGAGATACCTACAGACCATAGAAGACAACTGGAGGGTTCTGAGGATCAAAGTTGGCTGCAGCTTTTCGTGCAGTAACAGCGCTCTTTAAACTGGCCTGGTTAACCCATTGCAGCTTCTCATTTTCCTCTGTCAGCCCTCTGCACTTCATGTGGTGAACTGGACCAGCAACCTGGCAGAAAATAAATAAATAAATAAATAAAGCATAGCAACAATAACTATCCATTTTTTTTCCAAACATTTGGCTGCAGCAATCGCTGAAGACTGGAAGGAGTGACAGCAGGAAGGAGTCTGGAGCTGAAGAGCCACACCACTAACTGGCTCGGGAGCTTCAGAGCAGCAAAAGGTGAGTGTAGCAGAGCTGTTCGGATGATCCAGGTTGTACCTTTTTATTATTATTATTTTAAATGGGTAATTTGGGAGTGGGTGGGGAGCCTAATTAGCGCAGCTACAGCCTCTTTGACACCACCTCCTTCCCCCGTGGGCCCGTATTCTTGCTCAGTGCCAGCGCTCCCATCCCACGTAGCCTAAGCAGGGAAGGCCAGACCTCTCCACCTGCCCCATACCTTTCCTCTCCTTTCTGCCTGGAAGGGGAGCGATGGCCCAGGCGGCACAACCACCACCGGCGGCGCGGGGCGAGCCCTCAGCGAGGTAAAATCGCCCCGGGGCGGCCGCTGGGCGGGCTTGGGCTGCCCGTGCCGAGGGCGGGGGAGAGGCAGCGCCGCGGGCGGGCGGCCCTCCGCCGCTACCGCCCCCGCGGCCGTGCCCCGCGGAGCCGTTCGGGGCCCCGACGGCCCGGGCGAGGCGTGGGGCCCGTCCGCCGGCCATGGCGGGCCCTCGGCCGTGGCTGGGCCTGGCCTGGCTGCTGGGCATGGCGGCGGCGAGCGCCCTGCCCCTGGCCGCCGGCCCGCGGGACGAGGTGCTGGCCGCGGCGCTGCAGCGGCTGCGGGAGGTCTTCGACATCGAGGAGCTGCCCCCCGACGTGCTGCCCCGCAAGAAGCCGCCGCAGTTCATGGTGGATCTCTTCAACAAGGTGGCCGACGCCAACGGCATCACCCGCGCCCCCGGCCTGCTGGAGGGCGACGTGGTGCGCAGCTTCGAGGACCGGGACGGGCCGGGGGCGCCGGGGGGCGGCGGGGCCGTGGCCCGAGGGGCGCCTCGGGAAGGGTCTTGCGAGGTTCGGCTGCACCAGCAGCGCTTCTACTTCGACATCAGCGCCATCGAGAGGGGCGAGCAGATGCTGAAGGCCGAGTTCCGAGTTTTCAAGCTGAAGAGGAAGCGCGTGGCCAGGTCCGAGGGGCAGCACTTCTGCAAAGTAAGTGGGGAGGCGACCGGCCGGTTACGCGTTTACTTCGGTTTTGTCCTTAATAATACTGGGAGATAACGAGAAAGGAATGGCGAGCGGAACCACTTACTACATAAACCTGCTTTATTTTTATTAGATTATTGTCCTCAGTGTGGAATAACACTTTCTCTTTGCCTCAAGCATGTGAAGAAGTAGCGGCAGGGGTTTGGCTTGGCACTGTTCTGGCCTTTTGTCCCTGTGGCAGTCAGCTATCCCTAAAGATGCCCTTGTCAGACCTATTTCAAGCCGCACCATGCTTTTCTGGGGTTAGATATTTTGAAATTCAGATGGAAATTTGAGTGCTTGTCTCTTAAACTACTGCTACTACTAATAGCAGCATAGGATTCGTGGGAAGATAAGGTTTTATAGAGGACTCTTGTTAATGTATCTGTACCTTTGGCAAAGGGCAAACTCAGACTTCTTGCAAACCTGAGGGCAAAGGTGCAGAGTAAGGGAAGATTTTGACAGTATCAGATGTTCCAAAGAGAAAGGCAAGGGACAATCGGGTTCTTCTTCTATAGTGTCAAACATTCTGGTAATTGTTTTAAACAGTCCAGTGTCCTGCCTCTGTACACATCTCAAAGTAGGTGTACGGACTGATACTTGTTTTTCTGTTGAACTACCTAACAACAACTTTTTGGTATGATGTGACAAAAAAAAAAAGTGCATAATCTTGATCCTTCTTGTTTTGCTGGAAAAACAATTACTGTCACCTCTTACTGTAACATTGTATTGTTCTTTTCAAGGTGGAATTGTACGAACTCTTGGAGGGTGGAAGTAAGCCACAAAAAAAACATCTCATTGCATCAAGATTATTGTCTCTGTACACAGAAGGCTGGGAAGTATTCAACGTCACACAGACAGTAAGCAGCAATTTCTGTCTTCAGTTTTTAGTTCTAAATCTTCTGCTACAGCAGCAGTCAGCTCATAACTCCAGCATTGCCCTCAGTGCTGGGTTATGTGCTCAATTCAAATGGAAGGACAGCAGAAGTGGGAGAAGCTTTCTCTCTGTCTACTTCTGAAATACACATGGTGCTGCCTGGATTAAAGAAGTGTTTATTTGCTGCTAGCACCACAGACACGATGAGAATTGAGTAACCCAAACCTAGTCAATAGGAGAGACATCAGGCCAAGTATGTCAGTGTGATTAAAGCATGTTAGTCTGTAGGCTGTCAAAGGAGATGGCATTGATTGTGGGGTAAGAGTAGGTTTTAATTTCTCTCTTTTTATCCTTGTCAAACTATCGCAGAGCAGAAGTACAGTGTACTTTAACATTGTGTTTCTGGAATTTATAATGGTTGGAATACTTTTTGTTTTAACTTTGTCTGAAGAATTCAGTAATTGCTAGTTTGAAGATTTGTTTTGTAGATATCCATAAACTATATCAATATTTGAATGCTTTTCCATAGCAAAAACACAAATAAGGTTTAAAATAGCTTCTGAGGTTTAAATCTTGTATTCTGACCATGGTTTTAGTTGCCTAAGCTTTATAATCAGATTGAACAGCATGCTCGAATGATTGGTTTAAGTTGCATCGTAGTTCATAATAGCCTTGCTTGAGAGGGGCCTGGCCTTATCTATTAGGCTGTAACTGTAACAATTAGATTAAGTAAATTTGCTTCAAATATGTTTTTCTTCTTTTTTTTCTTCTTTTCTTAATTTTTCTTCAAATGTTTATTTCTTCAAATGCCACGTTTGTGTTAAGATATAAATGAGTTTTAATAGTATGAAAAGTCTGGAGAGTTCATATTATTCTGTTAATAAGATTACTAGGAAAAATAAGGTTCTGGCTAAAGTCAGAGGATTTATTTCAATGTTAATTTTAACTCCTAGACTCATCTATTCAGTAGTAAATTTCCCTAAAATTAATTATTTTCATATAAATGCATCTTTGGAGAATGTATATGGTATTTTTAAATGCTGAATTATTGGTTTAAATATTTAACTCAATTCAGCCTTTACTATACAGTTACCTCGCTTATATGATAATAAATGTTCTTACACTCCCATGGACTGTTCCCTTTTCTTAATACAAATGATCCTTAATCATAATGCAGTAGTAAGATTATTGAAACAATATTCTCTCATTTTGTTTTCATTACCAGGTTTCCAAGTGGGTCGGAAACAGCAACTCCAACCACGGCTTTTTGATAACTGCAACACATGCATTCAGCAATAAAATTGAGCACAACCTGGTTACATTTGCGAAGAGCCAAGGCAATTTGCAGGAGAGTAGAAATGCTCTCCTTGTCCTCTTCACCAACAGTAATAAACGAAGGTCTTCCAGCTTTGTACCCTCTTCCACAAGTAAGTTCACACAACAGCAGTTCTATTTTAGGATATGAGCTGTTATCTTCTGTTACCTTCTGTTGCCTCATGTATACCTCATCTCAGTATTTATGCTCAGGGTTGAGCCTGGTGGAAGTTCATCTTTATCACCGACCAGAGTTTGCTTTGATAGTTCTTGCTTGTAGTTCACCTGACATAACTTCTAAGTCACCTCTACTCAAAGAAGTTGTGTTTTCAGGAAATACTCAAAGCCTAGAGGGAGCCTGGTTTATTTTGTTTGTAGAGAGGTGGGAGTTCTCACTCTTTTATAATTATTATTTATTTTACCTTTGTGGTGAAGTTTGCACGAAAATTGTAGTTTTTTGGCTTAGGCTGAAAAAACTCAGTGACCTGGAAAACTGTGAAAATGCTGGTAAAGCAACTGTTAGTACAGTTATTAAGTGCAGTTTTCAAGAGTAGAAGAGGTTGTTAGGTAAGCAATTTAAACCTTTCTGTCCTTGGCTTGGTTTTTAAGGACCTGTTTAACTTCATTGACTAATTAGCATTGTGACTAAAGGCTTTTTTCCATCAAAGACAACGCCCTCTTCCATTAAATTACAAAACACTAGTTTTACCTCTCCCACTGGTCTTCTAGTAAAACCAGCTAAGGCTGTGTTTTAGAGTCTGAGATAAATGTGAGGAGCAAAAGCTGGAAGGAGGAGGAAAATAATGATTGTTTTGGGTTTGGAGGGTCTGTTTGGTAAATCATTGCATTTGCACATTAGAAAGAAACTAGGTAGGACTTGTGTCAATATGAAGAACTAGATGGTGAAACGGATACCAAAAAGAAGTAGGCTGGACTGTTCATTTTTGTTCTCAACAGGAAACTATTGTAGTGGAATCCTAAATCCCAATTTAATCAATGTCAACCTCTGTTGTATGTGATACTATGCCAGAATCAAAAAACCGATTACTCTTTCTTAATGAGAAAACTCTGTAAACCTACCTGTTGCTTGTGATCAGTGCATCTACAAAGATTTGTTCTAGCAGCCTATATGTCAGTGGTTTTCAGCCTGTGTTTATGGATGTTGAGGTCTCCATGAATATTTATCAAGGGTTCTCAGAAGATACCTTAAGAAAGCAAACCAATTGTCATGGAGCTACATTCTCTAGCAGAGTTCTCTAAGCCTAGTTTTATTTTTTCAGATCTGAAAATTGAAGGAAAAAAAAATTTTTCAAAAATACTCCCTTACAGGAAAGCACCATTTTGCAAGTGTATGGGTAGTTACTGGGAGAACACTAGAGAGAGAAAACACCTGTGATCTCCGCCCTTTGTTAGCACTTCTCAGCACGTGTGATGTAGGAGTAGCCATACAAAGGCCATTAATTACATTCTGACCACAGATAGCCCTGAAAGGGGCCTGTGAAGTTTAGAGAATATAAACTTAAGTATATCAGTAAGCTTTTATGTTTCTGTTGAATTTAGACCTTTTAGGCCACAAAAGGAACAGAGATTCAGCAGTTTCTGAAATGTGTCTGAAATGGCAATTGAATACACACCTCTTCCAGTACTTTCACAATTTGTCATTTTAAAATCTGCTCTGAAGGCTTTGATGTAAATTTCTGAAATAGGTTTTCTTGCAGAATGCTGTACTTAAAGAATAAATGAACTTACTGTGAAAAAGATTAACGTACAACTTCCTTTCTGAACCAGAGCTGAGCCCTGCCAAAAATGATGCTTTGTTAGGTGTGCCTCATGAACCTCAGATCATTGAAAACAACAATGCAAGCAGGAGGAGGGGACCTCGGGCTGCAGCAGCATCTTCTACCAAAAGCCAGGTTACAGCATGTCATCGGAGGGAACTCTACGTTGACTTCCATGCTATTGGCTGGTCAGGGTGGATTATTTACCCAAGTGGATACAATGCATTTTACTGCAGAGGATCTTGTCTTTTCCCCTTGGGGGAAAGTCAAAATGCAACAAACCATGCCACTGTTCAGTCCATAGTCCATACGCTTAAACTGTCTCAAGATGTCAGCACACCCTGCTGTGTTCCGGATGAACTGAAATCCCTCAATCTCCTCTACTTTGATGACAAAGAGAATGTGGTCCTTAAGAATTACAAAGACATGGTGGCAACAAGCTGTGGTTGTCATTAACAGAACATTTTTTGGTACATATTTGGCATGCACTTGGATTCAGTTTCCCATTTGCCACTGAAGATACCAAGGTAAATGGCATTTCAGATTATGGCTCGGGAGAGCCGGAAGCTCACCAGTGCTTCAAACCCTTCTCTCTCCGTGGCAGTGCAGAAAGGAGTTCAACACTGGCTTTCCAAGAGCTATCGCCTTCTAGTGAGTATGCTGACCTGCATGGAAAGCTCTGTGCCTGTAAACCAGAGGAAACCATTAGAAACAATTTGTTATGTGAAAGAGTCCGAACACATTAAGATCCTGTTCTGTATGTGGAGACTCGGAATATTCTAAGTAATAGGTATGTCATCCTGCCTCAATCCACTGTGGAGGTGCAAGTCTCTTAGTAACATAACCTTATTTAGCTTTGGCTGTTCATGATCCAGTGGGGATGTATGTTCCTACACAGAGCTTTGAGGGTAAGTGTTTGCCCAGAGCTAACCTCAGAGGCCTCTTCTGAGTAATGCATAAACTACAGATGGTAATGCACTTCTTCCCCCTTTTCCATCTGCAGTTCTGCCAAATGCAGGGACCTCCTTGTAAGTCCTTCTGGGACTTGCTAGTGCTAGGCAATCCAAGGGAAACAGGTCAGTATATATCTGGGCATCAGCAAACTTGGCTTCTGACTCAGTGCTGCAGCTCTGTATGATGGAGGGTCAGCCAATCCCATTCTGAGTCAAAATTCTTCCACCATGGTTTGCTGTGGCTGTTACGCTCTCTGGCGGCAGAGGTTTCCCTTGAGTGTGCATTGTACAGTGAGTGGCTGTACAATGGGATCCTAAGCTTGGGCTGGAACTTCCCTAGTTCAGTTGGATGGAAAAAAAAAAGATCAAACCTCGGAGGTCTGAGAACATGCTGGATGCTGCCCTGGTCCTGCGCCAAAGGCAAGTTTGATGGAAAGTACTCAACCGATTCCCTTTCGTTCTTCCTTAAAGCATAGGACACAGGCTTAGAAGGGGTTCCCTGAGGTCTTCAAGTCTTGCTACTACTTAATGCAGGCAAACAGCCTGCAGTTCTTCAGTCAACTCACTGAGTTGTAACTTAAGCCTGTTCAGGTTTCTTGTCTCTATTAATCCTTGAAGGAGGCCAACATCTCGCAGAACTTAGATAGAAACTTCATGGAGAATATTTTTACTCCGATGTGATACATGTTAAAAAAAAATAATAACAGAAAAAATATTTATGTAAATGTTTTTTCTTTGTGTAAATACTGATGACTGTAATTAAGAAAATTATTTAAAAACAATACTTGGAGTATATTAACTTAATCTGTAATACAAAACATTAATTTTCAAATAAAATTATGCAGTGTAACATTGCATTTGTGTGTGTGTGTCTGTACTGTATTTGAACCACCTTCCCAAAGGTGGACCCAAAGGTCCATGAATCAAATGCTTTGCCAGAAGAGAGGACATTCTCAGTGGCCTTGATGGGCACTGAATCAAGACCTCTGACTCCATGTCAGGAGTAGAACAAATAAACAGAAGCGTTTCCCTTCAGGCAGGATCCAGTAGTTATTTCTGATGTGAAATTGGCATTGAAGCTTCTTGTAACTCTCACTGTAGTTAGGTGCAGATACTAAAGCTCTTCAGGGTTCTTCATACATGGTGTTTGTAACAAAACCTGCCTGAAGTAGGTCTTGACCTTCATACCTGAGATGCTTTCAGTTTTCTTGGTCTGTAAGGCCTTATTTGTGGGTATGTTGTGATATCTTGTGATGCCTTTATTAACATTTCAGTAAATTAGAAAGCTAAGATGAAATAAATGCTGTTATTCACATCATAATATATGGATGGGAAGACTGTACCCCCTATGTGTAGACCAGGGACGTACTTACCAGAACTACAGCCTGGAATGGGTGGGGTAGAGGGCCCTGAGCAAGACAAGAATTTAGTCAGGATGGCATGCATGAGTCAGTGTGGAGAGAAGGGTTTTCTCCTGCCTAGTTACTTCTGTTAATAAAACATTGCAGAGGTTGTTGTAAGTGGCCAGCAGGGCTTAGATACTGATGTCAGAACAGCTCTGAGAGTGACCAAGAACAGAACTGCCGCTCTGAGAGCAGCAGTAAAGGCGAAAGTGCTCAGTCCAGACTAGAACAGGCAGTGGAGCGTTCAGGAAGCTCATTTCTGTTGGGGACAAAAGGCTCGATTCCCCCAAGCTAAGGGAAATAAGCTGTGATGATGGGGTTCCTGTGTTTCCCTCCAGCAGACTGCGGGATGAACTGTGGGCGTATGAGCTATACAGTGCAGGCACAGGGAATCCAGTAGAAATGAAGGTTTCAAATGGACTGTGCGTACCCAGCATGACAGGACAAATGTGTTTATGCTTTCTGCAGAGCAACTTTTCGTTGCCACTGCCATGCTGACCACATCGCTGCATGTTCAGAATTCCTAGAGAAAAAGCCAAATCTTCCTAGGTAAGATTTGTGGTTGGTTGTTTGTTTCTTTTTTTTAAAAAAAAAAAAAGTTTATAGTAAGCCTAGTAAGGTGGAATAAAAGTCTGATAGCAGGCTGGTGCTACCTGCTGCATTAGCCGCTTTCAGCTGTTGGATTCAGTGCCACTGGCAAAGGCACCTTGGAAAGAGAAAAGGGTCATAATCTGGCTTTACTGGTTTATTTCCCAGGTTGCTCTTTTGCATTACTTCCATTTCACCACAAAGTATCTGTGGCATTTTAAGTCTGTAGGAACCACACCTTGGGAGTGGGAAAACACACCTATAGTGAGAGTCCAGACAAGGGTGTTTCTGAATGGTGACTTCAGCTGATGTTATCTATGCTTGTTTTAGTAGGGACCCTAGGAACTGAAGCCAGCAGTTTTCACTGCCAAGTAACACTGGGAGAAGGACTGTATGTGGAACAAACTGGCTGGGGCAGCTTCGGCATACAACATGCTCCAGTCTTCTGTCCATAACCTGACAAATGTTTATAGAACCATAAGCTGCATAGCAGCTGCATCACAGCAGCAAGCTTTCATTGCTCAGTTCAGAGAATTATCCTTTTTTTTTTTTTCCAGGATATCCTAATGAGTTTCCTTGTGTTTCAGATGCTAGGAAAAAAGGACAAATTTTCCATTGAAATGGAGGTAAAATTGATAAATAAATGATGGCCACACTGAATATTAGTTAACACAGTGCTGCACCACAATAGGTTAAATATGCACAGTCAAGCTAGGAGCGCTCAGTAGTTTTGCACACATTAAATTATTATTTTTTTCTGCGCCACTCAACATAGTCTCATTATGCCCCATTAAACCCTGATAATTAAAACAAAATATATTGGAATTGTTTATCCTGGACTTTGTAAGGAAATGAGGTTCATAATAATGCCAGGGGAAAAAATTTACACTGCACCGAAACTTGTAATTAGAATAACAATTAAGCATAAGTATTCTGCTGCTTTTTTTTAAAATATATATATATATTTTTTTTATTTAAGGGTGCATTTTCTTGCTATTAGTCAACAGAAATAAATAAGAATTCTGGAAAAGAAATGCAACAAGCAGAACATGGCATGTTTAGGTGGCATGCCAAAAAGCAACAGCTTCAAAGGGAGTGTAGCTAGTCTTCAGAATGGACTGTCTGGAGCAGGACTGGTGGCACAGATTGTGTTGTTACTTCACATTACATCGCAGCAGCACCAAGAGAGAGCAAGATTGGGAGCAAAATTCTCTGATAAACACTGTACCGGTACTGATGAGGAGCATATCTGCCCCTGACAAGCTCACCTTGTAAAGAGCTGAAATAAAATGGAATGACTGCAGGTTTTATATGCAGGGTGCTATACCTCACTCGCCCAAATTCAGAGGTATGCAGAGGAGAGCCCTGCACTGAAAGAGTGAGAGCCTGGCAGCATCGCCACTGCCGCCAACTCCAGGCCTCACCAAAGGCACGGTGACAGCACACGTAGGGCTGTCTGCACTGGTTCAGCTGGTGGCTGGAAGCAGTCCCCACTTTGCCATTCTTCATGGTGCATCTGTATGGCATCCAGCTCTGCAGCTTGAGGTTTGCTGGCTTGGGTCTCTGACAGACCATGGGGCTCTGCATCCTCTCAGTTGCACGGCATCAGTGTGATTCTCCTCTGGTAAATAACACAACTTGTGTTTTACTTCCACAGGCATGTGGAAAGCAGGATTTCAGAGGCAGAAATAGATTATGAGATCCATTCCTGAGACGATGCCTAGGAAGTAAATGCAACCACATGCTAAAGCTGCAGGGTTGGGCTTGATGCCATGGCACAGAGTTCCAGATTTGGAACTGAAGAGGTCCGGGTGAGTGAGGTGCACACAGTCATGCTCGTTATTGTGTGGCATGGGGAGGGCACCAAACCCGGCCCAGTCACCTCTGTGGTGGGATGTTAAGCAGGATCTGGGTATGTTCTAGGGGAGAGCTAATGGTAAAGAACACAAATCCATAAGAGATCAGATTTCCACAGTTCTCTGTAGAACAAGTGGTTCCACAAGTGGGATTTTCTACAAGTGGGATTTCTGTGGTGCTCCTGTCATGAGGAATAGAGGAAGGTGCTTCTTGGCACTGAAGCAAGAGAGGGGTATGCTGTGCTGGGGGTGTCCTGTGGATGATGAGGCAGAAGGGATTGGCCTGGAGGAACTGGTCAGGAATGGTTTCCTTTGTGAGGGCAAGATAACTGAAATGTGCCTGGCCTGAGGAATCCGGAGCACAGCGGTGCTGCATGCAGCTGCTAGGCCTCTGCTCTGCAGGCCTTTAACATGATATGAGGCACCCGGTTAGGAGTGAGCTGAGTTGTCTCTGCTTCGCTTGGGGTGTTTACTATGGGCCCGTTCTCCTTGTAGGAAAAGTGGCATTTCTGTGTTTACTTAAAAGATCTCCAGAAGTAGTACGTGGTTCGTAGTCCTGGAGCTTGTCTCCTGAAAGGAGAGGAGCAGAGCTGGGTGCCTGGACGTTTCCACAGGTACTGAACACTCCAGATCATCTCCAGTCCAGCTCCTTTAAGATCCCATGTGCACCATTTACAAATACATACATGCAAATACTTCACATGTGGGTTCGTTTTTATACACACCCGTGGGTATATTACATTCCTGTTTGCACAGCGGCAGCCTTCCTCCTGGTTCATGGACCAGGATGGTGTTACTTATCTGAGGTGGGGTGCTCAGGGCTGATTCGAGAACATTGCCACTTCCAAGGGAAGCATTTCAATGGCTTTGAAGAAAACTATGTCACACCTAGGCCATTTCTCCCCTTCTGGTGTTGAGTGTAGCTCACCTTCAAGGAGAGTAGTTAGCAGGTGTGAAATGACCTGTTGTGAATGAGACTATTGTGCCTTAAAGCAGCTAATTGAACGTTTTCTTTCTTCTTACTGGCTTTATTGCTAGAAGCCATTCAGAGAACAAGAAGGACTGCTAACTTCTTGTTGTCACAAGGATGCGTGCAGTTATAGATTCATGCAGATATTAACTGCCCTAATTCAGAGCTAGATCACAGCCTGCTTTAGTTGTGGAAAACAAAAGCTTTGCTTCTAAGTGGGAAAATGACCTGTTTCTGAGAAGTGATTGACCTTTAACTGACACCAGTGATGCTGTAAATCCAGGCCTCATGACACAAAGCAGTGTTATGGCATAAGTCCCAGTATACTGGTTCGGATCCGCTCACAGAAATCGTGCTTGGTTAACTTTGAACTATCAGGTTAGACAGAATCATCAGGCAGTGTAAAACCAGTGTCTATAGCTGCAAGTCAGTATAGGTTCTGTTCCGTGTCTTCCAGGTCGCTTGAAAGGAGTCATTTGTTCCCTCTCAGGTGCAAGACTTTGCATTTCTTGAACTGAGCGTGGTGCTTGTTGCTTCCCATCCTGAGTAACTTTACATTTCCTAGATGTGGTATTTAGTTTTAGCACTGGGTTTTGACAGAGTTTCTCCGCTTATTTTCTTACAAAGATTTTGTCTTGTTAAAAACAAACAAACAAAAAATAAACAAACCTCACTTTTCTTTTAAGATTATGGCAATGCAAAACCATTTCTAAATTCTCAAGACTCTATAGAAATCCACTGTTCCTGAGTGAACCTAATTACGTTTATGTATTACCCTGGGAATTTCACACAGGTTGGCTTGGTAATTGCCTAGCTTGTGAAATGAAAGTAGTTGACTTATTTTATTTTCAGTTGGTACTGTACAATTATGCAAAATTTTGCTTTCTGTTTTTCTGGTGGAAAATGGGTCAGCAAATAACTAATACATCCATATCACTTCTGAGATGTCTTGAGGTCTCCTAGGATTATTTCTCCCAGAATATAATAATCTCCTGCTTCCAAATATCATTTATAGTTATTATTGTAGTAAGTCTTTCTGACTCACAAGGGTACATTTTGTGAGGTGCTGCATATTCAGCCCTTGTTTTACACTTGTAGAGTCGAACCCAAGACTGATTTCCGGTTGGTACAACCCTGGCAACGAGCTGTCCCCAAGTGATGTTTTCAAACAGGCCTTAGAGCCTTGGGAGCTCAAAATTGCTGTGCAGGTGGATGGGAGTCAGAGGTTGCACAACGTGTCCATTTCCAGCTGCCCACCAGCTCCCTCCTCTGGAGGATGCTGCAACCACTGATGTTCTGCACATGAGGCAGGTCCACAGCCACCAAGTTTCCATCTGGTTCCTCCTACTGGTTTACAGACGTGTACAGAAGCAGCTCAGAAGCTGTTCAAAGACAGCAGTCTTTGGTGAGTGGACAGGACAGAGCACGGCATGGGGTCACACCTGAGGGCACCACTGGCTTTGTGACTCCACACCTTCCAGCCTCACTGCTTTCCTCCTGGGCGCAGGTACCTGAGGCTGTTCAGGGTCAAGCAGTCAAATCAGCTGTCATAATTTTTGCTTCACAAAAAGCTAAAAGAAGCACTTTACACATTGAAATGTTCCAGAGTTCCATAATAATTTATTTCAACAACATTAGTTTTACATTTGTAATTTGAAGTGATTTTAGCATTTTCTTCATTGCAAGTGCCTTTTGGACATTTGCAAAAGTTTTATGAATTTTGGAACAAAATGTCAAAGGGGCTTTTTTTTCTTTTTTTTTTCTTTTTTTTTTCTTTTTTTTTTCTGTGAACAGTTTCAGTGTTCAGAGATCAACATTAAATCTTCAAAAAGAAAATAAAAATATTTTGAGCAGGTCTCTAGTAATTTTGGGCTGCAAAAGAGATGCATTCTGACATTTGTGATTGCAAATCAAATGCACCTATAAAATGTGAATGTAAAGTTTGAAAATATAAATGTAATTTGCTCAGGACAGGCCAAGAAAATAAACCTAAATTTAAATAAATAAATGATGGTTTGAACATTGCAAATCCTAAATAAACTCCAGAGAATGTCAGGCAGTGTAAATAAACTGATTAACAGCAAGACTATGGGCATTCCACTTCTCCTCTTGTTTCTCAGATGACAGCCCCTGCATATATCACTTCCTTCTTGAGCAAGGCCAGCCGTAGGTACAAGAAGTCCATCAGCTGCCCAGAGCTTTGTGCTCCTCAGGGTTACCCAGCCTTGCCTTTTTCACCACACACTGTCTTGAGATCAGCACATCTTTGTAACTTCTGTGCGCTATTTATCTATACATAAGACCACAAATTAGTTTATACCTCTTTCATTGATAGGTAGTGACCTTGCAAGTACCATGATGTGTGATAACTTGTTCCTGTTTAAAGCTCTGCCTGAAGCCTTTCAGACTTATTTCTTATGTAGACCAAGTGCTACAAAGTGCCTAAAACTGTGAAAGGACCTGGATTTTAGGGTAAGAAACTGAGACAGAGGGCACAGAAGGGGTGGAGGGAGGGCTTTGTGGTCCTGATTTAAGAAAATATGTTGGGAAAGATAAGATTCATTAAACTAGAGCTGAAAGATGGCGTGGATGGTCTCTCAAGCTGAATTTTTTTTAGAATGCTGTAGGACCCTGCCTCTAAATTTTGCATGGCACTGCATTGCCTAATTCATAAGCTCAAAGAACAAATTATGATTTCCTCCTTTCCTTCATTCATGTAATATTCAGCTTGTTTAAATGGTTCCATCTCATTCTCTGAGTCAACAAATCTCTGGATATCAGTGAATACCATTATCAGTGTTTCAGCAATGCCTTTCCTTAGAAATGTCTAGTGCAGAGCATCCGGATCATTGGAAATAACTCCAGAGGGATTTGGATGGAGAAAGGCCTAGTCCTAGTTTCCCATGAAATCAACTACTAAGTATTAGAGCAGGAATGAACTTGGCTTGAACTTGAGAATGGTTAGAAGGGTACGGCTGAAGGACTGAGGAGGTGTTACATATAAACTGTCACCCATCCATCATGAGAAGAAGAAAAAGGGGGAGAGGAATTTCATCGAATAAGCACAAGGGTTTGCCTTGTTGATATTGAAATGAAGATTTGGCTTTATCCCACTTGTCGAGGAACAAGGCCATGACAGCAGCAAAATACCTAAGTATCATAAACACAGTGCTGGGCCATCTCCATACTAACCTAAAGATCTAAGGCAAGGTTATTCTGCCAGAAGTCCAATTATCCTGTCCTGTTCACATAAGGAGTCATGGAGAAGTAAAGAGACTATGTCTCTGGAAAGATGTTTTCAGGGTGTTTGTAAATCACAGATAGTTTCTTGACAATAGTCAGCATCTTTGAAAAGCAGGTATTTGTTTTATGGGCTTTACATGGATCAGGATATACTTAAGAATATTATATTCCTGTTCCTAAAAGTACTTCTTTTAAACAAAGCAGGAATAAACAATAGTATGAGTGATGTATATATAGGTCAAAGGCCAGTTCTTTCCAAACATCTGAAAAATTACAGATAAATTGTCACGTTCATGGTAAAATAAAGACATGTGTCTTTCAATTTTTAACTCTGACCTCCATAGCTTTCAATCTTCTATTAGTTCTGTGTACCTTTTGGGATAGGAAATCACTTTTCTGCCTTTGACCAGGGTAAATAGTATCAATAATCATGTCATCCATATTTATGTAAAATCTGTTGAATTTTAAAAAACAATGGATTCTAGCAAGCCAGAGCAGCAGCTTCTAGGGAAAAACAAAAAACAAAACAAAACAAAAAAATTTTTTCTAAAGCCAAGGTCAAATGATTAAGATACTGACTTATACACTCTGAGTCCACTGCTCTCTTCTGCAGTATTTGTCCATTATGGACAACTTGAGGAAAGTGTCAGTCTTTCTGTACCTCATTTTCCTACCTTCAAGTATTGCTGCTACATTTTTTCACTCTTATAGCTGTTCCCTTGGAAGTCTTTTCTCACAAATCTTGATTAGAAGACTCATTTTAGTGGGAAAGAGCACATCTGGGAAGAAGCATCTTCATATGATGTTTCCAAAAAACAAACAAACAAACAAAAAAAGAAAAACAGACAGTCCCCCTGAAAACCGGTGTTGTTTTGCCTCAACAAATCCCGGCATAGTTCGAGCCTCACTGAGTCACTTCAAACAGTAACAAGCACAGGGACCAGGCACAGGTTGGGTGAAGGCACAGCCCCACATAGAGAACTGTTGCTATTGAATGGGCCTCCTGGCAGACAAATCATCTGTGCCTCTAGAGATGCCTCAGAGTATTTTCTTGTTCTCTGTGTAGTGTGAAGGCAAAGCATGGGTTATGGGCTGCCTTCTGCATGTTTTTACGGTGCTGGCCATGGGGTATAGTTCTGGGCAGTACTGAAAGACAGTGCACAGTTCTCTCAGATACAGTAATGGCATGGAGGAGGGAGGGTTGGGAGAAGGTGTGATAATGTTGGTGTGACCAGCATTGAATGAGTATAATACTTGTGGAGACATAAACCAGGGAGGTCATGGAATCAGGCCTGGCACACTGAATGACTTCTTGGTGATATGGAATTTCAGCTAATATCCTTCCCTCCCATCCGCTTCTTCTGCCATGTTCTGAAATTTCTATCTAAGTCCATTGATTGCTCAACCCTGTCCCACACCTTGATTAGAGACTTTCCTCTTCTGTGTTGCGTGTTCCCATACCTAAGGATCATGTAGTTTCAGTCCAGACTGAAGCTCTCAAATGAGAAAAAATATATCCATCATATGCGCTCCCCATTAGAGGGAAAAAAAAAAAAAAAGGAAGAAAAAAAAAAGCTTACTTTCATTATAAGTGGGACCAGGAACGTAAAAGTTCAATTACCAGAATGCATTTGCTTTGTACATTTTAAACCTGCCGTAGCTAGTATAACCGGCACATGCAGTTCTGTCTAATTGCTGCTTTCCAGCTTGGCCTAATTGATGCTCTGATTTGCAGTCACCTACCTCTACATGAGCCTGTGTTTCATTACATTTTACCCTTGCTCCCGAAATCCTAAAATCCCCATGGGGAGAAATAGATTACAGCAATACAGAGCTTTTGTGTGTGAACTGACAATTCTTTCTCCCCTATACTTTTCTTCATCTACATGTGAACAATGAAAACACAGTGGGCTGACTAAGGGATGTATTTGTTACACTCAAATGCTCCTTATTTAGGCAGGCATAACTCTTCTTGAACTCAGTAGGAGTTTTAAACTCTGAATGAAAACGGCAGTGGGATAAAATCAGCTCAGAGATATTTTAATAACCTAATTGGGATGTTTATGTTACAAAACTGTGTTATTCAATCTCTAGTCATAACTAGAAAGAAAGTTATTTGCTGAAGAACGTGTCGGTATTTTCCGTGGAGAATGATTTAAATAAAACCTTTAGAAATATGGAAATCTCATGGTTTTATCTTTAAATAAGCATTTCAATCATAATTTTTTAAAGAAAAAAACCACCTAATGTCTCCTGCAGCTTTGATTTCAAACACGTCACATTCTTCATTAAAGCAATCATTGTTAAAACAGAGGGACATAAAGCAACATAGGATTTATTCCTTCATTAAACTGATGATCCGTATATGAAGCCAATTAACATTATGAGTCTGGTGAACATCAAGTGTAAAGAGGTTACAGAAAATTAAAAGCAGTCACCTTGGTCTTTAGATAAAGAAAGAACACTTTTACATTATAAATTATAAGAGTGTCCAAGCGGGACAAATCGGCAAATTTGGTTAATTGGAAAATACATTTTACTGCACATGAATTAGGGTAAAATAACCTTTTAGCTGCTAGCTTTTTTTGTGGTCAGGTATTGAGAATCATGGGAAAGGAAGTGTTTGGATATGGAAAGACAAGAGAGCCATTTCATCAAACTTGAGCTATTCAGACTTTCTTGAGTGTTACAAACGATCCCCTCAAAGCTGAGAGCTCTGAAGGAAAACGTCCATTCAGTTCCTGCGCTGATCAGCCCAGTGCTAGGTTTTACTGTCACGGGAGGAAAATGAGAAGAGATGTGTTTGTGTGTGCAGCACAGGACAGTTTTACTGTAAGACAGACACAATCACCAAAACATCCATCCAGAATTATACCGGGCTTCTCCTTGCAGACCTGTTACCTAATACTGACAATAGCAATGACGACGATGATGATAAGCGTCAAAGCCTGGGGCAGACTTTAACAACTTTGCAAAGAAGGGGTTTTCTGGCTGAAATACAGTAGCTCACCTCCGTGTGTTATTTCCTGCTTCGGACCGCTTTTAATGCTGCCCTTTGGTAGCTAGGAGAGAGGAGCTACCAGAGGAACGCTGCCCACGACTCGAAGCGGTTTCTAGTTATTTTCGGGGGTCCCAGCTTCGCAGGAAAGCGTTTATAAAAGGGGGGCGCGGAGAGAGGCAGCGGCGGCGCTGACAGCGCTCCTGCCCGCGGGGAAGGGGCTTTCCCCGTGCTACACCCCGGCGGGCCGGGCCATGCCGTGCCGTACCGTGCCGAACCGTGCCGGGCCGGACAATGCCGGGCAGGACAATGCTGGGCAGGACAATGCCGGGCCGGACAATGCCGGGCCGTGCCATGCCGTGCAGTGCCGGACAGTGCCGTGCCGGACAGTGCCGAGCCGAGCCGAGCCGAGCCGAGCCGAGCTGAGCCGAGCCGTGCCGGGCGCGGAGCTCTCCCGGGTGCTGAACCGCGCCGCAGCCGCCGCCCCCGGGCTCCGGCCGCCGGCGAGCGGCAGAGCCCAGCCTCCGAAGCGGCAACTTTTAATTATCGTCAACCCCGCGCCTCGTGCATTAAAATTAAAGAGGCACCGAGGTGGCGAGAGGTGGGGGATTTTATATTGCTTGGTTATCTCCTTGTTTTGCAGCTGCTGCTCCTTGGGAGAAAGTTGAGCCGACCGGCTCCCTGTCCTCCTGCTTCTATTTAAAAAGCAGCACTTGGAGCACTTCCCCGGGCTCCATTTCCCCCTCGCTGCCTCCCGTAATGCGCTGAACTTGCAGGCTTCAAACTGCCGGAGAAAGTGAGTCTTGGAGCCAAAAGAGCAATGCAGCCCCCTGACTAGAGCAAGGCCTGAGAGTGCCGTAATGAAGTTATTATTATTTTATTAGGGGTTCTTATGATAAAACACTCACTTTCACTCTCTCCGCGACGTCAGAGGAAGGAAAAGGCACGTCTGTCTCCGTGCAAAGGGATCCTGCGGTACTGGCCCTGCATGGATATTAAAGGCTGGGATGCAGAGGCTGGCAGGGGAGATCCAGGCGGTACCTCTGGGTTATGTTCTTCTTTTTAAGGTTAATTGACCTAAAGCATGTGCTGCTATTTTAAGGAGTGTGGTCAGATTCAGAACATTGGTCTTGCGTGGTGCTGCTGTAAAAGCCGGCTCGATTCATAGCAGACTTCGCAGTTCAGAGACTTGCCTGGATGGTAAGTCAATAGTATTTGTTGTCAAACAGTGATTTCCCTAAAAGCCCTTATGTATGTGTATACATATAAATATATATAAGCATGTATGAATGTAGCTTTCTAAACCTATTACTGGTATGCTAAAATTGTAGGTGAATGGGTAAGATAAGATCAGATCTGTTTGGCTCTTTGCTTTTGCCTTGTTTTGCTAAAATAATTCTTTACAAGACTGAAACATAATTTCAGCGTGACTATATATTAGGGGGATTTCTACATCTATGCCTAGTGTGACAGGCAGACAGAGCAGGTGATATTTCTAGAGCCTATTAGTGTTTATTTAATGAGATCATATACGCAGAACAACTTTCCAAAGACATCGTCTCTTTAAAATCTCTATCCATTTCTGCACCTGTATCGTCTGTATCCATCTCCTTTGCTCTGGTATGAACGTGCTACCTCTTTAAACTCCCATCAGATCTAAGAGAGCCTGTGTAGATTTGCTCGCCCTTCCTGCACAGAACATTACAATGTTTATAAAATATTAAATTTGTGTAGTCTGCCGGAGAAGCAATTGTTCCAAAATAAAATCAGCAGTCTAGACGAAACATAGACACCAGAACTTATCAACAGTTGTCTGACTTACATCTTCTGATGCATCTTGAGTGGGTCATAATACCAACTTTATTTTCAGTGGTGCATAAATTAATTACACGCATTTAATAACCAAAATATCATTATATTCCCCCTTTAATATCATAAAGGCTTTACGCCAGGGAAGCACTTAATGTGCAGGGGGCCATAACAGGCTATTATCCTTGTGTAATGCTATTACAGAACCAATTATGCGCCATTATACTTGCTTTTTTTGCAGTTTATGTGATTTGATCCAATCCCGCGTCCCTGACTTGAAAATTTCATCTGGGTACTTTAAAGTCTAATTTTCACCCGGGCTGAGGCAAGGGCCATCTCTCTCCGCTGAGCCTATGCCTCGGATGCATTTTAAAAGTAATTGCAAAGGGTCCCGCCGCATATCATTTGCAGACGGGAAGCGAGCATAAATCCAGAGACCCCTCGCTGTGAACAAAATCAAACTTTGCTGCCGTACGATCGCTTGGAAAGGCAAGGCGTGTGCAGAGCGGCCCCCCAAAACCCATCCAGCGGCAATTAGCCGCCGCTTTGTCAGCGCCGGGGTCCAGGCAGGGCTGGCACGGCTCGGCACGGCTCGGCACGGAGCAGCACGGCACGGCACGGAGCGCTGCATCCCCCCCCGGCCCCGCAGCCCCGGGGCACCCCGGATTTGGGGGGGGCGCCGGGGGCCGCCGAGCCCCGGAGCGCGAACGCTCGGAAAAGAATGGGATTTTGTTGCTGCTCCTCGCATTCCTGGTGTTTGCTGAGAAATGACGGGTTTTTTTCTTTTCATCTTTTTTTTTTTTTTTTTTTTCTCCTCTACACACCACGTGGGCCATTTGTAGGGCCCAATAGACCTATCCAAGTTACTCACTGTAGACAGCGCTGGAAATAATCAGATTAAGGCCAATTATGCGTGAGATTATAAAGGCAAGTGCTGAGAGGCAGAGCATGCTGTAGACAGATATAAAGACATCTGGCCACTTCCAGAACTCCACAGAGCCCTTCTGTCTCTGCAGCCAACAACTCACAGCGCCTTATTCCAGTGCAAAATACCCCCAAATCTTACTGGTGATTTTTACTTCTGTTCGGTTTAGGTATGGATTGCTATTTTTATTTACCTTCTGGATTTTCTTACATGACTGCATAGAAATTTGAATAGTTTGTTGTTGTTGTTGCTGAAGACAGTGGTTTCCAACCCGAACGCAGCTCCCAGCATGTTGGATGCTTTTAAAAGAAGACAGCTTTTAGGTTTTATTGCTGTTTCATTTAGGCAAAATAGTTTAGATTTTTTTAAAGCAATTCATTCTTAGCTGTAAGATTATTTTTTTTATTATTTTATGTAATGCAATTATTTGCTCTGGAAGTAAATACTTGATATATACATAGATAGATGTGTAGATAGAAGAACGGGAGATAGATGATCAGCTATCTGGAGGGGAAAAGAAAAAGAAAAGAGGAAAAAAGAAAAGAGGAAAAGAAAAAAATAAAAAGAAGCAACAAACTTTTACTGGTTCTGGTCACTGTGCACCTACCATGGAGTTTTCTGCCTTTGGCTTTTGCAGCGCGCTGCACGCAGCGTTAGGCACGACTTTCTCGGCCTCCTCTGGGACGGGCTCTGGGCTCGTCAGGGAGTTTCTCGGGGTGCTTTCTCCTGGTTCCTCACCTTTCTTTTCTCTCCCTCTCTGTCTCCAGGTCTGCAGGAGACCCCTCGGCGCTGTCTGGCAGGGAAGCCCCTCGCAGCGCTGGGCAGCGGGCGGCAGCCCGGCCGCGGGGCCATGTTCTACTTCCACTGCCCCCCGCAGCTGGAGGGTGAGTGCGGCTGGGGGCTGGGGGTCCAAGTCGCAGGGGTGCAGGGGCTGGGGGCGAGGGATGCTCAGCACTGGCCTGGCACGGGCAGCTGCCTGCCGGGAGGAGAGCGGAGCTGTACGGAGGCGCCTCATCTTTTTCCAAGGGCAAACACAACCCTACTCCCCCCCTCCCCGCGCGCCCAGCTTTCCCCTCTTGTCACAGGGCGGAAAGAAGGATTGCATGATTTTTTTTTTTTTCTTTTTAATTTGATTCCTGTTGGAAAGGCCTTGTTTTTACACCCCCCCGCCCTCGTTTTGCCACCTGCCTCCCCTCTGTGGATAGCGATCCCGCAGTTGAGCCTCGGGCGACGAAAGAGATGCTTTTCTCCCCTCCCAGCACAGATGTTGGTGTCATGGCTGTAATCGGGACACTTTCAGGACGTGGTCACGCCTCCTCCCTCCAGCCAAAGGGACCGCATAAATCTTTAATGTTATTTTACAAACATTCTGCGGGAGGATGGGGAAAGACGAGGCACGGCTGAAAAAAAAAAAAAAAGAGAGAGAGAGAAAAAAAACATTTGGGAGGGTTCTTCCTTCTGTTTTTGACCGGGGGCTTTTGTTTAATGTTTCTTGTGTTTTTGTTTCTTTCCTTTTCTTTTAAAAAACCGGCAGCCTGCGGGCTTTCCCCGGGTCCCCCCGCATGTTTCTCGGCCGCGCACCTTCAGCCCTGCCCCGGGGCCGTGCCGGGCCAGGTCTGTGACCCCCAGTCCCTCCTGCCCGCCCTCCAGAAAAGGTTTTTTCCCTCCGAAGCGCTGCCAGGAGCCGCGGCGCTGCCGCCCCGGGTGCCCCCGCAGGAGCCTGGCGCTGCCCGGGGGGAGCCGGCCCCGCGAAGCCGCCCCGGCCGGGGCCGGGGTCCCTGCGGTCCCCGCCGTGCTGCCGGGCTCCTGAGCGCCTTTCTTCGTTAGTTTTTGGCCGAGAGCTTTGCAAACGTGCTTTTGTTCGCTCGGTCGGTTGTGGGGTTTGGTTTAGGTGTTGGTTTTTTTTTTTTTTTTTTTTTTTTTTTTTTTTTTTTTTTTTTCCTGGAGCCCGGTTTTGGCTGCGGGCGGTGGAGGGTGACACCGCCCGGCGTGGGGCATCCCAAGTGAAAACTGGCACAAATCCCAAACCGCCTCCTCTGCCCCCTGAACCAACCAAACCCCAGAGGCGGCTCCAGAAGGGCCCTTTACCGGGCACCCTTTGGGCGGCTTGGGGCACCCCGCGGAGACCCGGAGAGAAGCGAGGGGGCTCCGGGGTCACCGGGACAGTGTTTTATCCGGTGCTGAGCATCGCCCGGGGCCGCAGGGAGCCGTCCGTCCGTGCGAGGAGGGGTTAGGGCCGTTCTCCCGGTGATGCTGCGGGGTGAGCACGGCGTCGAGGCGCCCCCGGTCCCCCGAGCGGCCGCGGCGGGGGGAGCGGGGCCGGGGTCTGGGGGGCTCCCGCCGGGCAGCTCTGCGGGCTCGGTCCTGGGGACCCTCAGCGGTGGTTTTGTGGGCTTGGGGACTTGTCCGATCCTGTTTGCTCGGTGGGCTGGGGGGACGGGGACAGGGACAGGGGAATGGCCAGGTGCCGGGGCAGCGCTGCCGCCCCCCTTGTCCGCTCCTCAGCCGCCCCGGCTGCCCCTAACGCGGCTCTCGGCCCGCAGGCGCGGCCCCCTTCGGAGCTCACTCCGCCGGCGACTTCGACGACGGATTCCTGCGGAGGAAGCAGCGCCGCAACCGCACCACCTTCACCCTGCAGCAGGTAGGAGCCTGCCCCCCGAGCTGCCCCCCGGGCTGCCCCCGAGCTGCCCCCTGAGCTGTCCCCCTGCCAGCCCTCTGCCCGGTCCCCCGCATAAACCCTGGGTCTGCCGGCCACAAGCTCCCCGGTACGGCTGCCCCCAGCCCGCGGCTCCCCCTGCCCGCCTCCCGTGCCCTGACATCTTCGCTTTCCTTCCCTCCACCAGCTCGAAGCCCTGGAAGCAGTTTTTGCTCAAACCCACTACCCCGATGTGTTCACTAGGGAAGAGCTGGCGATGAAAATCAACCTCACGGAGGCCAGGGTGCAGGTAAACATTCCGGGGAATTATTTAACTCTCGGGTATTCAAACTGGCAAACTTTTTTTTTTTTTTTTGACATCACGACTGCAGAGTGCACATTTGGCCAAAGAACGCAAATGAAGACGATCTGTCATTTTCATGATGCACTTTAATAACATCAACATAATGTGGAATATTAGATTAGGTTGATTAATCGGTCATTCATAATTAACTAGTGATAATGTTCTACACTAATTTGTCCGCGTCTCCAAGGTACTAAATTACATCAATGCACATCCATTTCCTTGCTTTTGGAGGGGGGTGTGTGTGGAGAAAAGAGCTGAGACGTGATTCTCCAAAGCAACTATGACCACTGTCAAGCAGTGGGGTTAGTCAACTGCGGGGAGCCCAGCTGCTAGCAAGAAATTGCTGCACCTCCTCAACTTTTCTCCCTTTTGCCTACTTTCCAAACACTTAATTTAGATGGCTAAAACGCTTGTAGAACAATTCTTACACCTTTAATATGATCCAATAAATGCCATTGTCCGTGATCGCTCCCCCCTTCACCACACCTTCCTTCCTTCTTTACTTCCTTCCCTCCCTGTTTTTTTCTCCCTTTTTTTGACCCAGGTGTGCGTTTGTTTTCCATACTTAGAGATTAACTTTGTGTAAGTGCTTACAAGCTCTGCTCAGAACAGCAGTCCTGCAGTTGTAAGAGATGGATTCATATAACTCTGCAGGCATCCACCGCTGATTTGCAAGCCATTTTTTGAACACGATTATGTATTCATTTTATTTATGGGACTTTTCTGCATGCTGTTTCTGTGTTTTTTTTTTTATTTAGGTGCTCGGGGTTAAGACTATGCAAAGATCTAATTGTAAGAAATATAATAGCTTGCCTTTTGTTCCCTAGGGTCATGTTAGTATCTCTTAAAACCCAATGGCTGAAGAGAGATAATGGAATTCACTGCAGTAAATTGGGGATTGTAAACAAATTATTTCTCCTATAATCAGATTATGCGATCCTGATTATTAAATCTGAACATGAATCATTGGTCATATGTGGGCAAATTAAACTGATTATTATTTGGAAATGAAAATCTCCTTTTGCCAGTGCATTGTAGGTACTGGCTTAAAAAAATAATAAAAAATGCCATTT
This sequence comes from Anser brachyrhynchus, assembly GCF_964034855.1. NCBI lineage: Eukaryota > Metazoa > Chordata > Aves > Anseriformes > Anatidae > Anser > Anser brachyrhynchus. The sequence goes on along the minus strand of NC_137700.1, from coordinate 26,529,215 downwards.
TAGCTATTGGTGCCTAAAGACTGAACTGCAAATTGAGATAAATGGGACAATTATTGAGCATTCAGAAGTGGAAGATCATAACTTCTTCCTGAAAGGTGCAAGGGTGAGATAGGGGTGGTGACAATTAGATTGCTGAGGACTGGTGTTTAGCCTTGTTGTTGGCTATTATGCAAACAGACAATAGATGCAAGCATTTGTTTAGCCTGCTTTCATGCAGGGACATGGGGAAACACAGAGGATGGGAGATATGTTTACATTTATACCCCTTGCTCATTCAAATATGATTAATGTGCTATAAAGCAGAGTCTTAATCGAAGATGATGTTGTCAAACAATAACTAAATAGGGAAATAAACGACTTCATCATGCTCTTTCCTCAGAAGCAGGCGAACTGTCAGTGCAAAGTCATTAAAATATGATAATGAAAAATAGCTCAATTAAATGTTGTTATAGCTGTGACCTTCATTCAATTAAGACGCAAGGAAGTGTCTGCATTTTGCTTTGCATTTAACTGCTCTAAATTTAGAATATAGATAAAATCATTATTCAACGTTTGCTGATACATGCAATTAAAAGGCAGCTAACTAAAATGGAGTTGTAGGAGGAGAATAATAATAATAACAATCTTGCCTATACTTGAAGTCATGTATTAAAACGTGGATTTCTTGACCTCAAGACAGGCTCAGCTTTTTCCACCTAAAATAAGATGCTTTCAGAGCATCAGCCCCAAGGTAAATGAAAAAAGTGTTTGGACTCAAAGTCAGGCAGCAAAATCAAGAGCATGAAAATTTCTATTGCGTAACAGGGAAAAATAAGGTTTGGAAAGTGGTGTGTATTAAAATGCAGGATGATCTTCCTGAAAGAGTATCTACCTCTTTTTGAGTCATCTAAATGTAGAGTGGACAAATACATCAGAGGAATAACAGCAAGTATCAAGCCTCTCCAGGGAATGGGATGGCTGAGATGCCCTAGTATGTACTTCTCATTTCTGACCTCCCTGACTCTAGCAGGAGCTCACCTAAAGACTTCCATACGGTTTTGCCAGGGTGCTTAGATACATATTTAAGTACTTCCAAGGATAGAAGGATTTTAGACATGTTAAAACATAGAATTCAGTGAGAATGAAATGTGTGTAAAGGCAAGCACGCGTTTAAATATTTTGCTAACTGGCACAGTAACATCAAAGATTTTTTTTCTCTTAAATATCTCTTTTGACTGTCTTTAGACATTCCTGGCTTGTTTTCCAGACACAGAAATATTCCGGATAGAAATATTAATATTAAGGCTCAGCTAGAATAACAACAGGGACACAAAATCAGAGGAAATTCTAGCCAAACTTCAAAATGACTGATCTCACTAGAGTAACAGTTCAGCAACAGTTGACTTGTTTTGCATACGGCTAAATGTGGTATTCAGCCTGGATTGCTCTCCTGCTCTAGGTGTGGTTCCAAAATCGAAGAGCTAAATGGAGGAAAACAGAGAGGGGGACTTCCGACCAAGAGGGCTCTAAGGAAGCAATGGCTGAGGTGGCACCTCCTGTCAGGAATTTAAATTCCCCTTCTCCAGCAGATCAAACCAGGAATAAAAAAGAGAGCCTGGAGATCCAGCAGAGGTAAGAGTAACACATGCCGTCAACTGCCTCTCTTTGGGGCAAGCATGCATCATATATATGTACATACGTACAGACTTGACTGATGCTAAGCTTTGACCTAGACAGTATCGTTTTCAGGCACAGCTCTGAGCATGTTTGTGTATATGCACATATGTTGTCTTTGGAGTCAGCTAGTTCTGTTTTGAAAGTTGTTTTCTCTTCCACATCAGCCTGAGCCGAGCAGTCGGTCCCACAGGACCTTTCTTCCCCTCCTGCCTGCCAGGGACTCTTCTCAACACGGCCACCTACGCACAAGCTTTATCTCACGTCGCCTCTCTAAAAGGTAAGTCACTTTGTTTAACTTCAGATATAAACTCAAAGAGCAGATTGTTCATGTTGAGTGGTATGCTCTCCCCTAAGCCAGCGGAGAAGCCTCTGGGAAATGTTGGATCCTTCTTTCTGTTGTGACGGGTGATAATTGCATTGACTGATGCTGCAGGTACAGAAGCTAGTCTCCTCTGGTAGATCGTAGTGTGGTTTGTGGTGAAGTTCTGTCGTTTTAGTCAGTTACTTTTAGTGAGATCAGGTTTTGTCTCAATTTGCAAGGCAGGTGGGGTTTGGTCCTTTAGAGTTTTCTTTGCATGAGCTTTTTTTAAGAGTCAAATTTATTCTAATAAATTAGTTATACACGTCCTTTTGCATTATACATTACCTGGCACCGTTGCTGATGCCTCATCCACTCTTTGCATGCAGTTTCCTTTGCAGTATGTTTTTGCACAACGCTAGACCTTTCTTTTCTTGACCAGTCAGTCCCCTCTGAGATCTTGAACACAGAGTGTATGAGGGGACAGGGGAGCATACAAAGCAATTCCACATTACCTTGGACCCAGGCAACAGGAAACTTGCATCCAGTGTCCATATCCTTTCAGGTTGCCAAAAAGCAGCAGTATGCATCTTTTAAAAATAAATCACCAGCTGATCCATTAGCTGTTCCTAGTCTAACAATTTCTTAGACTAAGGGTGTAGGCAGGATGAATTCAATTTATAGATTTATAGGATGTAAGGTCTCATAGCTCTGCCAAGCGCAAAGTGGCATATACCTTTGCTCTATGCCCCAGTGCAGTGCAATATATTGTGAGGAAAATTTCCTCATTTAGGACCTCCCGCTCTGAAAATTAAAGTCTTCTAAAATCTCTATGTTCCCTGCCATACCACATGCTCCTTGAGAGTATTTTCAATTAAATCAGTACAGTCAAGGTATAGTTCTGAAGCAAATGCTTGGAAGTGCTGAGATTTGCATTAAGTCCAGCATCTTGTCCCTGTTCTCCCCTTCTTCATGTCCTTCCAAAAAAAGCAGAGGACACAGCATAAAGCAGGTGCCAGTTAGGTAGGCGTAGGACCTGTGATTTTGAACCAAGAAAGGCCACAGAGGTGTGATCTGAGCCCTAGAACTTAAAGGATGATTGTCAACCTAAACCCTGTAAGCATGCAGTGGCTGTTGGACTGCGCAAAGCCCCTTGATCTCTGCCCTGTGACCGTGAGCTCCTGGGGCAGAGACTTTCAGCTTCTCCCACTGGACAGGAACAGCCTCTCGGGAATAGATACAGGTGGAATTCTGGGGGCAAACAGGTTAGTCACTTGCAAATACAGTCCTGGGAAGGTTGAAGGGTGTGGAAGTAGGACTGTGTTCAGTGAATAATTTCAGGTGGAAGTAAGGGCTGCTTTTTTCCTTAAAATTTACAGTTTAATTTGTTATCACTTTTCATGTTTAAATTTAGCTAAATTTTAAGAAAAATAATGCCAATAAATTGAAGCTCAGCAAAATGAAGTGAAAATGAACAAATGAAAAAGTTGTCACGAGTATTTTAAAAGTTTTATTTATTTGGAAGACTTCCCGACATTGTTTTCTGTGATTGTACAGCTTGGCCACCAAATTGAGAAATTAATAATTTGCTCCTTTCTGCATGATAGCAGTTTTACAGCTAAGGGCAGGAAAAATCCTATTCCTGAATCTCAGGCAGAGATGATCATTAGATAGTTGCCCAGACTAAGAGACATTCCCTGAAAAACTGGTCCTAAATGAAAATACAGATTTTTTATAATTTGACTAGAGATGGACAGTTATCAGGTGCATGTATATTCTCTTGATGAATGTTCTCAGCTATACATGCAGTTTCTTGCTAAGATGCCTGGTTTACATTTCCTGTGTGAAACTAGAAATCTCTGGATATATGCAAGGAAATGGGGATATTGGTGTGTATTGAGCTTTTAAGAAATCCAGTTACAGATTTTCATATCTGCATATCCAACTACCATGAGCTTTGTGGAGCTGCATATGCCTGTCGGCATGTTGTTATGCTTGCACGGAACTGGTATATTGAGCTGCTCCTTTCTTCTGCAGCTAGGTCTCAGTAATGTCAAAGTTTGGCTTTAGCGTTACGAGGGAAGAATTTTAGTGTTGTTCTGTAAGGTGGCAAGTTTGATTTATACAAGTAGGGAATAACTGTGTCATCTTTCTTGTGGTATTTACATGTGGAATACGGTCTCCTCTTTCCTTAGCTCATCTCCATAAGTTCCCCTTTCCCTGTTTCTCCAAGATCAATTCACCTGGGCTGGGACAGGGGCTGTGCACGGCAGACCTGTGCTTCAATCTCATTAATTGGCAGTGACAAACAGGACTATTTCTAAAGTGCTGCAGAGACCAGAAGGAGTACAGACATGATTCACATACTGTTTGCTTTGGTATGGAAACACCAAATGAATGGCGGTCCATCTAAACTATGCATTTGAGAGCACAGCCAAGCTAGCACGTAGGCCTGAAGGAAGAGATAATGGTTGTAGGAAGGAAGGAAAGGACAGGGAGAGACTCAGTGTTCACAAAGCCTTTATATGACCTTCTTCGTCTCACTCAGTTCAGTTAGTTTGATTCTCCCTTCTCATTTCCCCCTTTAAGGTAGGGGCAGATATGTACAACTTCAGGTCCATCGAAGAAAATCTAACCCTACATTTAGGCGGACATTACTTGGTGTCCTTACGTATCTTAATGAAGTCTCCTAAGCATCTCCCTTGAGAATCTAGTCTCATTTTGCAACTGAAATGCTGACAGAGCTCTGCCACAGTGAATCTGAGAGTGTAGGACTTTAAGCAACACAAAATCCTATCAAACTCAACACAGGACATAACGTTCCAAGCTGTTGGGTTTTTTGGATTACTTAAATTCAACAAGTAGTAAGATTTTTCCAAGATTTTTCACATTTTATTGAGGAGTTAAATGACCAAGAGCTCTTTCTGGCATCTCTCTTGTGCTGACCACAGTTTGAAACTACCAGGAATTCTTTGTGCTTTTGAAAGCAAAATAATTCCTCCAGAGTCAAAGCACCATTTCACTACCCGTGAATGCATGACCCTACTTACTTCTATGCAAATTTCAAACGAAATGCTGACAAAGAGGTCCTCTGTGTGAATCCTGTAAATAGATACATATTCTCTCCATTGGGAGAACAATCCTGGCCAGTAAAGGGAACTGCATTCTCCGGTAAGACCGTAAAGGTTGTCTGCAAACAAAAGGCACTCTCAGGACGCCATATACCACTGGGAAGTTTAGGTTATTTTCTTTTGAGGAGATAAGATGTGCTTTGTTGGGCTTGTGAGCCAACACTTTGTTGGTGTCAGTGAGTAATATTTGACTGATGCTTTAGAAGGAGACAATTAAAATCAATACAGTGCATAACAAGTGATGATAGTGATGTAACTAATTAACAATTATTTTATGCTCTCAGGAACAATTTTCATTCGGCCACCTGAGAATTCTCTGTCTTCTGTAAAGAAACTAATACCTCTCTTTCTCTTTCTCTGACTTTGATTGCTTGGCTCCAGCCCCAGATTTCCAAGGCTGCATAAAGTGGCTAGGGCACATGCTATCTGGATCTAATTCATAATCTAAGGATATGATAAGCATAGTTTCCCAGATGAAGTCAGTCTAGTAAAGACAAGAAATCTCATGACAGCCTAGCACAGGGCAACAGGTTTGCTTTTGGACAGCCTTTGCTTTGGCGTGGCTCTGCAACCCTTCAGCAGGCAGCGCTCATCTGAGTCCCATGGGTGTCAATTGTAGGTAACTTCTGGATATTGCTGGAGCATGAGATTGGATCTGCTCTGGTGACTGAGCAGAAAACTCTTCTCCCTAAGTAATACGTCCCATGAACCCTGCTATCTCTAAAACTGAGATATTTTTTTTTCTTCAAATGGCTGGTGTTACCACCATAAGATGTTCTGTGAAGAAAGCAGTCCAGCAATACAATAGAGATTACAACAGTAACTCAGAGCATAGACTGTTTCTGAGAAGGGTATATCACCATTGGGCAGTTTTTCTCTGTTACTGTTCAAGATTCTCTATTCGATAATACAACAGACTTCTTTCTTCCCTTAGGTGTCCTCTCCCTTTCTGAAGTTTAGCACATCAGAGGCTGCTTTCAGTAGCAAGAGTCTCTGAACTACCATATTACCTCACTATATATATTTTTCAGGAAATGCAATTTCTCATTTGAAAAATTAGCATAAGATCGTAATTTTGTTGGGATACCTGGCTTCTTACTTCAATGTTTTAGTTCTTCACCACTGGCCATAGTCAGGAAGAAGTTTGGCTTATACAGAAGAAATTTCTGTTGTTCATTACTGTATGAAATTGTCCTAATTTGACAACTATGCTACTTCATTGTGGTGACTTTGACATTTCCATGATCTCCAAGATGAATCACTTACTGTAAACCATGCATCTGCAGTCCATTTAGTAGATTTAATTGCAGACCTCAAATATGAAGGGAAAATACTTGTTTTATTTATGGGCTATATAACAATAGAGTCATCAGGAGAAGCTAGTGTTCTGTGCAGAGAGAGACCTCAAAGTACCTTCTTAATGGATGACAGCATGAATGCAATTCATTAATGTAGAAGATGTTATTAATGGGTGTAAACAAGAATCTCCGGTTTTTAGCGGAAGTGTTCTACCATTCTGGTGGCTGAAGCCAAAAATGTATCTGTTTCATTCCGCTGAAATTTCCCCAGACCCTGTGATTCAAAGTGCAGTGTATGAGAAGAAAAATAATTACACTTGCCAGTGAATTACTTTCATAATTCACCCACAGCTCTGCTCTGTGCAAGTTATAGCTCCGTTGGTTTTCACGGCACCTCCACACCGCTCGCTGCTAGAAAAGCAGGACTGCATTATGCCCATCAAAGTGGATATTCCAGGGCACCATTGATTAGGCTCTTTTCTGGTTTGTTGCTGCTGTGGTTGCTGTTGTTCATATTAGGGAGGCTTAATTGCAGTATCCAGGGCAAAAACAAACAAACAAAAAAAGACAACTAGAGCTGTCCATCCATTACATTTCATTTTCTATTATGGAAAGATGAAGAGAATTTGCCCAACATCATTTGGTTAGAGAAAGACTGAGAAAGAAGTGTTCAAGGACCTGACTTACCCTCGAACTGGTGTTTACTGAATTGAAGCACCAAAACTCTGCAGGTCCTTTGTTTTCTTTGTCATTCAGTAGTACTTGATTATGGACTTACTGACTTTTCTCAACATGTGACCTCGGTAAATTCTTGTAACACAGCAAGTATAGCAAGCATGTTCTGTTTGGCCAATGCATTTTCCCTAGTTCACCTGCCTCTGTGACTTTAGGGAATATAAAACATACTAGTTCAGTGCAGATACTCAGACCTTGAGCAAGTTGCTTTGATTCCTGTACTATAAGTCCTCAACTCTGGCACTGCTGTACTTCACAGGTAGATTTTTTTCTCCTTTACCACAAATGATAGAGAATATGCTGATAGTGGGAGCGTCTGAGAGTCATATGAAGAAGATTGGTGCTGGCCTGTTCCTCCAGTCCAAATCCTGATTAGATGAGCAGAACTTAGCTGAGCAGGGCTTCCCATTGACCTCTTTTAGAGTGACACATAAGCAGCATTTAGGGTCAGATCATGTGTTTGGGAAAGGCTGTTGGTATGGATGGAAAGAATGGTAAAGGGTTGCAGAGCTAAGAGTATTCAAAGAACTGGTTTTGTTCTTCCAGCACTTATGGGCTTTACTGCCAGCTTTCCTGTCCAAACAGGCAAGGTTCTGGCTTCTGATTTTTTTTTATTTTTTTTTAAATTTTTTTTTGGAACTGTACTGATGGCATAAATAAAGGATGATGAAATCCACCATTTCCAGTGTCAAGTTATTCATACAAAAACGCTCCAGCTAGAGCTAGCTCCTTGTTTGCATTGGGCACATAGAGTTCACAAGCCAAGGAGATATAAAACTATAACATTTGGACTCTGCTGTCAGTTCTGCAGTGCTCTTCCAGCTTCTGGGCAGCACAGGATGCCTTCCACACTTAGCTAGCTTAAGCACTAGGAGGAACCATCTAGCACAACTTTAGCAGCCTTGGGGCTACTCTAAATTACACTGGGAGCATCTGGTGCCTCCCCATTTCAGTATTTAAGCTCATGCCTCTCTTGTTCTTCTGAGCCTCTTGATTCAGAGCTCAAAAGGTTTGGATAAAGCCACCTTTGTTTTTCCTGCTTGTGCCTCAGGCTTTAATAGACAAAATGTTGGCATCATATATGAAGAGCAAGAGGGAGATCCCCTTGGAATCAGCCCTCCCTGGTAAGTGGCACTGTGAACTCAAGGTTTTTGTTGACCTTCCAACCCTTGTGAAAATGACTTCAGAGTTTCTGAGGAATTAGAGCTCAAGCAAACCACTGTGACTACAGGAAACTTTATTTAAATCAAGCATAATATTTTCACTGCAAAGAAAACAGCATACAATGTCAGGTGAGGATTTTTAAATCCAAATTTTTCTTCACTTCCCTCCATGTTTAGCTTGCTGTTCATCTGTTCACATCAAATGCTGATATGCACAAATACTGAAAGAGGCAATGAACTGAGGTTTTGCGTTTTGGAAAGACCATCTATTAAATCCTTTAAACTGTTGAGTTGAAATAAAAAATAGATATTTTAAATACCCCACTCTAATCTGAAACTGAACCTTGGAACTGCACAAAAGGGTCCACAACCAAAATTGTAGATCAAATATCATTACAATTGAAATGTGATGTTGGCAGAGACAAGACAGAACTAATTTAATTTTTCCTGTCAGTCTCTGTAGTAGATCAATTAAACTGCCAAGTGGATCAAATATTTCAGACTGTATTTATTACATTAAGTATTTATGTTCAGGCTGAGCATTTAAAGTATGATCTCATATAGGAATACGAGGAGGTTCAGATCAATTCAGCAGAATTTGCTCTAAGTTAATGGAAATCTAATTGTGTATTTTAATTTTGTGTACAATAGGCAGTAAGTTCCTGAAAGAAAGAAAACAGTTCCTTGTCTGTACTGTAGCAATCTGATCCAAATCCCATTAAAGAGATATCAGGCTGTGAGACGTTAGCAGAAGCCGGATCAGGCTCTAAGGCTAAAGGTCTAACCCTCACTGATCTTGATGTGAGTTAGGTGCTTAAACTCTTCTGAGGGTACTAAGTAAGTAGGAACAATTCCTTCCTTCCCCACTGTGAGGTCAGGGCTACTGCAATAAGATGTAAAAAAAACCACTGATGTCTGCTACATGTGGATGCATCTTTCTTGGGTCACATCCCTGTCCATTGTGGGCTGACTGATTGGCAGGTGGAGACCTTGGGCTGCTGATTCTCATGTCGTTTGTCCTGGCTTTTGTGCCAGCAAAGTCGAATAGATTTCACTGGATTTACTGCCTGCAGACATGGGCAATTGCGAAGTAGTTTCAACCCTCCTTTTGCATTCACAGGAAACAATACTAAATCCTAGTCTTTTGTACTCTCGCAGGACCCTGGAGCAAATGACGCTAGTTACTCTACATTTTTTCAGGTGGGAGCTGTTGTTTGCCATTCTTCTAACTTCAGTGAAAATGCAAGGAATGGTTTATGAGTGAATTAATGCTAGAGATATCCTGGTTTCCACCACAGGTAACTCTGCACCCTCAGGTTGCAGAGCCACAGGGTACTATCAGGTCTAATTATTAAGCAAAGAGCTTAGATTGGTACTGAAGACTGTTAAATATTTTATCCCCCTGTAACAATGGAATGAAAATTATTCTTGGGGCCTGGAGTTGATTTCTGCTCTTTAGAAAAGGCGAAGGCTCTTATCTACCTCTCCCCACTGCCTGCTTAGCAGGCAACGTGCTCGTTTCTGGTGGAGTCTCACTCTGTGTAAGAGAGCAGCAGTGCAAAGACAGCAGATGCGCAGGGAGGCCTCTATGTCCCCCATTACAGAACCTGACCTTAAGGTAGTGGGGCTTAATAGCAGTGAAAAAGATGGACTTTCTGCAGCTGAAAGACCTGCAAACTGCAGGGGTTCTGACGTGCCAATCCTCCTCTCCTCCCTCTTGTTAAAACAGTGGCCATCTAGCATCCCTGAAGTGGCTGCATTTCAACAGGACAAAAATGACTAAATGAGCATGGTTGTTGGTGGCAAGAACTATACATTGTGTTACTCAGTGGATTTTGTTATATGTCCTCCCTTTTGTCATGCTTAAACAGCCACAAAATTCAGGTTTGAGTTTCCTAGTTCTAAAATCAAAAAATGGAGGATACCATTCAAGTAGTAAAATTTGCTTGTGTGATTCATTCATATGCCTAAACCTGTGGAAGTGTTGTTGTGCTTATCAGATGCTTTATCAGGGGAGTATTACAAGAGTAACTATATAACTTTTCAGTTATATTAATAACTTTTCCCTTGTAGTATCTTTTTTTTTTTTTTTAATACAGGGAGTATTTTCTCCTGAAACTTACCTGCAGAGTTTTGATTTCTGACAATTGTTGTTGAGAAGTCTTGCCAACATCCTAAAAACAAACAACTCTGCTTTTGTCCCTACCAAGTGGGTGCTGACCCATTGCTATCGAGAGCAGAAGTGTAAGAGAAAGACTACCTTCTCCCTGCAGGCTATTAGTACTATCACTTAGTCATGAGCCATTTAACTCAAATATTAACTGCAGAAATTAAAGCAAGTCCTTGGCTTGGAAAGAGCAGAGGAAGACATTGTGTCGTGTCAGGTTGTGTGCGGCCCCACTGTTGCCTGCTGGGGGGTTGCGTATCAGCAAAGGATGGGCTTCTGCCAGGGGCATAGAAGAGGATGTGGAGTTCGTGTGGCCGCTGAGACACCTGGATGTCCCCCAACATTTCTCACCAGAGAGCAAATCAAAGTGGTAGCTCAGCTGCCCTGCCCTGCCTCTCCTCCTCACTCTGACACATTCTGCTCTGTTCAACAGATGCATCTAAGCAAGGTGACTAGGGTGGCTTCTTGGATGGACTGCATGCCCTGTCTGGGGCTCACCCCGGACTTCCGGGAGTCCCAGCATTATCACAGATGAGCCAGAGTGGTTCAGCTTAGGCAGGTAGCCGGTGGAAGGAGGACTGCCCCTGGCAGTGGGGTGCATGCAGTACTTTTGGTTTAAAAAAGCCCATTTCACACTCTTTCCAGTGCTTTGTTGCCTGCTTGAGACAGCCCATGTATCTTAGATGCCAGGTTGGAGATGGTCTGGCCTATCCCTCCTGATGGGACTCTAAGCCGTCTCAGCAGCAGCAGCAGCTTTAGGCGGCCTTGGTTCACTTTTGGAGGCCCTCCTCTTCGAGGCATCATCCCTAAGCAGCACAGAGTTTGGCTGGTGAAGATAGAACAGACTCATGCAGGTAGATGTGATGCCAGTAGCTGGCAGGGCCTCGCCAGGAAAAAGGCTGTCTCATCTTACAGTGAGATAGGAGAAGGCCATTAGTTCCTGCGTAACAACCGGGATATTTTCACATTTTTCTCTGCAGTAATCTTTCAGGTGCAGATAAGTGGTGGAAGCCCCATACTCACCCAACGAATGCTGCTGCCCAGATTGATCAGACTTGTGGAGCTGGAGGGCAGGAGATACCTCCAGCATGAGGCTGATCATGCTGCAGAGCAGCAGCTTGGGGTGGGAACTGGGGACAAGTTCAGCCTTCCTTGTGGGGAGATCTCGTGTGATACAAGTTTCACCAATCGCTTCTGAGCCTGCTTGCCCTCACTTGCTCTATTTGTCACCCTGGATGGCTCACAATGTAGGATCCTTCTCAGTGGGCCTCAGCAGAGCAGGATTTGGCATCCACATACCCACCAAAGGTCAAATGGAGATGGGGCTTTTGCCATTTGAGACCGCAACCCCATCTCTGTCCTCTGTAGGTTGACCACTGAGGGAAAGGCACCACACGGTGTGATGCCAGCAGTTGTGGGTCACCCCGCCGAGGTCAGAGAACCACCCCCACGAGGACGCCCTGCTGGTGGGGCCATCCCTTCCCCAGCAATGACACTGCCTTGTCTCCTTCCTCCCCAGGGAGCCCGCTGTGCTCGTGCTGCGTTCCGGACCCCATGGGCCTCTCCTTCCTGCCCACCTACGGCTGCCAAAGCAACCGCACCGCCAGCGTGGCCGCACTGCGCATGAAGGCCCGGGAGCACTCGGAGGCCGTGCTGCAGTCTGCCAACCTCCTGCCCGCCGCCGGCAGCCCTGCGCCTCCTGCCAAACCCGGCCTGGAGGGCAGCCAGGACAAGCAGCCCTCTCCAGCCAAGGAGCACATGGAAGGGGAGAAGAGCGTATGAGGCCGGACCGACACCGGCCCCGTGGCCTGAGGCAAGGAACCCACCACCAGGGCTTTGCCACCAGGGGAACTGCAGTGTGGCCGTGCCCCAGCAGGATGTCACAGGGCCACCAGGGACCTGGCAAGTCCGAGTGGCCTCTCTGGCTGCCTTTCATGCACTTCTGCTTCTTTTGTGCCACTGTAGGTTCGTTCTCCTGATTTATCGGCACTATCTGTGTTTGGAAATACTCTTGAAACTGTTTTTAGCTCCTCTTCCACATCCCAGGAATGCTGAAATGCCCGGGACCCTGGTTTCCTCCTGCACATCTCATCTCGCTCCCCAGGGCCGTGTATCTCAGCAGCAGGGCCAACCCCAGACCTTTCTGGGGCTGTATCCCATGTGGGCTTGGAACCATCTTCACCTGGTTTTGACCTTCCCAAAAGCAAGCATTACCCTTGTAGGGGTCAGGGCTCCTCCTCGGGGGGCCACCACCACCAGTAACCCACCATGCAGCATGAGATGGGGGGCTGGCAGCAGGGCAGCGCTACCAGATACGGGTTCTGGGGCAGCAGAGGCTTCCAGGCACTATTTACCCCCACCCTACACAGGTGAATGAATGTGCAGGTATACACCAGCCTTGCCTGATGTTTTCTGACAGCTTTTGACTTCAACCAAATCTATCCCAGGCAAGCCAGGTGTAAGAGAAGCAAAAGTAGAACAAAACTCTTCATATTTTTTCCTTTTCCCTTCCTTTCCCTGAAAGTCAAACTTTCCATGGAGTAGATTACTGGGAAATTGCAGAGATCAGCTTACCCATGAATAAAATCCTTGCACTTGTCTCTATGTGAACACTAGTCTTGACATTCCCTGGGTTAGACTTAAAAGACACACAACTCCAGAGCAGCGCTCAGAGCTTCAAACGGTAATGCTGGCATTTTAATGGAGAGTGCAGTTATGTCTAGATCTGCACAAAGCTGGGGATGTTTTAGTGTCATTCTCTTGGAAAGAAAGACTGGAAAACAAAATCATCCTGCATTGCAATACTGCAAATATGTCCTTGCATGTCGTGTTTTTAATAAAGAGGAAATAAAGCTTGGAAGGATATTCCTTTATGCCATCCAAAATCAGGCTCTTTCATTCACTGAAGGCTGGTTGGAATAACTCTAGATCTGAAAATATCTTAATTATTATACAGTGGACACAGTGCAAAGGAGAAATTGATGCCTCAGGAAATGCGCTTTTATCTCTGACCCAAAACTTCCCAAAGGAAAGTTGAGTAAGATCAGATGCTCCAAGGCAGGTGTTGTATCCGGGGTGCCCCACATTTCTTACACGGGTAATGCAGATGCAGATTTAAGCTTGGTGATATGGACTTGCTTTTCTCAGTTGCCTTTTGCAGATTCCATAGAATTGTCCACAGACGTCCCTGGAGAAAAGGATGAAACCACTGCTCTGAGACTTGATCAACTAATGTGGAGGCCAGTGAAAAGATTCCTGTCAGCTCCGAAGGTCTTCTGAGCAGGTCTTTTGTGAGAACAGTGCTCAGGTCCGTCCTGCTTCTAACAAGAGTCCATTACAGTCCTAGGAGAGGTGGTTTTTATCCCAGAGGTTGATTTTGGCAGAGATCCTCTCCTAGCAGAGCCCGTAGGTTCCATTTAGCATTTCAGGTCTTTCTGCCACTCCCCATTCAGGGCTGACTCCATGGGTTGTGCCAAAGATCTCCTGCAATCCATGGTGCACACCTTTTTGTGCTGGGTTGCACTCAGCTTCTCATGGAGCCTGAGCTTGATGATGTACTTGGAAAGGCAGCTCCAAGCAAGGTGGGCAGCAAAAATTTTGCCCCCCTACCCAAGTGATCTCAGCCCACAAATGTCACAGAGCCTGGGACTACTCCCGGGCTCACAGGAGCCTCTGGTGGTGCACACCTACCTTTCTCCAGGCAGGGTTTGGTGTCAGGTCCCATTCAAAGTGTGGAAGCCCTGGTCTTCAAGGGATGGCTTGACGGCACCAAGTACCTTCATTGTGCTGGGAGTGAAGGGTGCCAGGCATCCCCCCAGGGTGGGATTCATTTCCTCTGGACACGAGCCATCAGGGAGGGCAGCATCTGTCCTCGGGCCCAAGTACAACAAAAAGCCAGAGAGGACCCACATCTGTCAAACGGAGTCATTTTGCTTTACATGTGTCACACCGTGTGCTTTTTTTTCTGGCAATCCTGAACTTGCAGGAGTGAACATGCAGCGATCTGTGTTCTTTTAGTGTGTTCTAGCTTCAGGAGCTGCACTGCTGAACTGTAAATGGAGACCGTTTCCCTGACTGCAAATTATGGCTTAGTTTGAACGACAGCAACAACCTTTTTCTTCCACCAAAATAAATAGATTGCTATGTGCTTTGTTGCAGTGGGCAGTTGGAGAAGAGAGAATCACTGGTTTCTTAGTGATTGTCCCAGTCATAATTTGTTTTTGAGATTTCCATGGCCCCCAAAAAAAGATTAGAAAAAGTAATTCCGCTCCAAAGAGGCAGGCCCAACTTCATTTCAACATAATTACCTTGCATTCAGTTGAACTTCAGCCCTTCTGTACACTAACTCTTCAATCTAATTGTTTGATTAAACTCGTATTTCCTCCAGAAAGGTACATAAATAAGTGAATTGTTGAGCAAATTAAGAATACTTAACAGCATTGCATCTGAAAAGTAGTTACGCTGATTAAATTTTCTGTCCTTGAGGATTTTCAGGAAATTACTTTTGATCGTCAATAACACAATTAAGTAAACTACACGCACATTAGCATGAATAATTGATAAGAAATTATGTATTACCACGAAGCACTGATTTAATAATTCATGATGCGACACTCTAGTGACTGTGCAAAACTGGATAACATCGACAAGTCTGCCTGATGTTGCTGGAAATGCTGCAATTACAAACAAGTCCATAGTTTCGTTGTACAATAAAAAAAAGTATCTGATGCATGCTGTAGTTTCTGTTTGTTTAATACATGAATAAATTTAGAAAGAACACCCTGAAAAGTTCCTGTCCTGTTTTCATTCAGATCAATCCCTCTGTCCAGTTGTCTCTGATGACTGTCCAGTTCTGCTTCGACCACAGGGATGTTGCAGAGTGATGTCGCAGATGTTGTCCCAGCTGCAGCCTGAGTGTCTCACAATACGCAAAATAAAGGGACTCCAAGTTTTGCAGAGCCTCCTTGTAGGAGCAAAGCTGCTTTGGCCACCCCAGAAGCTGGAGCTCAAAGTCTGTTGGACTCTTCAGTCTGTAATGTAGCTGTGATTACAATTGTTCAGTATGATTTTGTGGGTTCCACAAAAGTCAGCCACAAGTGAAGCACTCGGGTTTGTACATTTTGAGACTGCATGACATCCTGTTTAACCCTAGGCCAATTCACTAACAGGTCTTTTAGCTGCTCTGGTTGCAGAGCAGTGGCACAAGGGCAAGAGCAAAACTCAAGAGATGTGTTTCAGTCGTGCCCTCTTCTTGCCACCAGGCCCGGCTCCCTTCCAGACACAGTGCACGGGGTGAATGAGCCACCTGCCCTCTTCCTGTGCTGCCATATATCAGGGCTGTGCCACTTAAACCACTCCTGTAATGGCCATCTCGGTAGCTCTGATTAAGCCTGGCATTTAAAAGTTTATAACTCAGCTATAAAAAGCCACTCAGGCTGAACCCCAGCGTGCGAGGCCCCAGCCCAGGGGGATGATTTACAAGCAGACTATTCCGACACCAGCCTGCGTGACACTTTTTCAGTTCTGTAATGGAAAAATGGAAGCCCAAGGTATGAGAGACAGATGTAAGACAAAGATTTTTTCGTAATGTCTCACTGCATTCATCACTAGATCCCATGCAGTAATTCTCAGCATTTCCAGACAGGCATAAGTCAGGTGCAGCGTGAACGGCTTCTGTGCAAGTGCCACTTGTATGATTTTGGCAAAGCATCTCCAGTCCTGGGCTCTTTCTTTCCTCAGGCAGTCACACACATCCACAGAGCTCAGACTTCCTCTCATCTCTTCCCTGCATGGGCCAGCTCCCAGCTCTGTTGCCTCTGCTCCACAGTCCCTAATCCGCTCCGCACACAGCTCGCGGCGCCTGGGTCCTGCAGCACGTTGCTCTGGGTTTGTTAATGGGGCTGGTGCAACCTGCTGGGCCTTGGGGCCTTCTTTACAAGGCTGCATGCCATCCTCTCAGCCCTCCACGTGCTTTCTGCCTTGCACATCTGTCTAGGCCTCCTTATGCCAATCCACATTATAGCACGAAATGGGAAGCAGCGAATGCACCTTTGCTCAGTTATGCCGTAGGCTAGTGCTTCCCACGCTGCATGCTGGATAGTAATGAGATTGTTAGGCTAATTGGCTCTTTATTAAGAGTATTATTTACAATGATGCTGAAGGCCATGTGCATGCAGAAAAAGATCTTGGTATACCATCAAACTCTTCCCTCTTGCCATCAGTGCCCTCTCCTCTGTGTTCCCCCTAGGCTGCCGCCCCTGGAAAGCTGGGAGAGGCTTTCTCCCCACCTCCTGGGGGGCCGCCCTGTCCCTCTTCAGGGCCATGGACAAAAGCCTGTATCTGCAGGCAGTTTGTGCTTGCTTAAGCGAGGGCGGCATTCACTAGGGCTGTGTGTGTCACTCCTCTCCTCTGGAAGACCGAAGTGGGGCCTTCCTACAGATCTAAAAACCAACGGGGTGTTCATGGGGATCTGAAGACAGGAGAGCCAATGCTGAATGCTGTCAAGCCCTCCTGTGCAGGCAGGGCAGCTACTCTCCCGAACTTCAGAGAGCAAATAAAAGCCTCAGTTCATGTCTCCTCCTCCACCACCACGCTCCCTGCCTCCCTGCAGCAGAAACCAGCCAGGGCAGTGCGGGAGGAAGTCATTTTCTGATGGGCAGACCACGAGGGAGCAGAGGATGGAGATGAAATGCTTGTGGTGTGCTTCTGTGGCACATTCTGCCTCTAAAGGAGCTGCCACTCGATAAAGATCCTGTTGCGCCTGATTGTCCGTGCGGTGGGAGCAGCGTGTGAACGGGGGGAAGTGAGAAGCCTTGAATTTATACCCGAGCTTTGAGTACATAATTCAGACCTCTCCACTGAGGAGTCTGACACCCCTGCCATAAATAAAAGAGCAGCCTCTGCAGTAAACAATGCTTTATTCTTTCCAGTTAAAAACTTCCTTTTCACTGCAGTGAAATATTGACTTCAGGCGACCATATTACCACAAAATACCATCTTTTCCTGATACTAACCAATGAAATTTTTACATAGATCTGGCCTGTGAGAATGAGACTCCCTTTGGCATATGGCAAATCTAGTCTTACTTGAGAGTGATGTGTCAACAATATTTTAATAATCCAACCACAATGTCCTTATTGCCTTCCCTGAGCTCTCTGCCATGAGAGAAGTAGGTGCTGGTCTGATATCTCAGACATCTGAACATCAGTTTTTTGTAACTGTGACAGGTCTCCTTTGGTAAAAAAGTAACAGCTAAAAGTCACCAGGATTTAAAATATTGGCCTGCATGACTTTATCAGTATTTAACCCTGATGGTTTCTTCTGCAGCCAGTGCTTTTGCAATACTGCTGTAACAACTATAACATGAAACAGAGAAAGTAAAAAACAACCACCTGAGTCATTTTAGCCCAGAAGAGTTCTCTCACATGCAGAGCAACAAAATACAGCTCTTTTCTGCAGGCTGAATCACTTCCAGCCCTAATTCCCCCCCAGCTCTGTTCTGATGGGGCTGAAAGCTGGGGCCTGGGCAAATACACCTCATTAGCTGCCAAGGTCTATTCTGGTATGCGAGTTCCTGCGTACTCTGGGCCATGCCCTTCAGCCCAGGTTGGGACCGTGGCTTCAAGATCTCTGCTGGTGTCAGCAAGTGCATCCTGAGAGCAGCCTTAGGAAGGCCATCAGAAGGCAGCCCAGACACAGCCAGCCTGAGACACTGGTCCTTGGGAGCCAGGAAAAAAATTTTGTTTCTAATTACATTGTGTTTGCTTTGTCAGGTGAACTGGTTTACCTTTTGGTTTTCTGCTTCAGAATATTTGTTTATTAAACTCCAGCATTCGGTATTGGCCTCAGAGACTAACACTTGCTATAGTGGCAAGTTTATTAGGCCTCCCCTAGCTATTGAATAGGTTGAGGTTTTTTATTATATACACACAGCTTCTTTACACCCGCACGGTACATGAGCCGATGTGTTAAATAAGATCCAAGGGCCATTAAACGAAGAAGCCCATCTCTGCAAAGAAGACTCCCCAGGAACCTGAGCAGTGCCTGTTATATCACAGCTGGCTCACCCTTGCTCTGTCGTGCTGGCTGAAGCCATCAGGCTTTGGCAGATGCTTGAGAACTGAGATGCAAGATGCTGATGTGATCACCAGTCTTTGGCACAGCAAGGGATAGGAGTATCCCTGGGAGTTGTTCATTTTTATTAGAAATTTTTCTGTAGCACTGTGCAAGAAATTGGCTGCTCGTAGGGAAGGAAGATCTACAGGAGAATGAGGCTGATCCTATCTCTCCTCCGAACCATTACTCCTGTTTACAGCTAAACCTAACTGGGACTGAGCCAGGAGTTCTACAGGGAGGATTTCACAGTCACAGTCCAACAGGGGTCAGAAAGGAAAGTTTCAAAATCCTACTCAGGAAGCCGAATACCTGAGGACTTCACCTGTGGGGCTGAACCCAGGAGTCATCCAAATCCACGGCGCAGCTTGTTGTTCGGACTAACACCAGCAGCAGCCAGGCATTCGTCTGCGTGTATGCATGTGGGCAAGGTTAGCAAGCCTCGGCTTCATCCATTTTTGGTGGGCTTTCCCTCCAGAGGGCTCAGGACCTGCATTTAGAGGAGTGCACAGTGTTTGTCCTTGCCCTGCTCTGAGGCTGTGTGACACAGCTCACAGCCTGTGGCCAGGCTGGCAGGAAGGGAAGGAGGATCAGCTCTTACTCAGCACGTAACTCATTTTTTTTCCAGTACAGACAAGCCAATGAGGATATCTCTTGCTAAAGGGTCTCCTCTAATAACCGCCTCCATTCTGTGGGAGCCTTGCTGTCCCCTCAGTGAGGGCTCAAGAGCCACCCGGGACCCCTGTGTCACTCTGCTGCCCCATGTCACGCTGCCTTGGCTGCATTGCAGTGTCACCAGAGAAGAGGAGCAGTACATCTGAAGATACAGGTGACGCTGTTCGTCCCACAGAAATGGATCATGAGATCTGTGCAGAAATTATCTTTTGAGGTAGTGGTAGTTGAATTTGATACATTTTGTTAAATGTCTTAGGTCTGCTGCTCTGCACAAATGTCAAGTGTCTAGAGAGATGCTGAGGCTGGGAAGCCTCTTGGTTATCGGAAACTCTGGAAACCTTCCAATTTCTATCCAGCTCAGATCAAATCAAGCTTTCTGAAAAATATTCCAGTGAGTTAAGAGCTATGCTTTTGCACCAGCTGTATGAATCAGCTAGATACAAATAAAAATGCCTTCAGTGACACCAGTTCTCCTCTGTTCTACAATACATCATTTGCCACACACTGTGAAAGCAGGAAAGGGATGAGCAAACAAGAGTCATCATTATTAATTAGATTTTAGAATCTCATTAATGAGCCAGGAAAGAGGAGCCAAGGTCTTGGATACACCTTGCTCCTACCCCCACCTTGTGGGAAGGCAACATCATGGTCTTGGTTCCATAGTCTTTGTGTCTGGGACATGTACATCCACAGCCAAAATAGCTCCTGCACGTCGGGGTGGATATATCTGGGCCACAGCTCAATAAGGCTCATGAGAAACCTGCTACAGAGGAGAGTTGCGTTGGCCAGATTTTTATTTTTATTTATTTTTATTTTTATTTCTTATTTTTATTTTTATTTTTATTTTTATTTTTTAATTTTTTTATTTTTATTTATTTTTATTTTTATGTAACAACACCTGCTAAGTACACTGGTCTTCTGTCCCTCTCTCCTCCCTCCCCTGTCTGTCTGTGACCATCTCTTTCCCAGCTCAGCTCCTAGCATTGCTGTCAGTGGGAGGAACTGGGGGGGGGGGGGGGTGGAGCTGGGGGAGGGAATTAAGAGTGCGTGGGGGTTTAGTTTTATTAGGGCTGGATTTAAGATCAGGCTCTATCTATGGCATCATGGGCTTCCTCTTGCTCAGCCCTATTGGGGTACGTGGCCTTGGCCTACATGGCTGTTCCAGCACCACCCATAGTATGGATGCAGGCACACATACAAAGCCTTTGTTTTACCACTTGGGTTACATTTATTTAGAGGGTGGGCTTTCTGCCATGGTACAAAGCTGATGAAGCTCTGCCGCCTGAAGGCGTGCTTCAAGCACAGTGTAAATGCACGATTGCCCTTACATCAGCGCCACTCTCACAGCGCAGATGTGGCCAGAAGCTTTTCAAAGACCAGGCTGTTGTTTGGGCTTTTCAGATGAGAAGCTTAAAAATTGACAAGTCTAAACATGGTTAGTGTCCTGCTGAGTACGATCAGATAACCTCACTTACTATACTCCAGGGATGCAGATATTGCACACCATTAAACACGTCTTGGATGCCCAGAAGGATATAAAACCACAACTGAGTTCCTCTACCACTTGAAAACACGGTTAGTTAGCAGCAGGAATAGCCCCCCAGCATTAATAACAAGACTGTCCTCACAGAGCTGGTCTCATGGCAGCTATACCCGATACGGACAGTCCAGCACAAGAGGGAGCTCTGCAGGGGCTCAGCAGTGGCAGCCGGTGCTGGGAGCCCTTGCCTGGGGCTGGGCCAAGTGCTGTTTCCTCCTCGCACAGATATTTTGGTGACAGCTCTTCCCCACGTCAAACTGAACCACAAAATTAACGATGCCAAGACAATTTTCAGCCCAGCAAACCACAAAATAACAAATCATTTTATATTATTAGAAATATCTTAAGATATTTGAAAACTTTTCCTCTAGTTCCGTTTTCTTACATGTATATTTCTTAATGAATGATTTCTTTAAAAAATTTATTTCAAGCCAAAAGAAAGGTTTAGGGCTGTTTACTTACACATACATGTAAGCATGTATGCGTTACTTACGTACATGTAAGCATGTATTATGTATACATTACATACTTACATACATGTAAGTATGTATGTGTAAGTAAAAAATTAGTCAAGAAATTTCTCGGCTCAGAAGAGAGCAGCGGACAAACCCAAACATGGGCAGGAAGCTGAGGTTCGCAGCCCACAGGGCAGGTACCAAGGCAGCAGCAGTACAAGGTAGCTGTGTAGTTAAGCAGGGAATTTTGCTGCTCCTAGGAAACTGTTGGGACCGGCATGCTGTGCCAGTAGGTTTTGGGCCCAGTGCTTTAGCTGGTATTTGATCTTGCTTGGTTTATGTGAGGGCTCAAGTGGTTGCTGATTTGAGAGGTTTGCCTGTCAGCCGAACTGGCGCTGGGGCCGGTCACGCTGCGGGGTTGGAGTGCTGGGGCTGAGCTCACTGCCAGGAGAGGTGTTTGTGTCTCAGGCTGGCGAGGCAGTGGCTTCATGGAGGGGAAGGGCAGCAGCTTGTTCCTCCACCAGGACAGACAGAGGGATGGGGACATCCCAGGTACAGCCCCCATTCCTGGATGAGAATATGGAAAGAGAGAAATATTATTCCTCCCTGGGCAGGAGAACGTGCCCAGGGTACATGGGAAGCCCCAGGGAAAGTGGAGCTCCCCTGGGACAGACCCTGCAAGTAACAGGACACGCAGATCAGCAGGTGGGAGAAGAAAAGGACAGTTCAAGGCCACTGTTTAGATCATGTCCAGACATTTCGTTATAACATAAATACTATATCTATAACTATATATAGACATAGAGACATACCTAGATACGTCTATATATAAGCCTACATCCATGTATCAAAGTATTCTCAACAATAACATTGTCTTATATTATTATGCAATATGATACTCTCCTATAATTTCTTTCCAACTTTTCCCTGTGGAAGAAGCCATAGCCAGCTTTGACACCAAATAATTCTGAAATGTTTCCATCCACATTCCTTGGGAAGGGATGCAGTCCCAGGAGACCTGATCCAGGCAGTGCTCGCCAGCAGAAACTGATTCTGCCAATGGACTTTCAGCAATCTTAGTGCAGTCACAGAATGAGTCTCCCTTGGCCCGGATTCATTCCATAACCTCTGCAGCTCATCAGTGCTTGGAATAGAAGGAAGGATCACTGCTTATTTGAGAGTCTGACCGTGCCATCTGTGGTCTGTCAATGTAAGGAAGATCCTGAACAAGGCCACCCAGGTCTACCTGAAACACTCCCTGTCATTGATGACTACACCTGCTGTTACTAGCATAGCAAAAAAGCAGGGTGCCCTTTTTATTGTGCTTTGAATGCTGTCATCCCCTGTGCCGGTTTTAAGAAATTGGAGGGGCAGTTGAGAGAAGACGAGGCTCTGACTCTGAATGCCAGTGGGTGGGAGTGGGCACACACTGGGAATTTCAGAAAAGGGGAGTCTAAGTGAGCATAGGGAAGAGTTTGGCCTGTGCAGGGCAAGACTGACTTTGACAAGCCCTGGCTTATGAAAGCATACCCTGGGTTTGAACATTTTTGACTTTTTGCCAGAGTTCAACTTCTTTCCATTGCCAGAAAGATTTCAAAGATCAACCCTGCATCTCACAGCATCTTCCTCTTTTCCTTTCAAAGTACTTCAGGTCTCAATATATTCATCTTTGCTAGTGGACTTTGACATGAGAAGGTGCTGAATTTTTAGCACGGCAAGCTGCTTCCCCAAAGGTTTGAGTTAAATCTGCTTTAATAAAAACACAGAGCTTTAAGCAATTGGGACATAAATGATTTCTCTTCTGCACTATTGAAATGTTGCTTTCTAAGTATGTTGAGTAACATATTAGAAACAAGTCTCTAATTGCCCATAGAGTACTGAAGACCTGACTACCTAATGCAAAAAATCAACATCATGAAAACTTTGAGAATATCAAAAAGAAGCAGGGGAAGACCACAGGTCATTTTCATCCATTCCCTACCCATTTAAACCCCATAATTACATTATTATCTTTAATACCAGGGGACAATGGTGAATATAAGATCATCATAAGACCAGAATAATCAGCCTAAAGACAAAATAAATTAATCATTGACCTCTGTTGTCATAATGGGCATTTCACAAAAATAAATAAATAAATAAATAAAATTAAAGTTCAATTTACTCAAGTGTTCCATGTTCTTTCTGTCTCCTGTAAGGCTCTGAAACAGAGTTTCCTTAATAAAAATGACTGATGATGCACATCAGTTTCTCCAAATTACACATTTGTGTGCATTCACTAGAGCCCATGTAGCCCATCTTGTACAATATCACCAACTTCTGATGCGGCTTTTGAGTGAGACTGAAGATCAAACTTAGAGGTCTTTATTTTCTCAAGAAGGAAACAAATTATACCCCCGAAATACAGACACGCAAATCTGTTGAAATATTTCTGGTAAATCATAGTAACCTTTTTTGTTTACGCTCTGTTATAATCAAATCACAGCAACATTTTCATGGTCAGTGAGGACTGCTTGGCTAGTCGGGATTCAAGGCAGGGAAGATCTGAATGAAATTGCCAGTCTGGACAAGGACTGAGCAGAAACCACTTTGAGAAGAGTCTCAGCTGTGTTTTATAATGCATCAGACAATAAGAGGAACTGAGGAGAAATGCAAAACCATCACTTTGGGAGAGTGCATATAGTCTGGAGGAGTGGTTGGTAGCGACAAACTTGAGTTACACCAAGCTAGACACCTGGTAACTTCCAGGACAGGGAGGTGTGAAAGCCTTGCTGCCTGTGGGTGGTGGCAGGAAGGCCACCCTCTTCCAGCACTGCTGGCCTGGCTGCTGGCACCTCACCACAGGGTTGGTGGCCAGGCCGCGGCCCTCACATGGCAAGGTGGCGGAAAAGATGGAGGAGTGCTGGCGTGAGGTGTTCCTGCCCGGCCTCCAGCTCCCTCTCCTTAGGAGGGCTAGAAAGCAGGAGGAAGTCCTGCGAATCATCTCCTAGGCCTTTGATTGTATACCACACACACACACTTCTCCGTTGTCGACTGTTTCTGTGGGCATGGCTGGAGATAAAACTACACTGAGATATAATTACAATGAAAAAGCTGACTGGAAGTCATTCCAGTATGTAAAATAAGTCCCATTTATTTGGTTTATTAATTAATAATGACGCGTTTTCTTGGAAAAATGGTTTAGGAAGTCCCTGAACACCTAAGGAGGAGATGGTAAAATCCACACATGTAGGCCATTTCAACTAAACTGCACTTTCTAAAACAACTGCAGCATTTCACGTGAGGAAAGCCAAGCTCCTGGGACAGAGCCATGGCTGTGGGACAGCAGTCCCCATCTGCCGTGTGACAAGGGGAGTGAAAGGTGTTGGGGCTGCCCCAGAAAGAGAAAGGTTCAAAGAGAGGTGGTTCAGGGCCAAGCCAAGGGACACCTGGGACTCTGGGCCTGCATTTGCCTCTGTCACGCCTGTAAGGAAGATCAACCATTGCAACCAAGTCTCAGAAATGCAGCATGCAACTGCAATAGAAGGGAGCAGTGAAAGCAATGGCTCCTAACAGTCTGCTGGGCTTCCCTACATGCAGAGCCACAGGCTGCTGAAAGGCAGAAACCAGATTAGTTTGCCTAGACACCTTTATCCTGTGATTTAATGTCATGGTCATTGGCATCACGGAACAGTGCTTTTTAAAAACTGTCCTGGTGGCTGTTGCACATTTCCCATGGTTTCGTCTCCCAAAGAGGTCAATTCACAGCTGTTACTTTGTCCATCTGACTCAGATTTCCCAAAGCAGAAATTAAAACGAAAACAAAACCAAGAAAACAAACAAAAAAAAACCAGAAGTGGACAAGGAAAGGTAAATATTTGTTATTTGAAAAGATGTAATTTGGCCACCTTTAATGCACATTTTGTGTTCACCAACACAAGCATTACTGCTGTCTTCTTATAGCAGCAGCTTTATAAGTACATATATTCATGTATGTGTGTGTGTTGTAGCCTAGCAAGAAGCTGGCCAATAGTGTGATCTAGGCCAGAGACAGGTTTGCTGATGGGTTCGTCCTCAAACGGAATCATTACCGAGCTGGGACCTAGCGCAACACTTGTATAACATCATTCACTCCCGGCGGCAAATCACTCTGGGGACAGCTCTGGTTATATGATGAGAAACACATTCACATTTGTTTTTAAAGTTTCCCAGTTCTGGGTTCCCAGCTACAAATTCTTTAGGCCAAAAGTCCCTCTGGAACATGTGCAAGTTCAGAGAGCCACTCTGCTGTGAATGCAGCTCCCGTAAGCTAACAGAAAGGATTGGCCAAAAGTATTTGGTATCCAAGTCAGGACTGGCTCCTCTTCAGACACCCAGGTTTCAGTCTGCCTTCACAAGAAGTGAAAATTGCTCCCTGATTTCCTAACATGCCTTGAAGTTGTATACTGGAGGATCCCCCTTTCCACACTAAGAGAAGAAACTCAAAAGAAAAGGGTGCAGAAGGGTAAGTGTGGACATCTACAAAATGAACAACAGTTAATCAAACAAAAGGTTGGTTTGTTTGTTTGCTTTAATGCAGTTATATATTTTGTTTATCAAATTACCATTTTTTCATGTCTGTGCACAGATACTTTGTATCCATAGTCTCCCCTTGGACAGCATGCTTTTATTATGTCTTCTGATCACTTGCCTGCTTCTTGACTTGTGGCTGTTAAGGGCATTTACATTTGTAATATCAAATCAAAACCATGGCTTGCACACTCTGCTAGGGTTTCAGATTACATAGTCTCTGTCTAAATGTACCACGGAAAACTTCAATAAATCCATTTCTCAGTATTTTAACATGATGACATTCTGCCCTACGCTGGATAGGCATTATGATATACAGTGAAAGCAGGTAACAGTACAACAAAAATGGCCCCATGTCAGTTTAGTAAAATATTTGTGACCAAAATAGAAGAAAAACATTCATAATAGGTGCCATTTCTCTTAATATAACAGCCTGATAAGCCATCCTTATTCCTGAAACACTCTTGATTTTCATTTTTTTTTTTATTTCTTTCAAAACGAACCCTGTCACAGGGGAGACTGCATTTTCTGAATTCCAAGTCAAAATTGTTTAAAAATTTTAATGTCTGCAGACATTAATGTCTGCTCTTTGAACTCCTGTACTTCAATTTTAATTAGAGAAAACTATGCAAATGAGATGGGGAAAAGGGAAAACAATACTCCAAATTTAGATATTTATAAGCAGGCACATTACATTTTTCACCAAGGTTCTTCTACTATCTATGATGATAAAGAAGATCTTAAGCAAGGATGAGTTATAGTTTGATATAGAGCTGTCAAAGAACAGTGATAATTCAAAGAAGCACTTTTCTAGAAATTAGTACTTTGGATGTGTTGTATCTTTTTTTTTTTTTTCCTTTTTTTTTTTTTCTTTAAATCACAGACTGCATAAGACCAAAATTAGAAACAACTTTTTTCAGGTTTTAAAAGTTAGCACTGCATTTCAGTGGGAGCCTAAAACCAAACCAAACCAAAAAGCATTTCAATTATAATAAGCATAAGTCTTCTCATCCTAACAAAAAATTAAATAATGTTAAGGGATTTCATTCAGCCTTGCACCTTTCCAAAATATTTCAGGCCAAGTATCAAGATAAGTTGAAGTTTAAATTTTAATTATAAATAACCCCTGACTCTAGAAGAGCATATTTGGAGATTATCAAAAAATATAAAGAATTCAGCAGCTTGTTAGTGGATACTGCAAAGGTATATGAGAAGTCCAGAGCAGCTGCAAATGTATTCTGGTTGTTTAAATGTTTCTTTAATATGACTGCTGTATAGTGCATCCAGTATACAATCTTCTTGTCAATAACATCTGGGTAATCAGTGTGTGCAAAAAATGACTCTCAGGTTTATTATGGCATATTTGTAGCCATAGGCTTTCCACCTGTCAATACACTTCAAAGGCAGGGAGTGAGGAAAGTTTGTGAGATGCAGACTCTTTCCTAGGTCTCATAGGATGGACAGGATGGTTTCACAGGTTTTACTTTCTGTCATACATCATGCAGCCCATCTGGGCAAAAGGACACTTGCTTTGGCAATCCCAGCCACCATAATGGCAAAGCAGCAGCAGCAGCAAGCAGTGGCTTCATACTGTTGTATTCATTTTTTAGCTGGCATTGCCCCTTTATCTCACTGATGATTTGGGGCTTACTCAATTTCACACTTCTTAAGAGTGATCATCACCTCACATCTTTCAACATGGTCAGCTTTCGTTTTCCTTCCCACCCAAACCACAATGAGGTTCAGACATATAGTGTTGTACAAACATAAAATCTGCATGTGCTTGTGTGTGCGTGTGTCTGTCCAAATGGATCTTAAAAACACTAGCTGGCATGTTTCGTTATTTCAGTTTTCAGGATACCCCTTCAGCAACAAAATCATCTAGATCAGTGAGGGGCACTAGGTCTGTATTTGGGGTTGGGCTCACGTCCTTTCCTAAGTGAACTTGAGTTTCTTCAGCGTCTTGGCCGTAGGAGTAAGAGACAGGTTCAATATAGGGCTGGGTATCCACAGCTTCAGTGCGTCTGTAATTCTGTTGGCCACCTTCAGGTGGTTCTCCTGGCACAGTCGGCATTAACCATGTAGGTTCAGAGAGCTGAGAAGGTGACTTCAGCACTGCTACAGATGAAGCTGGTAAAGGCAACACTCTAGGGTAGGAGGCATAGGGAGAATTCCTAATTTCAGAAGAGGAGGGCGGGTATAAATTCCCTTCCAAGGAAGGGACTGAGACTTGAACATATTTGCCAGTTTCTGGGTCATAAAATGTCTTTAAATTAACTTCAGCTGGTAAATCAATTACATAGTATTGGCCAGAGTCAGGGTCTTGGAGGAGTTTACGCTGGGTTAAAGAAGGTGAAGGGCTTACTGCTGATGCACCACTGAGTCTTCCAATACTGGTTTCTGTAGGAGGAAATGCTGAGTGAGGGGCAGGATAGAGAGGGGAATATCCCAAGGGCGAGGGAGATACTAGTGCCTGTCCAGAATGAGAAGGCTTTCTCCCTACAGCATCTGTATGCTCTGTCTGATGTTTTTTCTGCTGCTCTTCCATTTTCTTTCTCCTGCTTGCCAGCTTTTTGGCCCGCCGCAGTGCCTTTTCTGTTTTTGGTGGCACAGCGGGAGGCTTTCCTGCTCCTCTCTCCCCAAGTCCCCTGAGCTCCAATCTCTCAGCTTCCCCTGCAGAATCAAGTAGAAGATGTCTCTGTGTTGAATCAAGTATCTCTTCTGCAGAAATATCAGCTTGGCTCTTCAGTGTCATGTTCAGCAAGGCAGGGTTTATTGCATCCTCTGTTTCTCCAAGGCTAGAAATCGTTGGTTTATCTGATGGTAAACTGGCAACAAGTGAGTGCATCGTGCTTCCCGACCTGGGGCTTATAACAGCAGAGCATTTGAGACTGTCTAACAAAACCGGGCCACCTTCCATGTGTAGGATTTCCTCTAAGACTTCATGGGATACAGGAGAATATGTGTGGTCCTCTGATATGGAGCCAGTCACAGGGGAAATTGTCTCCCTAGTTATTATTTTTTTCGCACAAGAACCACCTTTGCGTTTAGATAAATGATGGTTCTTAAAGTAATTTGTCTTTCTTTCTATGGGATAGCTGGGGTTGTTTTCTGCTTGGTCATTTTTCAGACCCAAATTTGGCTGTGTTAAGCTGTGTCTTGTCTTCCTAATCTGGGACTTCTCTTTACTGCTGCAGACGCTTTCCTCATTCATTTTCCCACATTTATTTAACAAAGCACATGTCTCTTCATCTTCTTCCATCAGCTTCCCTAAGGAAAAGCTCTCTGTATCTTCCAGAAGATTGGGGTCCAGTGCTGCTGAAGTAGATTCAGACTCCCTGGCATCTCTCTCTTTATCAGTTGCTCCTTCCCTCACATTCTGCTGCCCTCTGCGCCTCAATGCTGACCAGCCTCGCTCCTGGGCGTGCAACGTGTCTCGGGGCTGCTTGCTGTGTGCTGCTGAGGATGCAAGTCTACCTTCCATTTCCTTATAACTGTTGCTCACTGTATCATCCAGGGAAAAGGACCTGAACAGGGGCAACTTGACAGCCCTTATTACCTGAGGTGACCTGAATGTGTTATCTTTGATCATAAACAGACAGGGTTTGGATGAGCTTGAAGATGGTTGTGTTTGTGTCTCCTCAGACCTCGGGGTGGAGGTGTCCTTTACGCTGTCGGAAGCAGAATCCATGCCATTGGCCTCTTCCTTCTTCTCTTGCCTTATTTTTTCTTTCATCAAGCTCCTTTGTTCATTCCCAGTAACCCTACCCTCCCTACTCTCTGCTGCACCAGTACCAGGGCTGATAAAAGCATAATATTGCAGTTCATCTTCCCCAGCTGCTTTCACTCTCTCCTCATGGCTTTTCTCACTGTCTGCACTCATTTCAGCCTTACTCCGCTGGCTTTCTTGAAGGCTTGACTTCTGTATCAGGGGATCCAGTGGAAACGGCTCCTCCTGAAAAGGCTGCTCTACTGTGGAGACAAAAGATTGCTCAGAAGAGCTGGGGCTTCTTTTGCCTTGTGCTTCATGGCCACTGACTGCCACGTTGCTTTGGATGTCACTGTAAGGCACGTCCTCTGCCGGTGAGAGTTGGCTTGGAAGGGTTCTGAAAGCAAAATTTTCATCCTGATGACCAGCCTGTCTCTCAATTTCCTCAGCTCGGAAGCTGGGTTTTTGCACAGGTTGCCCAGCTGTTGTATCTGCATGGCCTCTACTGTATGGCTTCAGTGCTGGATACGGCAGACTTTTTCTTAAATTGGGTTCTTCTGATTGATGCCTGAACATGGGGCAGTTTTCATTATCCCTTGTGTTTTTAACCAGATCTTTGTGTTTTGAATTATCTTGCTGCAAATTGTCTCCAGTTTGGTGAAATAAAAGGTCCGCTGTTGTCTGGGGTGAACTCAAAGTCAGGTAATTGTCTGTAAAGTGTCCAGTTAAATCAGTTTTATTGTCCTTTTCATGAACACATTCAGACAATACAGAAGTTATATCATTCGATTCGTCTTTCTCTGCAATACTTGTGTTACTTATTTCTTGCAAAGTTGACGATGAGGCATTCACTTTTATATTCTCCTGTATATTTTCCTTAGTCTTATTTTTATTCTCCAGGGCCCTCAACATAGGAGAAGGGGTATAAATGCTTTTAACACGCTTACGCACATCCTTCAAGTTGAATAACAGACTTGATGCTTTTGCCTTGTAACTATCCCGAGACCTGTAATCACCAAATCCGGACGCCTCATCGTCCCTCTCTGCCACGCTGTCAGTGGGAGGAGGTGTCAGTGGGATCAGCTCACCTTCCATGGGGTCCACCTCCTGCTTTGGTGGTATGATGGGTGTTAAGAGTTCGGTGATGTTGAAAGTGGGACTGGCTGATCCAGGGGAGTTTGCCTGTTTAGCCAGAGGAGTCACGTCCAGATCAGTTTTGGCTCCAGTCGTCTGTTCAGACAATGAGCATGTCTCATCGCTGGCTGTGAACTTCTCCTTTGAAGTCTGTCTCCTCTCATATGCCTCTTTTGTAGTCCTTGGTCTCCTCCAGGGTGGACAGACGGTGTCCTGTTGGGGACTGATGTCTTCCTCTTCAGTTAAGGTGGGTGGGTGACCTCGTGGAGGTGGGAGAGGTGCCTGGGACACAGGTGAGGATGAAACCATCCTGGAGGACACAGACTGGGGTGAGACGGAGGCCTGGGACATGGCAAGGGGGGAAAGTTGTGCTGGCAAGGGGGGCAGTGGTACAGGAGGGGCTTCACGGATGGGGGGTGTTGGGGGATGGCTCTGCTGGGTGGGAGCTGCAAGAGGAAGCGCCTGAGGGACTGGGGGTGGCCGAGGAGGACCGTGGTGCACATGGATCCTAGGTGGGGGTGCAGGAGGAAGAGCAGCACGAAATTCAGTTCCTGAATGGAGGGTGCCCTGAGGTACAAATACAGCTGGGAGGGGGGTGCTGAACGCAGTTTCTGGTGGTGTTGGCTCCATCTGAAAATCTTTCTCCTGCTTCTTGGCAAGAGTGGTCTGGTCAGGTGGCAATTTATGTTCACTTGTGTGGGATCCTTTATTAAACGGTGCTTCTTCAAGGTATGTAAGACCTTCCTTTTCTGTTATTAGATCAACAAATTCCTGTTTTTCAGTCAGTTTTTTATGATGGACTTTCCATGATTCAAAAGCACTATTCTCACTGTGAAGAAAATTGCCTTTTTTTGCTGGCTCATTAACTTTCATATTTTTGTTTTTCAAAGCCTTTTTAGAAGAACGGGAAAAATTTGACTTGGCTATTTTTGACATCTCAATCAGCACAGGATAATAACCATCAGAATCACAATAACTCAGATCTATTTTATTACGTCTTTTCTGTGGCTCGTGTTTACCAGTAAGGCAGTGGCTATCTTGACTATCCTCAGAAAATTCAGAAAGTTCCTTGTGGATGCTCAAAATAGCTGTGTCATCCCCGCAAGCCATATTGTTTCCATGATTTAATTTACTTTTTTGAAAGCTATTTTTAATGGGCTGCTTAATGGCTATCAGGGAACCTCCTGACCCTTGGTTTGCAGTCTTATCAAATGTCTTAATCAATGAGGACACTTTTGAAACATGTTTATTGTTCCTTGGACCAGGGACTGGCAAATTCAGCTTTTTCCTTTCTGTGCCAAGGGTATTGTTTTTAGCAATCTTTTTCTCCTCCGGAGCATACTTTGGTAACTGCTGGAATGTCGAAGCCCATGTTGTATGTTCATGGTTTTTTGCTGTTAGCTTGTTACAGCTTGCTGTTAGCTTGATGGCATGGTTTAATGTCCCTGGATGAAATTTAGCAGAGAACTGGTGGGCAAGGTCAGGTGAAATGGCAAGATTTGGTTCATTGTAAGAGTCTTCAAGTTCTGCCACACACAGACTTCTGAAAGCCCGGTCTGTGAGGCTGCTCACCTCTCGGTCTGCATCATCCAGAAGACTCCCAATACTTGAGGAGTCACTGTGTCCTTCTGTATGTTTCTTATTTCCCTGCATTGTTCATGGGAGTCATGAATGAATTATCCAGACAATTAATTTCAGGTGTCAAACAGGCAGATGACTATGTTGGGTAGCTCCAGCCGTTTGCAATTTACAAGCATAAGGGAATTCGTCCAGACAGTGCTGCTGCACATTGATTCATCTTATGGAACAGGTGAAGGAAGCTTTCTCCTCTGCAAAGCCAAAAAACATGAATTATCACTTTTATACAGTAACACTATTAGACAAATAGCATTTTCCAGATATACCAGTCACTGACTAATTTGCTCCTACATGTGCTCTAAAAAAATGCTAGGAATGCATTAAACAACATGAAAAAAAATAATTATTTCAGTCAATTCGGGTAGCTCACAGTAGATAGTTTAGTTACTGGAAAGTGTCATTAAAAATTATTTCACATTAGATTATTTACTCTAGTTCTTAAACGAAGACTTAAGAGCCAAATTTCAAGTCCTTCCACTTGCATACCTCTAGCCACTAACACTTCCAAGTGCTGTGCAAGTGTTTGGCTAAGAAGGTTGGCCTTTTTTTTTTTTTTTTTGGCCAGAAAAAAAAAAGTAAAACAGTAATGAAAGAAGAGAAAACCTATTTCAACAAAGAATGTCATAGTACATCCATACTATGTCTGGAGAAATGAACTTCCTCGTGTCAGGCTGGAGCTTTGCTGTGATTAGTACCCTGAGCACAGCCGTTGCTTGAGAAAGCAAAATGGCACTGCAGCTAAAGCATAAAGAATAATAAAAAATAATTTACTGTGCATTAGCATGTTCCAAGCAAATATTGCTGAGGTAAAATGCTTTAGCCACCCATATCCAGATATGGTTGGGTCGGTATATTGAAACCGAAGAGCCTGCTAATATCAACTTAGCCAGCAGAAGGCAGGAGTGCCTAGGGGACTCTAGCAGTCCCAGTAAAGGAGCACAGAGAACATTTGGTTTCAGTTCCAGAACTGATGAGAGCAAACGGTAACCCATTCCACACAACTATAAAATATCAGAGCCTTCCATTAATCCCTGGATACAATATCAAGGCAGAGTCCACAGCAATATCTATCTCCACATCAGCCTGAAGACAGGGTGGGGGAATCATCGGATGGAATGAATATAAGCAAAATAGACCCTTCAGCTATACTTGAAATGTATATTCTAAAACCCTTTAGAGTTTACTCTCTAAACTCTTCAGATACTTATTCTCACACTCAAGGGCTTGAGCAGACTATTGACTAAACTGCAGTGAGATTCAGTTTAGAAGCATATTCAAGAACCATGTAAAACCCATTCCCTAAAGAAAGTCTGATCTGTATTTCCATTTCCTGGTAGAATTGCCTCATTAACTTGTGATGATCTGAAACAGCAAAGTTCACATCTACAGTAGCATCCAGCTTCTACACAGGTGGAGGTTGTCCCCATCTACAGGTTGAATCTACTATAAAACTGAGTAATGAAATCCAGATTTCAGACCCTCCAGGTGCCCAGATCCATGATTCCACTTTGTCATGTCTCCATGAGACTCTTGGAAAGGGCGCCTTTTCCCCGTAATGACTCAGTGCTAGTCCAAGTATGAAAAGTCAGAGAAACCAGGCTTACTCAACTGAGTTTACTCAGACAGTTCTTTCTTGAAATGAAAACACTCCTCACCTTCCTTTATTATTAAAAAAAAAAAGGGCAACCTATTTATAAATTTAAATTATCGTAGTGAATCTTGATTCCATCCTCCCAGCTATACAATTCCAATGACTTATGCAGAACTACAGTAGATTTACACCAGAATAAAACGAGCTTAGTAGAGCTTCTCCATTTTATGTTGTACAAAGATTTTTTAAAACTGAGCTTCATTTTCTCCATCCTACATACATTTTTGTGTATAATACAGCAAGAAAAAAAAAAAAGAAAAAAAAGAAAAAGACCAGAGAAAGGTCATGCTGCTCTTGGCTGGGATGTTTAACTCTTGTATGAGAGGGAAATACAGGTGCATACCTGCCATGTAATTTTGCTTCTCATCTCTAGAACTTCCTCTCATGCTCGTATTTGGCTTCATCTCTGACCATCTTTAGTGTGGAGGTAAAAACAGTCCAACAATGTAGATTTGACAGAAGTAGTGTATTGGGATGTTTCCAACCTTCAGCATTTTTGATCTTGAGTTCTACAATTCAAAAACAAAAGCATTTGTTTGCATGAGCTGAAGATTTTCTCACATACTCTACTCTTTCATTCATTTGTTCATTTACATTTTACAATGATTTCAGGAGTGACTTACAAAATTTCTAGCCAAAAGAGACAGGTATCCATCCCACACCGATAATTTGAGGGTTTGGTAGCTTGTGGAGTGCAGTCAGGTTCCTCACAAAAAACAGTCACAACCTTCAACACTCTGGTCGTCCCACCAGAGACCAGCTGCTGAGTGAGCAATGATTTCCTAGCAGTCTGCCCACTCCAAAGGGTGGGCAATTTCTCCAGGCTAAAAGGAGGGATTGGGACAGATGACTTCTTTCCTGCTGCTCTCTACCTCCCAGGTGTGCTACCCTTCCAGAGGGACTGCAGAGGAAAATGTGTGCCTCCACTCCAGCTGCATCTGACATCCTACTGGCAACAAGGACAGACAGATGTCCATCTGCTGGACTGGGAACTGAAGCAGCTGAGACCTGAAAACCCATTGTTTTTACTGCCTCTGTTGTAAAGGAGAGCAAAGGTGGACAGCTGGGATGGTGAGGGGCAGTAAACAAAGCATCTTTTTGCCTCCGCGCATGAGTCAGAATCAGGAGATGCTAAAGGAAAGTTCAGCTATGGCAGACATGCATTGCTGCTGCCCATTTGCTGGGGACACTCCCAAGGATTTCAGGCTAGCTTGTCTAATACTTGCAAGACAATAGTTATTTCCTACAGGGAGTACTGCCTGGCACTAAGGTAGTGCAAACAGGACATAGGAGTAGGTAGGGTAGATTTTCCTGAAGGAAGAGGCTCTTCTAAGGAAACCTCTGTGTCAGTCAGCAGCAGTCAAAACACACTGGCAAAAGGGGCAACAAGGGCTTGCCCTCTGGGATGGTCTCCTACACCTTATCTGAGGAAGTAAGGCTGTCTTTGTTAGTCTAAGGACAGGCTTGTACCAACTGGAACTTTCCACAGTCTTTTTTAAGATTTCTGGAAAAAAAAAAAAAAGTGAAAGCAAAGAAACACCAAAAAATGCTACATTTGGTTGCAGAGAAATGTAAAAGGGCATCCTCGCTACAGAGATGTGTACTTGGTTATCTCTTTGCCCAGAGATTAAATTACAATTTTACTGCTTCTGTGGTACTCTTAACTGTGCGAAGCCAACACAGCCGTGGGAGCATGTGATTATGTTCTGGCACACTCATCAACGGAGCTGTTGACTGAATTCCAGTGGCACAATGCTTATCACTATTTATTGGTGGTGATGCCTGAACTAGGAGGAAGCTTGGCTTTCAGATATCATGGACAGAGGTCTGAAGAAACATCTTGTCCCTTGTAAACTGAGAACATTTGCTGAAAAGTGAGTAGGGTAACAATAAACATGGGGATTGTGATGTAATCTCAGCAATTATTTTCCTAGATGGAGTCACTGTTACAAAAACAACTCAGCGCCACTGATTAAAGTAGAATAGCGACTGTCACTGTCTCTGAAACCCTTGTGAAGATCCTTGTCTTGCCTGGACATAATATTAGCACTTGGGCAGTGTAATGTTTCAAGCTGGAAAAGATGTACCTACACCAAGTGTTCAAGATGCAGATCATTACAAGGACTGAATTGAAATAGCAGGACTGTACTGGTCTAACTATTCCTTATATTTGTATAACATCAGCTTCCAAACTGCTGGGCAAAAAAAGCTGTTTATAGCTGGTTTAGTAACCTGGTGAAATCACATTTCTCTATCTATTTGGACAAGTATGGCAGCCTGCAAGCAAGGTACAATGTCTGAACTTGGCTCCAGATTCAGCTAGTTCTAAAATTTGGGATATGTGATTTTAGTCTATTTATTTTCAATATAGAAGAAAGCAAATCTGAACATTTGAAACTGCTTGGGAAATGCTGAGAAACATCTCAGGTGTTTGCAGTAGGCACCATCTGATACAAGCTACTGGAAAAGCTTTGATGAATGTACAGATTTCAAGGAGCTTAATCAGAAATCAAACGCCCTTCCCTTTTAAAAAGGAGGCTTTTTTCAGGGGCTCTCTTACATGCCTAGCAAGTTGTGATGAGGAGGTTAAGTTACAGAGACTATTCCTGGCCTGGCACAAACTGAATGTCAACTGTTTTCACTAGGCAGGAGCTGGGTGAACCAGCAAAGTTGGCTGCAGTGTGTGACATCAGTGCTGCTGCAATACAGAAAGGGATGGTTGGTTCCTCCACCCCCCTTGGGCTGGTATTTGGCTGAAATGTTTTGCCGTGAGACATCGCGGTGGCATTTTGGCAGTGCCTTTGCAAGTTACATAGCAGTCTGAAGTCAGCAGCACTGCATTCCCCTTGAGGATGGGAAGGGAAGGGAGAGGGAGGGAAGTTTGGTATTTTTTTTTTTAAATCTTTGCGAGCTGCTTTCTTCATGTGGTGTTCTCTGTATGGCATCCATCCACAAGGAAGCTCAAAACCCAGAGCCCTGCGGTGACTGCTAGCTGCTTGGACTGCCAAGAGTGTGTGGGCTGCTCATACTGTGCTGCATCGTAGCCAAGTGCTCCCTCTGACCTGCCCTAATGCATGGGCATCTCCACAAACACTGTCTTTTCTAATCAGTACTCAGGGCACATGGTCTGGGAGGAAGACCACAACGTCCTCACCAAGGAGTGGAGTTGCCTGGCAAGAGAGACAGTGATACTCTATCCACATTTCCCTGAACCATCAGGAAAGGCATTTCTGAGGCATTTCAAAGGCATCCTGATTCTGCATTAAGACGGTCATAAGGTAAAAACTGTTAGCACAAGTCTCCGTTTCTCTCATCCAGCAAGATCACTTTCGTTTATGCTTTGTGGTCATAATGGGCAGCCACAGAGAGTTCTCCTGCTCAATGGAAGAAGAACCACTTTACTGAAATAAAAGCACCTGCTCCAGCTGATGGTGGATGGAGAACTGGGGCTATCCAGCTTATATCGAAGACCCCAAACACTGACAGAAATGACTAGCACAGAACAAGGTGACTTCAGGTATTGTGACAACTGGTCATTGCACTGGACAGCAAGGTGAGGGAACTGTGTGTCTGGACCACATCAGTGTAGACCGGGGTCCATTCCCCTTGTGGATTTGGCCCAGCAATTGTGTCTTGAACAGCTTGTCCTGGGCCAGAGAAGAGGAGACACTGTTCTTGACTTTGAGCCAACTTGTGTTCTCAGTTACACTGGTATAAATCTAGAGTCATGTTACTGACGTCAGTAGAATAACTGAGAACAGAATTGGTGACTCAAAATACATCTACTTCCTAAGACGACACCGGTGCATTGTCCAGAAGGCTACATGAGTAACTGTAGCCACAGTAAAGAGAAATCCAACATCTCTGCAGAGACAAACCTCACCCCCGTGTGGCATTCAGACCAACATGAGAAGGAATGGGACTTGGAACCTACATGGCTACACCACATGGCTAGGCCACCAAATCATGTCCTCTGGGCAATGCTGATTTTCTAGCTGGCTTCCCTCACCACTGACAATAGCAGTGCATTTGTGACACAGTGATTTTGATCTTTCTGCAATTATAACTAGACTATCTAGACCTAAGAGTGGTGTGGCAGACATTGTTCAATTCCAGACTGCACCAGCAGAGATGGCTGGCACTCTGAATTGCCACCTTGTGGACAATATTAGCATCTGGAAATGTGTTTGCTTGTGTGTTTGTGTGCATGTGCCTGTGTGTGATGGGAGAATGCTCTCATTTAGATTGTCTTAGAAATTTCACATAGAATAAGATTCTGAAGAGAACTTTAACTACAAATTTCACAGATTTTTACAATATCTTTTAATTTCAGATAATTTTATTATTTTACCTTACAGGCCATGAAAAATAACATGTAATATATACGTTACTAGTTAAAATAGTCTATTATTACTGCCACAAACTCAGAGATAGCAGGTGTTATTCCACATTAACTGAAACTATTCATTTTAAGTTCTGCATCAAACAATACTCTGATGGTGTTGTAATAGAGAGTGTGATCTTGTTTTGAAGTTTTCGTAACTAAATATTCCAGATGATCATAAAAATCTATTCCAATTACATTTCTAGAGGAAATATTGTTAAAATGGATATGATTGTGATTTTCTTCGTTTAATCAAAACATATTTTTCTGAAGAAAAACAGTTTTTTTTTTCTCCCAGTGAGCTCTTTTCAAGCTGGTGCGTTTGTTATTATGGGAGCTGGAACTAGAGGCTCATCAGATTCACAACCGCAACCTAGTATAAGAATGGATAGTCACTACAATCTAGTAGAAGCGTGAATGTAAAGAAGGAATATATGTAGCTGAGGACCATGTGTTATGTATCCTGCTCTGTGTCCTATCCCCAGAGGGAACCTCTTCCAGGCCCCAGCTGGAATGCTTACCTCTTCTGTTCAGACCGCAAACCTTCAGCCACTGGGAGATGAAGACCTCATGTGAAGAAAAATGGAAGGAACAGAGACTCCTTGCAACAGCCATGGAGAATCATGGCCAGTCTTTCTACCTTTCCCTTTCTGGTTCAATGGCAAAGACCCAACAGTTATTTCCAGCTGCTCTCCGGACTGCCTTTCCCAATGTCCTCCAAATGCCCCATCCTGCCAAGAGTCCTGTCAAGTCTGGAAGAAGGAGATGTCTCTCAGAAAGGGTCGTGTTTGGACTGAGGCTTCCTTGCCACTCCTGCTCACTTCTTCCGTTGCCTGATCCCTACCCACTGCCTTTGTAGAGTCAGTAACACACAGAAAGGATGGGGGAAGTCAAAGGCACATAGTACATGACTAACAGAGGCAACAAGCAGGTGTAGCACTTGACAAACAGCACAACTCTGCAAGAATCACAAGGCAAAGGCATGATGCTTCTCCCATGACTTGAACTTAGCACAGACAAGTGACATTTAAGCAACTGAACCCAAACAGTGCATTTCTTGGCATTAAATGTCTGAGTGGAAAAGGCCACTGTCTGTAACTAGGTCAGTCATTATACGCTGAGATATTTATACAGCTCCCCAGTAATATGGTACATGTACACCTCATGGCTATTTATCCATACAAATTCTCCTGCTGCAAGCAGGATTTATGTCTCATTTACACATCAGTAGCAAAGACCCTGCCTCAACCAACTGATTTGTCCAAGTTCAATTAAAGCATCTGTGGTTAGCCAGGGAACCTAATCTATGTTTTCTGAATCCCACAAGAGAAGCTTAACCTTCAGCAGTTAAGGTAAAAAATGTCTTCGCATTGCCCTTCGTGCAGTGTGGTACTTTACCGCAAGACTGCAGGAGCAAGGAGGAAGCTTTATGCTGTAAAACTCTTCAGCTGAGTACGGTGATGTAGTTTGGTATTATATTATATAGCGAAATCCATGCAGATTTGCAGGTGACTGACTTACTGTAAAGCCCTCAGCTTCTCCTCAGGTTCCTGACACCTCTATCTCTTTCTGAGAAGACTCAAACCTTCCTCACCAGTTTGAGGTGATGACTGACATTGCATTGGTACAGTCCCTCCACAGAGCACTGACAGGATTTTGGCTAATGAGATAGGTATTCACCTCCTTTCATTTAGTCTCAAGTGTGTCTTAGAAGATGAAAGCTTGTTTTTACTTTCTGAGTGTAGGAAAGGAGATTTTTCCATAGCAGAGGGAGAGTTACAGAGTGCCGCAGCATTGTAACGGCTAGAGACAGGAGAGGACAGGGAGGAAGGGAATTAGAAACAGGGACAAGAGAACAAACGCAATGGCCTGGTTATCTTGTAAAGGAGTGTGCTGGACAGTCCCAGCCCTACCCATGAGAAAAGTCCAATGATACCAGCAAGTGTGCTAGACACAAGAGGGAACCAGGTGTATTCTCCTCTGTGACCTACACAAAGAAATCTGCAGCTTGCATCCAGCCATGCTGCACTTCTCTCTCCGGGCTGGGGAACCTGAAACCACCCCCCACTTATGCTGGCCCTCCCCTCAGCTCCAGCACACCGATACCATCTGCACTGACAAGTTTGCACTTAGACGGTTTAAGCCTCTTGACAAGAAGAGTCTGACCCACACCCACTCACACAGGATGCTCAGGAAATAAGGCTTGCAGAAAACAAGTATTATTCTTTTACTGGTGGTCTCACCTACTCCTTTCTTTTATATATTCTGGTTATCTGCAGTGTTTGGACAGGGATTTTGCTGACTTTATTTTTTATTTAAAAAAATCAAGCCATTTGTAGGTTCAAAATTGTTTCAAGTTCTAAGTGGTTTTATGACTCACTGAATTCCAGAGGATTTAGGGACATGCAATATCCTGAAATACCTGGCCTATGTTACCAAAGAACACTTCCAGATACATCAGTCTTGACTTTGGAAAGATGCAGAACTTCCTAAAGATCTTATGAGACACAGAACTTTACAGACTTTTACAAAATAAAACTTCTAATTCAAAACAGACATCAGGGTTTATAGCCTAAATAGTTTCAAGAGTTAATCCAAAACAGTTTCAAGAGTTAATCTAAAACAATATGCAACACGTTGTCCCCAGAGTCCAGTGCAACTAGTAGTACCCCAGAGAAACACACATTATGGACGACACACCTAAACATGCAACAGGAGATCAGAGGGGACACAACAAGGCATTGAGGAGCATGTCAGCACGTGGCAGCCTGCGGCAGGCACAGTGCTTGCCAGCTGCACTGTGAGCCTTGCTACCCATGGCCAGTCTCCCTTGACTTGCAGCTAAGGCAGTCCTTTTGGATGACAGGGTGCAAGTCACTGAATAAACTGTCCATAACTGGATGGCAAGAATTCACATACCCTGTTTTATTATCTTCACACACCCATGAAGCAAAGGATGATGTTCATACCCTGTGAGCTGCCTAAGGACATTAAAGCCAAACCCAAATTTAATTTTATTTACTCCAGATTTGCACCAGAATGAATTCATCAGCTCAAGTGAACCTTTGCTAGATTTACAGAAAATTAAGGCAGGGCCAGGACTTCATTAATACAACCTGTTAACAATATCCAGCATGATGCAAAATGAGTCTAGAGAAAGAGATTTTAGGAAAGACCCTGAATTTCCAGGCTGTCTGAGCTCTGCTCTAGTAACATCCCTACATACAGAATCAGACCCCAAGAGCTCAGATGGTGAACATCAGGCCAGCAGATAGGGATATGCACCAGAGCAGGGGAAAGAAAGTGGAAGCTTTTGTTTTCAAGGTTTTCCAGCTCAGACTACAGAAAAAGAGAGATTTCTTACTTACACCTTGCTGCAGCTTTCAAATGTAGTCAAGAGAGCTCAGTTCTTGAGCAAGACACGTGGCAAGCAGGATAATACATGCTTCTAGATAGGCCAGAGTGTATGACTTCAGCACAGAGCCATCCCTATGCTTAACATTTTTCCTGCAATGACAAACTGCACCTCAACCATTTGTGATGGTATCAGAGGCATTCCAGCTTAAGGACAAAAGCTGTGGCCTCCCTTACCTGTGCCTGCCACCTGGAAGCTGGCTATGGGACAGCTATCCACCTAGGGGAAGACTTTGAGAGCACAGGAGGGAGCCCACCCACCTGTGCCGCATGTATTATCCCAGAAGGCCACGCTATTTTCCTTCTTTTCAGCAGCAAAAGCCAGCCAATGTCTCCTCCTGAAAAAGATGGAAGCTCCTTCCAGTTTCCGCTTCAATGTGAAACAGGGGTTCGTTTATTTTCCTGGGAAACGAAGACTCCCTATTCCTATTCAGGCATTGATTCATTGCTGTGGTTTAATGGTGTGTCCCTAAGGTACTTCCTCATTATTTTACAGTTAATGCATATACTAAGATGTTTCTTGTGATTATCCTGTAAATGATATACACAAAAGAGAGAAAAAGAAAACAGCAAGAGTTTGAAGCAGAATCCACCCTTGTTCCCTAAGAGAGAGGCCAATGGTTGGCTTTATACAGGGTAGCCCAGGGTAGCCCCCTCACTCCCTCAGCAACCTCAGTGATGTTGTCATCACACCTGAAATACACCTCAACAGAGCAGAAGCCGTCAGAAGGGTGCAGAATTGTACAAGGGTCTGTAATGAAGCTGAAAGGCAAACCAAGCCGACGTTAAGGTGCAGCAGCTTATGTCTGACCCAGCTAACGGTGACAGAGGCGTATCTGAGACTGAGGATCTGCAGTAGCTGTCAGCTGCCAGATACTGCTGACTGCGTGGTAAGGTGTATCCAAATGTTAACCACACACACCTCTTTCAGAGACACTCCCCAAACTTGCAGGGATTTTCATCTCTATCTTTTTCAAGTGGAAAGTATGAGTTAGGTGGCCTTTGGGTACCTGGCTCTGTCATAGCCCTGTCACAGTTCCCAAAACAGCTTCAGACAGTGTGTGTAAGCAACAGGGAAAGCACCCCTGAAACTATTGCGATGTATCTAGGTGAGAGACTGAAAATAAATATGCATCACTATTTGACCTGACTAGCTCATAGGAAGGTTGGTCTGACTGTTACTAGATGACTTAGATTAATCATTACTAGCTAATGCCTTTGTGTATATCATTATTTGCAAGCACAGGAGATGGATGATAAGGAAACCCAAGACTATAATTAAATATCTGTTTTCTATGCCTGTCCAAAGAGGATCATTTGGTCAGGGATAGGGAGACCTTGCTCCTAGAGAAGGGT
This sequence comes from Anser brachyrhynchus, assembly GCF_964034855.1. Lineage (NCBI taxonomy): Eukaryota > Metazoa > Chordata > Aves > Anseriformes > Anatidae > Anser > Anser brachyrhynchus. The sequence goes on along the minus strand of NC_137700.1, from coordinate 26,486,151 downwards.
TGTGCACATGGATTCAGTACTGCCTCAGTTTCCCTGGGGCTGCCAAGAGACAGGAGTCTCAGCAGCACTCTCTGATCATACACACTTGAAAGACATAAAAGCCTGGCAAGCAGCAACATAACGAGAAATCACCAAGCTCAGTATGTGCACACACACACATATACCTACTGATATGTATCGGCAGCCACTGACCCACCCAAAATCTTATATGGGCTTTATCAAAGAGGCACGACATTCTCTCCAACGTGAAGCTGAAGCTTCTGTACCAGTGCACACATGCGCCCGCACTACGCTCCTCTTCACCACACACCTGTCAGCTGGCTCAGAGACCGCAGGTCCCAAAACGAGACCCTACCTCAAGTGATGCATGCTAGCTCTGAAAGCAACGAACTCACCCACTTGCTTATGGTGGACAAGGCTGTGTGTGCCCTGGCTCCCCGGCTGCATGCAAGCTAGCACAGCCAAGCCTACAGCTAAAAAAATCACTTGCAGATTTTCCCTCTGCCAGCAACTTTGTGTGTGTGTGTAAAATCAGCTTGACTAAAGAAATGAAAGATTGATGCAGAGGAGTGTTATTTCTCCCAGCCTGGGTCATAAGGTTAGTTGGCTTTTTTTCTTGGAGGGATTTGCATTTTCCTTTGCCTTTTGCACAGCTCTAGTAATGCAAGCATAGACGAGACAAACATTTCAGAGAAGCAGATGGGATTAAGAGGCTACAGAGTGAAATTTCCATGTGCTTTTGCTTTGTGTTGCAGTGACACAGTTACACCTGCATGCCTCCACCTGGCTGAGGCCTTCAAGTACATAGGTGATTGCCTGTTACAACTGTTTTGTTAAGTAACTTGTGAATATGCATGTAATTTAAAAGCCCTTCCAGTGACATGCACAGAAGGACAGAGATTTAGGTGTTTTGGGCCCCCTAGATACTACGAATCTTTAATTTGTTAGTATTTTCCACAAGTCTTAATCTCTAAGCAATTAACCGAGGACATTTGCTTTTTACATGGTCAGTTCTCTGCAGAACTGGAGGAAAAGAGCCATGGGCTTTGATCCTGACCAGAAAGCTTATTTCTCCTTCTTATCTCTTCTCACTTCTTCCCTCCCGCTTCCCCCCCAGCAACTGCAGGACACCAGCAAGGGACCCTCTAAACAACAGCTGTTATAAAGTCAGCCTCAGTCGGCTGCTTTGGCCTGGTGCTAGAATGCTTGTCCCTGTTCAGAGCTAATTGGATTGCCTGTTCACAGACCATTAAAAAAAAAAAAAAAAAAGCATAAGTGATTTAGATTCTCAAGCTCTATTTCAATTATTTCTGTCATTTTGCTGCTGAGTTCTGCGCTAGGCTAACAACACGTAGTTCCTTAGGATGGCAGATTAAGAAGTTCTGCAACAACTGGACTCAGAAAAGCTTATGCCATTTAAGAAATTTTCCAGTGATTAAAATTGGATACAAGTCATAGTCACAGTCATTTATAGTGACCTCTTAGCACTGCCTAGGTATTTGAAGTATTTTACTTTTCCAGGCTCTATAGCATACTAATTGCTGCCTATAAAATATTTAAACTGTTCTCTTCCTATTTGTTCAAAAAAAAAAAAAAAAGAAATAAAAATGCCTTCAAACTCCTACACAAATCACTAAAGTTTGTAGGAGTATCTTATCTCTAGGCAGTAATCATCTGGAAAATAAAATCAATGTATATTTGCTTAAAGTTGCTTACAGCACAATGTGCGGGACAATTAAATGGAGCTTCATAGCAATTTAGTGGTCTTTTAAAACAAAAATCATCCCCCTTTACCAAACAGTTGTGTTATAAACAGTAATCACTGCATACAGTTCTATATGTATGTCTCTTTCCATACACAGACTTTTAGAGGCTATCCTGCATTTCTGAGAGCAGAAAAGAACTGGACAAAATGAAAGGACTTTCCACCTCTCATCTCTGAAGAAAAATATAAAAATGCTGTTTGATTTTTCTCATCTGATCAATTACACATTCACACGCTCAGACACCGTCATTCGTCACCATTTCCAGGTTTTAAAAATGCCCATATGCCTCCCCCTTACCTTTGGTGCTCCAGCTTCCTGATCAGGGGCAGTACAGTGCTGTGCTTTCTTCCTTTAAGTCAAAGCCCCAGCACATTTTACAGCAGTCTGCTTACTATTAGCACTTCCCATTATTTACGTGTTTCAGACTCTTCTTCTGAACATGGTTATCTTAATAGGAACAGTCGCTGAAAAATAAATAAGCGAAAAATAAAAGTGGAGGAGCTAACCCTTGAGCCCTCACAGACCTGCCCAGCCAGGTGAAGTGCAGTGAGCAAGGAATCCAAAGTTAGTAAAATGTATTTAAATAGTTATCAGGCAAGGGGAAGCCAAACGGAGATCATGGTGGGGAAGAGGCAAACATACGTATTGGAATAACCATGCGGTGTCAAGTAACAGACAGATGAAACAAACAGTCATCAGCTATTTTTACATTCAGATTCGCCAGTGGTAATGCTTCAGAGATAACTAATACAGAAAGTAATGGCGTGCGATCGGCTTGCTGCTGCCAGTGATTCAAGCTTGAAAGCACCGCATTTTTGTGTCTCCAGGTGGGCGTCAAAATGTTTATGAAGGTCACCATTAAAAATACCGTACAAGAAGTATGGACATGAGTAACACATTACTGTCCTACCAGTGCCTTCTCATAAATAGCTCATTTCATCATCAGGGCTGGACAAATGTGTCCAGTGTTCTTAGAGTAAGGACCCCATTCCACCCTCCTTCCAAAGCAAACAACACCAGCAGCCCTCCTGGGAGGCACATGCCAGCATTGGGTTTCATTTGGCAAACTGCAGTAGGATATTGAATAATAGGGGAAATATGCCGTGAAGTCGGCGAGCTAAGCTTTTGTACAGCAGATATAAACAATGGATTGCCCCCCGTGCCCTGCTGAGGGCACAGAGCTCCTTACTGAAGTCGTGGGGCTCTCCTGGGGCTCAACATCACCCTGGACTTGAGCCACAGCCCGCAGCAAAATGAAGAACCTCCTGTGATTATGGCCCGGCTCCTGCTTCTATGGCAGAACAGGGCTCCATGTGAACCCAGTGCTCATTTGCATTTTAAAAAGAGCTGCTAATTACATTGCTACAGCATGGGCAAGGCGACAACTACGCCGAGTCTGCTGCCTGAGATTCTCCAGGATCCGGCAGGCTTGGGATGACCAGCAACTCCCTGTGACCCAGGAGCAGTGTGAGCCCACCTACCCTTGGAGGGGCAATGGCCTGCCTTCCCCGCAGCAGCCTTCAGCTTTGATTTCCTCACCTGGGAGAGGTGTATTGCTCCCCCCATGTATACCGGCAGGAAAATGTTGCAAAGCCCGCTCTCCTGGACTCCTGGTCTATGCTTTTGGTGCTGCTCTGCTTCTCCTAATTCATCCTAAACCAAACACATGCATTGCCAAACATCAGGGCACTTCTGTTAAGTTCTGGTCCCAAACTGCACGCTCCAACAGCTCCTTATGCCCTGCACCATGACAGCACTTACACACTGAGATCTGGTGAATGCATGCATCACAGCACCTTTGAGCTGAGCCATCTGAGAGAACTGCAAAAACATGGGTTTTGGGATGACAACAGGCAGTGGAAAAGCAGTTTTCGGGCACTCACTGACACGAATCTAGGCAGAACCGTCTGTATACGTGTGCCTGTCTCTCCCACACATTTCTGAAGAGGGGTGGAATGTATTTCTGGAATACTATTGCTAAAAATAAACCCATCCCTGCTGTCTATGAAGAGAGGCAGGTATAGCCCGGGTTTCTGTAAGCCCATGAACTTGTGAACTGCTTAGAGGCTGAGGCACAACTAAAAAGACCCCCATGGAAATTGATTGGAGCTGCTTGTGCAGAAGGGTGGCTGGTTGCTTGGAAAAGCCAAAAGAGGCCTCTCACAGGAAAGCAGCTGGAGTTAGTGCTACCCAGAATGATGAATGTGCTTTTCAGACTCCAGCTTTGAATGGGCTTGAATCTTGGGACAGGCGTTACACTTGTTCAAATATGACGATAATAAATACATATATTTGCAAATTCAGTGCTCAGATGAGACTCTGGGATCAGATGGCCTGCCATTAAAATAAAACCACTTCTGGGGAAAATTACTGAATAGCACACAGCAAACACAACCCAGTGGCACATAGATGTTGTTACCCTGCTCCCAGGAAAGTTAGAAAGCAAAAATTCCTGCTGCTTCCTCTCAGTGAGTGTAGAGCAATAAGATATTGCAATGAACTTTTGTAGACAGCTATTTGGACTGAAATTCTAAATTTATATGAAAAGAATATGCAATTAACACAAATATGTCAATGGAAAATGAATGTATGTAAGTATAATGAACTCCATCTTTCACACACAGACACACAGATTTGAAACTTGGTATACTTGGCAAGGCTGAAAGTACAGACATGAAAGCCTTATGCAAGAGCAACATTTTTCAGGATTTTCTGAGTTGTGTCCCACCCATTAACACTTTTTCCAGGGAAATAAAGGGAGTTCTGCCATGCTCAGAGAGCCAGGTTTTTCCTTTGTTACCTTAGCTGCAAGTCCCAGAGAAGCAGTACACAGACCCTGATGGGTCGAGGTACCGACCACATGCAAAAAGTCCCTGGTACATGGAAACCAGAAAGTGGAACTGATTATAAACAGAAATGAAAGCATGCCACCCTAGACTAGGAAAATGCAAGCATAAAACTGCCTTGGTTGTAGAAAGTAAATGGTTTCTATTTCTCTTGGAATTAACAAACAAGGGGCCCACTTAATAACCCACCTGAGCAATGGCACTATACTGAGCTTTCAGTTGTTTGCTTACAGCCCTTTTTGCCCAGCAGAGCAATACAGGTTCAGTCCTTACCTCGCAGCCACAGACTGAATGATTTGTTGAGGGCTGCCACAGTCAGTGTAATAACTTGGTCTGGGGGCACTGGACAGACAAGAGCAGAGCATGGGCTGGCCAGAGAAGCCCCAGGGGCAGATCAGCTGAACACACTTGACAGAAGTGGTGAACCAGGGACTAGAACACGTCCCACTGCAGGACAACACCGTCACCTGCTCCACATGTTGACCGCCAGGCTTGCAGGCAGGTATTGCTGTGCTCTGCCTGAAGACTTGCAAGCCTGCATTTCTCCAGGGGTGCTGCTAGCACCTACGTGTCTGTTTTTGCCCCGGAGAAATGCAGCATTGCAGTGCTGAGCAAGGAGTCACGGTGCAAACCAGGCACTGTTCCACCTGCCTCCTTGGGACAGCCCAAGCCCCTGGGGTTGATTACCAGTAATGGGGCTCCACCTCCATGAGACATGTCTGGATGGGGAAGTGTCTGCCAAATTCTGTCCCATGCCTGCAGCATGTCAGCAGCCTGGACCCAAACCCTTCCATGCTCAAGCTGATCTGAATGCATACCTCCCCTGATGATGGAAATACAGTTTCTGGGGAGGGGGTGCTCAATTTGTTCCTCCTCTTGCAATCTCTGAATTTCATACCTTGCTGGAGGAGATAGAATGCCTGATGGAAGTTGAAGTCTTCAGCTTTGCAGTCTCCTGTAGGAGGCATTGGACTTGCCTGAGCATCTGCACATTTTCTCCTAAACAGGAAAGCACCACTGCTTCCTCCAGCAGCTGGATTTTGTGCAAAAGGTCTGGTCAGACCAGCACCACCCCCCTTCCCTGACTGCAGGAGGCAGCAAAGACCTGAGGGTCCTGAGGGAAGAAGGTGCCTCACTATAGGAATTTTCTCACACAGAAAGAAACCAGATTAAAGAAGCATTTTCTGCTCAGCACCTCCTGTTAGCCTATACAGGCTGTGCTGCACCTGGTATCATGGGAAATGACAAAGAGATCTCATTGTGGTCCTCTGTGCTGCATCCAGCCTCAATCCACATTGAGGTTCAAACCACCTTCTGTCCTGACAAACCCAGCAGAGCAGATGGAGGTGAGGACAGAAGCGAACCATCCTGCAGCCTCTTCCCTTGTAGCCATTTCTCCACCTTGCTAGAAGGGCTGTTTATCCTCACTCTGTGCAGAATTTGGGCAATGAGGCAGGTGCAGGGCTCATCCACAGCCATTCTTCAGGACTACTCCTCCGTGTTCAAACCTTGCCAGCAGCTGGGTTTTATCAGTCTTAGCTCTGGGGACTCCTAGAGCTCTGACAAGGAGAGAAATTCAGATTTATGAAGTACTTGGAGCTTTCTCTATCTGCCCTCACTGCAGCTTGGAACGAAGCCTGGCAAACTAAAAATTCTCTGCAAAAGGAAGCTCTGGAAGAAATTTCAGCATGAATCAAGAAAAAGAAGTATTTCCTTGATTTTACAATTCATAATTTTACAATACATTTTTTAATATAATACAGTATCAAAATCATTTTTAACCTACCTCTAAAAGTACTGAGAGATTATTTTCCCACAAACAAAAAGCTACAATTTTTCCCTCAAATCAGACTTCTCCTGAAACCAACAAAACTTACTACATCTCAGCTTTGACTGTATTTGAGATCCCTGGCAGACATTGTTTCCACCACCATCTATCTTTTAAGCTCTACAACTATGAGCTTAAACTCAATTTTAGAAGAATCTCTACAGCCTGATCTGCTCTCTCTCTGCTGCTGCCAGTATCACCCAGCCTCAGCTGACTCAGAGATGGCTCTCCTGGATTCCAGCCCTGAACTCCCAACCGAAAGCTCTGGGAGATTCCTGGCTGTGGCTGCAGACCGGGGCTCAGCAGCCCTCTTATGGCTTTTAGGGACAGAACTTGCACTTGAAGGACTCTAGCGAAACGAGCCGCAGTCACAGTTTTGGCAAGGATGTCAGTCACAACCACATCCTATCTATTTCCCCCAAATTAAACTGACTCTGCAGTCAGGAGCAAAGTTTTGCTCTTGGCAGTAAGAGACAGTGGTGTCACATACATTGATCGTATCTGCAGAACCCCAAAAAGATGTTTTTGCGCAGCTGTTTCATACTAAACGCTCTGCCAAGAGCAGGAGACACATGTAGCAGAACAGAAACCTACTACAGGAAATGCTAAACATCAGAAGATGGTTAAATTAACCTGCAAATAAGGGTCACAGCAAAGCACTGTACTACCTGGGTCAATCTAAAATAGCCAAAAGACGCATCAGGTACCTATCTGCTCTCTGGGCACCAAGGTCACTTGGAAATCTTGGCTTTCTGAGCCATCGGGAGTTGTCAGTGAAATCAGCAGGAACTGAGAGCCCTTTGCAGTTTGGAAGAGTTTCAGCCTGTCCCAGGATGGGCACCAGAGCAGATTTTCAGCTAAAGGTTGAGGAATGATCACACTTGTCAGATGAGGGAAAACATACCTGTGAATAGCGTGAGTGATCTAAAAATCAGTCCTCTGAAAAAAAAACATTACGGAAAAGCCAGTGATATTTAGAGATGTTCAGACAAATGCATTAGGCATTTTATAAACATAGCTCTAATCCCTCTGAGTTAAGAAAAGAGGTGGGAGGAATGTGGAGTTACTGGCCTAGCGTAAATATTTCCTATTTACACATCACAAAGCAAAAACCAGAGACCACAGGCTAATTAAAATAGCTGGACGGCAATGATGGGAAACATAAGCTGCTATTTTTAGGGAATCATATGAGAGCCCAACCAGCTAGAAGTCTAGTCAACTTGGAGGAGTCACACGGCTGCTCTCAGAGCCCTTTGCACTGTCTCACCCCCCCGCAGGCAAGGTGGACAAGCTAGTGGGATTTTTTTCAGCCCCTCTCCCCACCTCACCCAGATTTCACGAAGTACTTTGCATTTCACACAACAGCTTGGATGTTTTTTGGCATTTTCCACTGGACCACTGACTATACTCTGCCAGGCTCCTTTGCAAGGGAGAGCTGGGTTTGGGGCTTGCAGGGCTGACCACCCCACAACCCCTGAGCTCCGATTCTGGGGAGTGCCCGTGTTTTATGAGGATCCGTGTTACGCCTCGGTGCAGCTGCGGTTCAGATGCAGGCTTACCTCTGGGTGGGGAGGAGTCAAGAGATGAAAGATAAAACAGAACTACTTGTTTCAGGCTCATGAGTTTGCCTGAATTACAGGGGTTTTCATTTTGTGGTTTGCAGAATACACTTGCTGGGGGCCAGAAAGAGGAAACAGTGAAACACAGCAGAAGAAAATATGAGAATTTTCTTCCTCGGCAGTCAGTGAAGTTTCAAAGCATATCTGCATGGTCTCCAAAACTCAGAGCACTGCAGAATGTGCTCAGAAAATATTAGGGTGCAAACAGTCTGTCTGTGTGGCTCTGTGCTTGAGCACCGGTGACGGAACAACCAGCTTGGCATAGGAGAGAGATTTCATCCACATGTGAACTGGACAGGGAAGGAATTTCAGTTTGTATTGCCTCCTTCCCAAACCAACTCTGTTCCAAGCCCAAAACCCTCCCCAGAAAAGAAGTACTGGAAACCACAAAAAGTTTTGAAAAATATTTCAGTTTTGCAGGTCTTGGTAACATTTCATTGCATGAGAAGTATTCGGGCTGCCTAATGGCAGGATTTCAGTCCACTGAACACAAACACCAAAAAAAACCATGCCAATGTCATTGATGCCCACGGCTCTTTTAAAAACCACTGGGCCTGAGAAAAGACGGGGTGCCTTGCCTTCCCTACATCCCCTCCCTCTATGCCTGGGACTGCTGCCACCCCACCCTCACTGCCAGGACAGGTTCCTGCAGAGCCAGAACAAGGGGCCCTGCTAGCATGCAACCCACAGCAGGCACAATTGCCCAGCCTGTTTCCAGCCCATTAGCAGCTTAGAGTGCACAAGCTAACTGGGAAAAGCTGCACAGCTTTTTACCTTTTTCCCATTCCAGTAATCCAAGGAATTAGAATATGGTATCTCTGAAATGGTTTGATTTCAAGTTTTGCTAAAGGAGAGCGAGCAATCTAAAATTGGCTTTCAGTAATACAGGAAACATGAGAGAGGGAACTAGAACTTCATAGCCAGCCTTTTAGAAAAAGCCCATGTGTAATTGTTCAGGGTTTCACTGCATGTCCTGAATGGAGGATTAACAAACTGACAGATGGTGTTGATGAGATTATCAGGGTTAGCGAGAGGAATTCACGCAAACACAGAATGGCCAAGAACAGCTAAAAACCTGCTCTGAAAGACAGCAAACATGCTTTCTCTGCAGAACAGTGCTAAATAATACTGCAAAGAAAGAAGCCAAACAAGGAACAGAAAGCGACGGCTGCAGAAAAGCGAGAAAACAGAAATGCAGCCATCAGAAGAGGAACTCGGTTGTAGAGACTCACTTTAGACACCAGCTCCTCTGCCTGCTGCTCACCTGGGTCATCTGCCACGGCCCTGGACCTGGCTGCAAGGACCTTGGCACTCTCTGTCTGGGAATTCGGGTGGACTTGAAAACTGGGGATGGGTCATCATCCCGTCCCTGTAGCTGAACCTGGAGAACAGGGCCGGTGGGGTACGTGGAGCAGATAGACAGCATCAGAGAACCCCCTAATCACCAGTCCCAAATATTATGTCACAACCCCTTAATGAGGATTACCCAGATGGGTCCCAGGTAATCAGAGACTGCTGTTAGCATTAAAGTGGTTCCTGGGACTAAAATTCACTGTACCAAATGAACTAAAATGGCTGATGTTAATAGACTGACGAATGCAAATAAAAGAACACTTCTTTAATCTCCTTCCATTAAGGAAAGGGCACGTGGTTTGAATTATGATCATATAAACCACTGACTTCAGGCACTTTTTAAAGGGTTGTAGTCTGCAAAACTCATTAGAAAATGTATGCTATCAAATATTTGAATAAAATATAATGGGAGTAAAGAGTTAAATACTGTCTTAAAAAAAAAACAACTCACAAATGGTTTCCTTTAAATTTTACAAAGGTAATTTCAGCAAAAAGATTAATAAAATGATTACTGGTGAAAGTTCTAATCCTGCAAACATGTATGTGATTAATTATCTTCCTGCAGAGACCAGGGGCCCTGTGAACAAAACTAAACATGTTTGCAGAACCAGGGCTGTAAGCAAATCCATAACTTCACTCATACAGATATCCTCATTGATTTCAGCAGAAATGTTTACACACGAAGTAAAGCACAGACTGAAGCATTTAAGCACTGCAAGCTCAAAGTGCATTTTTATTGCAAGAAAGTATTGCTGTTTCGAAATACAGCAGTAATTTTCAGATCCAGGGTGTATCTGCAAGCCATTAACAGAATGGCTGTGTATGCAGACAGGCCAAAGTGAAGAGGTAAAGTTTGATGTCTCCATTGATGACATTTTCAAGTGTCCATGTCATTTGGGATCACAAACCCATTGATTTCAATATTCTAACCCTGCTGAAGGAGAACAGCTCCCCAGACATTTCAGCTTATTTGACATGCTGAACCTGAATATTTTGGAAATTGATATTGAGTGCAGAAGCTGCCTGGCGTATACGGCTGAGCCAGCTCCAATGAAGAGAAACCCTTCTAGAGACCTGGGTGGGAGCTGGAACATGCTCTATTTTCCTATTGCTTTAAAGATGAAGCTTGTGCTGTTCTCACAGAAGGGATGCTAATGAAACCTTGGGCTAGTCTTTTTCCAGCCAAGTTGATCATGACAAGTATGGAACATCTCAGAAGAAAAAAATATATTACTGCATATCTAAAAGTGTGCAAGCGTATAGGAAAACGATTGAAGAAACAAATATAAAAGTTCCATGTTAGTAATTTAAAACCAGAAGACAGGAAGAAAGCAATAAAATGGTTGTGTAGATAGAAATGAGTAAAAAATAAATATTATTTAAAGAACTATATTTTTACATTCTTTAATTTTAGATATTTTGGCTAATTCTAGTGTCCTGATTCACATTTGTGTTTGTACATTTCACCACTCTGTCATTTATGTTGGCACCGATACCAAACATGATAGCCACTAAATTCTCATAGTTGCCTATATAAAAACATCTGCAGACTCACAAGATGCTTCAGCTGTTTCCACAAGATACTTCATCTGCAACCATGCAGTCCTTATGTTCTCTATGTGAGTCACATTAGTTTGTAAGGTCTCTTCTCCATTCATGAGATTTTAACAATAGACGTCAAGTATCTTAGGGGTCTCCAGAGTAAGCAAGTGCCTAATTTTGCACTTAGAGTAGATGATCTTTAAATCCAGGCTCCAAGTACACCTGGTCCTGTAGCTTAAGACAAAACAAAACAAAACAAAACAAAACAAAAATGCCACACCCAACAACTGTCAATTTCAATTAAATCACTCTGCAAAACACATAGAGATTTATATCAAATACTTGTATCAGAATGATTTTCTCATCCTTAGTTGAACAGCTATGACGTGTTTGTGTAGACCTGTTTTGAGATTCAGAACAACTAAACTATATGCTCAAGGTTACACTGGGAACCTATAGAAAAGCCAGCTCTCTCTTCTTCCAGCATTATGGACTATTCATCAGATTATGCTGAGTCTTAGATGGGAAAACCTCCGGGGGAGGATTTTTATTAGCACATTCTGCCTTCTGCAAATTACTATGGTATGATCATAATGTCTTTGTGCTTTTGTCTACCTACTGGTAGTATTTAGAAAGCGCCTATTGCTCTTGAGTCTAGAGCTGCATAAACAACAACAATAATAATTAATAACTTTTGCAATTATCTTCTGCCAAATGAAATCTCATGTTCAGCTTCAACTGGATACATTCATCTGTCTTAAGTTGTTGTCTAGGGTTGCTGTGCAGTATCTAACTGGTGGTACGTTCCTTCCCAAAGGTGGCTCTTTGGGAAACTTTGAAGCTCTATAAATAGAATATATTAGTATTATTATTACTGGGAGGGGGGCAGGACTGCAGCATTTCACCCTCAGGGGACAGAGACACTCAAGAACACTTGTTTCAGCATTTGAATGTGCGGATGGTTCACAATTGGTTATATGAAGGAGAGAAAAGCTCTAGCACAAAACATCCTGTAAAAGTAAGATGAAATTCAGCAGATGGAATTCATCACGCTCAGCCCTGGCCTTTTACACTTTTAAACTGCCCATTTAGGCTTCCTTTCTCAACAGTGGAGGCTGGCAAACACCTCTAGGATGTCTGAAATGTCTTTCTTCCTGCAGGAGGAATCATGGTCTCTAGGGGCTAGGTCCTCCTAAAACCTGGAGCTGAGACACCTAAAGAGAGGTGGCAGGGCTCTGGTGCCCCAGCGAGGGGACTGAGCCCCAGCACTCTCCAGAGTGAGGAAATACAAGTGAAAGATGCACAAGAGGAGAAGAGATATAAAGGGAGAAGGGAGACTGGGAAAGTCTTACAAAAACAAGGAAAGGGAAAACTAAGAGCAACAAAACAGCAACAGGCATTGGTTTTCTGGCTTCTAAACTTTGCAGGTCTGATCCTGTTTCTGTTGGCTCCTGGCAAATTCTCTCTGACAGAAAATATGAACATGTTAAGATTATACAGGCTTGGAAGAAGGATGCTAAATGAATTAATTAGGCATTCTCCTCTAGGTTCCTTCATTTCAGCCTCCTCAGCAAGCCGCAGTGAGCCTTCACCTGCCCGGGCGCCTCACAAGCTCTGGGAGCGCAGGACAAGCATGGTACCGCTGGCTGCCTTTGCTGTGAGCTTTTGCCTTCACACACAAGTGTCAATCCTGACCACTGCAGTGCAATTAGTTTGGAGCTAAGCTAAAAAAAGGAATAGAGATGGTGGACAAGACAGATCGCTGCCTCTGGTTAGCAATAACTTCACACAACCAAAGGGCGTGATATCTCACTTCAGAATCAGGCAGGAAGCAGTGTTTTACCCAGAAAGATGAACAGAAGAGATACGTACCCCGCTGTCCTTTCAGAGAAAACGTGCCGGTGCAGACAGCCTCCTGCCCCCACGCCAGCCAGCGCTGCGTGACCCCTCCGACACAACGAGGTGCTTGACGGGCCCTCCAGGCGGGGCCCGCGCCGCTGACAGGGCTGACAAGCAAAGCCTGCTCTCGCCTAAAAAGACAGGTGCTGTTTTGAAGTTAAATGAGCCTTTAGGCCTGCTTCCTGTCACTGTCGGTTGACAGCCCTGGAGAGGGTACATGTCCTTGGCTCTCGGTCTGCTGAGCACAGGGGCTGGAGGACGGAGGCGAGGGTGGCAGAAGCTTCACGAGCTCTCTGTTTGGATGCTGTGAGGGGGCCGAGTGGTTATGGTTCAGCTCTTCATTCCTCCTAATGAAGAATTGGCTTTAATTGCACCTCATTCTTCTCCAGAAGAAATCCAACAAAGGGCTGGGGCTCTACAACCTGCCCCTGCCCAGCCACAGGCAGCGCCAGCCAAACTCTCCTGCTTGTGCCAAGCACCAGGGAGCAAAGAGGTCAGGTAGAGGCTCCCACAGCAGCCGGGAGCCAACGGTCTGACCAGCAAGGCCTGGAAAGGGGGAGAAATCAATAGCCATGAGACGTGGCCATTAGCAGTTCGGCTTCTGGGAAATGTTACTAGATAGGAGATCTTTGATTAACAGTATTAAAGACAGGAATCCTGCCCACCTAGAGCTAGACATCTGCTGCTTGGTGGAAATGCCACAAGGGAAACCATGTATGCAGCCACTACCAAAGAGCCAGATATATTTTGCAGTCACCAAAGGGGGTGGGTGGAGGTGCAGTGGTTCAGCTCAACCTTCCTCGTAAGAGTCTGTTATCTATCAGGATGTGCCTCTGCAGGTTAGCCAAAGATAAAGTAGTATCTTTCCACTGGTATTCACTGCATGGCTTGTAGTTCCTAGATCATGAGAAACAGTAAAAATTCACCCTGTCAGTTGTCTTTCTTCTGGGCTGCCAAGTCCAACTTACTTAATTTCTTCTCATGAAAAAAGATATTCTGTACTTCTCCACTTCTGCTCTCTGTACCTTGTCTAATCTCCTCTTACATCCTTATTGAGATGACAGCAATTATCACAGACATGGATTCAGCATGGATTTATGTGGCGACACAATATGATTCTTGATCATTTTCCCAGTCTTCTGTTTGCCTTTCTGACTGCTGAGCACGAAGCAGACATTTTGGAGGCATGAGTCTAGCCTACCAACACAGAGAGACAGACATCAAAGCTAACACAGCAATACACCAGCAGTGCACTTCAGCAAGCATCTTTGAAACCCCTGCTGCTCTTAGCTCTCTGCCAAGACAGCGTCTCCAGGCTACCTGAGGAGCCTGTGCTGCATCCACAGCAAAGTCAAGGCCTCAGTAACTCCTGACACCATGTGCGGAATGTATATTCCCACCCACTTTAGCTTGTCCATGATCTCCTTAACTATACACATTCCCAGTGCCTGATATTAATCCTGGCAACTAGCACTAATAAATAAAAAACAGTTTCTTTTTCCAATGAATTAGCCATGCGCTGCCAAAGGCACACAGATAGAGAAGGTTGAACTTGTGCCCATTAATTTGCATTCAGTGGGAACAGTACCATGGGTGAAGAATGTGTCCTACAAGTGCTTAAGCACAGATGAGGAAAGTTAAAAGTTATTTTTAGGTATCTGCAACCTAGGGTAGCATTGGTGAGTTCAGGGCTTGATGCTACAAACACTACGAAGAGCACCAACCAGTCAGTCTTTGATGACTTAGCTCATAGGTACAAGATGAACTTGATATGGCATTTCTAGATGCACATCTTAGTACTGGAAGTGTGTGCAGAGTGAGGGTATTTGCACTGAACCGAATTCAATCTCACTGAATGCCTTCGTGTTGGATTTTGGGTTATCCAGCTAAGACAGGTATCATCCAAGTCATTTAAGGGCTGAGATGACACCTTACCAAATGAATTCTGTCCGTGTGTGGTGTGCTATGGAGTGTGCATCAGGGACCTCCACCTGGTGCCTGGCACACTTGCTGTGGGACAGGACAACATCCAAGCACGCCAGTGGCAGTGCTGTTCACAGGACATCAGCTCTGCTGAGTGGCTGTGTCCCAGGGGCTGCAGCAGCTCAGGTGGGGATGTTCACAGGTGTCTGCACCATGCGTGCCACTGTAGAGACACGCTACTGACCTCTGGACTTCCATGGGCTCATAGGACCTAAGCTTACACATCACAGCAGGACACCTGGGAAAATGTTTCCCTAGAAGTCCTTGCACATCTGTTATGTTGCTAATCATTTTATTCAAAGTGTGATCTGGTTGCCCTGCACTTGGAAATGCCTTCCATTTGTGGAGTTAATTCACAGTCTTAACAACACCAGAAGGCAGGTTTTTGTGGTCAAATATATTGCCACATTAATAACTTCAGAATATTACATGAAGCACAAAAAAAGAAAAGAAAAGAATAAATTAACAGAAGAAGCCTTCATGGCACGCTAGAGAATTAAAGTGCCATTTTATTACACACACCTTAGAGTTAAAGTTTTAATTTCCTTTTAAAAGATAGCAATATATCATTTTCATCCTCCATGTTCAAAAAATACTTAGGATGATTTGTTCTTTGTTGTAATCTGCAGGACAAACAAAACTGTAGTCAAGTGATATTGACCAAATCCCTGCAATTTCACGGTGATAATTGAATTGTTGCTATTATTTTAATTCATTATTGCTCTAATAGGGAACTTTCCTCCAAGGATCCTGATGTACTTTAAATACAAATAAATGAGTCTTCCCTAATCCCTTGAGGGTTGTTATGTAGTCCTTTTTTACAAAGCGATTACAAGGGTGGACACCGAGACAGAGAGGGGTTACTGGCCTTATTTTTCATAGGAATTGGCTTTGAAACAGTTCCTAGTTAGTGGTTTGGCTCAGGTCAAGGCTCTAACTCTAAGTCAGAGGCAGTTCCAGGAATAATTCCCAGCCCCCTGCTCAGGGCATGCTTCTCTGTCCAGATGTATGGCTGCATACATTCATACAGTACAAGTACAGTAAGCACTGCCATGGGTTTCACTTGCTCTGCTGAGCAGGCGCTGGGGAGCCTTTAAAAGTGGAAAGGCATTCAGAGGCATCTTTTTCTTTTACAAGCTGCAGACATTTGCCTCTTAGCAAAGAAGGTCACCAACCAGGCACAGAGATCTTGGTGGATATCACTGCAGGGCAGTTTCCAAATGGCTCCTCAATCCAGCAGCTCTCCCCACTGCCTTATATTGCAGACCAGCAGAGCTATATTTGGAGACAGATACAGGGGTTATGTTCCCAAGAGCCTCTCATGCAGTAAGTTCAGGGTGTGTTGTCATGATGGACATGCACACATGTGCCCTAGCAGAGTGGAGGTCAGCCATCATTCATGAATGTGTTGAGACCACTTACAGCCCAGTTGCAGCGGATGCTAGTAACATGTGTTCCCCACCCACCCTGCTTTCACCCCAGTAAGCTGCTACATTTTTAATGCCTCCATTAGCTCTTGAAATAATTGACAGCTCCCAGCCTTTCCCTGCACTGAGTTTCAACGTGGAAATGCTGCACCACCCAGCTTTCAATCACAAATCAAATGGCTAAAGGTTTTGAGACAAGATTTCAACACCAGAAGAAGTCTACTGTGTCAATCCCACACCTTTAATATAATTATTATTTACAAACAACTATAAATGCACCTAACGCAGTACCATTCATCACTGGAAATTGCACTTGCTGAAATCACAGGTAAATGCTTGGGTTTTTATTTTTCAGCGCATTCAAATCTAAGGCAAGGTTGCTGGTCCTAATGCTTCTATTGAGAGTCATAAGATTCAGTGTTTAATGCAGACACAGTATTTTATCCCCCAAACACACAATTTTTTGCATTTCTTTCAGCACAAGAAATGATTCTGTCATTTAAAGAGAGGACAGTGAAGTTGAATGGTTTCTGCACAAGGCAGTCAGACCTCACTCCCCCAAAAACATGTAATCCGTTGATGCTCACAGCTGCAGAAGAAAAACCTGAAGCTGGCTACGTTACAAAAGTTCAAAGTGCCAAGTGAATAGAAATAATAGGAAGCATCTGCTTTTCCTAAAATCTTGTGTTTTAAAGAGACACTGCCAGCCCCAAATGCCCTGAGCCAGCAAAGAAAGATGTATTCTGTTATGAGATAAAATGATGTTTCTCTACGTGCCATGTGATTTACTCTGGGAGCAGAAAGTCACCCAAGGCTCTTAATTGAAACATCACTGACAATTAGGCTTTTGTTATGAAAAGTTGGCTCAGTTTTAGTGTAAGTGCCCAGCTATGAAGAGATACAAGCTTGTTCCCTCTCAGGTGGTTCAGCTCTGAAGAGCCACCAGGAATAGGAAGAGGTAAAATCATACTTCTGTCACTGAAGGAAGCTGCGCACACAGTTTGAACACCAATTTAAATCAATTTAGAAAACAATTTTGTTAATTCAGATCCATCCCTTGGTATAGTTACTTTGATTTTAGCTTGACAGCACAATTTTGGCTAGGGGACTGACAAAGCAAGAGCAAAGCAGGTCACTCTGAAGCTGCAATTACACATGCTGTGACGATTGCTGCCAAGCCAGTCAGGAGGTTAGTGCCCAGCAGTTTTCTGGCTTAATCTTCCTGCCCCATCTTCCCACTCTGGATCTTTGGATTTCCCAGCCTGACTCTGTAGAAACAGCACAGAATGAAAGTCCTCCTGGTAAGAGCTTAAACTGAACTGCGTCTTTCTGATGGAACTGGGTTAGGAAGAAACCACATGTTGGCAGACCTAGGAGAACCCTGAGTAAATAAGTAGTAATATGTGGTAACCTATATGTTGTAGGACCTCAGACCTCAGTCTGAGCTTTAAGTTATACTGCCTAAAACTTTGCATATTGTTTGACTTAGTTCAGTCGTCCACCACTAACCGTTGTATAGCACGCTAAGCCTGCAGTCAGATGTCCTCCTCTGGCAGACTGCGTTACAAGTTTATGACCACTACCAGCCATCAGCTGGACATTGCTGACTAGCCATGGCACGGCTGATTGCTGTAGTTCACAACAAATATGGTGTCAAATGTGTTAGCTTAAATTCCTGTGAAATGAGTGATGTTAAATTCACTCAAGATAAGCCACACTGACCTGAATGGACATATTCTTATCATTCAAAACCTTCCTGGCATGCTTAACCACGAATGCCAGTGGAAGCTAGACTGCTCTGGGTTCAGTTTTAGCTGAGGGGCACATTCACTGCACATGTTGGCTTTGGTGAACCATTTAACTTGAGATCTAGGGAGGCACCAGTAAGTTTCCAGAGGTGGAGACAGATGTTTACTGATAGGGAAAGGAAACTGAGTAAAACAGATATTTATCTGGTAAGCTGTGGCCAGCTGAAAGTGTTAAGAGAGCATAGTAAGATTTTTAATATTAAACAATGGTTGCATTTGCAGTAACAAATGTCTAAACTGCTCATTTCCGTGGTGTGGTACTGGTCTTGTCAGCGCTGGCAAGACATTATAGGGAACTCTGGCTACGTGAGACCTCGGGGTAGTTATCCTGCTGTTGCTGCTATTTTCCATTCTTGATGGTGCCCTTCCCTGGCTCAGGAGAATCACTGGGACGTGGCGTGGCAAGGAGCTGTGCTTCCAGACCGGGGAAAGAGGCCTCCATCACAGCACACATACCTGTGGTGAAAGCTGCATAACCCTGCTCCCGCTTGCAGGGAGATCTAAGCTCAGTCACACTGTCAGGATACGACCCTGGTACTGCTTTCAGTTCATGTGAGTCTTATCTCCACTTTTAGCTGCTAAGCAAGGAGACAGCATCCTTCCTTCCCTTGTCTCCTTCTCTTCCTCTTCTACTCTCCCAGAATTTCTGAAGGGGTACCATGTACTCTTGCTTTTCCCCACGTGGGAGCAAGCAAGCTAGTGACCTACAACTGCCCAGCAGGAGTGTTTTGAACAAATACATTTCAGCCCGTTGACAGCGTGCTTTGGTAGGTTACAGCTCACAGCTATAATCCAGCACAACAAATGAATGACAAACTCATGGCCATGAAGAAAACTAGCACAAAAGCACTACCAAAGTCATCTCACAGATACAAACCTTCAAGGAAAATCTGCTGCAAAGAAGTGTTCTGGCAAAAAAAAAAATCCACAGATTGAGGTCTTTCCCTTGTGAAATCTCAAAAGCTAAAAAAATGGGTCATGAATCCCATCAGACAGGATACCTACCCACTAAAATCTCTATTCATCCAGCTAGGTAAATAGTAAAAAACAAATAAACAAAATAAACAAACAAAAAAAAACCTAAACATGGATAGATGGAGGAAGAGATTTTCATTTTCACAATTCTACATACCTGGAGAGAGCCATGGGACAACTGAGTGAAATCACAGCCCTTGGTACCCAATCTATCCCCCAGGTGATTCTCCCAACACCAACAGCAGCTGGTAGAGAGCTTGCTGATGCAGCTCCATTCCTGCACTTATTGAACTGCTTTGGTCTGTGGTAACATAAATGTTTGATTTAGGCATAGCAATGTATATTTAGCTCACATCTGGCTGGCTGGCAACATAAGGGAAAAAGCTTTGTGAGAACATGCCCCTTTGAGAAAAGGTGAGTTAGGGATGATGCACGAGGAAAGGCTGCCTACATCAGGCTCCCAGAGCCAGACCTCCTCAGAAGGCACTTCCAGCTCTCCCGTGCCTGGGCCATGGGGCTGGCGCTCTGCAATCAAGTCACTCATTGCTCTCTTGAACTTAGACCTTGCAGGCAGTGCCAAAACACACTATCAGACCTCACCCTTTAATCTTAATGCTCACACTCCAAAGTCCTATTTCCAAAAACAATGTGAACACTTACGAGTGTAAGTCTCAATGAAAATGAATCTCTGAAAGTGGTGCTAAATTTCTTTAGCACTTTCAGAGCTGTATCATGACCTCTGCTTGTACAGTATGCCCAGGAAAACCCTTTTATCCAGTCACTGACAGTCTATCTGCAGAGCACAACTCCTCAAGTTCCTAGAAATCCTCCAGCTCTAAACAACACAAAGCCAAAATGGACCAGATCTCATGTTAGTCATAGACTGGCTCTGAGCAGAAAGTTGGTCAAGAGACTCCAGAGGTTCCTTGCTAACAATGTTCCCAGGATTTCTACAGCTCAGGAAGGAGAAGGTGCTGGCAATGACTCTGCGTCCATCCTTCAGAGCAGGAGAGCCAACTCCTCTCTAGCATCCTTCAGCACGAAGATCCCCAAATTATACACAACCTGATTTATTTCAGTCTTTGTAAATCATACTGAGTCCAGAAGCTGAAACACACCAGAAGGTGATGAAAAGACTCTCCTCTAAGTCTTCCCTATCATGCATTTCTGAGGGAAATGTGAGACGAACCTACTACGTTGTGGTAGAAGAAGACTGAGATAGGCAGTCTTTGGATCTATGCTTGGAGGGGTAGGATGAACTATCCTCACAGGGAAAAAAAAAGAGAGAGAGAGAAAGATGCTGTTGAAGACTAACAGATTATACATTTCTGCCGTAATACCATGCAGTTCAAGAGAGATTGTATGTGTGCTCAGTGGAGCGAGCACATCTTTGTAAATGCTGATACACTGTAAATAAATAAATGAAGTATTAATCATCACTGCCATCAAACTCTGGGAGAAATCTATCTTTGTATTATTTAGATGAGACTTTGTGATTCATTCAGCCCTGCCATTTTTAGAAATTATTAGAGTTTTATAGCAGGTCTGAAACTCTTTGCCAATGAGATTGCGATTTTAATGCATATTAATGGGAAAAATGGGGGAGGGGAAAGGAAGTTGGTGCGATTCCCTTATAGAGCAGAATGCTAAATAAGAAGATTCCAGCTGTGCAACAGGAAAGTTAAAATGGTTTGTTTGGATCATTAATATTGCAATGAAAACTAATTAAACCTAGAACTACAAGGAGGAGCTCATTAGAGATTTGAATAGAGGCAGCACTCAGCAGCCTCCCATTTTAGCAGTTTCTTTTATCACACCAAGTGGGATAGCAAGAGTTCACTGAGCAGACAGGGGATAGTCTGAGGCACCGAGGGGCTATGGATGCCCAGTCCAGGGGCTGCAACTACAAGAGGAGTCTGACTGCTACAGACCTTCCTTGGAAAACCCTGTGTGACTTTTGTAGCTCTGTAAGCTGAGGCAAGCCCTTCTACTGGGTCTCTGCACTGCTCAGTCTAAAGCCAGTGCACTCTCTGCTTTCTCCTTCAACTCTGTCCTTGGGATGTTACCAGTTTGTCCCGTCTTCCCTGACACATGAAACTCATGGCTTTTCCTAAAATTTCCTTAGCCAAAGAGCCCCAAAATCTGCTTTACAAAGTATATCTACTTATATATATTATTGTTCCCTCTATGCCCTTGTTGCCAGGACTTTATAGTTTCAGCGTCACCCAAGCAAGTCTGCAAGGTATCAGCTCCAGCCTAGCCTGTATTCCCAGGCAGGTGCTAGCAAGGCATGAACTTCCTTAGGTAGCCAAGGAGTACAAAAATAAGAGGGAAAGAGAAAACACTGGAAACACAAAGCTCATTTTCAAGTATGGTATCACCTTGCAGAGTCAAACCTGTTGCACACCCCAGTCAGTGCCTGCAGCCACAGGGAGCAGCGACTTCTGAGCAGGCCCCGAGGAGGTGACAGACACCTGCTGTCTGTTTAGCAGTGTGTAATGAAACAAGCTGAAATGCATTTCAGAAAGGCTGCCAGGCAGAACTCAGAGCTGTGAGGTATAAGCAGAAAATAGCCCCAGAGGCTGGAGGAGTGGCACCTCTGTGAAGACTTCTACCCCTGGCCACCCAGAGGTGGATGGTAGCATCACCAAAGTGATGAGTATCCTAAAATGATTTTAGCATTTTCTGTGGCCAACAACTGCATTTGCAGAGGTGATTCTGTCCTTAGCCAGCCCTGCAAACCTTTGCTTTCATGAGCCCATGGAGATATTTGCTGTCTATAGACAGGCTCAGGTTACATCAAGCCCACAGAGAGAATAAGAGCCCAAATGAAGCAAGAATGCACTTCAGATTGCCCTTGAACACAGCAGTCATGACCTAAATTTAGATGCGTGCATGCACACTGACCCAGAAACATACAACAATCACTCCTAGAGACCTGAGGAAATGTTATCTGTATGGTTTGCACTTCTTCCCTCAGTGAGAAATAGGTGAGTTTGTGATGACTGCACTTCTGCCTCAGTGGATTGTAATCTTGAGAACCTACATTCCACTTTCTATTTTCCCCTCTCTGATGCTACCCCTCCACCAAAGTCCTCAACAACATAGCTTTGGGATGACTAATAAAAATTGGGATGACTGACTGCCCAGGCTTGAGTGACTGCAGTAACCTCACATTCCCTTTTCTGGTGCAGCCTGCATAGTACAAATTCACAGAGTTCAAAGTCAGCCCTTGAATACTTCACATAGTGGTTCTGCTTCTTCCTCCCCAGACATCAACACCTTAAAACAACCCCATATTGCCCCCGAACTGGCGTGTCTGATACACTCTTGAATGAAGAGGACAGTGACAAATAAGGGGGAAGGAAAACAAGAAAGTTATTATGGCCACAAGCTTGATTTCCACAGAGAAAAGAAAACCAGAGAACGCATTACTTGACATAAGCTGTCATCAGTGGTCCCCTCTTATTTGTTGTACATCACATAAGGGCTTTTAGAGACTTCTTCAAATAAATCTGTTTCACAGGGTGCTCTATATTAAGGGGAAGAGGGGCACTGGGAGACTGTGGGCTAACTACTGATGGACAATACAGAGGAATGGTATTTGCCTGAATTTGTGGTGCTTCGAGGATTTAGTGGGAAAGGCAGTCTTGTTCAGATCCCTCCCATAAGATTAATTAGTGTTGTGATGCAGGCAGAAGTTAGCAATGTACTCAAAGTTGAATGCTTTGGCTGTCACTTGAACATGCATAGTGATGATTTTACTAGCAAAGTGTCTGTGCACTGAGATGCTGTTTCTACTTATTGCCCACCATTAACACTGTCTCCGTGGGAAAGATCTAAGACCTAATAAGTCAGAAAGACAACACTGGTTAGATTTTCTAACCTCACTGAAGTATTTAAACCCTAATGTAGGTGCATAAATTCCCACTGAAGAAGCTAAAACAGATCTTCACTTACTTAAAACTATATATAAGTGCTTAAAGAAAACTGGGAAGCAACTAGAAACATACATATATCTCATTTGGGGCATTCAAATTTGGACTTTGGTGCCCTTCTTCCTCATTTGTCCATTAACAGCTCTCCACTCACTCTGCTTGTTATGCCAGCGTGAGACAGGCACAGCCCCACCATGCAAAGAAACAGATTTTTGGGGAGCCTCTGAAATTTTTCAGCCTTCCACAATACCAAGCAGAGAAGCAAAATGACTACTTTTACAGGCAGACAATGTACTTGAAGAGAATCTGCATGGAAATGAATGATAAATGGTTGTTTGATTTAAACTTAGTGTTTATGAAGATTGCCTAGTGACTTCTAGTGCTTTTCAGTGTTTGTTAAATGGAGAAGGAGAAAAATCACATAATTCTAATCCCAAAGCAGGGCAACTGGATTGTTTATATCTGTTATATTCCATTAAAGATGCTGTATCTACTTTATCTATCTACTTTGTCTCAAGAGAAGTCCCATTTTATTTATGCTTAGTGTTAGGGCAAATATTAGCACCAAAATGGTATGCAGCAAAGTCTAATGTCATGTCACCAGCATTGCTCAAATTACAGACAAAATAAGTGACAGTTACTTTGAGGCAGAACTGGGTTTTTTGTTCAAGTAGCTCTCCTTTATGAGCATTCAAAATTTGCCTCCAGCAACAGGATTTCAAGAGTAAAGTGCAACATGGTCGTACATTTGAGGAAAAATATAAGAATGCTGGCTGGCTTGTGGGACCCAGTTTGCTATTCAGTAGTCATTGCTGCTCTTGACTAGTGATGCAACATCAGATGATTCCCTTATCATTTGGTACATAACCAGAGCTGGTCGGGATTTCTTAAGTCTTTTTATCATTAAAAAAATAATAATAATCCAAGTTGAACATCACTACTCAGAAACTTGCAACGTTTTCTTGTGGAAGCACTATATCACACGTTATGCACCCTTTTTGATGGCTGAATTCACTAGCCAAAAAACATCCTGGGATTCATCAAATCTTTGCTGTGCCAGTACAATGCATCATTCTGTGCTCTGGTTACAGCACATCATGAGAATGCAATTCAGCTGGTGAACCAGCCAAGAGAGGATAAGAGGGATATGAATTACCTGAATTACAACTCATATTGGGCACAGCATCTTCATTGTCAAAGAGGAACCACTGATTCTTCATTTCTGATAGAAGCTCAACCTTGCCATGTTTTATAGAAATGCTTATTCTGTTGGAAACCCTGTTTGACACCTAGGAACAGAAGAGACCAAAAATGTTTCATCCAGGTGAACACCACATTCCTTACTTGGTCATTTAGAAGAACCAAGCTGCAGACATTTGGCCATAGAGAAATTGACTTCTTCTGAGGCCAAAAGCAGCAATGACCCTTAGGCCTCCATACATTGCCTAGCCACTAACGCTGCGTATTGACTTTTGGAAGAGCATCATGTACCCGATTGCTACGTACCTGTAGCAGCAGGTAGTAGCTATAAGCAGTGTGTTATGATACTTTATTAATTCCTGAAGATGCATAATACTTAATGCATTTGTCACATTTGTATTTAAGTCTGTCCCAAAATTTCCTAGATCATTGGTTTTAGTCTGACAAGTGGTGATGTCAGCCACGGCCACTTACACAAATTCTTATCGTAATGAATTTCTGGATTTGAGATGAGCTAGGCAGGCAAATTATACACAGTTTCCTTCCTGTTCTGCTGGAGATACGTAAGGACAGCTGTGCTTTCTGAGAGGTACATTGGTACTAGAGAGGACTGCAGTCAGCACAATTTTTATGACAGAGATCAACAATATCTCACTGAAAGACATATTTGCTCCCCAAATCCTCTGCCTTCAGAGCTAGATGCCATACCTTTGACACCATTACTCTTGAAATACTAATAAACCACTTAATCAGCACGCAGCAAAATGTTGCTTCCCCCACATTCACCAACCAGCACAGCGAGTGACCTTTTCGCTACCCGCAGAGGCCAGCAGATGCAGATTCCCTCAGACCAGCGTGGGGAGAAGCCAGAGAAGAAATCCTCATTCCCTGCCCTTCCTCTGCAAACAATGAGCCCGTTGATTCTAATGCCTCCCTAGGCTGCAGCTGTTGCAGGGAAAGAAATGGTCTCTCCGGCTGCATTAGCAAAAATGGTTAGATTAAGTTTGGGTTTATCACAACTGAACCAACATTGGTATTTTGGCCTGATTTTAAAATGTAACAAAAGGCAATTTTCTGTCTTTATAGCTTCAAGATTCACTGTGAAAACAGTTCAATCAGCATAAAAGTACCTGACATACATAAAAGCTCTTTCTTTTGCTCCGGAGGTGTAAGCCACGTGTTTATAAGCACATGTATACCGTTTCAATAGGGCAAATGCAGACTTTCCAGGGTAAAAAGAGGCTATGAGGGCTATAGTCAACCCAGCAGTCTCTGTTTCTTGCTCCCCCACAGTGCCACTTCCAATTACCACATGCCTATCTTTTCCTTGGCTCCTTAATGTGCTGGCCATCAGCACAAAAGGGCCTGCTGCACGATCTAACACAGCTCTCATTGCATTTGATGAGACTGTGACCACCAGTTGTACAAAATCTCTCCTGCTTCCCAGCTCTCCCATCACCTCCAACACTGCATGCTGTCCTGTGCAGGACTCAGAGGACCTATTTAACTTTCCTGACACCAGCATCGTTAAAACAAGACCTCACACATGAAGACAAGAGCAAAGCACCAAATCACCTCCACTACAGCAATTGAAAGCAAGAACAAATCTGTCAGCTCTGCCACCTTCTCCTCCCATCTACCTCCCTTGATTCTTTCCTTCAAAGCCTAATTGATCCATTAAAAATAAGTATTATTACAGGTGGGCAGTTTACTTTGGTCATCCTCTTATTGTTCACCCTAAAGAAAAAGGATGCTCAGTACCTCTAGAAATTGTTAATAGCCAGAAAACCTTAAGAAGCTGTCAAACATGTCAAGAAAAGGCAAAGTTAAACACCGGGAACTCTGACTGCACTGGCTATCCTATCTTGCCCCTTTTTTTATTGTTTTAAATAAGGTGTATATATAAACACATATATAGAAATGTGTTTTAGAAAAACAATAGAGGCACTCGGTTTTGGCAATGGTACCATTATCTTCATATCATTTGACTTCCTCATTTCTTTCCTGGGTACCCTGAGGTTTACCATTAACACAGCTATTTACATTTACATTCTTATAAACACTGGCTAAAGATTGTGCTTTGCTTCCTGAGTTAACAGTAAAATGAACAGGATGATTTTCAGAAGAACAGAGCACCTCCGGAGAGCAGCAGATGCTGGTGCTCTGTATCCTGACAGCAGCAGCAGTTCAAGGTGAGCCCGACATAGCCTGAGCATGGCTGGGATCTGCCTCCCAGTCCTAGACCCCCATGAGGTGCAAAACTCTCAAGAATTTGAAAACAAAAACAAAAACCACACACACAAGTTTTCCTCTGAGTTAGAATCACATAGTGTTTG
Organism: Anser brachyrhynchus; assembly: GCF_964034855.1. NCBI lineage: Eukaryota > Metazoa > Chordata > Aves > Anseriformes > Anatidae > Anser > Anser brachyrhynchus. Next base: position 26,459,631 of record NC_137700.1, on the reverse strand, counting down.
AAGCGGGCTAATGCAAAACCTTTTGCCTTTGTAGTTCCTTCAAAATTTATGATTGTTTAGCTTCCTCTGAAGTCTAACTCCAGTGCCAGGTTTCCAGGCTCTCTATTGTTTAGCCTTTTTCCAATAACCACAATGCCCTTGCAAGCATTTTACTCACAGTGTCCTCACTGTCCACAAAGTCCAACACACCTGTATTTCTCTGCTTACACAGAGTACAGGTGGATGGGAGATGCAAGAATATTGGTGGGAATTGGGCATGCTTTTACCCTTTCATTCTCCTGCTTTGAATTTTCCTGGCCCTTCTATTTTGCTCTGTGCATGCCACCTGCAAAGAGTAAACAGCCATTTTCAGAGGCTGCTTAGCAGCTTTCTAACACTTCAAAGGTATTTTAAGACACAGCTGGGTGTATCAGAGTGTGCAACAATGACAAAGCTGGGCTGCCTTGGATGTTTTGCTCATGTCGTATGAAAACCTACGCAGGAAAAATTCCAGCAATGCTGCCGCACTAAAGGAACTTTATCAACACAGCACTCGCCAGCAACTGAGACACACTTGATAAGCAGAGGAGCAGACACTATCATCCAGTGGGTACTGCAGCCTTAGTTTAAGGTCACCCAAGCCTAAACTCATTGCACAGAGAGCAGAGAGCCAAGCTCGCCCCCAAGGACATCTTTAATGAATAGGGGCAGCACAGCTTTGTGGCACTATTGCTTCACCCACAGCTTCCCAGCTCCTGTAGCATCATTCCCAAATTCCACAGCATCCCCACTGTGATTCACAGTGCTTCAGAGAGCAAGCAGTACGTGGAGGAACCTCCTCCTCCAGCAGCTCACTCAGACAGACCTCAGCAATGAGACACATGCAACGTAGAGAGGTTTTCCAATGGGCTGCTGCATGTATGGAAATCCACGGGATCTGAGAAGAGGGTCCTGGCTCTCCCTGAGCAGACTCACAGCTCCAGTGCGGAGCTGACCTGTGCAGAGGAGCTGTTAGCTGAAGCCTGATGAAAAAAACTAGCAGACACCTCCCTCACCAGCCTAACCTTTCTGGTAGAGTTGGATCAAGTGGTGAAAGCCATTGCCTGTGACAGATGGGGCCAGGGCTCAGCAATGCCGAAGTGCTGCTCTCTGCTGCACGCCCACCCGCAGGAGCTGCCCGAGCTTGCTGGTCCTCATCTGCCAAAGCACCTGCTTATGCATACAAGCAGCTTTGCTGGGATTATACAAGTTTGTTCTGTGTTCAGCACGGGGGTTAGACAATAAATAAGGCCCGCTAGTCCCACAGAAGGATGGGAATAAAGAGGTATGCTGAACAACTGCCTTCTTCACTCTGCCTCATTCACTGTCTGTTTGAGATGGGGAGAGGATCTGTTCTTGAAGCCAGGTGGGAACAGGACAGGGAAAAGGGGACAGGAAAGACCGCGCACCATAGCACTGTGTTACTAAAGACAGCCATGGAAATATGCAGCAGCTTGGATTAACAGAGTTTATTTCTGACATTTCCCATGGTAGCACAAAATACCATTTCCAAAAAGCTTGTTTTAGGGCACTAGAGTTCTTCTACTGTTATTTTTGGTAGTGTTTTCTAGGTGTTTTGTTGTTGTTGTTGTTGGTTTGTTATTTTTGTTTTTGTTTTAATAAAGAAAGAAAAATTCAGATTAGGTTCTTTCCATACTCTAATAAATACTTTCTACTCAATGCAAGAAATCCATCCATGCAGTAGAGGACATACAGTCAAAAAGCAACAGGTTATCCATGTGGGAGTATACACATTTTTAAGACAACCAAGCCAAAAATATTTCAGGATATCTCCAAAAAGCAGTGTAGGTGACAGGCAGGATCCGTAGATTCTCTATGTCATGTTTTCCTATAGCAACAAGGCTGACATGATCAGTGTTGCCTGTGTGTGTTCTTCAGTCTTCCCAAAGGTACCAGAACTTACTGAACAATTTCAACTAAATTTGAGAGAGGGTTGAGGTATTTACCAGTTGGTGAAGTTTTTGTAGTTTTAAAAGAAACTTCCCACCTCCTGGCCCTCTGAAAGATATTGGTGTGGAAAAATATTTTTTTCCCCTTTCAGGGGAAAAAGCAAGTCAGGTCAGATGGTCTCAAGTTGCTAATAAAATGTGAGCTGCTTCTATTGAAAATAAAACAAGATCAAGCTACAAAAACAAACAGAGCTGCTGTCTCCAGTGACAACTGTTTGCAGCCTTGCTTTTGGAGGGACACAGGACTTATGCTGTCTCCTCAGTTCCTTTAACCTGGTAAACTTATGCTCCGTGTGTTCCCACACGTCCCTCCCAGTGACTCATGGACTGCTCTGTCGAAGGCAGGATCTTGACCTCTTTCCTATTTCCTTAGCTAAGTGAAACACTTCCCAGTCATCTCAAGCAGCAACACATCCTCCTCATTCTACGCTGGCAGCTAACTGACGGGCTAGCTGGTGGCATTATGAGAAGCCTGAAATACTCTTTCTTATTAATCTTCTAACCTAAATAAACTACTTCATACTGGACAATTTGTCTCCAATGTTTATAACCATGTTATACAATGGGCTCCAGATCAGATTAGGGTTGTCTAAAGACAAATAAGAATACAAGTCTCTGCCCTCTGAGCTGTGGGCTACAAATGCGCATGATGTTGTTGATTGCACGAGAGTTATGTTTAAGAATCACCAAAGGTAATCCTAAGAACAAATCTGTGGGCCTAAATGCACTACCTGGAGCTTAACACCTTTCCTGGAATATTTTTAGCTGTTCAAAACCAAAAAGGAATTGAAATTCTTTGGTGTAAAGCATCATTCCAGAAAAAGGGTCATCAGGTGTTCCAGGATCCAAAACTTTACCTATGGCATAGCAGCAGGAGTCCGAAACCCCATCTAGAATGAACTGGACTGTTTTCACACAACACATATGCACCTTTAAAGCAAAAACATTAGCCACATAGTTTGCTATGTTGATTTTTCAACCCAAATTTTTGTCTGTCTAGCTGCATTTCATAGAATCACAGAATCATAAAGGTTGGAAAACACCTCCAAGATTATCTGGTCCAACCATCCCCCTACCACCAATACCACCCACTAAACCATGTCCCTTAGTGCCACATCCAAGCTTTCTTTAAACACCCCCAGGGATGTTTATTTCATCCCAGGGACTCCATTTCATCCCAGCTCCTAATGTGCTAGTTGGTAGGTGTAAACCCAAAGATAAACAGCTTCACAAAGAGATGCATAGGTGCTTTCCTTCACCAGAGAAGAAACTGCCTTCTGCTATACCGTTCTTTCCTGCTGCCAGCATAACTTAAAATCAATCTGGGGTAGAAATGTAAAAAATGCTTTTTACAGGGAAATGAGCAATAACAACACATTGATACAGACCAACTGAACAAATAATCCAAATCCACCTAGTACAAAAGAAATTAAGCTCAGAAAAAAGTTATAAATTCCATGAGGGACACTACGCAATTTTATAAACCTTGTGAAAATAGAGCAAGATTTGGGACAGGAGATCTGCAAATTGAAAAGTCTGCTCAGCTGAACTATGGACTGCTTTGGCATTTTCTTTCCTGATGTTGCATGGAAGAGACTTGAGTAGACATGTCCTAAGTTTTTTTTTTTGTCTCCTTGCACCTCTCTGAGTTGGCAATAGCACTGAGCAATAGTGTCCCACAAGTAAAATCAAGAAAAAAAAACACGTTAAAACGTACAAGCACGTTCCTTCATAATGAGGGGGAAACAAGGGAGGAGGAAAAAAAGAGGAACACTGAAATGCTGAATGGTTTCCCATAGTATTCCTTAACATCAAGGGAAGAAGGCACTAAATAATTGGTGCAGGCGTGTTTCCCTTTGTTAACACACCCGACATCTGTGGTTCTGTTGCTTGCTGAGATGTGGAATCCCTCCCAGTTGTCCCAGCAGCTCAGAGTCCTGACAGAGGAGGAGTTGGAGAAAATAGCAAAGGAAGAGCAGCTGTGAGTTTTCAAGCATAGTTTCAATTTGTTCCGGATGCCCATAGCAAAAGACCCTTGATTTTTGGCAGTAACCAGCCTGAACATGTTTTCCTCAATTTGTTCCATGATGTGACACTTTAGTGGAAGGCAGCACATCCATACACACCAGATCACCCTGAGGTTGCCTAATATCCGTTGATATCCATCTAGCCAAGTACATAAACACTTTCCATCTTTCTCTTCCTACAGTGACTCTAACACTTGGCCACACTCTGAAAGCAGATTTTGAGCCTGAGGACTGGATTTGAATGGAACAAAAGAATCATACAGTGAACAACCTCACCCCATTTCTGCCTGCAGTGGCCAGTACAAAGGATGCTGTCAACGGTGGCATGCATCAGCCGGTGACAGAACATCTTGGTCAGCCTGGAGGTTTCTTTTCAACATCTCACTTTGGGACTGACATGCACCCCACTGCATCAGAGTTCATTATTTCTCTTCAAATAGGTTGGATTACCATTACTTAAAGAACATTTTTTTTTCCATTTGATTTGTTTTGCTGAAATTCTTCATTTCACAACACTTGTCGTCTGTCCTACCTTGCTCATCTCCTGTCAGACTCTTACATTCACGTTGTCTGTGGCTCTGCTTTGGTTCCTTATATTGTTGCCATGCTGAAAGTGACAATCTGAATTTCGTTCTCTCTACCTAAGGCCTCCATTTACTGCATGCTTTGCCCTAATCTCACAAAATCATGCAGATAGTCCTGGCTCAAGCAACTACTCCCAGTGAGAAAACAGGCCCTGCCACCTGGGTAAAGGTTTTGGAGAAGTGCTCCAAAACACCCAAATCCCTTTTTCAGTTAAGCAGTATAAATCAGGGCATGTCCACTGACACAAATGATGTTACACCAGTTAAAACAAAAGGGGAACAAACACTTGCCTATCTAGGCCCTCAGAGTCTTTTTTGAAGATCCCATTTTTGAACCCACTACAACTGCCCTGGGACCTCACACAACTGCAGGCTGCTGCACTGGATTTCACTGCGCACTGTTTTGTGGAGTTTGATTCTGGTTTTTGCACTTTGGGACATATTCCACAGAGAATCAAAGTCTGCCAGAAGGACAGAGTTTTCTTTGAACCTCAGGTGGAAGAGAAGGAACAACATTACAGTGTGCCTCTAATTACAGCCACCATGACAGTTCATACGTGTAGCAATAAAAATAACCATAAACCTACCTAATCATTAAAGTAAAGTAAACAACTCCTCTCTGTATCATCATACACAGGTACTGGAGTTGCTAATAAACCAAGAGAGCACTGAGGCACTGGAGGAGCATCTTTCCTATCTCCACAGTTTCTTAAACAACTTTAGAGGCATATTTTTATTAAGTATATGCAAGGCAGATGATCTTAAACCTCAAAAAGAGTCTGTATAATAATTGTGTGCTCTTCTAATGCTCTCCAAAGACCTATTCAGAGTCCATTCTGAAAGACAATAATATATCAAGAACTTCTGCAAACTTCCTCCTAATGAACACATGCCAATTTGAGACCAAGAATTCTGGCCTCAGAGGACAAAATAACCACTGCTTTTAGTCTCTGGGTGTTTTGCTACTTTATTTCAGAGTGATTCAAAATCTAATTAAATTTCTAAACTCTAATGAAATTACAGAAGAAAAATCATTTAGGATTATATTATATACAATTACTCACAGCTGAAAATTACAGTTAGCCCTTTCACCAGGATAGGGTCTCCTGAGAAATCCTTGTTATTCATATAACGTATAAATCTGACACTACTCCCACTATTTACAGGTCGAAGGTAAAAGCAGAATTAATTAAACATATATATCCTGTCCAGTGGCTGGATGGCAGAGAGTGGGTAATAGAGGTCTGGTGATGATGACTGTGCTTGAAACCACATTTCCCAGTTTGGTTAAGAACCAGAATAAACCTACGACAAAGTAGGAGTTCAGTAAGCCTGGCTTACTCTGACCAGTGCTCATCCTCACTGGAGGTATGCAGCGAATGAGAATAGCGAAGCATACATACTCAGCAGTGCACAGCCAGCTGGCTGAGCTAGCTGAAGCATTTTGCGGAGAAGTAGAAACAGAATAAATCAAGCAGTTTGGAGACTTCAGCCAAACACTTGGATATTTAAATGCTTGGTTGTTTCTCTGAAGTAGGAGAGGCCCCTGGGACACTGAGTTAGGCGGGGAGGGGGGTGGTGGGGTGGTGGTGAGGACAGGGAAAAAAAAGAAAAAAAAAAAAGAATGTTAGCATTCATGTTATTCCTTCCATTAGAGATTCTCAGCAACTTTGGAGCATGGGATCATTAGCAGATGAAACACATGCCATATAAAAACTTTGAGGGTTTCCGACTAGGATCCTGATATCTTTTCCCTACATCTGGTGCAGAGAACTTTGTCTGGTTTTGGTGTTTTCAACTCTGATCCCAGGGAGAGCCAGGAACAGTGAAAGAGCAGCAGAGAATTACACACTTGTGCAACCCATACACTCACAATGGGTCAGAGCATTAACAAATACTTTTTGTTACAGCTACCACATTCAATCTGTTCTACCTATGCTTCACAAAGCAAAACAAGCCAGGAATTGAGGCCACCTCAGAGAGTTTATAGGTCATCTTTATTTACATTTTCAGTGCCTCAAGAGTTTTATTTGTTGTCTAACACCATGTTGTGCACATCCCTCCACGAACACCTGGAAGACATAAACATGATCCTTCACGCACATCTTGTCAGAGCAACTAAACATTTGTGAACACATCTTGCTCATCTGCAGCCATTTTCCTGCCAAGGTGGTCATACACCTGCAGTCACCAGCATTCTCTATAGTCTACAGTGGTCCCATTAAAAACAGACTTCTGGAAGGAGGGAGGGCTTTATAGCTGTAAGCTACTCAGCAAGAAAGAGGTTTTGTCCAGCCTTAAGATGTGCAATTCTGCTGAGATATTCCCTTATCAAGAGAAGGAAAAGGAAGAAAAATTTGGAATTTTCTTGAAAAACAGAAAAATCTGTTTTTTGTTGTTGTCGTTGGTTGGTTGGTTTTACCGTGGTCTAATGAATAAACTGTACTCTTATCAGAGGCATCATCTGGATGTGACACTGCTAGGCAGGGAGGTTGAACTAGATGACTTCCAGAGGCCCCTTCCCACTTCAACCAGTCTGTGATTCTGTGATCTGCCAGCAAGTTACTCTTTTTAGTTCCTACTGTGCCCAGACATTTTTCTAAGGCAGAAGCTGGCAATGGTGGCTTTCTTTTCCAGGAACTGGCTTGCAATCTTTTTGCAGCTGTGGTGAGTTTCTTCCACTCTGCTCCCCCCCAAAAAATGATTATGGGCGGAATTATTAAGAACGTTCTTTCTCTAAAGAAGAAAAGCCACTTGCATCACTCCAGGCTTAGAAGACTTCAGCAGAGACCAACTCACTGTGGTAGGACCTTTTCAATTTGGTAAAAATAAATATTAGTATTTAAAGTTCCCTCAGAGAAAAAAGTAGCCAAACTAGGCTCTGACTGTTGGCTGTCCATCTTCTCCTCAAAATGCTTTCAAGCACGTAGTTTATTTATATGTTGAACTTAAACCCAAAAAAGGGAACTTCTGTTTGTAAGTGTAACTACTCAGGATGTGACTGTTGCTTCCCAATATAGCCACGTGACCTGGCTTAGCTTTTTTTTTTTTTTTTTTTCTCTCACCACAGAAGAGCAAAATTCAGAAAATTTGGGTGAAATCACTCTGTTGTCAAAACTTCACTATGATCTCACTAACAAGCTGGATATCAGTCCCAACAACATTTCTTCTTCTCTTACGTAAGTGATCGATCATATTTATTTTATTTATTTTCCATCTTTTTAGAGAGCTTTTTTTTTTTTTTTCCTGACTTTGGTCTTTGTTGGGGTTATTTATTTCTCAGTCTGACTGCATGCACATGTATGTTGTTTTAAACTTTGTTTAGAACTCTCTTCCTCAGAGAAGAAAAGTTTGTTGAGGCGGTGGGGTATAGGTTGCTGGGTTTTCTAAACAAAATTTTCTACCTTGAGTGCTAAGGGATTGGCCACATGTCATCCAGAAGACACCCTGAAGTTAAGTACGTGCATCTTTGCATATTAGATGTCAAAGCTGCTGAACTTCCTGTTTGGCACTATGTAGGAAACTACTTCGCTGGAGTATAAGGAAGAAGTTGATCTGTGTGCATGTTACCTGCGAGCCGCTTTTGCTCTCAGCATCTCTTAGACTTTGATGCTCTAACACTTCCTGTCAACCCAAAGCAGAGCTTTGTCACCCTCACAACTTGCCTTTTCCTTCATGGTTTCTCACCTCCAGTCTGCACAAGGAAGAAGTGGGTCACGCAGATAGGAAGTGTCAGCAGGATTTATAATATAACATTGGGACTAAGGTGGACTAATTCAGGATGGAGCTGGCAGCAGCTAAAACACAGAAATATACGTGGATGCTGTGATCTCTGAGAGGTTAGGTAAGGGGGCAGGCACCCTCTGGTGGCAAAAATCTCATTGTCACCAAACGGACGCTTCCAATATCACCCTACTTCAAGCAGAAATTCACCAAAAATCATCACTTACCTTGGGGAATCCCACAAAACAGTTTGCCCCACCTGAGGCACACAACTCAGCTCTTCCAGCTTGCACCCACTGCATATATGCTCCTGCCTCTGCTCCTGCATGCAGCACTATCCGTAAGTCTAAAGCAGTGCTCTATCCTCTTGTTATATTTCTCAGAGTATATGTAGGAATTTGTTGCTCTCACTGTCCTTTTGTTGGCTCTTGAAGATCTCTGAATCTTCCTATAGATGCTTCCAGGAGCCCAGAGAAATGGAGACTGCCACGTAAGGCATGGATAACCAATTGTTCTTACAGGAATAAAGAGAAAGTGCAGCCATTGCTCCCTAGTTACTGACTAGCTATTGCTCAGCAAGAAAATGGCACAAGTCCTATTAATTCAATACCATTTCCCTGGAGCAAAGAGGTGCAAAAGGTAACTTTGCAATAGATACAAGGTAAATACATTAACATACTCCAAGTGGCACAAAGAAAGGTGCAGGCAATGCCACATCCATAGGCCCTAGATGGAGAGAAGCCTGGCAAGGGCTAGAGTTCACCAAATTCCTGTCTCCTTGTGGGAGTGACTCCTGTCCTCACCTGTTACTACAGAAAAGGACTGAGGAATGACCCATTTGCCTGCATGCCAGCAGTGCTTATCTTACAAAATTTAGATGTAACTGAGAATTTTGCTACACTAAATACCTACCTATATATATATATATATATACATATAAACAGTGCATTCTGCACCACTTTTCTCCCTGTGTTGACCCACGGGCAAGGGACTGTCTGAGCACCCATGGGTAGCAGACAGAGAACAGGACATCCCTTGGTGGGGCAGCTCCTAGCATGGGGTGCTGGCCTCAGGAGCTGTGTTCTGCTTCACCCAGTTCTGCCCATGGCAGGAGGGCTAATCCTGCCCAGGGTTCACAGAGATCATGCACCAGGGGCTCCCGGTCCCCTCAGAGCCTGTTTTGTTCATATGTTGTATGGGCTCATTGCCTGCCTGGCTGCTCTGCCTTGGTAGAGGTAAATCACGCCTCCTGGTTTAACCACAACATGAATGATCAATGCAATGCAATCTGTCTGAATCACAGTGCAAACGCATGAGTCAGGCGCGCAGAAAGGCTGGGAAAACACCATCAGTTACGTCAAGACCCTTCGAAAGAGATCACAAATCACTCCGGTATAGATACCAAATTCATCTGCAAGGCTCTATGACCCAGAAGCAAATCCTGTCCAAGTTCAGAGGGTTTATTCAAGAGTGGGAGTTAGTCTGAGCCCAGTTTGCAGAGATGCGGGCCAGACAGAAAGCTAGAACTGGGACTAGGGAGCTGCAGAGCATTAGGAATCATTTCTATCATCCTGTCCCGGGAGGGCTGTGTACATCCCCAGGAGATCTGAACTGACGATGGGACCTAGATCAAACAGCAAAACGTGTTTGACTGTATTGATCCCCTTCTTTCCACCTAAGGAGAAAGGAAAACAAACAGAAGCTAGCTACCTAACATGCAGTCCTCAAAAGCAAAGGGTATTTAAGCAGCATCCAGTAAATGATATTAAACGTTAATTAAAACCATATTGAAACTATGAATTGAAAACATTCTCTCCAGTCCTGTGGGTTTTCAGAGATTTCCCTCCCTCCCATTTTAAAAAGAAACTAATAATTAAATCTCAATATATTAAAGTGACCTACATAAAATATTCCATGTAAAATATTATTTCTGCCATAAAACACATAATCTGTCACTGGTTTAATTCCATTAGAAAGCATACATTAAGGTCTATGTATTATGACCATTAGGATAATAAAAGTAATACAATATCACTTTTATTATGTTTGAATTTAAAACATTCTTCATATGAGCACAAAGAATAATTAAGGGGATGGAAGAAAGTTTTTTTTTTTTTTTAAATTTATAATGAAATAAATTCACAGGCAAGAGCAAAGAGACTGGTTTTTAATCTGGAAAATCAGAAGCATTGCTTTCTACACCTATGTACTCTTAGACTTTTGTGATTGTTGTTTTTTGTTTTTAAATTTCCTTTTTGTTTGTTTTTTACATTGATTTTGGTCATGTAGAGAAGTCAGCTTTTGTGATCATATCTGCAACTGGATTCCCTACCCCTCCCAACTCCCATCTCTGAGTGTCATGGGATTTTTGGAAAGAAAACATTTCTGCCTGTATAAAATAAGTTTCCTGATATTTCGATTATGAAGAAAAATTTGGGAAAAAAAAAAAAAAAAGGACTTTCAGCTCAGAATTATAGCTCACTAAATACATATGGTTTAAAACTCAAGACTTTTTTAAGCTTGTCTCCAGGGTTTTGAAGCATGGTTCGTAATTTATGAAAATTTGGGATTAGAAATGTGACTAAGGCCAGGAAATAAAAACAAATCTATTCAGAGTCACCCAATGTATCAGATTTTTCTGACGTAATGGCAGAAGCCCCAGAGCCCAGACTCAGCTCAAGAGATTTTCAGCAATCTGAAAAGCAGACTCAACACTGATGTCTCTAATGGGACAGAAATGGCTGGTTTGGTGGCTTTGGAGAATGAGAGGATTATGCCTGAAATTTAAAAACAATCTCATTTTTAAGTATTCATTTTAGCGGGAAAGAAATGAAAGCACAGCCCCCAAAACCTCAAGAAGGCAGGATTATTTCTCCATGAGGAGAGGCAATCTGGGCTTTACTATGTGGGCATTTTAGTTGAAGGAAAGCTGGATGCATTTAAGACCTTGAAATCCCACTTGAGTTTCAGTCAGAAATCCCCATTAAAGTGGGGAATGCCTATGAAAAGACAACGTGGGGTGCAGAACAGCAGTCATCCTGCCAGGTCCCGTATGACCAACCAGAGGTACCATCACCCAGGCAGCGGATTGCCGAGGAGGGCACCCTCAGGGATGCAGGTCCAGCACAGCCACAGAGGAGCAGATCATCCTGTGTCTGCCAGGGTAGGTTTAGTAACCTCACGTGCTGTAAACACTTAATGTAGGCCTTGAAGTTTTACAGGATAAGTACTCTGGTGCAGAGGTACTAATTCCATCTGCATCAGTCCACTGCCAACCACAACACAGGTTTGGTTCTGGAAATAATAATGTCTGTTGTCAGCCAAATAATGTCTGTTGTCAGCCCAGCAATAGCTGGAGAGGACTTTGAGTTCCACCTGAAGAATTTGCCAGAGACAGAAATTTAATAGCACATTGTTTTAAAATGCAGGGGATATATCTGCCTTTAAGCCTTCTCATGCTCCAAGCAACTCATGCAGCTGTGCAACAGTTAGGTTATTTGGTGCTGCTTGAAAAGATTTTGGTGGGAACACCCTTGCATGCCCATCACTGGGAAACATTCAGTTGTACATTTTCAGCAATTTCCTGCAATAAGCAAGCAACATCAAATATGACTTTTTGTTGTTGTTGTTAAAAAAAAAAAATCTACTCCTTGTTGTTGGAAAGTTTTGAGTCCATCTCCTTCAAAAACTACATGGGAAAGAATTGTTTTCTTCAAAGCCACTCTATCTTGAGGGACCCTGCACACTCCAAGCATCAGGCAGCCCAGCTCAGTGGCTTTATGGAAGAGACCAGGGCCAGGAGCGGGGCCTTTTGATGAACAGGCAGCTTGGCACAGGAATCTCTGGGAAGGTTGCTTCCAGCTCACAATGTTTTCTTGCCCACAAGAGGAAAAGACTCTTCTCTAAATTTCTTTTAGAAGGCTGGGGCTACAGCACAGGTAGGACTGGGGTTTTCTGGAGAGGGATGTGTTGTGTCCTCTTTTGCTAGCATGTCTTACTAGTTTTACTGCATCTGTAGTCTTTTTTGTGATTTATAGGAACTTCTGTTTCAACTCTTGCACACAGCTTATGGGCTTGCAGGGAGGAAACCTTAGAAAGAAAACAGTGCTACAACAAAAGTTTTTAAAACTATATTTTCCATTCTGTCCAAAAATTAACACTCAGTGATTTGTTCCAAATTTCTAAGATTTCCTCATTAACTTTACCAATTAACTTTGCTAACACTTTGCTACTGCAGGAAGCCTCAGGTCCTTTCTTAACCTTTACCTGGATGTTCCTTTCCTTTGGGAATAGCATGATACAGCATTATTAGCTTTAGACCAGGTGCATACAGCACATTCTTCCTAATGTCTTAACAGACAAAAATATTTCCTTTTCAGATTCTTGGAGAGCAAAGGTCTATGCTTCTGAAAACTCAGAGGATGAAATAGGTCAGTTTATGGGGAGATTTGCACTTTCAGGCAGAAGGTCGGGGGGAGGGTGGGAGGATTTGGGAGTGAATACACTTAGAAGAATTTTAAAACTTTTTATGTGTAAAAAATTATCTGGTTGTGTGCTTGTACTTTGACTAGCACAGCAGAGTTCTGCCATGTGACTGGAGCCTTAGAATGAATTTTAACTAAATATAATGAGCATAGGGAGGACAGAGCCAGGAGCCATAGGGAGGACAGATCCTGCAGTCTCCAGCCTGACAGATGAAGGTGGATCCTATGTACACATAGTGATGCAAAATCACAATATGCTTCATAGTTTACACTTAAAATTCTCCTGCTTCCTCCCTGTAAAGAGTTACAGGCAGAGTAGTCAGGCAGAGCAGCATGATGGGGTTGGGAGGAGGAGATGAAGCTGTGCACGTGCAGGTGGGGCAGCAGGAATGGGAGATGGTAGGATACAGAGCGGAGAGGGAGTGGGGGTAGTAGAATCCACTTTGGCAAAAAAGTTAGAATCCTAGCTGTAAAACTCAGCTGAGACCTGCACACACAAAAAGCTAAACTTGTTCATTGTCATATAACTGCATTGAGCCCCTTAGCCACAGTTTCATATGGTTTCTTGCTGCACAGGGGTAGTCTGGTGTATGAATATCCTCACCTACCTGGTCTGGCTCAGCGTCATCAGCCACTTCTGAAGAATAGATGTGACTTTAAAAAAAGATGTATTTTAACTTTGGCAAATTTGTGTTACCACATCTGAAACAAACAGCTGTATCTATTACTTATTGGTGTATATTCACTGTCTTGTTTTCAATTTTTGCAGATTTCACATATCTTATTATAGGAGTTACTCTGGGAGCCTTTCTAGCAATTGGTTTTATAGCAGTCATAATTTGCATGATCAAAAAACAAATGCTTGACAATGTCTTTGGAGGTAAGAGAAAATACTCCCGATTTCTTATCCAGAGATTTAGATCTCCTTGTGTTTCATGCTATTTACAGTAAATGCTTGTCTCTTAAAGGATAGTTTTGCAAACAGACTCCCCAGGTACCCTGTGAGGATACAAATGATGGCGTAATGCTACTTCCTGAAAGACAAACAGCTGATCCTTTCTTTATTGGCACCACATTCCCTAAGGGGAAATTGCTTCCTCCTAATTCTCATCAAGCATCTACACTTGAAGTTGTTTCTCATTACACTCTGGATATGTACTACCAAAACAAAACAAAACAAAACAAACAAAAAAACAAACAAAAAACACAAAATCTCAAAATAGCCAAAACATTAGCAAAAATAGTTTTGAGAAAGTTGTTGTGAGATATTCCAGCTGCAAGAATTAAGAAGGGCTTTAGAAAGGTTGCATGGCACTACTAATATTAAAGAGTTTTGCCTCGGAAAGGATGGCTGGACCTTTACCTCCTCCAGCAGCTGTACTTGTGTTCTCCTGGTTGCATTCTCACGGCATGTGAACAGGCCTATCATCACTCTTTTCCTGGTTTCTTAACTAACTGCATTTTCCTGTTCTCTCTTTAGAGTCAGATGGCAAAATGGATAGAAGGTAAGAATCATTGCTCCCAGGGTTTTCTGAGAGGCAGCATGATATGCAAACTGTAATGATAAATTTCTCTTTCTTTACATATTATACTTCCCCACAACTGTGATTTGAATGATAATATAATGTACAGTTAGGTCTCTAGAGGACCATGATACCCAGTACATCTAGTGGAGCTGCATGGAAAAGGAAATTCCACATAACAAGGGTTTGACATTTAAGAACTAGGAAAGAAATCCCAGCAAACTGAGATTCATTTTCAAAAGAAAATACTTCAAAAGCTTTTGATTCTGCCCTTTTATTTTGCACTATATTTAACAGCAAGCTCAAAAAAAAAAATAAAAAAAATTAAAAAGCCTTAGATTTGGATGAAAGCCAAAGGTCTCATTTCAGAGGTGCTGAAGTTAGATTCTCTTTGACATTGGTAGAATTTTTCCATGTTTTCTCTGCAACAGAGCTTTTACTATACTGATATATTTTCACAAGCCCTTTAGATTTCCAGAAAAAAAATAGAGACAAAAAAGAGGAGTCTGGGAAAAAAAGAAAAAAAAAAAAAGGAGACAAAAAAAAAAAAAAAGGCCAGAAAGATATAAACCAGAGCAAATGGCTTCATCAAAAATTTCCCAGTCACTGTGACTGGACCTCAGTTCCAAGAATTCCTTTCACCCAAAGTCCTTTCAAATCAAGGTCATGCGGTGACCATTCCCACTGGAAAGTATGTATTTTTACCCTCCACTCTCTTTCCCACTACCCAGAACCAGTAAGCTTCTGGCCATTTTAGGTTTTGAGCACCTTATGGGCTCACAGGCACAAGAGGTAGTGTCAGACTGCTTAGGGGATGACTGCTCCTCATCTGAGGTCATTCAATAGGGTGGAGATGTAGAGTGGGGGTAGACAATGTTTTGTTTCTCCCTAAGACATTTTATGTGAGTAAAAAAAAATGAGATTACATGAATTAATCAGCATTCTCACGAACTGAAGGCAACAGCTGTTCTCAGTGACCTAAGAAAAGCCTTTTGGCCTCTTTCAGAGAGGTGGATAGAAGTGCTAATAGGCACGTCCTCATCAGTCATTCCTCACAGAGGCAACACAACATATGCAAACGCTCAGTTTAACATGAAGGCAAGGACACTCTTTGCAGAAAGTATTGTAATGTTTTGCCTAACAGAGAAAGGCCCCAGCATGGAGCATCTGTTGTTTGCCCAAGGAGACGCTTCCACAGCCTCACACAGCTAACCGTCACAAAACCCGTTTCCTTTCTCATCACACACTGTGTTCAGTCTCTTCTCTTACAAGACACTCCTTCTCGCTTTCTGTGTATCAGCCTAAAATAAATTAGGACTATCGTACAGCCAAAAGACGGAGCATAGAGCACCCAGTGAGCTGTTTCTGGTGCGGTAGGGACAGTAAAGACACAGCAACGAATGGGGAAAGAGAAAGAGCTAAACCAAAACAGAAATCTCAGAGACCAGAGTTAGGAGAAGAGGAGGAAGGGGACAAAGACAAGGAGAGACACGGAAGGCGGTGGATTTACTGCCTGGATCAAATACAGATGGCACTATCTGTAAGGTTCCCAGTTGCACGTTAAAATTGGGGTCTTAAGGCTGGAAGCATGACGCAGTACACACAGCACACTTTGCCTTAGAAATGCTGACACCAACTAGTGAAAAAAGCTGTAATTCCACAATATCTGGGAGCAGAACTAGGTATCCTAAAGATGACCTTTTTTCTGTGTAGTGGAAAACAACTAGAAATCCACCATCTCTTCTTAGTCCATTGTACTTTTCAACGCTACTGTGGCACTGAGTAGTTTATTAACAAATCTTTGTTCTTGTTCACTTCAAGGCATCTATGTACTACCTCTTAGTGGATTTTTAAGGGATTCTATAATACAGATGCTAAACTGAGAAAACAAAATAGTCGTTTACTGGTCTCAAGGAAACCATTGGTTTGTAGTATAAAATAGTCAATACATAATGTGATCCTCAGTAACTAACAAATACATAATTAATTCTTGTTTACGTACTGTAAGGATGGAGTAGTATGACTGATACAACAATGCTGCAAATAATGCAAACACATAAATTAGACTCTAAAGAATTTACAGGGAGATTATATATGAGAAAGTTATCAAAATTACATATGAAAATCAGATATCCTTGTAATAGCATCAATTTTTAGGAAGGAAGTTTGTATGGTGGCTTGTTCTATAAACAAATATATGCTATTCCACATCTCAGAGGATGCAAACCCAACCTATTTGTTCTTTGCACTATCATTTTTAAATCCAAGCAACCTACTTGCAGAAATCAAAGGGAAATACAGTATACAAGATCCAATGTCCTATTTCATCTTTCCTCCTAACCTTTAGAGGTAGGCTTTTCCATAGGACTCTCATCCATGTTGGCGTCTCTTCTTTGTAGGACCAAACTTTAACCAGAGAACGGTGGGAAATGACATGTTTCAGTTTCCAGCATTCATCATTTAAATGGTTGAGGTTGCTTGTATACCTCTGGAATGAGATGTATGGGAGGTAGATGTTCTTAACAACAAAAACAAACAAGCAAGCAAAAGTAACCCTCCAACAAAAACATCACAATCCCTCCAACCTGAAAACATCGATTTCCTGAAAACAGCATTGAAATATTACCTGATAAGTACTCATCATGATTAAGTGCTACAGTGTCACAAATACTAACGGGTTTCCTCAAGAATATCCAACCTATATGTTCATTTTTATCTGATTTATTTTTCCCCACAGGTCAAAGGGATAGCTTCCCATTTATTCAGGTCAGTGGAGAGAAGTGATAATTAGATCTAACCTAATTTTCACTACTTGCTTCACTACCCTGGAGATTCTAATTCATGGCATTTTTAGGACAGTGGCTCATCCTGGAAACCCTTTTGATAATGCAAAGTCCTCTATCAGAAATTACTTAGTCCTAGATTTATTCCAATCAATCATAAAACCATCCCGAATCCCTCAGCTATACAGGCAACCTGAATCCCTCAATGATAATCAGGATATCACCCCTTTAGGACTGGAAAAGAAAGCTGGCATACCATCCACAATCAATTTAATTTTCTACTTCACCACTGATGATTATTAGTGTTTGTTCAGGGAAAAACAAAACAAACTCCACCACCTTAATCCACCTGACAGAGCACTTGCTGAATTCATAATAAGCTAAATTTTGTTTTAAATTTCACACTATTATTCCCATAAGTGCCTCAAGTCATTCAATTTCTCCCTCTAACTGGGATATACTCTGAGTGGGAGTCTCACAGCCACATACCAGTTGAAAGCCTCCACGCAGAGAGTCTCCATTTATGCTAAAGCCCCCATTAGCTGAAACCTAACCTAACCAACACATTGCAAGATCACGTTTTCCACTGAAATAAACATCCTTTTACATCCCCCTTGACGCTTTCCCAAATCCTTAAAACAGAAGTGTTTCTAGACCCAAATCGTACTGTCAGCTCACTGTGAAATAATTAACATTCACCACTCTATCCAGGTATATAACATTGTGATTTAAACAATCAATTCATAATTGGATGCCCTTAAACTCAATGGGATATTTACTAACACTTGAGAAGAGAGAGAGCCTTGAGGCAAGCTACTGTCAGCTAACAAAATAGTAATTTAGATGTCAACTGACTATTATTTAATGTCCTTTTTTTTAATTAATAGCTCATGTCAGTTTCAAATGCCATCTTGGTGTAAGCTTGGTAAATTATAATGCCTAAAATTTCATGCAAGTTTAATGTATTAATAAAAATGTCTGGGCACATTTAATGCTGGCAATATTTTGAGTTAACTACAGTGTATGGCAGCCAGATTTATTTTGACAGAAGGAGACAAAGAAAGAGGCATACATAGACAAGGAGAAGGATGGAGAGACAGAGAATGTATGCTAAAAATGAAAAGGCATGCATTTTAAGCTTGCTGTAGTAGCAAAAACGAATCTATTGCCTCAATACGTCCTGGGGAACAACACATACCAAAACTCCTCATGCAGTTCTCTGGGTTCTGCAGGCCCCCATGGAAGTCACTCAGCATAAGATCAAGTTTTAAATGCAATGCACAAGGCATACTGATATATGAGAGGACAGAAGGAGCTTGGGAGCTGCACAGGCCCAGTGCCAAGTATAGTGCTGATTTTCTTTTGCTATCTGAAGTGATATCTAGATGTTCTCTTGAGTTTTACCACTGAATTTCTTCCAAGTGACTGACTTTTTTTTCCTTTCCTGGACTTGTCTTGTGAAACAGAAGGTAATCTTGTGAGTCAGAGCATTCTTTAAACAAATGGCAGAGGGCTTGGAACTAAACTAGGTACATCTCCTAGGCTCTTTTTGAATGAAAACAACTCAGCTGAGTGTTATAGCCCTTGCATTATTCTCAGCTAGTGGAGCTCTCCCAGTGGGTTGTAGCAGGCCATGCCTATTGACAGGGAAAGCCCTCTTCTTTCCTTATCCTGACCATGGAATATCTGTGCACTCCAGGCACGAGCAATGCACCTTTCTGGTCACGTCAGATTTTTGTAACCAAGAGTCATGCAGTGAGCAAGATCTGGATGGTAATATACTTAAAGACAATAATTAAAAACAGCTCTGTGAAAGGAAATTCTCCTTTCTTCCCACATCTTCATGAAACAGGATGTTCCTTCACCAGTAGCAGATTTCATAATGGCACATGACAGTGTATTCCCCATGTGCATGAGGGTTAACCACAGTTCCCATGGAAATCCAGGATGCTGGTGTGCAGCCCACAACCACTCGCATCTCCAGCCCAAAGGTGTTTCTATAGAAGACAATGTACAGAACATCGTATTTAATTTTAGCCACCTCAGTTTCACTTCAATGAGTGGAGCCTACAGTGACGGGCCTGCCATCCTTCACTGGACATTCCTGTTTAACCAGAGAAAGACAATTGAAGAGTGCAACAAGTGTTTCATACAAACTGTGTGTAACTCTCCAGACTGCCAGCAATCTGCAAAGGGCCTTCAGCTGAGGTAACTCTTGAAGCCCCTGTGAAATGATAACCTTTGAGGCTGATACAGAGTTCAAAGTCATGGCTCATTGCTTCCATTTAAACTCCCTCTCTGAAACTAAGGAGAAACAGTCATCTCATCTTGAAAGCCTCTGGTCTCCACACTGTCTAACTCTAAAAATATTGCTATGGATTAACAGGAGGTGAAACCATCCACTTGGAAAATATAAATATCAGAGATGGATGGCATGACAAAATCTAGGTTTGGACAATTAAGTGCAAGTGTGAATGTTGAGTTGCAGTTTCTTACAGAAAATGTATAGGTTGCAGAACCATCACCACCTGAGTTTGAATCAAGAAGCTTTTTCCCACCATTTTGTCATGTTTGCACCTATACCCAGCTGCACAGACAGGCAGAAACTGCACACATAACAAAGCTGATCTAACCATTTCAGAGCTTTCAAGCAGGCTGAGAGTCAGAACAAAAAGCCTCCTATTAGGAGCAGAGAGCAGTTCTTAGTTTCCTTTTGATCTAAATAGTCCAGATTGGCCTATAATGCTGTGAACTGCGGAATGCATCTTTTGCCAGACAGGAAGCCAATCAAGTAGACATGAGTCATACCACAGATACTATTAGCTGCAAATCAAAGATACGCTAATCACTGGAGTCTGAGCTCACAAACTTAACTGGAGACCTTGCTCTGATGTTAGGGTACAGAAAGCCTCTGTGAGAAAGCCACAAGGAGGAGACCTTTGGAAGACGGGGTCAAAGTTCACAAATCAAAATTGTTAGATAAATACACATTTAAGAGAAGAGACCTTGCCCTTGTCCAAATGTGCCATTGAAAGACCAGTGCTCAAGGAAAAAGGATTAAGACCTAGAACAGACGCTACACAAGATGCCGGGCGCTGAAATGCATCGCAGCAACTCAGATAGTGCATCAGCTATTCACACGTAACACTATACATTCGCTCTGCAGCCAGGGAGGGATACTGTCTCGGTCGCTCTACTATCCATTGAAATTGTATCTGCTTAAGATGCAAACACATACCACTGCTGTACTATAGGCAAGTTCACAGGAAAAAGTACATGAAATAGCAAGATGCTAAAAATACATCTGCAAAGCAACTCTCTTTTATATAGTTACTGATCAGAGTAACTACGATGTCTTCTCCAGAGAAGATTTTTATACAAAGAGAAGATGAAACAGGGATGGGTACTGGTTGTTTTAAGCCACACTACAGCACCTTTTGTGAACTTTTATTACTTTTCAGTGAAGTAATTTTCTCCTGTGGAAATATGTCAGCTTGGAGGTAGATATTTTCTTTACACTGATCTGACATTTGGAGGACGTTTCCCAGTAGTGAGGTATTTCACTTTTCAGCCTAGTGATACCTGGTACAAGGCTAGCTCATTCGCAACATTTCATTCAAGCTGTGGCCCTTCTGCTAAGGCTCACATTAAGAAGTTATTATAGGATTTGTTCGGACATCTTTGTAGATGTTACCAATCAGTGCTGCAGTTCCTCTCTAGAGAAGCTGAGACCACTTCAAAGTAGCTTTCTCATGCATGTTTGTAAACATCTTGTAACAACAGTAGTGACGCATCAGAGGGAAAGGAATTAGCCATAACCTTCATCTACCCCTGCTTTCTCTGAATTGCCAGTAATCCAGGCAGGCCTAACTTCCCTAGAGTCCCTGAGGTGCCTGCATCTGTTTTATTTTCCTGAAACAAGCCCCTCTTTTCCTCTGCCAGGAATATTCCTTTTAAACTCTAATACCCAGTGTCTTTTTCTGGAGAAAATCAGTCATTCAGTAAAATCTTTGACACCTCTGGGGTCACCAGTTTGAATGTTTTCTTTCATCCCTCAGCGATATATACCCTAAACTGTTGTTTCCCTTACCACTCATTTTTTCCTCCAGAATCCTTTCATTGTCCCAACTAATACATTCTCCAAAGAACCCAATCATTAGGTCAATATATAGTTTTCATAAATAATTAGAGGTTTACAAATGAGGAAAAACAAAGCCAGCAAAGACACAAAAAAGCGACCTCAGCAAAAATGGCTTTCTCAACTTTCTTGCAAACATATATTTTCAGAAACAAACTGTAAATACCTGTTCTGTGTTAAGGCAATGGTCACCAATAAACAGGACAATAAATTGGCTTTTCTACCTTGTTCTGTCACTGTCCTGTCTAGCAGGATTTGTTCTTCTGAACAACCTTGGGCAGGTTACTTTAGCTCAGGTTACCCTTTCCATAAAATGAAATTAATCTTTATTATTGCACACTTCAAAAGCAAGGACACTACGCTTTACACTGTGCTGAGAACACCGAGCTTTA
This sequence comes from Anser brachyrhynchus, assembly GCF_964034855.1. Taxonomy (NCBI): domain Eukaryota; kingdom Metazoa; phylum Chordata; class Aves; order Anseriformes; family Anatidae; genus Anser; species Anser brachyrhynchus. The sequence continues at coordinate 26,437,989 of NC_137700.1, read as the reverse complement.
AAAAGCAGCGCTAAGCCAATCTATAGGTACTCTTCAGGCCCTCAATTCCTTTCAACACCATTTTTGAATGGCAGGTCTACTTCATATATAGACACATAGACAGAGAGGCAGTGTTATATATACACATACACATAGCCCAGACTGTTCGGGTGAGATTAATTCATTAAGCCCCTTTCCAGGATACAGCACTGATGCCAGCTATGAGCCTGATGGGCAGAGCCACACTTCTGGCTATTTTTTGCTCCTTCCTGGCCACTTTCCACATTCTCTGGGAGAGCATCTGCCCCAGGACGCTTGTGCTCTCATCAGATCTGGGGGCTGCATTTGCAGTTGACCTTTTCACAGCTGCCAAATGGGGAGGAATCCTTATTCCTTCCTCCTCCTCTGCACAACTGTTTGAGGCTAGTCTTCAATAGCTCTAAGTCATTTGATTGTAAGAGTTGGTCCGAAACCTGCTGAGTCAGGAGAATGCTTTCCTGGTAATATTCAGACACCTGTCGGAGGCAATTCCTTCCACAGCCATCGTGGTCTCTGCTGTCAAACTTGCTGGTGCCACTGACTCCAGCAATAACTGAGTAACTCTGCCTTTCCCTGGAGCTGCTGCAAATCTGGATAAAAGTTCAGAAGTGTTTCTGGAAGGCCAGTCTCTTGGCTGCTGCCAGCATGCACCTGGAGTAACTCAGACCCCGGACACCACAGGGCAGAGGGCTCCTGCTCCCAGGGAGAGCCCATCCACCACCCAGACGGAGCAGCTTTGTGCTGACTAGGGCCAGGCAGAGAGGTGACAACATGGGATTAGCTAGCAATGAAAGCTGCTGTCATAGCTTAGAGAGAGATTTAAAAACAAACCGAAACAAGGCCTCCTGAAGCAGGAGGCTCAGCGTGCCAGAGGTCTCAACCAGAAAAGAACAGCATCACTCAGAGCTCCTGCATATTCCGACTCACAGGAAGCACTATATCCCATCGAATTTCTGGAAAAGTTCATACTGAACATCAAAAGAGGACTCTCTAATTTCAGATGGATTCCTACAAACCTTTTCTCAGTGAGTTATGAGAAAATAATATTATTTATAAGTCCTTTTTTAAGATCATGTATATAGTATGTCAGGTCAGTTTATTTCCATTCCCTGATCTCTCAATCTCCAAGAGTTCTGCCCTGAAGAACCAGTACCAGGTATCAGCAAAGCTAAGTCTGTCTTTCTTCTGATTGCTGCTTATAACCACCCACCTTCATTCTCCATGTGCACTTTCGTACCGGGTCTGGCTAGGTACCAAAACTTTACAGCCTGGTGTCAGAGAGCTGAAAGAAGTGAGCAATATCACAAAATGTAATGCTGACCTCTGCCTTGCAGGCTGCAAATGCTTGGGGATCTGTGGACTGTTTCTGAGGGGTTCACAGAGGTTTAAGGGCCTAAAGAATTTTCATACAGGTTTAAACTGAGCTTAAATACATTTCACAGAGACCTACAGCTTCAACTGAAAATTCGTATGGGTTTGTAAATAGAAAAAGACAGAAAACCACTGGCTGAAAAGTAATAAGGTCATTTTTGGTGCATTAAAAACAACACCTGACCCACTCCCAAATTTGATTTACTACACAGGCATTGCAATGCTTGTACTGACACAGGAGAGGTGGAGGAGCAGGGTGGGAGCTGGGAACAGCTACAGTTTAGGTGACAATGCTGCTTTTCAAGTCTTTGTGAACTCATTACTTTAAGTGAGCTTCCACTGCTCCCTGGAGGAGAGGAAAGTATGAGCTGTTCCCAAAGGATGGTCCCATTCCCAGAGTCAGTCCTGCTCTGCTCCCCAGTCACTCCCAGTGTGGCTGCATGCTCTGGTCAGGCAGCCACATATTTCCTTTCAGGGAACAGGCCTGGCCAAAAACTTCATGGCATAACAAAAATCATTTTCAGAGAGATCTGCCTGTTCAAGGACATCCAGTACAAGGGAAGTGGTGGGATTTTATGGGCAAGGTGCTGGAGAAGGCTGGACCATCCTTCTGTGGTGCAGCTGGCATTGTTGATTGTGGGGAGGCAGCCTGAGAGCATCAGCAAGAAAGCCATTCTCTTTAAGTGACTTACCAATTATATTGGGCTATATGGAGAGGAGCATCAGCCTCTCAAGCAGTGTATTCTCTGCTCTTTTTGTATGTGGAGCATTAGTTACTTAGGGTGAGGCAGGCAGTCTCTTAGGAATGGTGCTGAAAGACAAGGCCTGTCCCAGCAGCTCCCTGCCGCTTTCTTTCTCAAACACAGGCAGGGGATGGGATCAGGTGAGCATCCCCAAACCTAATCAGTTGCTGATTCACTCCAGTTAGCTCAGATCACTCTGCACTGGCCTCATTCTGCATTAATCTGTTATTGATCTGTTGTCAAAGTCAGAACAAGAGGGGGAAATTGTTAGGTTTTTTTTGTTTGTTTAAATGACTACAGTTCCAGACAGGCAGAAATTTGTGTAACTTAGTTCACATGCTTAAACCTGTGAGTTTCTTTTTGTGTGTGTGAAGAAACGTTGACAAGTTCAAAAGTACGGCGCACATCGGGTCTTCTGATTGTGTTTTCAGTTCCCTCATCTCTCTGAGAAGAGCTGACACAATCTGTTAGGAGCAAGCTGAAAAATACTGCTGCTGGACCCAAAAGAGCAGTGTCACTACCTGTAATTACTTTGTCTGTGAAGTGCCAGCCTGGTGGAGGCAAAAGAGGGCTGAGACAGCCACCAGAAGCCTCCGGTATGGCCTGTGGGCACCTCTCCTTTTGCCCCAGCCAGACCCCTTCTCTGGACGCCCCGGAAGCTCCCCCAGGGCTGTGCGAAGCAGGGAGCAAGGAGGGAGTTCAACCATAAAAGCACCACAGGACAGTGCTGACACACCCTAGCCCCAAATTGGAGAAAGAAACAAGGGGGAAAAACAGAGCTGGAAAAACACAGATTTTCCTCTGATTCCAGCCTATATATGCCCACCATATGCTCTCCAGTGGACTTTATGCCCAGTTCAAGCTAGAAAGATACAAATGAGCTCTTAACTATTTCTTATGGCCATGAATTGTTAGTGCAGTGAATTTCATGTTAACAGAAAAATTCAGCACATCTTTCCAAAAAACACGTGCAAAAAAGTTTCAGAGAGAGAAGAAGACTGAGACAAATTGCAAGAAGCCGGTCCCTGGCTGACAAATCTCCTGTGAGGTCTTTCTTTAGCAAAGTTATCAGAAAATGCTTAAGTAGTATTGAAGGTGGGGGACCTGAATACCATTTCCCAGTTGAGTCATGAGATCCAAGAATATAAATAGCTGAGGGCTGCAAGGCAAGATGACATCTTATTTCCAAGCACTGACGCTAGATGGAGTAAAGCTGAATAACAGATTAAGAGCAGTGAAGGAAAGAGAAAGGAGGAAAAGTTCCTGCGTTTCACCAGCTCCTAATGTGTTGATGTTTTGCATGATTATTTTGATTAATGCACTGAAATTCACCATTAATAACTCTTTCTTTATACTTTGCAGGTCAAATATGGGATCCAGTCAGAACAGGTACATTGCTGGGTACATGTAGGTCTGGGGAATCCCTATCCACCTTGTTCCTATCCCCACCCACCTTGTTCCACCCTGCACGGCCTATGGCAAGTCTTTTAGCTGCCTCATCCTCCTGCATCCCAGTTGTGACAGCATGACTGTGTTGCAGTGCAGTTGTCCTGCACAAGCAGCTCCTCCAAGCAGTAAGCTCTTAGAGCTGAAGCCACTATCAGGGTCCAGGAGCTGCTCCACATGTGAGAAGGGGGTCCCGGGAAGAAGCCCAAATAACAGTGACCCAGAGTTTGTAATGCAGTGAGAAATTCTCTTAGTAGGACGCTGCCCTACAGCACATTGCTGCCTGCTGGGGGATTCCCTACTGGCAGCAAAGGGGACATGTGGAAGTCACCACCACAGCCCGAATCATACATTCATCCTGTTAGCTCACCGAGGAAAAATGGGTACCTTCAAAGAGACGAACATCTAGGAAAGATAAACTAAATGGGAGGAACTTCATGAATGTAACTACAGCCCCTCCAATAATAATTTTATAGGAACCCTGTAATTTTTATCTGTGTAGCACCCATCTCAGCTTTTACAACAATGCTATGGATCTATTTAGATAAAAGCAATGCCAGAAAATTATTGCTAACCTGTGATGTTTTCTTTTCTTTCCAGAGATGACATCAATGTACTAGGAAAACCAAGTACAAATAATCAATAATCCTTTTGCAATTGACAGCTACATGGTCTGAGGCTTAATAGAAGTCTTTTGTGGATGAGCAGGAATCTCACCAGTAACAATTCCTTTCTTTGCTCTTTAATTGAAAGACTGATTGATTGATTGATTACAGGAAGAGCTTGTAATGCATGCTAACTTCCACCACCTGTACCAAAATGCCTGCAGTCTCTAACAGCATGCACACATGAAGGAAACGTTTGAGGAAAATAAAAAAGATGAACTCTGCTCATTAATAGATCTTGTTTAGTTGGTGATAAATGTATGATTGATTTCCAAAATCAATTAAATACAGGGTATTCAAAAAGCTAGCAATACGTTTCAGCAGCAGAATTCATAGTCACACTCATATTTCAGGTTAGGTAAATAATGGTTAAAGTAACTTAAAAATTATTCATTTGAGTTTGAAGCCAACAAGGCTTCTCAAGGTTTTCAGGAAAAGTATGTTTTGTGTTAATGCGAAAACATATAATTCACTAAAGGTAAATCTTGTTTAGCTTTAGGATCAATACCTTTTCTTTAGCTTTAGGTGGTAATGTTAATTTCAGCCATTTTAAATGAATTGTGGTCGGTTATGAACCACGGTTCAACGGTTTTCCGTGTTTTATTTTTAGAACACTGAAATAAAAACAGTGTTGTATACCCCAAAAAAAAAGTTTCTGGACACCTGAAATGAAATATTTTGTTTCAGCTTTCTACAAACAAGCTAATCTGCTGTTTCCAAAATCCACCCAACCCTATTTTTTCACTGTAAAACAATGCACTAAGTTCAATCAGTCTGTGAATAATTTCAGTCTCCTATCCCTCCATTCTTGTTCTAGCCTTGTATATGCTGTTAAATTTGTAGTCATCAAAAATGTTTGCCTAATTCTAATTATAAGCTTCTTACAGTGCAAGTGACAAGAAGAGCTTTGTCTCAGAACATTTTTAAAGAAATTAAATAATTATAATTGTTTAAACCCCAATTATTTTGTAAAAACATCCCAAATTTTGCAAAAGTTGTGAGCCTGTGGTCGTAGTTAAGAAAATAATGCTCTGGATTCTATTCTGCTCATTTTAAAGCAAGAATATTGTCATCACAAGGTGCAAGAAAAGCAGGCAGATATTTGTATTTCAAACCAGGCTTTACTTTCAGCTTGTAAAGACAGGCAGCAAATGTCAGCTCTGGGTGCTCTGTGAACACTTGGCTGGCAGCGACTGTGTGCTGGGCATCCTCTCCTCTCGGGAAACCCAGCAGGAATCAAAGGCTTGGGAGACTCAGGTAGATGGCACATGTGACATTAAATAATGTGATGGGATTTCACTGGCATAGCTGTTACATCACAGCATTACAGGATGACTCCAAACAGGATGTTACTTGATTTTATTGCAGCTTACAAATAATTACTAACCAGACCACAAAATAAATAAAGTGGATATTGCAAAACTTTTATCCAAGGCCGAAGTCTGTAGACATATGGATTTGTTAAACTCTCATCTAACATCCATTCCCAAAGCCATTCTCTGCTAGCTTTTAAGCCAGTTAAACTTTTAAGCCAGTTTCTGCTCTCAGCCATGCTAGTCTCTGATCAGAATAAATGAAATTCTTTCCAGTTTTTCAGTACTGTAATACAGCTGAAACTATTCAACTTGGAAAAAAAAAAAGAAAAGAAAAGAAAAAGAAAAAAGAAAAAATAAAAAGTTTTTAAAAAGGAAGAAAAAGTAAAAAAAAAAAGAAAAGAAAAAGTGAAGAGAAAAAGAGAAAGAAAAAGAAAGGCAAATATTAGACTCGAATCCGGAGTCCGACCTGGAAAGTCTGTGTCTTATTAACAAATGTAACTTGAAAGATTCCTGGATACCAGTGTCCCCTTTCCATTAATCAACTTTCAGACTGAGAGCAGCTACAATTAGCCCCACATTTTGAAGTTAGAGCTGATGCCCTGAGTCAGAAGCTGAGTCACACTGTCAGAGCAGAAATATTAGAATTATATTTTTATGAAGGATAAGCTACTGTGCTAAATTCTAACTGTAACTGAAAGGATTTGAATATAATTTTGTTCTGACCTTAGCAAACCAGGTAATTTCCCAAATGTTCAAAGGAAACCTTGTTATTTATTTGGATTGTAATTTTTCTGCACATTTTGAACAACAAAATGTAAGGCTTATTTCAGAGAAAAGTGATATATTGGAATAATTTCCCTGGATTCCCTAGGTGTCTGTTACCCAGTTCTGTAACACTCCAGTTCATTAGCGGCATTTGCAAACAGATAAACTAAAGCAGTAATGTGATACTTGCAAGTAATTGTGTATATGTACATGTGTAAGTGAATAAACCATCTTGTAAGGTATCTGTTAATTGATTTGCTTCTTTTAGTACCATTTTAATTAACACTTGGAACAGAAGAGAGCATGTGGTCAGGGAGGGAAGCTATTACCTTCCCTTATTTGTGTGAATAAATGTTTCTTTTGCATCATTTCAGTACACTACAGGAAATAAAGATGAAAATAAACAAAATAAAACAACAACAAAAAAGAGTAAGTTGCAAGCAGTAGAGGAGAAACGCCTGGAGAATTATGATTAATAATCTTGATCAGGCAAAGGCCCTGGGCTGGAAATTAAGAGTTCCTAAAACCTTTTGGGGTGTGCTTGGCTCCCTGAGCAGAGGAAAAGGATGGGCAACACAGAGACAAAAAGCTGGAGCAAGCGGTCCCAGCGCTGCTACCTTTAGCAGCTGTCCCTGCTGCGAGGGGCCGTGGTGTCCAGAGCCACCAGTGCCCCATGACGCCTGACTGTCCCACCGCACAGCTCCAGCAGCCAGGCTGGCTCTGCACAGACAGATCATGCTGCCATGACCGTTTTGCCACCCCACTTTGCCACCCCTCTGTTTGGAAATAATCAGTGAAGGAAAACTAGATAAAAGGAGAGCATTTTGGAGGCATCCAGTCAAAAGACAAAATACATTGTTAGCTCCGTTAATGCTTGATCAAGGGTACAGCCCAGGCACTGCATGACCAGCATCCATGGGATCTCTGCTCTCACCTGTTTGTCTGTCCAGCACAGGCTCCTCCTGCCCCTGCTGAACACCCTGAGCTCTCCCAGAGCTCAGTGGCATCTCCTGAATGGGTAACAGCAGGAAGGTCTTCAGGGGCAGGGTTTGGACACATGTCCCAGTTATGTCATGCTGGGCCTGTGGTCTCCTCATAGCAGATGCACAGCAGCATAATGATGCTTTTGAATTGAGTTATTCAGAAGAGGAGATGGTCATAGACACAAGGAGTGAGCTAAGAGGTACATACACAGCATGCATTTCTAAAGAGACAGCCATGCAGCGCTGCCTTTAGTTACAACGCATGTGCCACAGCAAGAAGGATCACCTAGGGCAAGTCCTGCTGTCAACTGCATCAGTGCAAATGGGGACGAACTGCAGGAGTCACACAGTTTGGTGCAGCTCGCTCACATGGTAATTAATCAGGCCAGACTCCACTGAGCTCTGTGGAGCTGCATGAGTAGAAAAGACATGCCTGTGGGAAGAGTCCTGACATAAATCTGCTCTGGGCGATGTAAGAGAAGAGCCTCATTCAGTCCTCCCAAACAGAAGAGAAGGGAAATTTCTTAATAGTCAAAAGCTGCAACCTGAGTTTGCTTGGTCTCTCTCATGCCTGTAAGTGAAAAATCAGGTTGTTTTCATCAAGTATTATTTTTTTTTTGTTTGTTTTAACTACACCTAATCAAAAAAAAAAAAAGATAAAGATAATTAAAAATGCTTTGACTAACCAAACAAAAAAATGGGAAAACAGAAGCAAAGGAAAGAACCTACCTAACAAACTTGATTAAAAAAAAAAGTGTTTATACTCACCTACAAACAGAAATAGAAATGAAGTGTTAATTAAAGAAAGGGCAAAGAAGTATAACACTCTACGACGGCATAGACCAGGTCTGAAATACCAAGTGTCTGTTAATGCAGAAGAAACAAAAAGGACCTATAGAGGCTCTAGACTTTTGAAAGCCACACTCAGTACATCCAAGGAATATTAGGACAGCCAACCTAAAAGTTTGTCATCTCCAACAGCCGCTTTGCCACAGTGGCTAATAACAAATGTCTGCACCATGTCTAAGAGCACTGCAGACATGTGCCACTAATTTCTTAGAAGATACCAGGGGCCTCCAGCACACTTCTGCTTAGCATCACTAAGTTTACTATCTTCTGATGTACTTTCCTTCCATAGACAGAAGTAGTGGATTCTGGAGATACTGTATATTTACGTAATAAAAAACCCACAGTGCCCTCCCTGTCACTACATCGATAAATTGCATGGTCCCTATTCCCCGAGTATGAAAGCAATTCCCATACTCCTAAGAAGAAATGATCACACTTCATAGAGAGGGGAAATGAGACATGGAGGAGCCAAAGTGCTGTGCCAAAGGCCAATGCAGCCTCAGCAGAACAGAGCATACAGACAACTTTTTCCAAGTCCAACGTGGGTGACCTAATTATTATTATGAGACCATCATTCTTCTTTCCTGCTGCCTCCAACAAAAATGCTGCTTTTGGAATGGTAAGGTGTTAAGTATTTCACCTTATTGAATATATATGGTCTTGAATCTCATATTTCAGGCTTTAGGCCCTATAAGTTCCCTGTGCTTTCAGTCACAGCTCTATCAATTACTGACAGCAAAGTCAGTGAAACTGCTCCGGGGTTGAACACTGCATGGAACAAAAATAAGCCCAAATGCTTCACAGGCAAACTGAAGCAGTACACAGGACCTGTCTTCTGCATTCAGTTCAAAAAATAGGGAAAATAGGGTCCCTCCTATAATCCATGCAACGCTCCCTGGAGGTCAGCAATGTTTCATTTGCATCCCTCCCACTGCTGCTAACGGCAGACTGTCCTCAGGCAGGGAATCCTTACGGCATTTCACTTTATAGATCAGATTCCACTCATTGCTAACAGAAATCTTTCTGAGTCAATAGGCAATTAAAATAATTACCTTTAATCATATTCTTCAATTACTCCACAGTACCGAGGGAAGACTCGCAGGACTGGGACCAGATGCAAAGATATTCTGTTGTGATTAAAACTGGCTGAGATGTGCCAATGGCTATAAAACAGTGACTATTCAGCCCTTTGGGGGACCCTCCGTACTTTTTAAGCTGCCTCACATTTAAGTCATTAGAGCAGCACAAGGGAATGAAGGGAAACCTGGGGAGAGTGCACAAGGGCTCCTGCAGGGAGCCCTCCAAAAGAGGTGCCACCTTGAAATGAATATAAAACACAAAACAGCTACTAAGAAGGAAAGGCTGCTGCATGTTCGCAGGACAAGCAGTTCTACCAGCATAGGGCAAAGCAATTGTGAAGGCCGGGCAGGCTGGCTGGTGAATCCTTCCCCCACACGCCAGCCATCTCCAGCAGCTTGCTGCCTCTGGGACCTCACTGTCCCTACCCAGGCCTCTTTGTGGGAGACTACTGGTGTCTTTGTCCTGGGGATAGGGGCAGGTCGGCACAGCAGTCAAGGGGCTTGGCCAGGGGATGCCAGGGGAACTGGATTTTTTTTGATAAGCAAACTGATGACAGAAAGGAGAAATAAATATAAAAGAGACCAGACTGATGCTGGGAAGAGGGAAAAAGTGATTGCACAGGAACAGACAGGATACGTGAACTTACAATCACCTCAAGACAATGCTTTAACAGGTTCAGGAACAACAGAGCGTGCTGCCAACAGTCATTTTTTAACTCAGAGTTTTGCACTGGCTGATACTTTACTCGAGACACTAGGTCTTCAAAGTATGTGGCTGTGGCAACCCCCATTTTAACTTAAAATATACCTTGCTTTTGAGGCTGTAGAGAGTAGTTGGAAGCTCTGATCACTGCTGCATCACACACGCTCAGAAACCAGGAGATCAATAATAATAATAGTTTAAAACAAAACAAAACAAAACAAAACAAAAACCTGTCAAGATTATTTGGGGCCTGATTACAAACTTTTGAATTCTCAGGGTTACAAACACAAGCTCAGTAAATGGCAGGCCCATACCTGCTTGCTACCAGAGAGGCAGTCCCCTCCCAGTGACACATACCAAGCCTAAGTAGTTACTATCATCTACCCCTGCTTCTCCTCTCAAAATTGCTCCAAGATGAGGTGAAAGAAAAGCCCAGTGCATATTGCTCGGAATTAGAGGTGTACAGTAAATGAAATGTATACATTTGTGTTTAAATATAAATATTTCCTGTATGTCCATCTATGAGGCAGTCCCAACAATAATGTTTGCCCAGCCCCATTCTCTTTCCCCCCACTCTGCTGAGACCTCTCTTAAACTTACCCGACAAGATCACTGCCTCAGTCCTGCATCCACTGCCCAGAAATGATTCCCAAGGTCAGTTTCCCTGAATACTATCATCCATATATGAAAGCAGCATATTAATAAATAATTTATATCTAACTCGTAATTTGTAACATTTTCCAAATAATGTTTATGAGTCAAAAATTCAAATCTAGTTCCTGTTAAATACCATGATCTACACATGCAAGAAGGTGCAAATGGAAGCCCACTTGATATAACACTGACAAAACAAATAAACCCTTAAATCAGTTCTAGCACCTACCAGGCTTTTCAAGCAGGATGATAAAAGAAGACAATATTGTACATAGAGTTCAAACATTAAGATCAACATTTGACATCCTTGCCCTATGCTGTTCATGAATGGGACTGAAAGACTGTCAGATCACAGATGCTCATTAACTTTGGGGAAAGGCTTTAAATCCAGGTCTAAATGAGGAATATAACTTTTTGCACTAAAAAAAAAAAAATCTCTTTATAGGATCATAAATAAACCTGTGTGCCTTTCCCACTGGGATGAGCAGCACTTTGTTTCTACTGAAAAAATGCTTGTGAAGAACTGACTTGATGACTTCAGTATCCAAATGTCTGCCCGGACAGGCCAACCCAGGCCAGGCTGAGAGCCTGCAGCTCAGTGCACCAGTGCACATCCCACCTTGGCTCCTCTCTTCTCAGTGTTGGAGTCTGAGCCACAACAGCGCCGTGGCCCAACAACATGCACAAAACCTGAGCAGTCTCAGAGCTGTGGTGAAGCCTTCTCCCATAGAAGCATAGATTCATACAGTGCAGTCACCAGCAGTCCCTTAGGCAGGTTTTGTTGAAAGGTTTAGACATGCTTCGCTTTCAGATCTTGTCACAGCTACAGCCGGTTTCAACTTTTCAACTGTTTGTTGAGAGCAAGATGACTGGACCTTCTGTGTGAGCCATAAATGACTTCCCCCCATTACTAAGGAAAAATAAAAACCTCATCTCATGGACTTGATTATTCATGAAGTAAAAAAAGGTCATTGGCCTGGAGGAATGTGGCTTTTCAGGCATCTTTCGCGGGGAGGTGATGCTATGGATCTGGAACAGAGAGGAACAAAGGGTGGCTGCTGCTGCTGCTGCATGGTTTGTCCCCAGCAGGACCAAGGAAACCACCTATGGGTCAGGGTGAAGCCAGAAGTGGTACCAGGCTCAGACCAAGCAACAGCTGCTAGTTCTCTGCTCCCAAGCCTTCCTACTGACTTATTTATTATCTCCTCCTGCGTAATTTGTCATAATCTCTGACTCGTCAGGCCAATTAATCATGCTTCAGAAAAAATGAGATTTCTCACAAGGAGATTATCTGTCTCTGACAAACAAGGGATAATTCAATTAGCTTCCTTTTCTAAACATTTATTAACCGGTTTTGGTAAATTAGTCCTTTTTGTAATTTAACTATAATTTAGGAAGATTTAATATGTCATTAGGCACACCAAATTCTGTGTTAATATAACATTATGGCTGAGATTTTAATTGCCCCAGAGTCAGGAACTATATACATAAATGGCCTCATTCCCACATGGAAGCAGCTGATAGGAAGTACACAGGGCTCTACAGAAATTCTCCTTAAAATCCCTTCTTCCGTGAGTTGAGCACATGCTTAAGGACTCTGGAGAACAGGATGTTTTCTCTGGCCAAAGAGAAAACTGGGTAAAAACTCAGCCAGAAAGAGAAATATTTGCATATTTGTTTGCAAAGCTTCTACATACTACAGATTTTCACATTATACGTGGATTTACCTCCCCTCACAGTTCCTATTTCCCATAGTGCAGTTCCCTAGGAAAATCCTAGTATCTAGCCGTAGTAGCTGATAGTGGCCTGTCAGCTGAGAATGTGTTTTCCATTTCAGTTTGGAGGAAAACCTAAAAAGGGGTTATGCTGGTGAGTCCTTTTGGACACTGCCAGTTGATACTAATGTTGTGGCATTAAAGAAGTTGATGCTACTGAGGGTAAAAACTAGCCTCTTTCATAGAATCACAGAATATCCCAAGTTGGCAGGGACCCACAGGGATCATTGAGTCCAACTGGCTCCACTCATGCTGGGGGAAATCATAAGCAAATCAAAGCAATTGAGTTGCATGGATGTTAAAAGGCGTAACAGAAGCAGATTCAGTGTTAAAGCAATGTTAATTACTTTATCATAGCAGGGTCATACAGACTTTGTCCAAAGTTAAAGTGAAGAGTCAGCTGAGGCTGATGCATCCCTACACATTGCTGGCTGCAGCCTGACTCTAGCGTGGATTGGGAGCATCATAACTGGGTACTGGAGCAGCTGAACTCAGGGTATTTCCTGGTACGCCCACTGGTAATCTGCCCATGGCAGATCCTTCTAGACTTCATGTTTGAAAGCAAGGACACACTATGAAATGCTGGGATTTCTAGAATCTGTTCTTTCAGAGAATTATGGAGCTCCAGCCAAGGCAGCTTCCTCCCACCAGCTTTTGACTAGATTGGCCAGTTCCTAGCAAAACATTCCTGTAACTTCCATGAAGTCAAGCAGGGAGAAAAAAGCTCTTCTTAGTCCTCTATACAGAGTGGATCTTGTGTCTAAGATGACACAAAACCCTGTTTGAAGCTTTTTCCAGGGCTGTTGTGTTCTCTAGATCACTCTTTACAAATTACTCGACACCTAAGAGTAGATACAGCTTTATTTAGCTAAAACATCAATGAAGCACAGAAACAAATCTTTTGGGAACCAGAGCCATTGGTTCTGCTGCCCTGCGTACACTTGACATACACATCTCCCAGCACACACAGTAGGAAAATGGCCACAATTTAAGACAAGGCAGTTCAGCCTGTCAGGCTGGCCTAGCCAATTCATGCCAATTCTGTGGTAAACCACATATAAGAAGAGATTTTTTATCGCAGGCAGCTGCCTTTTTGACTCCCCAGCTGGATGACTGGTATTCATTTACATCTGAGGTGACCAAGAAAAGCCTCGGAGCAGCATGATCTGATTCTCTACCTGTCTGGAAAACACTCATTGCTAGCATAAGGGAATGTACACCTCTGGCAAAGAGCCAGATGTTGTAACCACTCTGCCATCACGGCCTCATTTAGGGAAAATAAAAACTTTCCTTAATTTTATTTTATGGTTAGGATACTCCAGGAGTTATTAGATGTCATGCTGTTCACTAGTTTAAAGCCATAAATTTGTATTTGAAATAAATTGTGTAAAACTGAGGCTTTTTCATGAGTTATTTCAAGTGGTAACAGGAGGCGTGATTCTGCACTCAGCTATACCAACAAAAACTGGGAGCAACTTGATGGAATTACTGCAGGAAAGAGCAGTACGGACAGAAGGAGAGCACAGCCCATGTATTTTTTAATTTAAAGAATTCCTATATTTAACTACAACCCCAAACTCAATAATTATTACCACTGAGGGATCTATTAGGCAAGGATTGCTCTGGAGAAAGCCCAGCTGACCTCAGTGGGAATTTTGCCTGAATAAACTTCCCATTGGAGCATGCAATACTACTCATATGCTCCCACTCATGAGCATTAGCAGAACCCAGACCTGTATCTGAAAAGTATTTCATTAACTCTCAAAGGTGTCATTAGCAGCAGGGGTGAAGCTTTAAAACTCTTGGGACAGATTCCCTCTGTCCCTTTTTGGCCTGTGCAGTGTTCATTAACACTCTGCAAGCAGCTGGAGGAATGCAGGGCTCTGTCCTGCAGGGTGCATTAAGTCCCTTTAATTTGTCTCCTCATCAGTGCCATTGTAGGGCATGGAAAAGAGGGGTAGAAAGGTAAGTCCCATGGGGAAAAAGGAGTGTTCACAGCACTTGTGGAGCTGTGCTGGTATGAGATGCACAGAAGGAAATGTTCAGCTTGACAAAGGTTCATGCAGAGAAATGCTGACAAGTTTGGACATCACGTTTACAATCTGTCAGACTGACAGACTTGGCTTTATCTCAGGACAAAGTACAGTATTGGGGAAGAATCAAACTAGAAAACTATTCTGCAGGAATACAGAAAGGAGTGAGTAAACTCTCTTCCAGTGAAAAAAGAAAACTTGGAGAAGACCTTCACAGTCTCTACGGCTACAAACAATGCGTGCTATCAGAAGGATACTGGGCAGAACATCAATTTATTCCTGATAGAAGTTGGATCTGAACTGGAGGTTTTTTAATAGTTTTCAATTAAGATAGCCAAGATGCTCACAACAGAAATGGATTGCAGAAACTTACGGAGTACTGCAGTCCATGGAACATACAACCAAGATTTTTTAATGCAGGGGAACAACATGGATAAAATGCAAAAAGTGTTTGCAACTGGCCTAAGACTTGAAAGTTGGACATTTTTTTTTCTGGAGCGGGGAGGAAGGGAATTGACTAACCAAGTCCCTGATAAGAGACCAGTTCTCCATCGGCATTTAAGACACACAGACACATAGTCAGAGAGACTAACGAAAGATCCAGAAATAAACTCTGGCAAAACGTCTGGAATCTGCCAAGCAAAGGAAGTCACCCAGACTCGACTGAAGCTTACAGAGTGCAGACTGCTCTGATACAGCGACCATGACAGGACATTAAAAACACCGTAAGTAAAGAAATCAACAGGGCCCATCCATGGAGCTCCAAGTCCAACACATCAGTACGTGACTCAGCACACAAGCCATAACCATGCTCAAAGCTTAAAAAGATGCAAAAGCCATAATTTTTGATGAGTTTGCAAGCAAAGTCTGGCAAGTTCAGTAATGGCAACACCAACACTGATACTTCTGTGGACGTCTGGACAGCATGGCTACAAACTGATTTGGCTGCCAGCTGTGGGATGCTTACTAATTTTGTCTCTGATGCACAAGGCAATATGCCAGAAATGGTTGTATTTGCACTACAGTAACAATAAAATAAGTCAAAGTCAAGGCCCCAGTAAAGAACCATATGAATTAGATGTATTGACAGTTAACAAGATAGAAATGATGGTTTTCTGAGGCTTGGTGAAGAAGGAAAATCTTATTGATGATCTTAATGTGGCAAGTGTGATCAAGACAGAACATTCATTGGAAAATCAAAACAACTAAGGAAGACTTTATGTGCTGAGCAGAGCTGAAAGAACATGGTGCTTCAAGGCACAAGCCCCCAGGAAAGCTACTTCCAGCTTCTCTGGGAACACAGGGCAGAAGGACCAGCCCAGTTGCTGAACATCTGTCTGGTTGCTGCAGAGGGGAAAACACACACACAACTCCTGGAAAGCCAGAAAGCCCCTAACAATACATGCTGGTGTAACAGAAATCACAGTATGGCTCAGGGTATTATCATTTTTACATTTAAATGTTAAAAGTACTTTTGCACATTTTATTAATCCACAGAATGTGCAGCATTTAAAAATGGAAATATCATAGCTAGAAAGAACTACAGATGTTAGTAATTAGTGGCACATTACTCACATTTCATCGTAAAACATATGGGTATTATTTTAATTATAATGACTAATAGAACATATGCCTTTTATATATAATGTTTTCAGTGACTCAGTTCTTTAAGTATGGTTTTAATTTCATTTACTTTCCTAAGCTCAGTGTTGGAGAGGCAAAGTATAGTTGTTACATGCTAACTGATCAAAAAAAACCAACAAACCAGAGAAAGTCTCTGTGTATTATTGGAAACCTGTGTTTTGATGGTACGCGTTTGCAACTGGTAAGTGGAATGTTATGATCTCCAGCTTCACTAAAATTACTTCTTCTTAATGATAATATTTCCTTACCCTGGGGATATACCACATACAATTATGGAACATTTTGGAGCTTTCATTGTGTGCCGTGACTTTTAAAAGATAGTATCCCACTTCCCTTTTTTTCCCCCTACAATCTCTTTATTTAGAGCAATGTTCAAATGTACTCCTTTTTGAAAATTACTTGCATATGCCATAGCCCCTATTATGGTTATTTAGTGGTGGTCATTTTACAGTCCAGCTAGCTTTTTTTTTCACTCAAATTGTTGGCTGCCTTTGCACGGACAGTCAGAGAGGAGTCTATATAAAAATAATAAAATAAAATAAAAATAAAATAAAATAAAATAAAATAAAATAATAAAATATAAAATAGGACTTCAAGAGCAGAATTACTGGCAGACATTCAACAGCTACTAATAACCTACATGTGCCACCCAGGCAGAATTTAGGTACTTTCACCCACATTTCCTCTTTAATATTTGAGGTTCCCTAGGTTCAGATACTGACTTCCATAAAAGATTGGCATGATGTCTGTTGTGAATCCCAGCGAAGGCGCCAAGTCCTGCCTGTTTCCATTTGTGTCTGCATGGCCACGCAGGCGTACACACACTTTTGAGCACCTCCATTAGCTCCGTGAAGTCAACCCCAAGCACAGGACACCCAGATTACCCCCTCCAGCAATAACCTTCCCAGCTGCAAGGCCTTTCCTCAACGTCCGTTGCAGACAACAAACATTCCGATAAAATTGCTGCTCCAAGTAAAAGCATTGATTTTGAAATATAATCCCACAGACCCTTCAAATGCTACAGAGAGGTATTGACTATGCTTACCAAGTAATCCTTCCTCTGACCAAGGGAATATTAATTTGGAGAGCCTGAAGTGCTTCACCTGAAAGTGATAGGTTGAACTTGGCAGCACAAGTTTCACCCTCTGATACCCTCCCTCTTCCATTTTCTCCTGCCAGATCCCCAAAATAAAAAGAGGATGAAGTATTGTCATGGGCCATCTTCTCAAGGATATAGCAAAGCACTGTGGTGGCAAATCAGTAAATGGCACCCATCTGTCCCAGTTGCTGTCCCGAAACTCCCAAAGCATGAGGAGAAGCCCCCATCCTGCTGCAACCCCTAACAGGCAGCAGAGATGCAAAGCCATGGATAACTGGCCTAACAGGATAAGCTGGCATGTGTCAGCTCTGCTGCTGCTCTCAGCACTGCTGTTGTAGCCTTTGCTGGCAATTTCCCAAAGTTTTTAATTTCTGAACTTTTTGTAATTTCACGTTTTAAAGCTGTATCGCCTCTGTCACTGCACTCAGCCATTGCTTATGGTACTTTCCATCAGCAATCTCCATCATAACCCTCGACTCCTACTATTAATAACTTTTGACAGACTTTAACCATCAGTGCAAAAATGTTCTATGCATGGGCTCTCCACCAGGAGTTGTTTTCTTTTTTCTTTTTTTCTTTTTTCTTTAAAAAGAACTGAGCAAATATTAGTCATCTGTTTGAACAACGGGGAGCTTTGCCAACATCTGACTTTAAATCAGCACAATAAACTTCTAATCTTCATAGGTGAAAAAAAAAATCATTTGTGAAATCATAGGTGGAAAAAGTCATTTCCAGGGAACAATCTGGAGTTCAGAGCTTTCTTAACCAAGTCGTAGAGAAACATTCATATAGGTTTTCTGTCATTTAGAAAGTGCAGAGGAAAGCCCCTTTTTGTACTTGCTCAGAGGAATTTTGCGGATGCTCACTTGTAATTCTGCCCACGTTCCTGCTGCCCTGCACAGACTATTGTTCCACGTAGCCATGGAGCCCGCAAACCAGGCAGGACACAGCCAAAAGGGAGCTGGCTGTTGCTTCCCCACATCAAAATCACTACATCGACTGGGTTGGGATCTCCCCTCATCCACCAAACGGTGCAGGTAATGTGGTGCCTGTCTAAGGCCCACTGCTGAGGCAGTTGTCCTCTCCCTGCTTCAGGAGGTATGCGAGGAACTTTTGCCTATTGCTTTGTCATATATGGAGAGGAATGCAGAAAAAAAAGGATTAGTTTCTTTTAAGAGAGCAGAAATACAAGCTAACTCAGTGATATGGCAGCCCTGCATCTTATCCATGTGGCTCCAACACTGCTAAGAAAAACGTCTATGTTTGGTTAAGGGACGTATCCAAGCATACGGTATGTACGGTATGCAAGATGTGGCTTCTCTCATATTCTCTGCAAAGAATCATTTAACAAATAGCACCTGAACTTCTGTACTTTGAAAAAGAACATATAAAGCAATTCTTTTGCTGCTTATTTTTACCTTTAAGGGAAAGAGGGTGAAGAACACACAACATTCAGCAACTGACAACTATGTGAAGAAGATGCCTTTAACTTGCTGCAGGACCAACTTTTATTTCACTTAAAGGCAGGCAGTATACATCCATATCTACAACATGCAAGAGACTATACCTTAAAATTTTCAATACTTGAAGGACTTGAAAGTCAATAATTTTGTTTATTCACAGCTGTGCCAAAAATTCTTCAGAGAGATCATCCTAGGAACACAAATGAGGTAACTGTTTGAGCAGTTCATAGACCTGTTGGATATTTGGATGGATATTTATTATTTCTCTGCTCAGCAGGAAACATAACAACTCATCTCATCCACAACTCCTCCTGAAGCTCAGAGGTCCATGTTTGACCACTACTCAACCCTAGATAGCATGCAAAATTTGACTGGAGCTTGTGGCTTGAACTATCTCTGGTAAAGCTCTTTACTGGGAGATTTCTTTAAGAAACAGTAGGTTTTTACTTCTGTTTAAAAGTGTAGAGAATCAGTTCTAAAGTTAGCGGCTGCCAAAGTGTAGCAACACCATTCCTGACAACAGAGCAAAAGGAGAGCACATCTTCCAGGGACATTCCTGAGGTTAGGGAAAGATTCCCTGCTTTTCTGACAACAAGCTCTGTGCTGTGGGTATGTGTGTGGGTACTTTGTTTCCAGCCTGGAATGTTTTTAAAAATGCAAAACAGAAAGATGCAGGATTTATTATCCAAATCTAATAAAAGCAGAAGCACAAGAAAGTCTTGGGGAACATGGTAGAAAATAGAGATAAGAAAGCAAGATGCTATCTATGCCTGAATAGGGCAAAGTAGGTCAGAAGCATTGTTATTCCTTGGGATGTGAAAAGCTTAAATAACTTTTCTATGAAATGTTCAAGGATTTAGTATTTCTACTATGGGAGAAAAAATACAGAGAGCACAAAACAATAACAACGAAGAAAAGGCTAGGAGAGTTCTTCAGATCTCATTTAGTCCAACATCCTTCTGAAAAGCTGGCTGGCTATTCTTAAACAACTTATGACAGATATTTGTGCAATCTATACCTAAAACCTCCCATAAGGAGGGCCCCTAAGCTCCCTATTCCAGCCCTTGATTAACCTTGTGGTTAGAAAGCATTTTCTGTTATCTTATTTTGCTTTCTGCAATTTAGATCTGTAGTTTCTCATTCTACTGTCAGTGGACATGGATAGTTGTTTGTTCCCTCTTTTTGCAAAAGCCCCAGAATACCTGAAGATTTATTACACCTCCTAATACTCAGCTATCCCAGCTTTGCAGTGTTTCCTCACAGGCCACGTTTGCTAGAGCTGTGACCTTCCTTGCTGAGCTCTCCAGTTGGTGCATATGTTTTTTTCCAGTTTGTAGTTGCTTTCCAGCTGTGACCTTCAGGTCTTTCCAAGGTGAGTTAGCAACTTCTGAAGTGCCAATAATAGTTTGGTTCCACTAGCTAGACAACAGAGTTAATAAGAGCTTCACAGACAATTTTCCAGACTTATTGAAAAAGGCAGATTCTGAATGTGTCATAGCTCTGTAGGTAGGGGGAATAATAGCTAATCCATACAATGCATAGGAGGAAAAAAAAAAAGTATCAGAAGCAATACTTGAGAAGTTTTGGTTCATATCACAACTATTCTTCACCTTAATTCCCCTTCATCCAAAACCTGCATTTCACAACCATTCATTTCCCTGCTGGACACTACCTCCATCTTCCTCCTCAATGCATGGTGGGGTATGGCCTGGCCAGAAACAGCAGGCACAGGCAAGGGGAGCATTTCTTGTGATACTTCTGGCCTGAGCAGAAGCAGGCTGGAGAAGGAATTCATGTGGAGGCCTTTGTTCTTAAGACCCATCCAGGATAAATTTTCTAATTTGTGCAATTTGCTGCGCAGAAGTTTGAAAGTTTAAGACAATAAATCCAAACATAACCAGACAAATGGTGGACACATACATTGAACCTTCTGATAGGAGGTTCACATACATAGGAGGACACATACATAGAACCTTCTGTTTTTGTCAGTGTGACTTTTCATACGAACCACGTGGCACCAGTTGACAGCAATGGCTGTTTGAGAATCCCCATGTGGGTTCAGTGACTCTTTCATGATCTGCTTCACCCCAGGAAGCTTTCCCTCTACAATGCTTTATTCCTGTCAGGGCCACAGCCAGTATCACCCTGAGCCACCCTGAACAGGGAGGAGGGGTACGCTGGCAAACTTCATCTTGCTTGATGTTAGCATAACATCTTGCCGAGAAAGCAAGTGCTGTAAATCATATGAAGCTGGAAAAGTCCCCTAGGAACACAGTATTGTTTGCTTGCCCTGCTCGTACTACTCTTCTCTAAGCATTTGCTAACAGCCACAGCCAGGAAGAGGGCACTGAGCTGGAAGGATCACTGCGCTGTCCCAAGAGAGCAATTCTGACACTCTTCCACGTGACAAAGAGGCCACAGGATGTCTCAGAGTGATGATCCAAAGACAAGTTATGAACACAAAGCTTTAAATACACTGCCAGCACAGGCCGTGCAGAAAGCACACCCCAGACCCCACGAGGCAGGAGACCTCACAGATAAGCCATGTCGCTGCAGGCTTCAGGAGGCGGTTGTGCTGCCCCAGGCTCAGTCACAACCCTGGGGAGGCAGATCAGCAGAAATGGGCCAGCACAGTGCAATGACAGGGCAGCTCTCACTGGCCATGCAGTGCTGGAGTCTGTACCCCCTCAAAGCCAGGCAGGCTGGGATGAGCAGGCTCCCAGCGAGCAGCTCAGGGCAAAGCAGTCAGGAATGTTTTAGCTGGGACATGCGCCTAATGAGAATATGGAGCCAGAACATATTACTGTACTGAAAAGGCTTTGAAATCCATCTTAGCGTGACATTTGCTCACCTACTGCCAGAAATAAGGACAGCTAAAAGCTACATTTTAATATATTTGGAGAACAGAGCTGGAAATGTAATAGACTTTTTAACAAGCCTTAAATGACGCTCTTATCTACAGTTATATGAAGCTGAGGCTATACCTTTGCGCATGATGATGCACAGTAAGACACAATAAGACTTAAACAGATTTCAACATCTTGCACACATCTAAGGAAGCAGAAAATACAAAGGATGTCTCACATTACAGAGGCTCTTAACACTTGCGAAACATCCCAAAGTCTCATGTTTGGGGGGATTAGTAATGCCCTGCAAATTGGAATGACCAAACTTGAAGCAGGAGCTAAGAAAAACATAATAAATCCCCTTTCCTCTTATGCAGTCCCAAACATAATCATAAAAGTAGTAACAAAAGGAAGTTCCCTGGAGACTAAATAATGTGCTCTCATTGGAATGGAAAGAAAATGGAAAAAATGCTTGTTGCAGCATCAAATTTTAAGGATGGGATTTCACCTGTCCAGGAAACATCCCACAAAAAAATCAGATCCTACCCAGGTATATCACTATCATTCGTAACTCTGAAAAAAAAAAAAAAAAAAAAAAGGAATAGACACAGGAGCTCTTACAGTAGTGCCTGTCCTGTTGTTGAAGAGCTGGTTCCCATAAGCCAGTCCACAAAGTAGCTAGGGGAAAATACAGGAGTAGAATTTTTAATCCCAAACCACGTTATTCAGCAGCTCTGGACTGTTACAATTCAAAGATAATTTTGCCCATTAAAGGGATGGGAAAGTCTGGATACAGATCCAAACTCCATCCATGCTTGGCAACACTGAATCAGTCTGGATTTTATCCATCTCTAATCACTGAACATTCATTTACAACTAAGATTGCACGGGCCATGGGAGCTACCTGCTGCTGGATCCTTAGCAGAGCTGGCTATAATCGTCTCCGCTGTAAGGTTCAGGCAGGCAGGCAGCATCTTTGCAGGAGGTGTGGGAGGGTTAGAGGCTGCAGCTGCCCCGATCGGTCCAGGTGCAGAGGAGAAGTCCAGAGAGACAGAGTTTATCACTAGCAAACTTCATCCATCACTCAGCAGAAGCACAACTCCCCTCAGCAATCGCATATGAAAGCCAGCAGTCAGCCCACCCCAGTCCACCTGCACTGACATTTCTCTCAGTGCTACAGCACAGCTGAAACAACCCCGCGTTGTGGCAGATGTTACTACGTCCCTGTATGCACTGAAGTACACGCACACAGCTGGTCTGGCCCCCTGAGACGTGTGATTCCTCGAACACAACCCCAGGGAGCAGGGGCTCCAGGCTCTGCGGGAAAAGGCAGCTGAGCTGTGTCAGCTGCACCGAAGTGCTGAGCAGGCACTTTCCAGCTCCGAGCAGACCCGTTCTGACAGGAAACCAGGACACGTACGTGCTGCCAAAGCTGAGGAAGCCATATCCTGCGGGGCAGAGGCTCAGCTCGCCTGCATCAGCACACGTCCAGCAGAGCGAGGGGAGGTGCATGGGCTGACAGCCCTGCGGGTGAGAGAGAAGGGGAATTGGGATTTCTGATGTGCAGACCAACTGTGACCCTACCAGGTGGGAGGCATGGACAAGCTGGAATAAACATTTTGCAAAAGCAGGAGCATCTCAGCTGTTACAAATGGGTTTTACAGATTCACAGATTCACAGATTTCTCTAGGTTGGAAGAGACCTCAAGATCATCGAGTCCAACCTCCGACCTAACACTAAGTACTCCACTAAACCATATCCCTAAGCTCTACATCTAAACGTCTTTTAAAGACCTCCAGGGATGGTGACTCCACCACCTCCCTGGGCAGCCCGTTCCAATGCTTAATAACCCTTTCGGTAAAGAAGTACTTCCTAACATCCAACCTAAAACTCCCCTGTCGCAACTTTAGCCCATTCCCCCTCGTCCTGTCACTAGGCACGTGGGAGAATAGACCAACCCCCACCTCTCTACAGCCTCCTTTCAGGTAACTGTAGAGAGCGATGAGGTCGCCCCTGAGCCTCCTCTTCTCCAGGCTGAACAAGCCCAGCTCCCTCAGCCGCTCCTCGTAAGACTTGTTCTCCAGACCCCTCACAAGCTTGGTCGCCCTTCTCTGGACTCGCTCGAGCACGTCCATGTCCTTCCTGTAGCGAGGGGCCCAAAACTGAACACAGTACTCGAGGTGCGGCCTCACCAGAGCCGAGTACAGGGGCACAATCACTTCCCTCGACCTGCTGGCCACACTGCTTCTTATACAGGCCAGGATGCCGTTGGCCCTCTTGGCCACCTGAGCACACTGCTGGCTCATATTCAGCCGACTATCCACCAATACTGCCAGGTCCTTCTCGGCCAGGCAGCTTTCCAGCCACTCATCTCCCAGCCTGTAGCTCTGCTTGGGGTTGTTGCAGCCCAGGTGCAGGACCCGGCACTTGGCCTTGTTGAACTTCATGCAGTTGACCTCAGCCCATCGCTCCAGCCTATCTAGATCCTCCTGCAGAGCCTTCCTGCCCTCGAGCAGATCGACACACGCACTTAGCTTGGTGTCATCTGCAAACTTACTGAGGGTGCACTGGACGCCCTCATCCAGATCATCAATAAAGATATTAAAGAGGACCGGCCCCAGTACCGAGCCCTGGGGGACTCCACTAGTGACCGGCCTCCAACCAGATTTGACTCCATTCACCACAACTCTCTGGGCCCGGCCATCCAGCCAGTTTCTAACCCAGCGAAGCGTACGCCAGTCCAAGCCCCGAGCAGCCAGTTTCTCGAGGAGAATGTTGTGGGGAACGGTGTCAAAAGCCTTACTGAGGTCAAGGTAGACCACGTCCACAGCCTTTCCCTCATCCACCAAGCGCGTCACTTGGTCATAGAAGGAGATCAGGTTCGTCAAGCAGGACCTGCCTTTCATAAACCCATGCTGACTGGGCCTGATCGCCTGCTTGCCCTGCAAGTGCCGCGTGATGACCCTCAAGATAATCTGCTCCATGAGCTTCCCCGGCACTGAGGTCAAACTGACAGGCCTATAGTTCCCCGGGTCTGCCCTCCGGCCCTTCTTATAGATGGGCGTCACATTGGCTAGCCGCCAGTCAACCGGGACCTCCCCCGATAGCCAGGACTGCCGATAAATGATGGAAAGCGGCTCGGCCAGCTCCTCCGCCAGTTCTCTCAGTACCCTTGGGTGGATCCCATCCGGCCCCATCGACTTGCGCACATCCAAGCTCCGTAGTAGGTCGCCAACCATTTCCTCATGGATAGCGAAGGCCACATCCTGCTCCCCATCCCCTTCCACCAGCTCAGGGCACTGGGTGTCCGGAGAACAACCGGTATTGCCGCTAAAGACTGAGGCAAAGGCGGCATTAAGCACCTCAGCCTTTTCCTCATCCTTAGTAACTAAGGGTTGAAGGGGTGAAAGGTTTTAAGAGTGAAAGAATGCAAACCATATCATTGCAACCTTTCATCCAGGTTGCCAAAATATTTCCAGTCCCGTCAGCAGCCCTTCCCAATCCAGGCCAAATAAGTTTACGGATCACCCAGCTGCAGTCCAGGAGTTGGGACCCATTTGCATAAAATCATCCAAGAAGCCTGCAGTACATCTGAGAAGATGAGAGGCAACAGTTTGTGTTTCTCCACTGCTCAGTAGCCTGACTAGTGCTGTCTGGCCCGTGAGTATATCCCAAAACATTGGTAAAGATAGGTTACATGCTGCATTGCCTAGCAAATGCGGCTGGAGATCCAGCTTAGTGTCAAGAGAGAGGCCCAAGCACAGGAGCTCATGGGTCCTGTTCCTAGCTGTGCAACGGAGAGCTCTCCTTTGGTAAAGAACACACAAGGTCAGCATTACCTGAGCTCATTTGTATCATGACAAGTACAAAAGAATTTCAGCCTAAACCACTTCTAAAAGTACTTTCTGAAATTTAAAAGAAACACTCCTGTGAGAATAAAGAGCACTTCTCATGCTCTTTCGTTAACAAAGGTGTTTCAGTGGGGGAGAAACCAACTAAATGATTCTATGCAAAACAGCAAACCCACAACACAGGGAAATGTCAAAGGCACAGAGATCACAAGCTGCAGAATAGAAACAACATGTGGCAGTAAGCTGGCAGGCACACAAGGCTGGAGAAGCCCAGGTGGGCCTCTGACGTCTTCTATCTATTTTCTGTCATGCGCAAATACCTCTTAGGAAGCCTTCTCCCCAGCTGATTGATCCAGCTCTGCCCCAGAGCTCATTAGGGTGATGCAACTGAAGGAACTGTTAGTGCCACCAGTAACCGGAGTAGTTGCAAAGACACAAATACTGATACCGATTCTCATAGTGCACCATTAAGCTATCCAGGGCCCAGGCACTCACATGAGAGCTTAGGCAGTCCTTATTGATCAGAATTTTGTATGCACCCTTAAAAGATTAGTAGACTGAAGGAATCTATGCGAGACATGGCATGCAGAAAATGCTTTGGAAAAGAGTAGGCAAAATCAGTCATCCCTGCTTCACCTTTCAGCCAGCAGACCCAGGATTTCCTGAGCTAGAGCTTCAATCAGGACCATCAAATTAAATAATTGCTGGTGCACCTTTTTGTGTGTGTGTGTGAATTTGTCTGCTTCTTTATGAATTAACTTCTCTCTTTGATAGGATGTTCCTTTCCTGAGTTAAAAGAGTAGATTTGAATCTACAGATCTTAATTAGCTCCCCAGGCAGTACATCTTTTAACAACTCTGTCTGTTTCCTCAGGTCTGCTGATCTGTGCATAACGCAGACCTGGCATTCTCTTGTGAGGAGTGTTTGCTGAACAGACGCAAAAACCTGTCCCTGAAGTAAAAGAATTGCCCAATGGTCCGAACAAGCCATGCAGCCATCAAGTCATGTTCCTGCACCTTCTGCTTCCATCCATGTCTATTAAAGGCAGGGTTCAGCCTCAAAAGGATCAGATGAAGCACATGCTAATTTTTCTGTGATGCATAAAATCAGACATGTATTATCCTGCCTCAGGGATTACTAGGAGAGGGGTGGAGTAGCTATATTGGTACTAATTGCACTATCCATGAAAGCAGGAATGCCAATGTGTTTGTATCATCCACACTTCACACAAGATGAATACTGAAATCAGGCATAATCCATCATACCTGCTGGTAGAAGGATTAAGTCCCCCTCTCTGGAGATTTGTGGGCTTTAAAATGATAAATATCATCAAAAGGAGCAAAGGGGAAGGGCAGAGGTAGACTGCTGAGTACCATGTTCCCCTAAAGACCTTATGCCATGGAGATTGAATGCAGAAGCCATCACAAGATGAAAGTGCTGGATTAAGATAATTAATGAAGTGGTGATTATGGTCCGTTTTATGAGGCTGAACCCTGCCATTAATAGACATAGAAGCGATACAGCACTGCAGTACTTCGTCTTCTGCCTTCTCAGGGGGCAGATTCTGGACAGACCTTCACTACAAAACCAGTTTGGTTAACTCCTGCCCTCTGATACCATTCAAGGTGGTGACCAGCAACCTTCAGCAAACACTGTTCTCACTGGTTTTAGATTTTTACAAGCATAAGGCATTCCCATAGCCTCATCCACTGTGACTGCCATCCTCGCTGAAGTTAAGGGTGGGTTATCAGACTGCACACAGAAGATGCTGAGGCAGGGACACATCACTTTCCACCACCACTACTGCCACATTGCCTGGCACAGAGACACCAAGCAACTGGAGGGGGTGATGGCAGTAGCAATGTAAAGGAGCCCCATGGTGTATTTGGTCAGTGGCCTTGGAGTACTTCACAAAGGGGTTAAACCAACTGGTCCTGTCTGGCTCTAGGGTGTTGTATCACTTGGCAAAATAAGAATAGTATCCTTGGAGTGATGCACCTTAAGCAGGTCTCTCTATTAATTCAGGACTTTTTATGGCAGAGGGTGAATGTCCATGGTTGGTAGTTGTGCTGCTACAGCAGAGCAAAACCCTGTCACCACCAGAGCACTGTGTGATGTCCCAGCACAGGCACCCAAACAGCCTAAGGCATCCATCCCCATGCCTGCCCAAGGGCCACTCCTGCCTGCCAAACCACCTCACCCCCAAGCTGCCACCAGCAGAGCCCACAGAAAGGGAGATGGCTGTTATCTGGAATCGCTTGGAAATGGGGCTCCTGCTCTAGCTGAAGAGCGGGCTGTGGGCAACGGGTGTGAGGACCTGCAAATGTCAAACACTTCCAGGGAAGCAGAGAGGGTGCGTAACAGTCTGCCCAGCCCCGACACCCTGCCCAGCCCCCCTGAGCTGCTGGGCTCTCGTGGTGGCTCACAATAAGGATTTCCGTGCTTGGAGAGGGGAGCTCCCTGCTTCGCCTCTGCTCAGATCCCCGTCCTTTGGGCAGGGTGTGCGCGCACGGGGGGCTGCAGTGATGGCAGGTGGAGCGGCCCCCAGCCCTACCTAGCCCTAGTGCCACCAGGAGAAAAGAAAGGGGAAGAAGGCGAGAAAAAGAGGAGGGGAGTCGAAGCGGGGGCAGGACGGTGGGAAGCGCAGAGAAATGGGGAGGGAAGGGAGAAAGCGGAAAAAAAGGAGGAGAAAGGGGAGGAGATGAAAGGCGAGGGGAGAAGGGAGGACGGGGCGGGGAGGAGGCAGTCGGCTCGGCACGGAGGGACGGGACGGGACGGGACGGCCCCGGCGCCCCGCGGGCCATGCGGCTGCTGGCCGCGGCTCTGGCCGCCCTGCTGGCCTCGGCCCCGGCCCCAGGTAAGCGGCACCGAGGGCACCCGGGGCCGGGGGGGCGATGGTGGGGAGCCGATGGTGGGGAGCCGGGAGAGCGGGGCTCGGCGGGCAGGAGCCCGGGCACGGGGATGTGTGCGGTGGGGGGGGGACCGGCCGCCGGCAGCCCCAGCCCCGCCGACCCCTTTCGGGGGTGCCCGGCCCGCTGCGCCCCCCCCCCCCTCCCCCGGGGCCGTGGGTGCGGGAGGAAACCCCGCTGCCCACGCAGGAGCCGCTGGAAGCGTTCCCTCGGGAGTTTTAGTCCCACAGGTGCCTGGATCCCCTAGGCAGCCGGTGGGCATGGGGCCCCCAGGTCGCTTGGTGCTAAGAGCAGCCCCTGCTCCTGCCTGCTTCGCTTCCAAAATGAAAAGCGCATCGGGCAGCGCTGTGTTGTGTCCCGCAGCTGCAGCAGTGGACGAGTCCGGCTCTGAACTTCAAGGCGCGGGGAGGGTTAGGAGGGTGGGGAAGCCCGGCTCCTTAGAGGGTAACCAGAGTTGGATTTGCACCTCTGCCTCAGCAGCGCAGGAGGTGGCAGAGGTTTGGTGTAAGTTCATCTTCAGTCACTGCAGGAGCTTTCCAAGGGAAGGAGCCTCTGACTTGTGAAAGTTGCAGACATCCGTTCAACCGAAAGCAGCTGGTTGCTTTTGGTGATCTTTCTAGCTAGCTCCTAATTATTTTCATTTAAACAAAGAGCTTTGCTTCTTCCTGGCTCATCTGCTCTTCTTACTTCTTAACTGAAGCAAAATCAAAATAAAGCAGGCTTTGACAGCAACATGGTTTCACAGAACAAACTACAACGCAGACAGAAGCCACCCCGTCTGCTTCTGCTCCCGCAAATCCACGATGAGATGGGAACTACTGAGATGGCAGCTGCTCTGATGGCATGCCTCTTCAGTCCCTTGGCTATCAGCAGGGGCTGGGGAAAAAGTTCTCCCAGCCCTAAAGGGTGGCTTGTAGACGCTGTCCTTCAGTCTCCATGGAAGCAGGGAGAGGGACCTGTAAGTAATGCTAAACCCAGATGCTTGCAGCAGTTACAGGAACAACCCTACCGGTGTGGGATCTCCACCGCAGCAACTGGGCCTCTTCACAAGAACACAGCCCCACTGGAACTGCCCCCCAGACCCAAGAACCCAGCAGCAACTGTTGGTCTTTTGCTGCTGCTCCAGCACAGTCAGTGGGGCAGGCCCTGGCATGGACAGGTTTCTGGCTGCTGAAACTGTGGTTCCTTACTCCTGACAGTGCCATAAAACTGTTTTGGTATGTAATATGGCAGACAAAAGGTCCAAACCTAGCTAATACTTGGGATTGAACTCATGTGTAGGCACAAGTGGGCTATTTTCGGATTAGGATTTTTCAAATCGGGGTTTAATTTTAGGACTACCCTTCTGTGACTCCCAACAGCCCCGGTGAGACATGCAGGTGGAAGGGACCAAAGAAACAAGCAGCTAAAGGCTGGGGATGGGGGCAACTAAATCAGCTGGTTGCAGATGGGAAAGAGAGACACGTTTGATGATTAAGCACACTCCAAAGGAATCCTCAAGCCTTTGACTCACTCTCCTCCCTTTTTCTATAAATAGTTTCCCTTTTCAAGCAGAAGCAAGACTAAACTCTTGTGGTGAGCTCCACCTGAGCAGCAACATCGTGCTATACTGGGAAGCCAGGAAAAGAAAACAAGTGATTCCTCACTTGGAGCAGCAATCTGAAGCCTAGAAACTCAGTGCTGTGCTGGCACATAAGCCTGATCTCAAGTTGTGGAGGAGTCTCCTGTCTTGGCACAGAGCCCACTACAAGGATAAACCTCGTGTTGGGGCTGGTCCAGCGGCCGCTAAAGACAAGGGAAACATTTCCACTAGCGCCTGGAGGCCCTCACTGAGGCTTGTCCTTCCCACATGGGAGGTAGATGACCTCTCCCCCAGCCATCCACCACTGCTCCTGCTCCAGTGGCAGTGGGAGGATAAAGTCAAATGGACACCATTTTCTTGTTTCACGTAAAGCATCACCTCACCCTGCCCAACATAAGATGAGGTGAGGTCACAGTCACCAGAAAATTTCCAAAGCTTTTCCCTCTTATGCACTTGTACAGCTGCCCCGGTTCGAGGTGTAGAAGATAGGACATATTTCCACTGCTCTGACAAACCTTCAGGCAACTGGCCCTCTGAAGTAAATGAGCTTTCCTACACAAAGGATGCAAAATTTGGTATTTCCTTACAGAAAGGCACATCCCCCAAGGAAAAGTAGAAGCCCTAGGTATAAAATACCGATTTTTGTATGAGTGTAAGCAGCTAGAAGGGAACCAGAGACTCCACATACAATGCCTCTTTATCTTCTCGCAGAGGCTTCCATCAGCACCATATCTGAATTCCTCAGTATTTTCTCTGGGGTACTTTTTGGCAATGTGTTCTGCCTAGTTTCGAGTTAAGCAATGATTCTTTTGCTTTTTATTTTGGGATAGTATTCCACAATTAATCCTAGCCAGCTTTTTCAAACAAGAAGTTCACATGTCAGGAAAATGACATAATTGTTTTTCTTTACAGCTTTTCATGATATGCTCATAATTTCAGTAGAGAAAGCTCATGTTTTTCATTTACCCAAACCACATTTTTATAATCAATTTCTTAAAAGTTTTATAGCATAAATAATTCTGAGAACTCCCAAAAGTGCTGAAATTCCTAAATTTATTTCTTATTTTCTGAGCCTTCAAAATTTTAATCTCCTTTTGATGGCGGAGGCAGCCACTTTGTCTTCACATCTGCCTGTAAAGCACTGAGGCCCTGTCACTCCAGCATGTAGTAAATGAAGTTTCATGCCTGGAAATCTTTGGTGGTATTCAGACTTAATTTTAAATTTCAACATCCTGTTCTACTTGTGTGCTTTCTATGATCCAAAATAATCTCTTGCTTTGGCACTCACATGAAGTGCACACTCACACAAACACCATGCACACACAAACATAATGCACAGATAATTATATCAATAACCTAGACCATTCTTAACTGTGTTTTCTTGAATAAATCTTTTCATCACACTACTTTTTTTCCTTCACAAAACGTCTATTTGTACAAAATGTATACTTCATGGTGTCTACTTGGAAAAAATCATACCAATCAGTAAAACTTTCTATTAAAATAACACAAAGTAATTATACTATTTATTTTCAGAGGGTTCTTCTCTCAAACAACTGCAATTTAACTTTTTAAATTCAGTGGGATTTACTTTAAGTAAGGTGATACATTTCATCACTCCATTTCACAGCTTCACTGAGGCCACAGAAGCAGATCTCTGCCTTCAGTACTCCTTCAGAAATAGATGGAAATACTTTACTTGCTTATTTTGAGATAAATATATGTTTGTGTTTCAGGAGCTGATGTCAGACAAGAGTCTGCCAAAATGCTCATCCCTTTTGTTAAAATGTTCCTAGCTGATGTGCTAGAAAAGTGTCCAGAAATGAAAAAAATCCTTCTCCCAGAGTTGTAATTCTCATTGGTGTTTGAGTACAGTATACTCACATAACAGGAAGCTCAATATTCACATTTTAGAGGACATTTCATGCTTTGCACAGCGTTTTGCAGGGAGTGCTTTCTCACTGTTAAAATATGCTTCTCTCTAGTGGATGCCATCAGACCAGTAGATTACACACTACAAGTAACTTAGGAAACACGTTGCCACAATATACCAAAAAATAGATCAGGTCAAAAATAGATCAGTCTGTGATATGACTACCAAGGACATAATATACGTTGGGAAGGAAATAAAATGGGTGTTGATTCCCATGCCTCAGAAAATCTGTTAAGCATAAATCAGCAAGGTCAGGAAAGAAAAATCTTGCACTAATGAACAGCTATGGACTTCTTTCAACCTTCACCTATACTGACTATTGTTAGAAATAAAGCAGAGAGACAACTAGTCTAAACTAGATTCATGATGAAGAACAGGAAAAAAAAGAGTCAGAAATGAATGGAAAAACGAAATAACCATTTGCCCCAATATAACCGCATATCACACTTTGTCATGCAAGTAATGTCATATTAAATTGAATTTGTAGTCAGAAGGACTGATCTGACAGATTTAATCCAGATGATCATGTGATTATGACAAGAAGAATATTACTTAAAACAGAGGACACAGGGAACTGTAAAGTGAGGAGTTACTCATATCTGAGGAGTTACAGGAATGTAGGGAGGTTAGTAGTCCTTTAGTGACTCATCTAGGGAACAGTAGCATGTAAGGTTTGCACAAATTATGTCCAAAAGAAAGAAACAGAAGCACATACATTGAAATTACGTGACTTTATCAAGTCAGCATACGATTGTGGTAGCATGTGGAAAAACTGAGGACCAAGTAACAAAAGTGGAGCAGAACTTAGTAAAGCTAAGTCATGCACTTGGGGATTAGTAAGAATTTCTCTGATGAACTAGGAACTGAACCACAAATGACAAAGGAGGTAAAACACTCAAGTGTATCTAAATATAAACTGATATATAATCCCATATGAAACTATGACGAAAAAGGACAATGGAATTCTGGATATACAAAGTATTTCTAATCAAACCTGGAATGTACAATGACTATTTCACAGGACATTGGAGAGCTGCTTTTCAGAGCTTGTCTATAATTCCAGGCACCCATAATAAAAATAACAAAAACATTACAATCAAAACAAAAAATTAAGGAGGAAGCAACGCACAGAAGGGTTACCAAGGTGAATAGGGAAGTGGAAATACTACTTTACCAGAGGAGACTAACAAAGCTTGGCTTCTTTCGCTCAACAAAGTGCTGATTTGAGAGGCCAGATAATTGCTTTCTATATGGAGTCAGGAAGTAAACGCCATTTAAACGTAAAGGGTAACGTTCGCACAGGAGCAAATGGGCACAAACTGGTTATTGAAAAAAGTTAGCTTGGAAATTGTAAGAAGGATGCGAGTCACTGGAAGATGCGAGTCAGCTGGTCAGGGAACAGCTTTCCAAAAGATATTCCGGGCTCTTACTCCAAGCCAGTTCTAGACAAGGCTTGTTCAAGGTGATGAAAGATTATGTGATATTGGGCCTGCGACAGCAAAGTGTCTACCTCAGCCCTATCTTATTTATTAGAGGACACAAGAATACTGGAGCAGATTGACTGAATGCCATCCTTAACTTTCACAGAGAGACAGAATATGTCAGGTTCTAGAAGCTCATTGAGTTGCTGCACAAGGAACTCATGCTGTTGGTTTACCTGCTGTGGATCTGTATGCTGGGACAGATTATGGTGCTGTTGTGCTGGCAGGGAGGATTCTCACCATCTTTTCTTTCCTTTGCAGATATTTGTGAGGCTTTAAACGTGACAGTCTCTCCAGGACCGACAGTACGATACTCCGAGGGAGATAATGCTACCCTTTACTGCCACATTTCTCAAAAGAGAAAGACAGACAATTTGCTGGCTGTGCGGTGGGTCTTTGCTGTATCACCTACCCAGGAGTATCTGATGATCAAAATGACTAAGTTTGGGTCTGTCCAGTATTATGGAAATTATACTCATCATTTCCACAAGCAAAGACTTCGTCTTCTTAAGGAGAAACATGGAACTCTGTACAAATTCCTTATCCTAAGCCTCCAGCAAACAGACCAAGGACACTATATATGCAAAGTGCAGGAAATTGGCAAACACAGGAATAAGTGGACAGCATGGTCAAATGGCACAGCAGCTACTGAAATTCGAGGTGAGAAATCACTGATTTCAGTTCTATCATTTTTCTTGTCCTATGATATTTCTGTCAAGTTCATCCGTAAGATATTTGAAGTTAGGTTATTTTTTTAAATGTTATCTGTGGATATTAGAAGAAAATCTAATACCCTGCTTCTTTACTTACACATTACAATTTAAACATTATTCAGCCCATAATAAAATGTAAACAAACGAGATTAGTATATTTGTAGAAGATGGTCTATTTCCTTTGCCTTTCACCAGAATAGCAGCAATTAAGGTTCCGTTACATTCAGCTATGGGTCTCTACAACTTTGCCAGTGGGAACAAAAAATGTCATCATTATTTAAATACAAAGAGACAGAAAGAGAGAGAAATTAACTTATTTTCTAAAGAATATGAAGTGGGTCAGCCAGAAATAGAAGATATTTTAGATCTGTGTTTTGCCTCTCTCTTGGTGTTTTCATTTCTTTTAGTTCTAATCCAGAAGCAGTTTACAAGTTGCATTTCTAGTATCACTCCTGCACTTTTGTTTATACAATTTGTAGCCCGAAAGCAGAGCTAGAAAAGCAGCGAACAGCCCGACTTAGATAAAGAAATGACCAACAACAAGTGAGGGTTTTGAACCGTACATCTCAGCTGGAAAACAGGCCTTCTCTTTGGGGTGGCTCAGCTCAAACCTAACACCACCACATCCACGCGTGGTGAAACTGGATTTAGAGAACAGACTCCTTTGAAGAGCTGGCTGAGCTCAGCAGTTGTGCTGTCAGGGCTAGCTGACAAACAAGCCCCCTGCATGTGGTTTTACATACAGAAAAATTGATTTCCCACAGAGCCAGCTCTGAAGATAATGCCAAAAATCAAGGGGGACTGCTTGGTCCATAGGTCTGGAAATTCCAGAGGTTTATCTAGCAATCACAGAAAAACTTGTAAGAGGAAATTGTACTTCATGAAATTTCTGCCATTGTTGTTGATGCTAAATTTACTGTTGTGTTTAGATTGCACAGGTTATTCCCATAGCTGGGAAATCCCAATCCCATTTATCTACTTTTTGTTTTGGGGAAAATGGCCCTAGCTCTTTTCTAAAACCAATTTTGCACTAAGGGGACTCCACTGACTACAAGCTTTTTCCAGACAGATTCAAACACGTTTATGTAGACTTAATTCAAAGCACATTCCCTTAGTGCCACCTTCATTAGCATCATTCAGGTTTCTGTATCACTTTTGGATTATACACACACCAGGGGACAAATGTAACAGTGAAAAATAATCTTTGAGTGCATGATCTCCTCTGGAAAGCTCTCAGGTGTCACTACAAGAGCAAAGGTGGAAAAACAATATAATGAGATAAACAGCAATTTCACTTTGACCAGCAATGTTTAAATCTGCCTTGAGAAATTATGACATTAATATAATACAATTAGCTGATTATTACTAGCAATGATGAAAGACACTAACAATCCAAAGCTGAATCTCTGGTTGTTTTGGTAACAAAGGCCATGGGTCAATTTTAAACAACCATAAGAAAATCTTTGGTCTTACTGGTTATGTAAAATTTGTCCCTCTCTGAAGAAAAGCTCCAAGCTCAAAGCTGGTAACTGTTGTTCTTGCTCTGCCCTGTGGCCAGTGACCTTCCACGTTGCAGTCAATGACTGGGGCTCCTGGACGTGCCACAGGAGGAGGTGGCCAGCACTAAGGTTATCGTGGAGAGAGGACACACTAGGATACAGGACACAGAATTCATTAGCTTCACAGTTCAAAGAACAGTTTCATGTTTGGTTTTTGTTGTTGCTTTCACTCTGTTGTTTTCAAATGGGGAGGAGTAAACTTACCAGGGCCCAACATCCCCTGAACTCAGCCATCTTGCATCTCTGGAGATCATTAAATTTTACAAGCACTGACCCCATGTTGGGTGGCTGGAGCCAAGGCACAGTGGTTAGTCTCACAACCACACAGGGATCTGTGCTGAAATGAAACTTCATGGTATGTGTGATTTAGCCCTGCAGACTTCAGGCATTAGCTTGCTTCATGCTCAGCAGTTATTCTTCCCTGCTGTTCCTGCTCTTGGCTAAGAACGGGGACTCCTCCTCCTCTCCCTCTCTCTTCCTCCTTCACCCCTCCAGATTTGGCTAAAAGGAACTGGGAAGAAGGAGGCCTGATCATCCCAACTGCCTCAGCCACCTCTGGGAAGGGGCAAAGCCGGCAAATGATGCAGGGGACAGAAACCAGGGCTTGAGTCTCAACCTACAAAAACATGGTGGTTCAAGTGCTGGAGGGGAAGAGGAGGAGAGTCTGAGTGTAACAATGAGGAGGCTTCCCCTGGTGGTTGGAAGGGATGGGCAGGGCTGAAACTTGCAGACCTACAGGTAGAGCAAGGAGGTCAGCACACAATCCCAGAGTCTTAGACTACACCTTCATCCCCATCCCAGGCTGTCCCTCACATCAGAGAGCTTAAAACACTGCTTCAAACACTGAAATCCTCTCTTCGTGTTTTCCAATGCTTTGGGGAAAAAATGCTGAGGATTACTCGAGGGAGGAAAGCTAGAGAGAACCAGGTCTGATGCAGAGAGACAGTGAAGGAGAAGAGTATCATTTCCACTGAGGGAACTATGCTGCCCCATTGCCTATGATCATCCGCAGCAGACCAGTAGCTATCTTCAAGAGTGGCACACTGAAGGATAACAACTAGTGCATTTCTTGCACAAAGAACTTGCAAAATAAACCAGAACATAAACACAAGAAGTGCAGAACAAGTACTTCAGGAAAATGAAGGAAAAAAAAAAAAAAAAGGAAGAAGAAAAAAGAGAGGAAATCAGATGTAGGATCATTTTTAGGATTTTCCTGTGATAGTGTAATTTCATAAGTCAAGTCAGTAGTTTAAAGTGTTTTCACATTCAGTGAAGGATAGAATTTCCTAAATGCCTGTACTGAAACATGGATTTATCTGGAGTGTTTGTTAGGGGAACAACATATTGCAGGTAAATGGCAACAGAAGAAAAAGCAATATAAAATATTGATGGACCACCTGTCAAAACTCTTCTCACAGATGTCACTCTGCATGTTGCATTGTTGCACAGGCTACTGAAAACTATAACACAGAAATGTCTCTTTGCTCTTCCTAGCCAAAATCTGGGGTTCAGATTAATTTAGTTATTGCAAAGAAGAAAAATGAGAATTTATCAGTCTGTTCCTTAAATGCTAAATTAGCTCTTATTTTTCTGATTTCTAGTACTATTTATAAATACATGATCAGGGTGAGGATTTGCAGCTCATGAATTCATCCTTCTCAAACTGTCTGGTCATCTGTATTGCTTCTGTCTGCTTCCAGTGTAACCCAAAGCAGGGCAGGAAACTTGAGATAAGGAAGGAGGGCAGGCCACCTGTAGAGTACACACACTGACAACACTCCATGGGGACCTCAGGCCGACACCCCTAGAAGAAATATCTATTCTAATTCCAAATCCAGGTTAAAAGATTGTGGAATCACAGAACCATAGAATGGCTTGGGTTGGAAGGGACCTTAAAGATCATCTGGTTCCGACCCCTCTGCTAAGGGCAGGGACTAAGATACTAAGAGACACTTGAAAAGTCACATATCTTTAAATGTCATAGCCACTGTTTTAGTGTTAAAAGCCCATTTACTGGAAAATAACTGCCTTAGCTAGCAACAGGTAAAACACTGTGATTGGACAGGCCTTGCTACACACAGGAGGGAAGGCAACGATTTTCAGAGTGGTGATAAAGTCTCCAGTTTCCCCCGTGGTAACACTTGGGCTTTTCAAGGAAATTTTCTTCCAAACACATTTTGTATTTTATATTATGATCAGTTACACTTTTTATTGCAAAGGGATTTGGTTTTATTGCAGTTAGATCCTGGAAAAAAAAAGGAGCAATACAAATTGCCTGAAGCACATGGATACTTAAACAGTACTGTTTGTGCTTTATCAAATAAGGTAGCAGTGCTCAAACACATCACAGTTGCTGTCTTTTGTAACATTTTGTTCCAGTTAATGTGTCTGCAATTACGCACAAATTCAAAGTGGTATCTTTATGCTAAAGCACCAGATAAATTTCTTACAAGCTTGCACATCAGGTGGATGCAGAAATAGGAATTATTTTTGTTAACACAGGAAGAGGAGGTCAGTGCGTAAGACAGAAAACTGCGGGGGAAATATAGAAGGAAGAGTCATTCTGCACCTTCAAAATCTAACTTGCACTGCAAGCAGAAAAAAACAGAGGCAGTTCAGTATGTAGCCTTTGTCAGCCACAAAGCATAGCACTATTTCAATCAACAGAACTTGATAGATTAAGCCTGGGTCTGTAGTATCTAACACTATTAACTTTTGTTCGGATTTTGTTATTTGCTAGCAAGTTTGCTAGTATGAATTTGTGTAGTCCACAAAGAGGTTGCAAATGCATTTTTTTTGCAACACCATTTTTTACAGATAGACATATTGGAATTGTGGAAAATCAAAAAAAAAAAGAGTTACAGGCTATAGTTCCTTAATGTTTAATAATGGCAATTAAAAGATTAGTTACACATCTGGCTTCTCCTCTAGGGGCTGAATAAATTTTTCAGAAATGGAGCCTCATCTGATGGGGATGGAGAGTCCTACATTTGTGAATTCACTTGTCAACTACAGCAACTTTGTGGTCTTTTAGAAAGCTCAGCTGAAATTTGAGATGCTGCAGTTTGCCCCTTTAGGTGTAACGAATACAAGACAGCAAACAGAATTCACAGGAAGGATATTGTTAAATCCTGGTAGTAAATCCATGTCCTCACATTGTCAAGAAGTGTCTCCTACTTCAGCCATACAACATATTCACCCTAAGCTAAGGTGGATCTCTTTCCCCTCCCTGCATCTTCTCCTGAAAAGTATATGATCTTTTCATGGGTTTGTCTGCTCAATATTAGCCTAAAACCAAGTTAATCATCTTCATTGTAGTACTGAATACACCAGAAAACAGTTTGAGGAAAAAAAAGACATCGTAAAGATGGTTCTCCCACTGCCTTCCTATCAGAAAACTCAAAAAAGTGAGTGGTCTTCTACAAACAATATGCCACACCTCCAAACCACCATTTACAGATGGGTAATCCCTCCATCCCAAGTACTGCACATGGCTTAGGAAGAACAGTACATGTTCTAAATGGTTTATGATCCAAGAGAAGAGATTATATGTAGGAGGACAGAGAAAATTAGACAGTCCAACTAAAATCCTACTGGCATGGACAACAAGTAGAGATGATCACAACGTCTTGTTGAGAAGTTTGTGTATCAGAGTTTCCTACAGAAAAGACTCTGAATTCTATTAAGTATTAGTAGCCTGTGCTGTTTCCTAACAGTAAAAATGTTGCAAGATAAAGGAATGCAAGAACTTTTTCCCCCCAAAAAATAAACAAAAGCCCTTTTTTCAGGGAATGTATTCTAAAATACTTGCCAAAAAGCCACTCGTGTGATGCTTTCACCCAACAAATGAGTAGACCTGTGAAAAAAATGTTCAGGATAAGCTTCCCATCACAACTAAACAGCAGATTTCGTTACTTCTGAAAGTATTTCCATATCCACTGAGTTAGGCCCACACATCACATCCCTACAGGACAGGCCTTAATTTCCTTTTTAATGGGATACTTTTCTGTAATGATTTGCCACACGAACCTCTCTTGGAGGCAACCTGGAAGACATCACCAGACTCCTTTTCCATTGTAATGACAGCTAACATAAGAAATCATGGATTAACATAAGTGAGATCATCTAATCTGATGTCATCAAAATATGTCAGCATGCTTAAACAATCTGACTGGGAGAGCAGAGAGGGTTTTGAACAGTGGGTGATCCAGCAGTCAGAGCATTTGGATTCTAGTACCAGGTTGTACAGTTGTTGTGAAACAACCAGATGAGATTTGATGGAAGACATTTTTAGTAATGCCATTTTATAAATGAAGTGTTTCATTGAAATAAAACTCTTAGTTAAAGTAAGATCTTGATGCACTGATGTGTAAGGCAGAACTACATTTACTCTGAGAGATCCCAACACTTTCTTCTGTGTATTTTCAATTCTTGTTATGTCCTCTTTGTTGTTTTTTTTTTTTCCAGTGATTTCATCAAAAACTTCCGATGATCCCACTTTCAAGAAAAACCATGAAGCTTGGAAGTTTTTTGAAGGTAAGACACATCTAACTGCTACTGGTTGCATACAAGATGTTAGTTTGGCCAAACTCTACAGTACAACTCAAGTGCCCCCCAACAGGCCGAGTTTTGCACGTTCCTGTACAAACTCAGGCCTTACCTCAGAAGGCATCCCACAGACTACAGGGGGTGCTGGCAAAAAGAGAACAGAAGGCTTCAGCTCCGCTTTCCTATACATTTGTTATGGTCAATGGGAAAGTGGCCTACACCTGGCTGATCATGCAATGCAAATGCAAACCCTCATCCAGGAGGGTGCTGAGCATGAGGTACCAAGCCCTGTGCACTCCCACTGGCCTTAGAAACTGCTCACAAACCATGCTCTGCACTGCGGGAGCAGCTTAAAGCCCCCTGGAGTTTCAAGGCAAGCAGTACTTTCTGTGTGTATTAGGGCACATCTGTTCCAAGAGACTGAAATCCAGAACTTGCACGCAGCTGGGATTCCCTCCTCCTCCTCCCACCCCAACCTGGGGCACCAGTGAAGCACCAGCCCAACATTTGCAGCCGCTGTGCTGCACTGCCTGACAGGCAGCACTGCTTGCTCAGTTCTGCGGAGAGCCTTGCTGCTCAAACCACAATTTATAAACTATATTGTTGTACTGTGTATGGGGAGATGTTGTAAACGAAGCACAGAACTGTAGGTCAGGGGTCTGGTTCCAGCAACGCTATTTCCTACAAGAACACTTGACCTCTGAGGCTTGGTTTCCTCTCTATAAAGTGGGAAAGAAGCCAATATACATCCCTAAGGACATTTCAAGGCATTAATGGGTAGAGCATCCTTGAAGTGCTCTATTTAGAGTTCTAGTAAAAGCAGAAATAAGTCATCAAAGACTTGTCCTTCTGAATAAAATACTCTGTCTTGATCTGCTGTGGTAGAAGTCCTGCCCCCCCCAAGCAGGAATGTGTTATGGGACCTGACTGAAAGCCACAAAGAGAGACTGAGGCTGTAGTTTGAAAAATACAGAAAATGTATGGATAAAAATTTCAAGCCAATGCTGCCACCAAAAAAAAAAACAAAAAACCTAAACAGCAATCACAGGCTTCCTTCCTTCTTCCTCAGCCACTCAGCACTCCCCCAACTCTCCCTACTGCCGCTTTTAAAAATTGTTTTCATGTCTTTATTTTTAAACCAGTACAGCTGTTTGAACTGGGAAATAATCCAACTGAAGTTCTTCTGGTTTTGTTAGCCACACCAAAAACACACAAAAACAAACCCAAACAAACAAAAAACCCCACCACCACTACAACAACCAAAGAAACCAAACCAGCCTTCTCCTCCCTCCCAAAAGCAAGCCCTCATAAATACACCTATTAGTGCTTATAGAGACTTCACCCAAATTTTAAACTGAGCAGGATGCCATATGAAAATTTCAAGAATGTTAATTATTTCTGAACTGTTACCTAATTCTTTTGGGTCACGCTCTGTTTAGGTCTTGTTGAAATAACATTTTTCTATCTTGTAAGCATGAAGCACACAGCAGCAACATTGAGCATCACCTGTGCTTGCCTTTCAGATTTGTACGTGTACGCAGTGTTTGTGTGCTCAATAGGAATCATCAGTGTTCTCCTTTTCACGCTCGTCATTCTCTGTCAGTCGCTTCTGAACAAGAGGAGATCCACAGGTGAGTGAAATGTCATTCTTGCTGGCTGCAAGACCTTTACCAAAGAGGGAAAGGGGGACAAGGAGAATGGAGAAAATGCATGAAATAAAAATATTTCCTTGCTTTTATTTTAAACTAAAAAAAAAAAAGATAGGAAAGACTGCTTTATTTCTGCCAGAAAAAAATGGAATTTTCCTCCAGAGAGTAACTAGGACAAAGGCCTTTTGCTCCCCTTGAATAGCTATTTCACTTTAAATTTGCATTGTACTTTTTCAGAACCCTTCAACTTTTCTTAAACATAAATTGCAGGTTGTTAGGACTTTCTTCAAAGACTACCAAGTGCTATATCATTAAATTGCATTCTGACCAGATCTAGCCAACATTTTGCAGGAGTGACATTTCTGCATGCATGTTTAGAGGGGCTTCAAAGCAATTTTCTTGTGTTCCATTTTCTTATCCCTTCCTTACTAAGCTGTCAGTGTTCTTGAGAAAGGGGGGCTGTTATTAGCACTCTCTCATTTGTAGCATACTTTGAACCTAAAGCATCGTTTTGTCATTCAGATATGTATATTCACTATAGTCTTTCAAGACCAAGGATTACCATTTCATCCTTCTCTTTCTCTTCCTCAGAGAGGGTTTTTCAAAGAGGCTAAACCTGCATGAAAGCAGCCCTGTTGTAACCAAAAGTGCTATTTCAGATCTGTGGAGCAACCAGTGCAGACTCTACTTTCATTTCAGTTTAAGAATGGTATTTTTTGGAGACCCCACACTGTGATAATTAAAATAGCAGCATGTTTAGCAGCCACCATGCTTGAGGAGAGCATAAGGACCATCTCTGAACAGAAGCTTTGAAAAAGAGTTTGGTTAGTGATTTGTCCTGTGAATGACAGGAGAGAATTGTGACTTGTTGCCTCTTCAGCACTACACACGTACCACAAAGGAATGCATGACTCAGATACACATGAAAGAAGACACATAAGCCAAAACATGGATGTGCACAGAAGTCCTTGCCTGACCACAACAGTATTTCAAGCTGTGGCTCTGTTTTCCTGGTAGTGCCCTCAGTAGAGTAACTCCAGTTCTATCTGAACCCAAGAACTGTGCTTGCCCAGAGGAAGAAATAAGATCAATGTTATTCTTCCTACCCTGGTAAGTGATGACAAGTGCTTTGTGCCAAGGGAGTACCCACACTTAAGTGTGTTGGTCATGGTGAGTCACCCTGAAGCCACAAGCACTAGACACTCTCTGGCAGACATTGGGCTAGGTTTTGCTTCTCTTTG
Organism: Anser brachyrhynchus; assembly: GCF_964034855.1. Lineage (NCBI taxonomy): Eukaryota > Metazoa > Chordata > Aves > Anseriformes > Anatidae > Anser > Anser brachyrhynchus. The sequence goes on along the minus strand of NC_137700.1, from coordinate 26,395,071 downwards.
TATTTATTTGTAGTAGCATAAGTGAATGACCAGCTTAGAGAAAAGCTCTCTTCACATCAAATCAACACAAGTTAATTATAAAAAGAATATAGAGTAAGCATATACAACAGATAAAAAATAATTTATTCTGAGCTAAACCCTTTCTTCACTACTCTAATATCTGAATAATTGTGGTCTTAAATTTTTATTTAGATTTTGTACACTATCCAGTAAACACCGTCAGCATTAAACTTATGGTTTCAATTGAAATGTAACAGAATAAAGCTTAATAGACAGGCACTCAGTATTCAACAGGTTATACCTATCTATAGGCCTTTCATCCAGGGCCACCTGGTCAGAGCATTCTCCCAAAGCAACGTTAATCAGCTCAGCATTCAGTTAAGCAGCAGGGAATTAAAACAGCAGTGCTCTCTCATTCAGACTGTTAGAATAAGGCACTTCTCCTCAAAAAGCGTTATCTTACCTTCTTTCCATCCGTGGTACTCTGTACCTCCATCCTGGGCTGGAGTAGGCAGATCCTAGTGTTCAGGTGAAAGGAGCCTTCAGCAAAATCCTGAAGCCTGTCATTAAGGAAGGGAGAAGGGCACAGCATAGCAACCTCCAAGAGCTTCACCCTGAGCCTTCAGGCCAGCTCCAGGCACAGCTTTTTCCACCTTCGGTGTGGTGATTGCCACACCATCTTCCTCAGAGGCCCTCCAAGAGAAGCCTGACCCTCACGGAACAGGGTTGTCAGGGGCCCAAGACAACCAAAACCATCTCCATACCTCACCTTCTGGGTAAATTTCCATCAGAAAAATTACCATTTCCAGTCACCCCACCCATCATGGGAACACATCTGAAGCAAAGCATGGAAACACCAACAGCTCCGTCCACTCTCCCACCATCCCCTCTCCAGCTTCCTCTCGCTTCCTCAGCCCTAACACCTTATTTATTTAAGTCCAAAATACAGCCCGTGAGGAGCTGTTCAGCTTCCTTGGAATGGAAAATTTAGGTAAGACCAAATGTGAAAGTTTTCCTGCACAGAGGGGCATAATTTTTAAGTGCACCATTGTCTGGTTTTCAAAGCTTTTTAAAGAATGGAGAAAATTAAGATGCAGGGGGTTACCTATGTTACATTACACTTCACACCATGGCCCAGGGTTGCTCCCTCTTTTCTTTTAAAGAAATAAATTGGCTGTAGTTTAACTAGAAGAGCCAAAGCCTCTCCTCCTGCCTGCATCTCTCCACGCGGCACAGCTTGGGCAGAGCCAAGCCACAGAAGAGCATCTTAATAACCCTGGCTCCTGAAAGGCTGCAGGAGGGAAGCTGCCCTTGCTCGGGCTACTGATTCAAAGCAGTATGAAGTGGGAGGATTTAAACAACTCACACACACGCAGTCAGAGATGGCACTGGCCAGACTGGACCTCCAGTCTGATCCCAGGAGGCAACCCCTAAATGCCTGAGGCTTCAGGCTAGCCTACATTAGGAACAGCAGCGGCTCCTGTAGCTGCATGGTATATTTCAGGCTTCTGGAAATAAACAGAGGCACCACAGGGGAAATAAAAGTCCTCAGAGTAAAATTACTGGCCTGCTGTGCTTTTCCTTAGCAAGATGTCTCTTGTCTGGGCTGACCAGGGCTGACCACTGGAATGTAAGCTGCCCAGCACTTCCACAGCAGATTTTTGCTGTTTGATACATTTCCCTCTCCCAAGCGTAGCTGTCTTTGAAACCGACTACATTTTAATTCACAAAATATGGTGATCGTTAGCAGCTCTCCCAGTGTGACAACCTGGCTCCTCCACAGTCCCAGGAGCACAGGTCTACCTGCAGTGTCCATTTGTAATCCATAAACTGTACCAGTGTGAAGCCACATTTTCTTTCTTTCTTTTCTTTAACAGTGAAGCATTACCTGGTGAAATGCCCCCAGAACAGGTAGGAGATTACAGTTCTCTTTACTATAACCCAAGGCACCAGTTCTGTTTTGGTTTTGCTGTGTATATTGAAGATGAGTAATGTTTTCCAAAATGCCTGCATGACGATAAAGAGTCCCAGGTCCATGACTCATGGATGTGCCTGAAAGCCAACATCTGCCGTGCATGACAGGGGAGATCCACCTGTGCTGTCTTGCTGTAGGTCCTGCTTCAGTGACAAGCCTTTCCTTGAGGCTCTGAATTGCTTTCTGGAGAATCCTGTTGGGTTTCCCAACACCTAACCAGATGGTAGTGACATAAGCCATCCAACTACATAAAGCACACAATGTTACCCAATAATTCCTGCACCCAGAACTGGGAGTGGGGCTCAGAAGCATATTTTCTCGGCCCACAGTCTAATCCTAGCCGAAGACTCCGGGTGATGGGAAAAACTCTACTTCTGCTGCAGTCATTAATCACTGTCCCTTTAAATACCACTGACTGCCAAAAGTTTTTGATTGCGTGGTAGTATAAAACTGATGTCCAGTGTATGAGCTTCTTGAGATATAAACTGTGCTGGAATGGCAGTAAAAGAAAGATGACAAAAGTATTTTACAAACAAAAAAAAAGAGTAAAGAGGGACGCCTCATAATGCAATAGAACATCTGTTTCCCAGTTTTCAGTGACATAAAACATGTTTCTGGCCTTGTAGTTTAAATCCAGTATCGCTTGGTATCACAGATACTATTTCTCATAGTATCTTTTTAGCACCAATTCATTGCCAAGTATAGCATGTCCTAGATCCTAAACTAGTGTAATTTTTGGTGCATTCTCATGGGATAATCACTGTATTCGTTCTAACCAACACTCGGATGTAAGCGAAGTCAAAATAAAGCTACAGAGAGTTCAGGCGAGGTCAGTACAAACTGAAACTTTCATGTTATTCTTGAAAGATCTTTGTTTTGTGACCCTGACCAGCCATTGCACCACACCAAAAGTTTACAGAGACAGCTCAGCAGTTTTCATTTTTCCCTGAATGTTTTTTTTCCTTTTCCTTCTTTATTAGCTACTAGGACAAACTTAGAACTAAGGAAAAAAAAAGTGGGGGAGGAAATCAAAGGAAATCAAGATTGTTAGAGAACAAAAAGATAGGAGAAAAATGAGACTGATTGAAAAGATGACAGTCAAAACCGGTGAAAAAATTGAACATGGCAGTCAGATAAAAAGACTCATTATACTATACAGAATCTGCCTGTCTGGGCATACGTGATGTGGTAGTGATACCACTAAAAATGCTAAACTTGGGAGCTGAATAGCAGGGAGGAAACAAGCCAACATGATTTCTTCACCTTAAAATGGAATCTTAGGAAGTGAAAGAACTGCATGGCTCTATATGGATAAAAAATGTGGCTTAATGTATTTTAGTCTGACAAGGTATGCTAGTGAAAACCCTGATCCTACAAATGCATGTCAAGTCCTACAAGATCCTACAAGTGCACTGACTTCAGGGATTTAAAATAAGTACCTATGAATGTGTTACCAGTATTATGCTTTCTGCTATGTTTCACAATTAGTACCTTTTATTTTCTACCCTCTACTAAAAACATAAACCATTAATTCCTTTGAACTTGTTAGGACTATCTCTATACTTGAAGTTAAGCAGAATTGATATTAAACATGTTATGATCCACGTCTGATACAAAACAGTTGTTTCCATTCTTGTGCTTCAAGGCATCACAAAATCTGAATGGCAAGTAAACCTGGTATTCTGGCTTATCCAGATGTGCTAATGCTAACAGGTAAACCCACTGAAAGGAAGGAAATGCAGTTGCATAAGCTGGCACTGGGCACTGGTTACTTCTAGCTGAATGCCAGAGGTGCGCCAGCAGTGCTATGGTCACACAATGACAGAATTCAGAAGCTTGGAGACAGTTTGAAGTGTTAGAGGATATGAGAGGTATGTGACGGCTTCATCCACCTACACTGCAAAACCCGAGGAACCCCATCAGTGTTGCCAGATCAAACCAGAATCTAAAAAGCTTGACCAGATCTCATTTGTGCACTTGGCACAAGGGCTGCATTTCAAACCATCTTCCTTTACCTGCCCATTCCTTTAGAAGCGTTTGTTAGCTTGTCTTGGAACTTAATTCAAAATGTTCAGGCCTCAAACCCAGTGTCTAAATGCCCATTAGGTCAATGTGATGAACAAATTTGCATGAGATTCTTGCCAGTCAAAATGGCTCAGCCTTGCTCAGCTCCAACTCCCTCAGTGATATTTCAAACTGAGAGCAGAATCAAGTTTCCAAATTACATTAATAGTCTGGTGTCTGGGAACCGTCAGCACTCCCACTGCAGTAATACCTAAGCATCTTAAAATATTTCATGTCTTGACATCATAATGATGTTTTTACTTAATTGGAAACTGAAGCACAAATTGCTAAGTGATTTGCCCCAGGTCTCACAAAATGGCCTTGGTAGAAAAGAAAATGCCTGAGTAGAACAACGTGAAACAAATGTTTGGGTTTTGGTTCACTGCTTGACCAACAACAAATAAAGGGGGAAATGAGTTAACCAAAACCCATTTCTAAAAATAAATAACTAAATAAAAAGTACAGCCATCATGGGTTTTCCAAACCACTTAGTTTTCTTTTCTGGGGTTTTCTTTCCTTTAAATATCTTCCTTTTTATTATCTGCCTTATTATTAGATCATTTTGTCAGTTTTCAGATCCAGAAACCCACAGGAGATGTAGCTTTGAAAACAGGACTTTTTTTTTTCCCTGTATTTTATTTGTTTGTTTTGGCCTGAACACTCCAGTCCTTCAGTGACTGCTCTTCTGGAGACAAATAATTTGAAGTGAAAAAAGCACTCACTTCGCAAAGCTGTCTGTCCCAATGCCTTGGTCCCACACCACCGCTCTAACGGTGTAGGAACAAGTTCTGCCAGACTGAACCAGAACCAGGCATCCAGCCCACCCCAGGCACCTTCTTGCACAGCTCCCCATTTGGAAAATATCAACACAGTTCCAAAGCCACTCACACTTTTGTCACCCCAATCCACAGACCCTTGACAAGAGGGAATAGCTGACCTAGACAACCACAGGAAGAGTCCCACATCGTTGACTCTGGTAAGGATAGTAATGCCCAAATTGTAGCACTTTGCCCGCTCTTGGGACAGTATGCTCCTGAAAGAGCTGCCACTATGTCCAGGGAAAATTGCCCTGGTTGTCAGATACCTTCCACAGGCTTCCTTTTCCCCAAACTCCTGTCTTTTTCTCGCTCTCTCAAAACTCATCAGATCCTTCAAGAAAGGCACAATGTGACACTGTTAGAAAAGAAGCCAGGAGGCTGGAGGAGGAGCTGCAGATAAAAAAGTAACTTTCTTCTTCAACCCAGAACAAGACAAGCTCACAAAGAGACAGTGTTTCAGAGCCAAGGAGTTATTTCTGAGCCTCCTTGTTTAGTTTGAGGAGCTCAGTTTGGAGACAGCAAGTACAGTTATTTTATCTCCCAGAATCAGTTAACCCTGTATAGGCCTGGCACTTAAAAGTAAAGCATAAGCCACAAATACAGTGTTCTGTAGCTTCACTTTTTCAGTGGCAAAACAGTGCAAAAAACTAATGCAATGAACTAACACTAAGCCTTTTAATATATTGCACCTAAAGTAACAATATCAGGACAATAATATCTTTAAGCTACACATCTATCTTAATGACCAAAAACATTTTCAAAAAAATCACCTCCTCCCCCCTTTTCTCTGTCCTTTGCAGCTTGCTGTGTTTGAGTGATGGAGCTAGGCAGGACAGTTTCATTTCCTGCTGGTTTTAAACAATTTAACATTTTGATTTTAATATAGAAACAAATGGTTGTTGTGGGAGAGTTTCACAATTGTGCAGGCACACTTTAAAATCACTTTAATGCAACCCTCAGTTTACATAATTGATGTGATTTATTTATAAATCATGAAAATATTTTACCTCTTAAACACTTTTTTAAAAGTTTGGCAGCAAACCTATGTCTTCAGCTGAATACAAGGAACAGAATTTAGCACAATCAGCAAACCAGAGGTTTTTTTAATCTACTCACGTGTAAATCCAGAGTGATTTCACCAATGCTAGTGGCGTTCATTTGGATGTACAGCTGTGTAAAATGATAACGGCTCCTATTTTGTTACTCTTGTGTAGGCAATAGCTGAGACATCTTAACTTTCATTGAGACTTTGGCCTAATTTGAATATTTAATTCTATTAATAAAAAGAAAATGTTTCTTGATACAAAATAACCTAGAGAGGAACAGCATCTTGGGACAAATGATTTAAAATTCAGATAATTCAATGTCACCAGTGTTATTACCACAAAGCCCCCAGCTGGGTCCCACTGCATGGTGCAGCTCCCCAGGATGATCCCCACAGCCACCCTGTGCCCTTCCTAGGGCTGGCCCACATCAGGTGCACCCAACAACTGCTGCTGCCTGCCACCCCCCCCTCCATCATTTAACTGACCCCTATACACTGTCCTCCCACCCCAGCTGTAAGATAAGATTCCTTTCACTCCCAGTTAAGCCAATACAATTTTATTTCACGTTAGTTGCAAGCGAGGAGCACCTGCACAGTCAGTTGGCACAGCTGACACACGGTGACAAGATCAAATCTCTGCAGCCTGGCCGCATATCCGAGCCTCTAAATGTTCAGAGCAGGTTATACTGCCTCAGGCTTGGGACATGCTAAGGGTAAAACAGAATGAAACAAAGCATAACAAAACAGCTGCTGCAGGATGATGAGCTATAATAGTCCAGGCACAGAAGCCCTCTTTTAGGACCCTGTTTATAATACAACTGTTGTACTCTTCCCTCACATCTACCACTGCTTTCTCAGCATGGACGTACTGGAGCATGCAAATTGCTGGAGTTAAGAGACTGCAGCACATATTATACACACTGAACCTCCTGTAAAAAGCTGCCTTTTTCAAACGTGGCTTCGTGAGCCATCTGAAGGACCAGCTACCTCGAGGCACGCTGCACACTCTCCTGTCCTGCTGACCACTCAGCCCGGCTTAGCCCTTAAGATTTTGCTTTGCCATGGGCTGCCTGTGTGAGCTTATTCCAGCCCGCCCATGGCCCTGGCCCTAGCCAACAAAAGGGTACAGGCATAACCTGGAGACAGCAGCAGGATCATGCGTGTTTTTAAGGAATAGCTGCAATGAACTGAGTCTTATGTAAACCCGGTTTAAGGGCACTTTGCTTTTTCTATGTCAGGAAAGATCAGGCTCCTGAGTTTCTCAGCCAGGCTGCACGGTTGAAGAAATGCAGGACCCAGAGCATTTGCAGCCCCCTGTAAGAGGTTTTTCAGCATAGCCCCAGGTCAAAATCCAAGTTGTTGGGCAGGGGCTTTCTCAAGTGGAAGGTGATGTGTCTGCTTGCATGAACTCGTTGGGAGAAGGCATCTTTCCCTGCATTGCCTTCACCTGTCCCTCACACCTGGGTCTCTGCGTTGCAGCTCTGGGGAGACTGTTACTAGCGTGACAAGCATGTCCCCTCTGCAGCCCAAGAAGGTAAAGAAGAAGAAAGAGAAAGTGGAGCAGCCGCCTGCCATCCCAGCAAAAGGTATGAAAACAGAGAGGCAGGGGTATTTCAAACCCCAGGCACAGCCACAGAGGAGAGCAGTGTGCGGGATGTCAGGCCTCGGCACTCTGCAACCACCCCGCCTGTGGGCAACGCGTCCGTGGGGGAAGACGTGGCCAGTGCCTGCTGCTGGGACCAGGCCCGCACCCCCGTGGCCTTAGGTATGGAAGGGTTGTCACCCAGTCTAGGCCAGAGGCCTCAGCCCCCTGTAACGGAGGGGAGAGCAGGACCTCTGCCACAACATTCACACTCAAATGGAGGATCAGAGGTAGGCAAGATGAACTCTCACTTTGGTGAGGGAAGCCAGCATATTGCTCTCTTAAAAAGTGGGGGTGCACTTGAGCGGTCAAGCAAGATGAGCAGATAAAGATCAACCTTTTGGGAATCTCATTTTCAAAGAGGATTTGGGTTGCCTCTGGGGTCAATCACACAAAGTCTTGGGTGTGCTTTCTGAGCACTGCCACCAGTGCTGACCCACTGGCAGAGGGGAAGGAAAGGAGCCAAAAGTTTTCTGTGCATCAGATCACAAGCGACCAGTCCTCAAGAGGTGTCTTTGCTCTCTGGCTTCTGCACACAACAGCATGATTTGTATATCAGATTCTTTAATCATGATTTTTTCCGATTCATAAGCCCTATGCTTCATTGTAAAGCAAGTTATCTGAAATACAGTTAAGCTTTATAAAAGTGTAACTACATATATTTATTTACTCCTAATCTGCTATAAATCTGTAATTTATAAATTTCTAATGCATATGTTAAAAATGACAGTGAATTATAATAACATGAAATGACCCCTTAATATTTATTTCCACAGCTCCAATAGCCAATAATTTTCCTAAGCCCAAGCTCTTGAAACCTCAAAGAAAATTGATCCTGGTAAGTAATTTTCTATAACATTTTCTCCATACTATTCTCTCAATATAATTGCCATAATGTTGCCAGAACTCCAGGTTCAGAAGCTATAAATTAGCATAAAAATTACACAAGTGTTTTTTTTTACTGTTGTTGTTTTTTTATAAAGTAATATTTCTTAAAGTGATAAATTGTCTTGGCCCTTTTCATTTGGAGCATTAGGTTACAGTGGATTATGTTTTCCAGCTTTCTTGCAGTCATTGTGTCTACAAATTTAGCCTGCTCTTAAACGAAACCTGCTATTGATTCTCACATGCTGCTGGGAGCTGGCGCTTTGGAAAAAAAACATCCGTTACTGGCAGAAGCACAACCACACCATCACACTGCCTTTGAGACATTTCAGGTCAAAACCAGGGCCCTGATTCCGCCCCACAGTGGTGTAAGTCAGCAATAGCTGAAGTTGCAGGAATGAATATATGTATAGAGCTTGTATGAAAGAAAAGAAAAACTCAGATGTGATTTCTGTTGGATATGAGTTTCTGTTAAAAAACAAAACAAACCCCCAAACCTGTGGGTATTTGCCAGACAGATCAGATAGATGGGCAGATTTTTCTCTGCTTTAGTAACAAAGCAGTACCTGGCCAAGACATCTGGGGTAACAGAGACAGTTTTATACCAACTAACCTCAGCTGCCCTATAACGAGGCTGGCTTGCAGGGCTCCCTGTGCAGTCAATAGGCAGAGGTGAGTCAGAGCAGGAGCCTGATGAGATGCTCCATGTTGCCTTTCGGGGGGATCCTTTCTCCCTTTGCTGGCGATGCAGAGCCCAGGGTGACTAACTCCCTAACTTCGGCACCTGAGTGAAGGTGGCTGTCTAAAGTTAGGCGGTGTGAATAACACAAATGCCTCTGTGATGGCTTCACTTTCAGATGAGGACTGGAACTGGGAACCTTCCCACCAATTGTCAGCAAATGTTCTCTGCTCTTTTAACATGGTCAGGGTACAGCCCAGGGTACTTGGGCACAGTGCCAGGTGGCTCCAGCTCAGCTTAAATCTCGTGTGATGCTGCTTCTTGGGCATGCTGCCCACCTCTCCTCCCTGGTCACACAGGGGTTGTGCCTTGGCCAGCCTCCATTTGTACCAGTAAGGTATCAGTAAAGGAAGAGGTAAAGTTTTAAAAGCCCATGAAAAAAAAAACAAACAAAACTGTGTTAGCCACTGTGTCCCAGCGCATGGCTATGCCAGAGATCCGCTAACCTTCGGCCCTCCTAGGAGAAGCTCTCATCGCTTAAAGCACTCAGACTCTGCCTGCAGGTCAATAAAGCACATCAACACACTGAACTTGAGGTAAATCTGTTTCCAGAAGCTTTTTCTTTCTGGAATAAATCCAGGGATGGGGGCCACAAATAGCTATTTACTCTTCCCTTCCCACCATGGAACCCCAGACAAGGTTCAAGCTCTTTGGAGGAGAGCAGCAATAAACCCTTCTCAAACCCTGAGATCTGCTTTGTTTTCCCTAGCGTGACTGAGCACCCGTGTGCCACCAGCAGCCTCAGTGTTAGTGCCTTGCTGTCAGACTCGAGTCTGGCAGCTGCTTCCATACGTGGCTCTTTTCCCTTTCACACGTTACCTTGGAGTGCACCTGAAGAAACATCACAGCCTGCAGAAAACACACAATCTATGGGTGAGAGTTAGCTTTTAGTTGAAAAATAATTCAACAAATGTTGTCCAAGGGATTTTCAAGACACAAACTCACCTAGCGGTACTTAAAAGGCAGAAAACTAAACCCAAGGCAGTCCACAAGGCACATTCAGAAGCTGAGCAGGACACTCCCCAGAGCTGTTTCCCATTTCTCTTGCCTCTCTCCACAACCCATTTTTTAAACCCCCATGTTTTAGTATTCTCAGGGAAAAAAAAAAAAATCATTCTTTTCTCTTTTAAATTTTCTTTTAGTGAGAAACCTAAACTAACTGAAGTAAAAAAAAAATTCAACAAAGATATGAAATGGTAACAATTACAGAATTCAAATTCATCAAAATGGAACATTTTGTTGGTTTCAGCATGTCTCCTCATTTTCTTAATTCACAAAAATTTCTCAGATTTAAAATTTTCAATCTGCTTTGGGGCAAGAAAAAATGTTATCGCCACCCTGCCAACTTTCTGCAGGATAAGAGATTTTTTTTCTTTTCAACTGCAATTATTTCAGAGTTGCTGTCTGCACTAGTTTTTTTTTTACAGAGTTTACATAGTTGCTAGGTAATAGCCCTTGGAAAGCCAGACTCAAATTGCTGAGTATCTGGACTTCTTCTGCAGCTTCCCATTGCAATCCAAAGAAGATACCACACTAGGAGAATATTCTAGAAAACCTAAGCAAACAAGCTTGATTATAAGGGAACATTACAAAATAATTCCAGTGTTTTGGGAAAATTTTTGTAATAACCTAAATACCAGCAAAATTATTTCCAGAGGACATGTGCTTCTGGTTTCCTGAAAGATGTTTATAATAAGCTAGAGAATTTCTTTTGTTGTTAACATGCTAGAGTGGATTGCAGTATAATTTTACAAGAATACAATAACCTGGATAAAATATGGACATAATCTCAATGAAAATTAAAAAAAAGAGAAAGCCTAATATCATGTTCAGTTGCACAGCCTTGAGTAAAGTCTTTTAAAAACTCCGCTTATGTCATATTGCTTTTGCTTTAGCCAGAACAAGAATTCTATGCTCCCCTTGTTGCAAAAATATTCCCCATCAGTGTCATTCTCTATTAGCATCAATGAGAAATGTGTACAGATCAAAGGAAATAGAGATGCTGAAATGCAAAAAGGGATGGTTTTTATAGCATGTAAGAAGCACAGAGAGTCATTAGGAAGACGAAAATTCTAGGGGCTCACAAATCTGTCTCTCTAAGGGCTGTTCCACCACAGCCTTAAGTACTTAGCCCTTTGAGTTGGTAGAGACAAATCTTATACTTCTTCAAACGAATTTTCTGGTAAGCCTTTCATTGCCTCCTAGAGATTCATTGTCATAGTCCAAGAGTTTTAGGTGCAGAACATCTAAATGAAAAGGTTTCAGTGTCTTCATGAAGGTTTGCATCACCAAACTTTTAGAAGATCTTGTGTGGAGCTAGTGGAAATAATTTGATTTCAAGTCAGACCATATTCTGCAATCTTTACGTATGCAAAATTTTTGTTGACTTCATCATCTTCACATTAAACTTTAAGGGAAAGACTACCTGCACAGATAAGGCAGGATACAGGGAATCTTCCTGATTCTGCCTCTGACTTTTGCGGCCTCTGCCAAGTCAGAAATCATCCCACTTTGAAATCAGATAAATGCATCCCATATTATAAATGATCCCCTTGGGTCTAGTTCTTTCAACGTGTTGTAAATGTAAAGCACACAGTACATACAATTTGGCTTCAGCAGCTCCTGCATTGACGAATCTCCTTACCAGAGCGTATCTGGTTTCTCCTGTTACCCAGCACAGAATATGCATTGGTCCTGTGTGATTTCTGGATCAGAGGTTTTCCAGAGACCATATTGGAGCTATTTCTGAGAAGCATCCCACTACCCACAGCTCATGCATGACAGACAGCACTGTTTGTCTCAGCATGGTTTGGATCACTGGAGGCCTGGTGCTACATGATTGCTGAGATTTTCTTTTGATGATGACTATGTAAAAGCTACTTGAGAAACTGGAAGAGCTTATGGTTATCTAAGATTGAGGGAAATTTCTGGAAGTCATTTTGGTGACAGCTCAGAGATCTGGATTCCCAGCTTTTACAGATGTATCAGAAATGAAACACTCAGATTTTTTCTTTTTTTTTTTTTCTCTCTCTCTCTTCCCCACCCACCCCAGCTTTGAAAAATCCCATCCTTATTTATCATTATAGGCTAAGTGCTGACAATGTGCTGAGTGCCAGCCAGTGCATGTCAGGACAGTCCCTGCACTGGAAGCGCTTACTCAGCAGAAAAGCGTGTGAAAGCCTGGGATCTGCAAGCATTCAACCAAAGCACAGCTGTCCTGTGTCTGTGAGGCAGAAGGGTGTTGTTTTGAGCAGGAGCTTGACGGGTGTTTGACACTTGTGGAACTGAGAAAGACATGATTTGGTCTCTTCTGCATGTATTCAGCAAAATTAAGCTTATTTCATGTTTAGCTCATTGTTCTACATCAGTGTATACTCCTGAATCAAGCAATGAAGAAGGGTGCTCCTAGAGCTGCCCAGAAGCTGAAGTTTCCTTCATCAGAAAAATCGTTTCAACATTTAGGTTTCAGGAGTACAAATAAGCAAGCAGACCCACTGTATACCAGAACCAGTGACTTAGAGTCCTTCTGGGGAAGGGTCTAGATGTGCAAGTGAATGATCTCTTTTTCATCTTACAATTAAGTACTACATCATTCAAGCCAGTCTTATACCTATTCACCAAGCTATCTAGCCAGGAAAGGTAGGCTAGTCAGCTTTTTGCATGACTAGTAGAATTCCTGAATAGTCTTAACATGCAGGTACCACTCCACTGTCCCTTTCCTTAAGAAAAACAAAGAAAGTGAAATACTGTTCAGTAACCTCATATATTTCAGATCTGAGAACAATCGGGTCTCCTTTTCGCCTGCATGATTTTAAATTAAAAGCTATGCCACCCTCTGTTAGAAGAGTTGTTTTCTCCACAACATGTAACAATCTGTGATTTAAGTCCTCAATTTCTCAAGGCATTATTGATCTCCACAGACTTCAAGTAACATTTTACATATGATATACAAAGAAGAATTGAACTTTTTTTTCTTGACTCCCTGCGATTCTTGAATATTTTCATCCAGTCCACATAATTCTTTTCTCTGTCAGATAAATAATCCTTTTTTATCAGTCTTTCATTAGGATGTGAGAAGTCCTTAGGAATATTTCTTCACGAATATCATTTACACATTCAAGTTGAAACTCAGAATACAACATATTCAAAACATCTGAGTTATGCCTGCTTTCACATTCAGATCCTGCATTGCTATCTTCAGCCCCAAGAAGGAACAGTTTGTGTAAATACAGAAAAGCTCTTGCTTGAATTGAGCCAAGGATTGTGTATTTACAAAGTCCCACAGCAGATGATTTTTGTGCGATAACACCTTTGGAGTAAAAAATGTGTCTCACTAGAAAACTAAAGTCCTTGAACCTTTCTGAAGGATAAAGAGAAATAATCCTGATTTCCAGCAATGTTGGTTTGGTTCAGAATCTAGGAGTAATTCTGCAGCTGTAAAAGGAATAAAGCATTAACAAAGGGACTATTCTGCAAAAGCTGTTAAAACAGGCTGGACAAACTTCTGCTAGGTACATTTAATTCTGTTAATGAAGAAAGATGGACTGACTAACTCCATATAAACACTACCAGCTCTATATTTATGGGATTCTGTTTCTTTAAAATAAAATGATTCAATGGGCCTTAGTGAATCACCTTTGTCTTTGTCCCTGATGTTGTTATCGTAACTTCTATGGGATTTAAAAGCAAAATTTAGATGCAGTGCTGAAAGAGGGTTCACAAATCGACACAGACATTGTTTCCAGTGATGAAGCCTCTTCTAGGGATTAAAAACCAGACATCTTAGTGGAAAGAAACTATCCTTTTTAACTGATAGTACCACCAAAAATCATACTTCCTACTCCACGATTTTCCAATGTCATATTTTTCAGCCTTGGCACAGAGAGCACAATGGCTCTGTTGATATTCCAGAGCTCTTACTAGCCAGCAGTTGCATTTCTGAGGAATAATTCATCTTGCAGATCTAGCTTCGGTTTTTCGCAAAAGTCTGCAGAAGTCATTTTGAAGTCCCTCTCTTCCAAAGCTAGCCCCTGTTCCTTAGGCAGCACATAGTTCTCTCCCATCAGGGTATTCCCACAGAGAGCAGCAACAGTCTGCCCCGATGCCTGAGCCCACCCCGTTGGCCTGCAGAGTTCTGCCTGGGCACGGTCTGATTCTGTGTGCTCAGGCGTTCCCGAGCCGTGCCATCAGGACAGTATCAGCGCTTTCCCTGGGGAGCGATGTGCAGAGCATGAATACAAAACACAGTGTCTCAGATATGAAAAGGAAAAGGCCCAAACTCTGAGTTTGGACTATGCAAAAGAAAGGGAGAGGAAAAATGGTAGTTGCAGCATGTTGTTGCTAAGAGAGACCTACATCGTGTCACTGCAGCGGGCTGTGGAGTAACCTGGAGAAAGGCACAATTGCTAGAGACTGTGCCAAACAAACCTCACCACCACCTCTTGACTCCATACTTTTCCCGTTTGCGTTTCTTGCAGCGTGCACCCAACAGCAGTGTGGCTAGCCCATAGGCGACAATTTCCCCTGTACCGGTATTCAGAGCAGCAAACATGCATAATTGGCAAGGCTTGACCTAATCCATTCACCCACAAACACGGGACCTGGCAGTGAGGGTAGGATTTCATTTTTAATGTTTCTGCAGGAATTCTGCAGGAATTGTTAAACTCTTGACTGGAACTTTCTTGAAATATGCCTGTTAAACCCCAAAAACGTAAAAGGTGACAAGTCAATTTGGTCTATAAGTGTAATTTTCTTACTCTCATCCCTAATTAAAGTCATTCTGCATCATATCCCAAACAACTCCATCACGTGCAATCATATAGACACTGAATTCCAAGGCAAATATCTGCAGCAGTAGTCAATTAAGTATTTAAGACTGAAGTGAATAGGCAAGCGAGCCCTTGTCTGCTTATTTTGATAGTAAGCTAGAATCAGGGGATTATTATTTTTTTTAAATTAGAAACTCACATTCATTTTGTCATTTTCACAATAACTGTTGAGGTCATGGAAGAGCAAAGACTACAGCAATCCATGAGTGAAAGCTGGCAGCAGTTGTTTTTCCAGACAAGTTAAAATTATGAGGTTATTATTTGCTTGTTTTATCTATACCTATTTACAAATGTGGATAGAAGTGGTTTTAGTTAAAACTTAAAAACTTTCAGTCTGACAGTTCTCACAGTAAACATCCTCGATGCTGCCAAGAAACAACCCAGCTAAGCCAAGGAAGAGCAAAATTGACATTCCTGGTAATTATGACATAAAAATCAGAGTAATTTTCATTAAAATCTCAACCCTTCCAGGTCTTTTCTAACACATTTATATACTGGACAAACCCAATAAAAACAAAACTGAGTATACACACATTTAAGTTTCTTTTAGATATTCTCGTGATAGACTTTGCAGATTGTTTTTTGAGAAAATGTTCCTATAACTGAATTATTTCACACAGTTGCCCAAGGGAAGCCCTGTGACTGGAATAAACTAAAATTAAACTGGAAGAGATCTGGAAGAAGAATCATTTTGCATTTGCCAGAAGATACACTGGAAAATGATGACTCTTCCTAATTTATATTTCTTCAAAGGGTATGATCCCAAGACAAGATGAAAACAGATGCACAAGATAGAAGTCTACATCTAGAAATGCCACTTTGGAAAAGAACTCTATTTGAATAAATCATTTCCATATAATTTAAGAACAATGATGTAATTTTTCAGGAAACGACACTGTAGCCATAGAAATCCCAATGACCCCCTAGATGAAGAGCTGGGATGGAAAGAAAGAGGCGAACAGCCAGTCATTTGCTGTCTCTTCCTCTTCTGTCCTAGTATCAGTCCCACCTCTAAGATCAGTTATTAAAGTCACCCTGTTGTTCTAAAAAGGAGGTGGTGGCAGGATTCCAGGCTGACATTGCCAAAATGGTATCCAATCCAAATGAGAGATGAAATCATAGAATTAGTTTTCTTTCCCTGCCTGTTCAAAAAAATTGTTTTTGGACAAACAAACTATCAAAATTAAATTAAACATATGGTTGATAAATGAAGTACAGAAAAGCGCACGAAAAAACAACCCTGGCTACCATACGTACTTTATAGTAGTGTTGGCTTCCATGCACTGTTATTACACATCCTTCGCTGAAAACTGTATACCCTTCACAATTTTGAACCTCCTGTGTGTTTCCTCATATTTTCAATCAAATTATTACATACTAGAAATATGCATAAGGGAAATTATTCTACACATTTTATGGTGTGCTGTTGCTTGTAGCAGTAATTGAAGTACCTTTTCCACTTATGAAAGTACTAATTTTATTTGGTTTTATTGCTTTTCTAGATGCAATTATTTATTTAGTGTGTTTTGGTTTTATTAAATTATGTTTACTATAGGAACATCATAAAAATGTATGAAAACAACACATCAGCCACTACTGCCCAATGACCTGTTTTGGGGAATCTAGTGTTATTTTTCATATCCAAACATAAATAGAATAAAGTAAGAATAAAGAGATAATCTACACTGGAAAACAATGCAATTTTGAGTTAACACAATAAAACACCTGGCCAATATGATTTCATAAATCTTAGTTCTAAAATTTACATGAGCTGGGCGTTGAGGTGGCTATTTTAGGATGTGACATTTTCTAAATGGAAACATAATATGAAATGCAATTAAACAGCAAAGAAGAAAGCATATACAGATTTAGCATGCCCTGAGCAACTGATTTCTACAGAACAATGAAAATAGTTCTACTTCAAAAGGTGTACTGGGTCAGTCCTAGGAAATGTGGAGTTTTACTCTGGCAGTGATCAATAGTTGTTTGGAAAGTTTTATCAGATATGTTTTTAGGATGCTTTTTGTGTGCATCATATCATGATGTTCAGGGGCTGAGATGACTTCCACTAAAGTCAGTAGTAAAACTACTGTTACCTTCAAATAGAGGCTAGATCTGCTATCTCACACTGAGAATAAAATCTTCAGTATTTGCTGTTTTTATTGCAATGTCCAGCATCAACTTAGCTTCTACATTTAGCTGGCATACTTCCTACTGGAAAGATAGGTAGATATAGCTTTGAAGTCTTAAAAGGAATCTTTAACATATCAAAAAGGCAAAACCAAATGCCTAGATACTTTCAGGATATAAAGAAGAGAGATGTAAAAAAAATAATTAATCGGAGCAGCTGACAGATTTTCTCTAACTTTTTATTTTAACTCTAAGCCAGGATAGCATGGATGTCTTTCTATATGTGTTTTAGTTCACTCCGATTATTTGAACAAAGAAATGTGACTTTCTTTCTGTGTTACATATGAGATCAGGTTGCAGTCTACAGGAAGTCTTTTTACATCATAACAGCAGAGAAATCCACAAAAACAGGAAGTTTTGTGTGGTTAACAGTGGAGCATTTAGTAGTGAATGAGGACCAGAAGCGGAGAGCAAATAGGACTACCCATGCAAGGTGGGGAAGACAATGTGAAGAATTGCATAGATTACAGTCCTGCAGACACAGAGCCCTGCAGATGGTCTTTACTCACATGTACAATCAGCTGACTTCAGTGATACTCCTTGCAGCAGCAGCTGCACAAAGTATTTCAGGATCAGATCTACATAGAAGAAATAAGATTAAATTCATGCTGGAAAATTGTAAGCTGATCCACCCAGAGGGAAACAATCTGAAATGTAGAGAGTCAGCAACCGTCAAGGCAAAATGAAAGGATTCCAGAAAAGTGCAAAAGACAGGAAGCAGGGGAGCACAGGGACTGATTTCAGAGGATATTAGATGTTTATCTTTTTAGCCAGAAGACAATATAATAATTACTCAAGCACATTTCAAGGAAACAGAAATCATTTATGTTAAATCAGAAAGGAATAAATAGCGGTAAATGAAACTTAAGGAAACTTGCCATTGGAAAATACTTTTTTTTTTTTTCATTATAAGGCTTAAATACTGTACGGAAACCTTGGTTTATGAACTTTGAGTTAGTTTTCAATTTACAACTGGCAAAGCCTTTCTTGGTCTTAGAAATGCAAACTTTTCTATAAGGTAGAACTTTGTGACTACAACAAATTGCATGGCTGATTTTTTTGTATATATGTATTTTGAAATAGTCCATTTTAGTCTTAAATTTGAGGACAACAGAGCCACAGCAATTTACGAAAGTGAAGAAATCCCCCTGGAATGACAGTAACAACTCAACCCATTTTTTTTGCCACCTTATGCAGAACATTAACACACTTTTTCTGTTAAGAAACATAATGAGAGGTACTGTGACTGTCAGTGATTAAAGATGTAATTGGCAAGCAAACCTGGCACATATGTTTCAAATTGTGGAATTTGTGAATAGTTAAAATTAAATTGGGAAATGTAAGATAAAAGTGACCAAACATGTTGCTAATAGACATCTTTCAAATGTGCACTATTTGAACTGTCAAATTAAAGCAATCAATGTTTAAGAAACAAGGAGAAATTGGACATGAAGCTAAAAATCCTATCTCCTATTTCCTTAAATGTTTCCTTTTTAAAAAATATTTTTATTTCATCATATTTGAACTAACTTTGGTGCAGAGTAAGCTTATTATGAGCAGAGTAGAACTAGCATGTGTGAGAGAAGAAATACACCCCATTCTATAGAATATTTGAAGTGACTTTTACATTCAACGATAATGACATTGTAACTGTAATTTGTTGTTTGTTTCCTAGCCAAAAATTGCAGAGGAGAATTTAACATACGCTGAACTTGAACTTATGAAGCCAATTCAGGAAGCCAAAGGCATTCCCAGTACGACAGTCTACGCACAGATACTCTTTGAGGAGAACAAGCTGTAACAGTTCATGCCTGTATAAATGTCCTTTGTGTTCTATTTAATTCTTGCTGTGCTGTTTATTTATAAAGATCATACAAATGTCCATATTTTTTTATTGCCGTTCATGTGCTTCTATGAGACTTTTATACAAAATGTAGTTGAAAGTAATCATAGAAAAAGCAGCTGGTCTACAAGTGACACCCAGAGACACCCCACCCCTGTAGTGTTTGCCCTTCCTCTCCCCCATTGAAAAGGGAACTAAGTTCCACATGGGGCATTTTCAATGCTAATCATTATTCCTTCTTTGACACTAATGCAACAAGTCCAGCTGCAAACATGGACATCTGAGCAAGCCTCAGAAGGACTAGTGGCAGGATCCATGCACATCAACCTGCTTCTCAAGATGAGGACCATTCATCAGGAAATTCATCAAATTGCTGCTGTTTATCCCATAAAAAATAATAATTCAGTAAAGCTGTGACTTTTTTTTTTCACAGTAAAAGGAAAGCTAGAATTACTTTTTCTGCCTTCTATCCCCCCAAAATAGTTATCAAAAGGTTTGGTTTCTATATTTTCTTTCTAAATGACATTGCATTTAACAACTTACATTACCTTTAATAAAGCCTTCCTTCAGTGCTTAAAATCAAACACTTCAAAATAATCCAAAGGAAACATTCCTAGGTAAACCATATCAATTTGAGGAAGAATATTTATAGCTTGGGAACATTTTCCAGGATTTGATGTTTTTTTTTAAGTTCTGGTTGGGGATAGGAAAAACTTGATAGCAAGAGACTTCCACAGAACTGGGACGCTTTTTGGCCTTGCTCTAGACTGGTGCTTCTAAACCTGCAAAAGAGTCCTCCTGTGGCCTACCTTAGTGAGCTGCTATGATGTGAAGTGACATGGAGGAAAAATCACAGAGCATCTCCTTTAGTATGGAGCAGACTCTGTAACACCCTGCTCACTTATCTTGGAGCTGTTTCTTTCGAAAGGCCAGGGCTTGGGAGATAGGGAACTGAGTCTACCGTGAGAGCACAAGATACTCTTCCTCTCGCTTCCCCTCTTGTTAACTGAGAAGGGATTTTTCCTTTTCCCATGATACACATTCATGAAAATGGGATGTTCTCTGGCATCCCAGGCACATCAGCCATGAAGGATAGCTGGATTGGTATTTTCAAGCTCCTAAATTTGCAATGCCCAATTTCCACTCAAGGTCAGGGATTGGACACCCAACGCCTTTCAGCCCTCGGGAAGCTTTAGCCCTTGAGTAACCACAGAGTTAATGGGGGAAAGAGAAAAGCACGGGCTCTTTATCTTACTATCAGCTCCTCAAGATCTGATGTTCAGCATGTGCCGAGCCCCTTGACAGGCCACAGATTCAGCAGCATAAGTGTGGGTTTTGGAATAGTGCTTGCAGCCCTTGCATTTTGAAAATCTTAATCAAGGTGATCCAAGTAGGTTCCTCCTTCACAGGTCAAGCTATTTAGCGATACAGCAACTTCATTCCAGGGCTCAGAGCACAGCTAGGAACCCTTACAGTAGCGCTCATGATGCTACTCTCAATTAGCATGTGAGAGCAGAGGGCAGCAGTAGCAATGCAGGAAGGGGGACACATGACAAAGGGACAGAGCACACCCCTGCCTTTTGGAGGGTTCCCCCAGAGTAAGCAAATCTCTATAAACTGCTTTTTAACTTTTCTTGAATGGAGGTGCAGATTACGTGGCATATATAAAAAGTTACCTTGCAGTCAGGGTGGGTAGATATAAAACGTAGTCATTTGCTTCCATGCTAGTTAAAAACATCTTCTATAAAAGAAGAATTTAAGAAAGGCTTGGCAGGCTGGCCATTATGCATAGTACTAATTCCATTCTTACCTCCTCATCAAAGCAGTTCTTTCCAAACTAAAGCCAGTTTTTATCAATAGGTTTGTTGCTAGTAATTATTTGCATTTTAAATATTTGGGTTTGTTTCACCTTCTCATTATCCCAGGAGTTTAATCACCCAACAAAATGGCATAATGTCTTTCCTTATTCTCTGATGAGCTCTCACTGGCAAGAGGAATCAACTCATTGACCAAAAAATTGGTGCTAAAAAGTCATCAAACATTCAGGGACCAGACAGAGTTTGACTGAATATTCAGAGAAAACAGCATCTGTTAGGTAGACAGCTATAAGGAAGAACTTAGAAAGGTATAGAACTTATTAGGAATTCCTTTGGAATTAAAAATACAACCCTAACACCTTAATAATTTGATCACTTAGTTGTAAAAACTTTTTAAAGTTTGGTAATATGAACATTGCTTTTACATACAACTGGCCAATATGCCCATTGTTCAGAAAAGTCCACTACTGTATGTTTATAGCCAGTATTTTAATGAATACTATTCTTTGTGTATTAATATTTTATATATTCTTGTTTATGCTTCATATCTAATTCCCCGTAATAATAGTTAATTTAACTAAATAAATTACCTTTTTTGCTGAGATAAGTTCTCTCAGTCTTTGTAGGATTTATTGCTTGCTAGAGAATGATACGAAGACATGTTTTCATCTCATACTTGACATTTAGACAATCCAAGGAGATGGTAATTGACTTTTTCATTCTGCAGAAAATCCCAAGATTTTAAAAAGTTTGTGACTGACTTCAGATGACAACAGAATCCAGAAAGGCAACAGACCATCCAGGTGAAAGGAGGGTCATATTGTTGGAGAAAGTAAAACATCATCCTGTCCCTTAAAATTAATTGTACACCTTTAAGTTTAAAACCAACTCACTTGAAAGAATACAGAGAAGAAAGTTTCACCAAGTGTAACGGGCTTTAATGGAAGAAATGTAGAATGAGTTGGGTTTAGCTCCTTTTAGCAGGAAACACAAGGCAGAATTCACTCTGGCCTAACTCCCTCTGGCTATAGCAGAACAGCAGCAGAGCTGAATGTGGTCCACTGCTCTTTTATGACAGGAGCTTCCATGAAGACTCTTAATACCATATTTAGTAACAATTGGAGTCTGCTGAGTCACACAATTTTGGTTACTCCTTCTGTTGTCATTGGTAAAACATGGCCCAGTGCTGAAATTTTAACAAATACAGCTCTATTAGCTTCACACAGACTTAGTGTAAGATTGTTAAACGTTAATGTACTGCACCCTATAGCTTTAAACAGAATTAGAGATGTTTACAGCTTTGGTTAAATGCACCTTGTTCCTCCACATTAAATTTTATTGCCAGAATTCTCCATCAGCAAATAGGAGTAAATCATATTAGTGTCGCAGGCTGCGTGGGGGTTGATTCTGCAGCCCAGGGAAGGGGTGTTTTATCACTCTTTATTACAACTTTCTAATTGGTAGGTGTGGCTGGAATGTTATATCTGTAATT